>NC_090319.1:264375758-265778045 GCF_040869045.1 Eurosta solidaginis | reverse complement strand
ACATATAGGCGAAGATTTATATATATTTGAGTGCAAGGACGTGAATTTAACAGTAAGTGTCTTCAAATAAAACACGGAAACTGCCACACAAAACCTTTTGGTGCTTAGAACCGGCTGCCGTGGGAAGTGCATTAATACCCTGTCGTTATATTTGGTAGGGTCTGTTAGGGATTGACGGTTGACCATATATACCAACACCAGCAAAGCGGTTGCATATCCTGAGGTGCTCTTACCGTTTGGTCTGTTGGTCGACCAATTGCTTGATCTCGGCATTGAGAGCAATCATTTTCTTATCTCCTGGGTTGGGGTTTCGTCTGCCGGCAATTCCTTGCTATCGCATCTATGAACCGCACTATATATAATGGATAATTAAGAAAAGGAGTAAATAAAACATATATATTTATTCCTGTTTAAGCTAACATGAGCATTGGCGAAGAAATTGACAACTTGTTCCTCAGCATAATGCGTTATATGCTGAAAGAAGGAAATTATGTCAAAAAAGACGATGGCATGCCCGCAACATTAATGCTAATAGGACTCAAGCCGGATATCACCAAAAGACTTTCTTAAGAATTAAGGATATGAACGAAAGCGAGTTTTTTGCGCATACAAGAATGTTCCTGCCGGTTTATGACACTTTTTTAAAACTAATGGCTCCATCACTGTCCAGCTTCAAAAAAAAATTGGTGCCGAAGAATGTTTATCCATTACTCTTCAGTAAACAATTTCAAGATATTAACATCGTATATTGTATTAATTAGTATGATTTTTAGGTACTTGGCACATGGTATTCCTTTCAAAAAATTGCTTGGAGCCACGATATTGGAAATAGCACTGTGAAGATGATTGTGTTGGAGACTTGCGAGGCTATCTGGCAAGCGCTTTCCCCAATACATTTAAGTGAGCCCACAGAGCAGCAATAAAAAGATATAACAATTGACTTTTTCCCAAATGTGGAACATGCCAAATTATGTAGATGCTATTGATGGAAATCACGTTACTATAAAATGCCCTCCGAAGTCAGGATCACTGTTTTTTAATTATAAAAAGTTTTTCAGCATCGTCTTGTTGGCAGCATGCGATGCTAAATACCAGTTTACCACTGTAAGCGTAGGAGCTTATGGAAGTCAAAACGATGGAGGCATTTTTCATGGAAAAAGGTTTGGGGAAGATCTGTTGGAAAATCGATTACCACTTCCACCAGATACTCCTCTTCCATTATCGTCACTACCCTTTGTTACGGCCTGTTGCTACGGTCTACGGCTACGATCCACTTGGGAGCGTGTTCACGCGAACACACCTAGCGATGTGGCGAAAGTTGCGATAAAAAAATATTGAAAAACAAGGAAAAGACAGACCGGCCATCACTAGCGAAAAGGATGGGATTGAGTTTCCGGCAAGATAAGTGTGTGGAGGTACGTAAAAATTTTAAGAATCGAAAAACATCCTCGCCGGCTGTGCACTTACCCAAGGAACTGTCTAAAAACGAGGAAAGAGTCAATAGCGCAAAGCACCGAAACAGTCCTTTCCGATAAATCTCGCTTTACGCGGCTATTTTGGGTGATAATAAACGCTGTACAGGTTATGTTGTGTGGACACAAGGTCCAGTTGAAGTAGATCGGCGTTCGCAGTCATACTTAGCGAGATAAACCTCTTCCTCTACGTTTACTAAGAACACTACCACCTGCGGAAAAGCGTTCGACACCACCAACGGCGCCTACTATTATCACGGGCGTCACCATCAGTAGTATCTCCCCCCAACCCATCCATTAGCACCAAACAACAAGCGCACAACCACCAGACGTACCGCCACCGCCAGCTGCAACGCACACAGCGGAGCCGCGAGCATAGGCCTGCGGCCACTAATGTAACACCTACAACAGGCGGTACCACCGACAGCAATACTAGCCGCACCTTCATCATCTACGTCCATATCGGCTATAATAATACTAGCGCAATCCTATCAGCTACGACTATAACGGCTATAATAATACTAGCGCAATCCTATCAGCTACGACTGTAACGGCTACACCAATATAGCCGAATCTTTATCAGCTACGACCATACGGGCTACAATATATCGGCTACCGTGACAACCACCGGGCAGCGAACCTAGGCCTGCGGCCAGGCCAACTGCGACAGTGAATATCAGCGGGTAAAGCGGTGAGTCCGTTCCTTTATATTTTGCCTACGTTTGAGTGAATTTATGAATAGCTCTACAAGTTTTTTTTACGAAACCAAGAAGGTTTGCCAACGGCACCAGGTCGATGAGGAATAACCAAAGCATACACACCACCCTATATGAAATGGTCATATAGCTAAAGCAAGCAAAACTATGTACAACATTTAGATAATTCGCTTGTAAATGTTTTGATTTTGTATTCGACATATTTTACCGAGTTAAAAGGTTAGATAAATTGTTTTGAACCGTGGGTTAGATTGTAATATGTAAAGGCTCGTAGAATGTAGGATGTCGTACATACACCTGCAAGCAATAAAATTGCAGCAAAAATGATACGCAATTTTTATCATTTTCAAAGCAAAATTCTCATTGTTGTATGGAATGAAATTATATATATGATAGTTAATCATTAACCTTGGAAATCTCGTAAATGAGATGGGTTTCAACATATGTTTACGAGCTTTATACGGTTAACTAGATTTGGGACTTTTCATTAGCTATTTTACGGTTATTATCTCTATATATTTAGGTCTAAAATAAATTTTAAGAATAACGCAAAAAGAGCACTAGCCGCTATGGCTATCAGCTCGGCATTATTATATTAAAGTAATATACCAGTTGGAAAAAAAAGTTTTGACTGTTGTATAGAATAAAAATGTGTAGCTTCGGTGATCACTACTATAAATTTGAATGTACAGAACAAGAGTGCTAGTTTAGTAAGCATCACTGTAAATTTTAACATCTAATTTTGTATTAATAATAAGTCTTACACATATGCTTAAATGAAACAAAAGATAACAATGACCTTACTAGTTTAGTTGTCGAATGAAATTTTTTTTTCTGCCTCCATTACGAAATTTTATTAAGGAGGGAATTTAAAAATAAAAACAATGATATTCTACATATGCCCACAACGAAGTGAGCAAGTATAAGGAAGCTTCCATTTATATACATGCATACATTTGAGTTGGTATGGTCTAATCATTCTTGAATTTAGTACTCAAGTAAATATTACCTTGATTTAAAACAAGCTTTACGCCAACAGAAAGAAATATAAATATATGTATTTATTTTACTAATCACTCCTGGTGAATCTCTTTTTTTTTTTGTACGGCATCATTTCATTCACTGTTAACGTACCTACCTTTAAACTTATGTAAACTTAATCGTAATCATAAGGAATAAGCAGTAATTGCCATGAATTATAAATAAATTGTATTTAAAATGGGAATGCTGACTTCCTTATTTGTTTAGAAGGCACTTAGGGCATACAGGTAAGGGGCCACCGGAATTTAGGTGCGTCGGTGGCCATGGTTTTTGAGGGTGGGCTAAGCACCGGGCGTCGCAACTACACCCGCGGCGCCCCTCTGTATATTCGGCCCATTTCTTTTTCATTTTAGTTTTCAGCTTTTTTTGCAATTTTATTTTTCAGCATTTTTTTTTTTTAATTTGATTTTCAGCGTTAGTAACCGGCCATGTCCGGTTCGGTAATTTTTCTTGCGTCAGTTTTTGAATTTTGAATTTAGATTTTTGAATTTTTTGAATGTTAACGGTCTGTGCGTGGCATCCGGTTCGCCCGGATGTCGTTTCAGTTTGAATTTATAAGCGTTTTGTGTCGGTCTCTGCGCTTCTGCCAGGTTTTTTTGAATTTGACAGCTGCTCGTTTTGATAGGCATGATATGATTTTTTTCTGCTTATGGCGCAGGAACAGTAAGGTTGGCAAGGACCCGCCCCAGCCGACAATGACTAGCCACTGTGCACCACAACATCATGCCGACCGCCTTCCTTACTGCTTCCACTGTAGATGCGTATCCATAACACCTTTCCGCATTTCTTCGTTGGAGATTGTGCATTTCGCTTAAAAAACAATCTAATGAAACCATATCCGGGAATGAATACGACAAGGGAACGAGTTTTAATCGCAGACTGTCGCGGTCCCGGCGCGTTATAGAAAACGCATTTGGGAGTTTGGCTGCGCGATGGAGAGTATTGAAAACCAAAATGGAGTTTAATCCTGAAAATGCAGAAAAAATCGTTTCGCATGTTCAGTGCTGCATAATTTAATTATGTTCCACGATACTAGTCGGTGGTATTGCCCATAAAACTACACTGACGGAGAAGGGGCGAGTGCAGAATGGAGGAACGAACTAAGAACTTGTGGAGGTCCGCTGCGGACAGTACACTCATTTCGAAGAAGGGGCCGAAATAGTACATACGAGTATCGGGAATACCTTACCAACTACTTTATGACCGATGGTGCGGTAGCATTTCAAAATCACATCGAGTAATATATTTCAGGAGGTAAGAACGCGATTTATATACACTTATCTAGAAGTTATTTTACATTTTGACTACCTCCTTATAGATCATTTCGGCGGAAGGCGGATACACAATAAAACAAAGCAACAACCATTGCTGCTGCACAAACACAATGCTGCTACAAAATCATAAGCTTTTCAAATTATTTTAACATAGAATAATATAATTTATTTCATTCTTTTCTGTATACATACAGTAAAGAACGATACTGAAACAATACTTCATATATTTTTAAAACATATATTATGGTTTTTTATATGTAAATGTTAGTTCAAATAATTTCACTAAATCAAAAATTGGTAAAAATTGCAACTCTGTCTCGTGTATATTAAATAGAGCATAATATAATGCCACAAAGTTTGTATTTTGCATTCTTATTCTAGTTTTGCACTTTAGTGTTTACACATACTAAAATTTAGTATAAAATGGAAAGTGCAAAATTCAAATTAAATATTTTGCCGGAAAACGAAAAATTGAATTCAAAATTTTGAAGGAAAACGAAAACAAATTTTTAAATACATATTTTTTGCACTTTCATAAATACGCAAATTTAGTTCATATAAAAAACTTTAAAAATCCGTCACGAACTTTGAAACTTTTTGAGCAGAACTTTTAAAAAATCTCTTGTATGCAACTTTGTTTCTTATTCAATTTTGTTATAATAATGTGCAAGTTAGAAAGTGTTAAATTTTCATCCCCTAATGCATGAACAAAAATTTACGTTTGAGCTATTACTAACCAATGGGCAACAAAGCTGCATACTCAAAGATTACCTAAAAATCAATTCTGGCAATGTGTAAACTTTGAAACTTTTATATACGTATATATATTATATATTATGGTATATTTTAAATGAATATCAATAATAACACATACAGTGTGAATTATAAACGCTATTTTTTCCTTTTATTTATTTTCGTTAATTTTAGAAATAACTTGAATGAATTGTATAACCAAACACATGTAAACTAATTTCGAAAACATTTTCGGGAAAATGCGAAAATTCGAAAGGTGTTAAAAAATCTTCATGTAAATTTCAAACTTTTATTTAGAGTTTTCAGAATTTTTTTTAGTATGAAGTTTTAGACAATTTTAGTATAACAAAGTGCATGTTTGAAGTCTCTCAAAAATCGCATTGATTTTTGCCAATTTTTTTTCAAAGAGTGTTTTAGATTTTCTTCCATATAAATATTTACTCTTTGTATGGAACCAAATCTAAAACACTCTTTGAAAAAAAAGATAGGGAAAAATCAATGCGATTTTTGAGAGACTTCAAACATGCACTTTGTTATACTAAAATTGATTGGACTACAAAACTTCATACAAAAAAAATTCTGAAAACTCTAAATAAAAGTTTGAAATTTGCATGAAGATTTTTTAACACCTTTCGAATTTTCGCATTTTCCCGAAAATGGTTTCGAAATAAATTTACATTTGTTTGGTTATACAATTCATTGAAGTTATTTCTACCATTAACGAAAATAAATAAGAGGAGAAAATAACTGATAAAATACATCAGTAATTTTCACTGCTATTTTAGTGCTCGCAACTGTACATCAATATATGTTACGAATAAAACTATTTTCACTATTAATATGATCAGGTGTTTACATATCTACTATTATAAAAATTTAAGTTCTTGTGTGTATTTCTTTGTTACATTATCACAATTCAATAGTCACCATATTTTTTTATACTCGAATTAACGTATTATTATATTAGGATAGGTCAACTTTCATGACATATGCAATACAACATATAATATATTAATAAATAAAGAAATTAATGTATCACAATTCGATTTTCAATCTACATTTTGTACTTTCTTACGAATCTCAAATATATCTACATACGAAAATTATGTCCACATTTTATTAGTTATTTGTTTCTTTTATTTAATTTTATTAATTTTAGAAAAAACTTGAATGTATTGTATAACAAAAACTATGTAAACCAATTTCAAAAACGTTTTCAAACAAATTAGAAAATTCAATAAGTTTTTGAAAATCTTCATAAAAAATTCAAAATTTTTACTTGGAATTTAAAAAAAATTTTGAGTATTGAGTAGGTTTATAAATTTTAGTCTAACAAAGTGCAGTTTTGAAGTATGTCAAAAATCAATGGGAATTTTGGCAGACTTCAAAATTGCACTTTGTTAGACTAAAATTCATCAACCTACAAAACTCCATACTAAAAAATTTTCCAAAATATCCAAGTAACAAGTTTGAAATTTTTATGAAGATTCACAAAAACTTCTGGAATTTTCTAATTTGTTTGAAAACGTCTTTGGAATTGGTTTACATAGTTTTCGTTATACAATACATTCAAGTTTTTTCTAAAATTAATAAAATTAAATTAAAGAAACAAATAACCGATAAAATGTTGCAATAATTTTTGTAACTGCTTTTGTGAACAAAACTGTACATCCATTTATACATACAGTTTGTACTTTCATTAGGAACCTCAACTAAACATCCCGTGGCATATTTGCAGTCGCATTCATATTGACATATTAAATATATGTCACGGGATGTATTCTTCTTTCTTATTTCTTTATAAACTAAAAACATTGCTATTGAAAGGATGGCGTTAAAAAGCGTAAAGACGCAGACTTACAAATATGTATAAAAAGTGGATATACAAAAACTTCTTACTTACATATATTTGTATACCTGCCTTTTTTGGTAATTGTTTACTTTAGCTCCAAACTGATAAAACACGTCCAGAAATGTTGGCAGAGGTATCGGGTGACGGGTTTTGACCTCGGTATAAATAATCCAAAGGCGAAAATTAAAAAGTTTATTTCAGGCAATAGATATTTTTAAAAACCGGTTTCAAATTTTCATGTGGCTGTATTTTTGATGATTTTGTTGTAGACCGCAATTATGCAGAAATAGTTTAGATCACATACCCGGCGTTGGATTGATCCCGAGGTCAAGGCCCGCCTTTTGACATCCCTCCCGACATTTTTGGACGTGTTTTAGGGATCGTGAGCTAGAGGAAACAATTACCCATTTGTAGTGCCACCCTTTTAGTTTTAAAATTACAAAAATGGCAATCACCCTACTGGTTGTCATACAAGTATTCCACAATCTCTGCTTCGTCGTTCTCCTCAATCTGAGCTTGCATGACTATCTCAGTGCACCGTTGCATCACCACCGCCTGATTTTTCTTCACATACATCCCTAAAAGTTTGGACGGTCTCCATTATGGCAGCGTCCAATTCATCACGCAAAGCTGCCGTGCGTTTTCGTTCGCGAGACGTTGATGGCTCAGACTGCGGTTGTGGCATCGGAGACGACTGAGATAAAGCAGATGACAGCTGCGTTGTAGGAATAGGAGGAGACTGTGTATTTATAGATAGCAGTTCAGGTAAAGTGGGAGTTGCAGGGCGTGACTCACAAACGGTGGGTGTATTTTTGCCCTCTTCAACACTTCTGTTTATATTTTGATAGCTATGCCGAATTCTGTTGTAATATAAAATTTGTTCATAATCAAACATGTTAAGTAATTCCATTATACTTACGGTCGGGGTATAATGTGGGCTCTTAGGAACTGAATACTCTCTAAGAAAACCCACTGCTTTCCATCAGACGCGTCACTTCCAGGAGTGTTTTTACTGCTCTTTATCTCTTTACTAAAACGCTCTCGTAAATTCGCCTATCGCCTTACTGCTACTGCCACTGTTGGAAATAATCATACCTATGTACGCACATATTATAAGATTATTCATTATTACTTACCATCCACACCTAAATTCTCTGCTATATCCTTCCAAGCGGCACTTTTTTATTTGCGTCCTTAAAATCCCGGTTTGCCTTGTCATAAAGGCATGGGAAATCGCGTACAAATTCAATTAATTTGCAGTCATCCATTATGATCTGCATAAACAATAAACGAAATTATTTGTCTTTCAAATAAACGAAACAATAGAATTTTTAATTACCAAAAGAAAAAATCGGCAAACAAAAAAATTATATACACATACACAAAATGGAAAAAAAAATAGGCGAATGAACAATCAGCTGTTTGTGGATATGGCAGAAAACCATGGTTCAACTATATACAGGTTGGCTCATCTGTAAAGCAACAAAATATGTCTGTTCAAACTGTCAAAATCTGTGTATTGGTGTTGGTGCGAATGGTATGGAATGGAAACATAAAACTTAGCAGTTTTTGTATGTGTAAGTAAAATGTTGCCAATGTGTTGGTTTCATTTTGAGTTTGCCATCTCCTTTTGACAACCCCTTCGACCATGCAATGACATAAATAAAATCAGCTGATGAGATGAGCCAACCTGTACATAATTGAACCATGGCAGAAAACCAAAATTCAATTGGTTGGCTATGGTATGGTTATGGCGTTATCGTTATGGTATGGCACCATTAATCGATTACATTGATTTCCATAAGGTAGGTTCGATCAGCTGTTTTATCTGGTTATGGTTTTATGGTTATAAGTCCCATTATTCGGGCCTTTAAAGGCCCATTACTAATACTTTGCATAGAATTGACATGGCGTAAACTTGGCAACTTAGCCGCGATTATACTCCACTTAGCGCATACAATCTGACATCGTAATCAGGTTTGAAATTTATTTTTAAATAAATGTCAATTTGTATAACAAAATGTGAAAATGAAATGGAAACAAACATATGGCGTCTCAAAATGTAAACGTCACTTAGAACTTACATTTAAAATCAAAATTCAACAGACTTGCTAAGTCAAGTTAAGAGTTGCCAAGTTTTGAGTAATCAGTAACATGCAATGTTCATTTAACAGAACTGTAAGTCAAGTCTATGCTGAGTATGAGTAATGGGCACTTTAGCCATAACCAGATAAAACAGCTGACCGAACGAACCTTATGGAAATCAATGTAATCGAGTTGGCGTTATACCTATATGACACACTCATAATTTTTATACTATTTTCACACAGACGGCTTATTGAATAATAAAGGCAATTTTCTACATTAAGACGCTTATTGAGCTCAATCTTCCCTACAAAATTCGAATCTATTATTATTTCATTAGTAGCTAATCGAATGCCTAATGAAGTCAAAAGCACAATGCAACTCTGTTGGCAGCGTTCCGCTTCCGTTTCCGCTTCTTAGTTTTTGGTGTGTTCAGTGCTTAAAAATGTCATTTGTCAAAGCAAATGTCATTGTCTGCATGGCGGAACGATACAAGGTGGCCGCATCGAAGAGCTGATTATAACCTTTTTTATTTGGTTTTATACATCAACTACCGGCGCAGTACGATTTTGACATTGTTCCATCGTATTTACAAGTACATGGAATTTTTTTTGTTTGTAGGTATGTCACCGTGCTCCCATCTTGTATTGTTCCGCCATGATTGTCTGTCTCATCCTTCATACTAATCGAGCAGTTACTTCTGTGTGAAAGCAAAAAATTTACGATTTCTTTAGCAGGTGAAATGAGATCATTAGGGGGACTCATGTAACCCTATAAATGCCTTATAAAGTGTGTAAACGTACAAATTTATCTAGTTTACGCACGAGCTGTCAAATTTTGTATGAAAAATCATTTACACAATTTGTATAAATTTACGCGCACATTTCATTGTGTAAACGCGGTAAACTCAAAGGAATGCGACCTTGCAGACATTACAGACGGCATTTTCATCAAAAATCTCCAACATCAGCAAGTAAAGGCGTTTTAGTTTTGATTTTTCACTTTGTCCTGGCATTTTTTAATTTGTATAACAATAAAAAAATGTTGTTCGGCAATAATACAGCTGATAAACAATCAAGTTTATCAAGAGTATTACTAGGTGCGTTCATATAACAGCGTGTGTAAATGGATATAATTTTACACCTTATAAGTTTATGAGTCCCCCTATTAAGTTTCTGTGTGAAAACAGTATTAGGTTAAGGCACCAATAACTGATGCAAATTGGATATGGATAAGTAAAAGTATCGTTATGACTATGGCATTAGGGTTAAGGAAGTTTAATGGGCCCTTAATGCAGATTTGCTAAATGCTTCGCCGGCGTAGCTTCACTTTGACGCTTTGAGAACGCCCATGGTTCAACTATATGGTTGGCTCATCTGTACAATAACAAAATATGTCTGTTCAAATTCTCAAAATCTGTGTATTGGTGTTGGTGTGAATGGTATGGAATGGAAACATAAAAGCAGTTTTTGTATGTGTAAGAAAATGTTGCCAATGTATTGGTTTCATTTTGAGTTTGCCATCATTGTGAATCAAACTAACATCTGAATTCAGTAAGCCGTATCTAGTCACTATTAGAGACTATTTGGGGTGAAATTCACTTTTGAGACAATTTGCCATTCTGTAAGCTGTCTCGCGTCTCCAGCCTCACAAAAACAATCACTAATTTGTGAGCTGGGCCGGGGCAGATCACAAACGTGAAAATGTCAGAAAAAGTATGAAAATTATTTGGGAAAAACGCTTTAAATATATTTTTTGTATTCCCCAAGTTAAAATAAGCATAGAAAAATTAAAAAAACAGAAAATACTTAAAAAAAGACATCGTACTCTAATGTGGCGCCGCTGAGATTCGAACCTACACACTTTGGGTTTTTCTATAAAAATTATGAACGGCGTCTTAGCAAGCTCAGCCACAATACCACTTAACATTATGTTAACAAAATGCAATGCTATATTATTTGTTCAATGTATGAGTAAATTGTCATTTTGGTGAATTTCGTTGATATGGTGAATTGTTTTTGTGACTTTCGTTTACTGAATACCGAAATCATCTCAAGTCACAAAAATTGTCTCTAAAGGAAAATCTCAAATTTAGAGATTTGAGATGAGACTGAATTACAGAATTCAGCCGTAAGTGTGATATCTTCTCTGTCAACTGCCTGACAGGATGTTCAATATGGCTTCTTTTTAGCATTGTGAATGATGACTAAGTGTGTTATCTTATCTGTCAACTGCCTGACAGGCTGTTAAATATGGCTACTTTTCAGCGTTTTGACAGGCTGTTCAATATGGCGGCGCCTATCTTTAGCGGGTGATAGAAAGAGAGACAGAATGAGACAGCGATAGTCAAATACAAATCAGGTGACCAATCACTTTGGAATTTTGACGTTTATGCAGAAGATATCACACTAAGTCATCATTCACAATGCTTTTTAGCGTTTTGACAGGGTGTTCAATATGGCGGCGCATAGGGCTGGTTATCTTCAGCGGGTGTTAGAAAGAGATGCAGAATGAGACAGCGATAGTCAATTACAAATCAGGTGATCCAATCACTTCGGAATTTTGGCGTCTATGCAGAAGATATCACACTTAAGGCTCCGTTACTGATACTAACGTCTGAATTCTGTAATTCAGTCTCATCTCAAGTCTCTAAATTTGAGATTTTCCTTTAGAGACAATTTTTGTGACTTGAGATGATTTCGATACTCAGTAAACGAAAGTCACAAAACAATTCACCATATCAACGAAATTCACCAAAATGACAATTTACTCATACATTGAACAAATAATATAGCATTGCATTTTGTCAACGCAATGTTGAGTGGTATTGTGGCTGAGCTCGCTAAGACGCCGTTCACAACTTTTATAGAAAATCCCAAAGTGTGTAGGTCCGAATATCAGCGGCGCCACATAGAGTTCGATGTTTTTTTAAGTATTTTCTGTTTTTTAATTTTTTCTATGCTTATTTTAATTTGAGGAATAAAAAAAAAATATATTTAAAGCGTTTTTCGCAAATAATTTTCATACTTTTTCTGAAATTTTCACGTTTGTGATCTGCCCCGGCTTTTGTGAGGCTGGAGACGCGAGACAGCTTACAGAATGGCAAATTGTCTCAAAAGTGATTTTCACCCCAAATAGTCTCTAATAGTGACTAGAGACGGCTTACTGAATTTAGCTATTAGCATAGACTTGACTTGACTTGAGAACTGTCACTTACAGTTCTGTTAAATGAACTTTGCATGTTACTGATTACTCAAAACTTGGCAACACTTAACTTGACTTAGAAGTCTGTTGAATTTTGATTTTCTCTGTAAGTTCTAAGTGACGTTTACATTTTGAGATGCCATTTGTTTGTTTCCATTTCCTTTTGACATTTTGTCATACAAATTGACATTTATTTAAAAATAAATTTCAACGCTGATTATGATGCCAGATTGTATGCGCCAAGTGGAGTATAATCGTGGCTAAGTTCCCTAAAAGAAACGCTGATAGTTTTACTAATACACTCACACTTGTAATTGACAATGCTGATCCTGCGATGACGTAAACATTGATACTCAAATTTATGTATGTTCCTTTGTTCGCTCACGCATGTCCGCATGTTCCCAACGACAGCCTATAATCATGAAAAAGGACTCAAACTGGGAAAGCTTCGGACACCTGGTACAGAACAAAAGAACGTACAGCAGATACCATTAGGCATGTGAGACAGATACATAATTCTCAACGGAATTTTATGTATGCGAGAATAGTTTATCCGATTTAATCATGTTGTCACTACTGACTGTCATATGACAATCAAACGATTATCACGGTTGTTTTGTTATTTTTTAAATTCCGCCATTTTCAACCGAAGAAAACCATATAAAAAATAAGTTTAAAAAATGAAAAAGAGAGCATTTCAAAGCTCCATGCTAAAAGAAAAAAATCGAAAATAATATTAAAAAACACCAAAAGCTGTCGGAATGTATGGGCGCACTCAAAAATTTGATACCCGAAAAATAATAGTGGTTAGTGGTGATTCATTTTTAAATGTGTTTCCGCATGAATTTCTGAATTTAAATTGAACATTCTGAACTCGAATTCTTATAAAACTATATATTTTCAACAAATAAAAAACACGTATGCTTTTATCACGTACAAAATTAAAAACGTAATGAAATAAAGTAAATAAAAAGCAAAAAGCATTGTTTCATTTTTGGCGGAATATAACAATGGTCAGTTATGATAGTATAACAGTCAAACCTGATATCTACAGTAAACTATCATTTATGACACTTTTTGATAGTTAGAGTGTCAGCACTGATCCAGGAAAAGGAATGAGAGTGAGCAGTACGGCTATATACTTAATCAGTAGGCCATGTTGGTGTACAAGAAGGAGACAAAAACTCACACGTACACGGTTGTTTACATCACATTTGCGCAAGTCCCCTTAAGTTCGTGATAGAAAGTTTGTATGAGGCGCTGATCGTTAGGTTGACATTGCTGACAATCAGATGATAGTCATATGATAGTCAGTATTCTTGTAGGGTTGCCAAGTTTACGCCAAGTCCAGTGAAGTCTATGCTAAGTATCAGTAATGGGGGTTTTAGTTTTATTCACAACGTTTGCCATCTCCTTTTGACAATTCCATCGACCATGCATTGCATTGTTTACTATATAGCAGGGATGCACCTTAACGTTAAGCTAATCGTTTATCAAAAAATTTCCACCGTTTCCGTTGAAACACTTCGAAATATTATCGATAAAGAAATTATCAAAATAAATTGTATCTCGTTTTTAACCGAAACGAAAAGCTTTCGTTAACGTTAAAAACGTTAACAAAAACGTGATACTTTATGTTTGAATTGTGCTGGCAATGCTACAGCCATGGTGAAGCCGTAAGGTGGCAACAACGAGCGCACATACACACACAAACTCTATGTAATTTGTTTGTGTAATTCGTTGGTGGTAATGTCAAAAATACTCTGAGAAATGTTCGTACTGTCAAAATTCAAGAGAAAAGTTGCAATCAGCTTGGCTAATGCTTTCACCCTTAATGACTCCGCCATCAATCAGCTTTGCCAGCATAGTTTTAAATTAATAATCAACATAAACGATTTGATTTCGTTTTGATATGGCAGAAAACGAAACGAAATCATTTCGTTAATTTGACGATCTTAACGTTAATAAACGAAACGAAATGAGTTCGTTTCGTTTATTAACGTTGATTATCGTAACGAAATGATATCGTTTCGTTGGTTAAGCATGCCTGCTATATAGTTTGGCAGCTTAAATAGAGGTTATGTTGCGAATAGAGTGAAGGCAGTGGACTAGGCAGTCGAATGTCATATAATGAAAGAATGGTGTTCGGAGTTTTTTCAAAGTTAAAAAAAATGATAAAAGCTTTAATATAAATAAAACTATTGTTTTAATAACAACAACAACGCCTTATATATTCTATATACATAAATTCGTAAGGATTATCTCACTTTAAAATTTGAGTTAAATAATCTAAAGTTTTTTTTTGAAACTGAGTCGAGAACTGTGCGCGTGAATGTGCGAATTTTCACCGATCAGCTGTTAGTTGCGCAACTTGGTAAAATTTACAATGATGCAATGAAATAAATAAAATCAGATGAGATCATGAGATGAGCCAACCATAAAATAGAGCCATGAGAACGCCACAAAAAACAATGAAACGCATCTTATTTATTTATATATTTGCATGGTGGAATCACCAGGTGAAGTAAATAAACAAAGCCAGAAAGAAGATGTACGCTATCTGAAACGGTAGGGATGCATATTCAACGGTGAGAAGAGGGTAAAATATTTTCCCGCTTTGAAAAAATAGGAGCAGAAAAATTAATACCTTGCTACGAAGGCCATTACAGAAACTGTTTTTTTCAGCATATCAGTGTCACCTAACGCCAATACAAAAGGGGATATAGAGGACCAGTGCGAGTGACGTATCGAATAAAATGAAAAAACTTAAACTGTGATGAGCAGTAAAATTCAATAATGCGTCTAATTCCTTTATTTTGTCTTGGATTCCAAGCTAGAACTACTGACGAAACTTTATCGGAACTTCAAAATACAAAAACAATTTCTACCATGAGAAAACGAGACCACTATTCCCCACAAAATTAGAGAGTTTGAAATTTTTTTGTTTATGTTTTAAATTTTATTTTTAATTAACATTTTTAACAATCAAAACGATGAAAATAACACTCGAAATTTATTTTGGCCTCTGATGGTTGACTTTTTTCAGAAGAAAGTTGTTTTTTGTTGTGTTTTTATGCACACAATTTTCAAACTAAAAACAAAATTTTCACTTGTCAGAAAAAATTAAGAAAAAACGGCCGAATGTCAAAAAAAACCTATCGAAATCCAAACTGGCTCGTTTGTTTTTAATGAACTAGATTGTATTTTTCCTGTATTTCGCTAGTTTTTTTTTTTAATATAGTTTACACACTTACACCAGTACTGAAACCGTATTAGGAGGGAGGGCGGCAAAAAATATAAGAGAAAATACAAGAAAAATATAGAGAAAAATAAAGTAGTGTCATATAGGTATAAAGTAAACTTACCTTAACTTCAACTGAAGTTGAAGTTTTCATCGAAAAACCGGACAAAAAAGGGAGAGGTGTTATCCGTTATTTAGTTGAACTAAAGTAACTTTGCGGCCACCGTGGTGTGATAGTAGCTTGCTCCGCCTACCACACCGTATGCCCTGGGTTCGCACCCCGGGCAAAGCAACATCAAAATTTTAGAAAGAAGGTTTTTCAATTAGAAGAAATTTTTTCTAAGCGGGGTCGCCCCTCGGCAGTGTTTGGCAAGCGCTCCAAGTGTATTTCTGCCATGTAAAGCTCTCAGTGAAAACTCATCTGCCTTGCAGATGCCGTTCGGAGTCGGCATAAAATATGTAGGTCCCGTCCGGCCAATTTGTAGGAAAATCAAGAGGAGCACGACGTAAATTGGAAGAGAAGCTCGGCCTTAGGTCTCTTCGGAGGTTATCGCGCCTTACATTTATTTATTTATTTTTATTTATAGTAACTTTGCGCACTTAAATGGGTTTCGGATTCGGTGAGAAGTTTTACAGTCCCACTTGGAAGTGACCATAACACTTCTAATTGTGTTTTGATCCCTAAAAATGCATTGATATTACCATCTGGTCTGTTGATATGTCGTTGAGAGTTGGAATTAAAACATATGCCCTTCTAATATATTATACAAACTTGATCAGATGATCCCCCAAAACTCCTGACAGTTGAATTCATGATGTATTACTAATGTTTTCAAGTTATTAATTACTAAAATATGCCAGGGGATATACTAACCCCGCCGCAGTAGGCCTAGAGCCAGAAGATGCTGATCCGATCGAGCCGGATTCATATATTCTAAATTACAATCCATAACTGTAACATTCCTCTTATCTTAGTGGAGTGGTCTAATTTTTAGGGCAAAACAACAACAGTGAGTTAAAATTTTTTGTAACTATGTATATTTAGAAATCCATTGTTTTAGCAAAGTTTTACATAAATAATACGACAGTTTTGGTGTTCTTGAAAATCCTTGTTGGATATGACGTGAATACATACAGTTTTTTTAATAAAGACCTGTTTCAAATTTTTTAAAAAGTACTAAGACTACCATATTTTACTCCTGAAAAATGCAAAAAAACAACACTTTTCGGGGACAACATTGGTGAAAAATTTTAGATAGCCGAATGACAGAACAAAGAAGAATTTAGAGCGAGACAATTGACGGCTTACTTCACTTGGTTATTCCACCATGATATTCGCACACAAGGCGAATTCATTACAGGCGGTGTAATCCCATCAGCTGTTTGCTTCTTCTTGATAATTTTCCATACAAAGCCTTGTACAACAAAATGTCAGTTAATCGAAATCTATGAAAATTTTCTTTTGACTTGACATTCATCTGCACGGCGAATTGATTGAATTCGCTTTGCCACCACCTGGTATAGATTCGCCATGTGGTTATGGTAAGTTAAGAGTTGCCAAGTTTTGAGTAATCAGTAACATGCAATGTTCATTTAACAGAACTGTAAGTCAAGTCTATGCTGAGTATGAGTAATGGGCACTTTAGCCATAACCAGATAAAACAGCTGACCGAACGAACCTTATGGAAATCAATGTAATCGAGTTGGCGTTATACCTATATGACACACTCATAATTTTTATACTATTTTCACACAGACGGCTTATTGAATAATAAAGGCAATTTTCTACATTAAGACGCTTATTGAGCTCAATCTTCCCTACAAAATTCGAATCTATTATTATTTCATTAGTAGCTAATCGAATGCCTAATGAAGTCAAAAGCACAATGCAACTCTGTTGGCAGCGTTCCGCTTCAGTTTCCGCTTCTTAGTTTTTGGTGTGTTCAGTGCTTAAAAATGTCATTTGTCAAAGCAAATGTCATTGTCTGCATGGCGGAACGATACAAGGTGGCCGCATCGAAGAGCTGATTATAACCTTTTTTATTTGGTTTGATACATCAACTACCGGCGCAGTACGATTTTGACATTGTTCCATCGTATTTACAAGTACATGGAATTTTTTTTGTTTGTAGGTATGTCACCGTGCTCCCATCTTGTATTGTTCCGCCATGATTGTCTGTCTCATCCTTCATACTAATCGAGCAGTTACTTCTGTGTGAAAGCAAAAAATTTACGATTTCTTTAGCAGGTGAAATGAGATCATTAGGGGGACTCATGTAACCCTATAAATGCCTTATAAAGTGTGTAAACGTACAAATTTATCTAGTTTACGCACGAGCTGTCAAATTTTGTATGAAAAATCATTTACACAATTTGTATAAATTTACGCGCACATTTCATTGTGTAAACGCGGTAAACTCAAAGGAATGCGACCTTGCAGACATTACAGACGGCATTTTCATCAAAAATCTCCAACATCAGCAAGTAAAGGCGTTTTAGTTTTGATTTTTCACTTTGTCCTGGCATTTTTTAATTTGTATAACAATAAAAAAATGTTGTTCGGCAATAATACAGCTGATAAACAATCAAGTTTATCAAGAGTATTACTAGGTGCGTTCATATAACAGCGTGTGTAAATGGATATAATTTTACACCTTATAAGTTTATGAGTCCCCCTATTAAGTTTCTGTGTGAAAACAGTATTAGGTTAAGGCACCAATAACTGATGCAAATTGGATATGGATAAGTAAAAGTATCGTTATGACTATGGCATTAGGGTTAAGGAAGTTTAATGGGCCCTTAATGCAGATTTGCTAAATGCTTCGCCGGCGTAGCTTCACTTTGACGCTTTGAGAACGCCCATGGTTCAACTATATGGTTGGCTCATCTGTACAATAACAAAATATGTCTGTTCAAATTCTCAAAATCTGTGTATTGGTGTTGGTGTGAATGGTATGGAATGGAAACATAAAAGCAGTTTTTGTATGTGTAAGAAAATGTTGCCAATGTATTGGTTTCATTTTGAGTTTGCCATCATTGTGAATCAAACTAACATCTGAATTCAGTAAGCCGTATCTAGTCACTATTAGAGACTATTTGGGGTGAAATTCACTTTTGAGACAATTTGCCATTCTGTAAGCTGTCTCGCGTCTCCAGCCTCACAAAAACAATCACTAATTTGTGAGCTGGGCCGGGGCAGATCACAAACGTGAAAATGTCAGAAAAAGTATGAAAATTATTTGGGAAAAACGCTTTAAATATATTTTTTGTATTCCCCAAGTTAAAATAAGCATAGAAAAATTAAAAAAACAGAAAATACTTAAAAAAAGACATCGTACTCTAATGTGGCGCCGCTGAGATTCGAACCTACACACTTTGGGTTTTTCTATAAAAATTATGAACGGCGTCTTAGCAAGCTCAGCCACAATACCACTTAACATTATGTTAACAAAATGCAATGCTATATTATTTGTTCAATGTATGAGTAAATTGTCATTTTGGTGAATTTCGTTGATATGGTGAATTGTTTTTGTGACTTTCGTTTACTGAATACCGAAATCATCTCAAGTCACAAAAATTGTCTCTAAAGGAAAATCTCAAATTTAGAGATTTGAGATGAGACTGAATTACAGAATTCAGCCGTAAGTGTGATATCTTCTCTGTCAACTGCCTGACAGGATGTTCAATATGGCTTCTTTTTAGCATTGTGAATGATGACTAAGTGTGTTATCTTATCTGTCAACTGCCTGACAGGCTGTTAAATATGGCTACTTTTCAGCGTTTTGACAGGCTGTTCAATATGGCGGCGCCTATCTTTAGCGGGTGATAGAAAGAGAGACAGAATGAGACAGCGATAGTCAAATACAAATCAGGTGACCAATCACTTTGGAATTTTGACGTTTATGCAGAAGATATCACACTAAGTCATCATTCACAATGCTTTTTAGCGTTTTGACAGGGTGTTCAATATGGCGGCGCATAGGGCTGGTTATCTTCAGCGGGTGTTAGAAAGAGATGCAGAATGAGACAGCGATAGTCAATTACAAATCAGGTGATCCAATCACTTCGGAATTTTGGCGTCTATGCAGAAGATATCACACTTAAGGCTCCGTTACTGATACTAACGTCTGAATTCTGTAATTCAGTCTCATCTCAAGTCTCTAAATTTGAGATTTTCCTTTAGAGACAATTTTTGTGACTTGAGATGATTTCGATACTCAGTAAACGAAAGTCACAAAACAATTCACCATATCAACGAAATTCACCAAAATGACAATTTACTCATACATTGAACAAATAATATAGCATTGCATTTTGTCAACGCAATGTTGAGTGGTATTGTGGCTGAGCTCGCTAAGACGCCGTTCACAACTTTTATAGAAAATCCCAAAGTGTGTAGGTCCGAATATCAGCGGCGCCACATAGAGTTCGATGTTTTTTTAAGTATTTTCTGTTTTTTAATTTTTTCTATGCTTATTTTAATTTGAGGAATAAAAAAAAAATATATTTAAAGCGTTTTTCGCAAATAATTTTCATACTTTTTCTGAAATTTTCACGTTTGTGATCTGCCCCGGCTTTTGTGAGGCTGGAGACGCGAGACAGCTTACAGAATGGCAAATTGTCTCAAAAGTGATTTTCACCCCAAATAGTCTCTAATAGTGACTAGAGACGGCTTACTGAATTTAGCTATTAGCATAGACTTGACTTGACTTGAGAACTGTCACTTACAGTTCTGTTAAATGAACTTTGCATGTTACTGATTACTCAAAACTTGGCAACACTTAACTTGACTTAGAAGTCTGTTGAATTTTGATTTTCTCTGTAAGTTCTAAGTGACGTTTACATTTTGAGATGCCATTTGTTTGTTTCCATTTCCTTTTGACATTTTGTCATACAAATTGACATTTATTTAAAAATAAATTTCAACGCTGATTATGATGCCAGATTGTATGCGCCAAGTGGAGTATAATCGTGGCTAAGTTCCCTAAAAGAAACGCTGATAGTTTTACTAATACACTCACACTTGTAATTGACAATGCTGATCCTGCGATGACGTAAACATTGATACTCAAATTTATGTATGTTCCTTTGTTCGCTCACGCATGTCCGCATGTTCCCAACGACAGCCTATAATCATGAAAAAGGACTCAAACTGGGAAAGCTTCGGACACCTGGTACAGAACAAAAGAACGTACAGCAGATACCATTAGGCATGTGAGACAGATACATAATTCTCAACGGAATTTTATGTATGCGAGAATAGTTTATCCGATTTAATCATGTTGTCACTACTGACTGTCATATGACAATCAAACGATTATCACGGTTGTTTTGTTATTTTTTAAATTCCGTCATTTTCAACCGAAGAAAACCATATAAAAAATAAGTTTAAAAAATGAAAAAGAGAGCATTTCAAAGCTCCATGCTAAAAGAAAAAAATCGAAAATAATATTAAAAAACACCAAAAGCTGTCGGAATGTATGGGCGCACTCAAAAATTTGATACCCGAAAAATAATAGTGGTTAGTGGTGATTCATTTTTAAATGTGTTTCCGCATGAATTTCTGAATTTAAATTGAACATTCTGAACTCGAATTCTTATAAAACTATATATTTTCAACAAATAAAAAACACGTATGCTTTTATCACGTACAAAATTAAAAACGTAATGAAATAAAGTAAATAAAAAGCAAAAAGCATTGTTTCATTTTTGGCGGAATATAACAATGGTCAGTTATGATAGTATAACAGTCAAACCTGATATCTACAGTAAACTATCATTTATGACACTTTTTGATAGTTAGAGTGTCAGCACTGATCCAGGAAAAGGAATGAGAGTGAGCAGTACGGCTATATACTTAATCAGTAGGCCATGTTGGTGTACAAGAAGGAGACAAAAACTCACACGTACACGGTTGTTTACATCACATTTGCGCAAGTCCCCTTAAGTTCGTGATAGAAAGTTTGTATGAGGCGCTGACCGTTAGGTTGACATTGCTGACAATCAGATGATAGTCATATGATAGTCAGTATTCTTGTAGGGTTGCCAAGTTTACGCCAAGTCCAGTCAAGTCTATGCTAAGTATCAGTAATGGGGGTTTTAGTTTTATTCACAACGTTTGCCATCTCCTTTTGACAATTCCATCGACCATGCATTGCATTGTTTACTATATAGCAGGGATGCACCTTAACGTTAAGCTAATCGTTTATCAAAAAATTTCCACCGTTTCCGTTGAAACACTTCGAAATATTATCGATAAAGAAATTATCAAAATAAATTGTATCTCGTTTTTAACCGAAACGAAAAGCTTTCGTTAACGTTAAAAACGTTAACAAAAACGTGATACTTTATGTTTGAATTGTGCTGGCAATGCTACAGCCATGGTGAAGCCGTAAGGTGGCAACAACGAGCGCACATACACACACAAACTCTATGTAATTTGTTTGTGAAATTCGTTGGTGGTAATGTCAAAAATACTCTGAGAAATGTTCGTACTGTCAAAATTCAAGAGAAAAGTTGCAATCAGCTTGGCTAATGCTTTCACCCTTAATGACTCCGCCATCAATCAGCTTTGCCAGCATAGTTTTAAATTAATAATCAACATAAACGATTTGATTTCGTTTTGATATGGCAGAAAACGAAACGAAATCATTTCGTTAATTTGACGATCTTAACGTTAATAAACGAAACGAAATGAGTTCGTTTCGTTTATTAACGTTGATTATCGTAACGAAATGATATCGTTTCGTTGGTTAAGCATGCCTGCTATATAGTTTGGCAGCTTAAATAGAGGTTATGTTGCGAATAGAGTGAAGGCAGTGGACTAGGCAGTCGAATGTCATATAATGAAAGAATGGTGTTCGGAGTTTTTTCAAAGTAAAAAAAATGATAAAAGCTTTAATATAAATAAAACTATTGTTTTAATAACAACAACAACGCCTTATATATTCTATATACATAAATTCGTAAGGATTATCTCACTTTAAAATTTGAGTTAAATAATCTAAAGTTTTTTTTTGAAACTGAGTCGAGAACTGTGCGCGTGAATGTGCGAATTTTCACCGATCAGCTGTTAGTTGCGCAACTTGGTAAAATTTACAATGATGCAATGAAATAAATAAAATCAGATGAGATCATGAGATGAGCCAACCATAAAATAGAGCCATGAGAACGCCACAAAAAACAATGAAACGCATCTTATTTATTTATATATTTGCATGGTGGAATCACCAGGTGAAGTAAATAAACAAAGCCAGAAAGAAGATGTACGCTATCTGAAACGGTAGGGATCCATATTCAACGGTGAGAAGAGGGTAAAATATTTTCCCGCTTTGAAAAAATAGGAGCAGAAAAATTAATACCTTGCTACGAAGGCCATTACAGAAACTGTTTTTTTCAGCATATCAGTGTCACCTAACGCCAATACAAAAGGGGATATAGAGGACCAGTGCGAGTGACGTATCGAATAAAATGAAAAAACTTAAACTGTGATGAGCAGTAAAATTCAATAATGCGTCTAATTCCTTTATTTTGTCTTGGATTCCAAGCTAGAACTACTGACGAAACTTTATCGGAACTTCAAAATACAAAAACAATTTCTACCATGAGAAAACGAGACCACTATTCCCCACAAAATTAGAGAGTTTGAAATTTTTTTGTTTATGTTTTAAATTTTATTTTTAATTAACATTTTTAACAATCAAAACGATGAAAATAACACTCGAAATTTATTTTGGCCTCTGATGGTTGACTTTTTTCAGAAGAAAGTTGTTTTTTGTTGTGTTTTTATGCACACAATTTTCAAACTAAAAACAAAATTTTCACTTGTCAGAAAAAATTAAGAAAAAACGGCCGAATGTCAAAAAAAACCTATCGAAATCCAAACTGGCTCGTTTGTTTTTAATGAACTAGATTGTATTTTTCCTGTATTTCGCTAGTTTTTTTTTTTAATATAGTTTACACACTTACACCAGTACTGAAACCGTATTAGGAGGGAGGGCGGCAAAACATATAAGAGAAAATACAAGAAAAATATAGAGAAAAATAAAGTAGTGTCATATAGGTATAAAGTAAACTTACCTTAACTTCAACTGAAGTTGAAGTTTTCATCGAAAAACCGGACAAAAAAGGGAGAGGTGTTATCCGTTATTTAGTTGAACTAAAGTAACTTTGCGGCCACCGTTGTGTGATAGTAGCTTGCTCCGCCTACCACACCGTATGCCCTGGGTTCGCACCCCGGGCAAAGCAACATCAAAATTTTAGAAAGAAGGTTTTTCAATTAGAAGAAATTTTTTCTAAGCGGGGTCGCCCCTCGGCAGTGTTTGGCAAGCGCTCCAAGTGTATTTCTGCCATGAAAAGCTCTCAGTGAAAACTCATCTGCCTTGCAGATGCCGTTCGGAGTCGGCATAAAATATGTAGGTCCCGTCCGGCCAATTTGTAGGAAAATCAAGAGGAGCACGACGTAAATTGGAAGAGAAGCTCGGCCTTAGGTCTCTTCGGAGGTTATCGCGCCTTACATTTATTTATTTATTTTTATTTATAGTAACTTTGCGCACTTAAATGGGTTTCGGATTCGGTGAGAAGTTTTACAGTCCCACTTGGAAGTGACCATAACACTTCTAATTGTGTTTTGATCCCTAAAAATGCATTGATATTACCATCTGGTCTGTTGATATGTCGTTGAGAGTTGGAACTAAAACATATGCCCTTCTAATATATTATACAAACTTGATCAGATGATCCCCCAAAACTCCTGACAGTTGAATTCATGATGTATTACTAATGTTTTCAAGTTATTAATTACTAAAATATGCCAGGGGATATACTAACCCCGCCGCAGTAGGCCTAGAGCCAGAAGATGCTGATCCGATCGAGCCGGATTCATATATTCTAAATTACAATCCATAACTGTAACATTCCTCTTATCTTAGTGGAGTGGTCTAATTTTTAGGGCAAAACAACAACAGTGAGTTAAAATTTTTTGTAACTATGTATATTTAGAAATCCATTGTTTTAGCAAAGTTTTACATAAATAATACGACAGTTTTGGTGTTCTTGAAAATCCTTGTTGGATATGACGTGAATACATACAGTTTTTTTAATAAAGACCTGTTTCAAATTTTTTAAAAAGTACTAAGACTACCATATTTTACTCCTGAAAAATGCAAAAAAACAACACTTTTCGGGGACAACATTGGTGAAAAATTTTAGATAGCCGAATGACAGAACAAAGAAGAATTTAGAGCGAGACAATTGACGGCTTACTTCACTTGGTTATTCCACCATGATATTCGCACACAAGGCGAATTCATTACAGGCGGTGTAATCCCATCAGCTGTTTGCTTCTTCTTGATAATTTTCCATACAAAGCCTTGTACAACAAAATGTCAGTTAATCGAAATCTATGAAAATTTTCTTTTGACTTGACATTCATCCGCACGGCGAATTGATTGAATTCGCTTTGCCACCACCTGGTATAGATTCGCCTTGATTCGCACAACTATTTTTGGAATATCATCAAGGCAAATTCAGTATAGGTGGTGTTATCCCATCAGCTGATTGCTTCTTCTTGATAATTTTCCATACAAAGCCTTGTACAACAAAATGTCAGTTAATCGAAATCTATGAAAATTTTATTTTGACTTGACATTCTTCTGCACGGCAAATTGATTGAATTCGCTTTGCCACCACCTGGTATAGATTCGCCTTGATTCGCACAACTATTCTGGGCGAATATATACCAGGTGGTGGCAAAGCGAATTCAACCAATTCGTCGTGCAGAAGAATGTCAAGTCAAAAGAAATTTTTCATAGATTTCGATTAACTGACACTTTGTTGTGCAAGGCTTTGTATGGAAAATTATCAAGAAGAAGCAATCAGCTGATGGGATAACCCCATCTATACTGAATTCGCCTTGATGATATTCCAAAAATAGTTGTGCGAATCAAGGCGAATCTATACCAGGTGGTGGCAAAGCGAATTCAACCAATTCGTCGTGCAGAAGAATGTCAAGTCAAAAGAAAATTTTCATAGATTTCGATTAACTGACATTTTGTTTTACAAGGCTTTGTATGGAAAATTATCATGAAGAAGCAATCAGCTGATGGGATAACACCACCTATACTGAATTCGCCTTGGAATATCATATAAAAATCACTTTCCAGTGGATTACACACCCATAAACGAATTTGTGCAAAGCATAGTGTCAAGGCGAATCCATACTAGGTGGTGGCAAAGCGAATTCAACCAATTCGCCGTGCGGAAGAATGTCAAGTCAAAAGAAAATTTTCATTGATTTCGATTAACTGACATATTGTAGTGCCAGGCGTTGTATGGAAAATAATCAAGAAGCAATCAGCTGTTGGGATAACACCACCTGTACTGAATTCGCCTTGCATAGTGTACAAGTACACTATATATATATGTATAGGTACGCTATGTATGCGTAGGTACACTATGTATGTATAGGTACACTATGTTGCAAAGCAGCTGAAGAGGGACCGGTACCTGATTACAAAGCGAGATGAAAGGGAAGCCATAATAAACATTTAATTAACCTTGAGAGCTCATTTTACACCTCAATTTCATTGAATTACAAATTTTAATACATTTTCTGTCTACATAGAATCGCACTTTGCTTGTATGTCAATTTGTGCTGGACGTAGGGCGATTCAAGCAAATACAATAAACTTTATACATCATATAATTCTTGATAAGTACACTATCTCTTCACATTCGTAAATTGTGAAGATAACAGTTTTTCTTTGTGCAGCTTACAATTCACACGAAAATAAAAACTTCCATTATGCAACGCCTTGCTATTATCGGAGGCACCGGCATGACCGGTCAATGTGTTGTTGATTATGCTTTGGAAAAAGGTACGTGATCATGTAAATATATTTACCTTTGAATTTGCAATTTATAAGAATTCAATTTTATATTAACAGGATTAAAAGTTCGCCTTTTGTACCGCAGTGAATCGACATTACCTGATCGTTTTAAGGACAAAGTTGATTTGGTTAAAGGCGATGCACTCAATCTTGATGATTGCAAAAAAGTGATCGAGAATGTGGATGGAGTATGTATCATTTTAGGTACACGTAATAAACTGGAGGCTACAACCGACTTGTCCACCGGTACAGCAAATCTAATTAAAGCTATGAAGGAAAAAAATATACAACGTTTCTCAATTGTAATGTCGTCATTCCTCTTTCGTCCCTTGAAGGAAGTGCCAGGCGTATTTCTTAAATTAAATGAAGAACACAAACGAATGTTGGACTTAACAAAGGCTTCCGGGTTAGATTATGTAGCTATATTGCCACCACATATTGCGGATGAGCCTTCAACCGAGTATACGGTACAGCATGATGACATATCAGGTCGCGCTATTTCCAAGTATGATTTGGCAAAATTCATCGTAGATTCTTTGGAACAAGATGAGCATATCGGAAAGGTTTGCGGTATTGCAAAAAAGTCGTAAAGTAAGATATTTAATACATATCAGCAATTACTCATGTGTATAAAATATATAAAAGCAATCGTAAAGGTGATGTTAAACGTGCCTACAGATGTGAATGAATATACAGCACATATTTGGAAATTCACAAATGCACAAAACCTATTGGCATATACTATTTATAGATTGTGTATATATAAACATGCTACACTCGTATATACACTATTTTTTTATTTTTCTGCAGTTGGTGCCAGATTTTAGATTCGTTAGTATTCCAAACCTTATGCACAATAATAAATTACTTATAAATTTAATGGTGTTTCCATTTATTTTTTCCCATGCCTTAGCATTTTTTGTTTATTAATTATAATATTTTACAAATGCATGATTCAATCATGTTAGCTATTTTGATAGTACTTAGTAGCCTGACCTGACTGATGGCGCTTTCAAAACAATCGATACATCCTTGAAAAAAAGGATTCCTTCACATCTTAATCTTCTTTTCTGGTGGAGGTTTCATGTCAACTCCCTCCACTTTTTGATCTGCACCACCTGGTGAAGGACTCGCCATAGGTACAACACCGTTATTGGACGGCGTTGGATTGGCAGCTATGCTATTTGTATCAGTGTTAGCTCCTTCCTGTGCAACATTTTGTAATTGAGCTTGTTGCATTTGTTGTTGCTGATTTTGCATTTGCTGCTGATGAATGATTGGGGGTATTGGTGGCGGAAATTTTCGTACCAATTCAGCTAAGAGCATGTCAACACGTTGTTTTTGAAATATTGTACCACCATCATCTTTACTTGTTGATGCGTCTTTTTTATTACTTTTCGCTTTATCTGCAACTAGAAAGATGACATGAATGCTATGTATCACTATACAAATAATTAATTATTTACTAACGTGATTTATTTGCATTGAAATCCCATGTATAACCCTTGTTTGGATGATATCTGGAGTAACTGCTAGCTTCTTCAAATGCAGATTGTAAATTTGTTACAGTAGCAAGCTATACAAAAAGGAAATACGCAAACTATTATATTATATTCAAAAATACGCATTAAATATTGGTTTCATACAATTCTGGAATTTATAACGCTTGCCAAATCGGGCGCTTTATAAACCATTCCACCTATTATATAATAATCTGCCATCGGTGTCGCCTCTGTTGGACTGTGACGATGTTGTTTTCTGATAACATATAATATAGGTTCAGCCACATGTAGTAATATATACTCTACTCCAACCATATTGCTGGGAAATGATAAACAGTAAATAAGTAAAATTGTTTTAAATTGACCTTAGTTGTTTATTGCAATATGCTTACTTGAGATGTTCTAGGCTTAAACGCTGCATTCTAATGGTTTCATTATTGCACACTCTGTCGTAAAATGGATTCGATTTACGACAAAAATAATCCATAACTGTGGCTGGACTGAGAGATGCCATCATTTGTGTATCGTGCCAAGATACCCATAACGGATTCTCTTGTGAGATCGGTTGTACAATTTGTCGTCCTGGTAGCATTTTCAAAAATTATATTTTCCTTTTTCTATATTAGTTTGCCAATTAGTGTGCGTCAAAATGCCGGTGTTTTCTTTGTGCTTTGTTTTGTCATGCACCTTTGCTTCCTGATGCAGAACTTGACGGTCAAGGCAACGAACTTGCACACGAAGTGCTGTTTTGTTTCTTTTCGTTATTTATACATACTACGCTTATTGTTTACAGCATTGTTTACTATATAGTTTGGCAGCTTAAGTAGAGGTTATGTTGCGAATAGAGTGGAAGGCAGTGGACTAGGCAGTCGAATGTCATATAATGAAGGAATGGTGTTCGGAGATTTTTCAAAGTTAAAAAAAAAATTGATAAAAGCTTTAATATAAATAAAACTATTGTTTCAATAACAACAAAAACGCCATATATATTCTGTACACATAAATTTGTAAGGATTATCCCACTTTAAAATTTGAATTAAATAATCTAAAGTTTTTTTTGAAATGAGTCGAGAACTGTGCGTGTGAATGTGCGAATTTTCAGCGATCAGCTGTTAGTTGCGCTACTTGGTAAAATTTACAATGGTCAAGAAGCGTTGAAATAAATATTGCATCTGGTAAACGTCAAATAATTGATGTGAATGTTTTTTTTTTATCTAAAGGCACCGGAAGTTACCCTATGCAGTGATTATTTGTGTTCCTTCCCCAACACACAAAGTCTGATACCATGATGTAATAACAAGGTGGTCTATGTAGTGACAGCTCATTTTGAAAACTCCCATACAATACGAATGATGAGAGAAAGGGGAAGAATATAAGGCACCGTTTTGTAAAATAGTATTAAATTTGATACTTTTTTGTATAAAAGTATTTAAATAAAATTGGCGAAGAAACTGATTTTGTTTTCATTTGTTTATGAAAATTGCTGGCGCTTTGCTTTGCGTACTGTTAGGTGGCGCTCCGTCAGTCGATATACTGATATACTATAGAAACATCGGACACAGATGTATGTTTCAGTACGTCAGCAATACTCCACGGTGTCAAAAAGTCGTCTTGAATTTTCAGACCGGTGTTCAAATAATGGTTCCGAGTGAACTTTAGCAGATGTGGTGCATCAGAGATAACAAAAACTTTTCCACTATTCGCCGGATTTGCAGCCACGTTTGGTCTAATAAGAAAATAGAGCTATGTCAATAAAATGCACATTAATTCTAAGTTGAATTTTACCGATTGAAATATTCAGCTCTTTCCAGAGGCCTTGATTGTCAGGTCGCATATCCGAAACAACTCCAACAGCGGTATACCCTGCTCCATCTAGGATAGTAATTAAGTTCTCTAATATTGATTTGCTCATTTTACAATCATACGCGCAAAAGACAGGTTGCTTCCAGGAACGCCTGACACCGCGAGCAATTACCACTTGCTGGACGCTTTCATTGTATCCGTGTGTGAGTCATATTCATATGCAGGCTCTAAGTGCATTTCGTCGAACGAAAGGATGCATATCTTGTCTTCCACATCCATATCCTGTACACTTCTCATTGCTTCGATCGAAAAATCCGAAACACCGTCCTCGAACTTCACTTTCTGTATCCATTTTGCTACAGCGGACTCGCATGGAAGAGGATATCCAGTCTTTAATAAATGCCTATACGCTTTAGGTCCAGCCGCATGAAGGGCTATAGTCGATGACATGTCTTTCCATTTCCAATGTATTGTTCTAGAAGGATTATCAATATTCTTGAACTGACCTTCAGTAAAATGCGCATAGATACTTTTCCGAAGGTTGTCTATTTCTTTTGCTGACCCCTCCAAGATTTTTAATCGAGCTTCAATGAGCTCTTCGCGGTTCGTATTGGATCTGAATGGAACTTATGTGTAAAAATATTAAAAGCTTCACAAAACATGGCAAACTTACTCAGTTTGAGTTGATGCCTCAAGAAATTGTTGGTCATCATATACGAAATCAACTTTCATGGGAATCGCATCACCGCAAAATTTAATGCGTTTGCGATCAGAGCTATACGAGAAATCTTCTGGGGAAAAATGCAAACTGCATATCTTTGCCTCTGGTGATAGGTCCACACGACAGGCATCTGCCCATTTTTCTTTTTATAATGTTTTTAGGAACGTGATATATCTTGAAACCTTCGTGTTTCCAAGTTTTATGGCATAGAGCACAACTTGCTTTAGGCATCTTGCAAACTAAAAACGTATATAATTTTATAAATCTGAGAGTGAAGAATTTGGGTATTTTCCTTGCAAATTTAATACTTAAACAATTTGTGTTGGCTTCAGTTATTTTTTAGTTAGAGTGTAAACAATCCTTGTAAATTTTACCAAGTAGCGCAACTAACAGCTGATCGGTGAAAATTCGCACATTCACACGCACAGTTCTCGACTCAGTTTCAAAAAAACACTTAGATTATTTAATTCAAATTTTAAAGTGAGATAATCCTTGCCAATTAATGTATACAGAATATATATGGCGTTTTTGTTGTTATGAAAACAATAGTTTTATTTATATTAAAGCTTTTATCATTTTTTTTTTTAACTTTGAAAAAACTCCGAACACCATTCCTTCATTATATGACATTCGACTGCCTATTCCACTGCCTTCCACTCTATTCGCAATATAACCTCTACTTAAGCTGCCAAACTATATAGTAAACAATGTGTACAATGTTCAAGAAGCGTTGAAATAAATATTGCATCTGGTAAACGTCAAATAATTGATGTGAATGTTTTTTTTTTTATCTAAAGGCACCGGAAGTTAGCCTATGCAGTGATTATTTGTGTTCCTTCCCAAACACACAAAGTCTGATACCATGATGTAATAACGACAAGGTGGTCTATGTAGTGACAGCTCATTTTGAAAACTCCCATACAATACGAATGATGAGAGAAAGGGGAAGAATATAAGGCACCGTTTTGTAAAATAGTATTAAATTTGATACTTTTTTGTATAAAAGTATTTAAATAAAATTGGCGAAGAAACTGATTTTGTTTTCATTTGTTTATGAAAATTCCAATCATATTAAAATGCCTTGAGACAGAGGAAAGCTATTTCTTATAAAATATAAACCAAGTTAAATTGATTAAAATTTTTCAAGTTGCAGTTTTTATTTATAGGTATTCATCATATATTTTTTGCAGTACTTTCTCTCAAATTATTAAATAAACGAAACATGATAATTGACATTTATTGTAGAACATATTAAAAAAAAAACCAAAGAACATTATGGAGTTATTTTGATTATTTACATTTATACGAATTTCACTACTTATTTTTCATTGCTTTGTTACAGCTTTTTATGCGAAAATACATTCGACTTTAAAAAAATAATCTTTTTACTTCGATTTCGCAGTCGCAACCCTCACTTTTTTTTTATTAAACCTTCAATAAATTTGCTCTTTGTCTTTATTATTGCTCCATTATTTTGATAAAAAATTGTTTCCAACTCCATTATTTTATTTAAAAATTGACGACAAGGCTTTATTAAACCACCTTTGGATAACAAATCCACATATGAAGAGAAGCTTTCCTCACTCACATGCTGAGAGGTGGTTTCTTTACTTACATAATGAGAGAGATCCAACTTTCTTATTATGTAGACTGCTACATATTCCAGACCATCCTCGTGCAAGCCTTCGATTTTAATAAGTTGTGATTCTGGAATCGTGCAGTTGACACCTTCGTCCTCAATGCTCTCATTATAAAATAACAATTCGTTGTCCAGATCGAAATCTAACCATTCCGTTTCGTCTATCTCAACGTTTCCAAGTGCAGCCGACGTCTCTGTATTTCGTGCTGTAATGTTATTAAAATTTGTATATATCAATATACGAGTAGATACCAAAATTAGTGATATTTTACCTAATAAATATTTTCGTAATCTGTATTTGAATTGCATCGCTGTTGGATGATCATATAAACCACCTCTCGCGCGCATTGCCGAAAAAAATTTTTCCACAATGTCCTGATTCAACCGGTATGTCAAAATGTATTGCATACCAAAATGTTCCTTAACATAAATGTATAAACCCCGTAGCGAACTGTTTGTAACTAAAACCCCTTCCTGAGAAGGCAACAACTTCTTATTTGTCCCATTGCGTATATTCCTAATATACTCGTCCATTTTCGAAAGAATAGCCAGCTGCTCCTCATAATTAATTCCAAAAGGTCGCTTTGATGGTAAAGTCTGCATGGTGGAAAGTTTGAAGTTCAAGAGGTCGAACCAGTCATTTACTGCATAAAAAAGCTCCGCAGTTTCATTAGCATTACAGACATCAAATCCCCATTCCTCACAGCGACGCAAAGCACTTCCTGGCGCTTTGCTTTGCGTACTGTTAGGTGGCGCTCCGACAGTCGATATACTATAGAAACGTCGGACACAGATGTATGTTTCAGTACATCAGCAATACTCCACGGTGTTAAAAAGTCGTCTTGAATTTTCAGACCGGTGTTCAAATAATGGTTCCGAGTGAACTTTAGCAGATGTGGTGCATCAGAGATAACAAAAACTTTTCCACTATTCGCCGGATTTGCAGCCACGGTTGGTCTAATAAGAAAATAGAGCTATGTCAATAAAATGCACATTAATTCTAAGTTGAATTTTACCGATTGAAATATTCAGCTCTTTCCAGAGGCCTTGATTGTCAGGTCGCATATCCGAAACAACTCCAACAGCGGTATACCCTGCTCCATCTAGGATAGTAATTAAGTTCTCTAATATTGATTTGCTCATTTTACAATCATACGCGCAAAAGACAGTTTGCTTCCAGGAACGCCTGAGACCGCGAGCAATTACCACTTTCTGGACGCTTTCATTGTATCCGTGTGTGAGTCATATTCATATGCAGGCTCTAAGTGCATTTCGTCGAACGAAAGGATGCATATCTTGTCTTCCACATCCATGTCCTGTACACTTCTCATTGCTTCGATCGAAAAATTCAAAACACCGTCCTCGAACTTCACTTTCTGTATCCATTTTGCTACAGCGGACTCGCATGGAAGAGGATATCCAGTCTTTAATAAATGCCTATACGCTTTAGGTCCAGCCGCATGAAGGGCTATAGTCGATGACATGTCTTTCCACTTCCAATGTATTGTTCTAGAAGGATTATCAATATTCTTGAACTGACCTTCAGTAAAATGCGCATAGATACTTTTCCGAAGGTTGTCTATTTCTTTTGCTGACCCCTCCAAGATTTTTAATCGAGCTTCAAGGAGCTCTTCGCGGTTCGTATTGGATCTGAATGGAACTTATGAGTAAAAATATTAAAAGCTTCACAAAACATGGCAAACTTACTCAGTTTGAGTTGATGCCTCAAGAAATTGTTGGTCATCATATACGAAATCAACTTTCATGGGAATCGCATCACCGCAAAATTTAATGCGTTTGCGATCAGAGCTATACGTGAAATCTTCTGGGGAAAAATGCAAACTGCATATCTTTGCCTCTGGTGATAGGTCCACACGACAGGCATCTGCCCATTTTTCTTTTTATAATGTTTTTAGGAACGTGATATATCTTGAAACCTTCGTGTTTCCAAGTTTTATGGCATAGAGCACAACTTGCTTTAGGCATCTTGCAAACTAAAAACGTATATAATTTTATAAATCAGAAAGTGAAGAATTTGGGTATTTTCCTTGAAAATTTAATACTTAAACAATTTGTGTTGGCTTCAGTTATTTTTTAGGTAGAGTGTAAACAATCCCTGGAAAGAATCGGGATAAGCCGGAGCATACATCTGAGACTGCTGCTATATATATATCTCTTTGTACACAAAATTTTTTACTGTGTAAAACATTACAACAACCACTTGTAAATTGCCAACTTTTTCAATTTCTGCTTTCGGATTCGTGGTCCTGGGTCCAAAGCGCGTCTTTTGACAACTCTCTATTTTGTTTACGCGTTTTAGAAGTTCTTATCTAAAGTGAAGAAGTACCAGTAATTTTAGTGACTCACTCCGCAATGTGCAATTAATATTTCAAACAGGCCGAGAGTTAGGTGATGGCAAACGAAATCTGCAGAAGGAAAAATGCAATTTTAGTACATTTTTGGTAAATGTAAACAGAGTTAGTCTTTAACAATGAATAAAGAGTCAACTCACCTTTTATTTCCATAGAAAACCCCCGGTCCGAATACGGGATTGTGTATCGCTAGGATTGAGTTAGACCGCCGCAGTTTTCCAATATTTGTGGTAAACAATGTAAATACCTGCAGATAAATGATAATTAACAATTAGGATGTAATATTTTATGTGATATTTTATATATACTTACGTTTTATAAGATATTTCAGTTAATATGTCTAAATTTTCAATAATAAACAAATTTTTTCAAAGACGAAATCGTAATTTTTTCTTCAATTGACAACGAATGACGATCAAAACAAATAAGTGAACATTGATCAGTGTTGCTGACCTATGATTTCTCTTGGTTCACTTTCGGTCATTGTACAGGTTTACAAGTATGATATGTATGAGAGGGAAACAATTTCTTTCCCTTTCTAACACATGGCAGTTTGACACTTCGGTCAGTGTCAAACTAGCGTGGAACCCAGTGGAAGCTGCGTGGAACATGAGTTTTGACACTGAACGAAGTGTCAAAATTACCGGGGTTGCTTCGTCGAAAGCGACACAGGGAAGCAAAAAAGGGATCGGAATATCAGATATGGGTTGCTGTGATGGTAAATTTTTTTGAACGAATTTAGTAGGAAATTTTAAGTGCACCCATATGGGTCCTTCAGAAAATGATAAAAAAAGACTTCAATTGGGGTATCTGAGGACGCGTAGTTATTTCAGAATTAAGAATACAAACACGTGAGTTAAGTTTTTCTACCCGTTCAAAAGTTCTCCGCGAAAAACAGTTTGAAACCGAGGTCGACTGCAATAACCCGTCCAAAAAAGCGGAAAGAAAAATGAATAAACGCGTTTTGTCCTGTTGTCAATATTCTGAAGAGAAAAGGTATTCGAATTATTGGAAGCGAGGCCAAAACGCGTCTATTAATACCTCCCCCGACGGTTTTGGTCGTGTTTTAGCAATCGTCCCCGGTAATAAAGTATCACAATTTGTTAATTAAAATTGTCAAAAATATATGGTTATTAAAGAGAGATGTAATTAAGTGCTCGTTTGAAAGTAAATAAGTATATTTCTTTGTAATATAAGAAAAAAAAATGTTAAGCAGTTTTCGATAGCAGCTACTAAACTTTTTTTTGTCCTAAGAAGTACAACAGTGCCAAATAGCATCCACAAAAAAAAACGAACAAGAACAAGCATTTTATCAGGTGAGCGTGGCTGTGTATGTGCGTGATGCTACATATCCTACTTGTAGACCTGTACAATGCTTTCGGTTTTATAATTTTTTGTAGAAAATCTATGTAAAAATAGAAGTAGTTTCGCAAAGAGGCAAATTGAATTTAAAAGTGGGAGTTCAAGATGGCGGATTAGAAAGAGAAGCTGCCAACGTCAGTCACCTTTGTGGGAACTCTACACACCACTGTCACGGGTGGCAGCATTATTTCGGAATTGGTACTTTTTCTTATTCCTTTTTGTTACTACAATCGTATTCAGTAGGAACACTTCTTTTTTCGTTCCCAAGTATTAACTTTCTAGAACTTCTGAAATTAACAAGCATAAATTTTGTACTAGTTTTAAGTTGGATTTTATTGACAAATAAACGTTCGAATTAAAGTTAAATAAACGTTTAATTAGATGTGGAAATCATTTATCCCCACATAATTGGTGACCCCTTCAATTTTAATAAATATACCAATAATTGGTCAGCACACTCAATATGAACACTAATGCAACAGAAGGCCGGAACGACAGCGCTGGTTTGCAAGGCGGAGCTGGCGCCGAGGAATTTTATGAAGCAGTTGGTAATCAACAACTAGCGACACATATAGATAAATTCGAGCGACTTGATTTACCTCCATTTTGGACGCAACAAGTGCAGCTGTGGTTTGCCGCGGTCGAGGCGCAGTTCCAGCTCCGGAGAATCACTTCCGACCCAACAAAATATTACGCGGTAGTCAGCCGGCTGGATCAAGATGCACTTATCATCGTAGAGGGTGTCATTACAAACCCTCCCCAAACCGATAAGTATAATACACTGAAACAAGTTCTAGTCAACCATTACAGTATTTCACAGGAACGTAAATTCAAAATGCTTCTATCTGGTCTTGAGTTGGGCGAGCGACGTCCATCGGAACTACTTGCAGAGATCAATCGACTGGGCGGAAACAAACTAGATACTACGTTCGTCCGCACAATTTGGCTCGATCGACTCCCACCTCAGGTACAATTAGCACTAGCTGCATCTAACGAACCTGATAACGCCACACTCGCACTGATGGCAAATCGGCTAATGGAAATTCAGCGCTGTTCCGACAATCGTTACGTTATGCCAGTCGCACATACAGCTGATAACACAAGCAGCAGTTTACGAGAACAAATCAACAGATTAGCCAAGCAGGTTGAAAAATTAACAATGACAACTGCGTTCGGAGAAGAAGGCAGACAGAACAAGTCCTCCAACAAGGCAACCAACATACCTCAAAGCCCGAACGCCAACAGCTCACCACCTTCCACCTGCTTTTATCATCGCAGGTTCGGGATACGTGCCAATAGATGCACACAACCATGCACATTTTCACAGAATCAGGGAAACGCAAAATGCCCCCAGTAGTTTCGGCGACCACTGGCGGCAAACCAACACCCCGCCGACTATTCATTTACGACCGCACAACAGGCACAAAATACCTCGTCGACACTGGCGCGGATATTTCAGTCACTCCCCCTCCCCGTCAGGGCAAACTAACAGCAACCCAATTTCGACTACAGGCTGCCAACGGCACTGTCATCGAAACATTCGGACAAAAGGAGCTGACTCTCAATATTGGGCTCCGCCGACCAATTCATTGGATTTTTTGTATGGCTAACGTACCATACCCAATCATCGGTGCAGACCTAATTCACGAACACGGACTAATAGTCGACCTCAAACGGGGGTGTATCATAGACCCCAACTCGGGTTCTCGAAGCACAGGTGCATACACAACAGCACCAATCACAGCGATAACGGCCCTCAATAAACCGAGCAAATTCACAAACATCCTCAGAGAATTTCCTGAATTACTGGATGATCCATCGAACAGTACGGCCACCAAGCACTCGATAAAGCATTATATACCAACCACCGGACCACCTTGCGTCCAACGTGTACGCCAGCTGTGCCCCGAACGCTTCAAAGTTGCTAAAGAAGAGTTTCAGATTTTGGTCGACCTAGGCCACGCCAGACCATCCAATAGCCCCTGGGCTAGTCCACTCCATATGGCTCGGAAAAAGAATGGATAGTGGCGACCATGCGGAGATTACCGAAAGCTAAACGAGCAGACCATACCAGACCGTTATCCGATCTCGCTTTTGCAGGACTATACCACCGTCCTCGCAGGAAAAAAATTGTTTTCCACAATTGATCTCCGGCGGGCGTTCCACCATATACCAGTAGCAGAAGAAGACATCCCCAAGACAGCTGTAATCACACCGTTTGGCTTGTATGAGTTCGTCAGTATGCCATTCGGTCTCCGTAATGCAGCCCAATCGTTTCAACGCTTCATAAATGAAGCACTATCCGGATTGGACTTCGTATATGCTTACATCGACGACCTGCTAATTGCGTCAAACAATGAGAAGCAACACGAGCAACACCTCCGCCTGGTATTCCAAAGACTGAGTCAGTTTGGCCTTTGCATTAACGCAGATAAATGCATACTGGGTTCAACCGCCGTCGATTTTCTGGGATACCGTATCACAGCACAGGGCTCAGCACCGTTGCCAGACCGAGTCAAATCACTACGCGATTTCCCCAAGCCGAAGACAATCATCGATCTGAGAAGATTCATTGGAGCAATCAATTTTTATCGACGCCACATTAAAAACGCCGCTAACGTCCTGGCGCCACTCAACGAGTTCTTAAAAGAGTCTAAGAAAAATGACCGAAGACCGGTGCCATGGACAGACGCTTCCGAAAAAGCTTTCGCTGCGATCAAAGAGCAACTTGCAACCGCAACGCTTTTAGCGCATCCGTTACCCACCGCTGATATTCGAATCACTTGCGATGCATCCAGCACAGCAATAGGAGCCGTTCTCGAACAAAAACACGCCAACACCTGGGAACCGCTCGGCTTCTTCTCCAAGAAACTATCGCCTGCGCAACAAAATTACAGTACGTATGACAGGGAGTTAACAGCAATCTACGAGGCAATAAAAAATTTCCGCCATTGGATTGAAGGACGCGAATTCGTTATAAGAACCGACCATAAACCGCTGATCTACGCTTTCCGCCAAAATTCAGACAAGTCGTCGCCACGCCAGATCAGACAGCTGGGATTTAAAAGCCAGTTCACCACTAATATTCAACACATCTCCGGCTCCGACAACCATGTAGCAGACACGTTCTCACGTGTTGAAACCATACATCTTCCGGAAATAATCAACTACGAAGAACTATCGCGCGCACAAGAATCAGATGACGAACTGCAACAGCTGCTAATTCGCAATGAAACTTCACTCAAGCTCCAAACCCTCACTTTCGGATCCGGTCGGCTCATAGTATACTGCGACGTTTCAACTAACAACATCAGACCGTTCATACCCCTTCAGTTACGCCGAAAAATCTACGAAGCACTACATAATCTAGCTCACCCTAGTGGCCGAGCCACAGTCAAAATCATAGCCCAGCGATGCGTATGGCCGTCAATGAACAAAGACGTGTTGCAGTGGGCCCGCGATTGTCTTCCATGTCAACGCTCCAAAGTAGGCCGCCACACACATGTAGCACCCACGTCATTCCCTGACCCTGACGAAAGATTTGATCACGTTCACTTGGACCTTGTGGGGCCCTTGCCGGAGTCGCAGGGTTTTAAGTATTGCATGACTATGATTGACAGGTTCACAAAATGGCCTGAGGCAGTCCCAATCAAAGACATTACGGCGAACATGGTCGCGAAAGTGTTTTTCTCACACTGGATTGCCCGCTTCGGATGCCCCAAACTGATTACAACGGACCAAGGTACGTAATTTGAAAGTGCCCTTTTCACAGCCCTTGCACGTTTGGTTGGCGGCAAGCGAATCAGAACTACAGCGTATCACCCAGCGGCGAACGGGTTAGTGGAACGATGGCATCGAACTCTGAAGGCATCCATCATGTGCCACCAGATAACTCAATGGACAGAAGCATTACCTTCGGTCTTGCTAGGTTTAAGAACATGTTACAAAGAAGACCTTAAGGCGTCACCAGCGGAATACCTCTATGGAACGACACTTCGTGTACCGGGCGAGTTTTTCATCAATGGTGATTCACCAGTCGACCGGAATTCGTTTCTCGAAGATTTCTGCACACATATGCGAAAAATCAGACCGGCCCCTACAACACATCACTGCCGCCAAAAAACTTTCTGTCACAAGGATTTACTGACGTGTACACACGTCTTTTTAAGAATCGACGCAACCAAACGACCACTCGACCAGCCATACTCGGGTCCGCATAAAATTTTAAAAAGGATTGACGAACGAGTTTTCACGATCGACGTCAACGGCAGAGAAATAAACGTTAACATCGAACGACTGAAACCAGCACATTTGGCAAGCGACGATGTCTTTGGCAATACCCCACACAGACGGGTGTTCAACCAGCCAAATCCGCCTCAGGAACCGGCCACGTCAACAAGCCTGCCATTGCAGTGCTTAACAGCCACACCGTAGTTCCATTCCGGAGGTTAAATTCGACTTTCAACCAGCTCAAGCCATCATTTGGGGGGAGTAGTGTGGGAACTCTACACACCACTGTCACGGGTGGCAGCATTATTTCGGAATTGGTACTTTTTCTTATTCCTTTTTGTTACTACAATCGTATTCAGTAGGAACACTTCTTTTTTCGTTCCCAAGTATTAACTTTCTAGAACTTCTGAAATTAACACGCATAAATTTTGTACTAGTTTTAAGTTGGATTTTATTGACAAATAAACGTTCGAATTAAAGTTAAATAAACGTTTAATTAGATGTGGAAATCATTTATCCCCACACCTTGTAATTACATCATGGTCTGATACTATGTCCACACGAAACCTGTCATTCTTAGTTCACTCCATTACTTAATGCGGCAGTTACTCAAGAACGTACGTACCAAAAACGGTTCAGCACACGACCTATCTTATGAGTGTGCAATGTAAACGAAAACTCACGGACGTGCCACGCCCGTAGGTACGTAGCCCGGAACGTGAAATCAAAACAATTTTGATTTCTTCCGTAAGAACGTGCCAGCTGATCGCTCTCTCACTAGACAGAGTTGCCTAGTAAACTTTTGTGCGCTAATTTTTGACCGTTTGCAGTTTTATGCAAAAACACCTAAATTAAGTTTGAAAAATTGTGAAAATAATTCGAAATAATTATGTAAAAGTGCTGATTATAAATATGTAATCTATTTATACTTATTTAATATGTATTCCGGCCTTTTACAATATCAAAAATTAAATTGGAAAAAGTTGATGTTTCCATAAGCATACATGCAAAATGGTCAATGGCAACAATGCTTATCTGTAAACAATACACACACAAATATGTTATGTACATGTACACAGACGCACACATTGATTTCTACGGGCTTGAGAGTTTCGGTCAAACGTGCTTCGTACCATTGTTTACTATATAGTTTGGCAGCTTAATTCGAGGTTATGTTGCGAATAGAGTGGAAGGCACTCGAAGGCCGTAAAAATAGGCACTCGAATGGGGTGGAATGAAGAACATTAGGAAGACCAGAGTTGCATTGGATCAATCATTGCATCAATATTAAAGATAAATTTTGAAAAAATTATTAAATACTTGAGTATAAGCAAACATTTTCTTTCAATTACTGCAATTAAAGTCCCCTAGATGCTATATATTCCAAAATTATAACATTTTATGTCTGTTTAAAAACTTAACTTCAATTTCCCTAAGATTTCCGTAATATGGCCATTAGTGATGCCTGTGTGTGTGTGCAAATTTTGAGCGATCAGCTGTTAGTTGCGCTACTTGGTAAAGTTTACAATGCTTCGTACGACAAACGTCTGTACGTACGGCACACGTCGGTGGGTAACTGCCGCATAAGCCGCAGACATTGGTGCTTTATCGGTAACCTTATAATCGACCAACCTTATGAGAATCAATGCAATCGATTATTGGTGCCACTAATGCGGCAGTTACTCAAGAACGTACGTACCAAAAACGGTTCAGCACACGACCTATCTTATGAGTGTGCAATGTAAACGAAAACTCACCGACGTGCAACGCCCGTACGTACGTAGTCCGGAACGTAGAAATCAAAACAATTTTGATTTTTTCCGTAAGAACGTGTCAGCTGATCGCTCTCTCACTAGACAGAGTTGCCTAGTAAACTTTTGTGCACTAATTTTTGACCGTTTACAGTTTTATGCAAAAACACCTAATTAAAGTTTGAAAAATTGTGAAAATAATTGGAAATAATTATGCAAAAGTGCTGATTATAAATATTTAATCTATTTATACTTATTTAATATGTATTCCGGCCTTTTACAATATCAAAAATTAAATTGGAAAAAGTTGATGTTTCCATAAGCATACATACAAAATGGTCAATGGCAACAGTGCTTATCTGTAAACAATACACACAGAAATATGTTATGTACATGTGCACAGACGCACACATTGATTCCTACGGGCTTGAGAGTTCGGTCAAACGTGCAAATATATTGATAGTGTATGTTCGTTTGCATTTATGTCAACGTGCCACCACCTTATAATGTTCTACCAAGATAAAAAGATATTGTTGCGGAGCTGGCAACACCATTCACCACCTTCATTTGTTTTCGTTTGTTTAATTGCAACAACGAAAAAAGCGACTATAGTACCGACGTGTTTTCCGCGAATAACTTTTAAACGAGATAATAAATATAGTTTCTGCTTTCGGATTCTGAATCACGCAAATACGCGTCTTTTGATACCGCTATCGACATGTGCAATCCGAATTTTAAGTGCAGGACTTAAGTTGAAATTTTACTAAATTTGGAAATTAAAAGGCTTATATTTCATAAAATAAGATATTCCTAGAGCTGCGGATGATAATTTTTTGATTTTTGGGACCCCCTCTACCCCTACAAATCAACAAAAGTTTGAAAATCGTGGCACCTTATTCAAAATATTCCCCTTTATTTCACTAACAACTTTATTTTTATTTCACTTATTTTGTAAACTTTATGGACAAAACATATGTGGACAGGGTTGCAAGTTTGACACTGGATATCGTGTAGTTGACGAACGACGTAAAGCTACACGATAAAGGGCAACGTAAGATTCAGAATACCATCAGCACACGATATCGTCCAAGCAGGTATCGTTCGTTGAGCGTATCGTTCGCCAAACAGAATGAGGCTGTAAGACAACCCAACTCCGGCTTGGTATTACGAATTACTACTTATTTCAGTTGATGTTGAATTGATATTGCCAACCTAGAAAAGTGATGATTTCATAGATAAATGAACAGCTGATGTGGCGGAAATTTAAGCATTTGAGAGAGTGATTTTATTATTAAAAGCAAAACGGATATTATATGAAATCTATTTTATAGTGGCGAAAATGTTGGTGATTGATATGTCGCGAATACGAAAAACATTCGCGTGATCATTCCAATCCCTTGGATCTACCAAGCACCAAGTAAGAAAATGTTAATGTGACAAATGATGAGCTTCAAAGAGTTATTTTGCAGATTTGAAAGGAAGCATTTGTTATGGAATCGCATTTTCAATTGGAGCAGTAAGGAAGGCGGTCGGCATGATGTGTTGGTGCACAGTGGCTAGTCATTGTCGACTGGGGCGGGTCCTTGCCAACCTTAAAGTTCCTGCGCCATAAACAGAAAAAAAATCCTATCATGCCTTAAAAAAACTGACACAGCGCAGAACTAATCCAAAACGCTTAAAAATTCAAAAGAAAACGACATCCGGCCGAACCGGATGCCACGGACAGACCGTTACAACATTCAAAATTTTAAATTCAAACAAAAAGAAAAAAATCTGACGCAAAAAAAAATTAACCGAAACTAACCGAACCGGAAACGACCGGTTACTAGACTCTGAAAATAAAAAAAAAAAATGCTGAAAATAAATACAAAAGGATATAAACAAAAAGGACCGAATATAACTTGGGGGCGCCGCGGGTTTTGTTGCGACGCCCGGTGCATTGTCCCACCCTCAAAAACCATGGCCACCGACGCACCTATTTTTCGGTGGCCCCTTACCTGTTTTACCTAAGTGCCTTCTAAAAGAATGTAGACGCCAGCATTCCCATTCTAATTACAAATTTATTCAGATATCATTATTACTAAAGTATGTATGCTATGAAAGAAATATTTAAAGCTATACCTATATTTATGTCACCTCCCTTTTTTTTTGACAAGGGTTATAAGCGCTGAGTCCAAAAAAAATTGTAAATAAATGTGCTTATGAATAGTAGATAGATTACATACAAAGTAGAAATTTGGTTAAATGCCCTTTCTCTTTTCATTCACAAACCTATCTTAGGGCTGTACAGTTTGGATACAATTTCCGATAATTGGGGCCCCCTTACAAAATTAATATGTTGTTGTAGTAGACTTATTTTGAGTTTAACAAAACATCAATTCGGTATAACACATAGTATAATGACACTAATATGTACTATGTACTAAGAAAATTGTTATAAACGCAATTAAGACTAAATTTGGGGTAAATCATACTCTTCGAAGAAATTGTTTCACATCTTCAAGTAAAACGTGAACTTTTAAATTCACAGAAAAATTTACGAAATCATTTACATGTTCAGGTAAAACGTGAACTTTTAGATTCATAGAAAAATTAACGAAATCATTTACATGTTCAAGTAAAACGTGAACTTTTAAATTCATAGAAAAATTAACGAAATCTTTTACCTGTTCAGGTAGAACGTGAACTTTTAAATTTATGGTAAAATTAACGAAATCGTTTTACATGTTCAGGTAAAACGTGAACTTTTAAATTTATAGTAAAACTAACGACATCGTTTTACCTGTTCAGGCAAAAAGTGAACTTTTAAATTTATAGTGAAATTAATGAAATCGTTTTACTTGTTCAGGTGAAACGTAAACTGTTTTGCATGTACCAGTCAGTGCTGGTATTGTTTTGTGTTTAGTTCAACTCAGTCAAAAAAAAAAAAAAAATAAAATAATAAAATGAAAGAACAAAGAAAATAATTCAGATTTGAAAGGTTTCATGTATGTATATAATAATATTACTTTAATATGTATAAATTTAAGTTCCACTGCAAATTTTATGATTTGTAAGTTAAACTCGACAATGCATTCACTTCTTGAGTTGAGGTTGATAATGAAAAAAAACAATAAAGTAGATGCCATATTAATTATTCACAATTTACACGGGCATGCTGCAGTTAGTAAGATGGCAGTAAGCAATAAAAATTTGCATGTACTGTAACTTATATTATCACTAAATTTAACAGTTTACTGATAAAGATTATAGAAATAGTATATATTTTTTTTTTATGTATATTTTAAGCTACGCAGATCTATTGTGTTGGGTGCAAATAAAAATAAGAATAAAGATTATTCCACTTTCAGCTCGACGTTTCGCCAAATTTCTTTGGCATCTTCAGGAGCGTGACACTGTATTTATTTAATAAAACAACAAAGAACACAATCAGATACACATAGATTTGAAATTTAAAATATTGCAAATAAATATTGATTGCACAAAAATTTTTTTTCCCTACTTACAATGATGGAAAATTAACGAAAAACACAATTTTTACTAAAACATTTAAACATTTAAAAACATTTGAATATTAAAAAATTGCGGAAAGTTAATAAAGTACAAAAAATCGATACCACCTACATGCGGTAAACTTGTCATACTAAAAGTTAAATTACGAATATAATAGGTACGCGGCGGCGATATTGTCTGTATCTTCTTTTTTGTTTATTGTGTTTCCTCTTTTTTGCAAAATTCTTAGGCTTTCTAAAGTGTAACGCGCTTTTTCTCTCCTTTCGGTGTCTATTATTTTTATGTTTTCAAAATCAGCTGTGTGTTTGTTTTCTATTGCATGCTGTGCCAAAGCTGTGCTTTGTTTTTGTTTACGCATATCTGCTTCGTGCTCTGCTACCCGCGTGCCGAGCGCCCGCTTTGTGGTCCCAATGTAGACCTTATTGCAGCTATCTTCTTTATTCCCTTTACAATGAATTTCGTAAACTACATGGCTACGTTGTTGGAGATCTATGGGTGTTTTTGTTTTTGTAAAGCACGTTGCCAAAGTGCTGTTTGACCTGTATGCTAGTGTAGTGTTTGTGTTTGATGTTTTTGTCAAGTCATGTGTGAAATTTTCTGTGAGCCTAGGAATGTAAGTGACACTGAAGTATCACTTTGTCTGGTTATTTGTATCTGAAGACTGTGTTTTTTGGGCTATATTTTCTATTTCCATTTGTTTCTGATTTATTAAATTTGATATGATATGGTCTGGATAATTATTCTTTTTAAGCGTCAATTTAATTTTCCTAATATTTGCGTCATGAAAACTTTGATGGCTGATAGATAATATTTTGTCTATAAAGTTTTTCGCCGTATTTATTTTGTATTTGAAAGGCTGTGAGGATATAAAGTTTATGAGGCGCCCAGAAGAGGTTGGTTTCGAATACCAATCCAATATTAGTTTGTTATTGAGCCTGTATATCCGTGTGTCTAGATAGGGGATGTTGTTGTTTTCTTCTTTTTCGATCGTAAACTTTAGTCGATTATGATATTTATTTAACACAACTAATATAGTATATGTGTCTTTTCTTGGGATGATGGCGAAAATATCATCTACATATTTGACTAGAAACTTTATTTGTATGTTGTGTTGTTTCTGTAATTCGAAACCAACCTCTTCTGGGCGCCTCATAAACTTTATATCCTCACAGCCTTTCAAATACAAAATAAATACGGCGAAGAACTTTATAGACAAAATATTATCTATCAGCCATCAAAGTTTTCATGACGCAAATATAAGAAAATTAAATTGACGCTTAAATAGAATAATTATCCAGACCATATCATATCAAATTTAATAAATCAGAAACAAATGGAAATAGAAAATATAGCCCAAAAAACACAGTCTTCAGATACAAATAACCAGACAAAGCGATACTTCAGTGTCACTTACATTCCTAGGCTCACAGAAAATTTCACACATGACTTGACAAAAACATCAAACACAAACACTACACTAGCATACAGGTCAAATTGCACTTTGGCAACGTGCTTTACAAAAACAAAAACACCCATAGATCTCCAACAACGTAGCAATGTAGTTTACGAAATTCATTGTAAAGGGAATAAAGAAGATAGATGCAATAAGGTCTACATTGGGACCACAGGCGGGCGCTCGGCACGCGGGTAGCTGAGCACGAAGCAGATATACTTAAACAAAAACAAAGCACAGCTTTGGCACAGCATGCAATAGAAAACAAACACACAGCTGATTTTGAAAACATAAAAATAATAGACACCGAAAGGAGAGAAAAAGCGCGTTACACTTTAGAAACCTAAGAATTTTGCAAAAAAGAGGAAACACAATAAACAAAAAAGAAGATACAGACAATATCGCCGCCGCGTACCTATTATGTTTGTAATTTAATTTTTAGTATGACAAGTTTACCGCATGTAGGTGGTATCGATTTTTTGTACTTTATTAACTTTCCGCAATTTTTTAATATTCAAATGTTTTTAAATGTTTAAATGTTTTAGTAAAAATTGTGTTTTTCGTTAATTTTCCATCATTGTAAGTAAGGAAAAAAAATTTTTGTGCAATCAATATTTATTTGCAATATTTTAAATTTCAAATCTATGTGTATCTGATTGTGTTCTTTGTTGTTTTATTAAATAAATACAGTGTCACGGTCCTGAAGATGCCAAGGAAATTTGGCGAAACGTCGAGCTGAAAGGTGGAATAATCTTTATTCTTATTTTTATTTGCACCCAACACAATAGATCTGCGTAGCTTAAAATATACATAAATATTATCCAAACAGATCGGAAGAAAATTATATATATATTTTTTTTTGTTGATAATGTAAGTTAATTTGCATTACTCGTTAATTGCATCCCTTAATATAAATTTAATGCGTTTTAACTGATAATGCAATTGAACTTGAATTACCAATAAAACTTTATTCCTTACAGAAACAATATCAATACCTTTTGCTCATTCCAAAAACATATCCGCAACAATTGTATTAATTAAAAAGTAATAGTAAAATTTTACTGTAACGCAAAGCAACTTTTAATACCTGAAACTTTTTTTTTTGTTTCACGGGCAGTACAAATTGCCTACCTATGACCATTAAGATATGTTTTGTTTTTTTCCTTTTTTTATGCTTCTAAGTTAATTAAACCTCCTTACTTCACTTTACGTTACGTCTACTTTTTTTTTTTGCATGGTATAATACGTTAACTTTACTACAAGTGGATGCAGCTTGCTAAAGAACAAGGCTGAGGCTACACATACGTATACTTAGTTCAGTATTGGAACGAACTCTCCGCTTTTACCGCTGATATTCGTTGTCGCAATTGGCCTGGCCGCAGGCCTATGTTCGCTGCCCTGTGGTTGTCATTGTAGCTGGTATATTGTAGCCCGTATGGTCGTAGCTGATAAAGATGCGGCTAGTATTGTTGTAGCCGTTATGGTCGTAGCTGATAAAGATGCGGCTAGTATTGTTGTCGGTGGTACCGCCTGTTGTAGGTGTTAACATTAGTGGCCGCAGGCGTATGTTCGCGGCCCCGCTGTGTGCGTTGCAGCTGGTGGTGGCGGTACGTCTGGTGGTTAGTGCGCTCGTGGTTGGCGCTAATGGAAGGGTTGGGGGAGGTACTACTGATGATGATGCCCGCGATAATAGTAGGCGCCGTTGGTGGTGGTGGGCGCTTTGGGTCGAGGTAACCGAGTGAACCGGGTGGCGATAAAGCTTCGCGCTACCCTGTGCGAGCCGGATGACTTGGCTCTTTGACGTTGATTGTATTACGCGGCAGCGTACTGCTGGCCCTGGAGGCGGAGGTGGTGTCGGACGCTTTTCCGCAGGTGGTAGTGTTCTTCGTAAACGTAGAGGAAGAGGTTTATCTCACTAAGTGTGACTGCGAACGCCGACCTTCTTCAACTGGACCTTGTGTCCACACAACACAACCGATGCAGAGTTTATTACCACCCAAAATAGACGCGTAGAAAGGAGATTTGTCGGAAAGAACGGTTTCGGTGCTTTGCGCTATCGACTCTTTCCTAGTTTCTGGACAATTACCAGCGTATGTGCAGAGCCGGCGAGGATGTTTTGTGATCACCAAATTTTTTCCACCCTTCCACTTTTTTATCTTGCCGGAAACTCCTGGCAATTTTCGCTAGTGATCGCCCGTCTGTCTTTTTCCTTGTTTTTCGATACTTTTATCGCAACTTTCGCCACATCACTAGGTGTGTTCGCGCGAATACGCTCCCTAGTGGATCGTAGCCGTAGACCGTAGCAGCAGACCGTAACACATTTTGCTCATTACTAAACACAATTAAGGACCATTTCCACAAACGCGTTCGAGGGAAGGCTTTACCCCTATTATAAAATTATGCGCCACACTCAGATTCCTTGCTGATGGCAGCTAATAAAAATGCTGTGGAAATGATTTTGGTGTTGGACTGGTTTTAGATATTATTGAGGAGCAAATTTGTGCGAATTGAATTAAAACCCAAACAGCAAAAGTTGTATTTTACTCTAAAACAGGATTCCCAGGAGTAGTGATTAGTATCAGTGGGACTCACGTTGGCATAATTTCACATATTTTGGCTGCATCCGAACTTCGGCCAGCCTCGTCCAACTTCGGAATGTCGCTTCATAAAGTCAAAAAATTATTACTTATTTTGTTTAAAGTTGGCTTCAGGTCAAATTGAGTAAAACACAATATGCTTAAGTTTTACCACCAATATATTTCGGCTACTCTTCCGGTAACCGTCTTCAGGGCGTAACTATTGACAAAACAAAACAAAATAAAATAAAACATTGTCAATTGCGCATATTAAAAATTATAAAATTGAACAAAATATATGTACATACATTGCATTTATTTACACGTCTGCTCTGTCTGACGTGGAGCTGTGTACTGTCTTGTTGGAAAGTAAATATTTGTAGCTGTGCGCGCAGTTCGCTATATCTGTCTTATAATTGAGCCTAATGTTTGTATCTTTGTCGACGATATGTAACATTTCTAGAGTGAAACGTTTGCTATAATGTTGTTCTTGCTGGAGATTCCCTTCTTAATTAATTAAGAGGTCGCCAAAATCACAATTATGTCAAAAAGTTATTCAAATAATCCTTTGTTTAAACGTTGTTTTTTCCTATAAATATGTACAAAATTGTTGATTATTGTTTGATTAAAAAGGTTTAACTACCGGCTTTAATTTTGTTTTTTTTTTTGGTAACTTTTATGAGGCCGTGCACCATCTAACTCTTATCAAAGGTGGTATCAAAAGACGCGTTTCGATCTCCGTTTTTAGGATTCGAAAGCGGAAATAAAAAATTTTATTTCTGTCGAAAAATGTTTACAAAAACCCACAAAATGGCCCTCCGAAATATGAGGCCTGATCCATAGTTTTTTTGCACAGAACATCTTTCTTCGTTGGTGGCCTACGGCCGCGATTTGTAAAAATAACCCTGGGTGGATCCAACGCCTTTCGCATTAGTGTGTACAAAAACCCTGGCAAAATACAACAATCACATGAAAACTTCAACCGAAATGATATGACAGAAATTAAAATTTTAATTCTTAAATCGGAGGTCGAAACGTGTCTTTTGATATCAACTTTGAAAATTTTTGTTAAAAATTAGGTGGTGAACCGTCTTGTAAAACGTCACATTTTTTTCTTTTCAAAACAACTGCAAAATTGTAAGAGACAACTGCTAGTAATCAAATGTAAGATTTTGACGTCTTTGACAACTACACCAACACAAGGTTGTAAACGGTAATGCCACAAAAGTTGTTAGACTATACAACTCAACCGACATTTTTTTGCCAGTTTGAGTTGTAATCTGTAATACCAAATTGCGAAATTTCAACCCAACCAGAGTTGAGTTGTAAACGGTAATAGGGGCATAAAAAGGAAGGTAGTTCAAATTAACGTGTACGAAATGACGTTAACCACTCTACTTTACAGTTCTCAACTTCTTTCGCAAATATCTCTTGACAAGCAAAATTTTCAATTTCGGTTTCGCGATCTTAGTAGTGTCATTCTGTCATAAGGAGTTACTGATTTTCTCGGGAGTGATAAGATTTTCATCAAAAAGGATCTACCAAAATAAAGAATTTTAAGAATTGGTGAATAACTTTATCTACAAACATCAAATCAATATTTAATATATTTTTTTAATGTTTAAAAATATTATAGTACCTAACCTCTGATAAAGAAGATCAGATGCAATTAATGGCGCCAGCCGTGTCTTTTTTTACAAGCGTATAGGTTTACGTTTGCGCGTAAAAAACGCTTATTCTCGCCTACATAATGCTTGGGAGACCCATCTAGCGGCAGTGGTTAAATAACTAGCTACAGAACAGGTAGCTAAGCGTGGGGCAGTTGAGGGCGAGCAGTTTAGTGTGAGTTATAAGGGAGTAATTTGATGTGCTTGTAGGTGTATGAGTCGTGGCACAGTGGATGACGTACCCGACTCACACGTTTGGGGTTGCGGGTTCAAAGCCCACTGCAAGCAAGCATTTTCTAAATTTATTATCTTTTTTTATTTTATAAATTATTATTTTAATGCACTGTATGTTATTTTTAAATTTATTTAGAGAGAGGTCACTATGTACCTGTTACACCTTGTATTTATTCATTGGGGGCGAGCACTGGGGGCTCCAAGGTATTGGCTGCGGGATGAGCCACCTTGTTTTGCTTTGAAAAACCTCATTGGGGGCGAGTACTGGGGGCTCTGAGGTTTCGATCTAATGAGCCACCTCATCTTCTATTTGAAAAACCTCTTGTATTTATTCATTGGGGGCGAGCACTGGGGGCTCTGAGGTTTCGCTCTAATGAGCCACCTCATCTTCTATTTGAAGAACCTCTTGTATTTATTCATTGGGGGCGAGCACTGGGGGCTCTGAGGTTTCGCTCTAATGAGCCACCTCATCTTCTATTTGAAGAACCCTTAAAAAATGTGATATGGAGGCGAGCACTGGGCTCTGAGGGATTGGCACCACATCTTCTACTCGAAGAACCTCTTGTATTTATTCATTGGGGGCAAGCACTGGGGGCTCTGAGGTTTCGCTCTAATGAGCCACCTCATCTTCTATTTGAAAAACCCTTAAAAAATGCGATATGGAGGCGAGCACTGGGGGCTCTGAGGTTTCGCTCTAATGAGCCACCTCATCTTCTATTTGAAGAACCTCTTGTATTTATTCATTGGGGGCGAGCACTGGGGGCTCTGAGGTTTTGCTCTAATGAGCCACCTCATCTTCTATTTGAAGAACCTTTAAAAATGTGATATGGAGGCGAGCACTGGGCTCTGAGGTATTGGCACCCCATCTTCTACTCGAAGAACCTCAATTTTAAATTAAAAACTAGAACTATGTCTTTAGAATATTTCACTAACAAGTTGAGAATTACAAGCACACTCAATGGCTAATGAAACAAACGAAAAAAAAAGTCATAGTTTAAGTCGCTTAAACAACAGGGTGTACCTAAAATCGGAGACACAAACCTCTGGTGGCCATAATGTATAACATATAGCTGAATCAGTTGCGATGAAGAGCGGACACGCATATAATACATAGAATTAATGTAGAGGATGACACATAGACACATATTTCAGTTACATCTGATTAAAATGCGTATTGAAATTTAGTAGTACAAATTTTATGCGCAGCAATTTCAGAGGTGTATTTAAAGTTTGACGCTTAGCAGTCCATATAAAGCTTAAGAGTAAACGTCTATAGATGTAAAAAACAACACGGCTATCGTCAGAATAGACTTCATGAGTTTTAATATAAAAGCGAACATCGTCATAATCGCGATAGATTTTGAGCTTGTAAATATTGTAACGAATTTACTGCAAATCCTCTTATTTGCCCTTCTGCTAAGTTCGAATCACTAAACTGTTGAATAAATAACTCTAATATTGAATAATGGAAAAATGGCCTTTATTAAAGTACTTCACAATAACACTTACACTTTGCAACTAGCTTGCTTAACAACCAAACTGATGGATAGCTCAAATGAAACTCTACTATTGCCCGACAGATTGCGTGCTTAATCAATAACTGCTTGATAGCTCAAATCAAACTGAATTCCAGCGCCTCTACATTTGCTGCCTTTTATACTCTCTTATTTCAACGTTCGCATCTTCTAGGCGCTTCCATTTCCAGAATCTACTAGTTGCCATCAGCTCTCAAATTTCTCAGCTGTAACTACAATTGCACGATTTTATAGCTTCTCTCATTGCATACTTTCACGAGTATCTCAGATATATGCATGTGTTTGTGCATTGCTTCTCTGCTGCTCGTATACGTACATGTGTGTAGACGCAATTATTGATTCGTTTATGTAGATACATAATGATTGAATTATTGATGTGAATTCACGTCACTGCTTAGCATCGGCCTAGAGATGGCAGTACCCCTTAATGTTGCTAATATTCGTAACACTGCCCTCCACCTAAGTCTGATCGTCCCGATCAGACAAATCTCTCGATCTAAACGCTGCTAGCCTCTCCAAATGAACCACTTTTATTTTGGTTCGTGGTTTGCCAATGGTTTGTATGCGGTACACTACATCGTTGATCCGTTTTACAACTTTGTATGGGCCTTCCCAGTAACGCTGCAATTTCGGGGACAAACCTTTTTTCCGTTGTGGGTTGTATAGCAGCACCAAATCTCCTTCCTGAAACCCTTCCGAATGAATTGCTTTATCGTACCTCGCTTTCATCTTGTCACTCATCATCTTTGCTCGTTGCCTTACCAGATCGTGTATATCTCTCAGCTCTTCCAAGACACCAGTGGATTTCTTGACATTCCTCTTCGCATCGGCATCTATCCCATACTTCAAATCAGCTGGCAGTCGAAGGTCATTGCCAAAAATTACCTTTGCGGGAGTTTGGCCCGTTGTTCCATGTACTGCCGATCGGTAGGCCATCAAGAATAACGATATGTGTGTATCCCAGTCCTTATGGTACTTGTCTACTACTTTCCTTAAATGCTCCTCCAACGTTTTACTGAAACGTTCCACCATACCATCGGACTGAGGATGCAATGCAATTGTCCGTGTTTTCCGAATGCCCAACTTCTTGCACATTTCTTGGAACACAGCTGATTCAAAATTCCTGCCTTGGTCAGAATGTATCTCCATTGGTACACCATACCTTGCAACCCATCCGTTTGTAACCACTTCTGCTACTGTTTCTGCTTCTTGGTTTGGGATTGGGTATACCTCTGGCCATTTACTGAAATAATCCATAACCACCAGTACGTATTTGTTTCCGTGGTTGCTAGTAGGAAATGGACCTGCCACATCCATGGCGATCCTTTCAAATGGTGCACCTGAAATATACTGCTTCATCTGGCCATGACTTCGTGTTTTGGGCCCTTTCGCTCTGTTGCAAACCTTGTAATCCACTCGGTGACCGACTGACGGCAACCAACCCAATAGAATATCTGCTTAATTTTCTCGAGAGTCTTCGTGATTCCAAGATGACCTCCACTTGGACCATTATGCAGCTCGCTGAGCACGTCAGGAATCCTCTTTCTGGGAACAACCATCAGTTTCTTCTTGCATTTACCATCCTCACTCTCTCATACTCGATGAAGGCAACCGGATATCAATTCTAAACTGTTCCACTGTGAATTCTAAACTGATCCACTGTGCCCAATATGATTTCGCAATGGGACTCTCTGCTGACATCTCTTCTCTGTTTGGTCTTTCGTTTCGTTCGAGCCCTTGCATAACACGTGACAGGTCTGTATCTTCTAGCTGACACTTTCTTAGCTGTTCCTTGTCCCATTCATCTGTACATGTTATAGTCATTAGCCGGACATCTATAATGTCTTCTTTAGCCTCGGCCTTTGAACAGTGCTTGCATTCCAAACTACATGGTCTTCGTGACATTGCATCAGCATTTCCATGGGTACTACCTTTTCGATGCTCAATGGAAAAGTCAAAGCTTTGTAGTCGCTAGATCCACCGTGCCAATTGTCCTTCCGGATTACGGAACTGCAGAAGCCATTTCAACGCTGCGTGATCTGTCCTGACGCGGAATCGCTGGCCGTAGAGGTATTTGTGGAAATGTTTAATGCACTCTACCAATGCCAACAGCTCTCTCCGTGTAACGCAATAGTTCCTCTCTGGTTTTCCAATTGAACGGCTGTAATATGCAATTACCTTCTCCTGTCCATCGACCAGTTGTGATAAAACGCCTCCTATAGCATATCCGCTCGCATCTGTATCTAGAATAAACGTTGCTCCTGGAATCGGATATGCCAGCATTGGGGCAGTGCACAAACTCTCTTTCAATGTTCGGAAAGCTACTTCTTGCTCCTTCTTCCATTCAAAAGCTTTATTTTTTCTTGTTAGCTCGTGGAGACTATAGGCTACGCTGGCAACAAATCGGCGATAATATGTGCACAGCCCAAAGAAACTTCTCAATTCATGCAAATTCTGTGGTCTTGGCCAATCCTTTACTGCCTCTATCTTTTCATTCGCTGTACGGATACCTTCCGTCGTTACCTTGTGACCCAAATAATTTACTTCCTTTTTAAACAGCGTACACTTTTTGGGACTTTACTTCAGACCAGCGCCAGCTATTCTCTGGAAAACTTCCTCCAAGTTCTTAAGATGTTCATCAAAATTCTTGCCCAATACGATGATGTCGCCCAGGTACACCAAGCATGTTTTTCAATGTAGTCCTTTCAGTACCTGGTCCATGAGTCTCTCAAAAGCAGCTGGTGCATTACAAAGTCCAAAAGGCATCACTGTAAATTGCCAAAGACCATCACCGACACTGAAGGCTGTTTTCTCTTTATCTTCCTCCTTCACCTCAACTTGCCAGTAGCCGATTTTCAAGTCCAGTGTGGAAAACCATTTCATACCAGATAGCGAGTCCAAAGTGTCGCCAATTCTTGGCAATGGGTAGCTATCCTTTTTCTTAACGTTATTCAACTTCCGGTAGTCCACGCAAAACCTCATTTTTCCATCCTTCTTCTTTACAAGTACTACCGGTGAGCTGCATGGACTAGCTAATGGTTCGATGACGCCGCTGTCGCTCATTTCTTGTATGATTTGACTCACAACTTCCCGCTTCGCCAGTGGAACACTACGTGGAGCTTGACGGATCGGCCTCGCATCTCCAGTGTCAATTTGATGTTTCACAACGTTGGTGCGGCCTGGTTTCGAACCATCCTGGTCAAATATGTTCGCGTACTTTAGGAGCAGTTGTTTTACCTTACTCTGATATGCTTCCTCTAGCCCCTCCGTCCATGCCGTGATGTCATTTGAAAGATCAGTATTACTAGATGAAACGTGTTCCTGTAGCTGTTCACAATTAATAATTACTTCAGCCTCTTGGCATCTTCCCAAAATAGCTCCTTTGGTCAGTTTGAGTGGTGACTTGAACTCATTGAGTACTCTTACCGGAATACGTCCATCTTGTTTTGTCATAGCCAGGGTTTTTCCTACAAGTATGTTCGGTGCTGATTTGTTTGCTGCTTCGACAACCCACAATTTGTTTGCAACTCAATTTGCCCAGATGACTGCTTCGGACTTTGGTGGTATTCGCTGACTCTCTTCCACCAGCACTCGTTTACTGCTGTAGCCTCTCTCGTAGCCGAAATTAAATGGTAAATCCATGTTCTTATATCGCATCGTCTTGTTTTGCATGTCGATCTTGATGCCCTGGTCGATTAAGAAGTCCACTCCAATTATGATTTCATCAACAATATCTGCCACTATAAAATTGTGTACTACCGTGACGTTCCCAATTGCGACTTGACATGCTACTTCACCCAGAACCGTGGTGTCTTCTCCAGTGGCTGTACGCAATCTTGCTCCATGCAATGGTCTTATCTTCCTGTTGACTAAATTCCCTCGAATGATGGAATGAGATGCACCCGTTTCTATAGTCAGTAAACGTTCCTTTCCATCCACATGTCCTCCGACAGTAAGTTTTTTTGACCTTCTTCCAATTTGCGAGATAGAGATTATGGCGAATTCAATTGAGGGAGCCAGCTGTCGCCCCTTGCGGCTGACTCGCTTTAGTTTAACGATTGAGTGAACTTGGAGATTTGCTCATCTCCTTCAGCTCTGCATTTACGGCCACCCACATTGTTGGAGCTATTGAGACCCGTGCTGCAATGTCGTGCAATATGACCTGGGTTGCCGCACTTGAAACATTTAATAACTCCGGCACTTTTCTGTTGTGATCCCTTTAGTGCTTCCAAAATTGTGTCTACCCACTCTGGCCTTTCTACTTCCACACGATGAGCCTTATATGCTGGTTTACTCAATAGGGAGGCTGTTTCCTGAGTCAATGCATATGATACCGTTTCAGCAAATGTTTCCACGTCCCGTATGCCATTTATAAAACTCTGGATTGTTACCCTCTCGGTGTATTCCTCGGGTGCGTCCGCATTTGCGAGATGAGCCAATCTTTCAACATGCGAGGCAAACTCCTGCAAAGTCTCATTCGCTCTTTGGTGACGGTTTTGCAACTCAATTTGGAATATCTGTTGTCTATGCTCGCTTCCATAACGTCTCTCGACAGCGGCCATTAATGCCTCATAGTTGCTCCGCTCTCCTTCGGGAATCGTCTGTAGGATTTCGGCTGCTGGTCCTTTCAGTGCGACGAACAGAGCTGCAACTTTATCATCAGCATTCCAGTTGTTCGCTGCCGACGTCTTCTCAAATTTATTAAATACCTGGAAAGGAACAGAACCATCAAACGTTGGGGATTTTACTTTCAGAGTAGACGTTGACGTTATTGGACGGCTCAATTGTAACTCCTGAATACGATCTTTTAAAGCATCTATCTCGGCCTCCATTTTATCTTGTCGACCACTGAACCCTTCCTGAAGCTGCGTTAGTTTCTCTTCCATACGCGATTCTAGTTGTGCAGAGATCTGCGATGATACCTGTGCTGAAATTTGTGTCGAAATTTCTGATATACGTGCCTCTTGTGCTTCAAGTTTAGATGTTATTTCTGACGACAATTCTGAGATACGTGTCTCCTGTGATTCAATCTTCGCTGTTATATGGTTCTCCTGCGATTCTAGTTGTTTTTCCATCTTGGATGTTATGCGGTCCTCCTGGGAATCCATATGTGTCTTCTGTTCTTCCAGTTGTGATGACATGTTGGTGGATATTTGTGCTGACATTTCGGACATTTGTGCCGATATTGCAACCAATATCATGTTCAAGTCTGTGTTCGCCATTGTCTGCGGTGTTTCATTTTTCTCCTCCAGTTTTGTTGTCTCATCGCCATCAAGATGAAAGACATACTCTTCCACGTCAATTCATTCTAATTCCATTGCCTCTCGTAGTCGTGCCTGAAGTTCGAGTTTAATGCCGGTTGTATTCAATCCACGGCTCTCCAACTCCTTCTTCAGGTGCTGGATCTTCAATTCACTGAACTTTGCCATGTCCTTGTTGTCCTCTGAAATTTATTCAACAATTCTTCTTCTGACACCAATTGTAACGAATTTACTGCAAATCCTTTTATTTGCCCTTCTGCAAAGTTCGAATCACTAAACTGTTGAATAAATAACTCCAATATTGAATAATGGAAAAATGGCCTTTATTAAAGTACTTCACAATAACACTTATACTTTGCAACTAGCTTGTTTAACAACCAAACTGATTGATAGCTCAAATGAAACTCTACTATTGCCCGACAGATTGCGTGCTTAATCAATAACTGCTTGATAGCTCAAATCAAACTGAATTCCAGCGCCTCTACATTTGCTGCCTTTTATGCTCTCGGATTTCAACGTTCGCATCTTCTAGGCGCTTCCATTTCCAGAATCTACTAGTTGCCATCAGCTCTTAAATTTCTCAGCTGTAACTACAATTGCACGATTTTATAGCTTCTCTCATTGCATACTTTCAGGAAAAAAAAATAAATCTAAGGCGCGATAACCTCCGAAGAGATCTAAGGCCGAGCTTCTCTTTCAATTTGCGTCGTGCGCCTCTTGATTTTCCCTACAAATTGGCCGGACGGGACCTACATGTTTTATGCCGACTCCGAACGGCATCTGCAAAGCAGATGAGTTTTCACTGAGAGCTTTTCATGGCAGAAATACACCCGGAGCGCTTGCCAAACACTGCCGAGGGGCGACCCCGCTTAGAAAATTTTTCTTCTAATTGAAAAACCTTATTTCTAAAATTTTGATGTTGCTTTGCCCGGGGTGCGAACCCAGGGCATACGGTGTGGCAGGCGAAGCACGCTACCATCACACCACGGTGGCCGGGTATGGAGTATCGCAGATATATGCATGTGTTTGTGCATTGCTTCTCTGCTGCTCGTATACGTACATATGTGTAGACGCAATTATTGATTCGTTTATGTAGATACATAATGATTGAATTATTGATGTGAATTCACGTCACTGCCCCGTACCCCTTAGTGTTGCTAATATTCGTAACAATATAAACAGATTCAGCAGACACGCAAAGGAATGTTATAGGCATTCTAACTATACAAAAAAAAAAATACTTACTAACATATTTTGTTTCATATTCATTTGTTACAATGCGATTTGTAACTGAAAAACATCGGAAAAGTGCTAACGAATGGGAAAAATAGCTTGAATTGCAAAGTCTGAAAGCACTCATAACCATATGCTTCGCTTGCAACAAAAGTCGAAAGCTGGATACTTTTGCATGTCAGATGACGCTATTTGTTGCTCCACATGCGCTATTTGGTGCTACATCAAAAATCTCATGTGCCGGGCCTACATGCTTTGGGGTTGCAATATGAATGAAGAATGAATTAAGAAAGTTTCATGTGAATGAACACTTCGCGAGCTTATACCTATATGACACCGTTATTTTCGTGTATTTTTTCTTGTATTTTATCAAAAATTTTTTGCAGCACCCCTCCCAATACGGGTTCAGTACTGGTGTAAGTGTGTAAACTATATTTAAAAAAACTAACGAAATACAAGAAAAATACCACCTAGTTCATTAAAAACAAACGAGCCAGTTTGTAGTTCGATAGGTTTTTTTGACATTCGGCCGTTTTTTCTTTATTTTTTCTGACAAATGAAAATTTGGTGCATAAAAACAGAAATTAAATCAACTTTCTTGTGAAAAAAGTGAACCATTAGAGACTGAAATAATTTTCACGTGTTATTTGTATTGTTTTTATTGTTAATTTTGGGGGAATAGTGGTCTCGCTTTTTCATGATAGAAATTGTGTTTGTGTTTTGAAGTTGCGATAAAGTTTTGTCAGTTTTTTACCTTGGAATCCAAGCAAAAATAAAGTAGTGTCATATATGCTTTATACTACACAGTTTGCGGAATGTAGAGTATGGCTCTAAGAGCCTCCTGCGATTTACAACCAGATTGACTGAATTTTTGTATGTGTGCGTGTCGGGTATTTGACGCTTGCCCCGCGACTATCAAATAAAAAGCCATCAATCAACATTTGCATTGAGAAACCGTAGCGTTCGGACGTGAATATGTCGTCATCGGATGATGACTTTTTTACTTGCAACTACAGCAGTTTTATTAAATAAAAAAAAATTTAATAAAAACTTTATTAAATAATAATAAAAGCTTTACATTCCATAAAGCTGGTAAACATTGATAATTTTCAATAAATTTTAATATGAATTTGTTATGGATTCGCATCTTTAATGGAGCAGTAAGGAAGGCAGTCGGCATGATCTAGAGGTGCTCTGTGGCTAGTCATGTCGGCTGGGCGGGGTTCTTGACAACCTTACCGTCCTGCGCCATAAACAGAAAAAAATTCCTATCATACCTTTGAAATGGTCAAACAGCGCAGAACTAATTCAAAACGCTGGAAATTCAAAATAAAACAACATCCGGTCGAACCGGATGCCACGGACAGACCGTTAAAACATTCAAATTAAAAAAAAATAAACGCAAAAAAAAGCTAAACGCAAAAAAAAATTTACAAAATTGGCCGAACCGGAAATGACCGGTTACCATTCATGGAAAATCGAAAAAAAATAGCTAACTTTAAATGGGATTTATATTAAATACCTACATCACGACAGGTTAAAGAAATGTTTAAGCTCGCAAAGACCGCGGAAAGCGAAGCGTGTCGGGACGAGTACAGGGATCTACTGAGGATCTACAAGCGTGAAATTACCAGGGCGAAGAGAAACTCATGGAAAAGTTTCTGTACGGACATAGAGTGCTCCAGCGAAACAGCACGGTTGAAAAAAGTCCTAGCAAAGGGAAACATAGTCCAGGGACTAATAAAGAAAGAGAACGGGGAATGGTCACGTAATAGTGAGGAATCCCTTGAGGTGCTTCTCGATACACATTTCCCGTCGGGAGACGGTTTAGAGGAGCCAGCAGACATCACTCACACTCCGATCACGGAGCTAGTAGTACCGGGCTTGGTGACCGATACCAAGATCGAGTGGGCAGTGAAGACGTTTTCTAAGTTTAAATCGCCGGGCCCAGATAGTATATTCCCGGCCATGCTACAAGTCTCAAGTAGGGCGGTCGTGGAATGGCTTAAAATAATATTCGATGGGTGCATACGACTGAATCATGTACCGCACTCTTGGAGAAGATCGGTCACATGTATTTCAAAGACTATAGACCCATTAGCTTAACATCATTTCTGCTCAAAACCTTTGAGAGGCTGATAGATGTGTACATAAAGTCCAACGTGGATGAAAAGCTGCTCTCCACAACACAGCATGCGTACACCAAAGGCAAGTCGGTAGACACCGCATTGCATAGGGTGGTAATAAGCATAGAGAAATCCCTGGAATATAAGGAGTATGCTCTAGGAGTCTTCTTGGACATTGCCGGGGCTTTCAATAATGTTGCAAAATGGGCGATTATGGATGGTCTTAATTACATTAAAGTACATCCTGCCTTAATCACATGGATCGGCTGCATGTTAAATTGCAGAAAGATTACATCACAATGGGGATTGTACGAGGCCACGAAATCAGAGGACAGGGGCACGCCGCAGGGAGGGGTGCTATCACCTCTGCTGTGGACGCTGGTCATCAACCAACTGCTCAGGCAATTCGATGAGGGACCCGTAAAACTTACGGCTTACGCAGATGACGTTGCAATTGTCATAAGTGGAAAGTGCCTTCCAACGATTAGTTCTTTGATGGATCGGGCGCTTCGCGATATTCATACCTGGGCATCTAATGTCGGGTTGAAAGTCAATGCGGAGAAGACGGATATGGTCTTGTTTACAAAGAGGTACAAGATCCCAAATTGGACCAGGCCTAAGTTAGGAGGGGTGACCTTACCGGAGAAACCTTACACAAAATATTTAGGAATCATCCTAGACAGTAAGCTGTCATGGAAGCTCAACGTGGAGGAGAAGGTCAAGAAGGCCTCAACGGCAATCTACGCATGTAAAAGAATGCTGGGGTGTACGTGGGGCCTATCGCCCTCTCTTTCTCATTGGGTTTTTACAGCGATTGTAAGCCCTATTCTATACTATGGAGTTCTTGTTTAGTGGAAAGCCACACAAAAAACAACATACCTCAAAAAATTAGAGGGGGTATGCAGACTATCGATGCTTAGCATTACGGGAGCCCTGAAAACCCCGACGCCTGCACTGTATGCCATTTTGCACATCCCACCTGTAGACCTGGTAGCAAAGAACAAAGCGTTAACGACCGCAACCAGGCTCGGTGCTTCGGGGCAGCTTGAGCGCCGACCATATGGCCATAGTAGTATAGCGTCATCAATCACAAGACGAACAGACTACATGATTCCCTATCTGCGCTTCGGGGGAGATCTTAAGGCCACAATAGAGGTGGACGGTTGGCGCAAGGGTGCGCAAATGGCGGACGAGGCGATACATGTGTACACCGATGGTTCCAAAGTAGTGGAAGGAGTAGGGTCTGCGGTATACCGCGCTGATCCGGAAATAAGTAGATCCTACAGGCTGCCGGATTACTGTAGCGTTTTCCAAGCGAAAATATTAGCCGTAACCAAAGCAGTAGAAACCCTGGAAGAGAATAGCTTAAGCTGCAACCGTGTTAACTTTTATATTGACAGTCAAGCAGCAATTAAGGCAATAATCTCGCATAGCACAGCATCTAAATGCGTGTTAGAGTGTAAGCAGTCTCTGGAGAGAATCAGGACAGGGAGAAGCATACATCTATATTGGGTCCCAGGGCATATGGGAATGAAAAAGCGGATGAACTAGCTAAAAAGGGCGCATCCCTTGAAGCTTTCCGTAGATGTCCCAATTAGATTTGGCGATATTAAGCGAAGGCGAGAGGTGCACATGATTGACCAACGGGGAAAGGCGTGGGTTCAAGCGCGGGGCTGTAAAGTGTCGAAGATTATGTGTAGGTCTTACAACCTTAGACTAACACAGTTGCTTCTATCATTAAAAAGAGAGGACTGTAGACTCATGACGGGTATTCTGACTGGACACTGCCTTCTGGCGTCACATCCCTTTAAACTAGGCTTGGTCAGTGATAGCAGATGTAGGAAGTGCGGGTTGGAGGAGGAAACGATCGAGCACGTTCTGTGCTCGTGCCCTGCACTTGCCAGGCTAAGACTCCAGCTATTAGGAGTGATACAGCTGTCAGATCTAGAAGCAGCAAGTGGCTTAAGTCCTAGAAAGCTTCTAGTATTTGCTAAGAGGACGGAGTTATTTTATAACATAGGTCCTTGTTTTTGATAGGGTTTTTCAGTTTGGTCGTTAAAACAAACTTCTGGTAACACTACGGACTCAATCAGTCTATGTGAGGTCCTCATGGACCGGCCAGTTCAACCTACCTACCTACCTACATCTATGTATACTTTTAAATGTGTAGCCAACGTACACGACCTTACATAGATGTACGTATGTCGCGAGTAAAGACAAAATTTTAGTAAAAAGTCTTAAATGAAATTTATATTACATACCTACATCTATGTATACTTTTAAATGTGTAGCAAACGTACACGCCCTTACATAGATGTACGTATGTCGCAAGTAAAGGCTAAAAATTTGGTAAAAAGTCTTAAATGAAGTTTATATTACATTCCTACATCTATGTATACTTTTAAAGGTGTAGCAAACGTACACGCCCTTACATAGATGTACGTATGTCGCAAGTAAAGGCTAAAAATTTGGTAAAAAGTCTTAAATGAAGTTTATATTACATTCCTACATCTATGTATACTTTTAAAGGTGTAGCAAACGTACACGCCCTTACATAGATGTACGTATGTTGCAAGTAAAGACTAAATTTTATACAATAAGATTAAAATGGGGTTTATCTTAAATACCTACATCTACGTGGATTATATGTATGTAGTATTTTTTTTTAAACCCAACAATGGTTTACTCAATTAAATATGAGAAGAAAAAAAATTGGTTTCCGTATTACGGAACGAACTCACCAGGTTTAGTTGCTGGTCTTGGTGTCACGCTGGGTTCGTTGCAGCAGACCTATATGCGGCGGCGCTGCTGGATGTTGTTACTAAAGTTGATGTTGCAGCAGGCCTATATGAGGCGGCTCTGCTGGTTTTTGTTACTAAAGTTGATATTGCAGCAGGCCTATATGCGGCGGCCCTGCTGGTTGTTCTTAATACAGTTGATGTTGCAGCAGGCCTATATGAGGCGGCCCTGCTGGTTGTTGTTAATGCAGTTGATGTTGCAGCAGGCCTATAGGAGGCGGCCCTGCTGGTTGTTGTTACCAAAGCTGGTGCTGCAGCTGGCCTATATGCGGCGCTCTGCTGGTTGTTGTTACCAAAGCTGGTGGTGATGGCACGTCCGGTGGTTGTTGTGCAATTGGGTAGGCGCAGCCGAGGGGATTGCGGTTGTGGTTGCGCGATCGAAGTGGTTGTTGGGGGCACTGGCGACGTTGTTGGCGCAGTTGGTGGTGGTTGCGCCCGTGGGTGTTGCGTCGCAAGGGTGGTGGTTGCGCTAGGCCCACTGAAAGAGCGTGCTTGATGGAAACGTTGTTTCTGGTTGGCGCAGTTGGTGGTGGTTGCGCGAAGCACACTTAAAGAGCGTGGTTGATGCTGCGCAGTACCTAAATAGTTTTCTGGCGCCGTCGTCCAGTTATTGCATCTACTGCCGAAATGAATGAGTGGTCGTTGTTAGTTTGAAACTCCCTGTAGCTTTGGTATGGCCGACAATTAGTTTGGAGGCAACTGTAGCTTATTTCAGACCCAGAGAAAAAAAAACGTGCAATTTTCTCACATACACAGCCGCCCTCCTTTTGTGAGCAATAAAAAATAAATGGTTATGTAAAATGTAGCAGATACATTTAGGATTTAGCACGATTCTTTCGTTTTTTCTTCCGTCAAACTTGCACCAAACTGCTGCGATTTAGTTTTTTTTTTTTTTTTTTTTATAAACGCATTAGCGGCATCTCCTTACACAAATGAATTGCAGTCAATTTTCCACATAGTTCTAACGCCAATATGCGAGAACTGTGCCGATTTTGTCGCGCCGCGCCCAATTTGTGCGACCGAACTACCGCAAAATTTTATAACCAGCGCCACATAACGCAACAAAACCTAGAATTACTGGCCACGCCGAGTTTTTCCACCATCTCATCTTCAAAGTTAAGTTGGCCACACACGTCCTGGTGTCGTCGAAAAAATTTTTTCCCTTCCATTCAGCGATGGAAAACCGCAGTTATCTAACTGTGGCGGCGATTATCGATTGGTTCATTGTTATCGTTAGCTCATCCCTACAGCACTATACATGTGGCGTTCCGGTTGTCAAACCCTCGTAGAGAAAGCGTAAAACTTTGCAGCTTTTGTGTCCTGTGGGAACGTTGTGCGCCAAATTAGGTAAAAGTTCACCACCACGCAGTGCATAATTGCTGATGCATCGGTTGCATTTTACGTTCGCCATTTCCATTTGACAATCTCTAGGTCAGTACAATGAAACGAATAAAATCAGCTGATGAGATGAGCCACCTACACCATTGCGCCAGGTGTTATTGAAAATTCGTCAATGCATGGGAATTTATGGCGTTGCCACCCGGACGAAACTAAGAAAATTTTGTTTTGACCACCCCAGGCAGACATGAGTGAGGGTGAACCCTACCTTTTTCCTATCACTAGTCAACTGGTGCGTTCCAAGGGTGACTCTCCCAAGTGGACCATAACAAATTGCTGTTCTTCAACGCACTTGTTCATTTTGAATGTCGATACAAACTAAATACAACACTACTGCTGTTTTGTCAATCACACCCCGCGATTATCAAATAAGCAAGCTACAAATGAAAAAATCAAATATTTTTGATTTTCATCAACGTGTAGTCGACAACAAATACGTGTGTCACGATGCCACCCGACTGCACTAACACACACAAAATTCAGTCAATCTGGGTGTAAATCGCAGGAGGCTCTAAGCAATCGAAGCAACGAGACAAGTGTTTTACGTAAATTCGAGTATTAGGCATAGTTTACATATAAATTTATTAATTATACAATAAGATTTCCCATATACATTTTTTTCTTCGATAATCGGTTATTATGATAAAATTTTATTGATGCGGATTTTTTCCATAGAAAAATTTCCACCTATAGAGTGTAATCTCTAGTTGGAATCAGAAAATAAAAGAGAAACGGTAAAATTTGACAGAAACATTTGACATAAACTCGTAGATTATCTACTGACGATGAAACGTGGTCTTAGAAGTGAACTATTTCTAGCATCACTTAGATGCTGTGTGAACATCATTTTACGATTAAAATCGATAATGCAAGACCGATAATGGTATGAACATACAACTTTCATCGCTTGTTTTACAAATCATATCGGAACGTTCCGGCTAATCTATGGCGAGGTTAGCACACTTGTGTTATTCACAATATTTTATTATTATTTATATTAAATTTGCTAGTAAGATCACAAGGAACATTTTAATTAACAGGGTAAAAAAATTACAAATCGCGTGTTATAATGGAAACAGAGGAGTTAAGTAAGTATATCTATAATTGCAAAATATGTATGTTACTGTTACGCCCAAGGTTCCAGGCAATGCTGGGCTTTTCAAATGGTCGCCAGATGATACAAAATGTCTTATTGAATTATATGCGAAATATAAAGACAAATTTGAAAACATGCAAAAAAATATTGTGTGGAACATGATTGCACAAGAAATCACCAGCATAGGCAAAAAAACAATTACAAGTGATCAGTGCCTTGGTAAATGGAAAGGCCTGAAAGCGATGTATAAAAAGGTTTTACACAACAATTTCAAAACAAGCAGAACGAGAAAAGAGTGGGAATACTTCGGAGCTATGAGGGAACTTCTGAATATGGCGCATGAAAATGATCCGCTAGTTTGGCATTCGAGTGATAACAAAGAAGATGTAAAGTATTCCGAAGAGGTACAAAAAATGAGTACGTATATAAAATCGAAAGATAACTGTAAAAATACAAAAAAAAATATATTTTAGGTGTTATTTCTCCTCTCAAATGGTCACCAGCAGATATATTATGCCTTATTAATTTGTACTCAAAGCATCTAGACAAATTTGAGAGCTTACCAAAAACTAAAGCCTGGGACATGATTGCGCAGGAAATTGCAAACATTCGAAGAAAACAATTTACTGGTGAACAATGTAATGGTAAATGGAAAGGCCTGAAAGCAATGTATAAAAAGGTTTTAGACCACAATAACCAAATAGGCAACAAACGAAAGGGTTGGGAATATTTTGATGCCATGCACGAAATTTTCTGGATAAAATCTGAAACTGATACTCTGGTGTCGTATGCGACTGATACTAATATGGAAGCTGCAGATGAAGCATTCAGTTAGTATACAAAGGTGTGTATTTGCACATGACCCCATTTGTACGGAACCGTATATACCATAAACAATATATGCGTTTGTATATGGACCAGAAAATAAGTTCTTGATGTACATACATGGGGCGATGTGGAGTCGGGTGAATGCACGAGATGGTTTCCATGAAAATATTATGAATTGTATGGTCGGAGTTGGGTCGGCCTAAATTAACTTTTTTATAATGCGTTTTTGGCGCAAAATAGGAAATTTTCGATCTCTACGTAACGAATGATGAGAATCTAATTCTTAATACGGACTCGTATATCCATATAAAACAGCTGAACAAACTAACTAAACCTACGGAAATCAATGTAATTGGTCAACGGTGCTATACCATTTCATAAGGTTGTTTGGATCAGCTGTGTTATATTATTATTATTATATGGATATTTAAAGTTCCCCAGGCCTTTCAGGTGTTATGACTCAACTTTGCCAGGATCGTTATTATGTATAACTGTGGTCATGTGGAAATAGCCACACCCTTAAAAAATATACATAATTGAGAAAACTTATATTTTTCCACAAAATATATTTTAGGCGACGCTGAACATTTTGAATGGGCTTCGGTGGATATAAACTTTTTTATAGGTTTATACTTAAAGCATAAACATAAATTCGAGAACTGTCGAAAAACTAAAATATGGGACATTATATCTCGGGAAATGTCTAATACCTATGGAAAAACATTTACAAGTGACCAATGCGTTAGTAAATGGAAAGATCTGGAATCCATTTATAGAACTATATTAAACCACAATAACACAGGTGGTAATGGAAAAATTGAATGGGGACACTTCGACGCCATGCACGAAGTTTTTTCTCTGAAATCTGAAACTAATCCTGTTATCACGTCTTCTGGTTTTAATATAGAAATTTTAAGTAGTACAGAATATGGTTTTTATGACGAAAATTGTGAAGGAGGGGAGTCTACCAGAAGCGGAAGTAAACGAAAAATACCTGATATTGACGCTAAGGAAAGGCGTCATAGGGAAAAGATGGCAAAAATGGACCAGTTTTTGGATTTGTTTAAAAGTTTTGTCGAGCATGTAACAGGAAAAAGATCATAAACGCAATAAACATAAACTTTTTGTGTGCAAAAGCTTTTTTTCTTAAATCATAAGAGCTATGAAATGCCAATTTTCAGGAAGGCTGTTGAATGAGCTACCAGCGGTTTGACATCTACTCAGATCTTCTATATATCAGCAACATTCTTTGTCCCTGCTGATGCTGTGCCAATGTACATATGGGGTGTCAAGTTATAATCGCCTAAAGAAGTTGATTTAGGCTGTTATTACTTGGGGTCAAATGCCATGGGTCTGCGTATAGCAAAGGTAGAAAAAAACTGATATAATTATTTAAGGTATTAGCATTTTTTTCTTAATTTAAGTTACAAATTGACAATTTGGATAAATTATCTAAACTTGGTAGAACAAATTTAGTGCATAATAAAATTTGAAAGACTATCATCTACACTATTTAAAAATTTGTTTTATTGAAACTATGTTTAAACACGCCTAGTTTATTTCGAAAACTCTATATTAAAAGAAGAGGGAGTGACTTCGAAACTGCTACAGCAACAACAACAGGGTAACTACGAAAGCCGATGAGTAGGTGGATGAGTGTCCCAGGTAAAAAATATAAAAATTTACACCTCACTTCTCTATTGAGTAAAATGTTACCCTATCTGGTCAATGGCAACAGTGCTTATCTGTAAACAATACACACAAATATGTTATGTACATGTACACAGACGCACACATTGATTCCTACGGGCTTGAGGGTTCGGTCAAACGTGTTTCGTACGACAAACGTCCGTACGTACGGCACACGTCGGTGGGTAACTGCCGCTTTAGTCAGAAAAGTACGGGAAACACCCAAAGGCGTATGAAAGGGGGTGAAGAACGCGGGAGGGAAGCGTTGCCCCACCCTTCGCGAACTAAGAACACAAAGCTGAAAGTTAAACATCAACAATATAAAAGGTTTTTAGTTCCTCACCTTTTTTTCAAATTATGAGCTTAATAATATTTATTTACATAAGTTTATTAATAACTACATACACATACATAATACTTACCTATTCTTACTAATAAAGTAACTAAAATGATAAATAACTTTGAATAAGATCAAGATGGGTCTTAAAGACATGCCGATGCCAAGGTTTTTTTTTAATTTATATGGTATTGATAAAGAACTGGAATTGTGGTACAGGGCTCGCCAAAATCAGGGACCAACAGAGCTTGTATGTGCCTTCGAGAAGACAGTATTCCATCCAAAAATAAAAGAAGCACTTGAAATTGTGCCCTGCACAACCGCAACTGTGGAACGCTCCTTCAGCGCAATGATACGGAGTTAAAGAATCTAATTTTAGATGAATTTACAATAAATCCTCGAAGAATTATACTTAGCACGTTTTCTAATACTCAGACAATGAGTAATGCAATTTATAATACATCTAACTAAATAAAGTATGTGGAAAAATACAATTTAGTTGAATCTGAAACTCACTTGGGGGATCACATTTCTAAAGTAATTACACCTTGTGCTGACTATTAAATTAATCTATCTAATTCAACAAATTTTTGAATTACCAAATCCTAGACATGGTAGATATTTTAGTGAGCTCTTGATAAATAAATAAAAATTTTAACGGACTGCTGGAGCCCACAGCTGGGTCGCTTTTACCTAGACGTCATTACTCTTTATACTTATAAATACGTTATATATGAATCTGAAATTAAAAAAAAATTGTTCCCCCTCTGTGAAAGGCTGGATACGCCCTTGGAAACACTAATATTATGATAAATAAACTAAGGCCGATGTCTTAGTGCCGGGGACCTCGATTCCGGGATTCCCGAACATTTTTTTTTGCATATTTTGGTATGATATTTTAAAATACACAGTCTGTAAAAATTTTTAAGTGTAAGAGCCAATAACAAGGGAGTTACGTCTCTTTTAAAAAGCAATTATAATTATAATAATTTTTCATTTGTTTATAAACTGTGTATTGAATTCGCTTTAAAACACTGAACCATTGCGAATGATTGAAAAAACGTTCTCAATACTAAACAGCCTCGATCACCAGTTAAATCGCTGTTTGAACACTATTTAGTTTTCAGAAATTGATAGGAAAATCGTTCAAATGGCTTTTAACAGTGTCTGAACAATCCCGTAAGATCCCGAGATTTTCAAATTCCGAGTTTGAAAAAATCGTCGCGATGATGATGATGGCGTCTTGCAGTTTGAAAGGCACTGTGTTTATCCAAAATATTGTAACGAATTTCTCTGCAAATCCTCTTATTTGCCCTTTTGCTAGGTTCGTATTGCTAAACTGTTGAATAAATAACTCCAATATTGAATAATGGAAAAAATGGCCTTTATTAAAATACTTCACAATAACACTCAAACTGTGCAACGAATAGCTTAATAACCAAACTGACTGCTGACTGATAGCTTAAAGGAAACTGACTTTCAAAATAATACTGCTATTGCTCGCTAGATATCGTCTTAGTCGTAATGACAACTCAAATAAAACTGAATTCCAGCTCCTCTACATCTGCGGCCTTTTATACTCTCTGGTTTCCTCGTTCGCATCTTCTAGAATCTACTAGCATTGTCCATGAGCTCTCAAACTTCTCAGCTATAACTAAAATTGCACGATTATATACATCTTCTAGGCGCTTCCAGAATCTACTAGTCCAGTAGCTCTCAAACTTCTCAGCTGTAACTACAATTGCACAATTTTATAGTTTTTATCATTGCATACTTATAGGAGTATCTCAGATATATGCATGGGTTAGTGCATTGACTCTCCGCTGCTCGTATATGTACATGGTCCATATATGTAGACGCAGTTATTGTTTCGTTTATGTAGATACATAATGATTGAATTATTGATGTGCATTCACGTCACTGCTTAGCATCGGCTTAGAGACGGCAGCACTCCTTAGTTTTGCTAATATTCGTAACACTGCCCTCCACCTAAGTCTGATCGTCCGGATTAGACAAAACTCTCGATTTAACCGCTGCTAGCCTCTCCAAATGAACCACTTTCATTTTGGTTCGTGGTTTGGTAGTGGTTTGTATGCGGTACACTACATCGTTGATCCGTTTTACAACTTGGTATGGGCCTTCCCAGTTACACTGCAATTTCGGGGACAAACCTTTTTTTCGTTGTGGGTTGTATAGCAGCACCAAATCTCCTTCCTGAAACCCTTCCGAATTAATTGCTTTATCGTACCTCGCTTTCATCTTGTCACTCATAATCTTTGCTCGTTGCCTTACCAGATCATGTATCTCTCTGAGTTCTTCCAAGACACCAGTGGATTTCTTGACATTCCTCTCCGCATCGGGATCTATCCCATACTTCAAATCAGCTGGCAGTCGAAGGTCATTGCCTTTGCGGAAGTTTGGCCCGTTGTGTCATGTACTGTCCATCGGTAGGCCATCAAGAATAATGATATGTGTGTATCCCAGTCCTTATGGTACTTGTCTACTACTTTCCTTAAATGCTCTTCCAATGTTCTATTGAAGAGTTCCACCATACCATTGGACAGAGGATGCAATGCAGTTGTCCGTGTTTTTCGAATGCCCAACTTCTTGCACATTTCTTGGAACACATCTGATTCAAAATTCCTGCCTTAGTCAGAATGTAACTCCATTGGTACACCATACCTTGCAACCCACTCGTTTTTAACCACTTCTGCTACTGTTTCTGCTTCTTGGTTTGGGATTGGGTATACCTCTGGCCATTTACTGAAATAATCTATAACCACCAGTACGTATTTGTTTCCGCGGTTGCTAGTAGGAAATGGACCTGCGACATCCATGGCGATCCTTTCAAATGGTGCACCTGAAATATACTGCTTCATCTGGCCATGACTTCGGGTTTTGGGCCCTTTCGCTCTGTTGCATACCTCGCAATTGGCAATCCACTCGGTGACCTACTGACGGCAACCAACCCAATAGAATCTCTGCTTAATTTTCTCGAGTGTCTTCGTGATTCCAAGATGACCTCCACTTGGACCATTGTGCAGCTCGCTGAGCACGTCAGGAATCCTCTTTCTGGGAACAACTATCAGTTTCTTCTTGCATTGACCATCCTCACTCTCCCATACTCGATGCAAGCAACCGGATATTAATTCTAAACTGTTCCACTGTGCCCAATATGACTTCGCAATGGGACTCTCTGCTGACATCTCCTCTCTGCTTGGTCTTTCGTTTCGTTCGAGCCCTTGCATAACATGTGACAGATCTGTATCTTCTAGCTGACACTTTCTTAGTTGTTCCTTGTCCCATTCATCCGTACACGTTATAGTCATTAGCCGGACGTCTATAATGTCTTCTTTAGCCTCGGCCTTTGAACAGTGCTTGCATTCCAAACTACATGGCCTTCGTGACATTGCATCGGCATTTCCATGGGTACTAGCTTTTCGATGCTCAATGGAAAAGTCATAGCTTTGTAGTCGCTCGATCCACCGCGCCAATTGTCCTTCCGGATTACGGAACTGCAGAAGCCATTTAAACGCTGCGTGATCTGTACTGACACGGAATCGCTGGCCGTAGAGGTATTTGTGAAAATGTTTAATGCACTCTACTAATGCCAACAGCTCTCTCCGCGTAACACAGTAGTTCCACTCTGGTTTTCCAATCGAACGGCTGTAATATGCAACTACCTTCTCCTGTCCAGCGACTAGTTGTGATAAAACGCCTCCTATAGCATATCCACTCGCATCCGTATCTAGAATAAATGTTGCTCCTGGAATCGGATATGCTAACATTGGGGCAGTGCACAAACGCTCCTTCAATGTTTGGAAAGCCACATCTTGCTCCTTCTTCCATTCAAAAGCTTTATTTTTTCTTGTAAGCTCATGGAGGCTATGGGCTACGCTAGCAAAATTTGGTACAAATCGGCGGTAATATGTGCACAGCCCAAGGAAACTTCTTAATTCATGTAGGTTCTGTGGTCTTGGCCAATCCTTTACAGCCTCTATCTTTTCGTTCGCAGTGCAGATGCCCTCTGTCGTTACCTTGTGACCCAAATAATTTACTTCCTTCTTAAACAGCGCACACTTTTTGGGACTTAACTTCAGACCAGCGCCAGCTATTTTTTGTAAAACTTCCTCCAAGTTCCTAAGATGTTCATCAAAATTCTTGCCCAATACGATGATGTCGTCTAGGTACACCAAGCACGTTTTCCAATGTAGTCCTTTCAGTACCTGGTCCATGAGTCTCTCAAAAGTAGCTGGTGCATTACAAAGCCCAAAAGGCATCACTGTAAATTGCCAAAGACCATCGCCGACACTGAAGGCTGTTTTCTCTTTATCTTCCTCCTTCACCTCCACTTGCCAGTAGCCGCTTTTCAAGTCCAGCGTGGAAAACCATTTCGTACCAGATAGCGAGTCCAGAGTGTCGTCAATTCTTGACAATGGGTAGCTATCCTTTTTCGTTACGTCATTCAACTTCCGGTAGTCCACGCAAAACCTCATTTTTCCATCCTTCTTTTTTACTAGTACTACTTGTGAGCTCCATGGACTAGCTGATGGTTCGATGACGCCACTGTCGCTCATTTCTTGAATGATTTGACTCACAACTTCCCGCTTTGCCAGTGGAATACTACGTGGAGCTTGACGGATCGGCCTCGCATCTCCAGTGTCAATTTGATGTTTCACAACGTTGGTGCGGCCTGGTTTAGAATCATCCTGGTCACCCTGCGTCCATGCCGTGATGTCATTTGAAAGATCAGTATTACTAGCTGAAACGTGTTCCTGGAGCTGTTCACAGTTAATAACTACTTCATCCTCTTGGCATCTTCCCAAAATAGCTCCTTTAGTCAGTTTGAGTGGTGACTTGAATTCATTGAGTAATCTTACCGGAATACGTCCATCTTGTTTTGTCATAGCCAGGGTTTTTCTTACAAGTATGTTTAGTGCTGATTTGTTTGCTGTTCGACAACCCACAATTTGTTTGTCCCACAATCTCCATCAACCTTTGCCCAGATGACTGCTTCGGATTTTGGTGGTATTTGCTGACTCTCTTCCACCAGCACTCGTTTACTGATGTAGCCTCTCTCGTAGCCGAAATTAAGTGGTACATCCATGTTTTTATATCGCATCGTCTTGCTTTGCATGTCGATCTTGATGCCCTGGTCGATTAAGAAGTCCACTCCAATTATGATTTCATCAACAATTTCTGTCACTATAAAATTGTGTACTACCGTGACGTTCCCAATTGCGACTTCACATTCTACTTCTCCAATTACCTGGGTGTCCTCTCCCGTGGCTGTACGTAATCTTGCTCCAAGCAATGGCCTTATCTTTTTCTTGACTAAATTCGCTCGAATGATGGAATGAGATGCACCCGTATCTACAGTCAGTAAACGTTCCTTTCCGTCCACATGTCCTCCAACAGTAATATTGCTCGATCTTCTTCCAATCTGCGAGATAGAGGTTATGGGGCATTCAATTGCGGGAGCCAGCTGTCGCCCCTTGCGGCTGACTCGATTTAGTTTAACGATTGAGTGGTCTTGGAGATTTGCTCATCACCTTCTGCTCTGCGTTTACGACGACCCACATTGTTGGAGCTATTGGGACCGCTGCTGCAATGTCGTGCAATATGACCTGGGTTGCCGTACTTGAAACATTTAATAACTCCGGCATTTTTCTGTTGTGATCCCTTCAGTGCTTCCAAAATTGTGTCTACCCAATCTGGTCTTACCACTTCCACACGATGAGCTTTGTATGCTGGTTTACTCAATAGTGAGGCCGTTTACTGAGTCAATGCATGTGATACCGTTTCAGCAAATGTCAGCTTTGGGTTTGCGTATGTAGCTCGCTTCGTTTCCACGTCCCGTATGCCATTTATGAAACTCTGGATTTTTACCCTTTCAGTGTATTCCACGGGTGCGTCCGCATTTGCAAGATGAGCCAATGTTTCAATATCTGAAGCAAACTCCTGCAATGTCTCATTTGCTTTTTGGTAGCGGTTTTGCAACTCAATTTGGAATATCTGTTTTCTCTGCTCGCTTCCATAACGTCGTTCTACAGCAGCCATCAATGCTTCATAATGGTTCCGCTCTCCTTCGGGAATCGTCTGTAGGATTTCCGCTGCTGGCCCCTTCAATGCCACGAACAGTGCAGCAACTTTATCTTCCGCATTCCAGTTGTTCACTGCTGCGGTCTTCTCAAACTGTAGCTTGAAGACCTGGAAAGGAACAGAACCGTCAAAAGATGGAGTTTTTACCTTCGTATTACTCGCTGAAGCAGCTGAGCGGTTTAATTGCAACTCTTGTATACGACCTCTCAAAGCATCCACCTCGGCTTCGATTTTTTCCTCAAACTGCGTTATTTTCTGGTCCATACGTGCTTCGAGTTTTGATGATATACGCGCCTCTTGCGCTTCGAGTTGTACTGTTATGCGTGCCTCTTGTTCTTTCAGTTGTGTCTCCATCTTTGATGTAATCTGTGTCGACATTTCTGCCATACGCGTTTCTTGTGCTTCAATCTTCGATGTAATCTGTGTCGACATTTCTGACAAACGCGTTTATTGTGCTTCAATCTTCGATGTAATCTGTGTCGACATTTCTGACATACGCGTTTCTTGTGCTTCAATCTTCGATGTTATGCGTGTCTCCTGCGATTCCAATTGTGATGACATATACGTTTTCTGTTCTTCCATCTTGGATGTTAAACGTGTCTCCTGCGATTCCAGCTGAGATGCCACTGTCGATGTGTGAGCAGTTATTGCAGCCAATATCATGTTCAAGTCTGTGCTCGTAACTGTCTGCGATGTTTCGGTTTTCTCTTCAATTTTTGATGTTGTTTCGTCCCCAACAGGATAAAAGACAAACTCGTCCACATCAATTCCTTGCGACTCCATTACCTGTTGTTGTTGTTGTTGTTGTAGCGATTAGGTTACTCCCCGAAGGCTTTGGGGAGTATTATCGATGTGATGGTCCTTTGTCGGATACAGATCCGATACGCTCCGGTAACACAACACCATTAAGGTGCTGGCCCGACCATCTCGGGAACGATTTATATGGCCACATTGAACCTTCAGGCCATCCCTCCCTCCCCACCCCCAAGTTCCATGAGGAGCTTGGGGTCGCCAGAGCCTCGTCTGTTAGTGAAACGGGATTCGCCGCTCGAAGGTAAGGTTGACAATTGGGTTGGAGAAGCTATATATTGCGCTACACAACCCCTTGAATCCCACTCCATTACCTCTCGTAGCCGTGCTTGAAGTTCGATCTTATTGCCGGTTGTATTTAATCCACGGCTCTCCAACTCCTTTTTCAGTTGCTGGATCTTCAATTCACTGAACTTTGCCATGTCCAAGTTGTATTCCCAATCTTCGGAATTTACTCAACAATTCCTCTTCTGACACCAATTGTAACGAAATTCTCTGCAAATCCTCTTATTTGCCCTTTTGCTAGGTTCGTATCGCTAAACTGTTGAATAAATAACTCCAATATTGAATAATGGAAAAAATGGCCTTTATTAAAATACTTCACAATAACACTCAAACTGTGCAACGAATAGCTTAATAACCCTGATAGCTTAAAGGAAACTGACTTTCAAAATAATACTGCTATTGCTCGCTAGATATCGTCTTAGTCGTAACTGCTTGACAACTCAAATCAAACTGAATTCCAGCGCCTCTACATCTATGGTCTTTTATACTCTCTGGTTTCCTCGTTCGCATCTTCTAGAATCTACTAGCATTGTCCATGAGCTCTCAAACTTCTCAGCTATAACTAAAATTGCACGATTTTATACATCTTCTAGGCGCTTCCAGAATCTACTAGTCCAGTAGCTCTCAAACTTCTCAGCTGTAACTACAATTGCACAATTTTATAGTTTTTCTCATTGCATATTGCATACTTATAGGAGTATCTCAGATATATGCATGTGTTAGTGCATTGACTCTCCGGTGCTCGTATATGTACATGGTACATATATGTAGACGCAGTTATTGTTTCGTTTATGTAGATACATAATGACGATTGAATTATTGATGTGCATTCACGTCACTGCTTAGCATCGGCTTAGAGACGGCAGCACTCCTTAGTTTTGCTAATATTCGTAACAATATTTTCCAACATATAACAGAGCTCTTGTATTTACATAGGTAATAACACAACCCAGTCCATCAAGGTGGCATCATCTCATCATGTCTGCTGCCTTGATTTGACAGGTGCTCACTGTTTTGGAAACTACGTTTTGTTCTCCAAATTCGTCAACGACAACAAAAACGCAAAACAAAAAATGTTTGACATTTGTTCCAGCTGTTATTAAATTTACTTTCTTCCATTTGGCAAAAATCTATTAAAAAAAAATCGTGTTTATTGTTTTTGGATAACGTTGGGCGATTTTGGAGCCAGTTGAATTTTGTAATAAATAATTACTTCGAATTCGAATTTAACACATATCACATTATATTTTCTAAATTATACATTTATTTGTGGTTACAACCAAGTCATCCATAAAAAAACAAAACGTTCTCTGCAAAAACATTGAAAAAAAAAATTTTATTCGAAAAAAATTGTGGAATAGGCGCATATTTGTTGTAACGCAAAACAAAAGTGTGCAGCCAATTAACAAGCAGAATACACAAGTACATATATAAATCAAGAACCCAGCACCTCAAAGGCAGCACAATTTTCGGAAGCATAATCAGTTCGTTCTATGCAGTCCGTCGTGGCGTTTCTAAAGAAGAGCAACAGCGAAGAATACACATCATGGTAAAATTCAGTTGACATTGTTGCATTTGTGTTATGTATATTAATGTGTTCGGTAGCGTTGGTTTATTTTATTTTTTTGTATCGCCCGTGTACATATTTGTTCATTCATTATTTTATGTTGATTCATTTTCAAAAAGAGTTCTGCCTTATTAAGGAAGCTTTTCATGTTGATATTATTTGCATTAACAGAAATTTTCGAAGTGAAAGTATGAACGTTAAAATATTTGTGTGACTCATTGATAGCGCCCATGCTAATTAAATTTTTGCAGCCTGCTAACAGCAAACCTATCTGAGGCTTTGGATGTCGCTATGGCAAGGCAAGTTCAACGAAGTTAATTATTTAAGCAGAGCTCGAATTTTAAAATTGTGGTTACTCTTTAGGTTAGCTAAAAACTCCTACAACACGTCCAAAATGGTAACGTTTTACAAGACGGTGCACCACCTAATTTTTAACAAAAATTATCAAAGGTGGTAGCAAAAGACGCGTCTCGGCCTCCGTTTTTAGAATCCGAAAGCGAATATTAAAATTTTTATTTCTGTCAAATGATATAAGCAAAAAATTGGATCAAATTTTTATGTGTTTGTTGTTTTTTGTCAGACTTGGTGTACACACACACACACCAATGCAGAAAGGTGTTCTGTGCGCATTTAGTTTTGATTCCTAAACCGGTGTCGGAGCCACCCAGGGTTATTTTTTTAACTCGCGGCCGAAGGCCGCCAACGCAGAAAGGTGTTCTGTGCAAAAAAACTATGGATCGGGCCCCATATTTGGGGGGTCATTTTACGTTTTTTTTGTAAATATATTTCGATAGAAATAAAATTTTTGATTTCCGCTTTCGGGTTCCTAAAAAGGAGGTCGAGACGCGTCTTTTGATACTACTTTTGACAATTTTTGATAAAAATTAGGTGGTGCCACGTCATATACGAGTATTATAATATTTTGGAAAACACTCAAAAAAGATTATTCAGTTAATAATGCAGTTACAATCCGAAGTTTCATGTGAATTGAAGTGGCGACTATTAAACATGTACTAGAAATTATAAAAAAATGGGCAGAGCACTGCTCACTTCTGATAAAATAAATTTATTGTTTCTAAATTAAAAACAATTGAAGTGATGGCCACAAAATTTCGCAAACCGATTTATTATCATAAATACCAAACCTGAAAAACATGGACGAAGTCTATTCAGTCTTTTAGTTTGGATGGTTAGTATACTAACCAGATTTTTATTTAATGTTAAAGTCGGCACAATTTAGAGAAATTTAGTCACATCGATACAATATGTCCCCACATTAGAGCTTTACGCCGATCACTTTATCGGCGGCGGCGGCGTAGGCTCTATTATATACCGGCGGCGGCGGCGTACGCCGTTGTTCTTTCTTTAAAAAGCTTGATTTTTCTATTTAAAAAGATAATATTTAGGAAAGGGTTTGTTTGTATGTATTTAAGGAAGTCGACGTGTTGGCCATTTCGGAAAGATCCGGGTTTTTTGCCTCAAGATCTCGCAGACCGTTCAAAAAATTTCAGGATTAGCTCCTTGCGGAGGGATTGTCCCTCGTTCGTTTGCTCCAGAGAGGTTTCGAACCTTACCCCGGGCTTTGGGGAGTGTTATCGATGTGGTGGTCCTTTGCCGGATACAGATCCGGTACGCTCCGGTACCACAGCACCATTAAGGTGCTAGCCCGACCACCTCGGGAACGATTTATATGGCCACATTAAACCTTCAGGCCATTCCCTCCCTCCCCACCCCGAAGTTCCATGAGGAGCTTGGGGTCACCTAACCCCGGTTTTTGGAATTGGTACTGCTGCGTCTGCTGAAAAGTAATTGGGATACATAAAATGTTCATACTTTTGTCTGTATATCTCCTGCAAAGCGTAGTTTCACCTGGGGTTAACTCCTAATAATCGTCGCGAACAGAATTTCTTTAAATCATTTGTGGGTCCTTGGCGGTCACGCACAAATGAGACTTACGGTTGCTATTAATGGTCTTTTTCTCCGTAGTCATGAACTCTGTTATGATTTTGGTTTTTACTGAGACATGGTTGAAACCAATTGTGTTTAACTCTGAGATATTAGCAGATTCTTATGAGATCTTTAGAAAAGACCGACGAAACAGAGTTGGTGGAGGCGTGTTAATCGCCGTACATACCAGGTTCTCTGCTGAGGAAGTGTACTTCGATGATTCTTCTGATGTTGAAATCCTCTGCGTGCGAGTTAAACTTTTATCTACTTATAAATATTTTGTTGCGTCTTATATTCCGCCCCAGTCAGATATTTTTATATATTGTAACGAATTTGCTGCAAATTCCTCTTATTTGCCCTTTTGCTAGGTTCGTATCGCTAAACTGTTGAATAAATAACTCCAATATTGAATAATGGAAAAATGGCCTTTATTAAAATACTTCACAATAACACTCAAACTGTGCAACGAATAGCTTAATAACCAAACTGATAGCTCAAATGAAACTCCACTATTCAAAACAATACTGCTATTGCTCGCTAGATATCGTCTTAGTCGTAACTGCTTGACAACTCAAATCAAACTCAAACTCCTCGCCTTTACTGTCGCGCCTTTTATACTTTTTGATTTCTAATTGTATACTTCTAGGCTTTTCCATTCCAGAACTTACTAGTTGGTTTCGGCTACAAAATCGCCAGCCACAACTACGTGCACAAATTACTGCCCTCTCTTGTGACAACTCAGATAAGATATATGCATGTGTTTGTGCATTGCCGCTCCACTGCTCGTATACGTACATATGTGTAGACGCAATTATTTATTCGTTTATGTAGATACATAATGATTGAATTATTGATGTCCCGATCAGACAAATCTCTCGATCTAAACGCTGCTAATCTTTCCAAATGAACCACTTTCATTTTGGTTCGTGCTTTGGTAGTGGTTTGTATGCGGTACACTACATCGTTGATCCGTTTTACAACTTTGTATGGGCCTTCCCAGTTACACTGCAATTTCGGGGACAAAGCTTTTTTTCGTTGTGGGTTGTATAGCAGCACCAAATCTCCTTCCTGATACCCTTCCGAATTAATTGCTTTATTGTACCTCGCTTTCATCTTGTCACTCATAATCTTTGCTCGTTGCCTTACCAGATCCTGTATCTCTCTCAGCTCTTCTTCCAAGACATCAGTGGATTTCTTAACATTCGTCTCCGCATCGGCATCTATCCCATACTTCAAATCAGCTGGCAGTCGAAGGTCATTGCCAAAAATTACCTTTGCGGGAGTTTGGCCCGTTGTGTCATGTACTGCCGATCGGTAGGCCATCAAGAATAATGATATGTGTATATCCCAGTCCTTATGGTACTTGTCTACTACTTTCCTTAAATGCTCCTCCAATGTTCTATTGAAACGTTCCACCATACCATAGGACTGAGGATGCAATGCAGTTGTCCGTGTTTTTCGAATGCCCAACTTCTTGCATATTTCTTGGAACACAGCTGATTCAAAATTCCTGCCTTGGTCAGAATGTAACTCCATTGGTACACCATACCTTGCAACCCATTCGTTTTTAACCACTTCTGCTACTGTTTCTGCTTCTTGGTTTGGGATTGGATATACCTCTGGCCATTTACTGAAATAATCCATAACCACCAGTACGTATTTGTTTCCGCGGTTGCTAGTAGGAAATGGACCTGCGACATCCATGGCGATCCTTTCAAATGGTGCACCTGAAATATACTGCTTCATCTGGCCATAACTTCGGGTTTTGGGCCCTTTCGGTCTGTTGCATACCTCGCAATTGGCAATCCACTCGGTGACCAACTGACGGCAACAAACCCAATAGAATCTCTGCTTAATTTTCTCTAGTGTCTTCGTGATTCCAAGATGACCTCCACTTGAACCATTGTGCAGCTCGCTGAGCACGCCAGGAATCCTCTTTCTGGGAACAACTATCAGTTTCTTCTTGCATTGACCATCCTCACTCTCCCATACTCGATGCAAGCAACCGGATATCAATTCTAAACTGTTCCACTGTGCCTAATATGACTTCGCAATGGGACTCTCTGCTGACATCTCCTCTCTGCTGGGTCTTTCGTTTCGTTCTAGCCCTTGCATAACATGTGACAGATCTGTATCTTCTAGCTGACACTTCCTTAGTTGTTCCTTGTCCCATTCATCCGTACACGTTATAGTCATTAGCCGGACATCTATAATGTCTTCTTTAGCCTCGGCCTTTGAACAGTGCTTGCATTCCAAACTACATGGTCTTCGTGACATTGCATCAGCATTTCCATGGGTACTACCTTTTCGATGCTCAATGGAAAAGTCATAGCTTTGTAGTCGCTCGATCCACCGTGCCAATTGTCCTCCGGATTACGGAACTGCAGAAGCCATTTCAACGCTGCGTGATCTGTCCTGACACGGAATCGCTGGCCGTAGAGGTATTTGTGAAAATGTTTAATGCACTCTACCAATGCCAACAGCTCTCTCCGCGTAACGCAGTAGTTCCTCTCTGGTTTTCCAATCGAGCGGCTGTAATATGCAACTACCTTTTCCTGTCCATCGACCAGCTGTGATAAAACGCCTGTATCTAGAATAAATGTTGCTCCTGGAATCGGATATGCTAACATTGGGGCAGTGCACAAACGCTCCTTCAATGTTTGGAAAGCCACTTCTTGCTCCTTCTTCCATTCGAAAGCTTTTTTTTTCTTGTAAGCTCATGGAGGCTATGGGCTACCCTGGAAAAATTTGGTACAAATCGGCGGTAATATGTGCACAGCCCAAGAAAACTTCTCAATTCATGTAGGTTCTGTGGTATTGGCCAATCCTTTACAGCCTCTATCTTTTCGTTCGCAGTGCAGATGACCTCTGTCGTTACCTTGTGACCCAAATAATTTACTTCCTTTTTAAACAGCGCACACTTTTTGTGACTTAACTTCAGACCAGCGCCAGCTATTCTCTGGAAAACCTCCTCCAAGTTCTCAAGATGTTCATCAAAATTCTTGCCAATACGATGATGTCGTCCAGGTACACCAAAGATGTTTTCCAATGTAGTCCTTTCAGTACCTGGTCCATGAGTCTCTCAAAAGTAGCTGGTGCATTACAAAGTCCAAAAGGCATCACTGTAAATTGCCAAAGACCATCGCCCACACCGAAGACTGTTTTCTCTTTATCTTCCTCCTTCACTTCAACTTGCCAGTAGCCGCTTTTCAAGTCCAGTGTGGAAAACCATTTCGTACCAGATAGCGAGTCCAGAGTGTCGTCAATTCTTGGCAATGGGTAGCTATCCTTTTTCGTTACGTCATTCGACTTCCGGTAGTCCACGCAAAACCTCATTTTTCCATCCTTCTTTTTTACAAGTACTACCGGTGAGCTCCATGGACTAGCTGATGGTTCGATGACACCGCTGTCGCTCATTTCTTGAATGATTTGACTCACAACTTCCCGCTTCGCCAGTGGAACACTACGTGGAGCTTGACGGATCGGCCTCGCATTTCAAGTGTCAATTTGTTGTTTCACAACGTTGGTGCGGCCTGGTTTAGAATCATCCTGGTCAAATATGTTTGCGTACTTTAGGAGCAGTTGTTTTGCCTTACTCTGATATGCTTCCTCTAGCCCCTGCGTCCATGCCGTGATGTCATTTGAAAGATCAGTATTACTAGCTGAAACGTGTTCCTGGAGCTGTTCACAGTTAATAACTACTTCAGCCTCTTGGCATCTTCCCAAAATAGCTCCTTTAGTCAGTTTGAGTGGTGACTTGAACTCATTGAGTACTCTTACCGGAATACGTCCATCTTGTTTTGTCATGGCCAGGGTTTTTCTTACAAGTATGTTTAGTGCTGATTTGTTTGCTGCTTCGACAACCCACAATTTGTTTGTCCCACAATCTCCATCAACCTTTTCCCAGATGACTGCTTCGGAGTTTGGTGGTATTTGCTGACTCTCTTCCACCAGCACTCGTTTACTGCTGTAGCCTCTCTCGTAGCCGAAATTAAGTGGTACATCCATGTTTTTATATCGCATCGTCTTACTTTGCATGTCGATCTTGATGCCCTGGTCGATTAAGAAGTCCACTCCAATTATGATTTCATCAACAATTTCTGCCACTATAAAATTGTGTATTACCGTGACGTTCCCAATTCCGACTTCACATTCTACTTCTCCAATTACCTGGGTGTCCTCTCCCGTGGCTGTACGTAATCTTGCTCCAAGCAATGGTCTTATCTTTTTGTTGACTAAATCCGCTCGAATGATGGAATGAGATGCACCCGTATCTAAAGTCAGTAAACGTTCCTTTCCGTCCACATGTCCTCCAACAGTAAGATTGCTCGATCTTCCTCCAATCTGCGAGATAGAGATTATGGGGCATTCAATTGCGGGAGCCAGCTGTCGCCCCTTGCGGCTGACTCGATTTAGTTTAACGATTGAGTGGTCTTGGAGATTTGCTCATCACCTTCTGCTCTGCGTTTACGACCACCCACATTGTTGGAGCTATTGGGACCGCTGCTGCAATGTCGTGCAATATGACCTGGGTTGCCGCACTTGAAACATTTAATAACTCCGGCATTTTTCTGTTGTGATCCCTTCAGTGCCTCCAAAATTGTGTCTACCCAATCTGGTGTTTCCACTTCCACACGATGAGCTTTGTATGCTGGTTTACTCAATAGTGAGGCCGTTTCCTGAGTCAATGCATGTGATGCCGTTTCAGCAAATGTCAGCTTTGGGTTTGCGTATGTAGCTCGCTTCGTTTCCACGTCCCGTATGCCATTTATGAAACTCTGGATTTTTACCCTCTCGGTGTATTCCACGGGTGCGTCCGTATGCCATTTATGAAACTCTGGATTTTTACCCTCTCGGTGTATTCCACGGGTGCGTCCGCATTTGCGAGATGAGCTAGCCTTTCAACATCCGAGCCAAACTCCTGCGAAGTCTCATTCGCTCTTTGGTGACGGTTTTGCAACTCAATTTGGAATATCTGTTTCCTATGCTCGCTTCCATAACGTCGTTCTACAGCAGCCATCAATGTTTCATAACTGTTCCGTTCGTACTCTGGAATCGTCTGTAAGATTTCCGCTGCAGGCCCTTTCAATGCCACGAACAGTGCAGCAACTTTATCTTCCGCATTCCATTTGTTCACTGCTGCGGTCTTCTCAAACTGTAGCTTGAAGACCTGGAAAGGAACAGAACCGTCAAATGATGGTGTTTTTACCTTTGGATTGCTTGCTGAAACAGCTGGGCGGTTTAGTTGTAACTGCTCCATACGACCTTTTAACGCTTCTATTTCGGCATCAATTTTGTCCTCGAGTTGTAAAATTTTTGCATCCTGCTCTTCCAGTTTCACAAAGAGCTGCGATGATACCTGTTCCGAAATTTGTGCCGACATTTCAGATATACGTGCCTCTTGCGCTTCCAGTTGAGATGCCAAATATGTCTTCTGTTCTTCCAATTGTGTTTCCATCTTAGATGTTATCTGTGTCGACATTTCTGACATACGCGTTTCTTTTGCCTCAATCTTCGATGTTATACGGTTCTCCTGTGATTCCAGTTGAGATGTTATATCTGTCTTTTGCACTTCGAGCTGTGTTGACATATCGGTTGATATTTGTGACGACATTTGCTTCAGCACTGCTAGTGTCGCGTTAGTGTCTACACTCGCCAATGGATTCGGAGTCTCTATCTTCTCTTCCAATTTAGTCGCTGGCTCTTCCACATCAGGATAAAAGACATACTCGTCCACATCAATTCCTTCCAACTCCATTACCTCTCGTAGCCGTGCTTGAAATTCGATCTTATTGCCGGTTGTATTCAATCCACGGCTCTCCAACTCCTTCTTCAGTTGCTGGATCTTCAATTCACTGAACTTTGCCATGTCCTTGTAGTCCTCTGGAATTTATTCAACAATTCCTCTTCTGACATCAATTGTAACGAATTTGCTGCAAATTCCTCTTATTTGCCCTTTTGCTAGGTTCGTATCGCTAAACTGTTGAATAAATAACTCCAATATTGAATAATGGAAAAATTGCCTTTATTAAAATACTTCACAATAACACTCAAACCGTGCAACGAATAGCTTAATAACCAAACTGATAGCTCAAATGAAACTCCACTATTCAAAATAATACTGCTATTGCTCGCTAGATATCGTCTTAGTCGTAACTGCTTGACAACTCAAATCAAACTCAAACTCCTCGCCTTTACTGTCGCGCCTTTTATACTTTTTGATTTCTAATTGCATACTTCTAGGCTTTTCCATTCCAGAACTTACTAGTTGGTTTCGGCTACAAAATCGCCAGCCACAACTACGTGCACAAATTATTGCCCTCTCTTGTGACAACTCAGATAAGATATATGCATGTGTTTGTGCATTGCCGCTCCACTGCTCGTATACGTACATATGTGTAGACGCAATTATTTATTCGTTTATGTAGATACATAATGATTGAATTATTGATGTGAATGTTTGTAGTTTACAGTCTCTCGAGTACACATAGGCGTATAAGTAAATGCATCTGTGTGTGACATCTCTCTGGGCTGCAGCTTAGTGATGCTAATATCCGTGACAATATTTAAAACATTCTTCCCTATTGAAATTTATATTTGCTATGTCAAGGTCTTTTGATTCTGTCTTAGCGGCTGGCCATTTTAATCTGCCCTTTGTGTCGTGGAATTTCATTGACGGAATGCTAGTTCCCACTGCTTGTAATGTTGTATTCTACGAGTTTTTAATTGACCTTGCAGACATTGGTCTTTATCAACTTACCAGAATTCATAATAAATTTGGCAAATATCTTGATTTGATTTTTTCAGACGACATATCGAATTGTTCTGTTACTCGATGTGATCCAGTGGTATTGCCTGAGGATGTTTATCATCCAGCACTTTCAATTTACCTGGATTGTCTTAGCTTACCGGTGCGGAGTACTACCGATCCGAATGCGTCTTCGGGCCGGTTTCTGTTTAGGAAGGCCAATTGGTCTTTACTAATCGACGAAGTCTCTAAAATAAAGTGGCCTGAGTACGATGGAGATATTGAAGCGAGCTCCGTCCATTTCACCAACGTTTTACATGCGATATTCCTCAAATGTGTGCCTTTTTCCAAAACCTCCTCAGCATCTCCAGCTACTGCTTGGAGCTCTAAAGAACTTAATTATCTAAAAAACAAAAAAAAACACGCTTCTTCAAGCGTTTCAAATTATCTGGCACTAATAGTGACTATGCTGCATACTCCATCTTGCGCATTAAGTACAACAGGCTACAGATAAGATGCTATAAGAATTATCTGATGAAGATTAAGCATCGGATCTCTTCCAATCCAAAAACATTTTATTCCTTCGTCAACTCCAAAAGAAAAATTAAAGGGTTTCCTTCTCTAATGAAGTATAACGATCGGATTTCTAGTATTGACTCCGAGATTGCAAATATGTTTGCTGACTTTTTTAAATCTAATTACTCGACTATCCCTGACTCCCCTCCGGTGGATTATCAATACATGTTACCTTCGCTTAACTCAGTAGGTATCCCATATATTCATACAGATGAGGTTCTAAGGCATCTGGAAAGTCTGAAAATTTCCTACTCCAGTGGACCTGATGAAATACCATCTGTTGTGCCGAGAACTTGCGCTCAATTTCTTTGTCAACCCCTTACCTGCTTATTTAATGCCTCTTTGAGGCAAGGGATTTCCCTAAAAAGTGGAAGGAGTCGTTTATAATACCACTTTATAAAAGTGGGAGTAGATCTTGTGTCACAAACTATAGAGGAATAGCCAAACTTTGTGCTATTCCAAAACTATTTGAATCAGTTGTCACAAATCAACTGGCTTTTGCAGTATCTTTGGCAGTAGACCTGTCACAAAATGGCTTTTGCCGGGGAAAGTCCATTGTGTCTAACTTGCTGGAGTTCACAACCCTCGTATCCAATAATTTAAGGACGAATTGCGAAGTTGATGTCATTTACACTGATTTCAGTAAGGCGTTTGATAAAGTTTCCCATTCCTTACTCCTACTAAAACTCGATCGATTGGGTTTTCCATCACGGCTTCTCTCTTGGGTCTCTTCGTACTTGGTAGGTAGAAAGCAAACCTTCGTGTTTAACAATTGCTTGTCTGAATTCATCAATGTATCTTCTGGAGTTCCACAGGGCAGTCACCTTGGTACAGTGTTGTTTCTTCTCTTCATTAATGACCTCCCAAATGTTTTGAAGCGCTGCATACCGCTGATGTACGCTGACGATGTCAAACTGGTTATGCCCATTCGCTCACCTGAAGATAGGGCACTTATTCAATTGGATCTGAATAACCTGGTTGAGTGGTGTGACGTGATCGTCATGTCACTAAATTTACCGAAGTGCAAGTTTATGTGTTTTACGAGGAAATCTTTTAAAACCTATCAGTACATGATAGGCGATTATATCATTAAGCAAGTCACAAACTTTACTGACCTTTGCGTTATAATGGACCCTAAACTGGACTTCAAATTACATATCGAATCGTGTGTGAATAGGGCTAAAGGCACTTTGGCTTTCGTAAAAAGGTGGTCAAAGGAATTCAATGACCCCTATGTCACTAAAACTCTTTTTTTATCGTTAGCAAGACCTATATTGCAATATGCTTCCATTATCTGGAACCCGCATTATCAGGTTCATAGCGAAAAATTGGAATCGGTCCAGAAGCAATTTTTGCTCTTTGCTTTAAATCATTTGCCCTGGGATCCATCAAGGAACCTACCGCCCTATTGCAGCCGGTTAAAACTTTTACAGCTGCCTTCAACACAGAGCCGTAGGGAGATGCCTGGCGTTTTATTTATAGTAAAACTATTAAGGGGGATGATAAACAGTCCATTTCTGCTTGGCGAGGTGATGTTTAATGTCCCTTTTAGGCCCTCTCGGTATTTCCAACCGCTATATTTAAATACATGTAGATCGAATTTTCAAATGCATGAACCTCTTCGTTGTCTGTGCCAAGATTTCAATAATCACTGCAATAATATTGATACTTGCTACACACTTTACAGTATAAAAAAATATATACTCACTGCCTTGAACTCATAACAAATCAAAATCACATGTTAAACTAAATCTGTTACCTGCTCCAGTTATTTTGGGCGGGTGGCTTGGAATCACGTCCTTTCCAACCTCCCACACCTCGCAGCCCTACTCATTGTGTGTTAAATATACATCAGCTGCTCGAAATCACGTCCATTCCGACAGCACTGATAATCAATTCCGTTGCTCGGCATCACAGTCCATCCCGACAACTGATTCAATAATATATGTATATACATATTTTATAATATAATTTTGCTCACTATGTATGCTTGTTAATTTTAAACTGTAATCCGCATTTATATTCATTCATTCATTCATATTTAGTCTGATTAATTGTAAATTTGTAGACTAACAAATAAATAAATAAATAAATAAATACTCATGACTCTCGTGGCACAGGGCGCCTCCAGTTTTTTCGGCTGTTTTTAAGAGCTACAATTCCCGATGTGCGAACAGTAGCAATCCCTACCACCAGTCGCTACCACGCCTCCTGAGCCTCACACCATATGCCAGTACAGAAGCATAGGACTGCGACTTCGAACTCATACCTTCGCCGACGTCACTTTCTTAGAAGCTCTAGGTGTAGATCCGAAGACTTTTCAACGGTTGCTTTTGTCGCGCTATGCTGCCCAGCTACACCAGAGAAACAACTTGAAACGTTAGGGAGTGACTATTCGGCCAAGGATGCCGCCTTCAAAATCATAACAGTCTAAGTGGATGGCATTGCGTAATGGGTGGAAATCGTATAATCCTCGGCGCATCTACATAATTAAAATTTTACAAGGAGCCTTGATAAAATTTTTAAAATGTAGGCTAAAGATTGCAGACGTTTGTGTTCACAAAATTGATTTCAATAGTCTTCGTTAAAATCAAAACGATATTTTAGAATGGAAGTCGACCGACTTTAAGTTGAAAGATGTTAACTGCTGTTTTTCGGCCTTCTGATATAAGGGCTCATTATGGATGACCGCGTAGCTTCAGTTTTCAGACTAGTTCCACTGTCCACTACGTTAGGGTAGGGGCACACACGGTCATTAGTTCCACTGTCTTGGGGAAAGCTTTTGCTTCACCACATTGAGTGTTCTTGCGAAGGACAAAGCCTCACCAGCCTACGTATTCACATTTGTAAAAGGAGCCGTAACGTGTAGGTGATATTTAAACTGGGTTGATAGGCTATAATCAATGTGATTCACTCCAAGGGACTAGTTTTGGATAGGACCGCCAACTTTAGGAAATGTCAAACCGGGAGACTTGGGTGTTGAAGGATGAAGTGTGAAAATCAACAGATGTTTGAATGTAGGCCAAAGGGATTTTTCAAACCCTTCTCATACGTACATATATCCTCAACTTAAGTATGAGCTAAGAATCATTTCAAAGGAGTGTTTATGCCCCTAGAACCTACTAAAGGATTTTGCATCACTGATTTCGCTTTCGAGGGTGGAGTCGTGTGTAAAAGTCCACGAAAGTGAGGAAAGCTGTTAGTATTTTATACTAATTTATTTAATAAAATAAGTTTTATTAAATTTGAACAAAATTGTTCTTTAATTCAATATTTGTCTTTTCTTTCTTACAACTTTCCTCGTATACCACATTCAACGGAATAATAATTCAAACAACACAAAGTGCAATAGACATCGTATAAGGGAACAGTGCAGACAGTTTTAAAAAGAAAATAATTCATATAGTTGTATCTTTCTAATCATTGTATTTTTGCTTTAGTTCGCGAACCCCACAGGGTAGCTTATTTATGTCTTTAGTCAACATAAAAGAATGGAAATGCAACACACCTCCTCAAAAATACATTGATTATTACAATAGAAACAAAAATAATTAAAGACAAATGTATTCATTGAGGCAAGTTGTAAATACTGGGAGGTTACAATATCATGATCCAACATTTGTTGCGGGGATTGGGAAAACCCAGAAAATCCAATCAGACCAATAACTTATCACTAATTTAACTTATATTGTTACTGTTGTCATCAAGTCCCATCTGGCTTCTCAAATCAAGAAAACATGCTGCAGCTAATGGTTTTGTTAATATATCGGCAAGCTGCATTTCTGTGGGGATATACTCAATTTTTATTGTTTTATTTTCTATCTGTTCCCTTGAAAAGTGATATTTAATATCAATATGTTTGGATCTTTTGTGGCATGAGCGATTATTTGCTATATTTATACAACCTTGATTGTCTTCGAAAATCTTAAATGGTTCGTTAAATTTGATTTCCATACTTTTCAGTAAAGATCTTAACCATAAAGCCTCTCTAACTGCTTCAAAAAGTGCCATGTACTCAGCTTCAGTAGATGAAGCTGCCACAGAAGTTTGTTTTCTCGTGTTCCAGCAGAAAATAATAATTTTAGATTACCTCTTCTCAAAACAGAAATGGACAAGCAAAATATATTTTACAAAGGCCTGAAATGTTTTAATGAACTACCTAACCATGTTAAAAATTGTGAAAACTTAAATACCTTCAAAAAAAGTTTATTAGAATATTGCAATAAGATAAAATGTTTCTGTATCTGTATTTCATGTTAACTGATCCTTGAGCGTACATGGCAATCCAAATAGACACAGAGGAACCTTATGCATCAGGTCATATGCATATATCGCTCGCAATCAAATTGGGAAAGAATTCCTGAAAATATCGTCCCAGACAAACAGTTGGAGTGTTCATGTGAATCACGTATATTCCTACAACAATGATATATTATAATTAACTAGCATATCCGGAAGACGTTGTTCTGCCCTAAATTTGGTCTATCTGCATACATTTTAATAAGCTTTTTCCGTCTAACTCTGCCCTCGCCCCTCTACACTTTTTCCTAATCTTTGTATTCACTCCTCCCTCCGTAATTTTCGCTTCATCTATCTCCATATTCGTCTCATTCTATCTCTTTCGCAGTCTCCTTCTCTCTTTTCTCTTCTCTCAAGTTTTTCTCATTCTTCTTAATATCTTATTACCAGTCCCATAGGGTGGGTATTTATTTTGTTCCAGTCCCATTCCGAGTCTCAATCCCAGTCCCAATCCCACTCCGAGTCTCAGTCTCAGTCCCAGTCCTAGTCCTAATCACAGTCCCAGTTCGTCTCTGGTCTACTTCGCCGAAAAAAGCATCGTAAATACTAATATAGGCAAATTTATATACCAAATATCAGGCAAATCGAATAGGACGTATGTAAATAGGTATGTGGGTATTATCAATTCATTTCTTTATTTCGGCTTCGCAACAGCTTTCATTTGATATCCATAATACACACACATTCTAGGGGTATCCGGGTCCATGTTTTGGCCTATATCTCGAAACCCTATTAACAAAGCGGTGTAAAACTTTCTCTGTACTAAAGCACACATTAACAGCTTCAATTTGATACCCATAATCTAAAAACACATTCTAGGTGTATCCGGGTCCACGTTTTGGTCTATATCTCGAGACCCTAGTCACCCAGCGGCATGAAACTTACCTTTCCAACCGTCCGATAAGAGTGGCTCATTCTGCTGAGCTGCTAGCTTTTGGGTTGACCGGAATCAAATGCATTCCGACAGCATAAATAATAAAACTGTGTAATCATACGTCTTGCATCGGGCAGGATTGAGAACACGTCCTTCCAACCTCCCAATGAGATGACTCCAAAACTCGCCCGTTGGGACCACCAGTTCCCGTGCTGATCGGAATCTCATCCATTCCAACACCCCAAACGCTAGAAATCCTATTATTATTAAAATGTATTTATAATTTGTAATAATCTAAGTTTTAATATTAATATTAAAGAGGATTCAAACGTTTTAAACAAATAACCAGTCGGACTTCTCCGATTGTTCCCGCTTCCACCCCAGTCGGAGTCAACGTAACCAGTAAACATGTCTTTATAATTTGCGTTCTTTACATAAATAAGTTTTAAATCAGTAGTACCTTTAAGGTATCTTCAAACTCTCTTAAGACACTGCCATAATTCTATATTCTGTTTAGTGCTATAACGGCTTAAAATGTTTACAGCTGTACTCAAATCTGGTCGTGTGGAAGTCATAATATACATCAAACAACCAATTAGATTACGGCAGGGCGCGTCATACTTTTCATGAGAATTTAGTGCTTCATAATTAAGCTTACTCGGAAGTGGAGTACTAACTGTTTTACAATCTTCCCTTTTTAAATTTCTTTAAAACATTTCTAATACACGCAGATTGACTTAATTCTATCTGATTATGTTTTATTTCAATCTTTATGCCAATAAAATGTCGAATTTCAAATAAATCAGTCATTTTAAATTTAGTCATTAAATAATTTTTAAATTTACCAATAGTTTCATCATCTGCTGTTGCTATTACCAATTCATCAGCGTATAGTAGCACATACATATATATTTTTCATGATATTATTATTGTCAAGAATGTAAATGCAACGATCGACACCTGAGTTTACGAAGCCAATTTCCTTTAATGACCGTTCAAAAACTTCGAACCAACATCTAGCGGCTTGCTTAAGACCGTAAATTGCTCTATTTAATTTGCAAACTTTACCCTTCTCACATGATATCTACACCTTCGGGGACCATCATATAGGTTTCTTCTTTTAACACACCATTTAAAAAGCAGTTTTGACGTCCATGTGGTGAACTTTTAAATTGAATTGATTAGAAAATGATAACATAATTCGAAGGCTCGATATTCTGGCCACTGGAGCAAAAGTCTCATCGCAATCTACTAGAAACTCTTGTGTAAAGCCACGAGCAACAACCCTGACTTTATACCTCACTGGGTTACCTGATTCGTCGTGCTTCAAAGTAAAAACCCATTTACAATCGACAATATTTTTATTTTCAGGCCTTTGCACAAAAGACCAAGTTTTGTTAGATAAATGAGAATCAAGCTCATTCCTTATTGCATTTTCCCAATGAGACCTATCACTTCTGTTTTTTATTTCTTCAAATGAACTGGGAGTGGGGCTTAAACAAGTATCTGCATTCATTACACAGTTATATAAATATGGATCATCTGAATATTTTCTCAGTGGACGAGCTTTCAATCTATCACTTCACCTAACTTCAATATCAGACATTTCTTCACTCGAACCTCGCTGCTGACTATTGTGTTCACCTGTATACTCATATTCTGATACAGTTCCATCAGTACCAACTGGGCCGGTATTATCTTCACTTACTACCACATCACTAGACTGTTTATCTGCTTGGCACTTTACAGATTTTCGCTCCTTACTTTTATTCAGGAAGATTGATTCAATATTTGTCTCATTGCGAGACCCAGAGGCATTTGATGATGACTCGTTTTTAAATACAGTCCTAGAATTTTTCATATTTTTTTCATCTACGATAACGTCTCTTGCTATCGTGAATTTTTCAGTTTCCACATCCCACACTTTATAACCATTCGGTTCATATCCATCAAGTATACCCTTCCACGATTTTTCATCAAATTTCCTTTTTCTTGTTTTATTGTGAACGTATACCGTCGAACCGAAAACTTTCAAATATTTTAAATTCTTTTGTGCCACATTTCATATGTTGTTTTCGTACTATTTTTCAGGGCTTTAGTTGGAGTTCTATTTATAAGGTAGGTCGCTGTTAACACAGCTTCACCCCAGTAGTTTTTATTCAACTCTGCTCCATTCACCATAGCACGAGCTTTTTCTGTTATTGTTGTTATCATCCTTTCGGACACACTATATAACTGTGGAGTATGTGGTACTGTCAAGTGGTAGCGAATACCTTTTTGAACACAATAATCTCGCATCTCAGTTGATAAATATTCTCCACCATTATCAATGTATAAATTTACAACCTTTAGATTGAAATACGCTTCACTTTTTGCGACAAAATCTTTGAAAACCGCGAAAACATCAGACTTGTAAGAAATTAAATACGTTACGCAATAGTGCGTGTATTGATCAATGAAAACAACATAGTAATTTTTCCCGTCTATTGAAGTAGGTGTTATAGGGTCACAAACGTCAGAATGAACTACAAACAGCGGCCGGTCTATATAATCTTTATTCTCAAATTTTTCGAAATGCAATCTAGTTTGTTTTCCATTAAAACAACCTTCACATAAATCATTATTCGGTTCCACGTTTTTCAAAAGGTTAATATCATCAAACATCTTTTTTGCCTATTATTTCAAGAAATTTTCCTTTACTTATATGACCCAACCGCTCATACCACAAAAAAAAAAACAAGTAAGGAAGGCTAAGTTCGGGTGTAACTAGAGTTGTGCTTTTTCGTTCTTTCAGAGATTCGAATCTTTCGTTCTTTTTCAGATGAACGAAAAAGTTGTTCTTTTTGTTCATCTGTTCTTTTCTTTTTTCACGCAAATTTGTTCACTGCTGCTCGCACCCGCGAAAAAAGCCAACAAGTATAGATGGGGGTGTGTATGCAGCAATGCTTTGTGTAGGTATATTTAAATGTGTTATGAATAAATAAGTTAATATGTATATGTATAATTAACTTCAAAAAAAGTTACAAATTTCGGAAGATCCAGGAAATTGAAAGAGTACAGACCCAAATTGTAAATATGAACTTTTCAAGTTTAATAAATGTAATAATTAGTTTCTTACAAAACATGTTTTTCATAAATAGTCCATACATATATTGTTGTAGCAGTGCCACACACAAAGATGACCACACATATCTGGCATCATCGACATTCGTGCTCACTGTGAATTTCTGCGTATGTATGTATGAATTTACAATGTTCGCGAACCAGAAGAGAGAAAGAATAACATTACATAAAACGAATTAAAAGAACAAATGAACTAAAAGAACAAATAGAACCGAAATCGAAGATCTAGTTCACTTGTTCAGTTGAGAGACCCGGTCAATTGAACAAGTTCAGAACGAAACGACCCAACTCTAGGTGTAACCGAACATTACATACTCAGCTGAGAGCTTTGGAGACAAAATAAGGGAAAATCACCATTTAGCAAAATGAACCTACGGTAACCCTGGAACGTGTTTGTATGACATGGGTTTCAAATGGAAGGTATTAAAGAGTATTTTAAAAGGGAGTGGGCCATAGTTCTATATGGACGCCATTTCGGGATATCGCCATAAAGGTCGACGAGGGGTGACTCTAGAATGTGTGTTTGTACGATATGGGTATCAAATAAAAGGTGTTAATGAGTATTTAAAAAGGAGTGGGCCTTAGTTCTATAGGTGGACGCCATAAAGGTGAACCATGGGTGACTCAAGAATGTGTTTGTACGATGGGTATCAAATGAAAGGTGTTAATGAGTATTTTAAAAGGGAGTGGGCTTAGTTCTATAGGTGGACACCATTTCGAGATATCGCCATAAAGGTGGACCAGGGGTGACTAGAATGCGTTTTTACGATATGGGTATCCAATGAAAGGTGTTAATGATTATTTAAAACGTAGTGGGCCTTAGTTCTATAGGTGGACGCCTTTTCGAGATATCGCCATAAGGTTGGACCAGGAGTGACTCTAGAATGTGTTTGTACGATATGGGTATCACATTAAAGGTATTAATGAGGGTTTTAAAAGAGAGTGGCCCTTAGTTGTATATGTGAAGGCGTTCTCGATATATCGACCAAAATGTGGGCCAGGGTGACCCAGAACATCATCTGTCGGGTACTGCTAATTTATTTATATATGTAATACCACGAACAGTATTCCTGCCAAGATTCCAAGGGCTTTTGATTTCGCCCTGCCGAACTTTTTCTTTTCCTTCTACTTAATATGGTAGGTATCACACCCCTTTTACAAAGTTTTTTCTAAAGTTATATTTTGCGTCAATAAACCAATCCAATTACAATGTTTCATCTCTTTTTTCATATTTGGTATAGAATTATGGCATTTTTTTCATTTTCTCGTAATTTTCGATATCGAAAAAGTGGGCGTGGTCATAGTCGGATTTTGGCCATTTTTTATACCAAGATAAAATGAGTTCAGGTAAGTACGTGGACTAGGTTTAGTAAAGATAAATCGAATTTTGCTCAAGTTATCGTGTTAACGGCCGAGCGGAAGGACGGACGGTCGACTGTGTATAAAAACTGGGCGTGGCTTCAACCGATTTCGACCATTTTCACAGAAAACAGTTATCGTCATATAATCTATGTCCCTACCAAATTTCACAAGGATTGGTAAATTTATGGCATTAAAAGTATTCTAGACGAATTAAATGAAAAAGGGCGGAGTTACGCCCATTTTGAAATTTTCTTTTATTTTTGTATTTTGTTGCACCATATCATTACTGGAGTTGAATGTTGACATAATTTACTTATATTGTTAAAATTTGACTTAAAAAAAATTTTTTTTTTAAAGTGGGCGTGTTCGTCGTCCGATTTCGCTAATTTTTATTTAGCACACATATAGTAATAGCAGTAACGTGCATACCGAATTTCATCATGATATCTTCAACGACTACCAAATTACAGCTTCCAAAACTTTTAAATTACCTTCTTTTAAAAGTGGGCGGTGCCACGGCCATTGTCCAATATTTTACTAATTATCTATTTTGCGTCATAAGGTCAACGCACCTACCAAGTTTCATCGCTTTATCCGTCTTTGGTAATGAATTATCGCACTTTTTCGGTTTTTCGAAATTTTCGATATCGAAAAAGTTGGCGTGGTTGTAGTCCGATTTCGTTCATTTTAAATAGCGATCTGAGATGAGCGCCCAGGAATCTACATACCAAATTTCATCAAGATGCCCAGATCATTTTGATATATATAAGTCTATATCTATTTCGATTAGTTTATGCCGTTACGGATTACCGTTATGCAAACAAAGTTAATATACTAGAGCTCACATAGTCAGCTGAGTATAAAAAAACTACATGAAAATAACCCATACCATAGAAGCTAGCAGTTGAGTATTTCATGCATGGTTACATCCAAACTAAAACTCCCTTACTTCTTGTCCTTAATTTGTTTCCTTTTATTGGGATATAGCTTCCGCGGGCCTTATTTCTTTTCCATAAAAGAAAAAGCGCTCGCTGACAAAACGAAGTAACGCCCGCGGGCTTTATTTCATTTTGTAGAGGGAGATAAAGCCCGAGACGTTAATACCTTTTTTAGGAAATAACGCCGACTGTCCCTGTTACAATTTATAACTTATTATAAACAATATCCATGCTTACATTGCAATAAAATGAAAAGAAAAAGTTAACGACAATAACACAAATTAAACAAGTAAAGGTGTCTATTAAGTTCGGGTGTAACCGAACATTATATACTCAGCGTCAGCTTCAATTGTACATTTCATTTCAGATAAATTACTTTTCTACATAACACGTGGCAGCGCCCGTTAAAAAAAAAAAGTCTCCCCATTCCCTCTTACAATAAAACTTGATAAGTGAAATATAATTGATTAAAAATTATTTTTTGCTACGTTATAGCTCATTATTCTAGTTGTTGTTGTTGTAGCAGTGCTTCGCCCACCCAATAGGTGCGACCGATAACAAATTGTCGTCAATATCCTCTAACGGGAGTCCAAGAAAACTTGCTGTTTCAACAGGGGTGGACCATAATGAGAGGGGTGTTAGAGGCGTTGGTTCCACATTACAATTAAAGAGATGGTTGGTGTCATGTGGGGACACATTGCAAGCGGGGCATACATTTTGTATATCGGGTTTGATTCTGGATAGGTAAGAGTTTAGCCTGTTACAGTTGATCTAGAGTGACTTGTGTTTCCCTGGGGGGGAGTATGCGTTCATCTTCCGCAGGTTTTGCGTACTGTTCTTTGAGTACTGGATTCACCGGGCAATTTCTGGTATAAAGGTCCGACGCCTGTTTGTTGAGTTCACTGAGGACCTGCTTGTGTTTTTTTGCTTCATACGGCTGTGTTCTCAGGTGCCGTATTTCCTCATAATGCTTACGGAGATGACTCCTTAAGCCCCTAAGCGGCGTTGGTTCATCAATCAGATATCTGTTGGGTTTCTGGGTATTCAACAGGAACTGTTTGTTTAGCATCTCATTTCTCTCCCTGATGGGGAGTATGCTCGTCTCATTATGTAGACCGTGTTCTGGGGACATAAGAAGACAGCCCGTGGCGGTTCTGAGAGCAGTATTTTGGCAGGCCTGTAGCTTCTTCCAGTGAGTAGTAGGACAGTCGGTAGCGTAGTGCCATCGACGTGGATGTTCAAAATGGTCGACATTTGAGATGTCCATGTTGTAAATAAGGTCGCGGGGGATTTAGTCGGTGATAATGCCAGGTTTCGCGAGGCGAAAAAAACTGGAGAGATAAGGGAGGTAGCTGTTTCTAGTCTACGACCCTTTTAAACTTGTTTTATATCTAAGTTGCCGTGGTCTTTAACCGATCTCGTCCATTTTTTCTAGAAATATTTCCTGCTATAGGGAAAATTTATGTACCCAATTTTATTACGATCCGTTAATTTTTCTTCGAGTTATGGCTCCCGAAACAGAAAATTGCTTGGTCATAAAAGGGGCGGTACCACGCCCATTTTTTTAAATTTAAGGTTTTCCTATTTCTTGTTATAAATCCACTTGGGAAATGAAATGTCATTGATATAAAGCTCTTTCTTGCAAAGATATAGCTTATTTTATTCGTTCACGACCCTTTTAAAAATATTTTATATAAAAGTGGGCGTGGTCCTTAACCGATTTCGTTAATTTTTCTTCAAAGCATTCCTTATAGTAAATGCAACCTCTCTGCAGAATTTTGTTACGATAGGTTTAACGATTTTTGATTTATGATTAATAATATTTGTAAAATTGATTTTATCACAAGTGGGCGGTGCCAAGCCCATTTAAAAAATTTCTTTAAAATTTTTATCAAGAGTCTCAGTATAAGTCCACACGTCAAATTTCAACATTCTAGGTGTATTATTGACTAAATAATTAGGTTTTTTGTGTTTTCCAAAATGTTATATATATAAAAGTGGGCGTGGCTATCATCCGATTTCGCTTATTTTCAATACCAATCTATTCTGCGTCCAGATAAGCTCGTGTACCAAATTCGGTGAAGATATCTCAATATTTACTCAAGTTATCGTGTTAACGGACAGACGGACCTTTTTTTAATAAACTGAGTTATTTTACCAAAAAAATTAATTATATTAATATTTTTTATTTTATTTTGCTTTTTTAATAATATATTGCAAAATTTTATTTATTATGTATTTATTTATTTTACTATCTGAGAGTGTAACTACGCTGCCGGTGGAAGGGGCCTGCAAATGACTATAGGCGCCCACCGTGGTGTGATGGTAGCGTGCTCCGCCTACCACACCTTATGCCCTGGGTTCGCACCCCGGGCAAAGCAACATCAAAATTTTAGAAATAAGGTTTTTCAATTAGAAGAAAATGTTTCTAAGCGGGGTCGCCCCTCGGCAGTGTTTGGCAAGCGCTCCGGGTGTATTTCAGCCATGAAAAGCTCTCAGTGAAAACTCATCTGCCTTGCAGATGCCGTTCGGAGCCGGCATAAAACATATAGGTCCCGTCCGGCCAATTTTGTAGGGAAAATCAAGATGAGCACGACGCAAATTGGAAGAGAAGCTCGGCCTTAGATCTCTTCGGAGGTTATCGCGCCTTACATTTTTTTTTATTTATTTAAATGATTATAGTAAGTTGGTCAGTTGGCTTTATTATACTTCACCGAGTATTGCATATTTTTGTAAAAAACTCAAACGTTTGAATACGACGCTACTTTTCTATACTTAGGAAGCTCAAATTTATTGATTATGGACACAGATTTAATTTTCGCAAAACTACCAAGAATTTCGCGTAAGAAAGTAAATGCGTTTCATTTAGTCGAAAAAAATTACCAACCCTAGTGTGCATACATACATGCATATGCTAAATGCTATTTCCGTGATAATTTTAGATCTGCTCATGAAAAGCTGATACAGTTTCTGGCGCTATAGTTCTTGCCGTTGAGTTTATTTTATTTGTTTACTTGATCGCTATTCAAGGCGTTTGCGTGTGAAGCTCGAAATTCACGGACAGTTGCCTTGAACCAAAACTACTAAGTTCAATATTCAAGCAGAAAAAAGTATGTTCAAAGAAGAGGGGGGCGGGGGGTCTAATAAGTTTATTAATACCATCTTTATTGAACTGTAACTCTGTAATTCTTGCCATCAACGGATCTCTATGCTGTCAGCAAACGTATGGACGATTTTCTAAAACCCCGTCACATAAGCACTTTTTCATAGAGATGCATTTAACTCATTCTTATGCATTACATCTACAATTGCGAATAAAAAACGTAGATAATGTATAGGGGACCCATTTAGCGGCAGTGGTTTTATGCACTTGGCAGCCCATATAAAGTTCAAGTGCATATGTATATAGATGTAAAAAAAAAACGCAGCTATTATGAGTAGATTGCACGTATTTTTAAGAAGAACGGTAGATTGAGCTATACTGGCGCCATCTGACATGAAAAAGTAGCCAACTTGCAACTTTTGTTGGAAACAAAGCATAAGAAGAAGAATTTGACATTTACTCTGGCTAAGGGTGCTGGCACACTTTGCAAGTAAAATTATTTTTCCCACTCGTTGGTAACTTTTCTAACGTATAAAATAAATAAATATAAGGCGCGATAACCTCCCAAGAGTTTTAGGCCGAGTTTCTCTTCCAATTTGCGTCGTGCTCCTTTTTAATTTTTCCTAACAATTGGCGGGACGGGACCTACTTGTTTTATGCCGACTCCGAACGGCATCTGCGAGGCAGATGCGTTTTCACTGAGACCTTTTCATGGCAGAAACATACTCGGAGAACTTGCCAAACACTGCCGAGGGGCGACCCCGCTTAGAAAGATTTCTTATAATTGAAAAACCTTATTTCTAAAATTTTGATGTTGCTTTGCCTAACATGCAATATAAAAAATTAATACGACACAAAATATATTAGCAAGTATTTTTGTTGTATAGGGAAAATGTTTATAACAATGCTTCGGGAAATTTTGTGAAATGGGAATGGGCAAGGCGAAATAAACTTCAAGTGCCAAGTCTGAAGTTCCTTCATATTTATAAACGCTACATCTTGGTTGATTGTGGCGATGTTGCTGGAGCTAGAGATAAGCTTGTGTTATACGATTTCTGTTGACACTCACACTAGCGGAGACGAAAATATAAATATTATATATAATATAAAAAAGACCTTCATATTTACACTGGATCGAGGTGTATGGTACTTTTTGTACCCTTAACATGAAGAATTTTATTTTGCTGATACAAATGATTAAATCAGCTGATCGCATTTCCCAATTCTATTTTCGACAGCCTAGGGAAGTAAGAAAATATCAATTCGATATTTGTTTAAATCATTTTATGTCTCCTCTTTTTTATTTAACACGGTTATATCGTATCGCACTTAGAACTGAAGCATATAATTCTAGCATTCTATAGCATCGTTATAACGACATTTAAGTTCCATCGCAACTTAGAGTAATCTCCTAGCTACGCCCCTGCTAACTAATAGCTGAATATATTCGCATTTGCAAGGATACCGTGTTATTTTTGGAATTCTTTAGAAATATTTTAGTATATACATTAATAAATATTTGTTTAAATTATATAAATACATATCTACTGTTGCTTTAAATATTTTGCCTGACACTGACCGTTTAGTAGAACTGCCATGGAAATATCTCATCTCATATGTTTTACATGTATCAGAAACATGCTGCCGTTCTAATAAAGAATGGGATCTCTTAATTTTTTCCGAAAATGAGTTATCTACTCATCTGCACGAATTCATCTTGAAAATACAAATTTATTTGACGAAAAATATTTTTAAAATTTCAAACACAAAGTTATAATGGTTTTAAATACACACTTTTGCAGTATCTAAATTATACTCAGCTTTTTTACGACTACTTTCCTTTTAAAGTAAGGGCGTATCTACAATGTCTATACACAAAATTGTAAATTCTGCTCCTGAGTAGGCTTTGTAACAAATATTGCGTTAAGCGAGAGCAGTATTTACAGTTTCGTGTATAAGGAATCAAAGTTTTAGCTTTTTTTTTGCATAAATGGAAATATCTCATCAAAATTAGTATACATTTTGGATTTGTAATTTAAAAAACAGCATATCGTTAGCTTAATGTGAAAATTTGCTAAGTCACTTTTTACGAATTTTACAGGAGACGAAAAAAATTATTAAATTTTAAATAACCTTTTTTTTCAAAACTGTCGATGAGGATACCTTAGTTGCAATACTTTTGAGTGTAGAAGCTTTGAAAAAGATAAATGAAAATCATGTATGCTAACCCAGCAGCTATTTTATGACTTAGCACAATTTCCGCACTCAAAGCAAATTTTTTCTCCTGACTTAGCACGTTCTACTCAATATGTTTCCCCATCACTGCTCTCCTTTAATGATTGAAATATTACACTAAAACTATATATTTCACAAAAAATACTATTTATTTGTCAAGCTATTTCTAACGGTTCTGATCTGGACTCTTTTGCCGGATGGTGCGCAGACAATAATTTATTTTTAAATTCAAACAAATGCTGTGTTGTGTCTTACTCAAAAAAAAAACTGCCACATACTTTATCTACAAACTAAACGCTATTTCTCTTAATCGCTGTCAAGAGAGTAAACACTTGGGTGTAATTTTTGACTCCAAACTCTCTTTTTCTAGTCACATTGACTTCGTTGTTTCAAAATTTGTTGAATGCTTGGGTTCAGTAGACGTAACACCAGTGACTTTAAGGACCCTATGACATTGAAGGCTCTTTATATATCCTTGGTCAGAAGTGGTCTTGAATATTGCTCAATAATATGGAATCCTTTCTATGAATCTAACTCCTATAAAATTGAGAAAGTTCAAAAAATTTTTACAAAAATTGCTTTACGGATGTCATCTAACCGTGGCGAATCTCTTATTGCCAGTCCCAGAGGGTGGTATGTATTTTGTTCCAGTCCCATTCCGAGTCTCAGTCCCAGTCCGTCTCTGGTATACTTCCCGGAAAAAAGCATCGTAAATACTAATATAGGCAAATTTGTATACGAAATTTCAGGCAAATCGAATAGGACGTATGTATATAGGTATGTGGGTATTATTAATTCTTGTCTTTATTTCGGCTTCGCATGCATATTTATCAGTTTTGCCAGGTTGATGCGACTAAATCGAATATCACAATGAACTTTAGAGCTCTCAGCAACAGCTTCCATTTGGAATCCATAATACACACACATTATAGGTGTATCCGGATCCATGTTTTGGCCTATATCCCGAGACCGTAGTCACCCAGCGGTGTCAAACTTACTCTGTACTAAAGCATACATCAACAGCTTCAATTTGATACCCATAATGTAAAAACACATTCTAGGTGTATCCGGGTCCACGTTTTGGCCTACATATCGAGACCCTAGTCACCCAGCGGCATAAAACTTACTCTGTACTAAAGCACACATCAACAGCTTCAATTTGATACCCATAATGTAAAAACACATCGTAGTGTTACCCTGATCCACGTTTTGGCCTATATCTCGAGACCCTAGTCGCCAATAGGTATGAAAACTACCCTGTACTAAAGCATTCATCAACAGCTTCAATTTGATACCCACAATGTAAAAACATTGTCTAGGCGTTCACGGGACCACGTTTGGCCTATATCTCCAGACCCTAGTCACCCAGGGGTATGAAAATTATTCTCTACTAAATCACTCATCAACAGCTTTCATTTGTTATCCATATTGTATAAACACATTCTAGGGGTACCCGGGTCCACGTTTTGGGCTATATCTCGAGACCCTAGCCTCCCAGTTGTATGAAAATTATCCTGTACTATAGCACTCATCAACAGCTTTCATTTGATATCCATATTGTATAAACACATTCTAGGGGTACCGGGTCCACGTTTTGGTCTATATCTCGAGACCCTAGCCTCCCAGTTGTTTGAAAATTATCCTGTAGTAAATCACCCATCAACAGCTTTCACTTGATACCCATATTGTATAAACACATTCTAGGGGTACCCGGGTCCACGTTTTGACCTATGTCTCGAGACCCTGGTCACCCAGGGTGTGAAAATTATCCTTTACTATAGCACTCATCATTTGATATCCATATTGTATAAACACATTCTAGGGGTACCCGGGTCCACGTTTTGGGCCATATCTCGAGACCCTAGCCTCCCAGTTGTATGAAAATTATCCTGTACTATAGCACTAATCAACAGCTTTCATTTGATATCCATATTGTATTAACACATTCTACGGGTACCCGGGTCTACGTTTTGGACTATATCTCGAGACCCTAGCCTCCTAGTTGTTTGAAAATTATCCCGTACTAAATCACTCATCAACAGCTTTCATTTGATATCCATATTGTATAAACACATTCTAGGGGTACCCGGGTCCACGTTTTGGACTATATCTCGAGACCCTAGCCTCCCAGTTGTTTGAAAATTATCCCGTACTAAATCACTCTTCAACAGCTTTTATTTGATATCCATATTGTATAAACACATTCTAGGAGTACCCGGGTCCACGTTTTGGGCTATATCTCGAGACCCTAGCCTATGAAAATTATCCTGTACTATAGCACTAATCAACAGCTTTCATTTGATATCCATATTGTATAAACACATTCTAGGGGTACCCGGGTCTACGTTTTGGACTATATCTCGAGACCCTAGCCTCCCAGTTGTATGAAAATTATCCTGTACGATAGCACTCATCAACGGTTTTCATTTGATATCCATATTGTATAAACACATTGTAGGGGTACCCGGGTCCACGTTTTGGACTATATCTCGAGACCCTAGCCTCCCAGTTGTATGAAAATTATCCTGTACTATAGCACTAATCAACAGCTTTCATTTGATATCCATATTGTATAAACCCATTCTAGGGGTACCCGGGTCCACGTTTTGGACTATATCTCGAGACCCTAGCCTCCCAGTTGTATGAAAATTATCCTGTACTATAGCATTAATCAACAGCTTTCATTTGATATCCATATTGTATAAACACATTATAGGAGTACCCGGGTCCACGTTTTTGGCTATATCTCGAGACCCTAGCCTCCCAGTTGTATGAAAATTATCCTGTACTATAGCCCTCATCAACAGCTTTCATTTGATATCCATATTGTATAAACACATTCTGAGTGTACCAGGGTCCACGTTTTGGGCTATATCTCGAGACCCCAGCCTCCCAGTTGTATGAAAATTATCCTGTACTATAGCACTCATCAACAGCTTTCATTTGATATCCATATTGTATAAACACATTCTAGGGGTACCCGGGTCCACGTTTTGGGCTATATTTCGAGACCCTAGCCTCCCAGTTGTATGAAAATTATCCTGTACTATAGCACTCATCAACAGTTTTCATTTAATATCCATATTGTATAAACACATTCTAGGGGTACCAGGGTCCACGTTTTGGGCTATATCTCGAGACCCCAGCCTCCCAGTTGTATGAAAATTATCCTGTACTATAGCACTCATCAACAGCTTTCATTTGATATCCATATTGTATAAAAACATTCTAGGAGTACCCGGGTCCACGTTTTGGCCTATATCTCGATACCCTGGTCACACAGGGGTATGAAAATTATCCTGTACTATAGCATTCAGCAACAGCTTTCATTTGATATCCATATAGTATAAACACATTCTAGTGTTACTCGGGTCCACGTTTTGGCCTATATCTCTAGACCCTAGCTTCCCAGTTGTATGAAAATTATCCTGTACTATAGCACTCATCAACAGTTTTCATTTGATATCCATATTGTATAAACACATTCTAGGGGTACCAGGGTCCACGTTTTGGGCTATATCTCGAGACCCCAGCCTCCCAGTTGTATGAAAATTATCCTGTACTATAGCACTCATCAACAGCTTTCATTTGATATCCATATTGTATAAAAACATTCTAGGAGTACCCGGGTCCACGTTTTGGCCTATATCTCGAGACCCTGGTCACACAGGGGTATGAAAATTATCCTGTACTATAGCATTCATCAACAGCTTTCATTTGATATCCATATAGTATAAACACATTCTAGTGTTACTCGGGTCCACGTTTTGGCCTATATCTCTAGACCCTAGCTTCCCAGTTGTATGAAAATTATCCTGTACTATAGCGCTCATCAACAGCTTTCATTTGATATCCATATTGTATAAACACATTCTAGGGGTACCCGGGTCCACGTTTTGGGCTATATCTCGAGACCCTAGCCTCCCAGTTGGATGAAAATTATCCTGTACTATAGCACTCATCAACAGCTTTAATATGATATCCATATTGCATAAACACATTCTAGGGGTACCCGGGTCCACTTTTTGGGCTATATCTCGAGACCCTAGCCTCCCAGTTGTATGAAAATTATACAGTACTATAGCACTCATCAACAGCTTTCATTTGATATCCGTAATGTATAAACACATTCTAGGGGTACCCGGGTCCACGTTTTGGCCTATATCTCTAGACCCTAGTCACCCAGGGAAGTGAAAATTATCCTGTACTATAGCACTCATCAACAGCTTTCATTTGATATCCATATTGTATAAACACATTCTAGGGGTACCCGGGTCCACGTTTTGGGCTATATCTCGAGATAAAGATAATTCTTGTCTTTATTTCGGCTTCGCATGCATATTTATCAGTTTTGCCAGGTTGATGCGACTAAATCGAATATCACAATGAACTTTAGAGCTCTCAGCAACAGCTTTCATTTGGAATCCATAATACACACACATTCTAGGGGTATCCGGGTCCATGTTTTGGCCTATATCTTGAGGCCCTAGTCACTCAGCGGTGTAAAACTTACTATGTATTATAGCACACATCAACAGCTTCAATTTGATACCCATAATATAAAAACACATTCTAGGTGTATCCGGGTCCATGCTTTGGCCTATATCCCGAGACCGTCGTAACCCAGCGGTGTAAAACTTACTCTGTACTAAAGCATACATCAACAGCTTTAATTTGATACCCATAATGTAAAAACACATTCTAGGTGTATCCGGGTCCACGTTTTGGCCTACCTCTCGAGACCCTAGTCACCCAGCGGCATAAAACTTACTCTGTACTAAACCACACATCAACAGCTTCAATTTGATACCCATAATGTAAAAACACATCGTAGTGTTACCCTGATCCACGTTTTGGCCTATATCTCAAGACCCTAGTCACCAATAGGTATGAAAACTACCCTGTACTAAAGCACTCATCAACAGCTTCAATTTGATACCCACAATGTAAAAACATTGTCTAGGCGTACACGGGCCCACGTTTGGCCTATATCTCCAGACCCTAGTCACCCAGGGGTATGAAAATTATTCTCTACTAAATCACTCATCAACAGCTTTCATTTGTTATCCATATTGTATAAACACATTCTAGGGGTTCCCGGATCCACGTTTTGGGCTATATCTCGAGACCCTAGCCTCCCAGTTATATGAAAATTATCCTGTACTATAGCACTCATCAACAGTTTTCATATGATATCCATATTATATAAACAAATTCTAGGGGTACCCGGGTCCACGTTTTGGGCTATATCTCGAGGCCCTAGCCTCCCAGTTGTATGAAAATTATCCTGTACTATAGCACTCACCAACAGCTTTCATTTGATATCCATATTGTATGAACACATTCTACGGGTACCCGGGTCCACGTTTTGGGATATATGTCGAGACCCTAGCCTCCCAGTTGTATGAAAGCTATACTGTACTATAGCACTCATCAACAGCTTTCATTTGATATCCATATTGTATAAACACGTTCTAGGGGTACCCGGGTCCACGTTTTGGGCTATATCTCGAGACCCTAGCCTCCCAGTTGTATGAAAATTATCCGGTACTATAGCACTCGTCAACAGCTTTCATTTGATATCCATATTGTATAAACACATTCTAGGGGTACCCGGGTCCACGTTTTGGGCTATATCTCGAGACCCTAGCCTCCCAGTTTTTTGAAAATTATCCTGTACTAAATCACCCATCAACAGCTTTCACTTGATATCCATATTGTATAAACACATTCTAGGGGTACCCGGGTCCACGTTTTGACCTACATCTCGACACCCTGGTCACCCAGGATGTGAAAATTATCCTTTACTATAGCACTCATCAACAGCTTTCATTTGATATCCATATTGTATAAACACATTCTAGGGGTACCCGGGTCCACGTCTTGGGCCATATCTCGAGACCCTAGCCTCCCAGTTGTATGAAAATTATCCTGTACTATAGCACTAATCAACAGCTTTCATTTGATATCCGTATTGTATAAACACATTCTAGGGGTACCCGGGTCCACGTTTTGGACTATATCTCGAGACCCTAGCCTCCCAGTTGTTTGGAAATTATCCCGTACTAAATCACTCATCAACAGCTTTCATTTGATATCCATATTGTATAAACACATTCTAGGAGTACCCGGGTCCACGTTTTGAGCTATATCTCGAGACCCTAGCCTCCCAGTTGTATGAAAATCGAATATCACAATGAACTTTAGAGCTCTCAGCAACGGCTTTCATTTGGAATCCATAATACACACACATTCTAGGGGTATCCGGGTTCATGTTTTGGCCTATATCTTGAGGCCCTAGTCACTCAGCGGTGTAAAACTTACTATGTATTATAGCACACATCAACAGCTTCAATTTGATACCCATAATATAAAAACACATTCTAGGTGTATCCGGGTCCATGCTTTGGCTTATATCCCGAGACCGTCGTAACCCAGCGGTGTAAAATTTACTCTGTACTAAAGCATACATCAACAGCTTTAATTTGATACCCATAATGTAAAAACACATTCTAGGTGTATCCGGGTCCACGTTTTGGCCTACCTCTCGAGACCCTAGTCACCCAGCGGCATAAAACTTACTCTGTACTAAACCACACATCAACAGCTTCAATTTGATACCCATAATGTAAAAACACATCGTAGTGTTACCCTGATCCACGTTTTGGCCTATATCTCGAGACCCTAGTCACCAATAGGTATGAAAACTACCCTGTACTAAAGCACTCATCAACAGCTTCAATTTGATACCCACAATGTAAAAACATTGTCTAGGCGTACACGGGCCCACGTTTGGCCCATATCTCTAGACCCTAGTCACCCAGGGGTATGAAAATTATTCTCTACTAAATCACTCATCAACAGCTTTCATTTGTTATCCATATTGTATAAACACATTCTAGGGGTACCCGGTTCCACGTTTTGGGCTATATCTCGAGACCCTAGCCTCCCAGTTGTATGAAAATTATCCTGTACTATAGCACTCATCAACAGTTTTCATATGATATCCATATTATATAAACAAATTCTAGGGGTACCCGGGTCCACGTTTTGGGCTATATCTCGAGACCCTAGCCTCCCAGTTGTATGAAAATTATCCTGTACTATAGCACTCATCAACAGCTTTCATTTGATATCCATATTGTATGAACACATTCTACGGGTACCCGGGTCCACGTTTTGGGATATATCTCGAGACCCTAGCCTCCCAGTTGTATGAAAATTATCCTGTACTATAGCACTCATCAACAGCTTTCATTTGATATCCATATTGTATAAACACATTCTTGGTGTACCCGGGTCCACGTTTTGGGCTATATCTCGAGACCCTAGCCTCCCAGTTGTATGAAAATTATCCTGTACTATAGCACTCATCAACAGCTTTCATTTGATATCCATATTGTATAAACACATTCTAGGGGTACCCGGGTCCACGTTTTGGGCTATATCTCGAGACCCTAGCCTCCCAGTTTTTTGAAAATTATCCTGTAGTAAATCACCCATCAACAGCTTTCACTTGATATCCATATTGTATAAACACATTCTAGGGGTACCCGGGTCCACGTTTTGACCTACATCTCGACACCCTGGTTGGTCACCCAGTGTGTGAAAATTATCCTTTACTATAGCACTCATCGACAGCTTTCATTTGATATCCATATTGTATAAACACATTCTAGGGGTACCCGGGTCCACGTTTTGGGCCATATCTCGAGACCCTAGCCTCCCAGTTGTATGAAAATTATCCTGTACTATAGCACTTATCAACAGCTTTCATTTGATATCCATATTGTATAAACACATTCTAGGGGTACCCGGGTCCACGTTTTGGACTATATCTCGAGACCCTAGCCTCCCAGTTGTTTGGAAATTACCCCGTACTAAATCACTCATCAACAGCTTTCATTTGATATCCATATTGTATAAACACATTCTAGGAGTACCCGGGTCCACGTTTTGGGCTATATCTCGAGACCCTAGCCTCCCAGTTGTATGAAAATTATCCTGTACTATAGCACTCATCAACAGCTTTCATTTGATATCCATATAGGGGTACCCGGGTCCACGTTTTGGGCTATATCTCGAGACCCTAGCCTCCCAGTTGTATGAAAATTATCCTGTACTATAGCACTCATCAACAGTTTTCATTTGATATCCATATTGTATAAACACATTTTAGGGGTACCCGGATCCATGGTTTGGGCTATATCTTGAGACCCGAGCCTCCGAGTTGTATGAAAATTATCCTGTACTATAGCACTCATCAACAGCTTTCATTTGATATCCATATTGTATAAGCACATTCTAGGGGTACCCGGGTCCACGTTTTGGGCTATATCTCGAGACCCTAGCCTCCCAGTTGTATGAAAATTATCTTGTACTATAGCACTCATCAACAGCTTTAATATGATATCCATATTGCATAAACACATTCTAGGGGTACCCGGGTCCACTTTTTGGGCTATATCTCGAGACCCTAGCCTCCCAGTTGTATGAAAATGATCCTGTACTATAGCACTCATCAACAGCTTTCATTTGATATCCACATTGTATAAACACATTCTAGGGGTACCCGGGTCCACGTTTTGGCCTATATCTCTAGACCCTAGTCACCCAGGGAAATGAAAATTATCCTGTACTATAGCACTCATCAACAGCTTTCATTTGATATCCATATTGTATAAACACATTCTAGGGGTACCCGGGTCCACGTTTTGGGCTATATCTCGAGATAAAGGTAATTCTCGTCTTTATTTCGGCTTCGCATGCATATTTATCAGTTTTGCCAGGTTGATGCGACTAAATCGAATATCACAATGAACTTTAGAGCTCTCAGCAACAGCTTTCATTTGGAATCCATAATACACACACATTCTAGGGTTATCCGGGTCCATGCTTTGGCCTATATCCCGAGACCGTAGTCACCCAGCAGTGTAAAACTTACTCTGTACTAAATCATACATCAACAGCTTCAATTTGATACCCATAATGTAAAAACACATTCTAGGTGTATCCAGGTCCACGTTTTGGCCTACCTCTCGAGACCCTAGTCACCCAGCGGCATAAAACTTACTCTGTACTAAAGCACACATCAACAGCTTCAATTTGATACCCATAGTCACCCAGCAGTGTAAAACTTACTCTGTACTAAATCATACATCAACAGCTTCAATTTGATACCCATAATGTAAAAACACATTCTAGGTGTATCCGGGTCCACGTTTTGGCCTACCTCTCGAGACCCTAGTCACCCAGCGGCATAAAACTTACTCTGTACTAAAGCACACATCAACAGCTTCAATTTGATACCCATAATGTAAAAACACATCGTAGTGTTACCCTGATCCACGTTTTGGCCTATATCTCGAGACCCTAGTCACCAATAGGTATGAAAACTACCCTGTACTAAAGCACTCATCAACAGCTTCAATTTGATACCCACAATGTAAAAACATTGTCTAGGCGTTCACGGGCCCACGTTTGGCCTATATATTCAGACCCTAGTCACCCAGGGGTATGAAAATTATTCTCTACTAAATCACTCACCAACAGCTTTCATTTGTTATCCATATTGTATAAACACATTCTAGGGGTACCCGGTTCCACGTTTTGGGCTATATATCGAGACCCTAGCCTCCCAGTTGTATGAAAATTATCCTGTACTATAGTACTCATAAACAGTTTTCATTTGATATCCATATTATATAAACACATTCTAGGGTTACCCGGGTCCACGTTTTGGGCTATATCTCGAGACCCTAGCCTCCCAGTTGTATGAAAATTATCCTGTACTATAGCACTCATCAACAGCTTTCATTTGATATCCATATTGTATGAACACATTCTACGGGTACCCGGGTCCACGTTTTGGGCTATATCTCGAGACCCTAGCCTCCCAGTTGTATGAAAATTATCCTGTACTATAGCACTCATCAACAGTTTTCATATGATATCCATATTATATAAACAAATTCTAGGAGTACCCGGGTCCACGTTTTGGGCTATATCTCGAGACCCTAGCCTCCCAGTTGTATGAAAATTATCCTGTACTATAGCACTCATAAACAGTTTTCATTTGATATCCATATTATATAAACACATTCTAGGGTTACCTGGGTCCACGTTTTGGGCTATATCTCGAGACCCTAGCCTCCCAGTTGTATGAAAATTATCCTGTACTATAGCACTCATCAACAGCTTTCATTTGATAGCCATATTGTATAAACACATTCTAGGGGTACCCGGGTCCACGTTTTGGCCTATATCTCGAGACCCTAGCCTCCCAGTTTTTTGAAAATTATCCTGTAGTAAATCACCCATCAACAGCTTTCACTTGATATCCATATTGTATAAACACATTCTAGGGGTACCCGGGTCCACGTTTTGACCTACATCTCGACACCCTGGTCACCCAGGGTGTGAAAATTATCCTTTACTATAGCACTCATCAACAGCTTTCATTTGATATCCATATTGTATAAACACATTCTAGGGGTACCCGGGTCCACATTTTGGGCCATATCTCGAGACCCTAGCCTCCCAGTTGTATGAAAATTATCCTGTACTATAGCACTAATCAACAGCTTTCATTTGATATCCATATTGTATAAACACATTCTAGGGGTACCCGGGTCCACGTTTTGGACTATATCTCGAGACCCTAGCCTCCCAGTTGTTTGGAAATTATCCCGTACTAAATCACTCATCAACAGCTTTCATTTGATATCTATATTGTATAAACACATTCTAGGAGTACCCGGGTCCACGTTTTTGGCTATATCTCGAGACCCTAGCCTCCCAGTTGTATGAAAATTATCCTGTACTATAGCACTCATCAACAGTTTTCATATGATATCCATATTATATAAACAAATTCTAGGGGTACCCGGGTCCAAGTTTTGGGCTATATCTCGAGACCCTAGCCTCCCAGTTGTATGAAAATTATCCTGTACTATAGCACTCATCAACAGCTTTCATTTGATATCCATATTGTATGAACACATTCTACGGGTACCCGGGTCCACGTTTTGGGATATATCTCGAGACCCTAGCCTCCCAGTTGTATGAAAATTATCATGTACTATAGCACTCATCAACAGCTTCAATTTGATACGCACAATGTAAAAACATTGTCTAGGCGTACACGGGCCCACGTTTGGCCTATATCTCCAGACCCTAGTCACCCAGGGGTATGAAAATTATTCTCTACTAAATCACTCATCAACAGCTTTCATTTGATATCTATATTGTATAAACACATTCTAGGAGTACCCGGGTCCACGTTTTGGGCTATATCTCGAGACCCTAGCCTCCCAGTTGTATGCAAATTATCCTGTACTATAGCACTCATAAACAGTTTTCATTTGATATCCATATTATATAAACACATTCTAGGGGTACCCGGGTCCACATTTTGGGCCATATCTCGAGACCCTAGCCTCCCAGTTGTATGAAAACTACCCTGTACTAAAGCACTCATCAACAGCTTCAATTTGATACCCACAATGTAAAAACATTGTCTAGGCGTACACGGGCCCACGTTTGGCCTATATCTCCAGACCCTAGTCACCCAGGGGTATGAAAATTATTCTCTACTAAATCACTCATCAACAGCTTTCATTTGTTATCCATATTGTATAAACACATTCTAGGGGTACCCGTTTCCACGTTTTGGGCTATATCTCGAGACCCTAGCCTCCCAGTTGTATGAAAATTATCCTGTACTATTGCACTCATCAACAGTTTTCATATGATATCCATATTATATAAACAAATTCTAGGGGTACCCGGGTCCACGTTTTGGGCTATATCTCGAGACCCTAGCCTCCCAGTTGTATGAAAATTATCCTGTACTATAGCACTCATCAACAGCTTTCATTTGATATCCATATTGTATGAACACATTCTACGGGTACCCGGGTCCACGTTTTGGGATATATCTCGAGACCCTAGCCTCCCAGTTGTATGAAAATTATCCTGTACTATAGCACTCATCAACAGCTTTCATTTGAAATCCATATTGTATAAAGACATTTTAGGGGTACCCGGGTCCACGTTTTGGGCTATATCTCGAGACCCTAGCCTCCCAGTTTTTTGAAAATTATCCTGTAGTAAATCACCCATCAACAGCTTTCACTTGATATCCATATTGTATAAACACATTCTAGGGGTACCCGGGTCCACGTTTTGACCTACATCTCGACACCCTGGTCACCCAGGGTGTGAAAATTATCCTTTACTATAGCACTCATCAACAGCTTTCATTTGATATCCATATTGTATAAACACATTCTAGGGGTACCCGGGTCCACATTTTGGGCCATATCTCGAAACCCTAGCCTCCCAGTTGTATGAAAATAATCCTGTACTATAGCACTAATCAACAGCTTTCATTTGATATCCATATTGTATAAACACATTCTAGGGGTACCCGCGTCCACGTTTTGGACTATATCTCGAGACCCTAGCTTCCCAGTTGTTTGGAAATTATCCCGTACTAAATCACTCATCAACAGCTTTCATTTGATATCTATATTGTATAAACACATTCTAGGAGTACCCGGGTCCGCGTTTTGGGCTATATCTCGAGACCCTAGCCTCCCAGTTGTATGAAAATTATCCTGTACTATAGCACTCATCAACAGCTTTCATTTGATATCCATATTGTATAAACACATTCTAGGGGTACCCGGGTCCACGTTTTGGGCTATATCTCGAGACCCGAGCCTCCCAGTTGTATGAAAATTATCCTGTACGATAGCACTCATCAACAGTTTTCATTTGATATCCATATTGTATAAACACATTCTAGGGGTACCCGGGTCCACGTTTTGGGCTATATCTCGAGACCATGGTCACACAGGGGTATGAAAATTATCCTGTTCTATAGCACTCATCAACAGTTTTCATTTGATATCCATATTGTATAAACACATTCTAGGGGTACCAGGGTCCACGTTTTGGGCTATATCTCGAGACCCCAGCCTCCCAGTTGTATGAAAATTATCCTGTACTATAGCACTCATCAACAGTTTTCATTTGATATCCATATTGTATAAACACATTTGAGGGGTACCCGGATCCATGTTTTGGGCTATATCTTGAAACCCGAGCCTCCGAGTTGTATGAAAATTATCCTGTACTATAGCACTCATCAACAGCTTTCATTTGATATCCATATTGTATAAACACATTCTAGGGGTACCCGGGTCCACGTTTTGGGCTATATCTCGAGACCCTAGCCTCCCAGTTGTATGAAAATTATCCTGTACTATAGCACTCATCAACAGTTTTCATTTGATATCCATATTGTATAAACACATTTTAGGGGTACCCGGATCCATGTTTTGGGCTATATCTTGAGACCCGAGCCTCCGAGTTGTATGAAAATTATCCTGTACTATAGCACTCATCAACAGCTTTCATTTGATATCCATATTGCATAAACACATTCTAGGGGTACCCGGGTCCACTTTTTCGGCTATATCTCGAGACCCTGGTCACACAGGGGTATGAAAATTATCCTGTACTATAGCACTCATCAACAGCTTTCATTTGATGTCCATATAGTATAAACACATTCTAGTGGTACCCGGGTCCACGTTTTGGCCTATATCTCTAGACCCTGGTCACACAGGGGTATGAAAATTATCCTGTACTATAGCACTCACCAACAGTTTTCATTTGATATCCATATTGTATAAACACATTCTAGGGGTACCAGGGTCCACGTTTTGGGCTATATCTCGAGACCCCAGCCTCCCAGTTCTATGAAAATTATCCTGTACTATAGCACTCATCAACAGTTTTCATTTGATATCCATATTGTATAAACACATTTTAGGGGTACCCGGATCCATGTTTTGGGCTATATCTTGAGACCCGAGCCTCCGAGTTATATGAAAATTATCCTGTACTATAGCACTCATCAACAGCTTTCATTTGATATCCATATTGTATAAACACATTCTAGGGGTACCCGGGTCCACGTTTCGGGCTATATCGCGAGACCCTAGCCTCCCAGTTGTATGAAAATTATCTTGTACTATAGCACTCATCAACAGCTTTAATATGATATCCATATTCCATAAACACATTCTAGGGGTACCCGGGTCCACTTTTTGGGCTATATCTCGAGACCCTAGCCTCCCAGTTGTATGAAAATGATCCTGTACTATAGCACTCATCAACAGCTTTCATTTGATATCCACATTGTATAAACACATTCTAGGGGTACCCGGGTCCACGTTTTGGCCTATATCTCTAGACCCTAGTCACCCAGGGAAATTAAAATTATCCTGTACTATAACACTCATAAACAGCTTTCATTTGATATCCATGTTGTATAAACACATTCTAGGGGTACCCGGGTCCACGTTTTGGGCTATATCTCGAGACAAAGATAATTCTTGTCTTTATTTCGGCTTCGCATGCATATTTATCAGTTTTGCCAGGTTGATGCGACTAAATCGAATATCACAATGAACTTTAGAGCTCTCAGCAACAGCTTTCATTTGGAATCCATAATACACACACATTCTAGGGGTATCTGGGTCCATGTTTTGGCCTATATCTTGAGACCCTAGTCACTCAGCGGTGTAAAACTTACTATGTATTATAGCACACATCAACAGCTTCAATTAGATACCCATAATATAAAAACACATTCTAGGTGTATCCGGGTCCATGCTTTGGCCTATATCCCGAGACCGTAGTCACCCAGCAGTGTAAAACTTACTCTGTACTAAATCATACATCAACAGCTTCAATTTGATACCCATAATGTAAAAACACATTCTAGGTGTATCCGGGTCCACGTTTTGGCTTACCTCTCGAGACCCTAGTCACCCAGCGGCATAAAACTTACTCTGTACTAAAGCACACATCAACAGCTTCAATTTGATACCCATAATGTAAAAACACATCGTAGTGTTACCCTGATCCACGTTTTGGCCTATATCTCGAGACCCTAGTCACCAATAGGTATGAAAACTACCCTGTACTAAAGCACTCATCAACAGCTTCAATTTGATACCCACAATGTAAAAACATTGTCTAGGCGTTCACGGGCCCACGTTTGGCCTATATCTTCAGACCATAGTCACCCAGGGGTATGAAAATTATTCTCTACTAAATCACTCATCAACAGCTTTCATTTGTTATCCATATTGTATAAACACATTCTAGGGGTACCCGGTTCCACGTTTTGGGCTATATCTCGAGACCCTAGCCTCCCAGTTGTATGAAAATTATCCTGTACTATAGCACTCATAAACAGTTTTCATTTGATATCCATATTATATAAACACATTCTTGGTTACCCGGGTCCACGTTTTGGGCTATATCTCGAGACCCTAGCCTCCCAGTTGTATGAAAATTATCCTGTACTATAGCACTCATCAACAGCTTTCATTTGATATCCATATTATATAAACACATTCTAGGGGTACCCGGGTCCACGTTTTGGACTATATCTCGAGACCCTAGCATCCTAGTTGTATGAAAATTATACTGTACTATAGCACTCATCAACAGATTTCATTTGATATCCATATTGTATAAACACATTCTAGGGGTACCCGGGTCCACGTTTTGGGCTATATCTCGAGACCCTAGCCTCCCAGTTTTTTGAAAATTATCCTGTAGTAAATCACCCATCAACAGCTTTCACTTGATATCCATATTGTATAAACACATTCTAGGGGTACCCGGGTCCACGTTTTGACTTATATCTCGAGACCCTGGTCACCCAGGGTGTGAAAATTATCCTTTACTATAGCCCTCATCAGCAGCTTTCATTTGATATCCATATTGTATAAACACATTCTAGAAGTACCCGGGTCCACGTTTTGGGCCATATCTCGAGACTCTAGCCTCCCAGTTGTATGAAAATTATCCTGTACTATAGCACTAATCAACAGCTTTCATTTGATATCCATATTGTATAAACACATTCTAGGGGTATCCGGGACAACGTTTTGGACTATATATCGAGACCCTAGCCTCCCAGTTGTATGAAAATTATCCTGTACTATAGCACTCATCAACAGCTTTCATTTGATATCCATATTGTATAAACACATTCTAGGGGTACCCGGGTCCACGTTTTGGGCTATATCTCGAGACCCTAGCCTCCCAGTTGTATGAAAATGATCCTGTACGATAGCACTCATCAACAGTTTTCATTTGATATCCATATTGTATAAACACATTCTAGGGGTACCAGGGTCCACGTTTTGGGCTATATCTCGAGACCTCAGCCTCCCAGTTGTATGAAAATTATCCTGTACTATAGCACTCATCAACAGCTTTCATTTGATATCCATATTGTATAAACACATTCTAGGGGTACCCGGGTCCACGTTTTGGGCTATATCTCGAGACCCTAGCCTCCCAGTTGTATGAAAATGATCCTGTACGATAGCACTCATCAACAGTTTTCATTTGATATCCATATTGTATAAACACATTCTAGGGGTACCCGGGTCCACGTTTTGGGCTATATCTCGAGACCCTAGCCTCCCAGTTGTATGAAAATTATCCTGTACTATAGCACTCATCAACAGTTTCATTTGATATCCATATTGTATAAACACATTCTAGGGGTACCCGGGTCCACGTTTTGGGCTATATCTCGAGACCCTGGTCACCCAGGGGTATGAAAATTATCCTGTACGATAGCACTCCTCAACAGTTTTTATTTGATATCCATATTGTATAAAAACATTCTATGAGTACCCGGGTCCACGTTTTGGCCTGTATCTCGAGACCCTGGTCACACAGGGGTATGAAAATTATCCTGTACTATAGCACTCATCAACAGCTTTCATTTGATATCCATATAGTATAAACACATTCTTGTGGTACCTGGGTCCACGTTTTGGCCTATATCTCTAGACCCTAGCTTCCCAGTTGTATGAAAATTATCCTGTACTATAGCACTCATCAACAGTTTTCATTTGATATCCATATTGTATAAACACATTCTAGGGGTACCCGGGTCCACGTTTTGGGCTATATCTCGAGACCCTAGCCTCCCAGTTTTTTGAAAATTATCCTGTACTATAGCACTCATCAACAGCTTTCATTTGATATTGGATTTGATATCCAAACACAATCTGTACCCGGATCCACGTTTTGGGCTATATCTTGAGACCCTAGCCTCCCAGTTGTATGAAAATTATCCTGTACTATAGCACTCATCAGCAGCTTTCATTTGATATCCATATCGTATAAACACATTCTAGGCGTACCCGGGTCCACGTTTTGGGCTATATCTCGAGACCCTAGCCTCCCAGTTGTATGAAAATTATCCTGTACTATAACACTCATCAACTGCTTTAATATGATATCCATATTGCATAAACACATTCTATGGGTACCCGGGTCCACTTTTTGGGCTATATCTCGAGACCCTAGCCTCCCAGTTGTATGAAAATTATCCTGTACTATAGCACTCATCAACAGCTTTCATTTGATATCAATATTGTATAAACACATTCTACGGGTACCAGGGTCCACGTTTTGGGCTATATCTTGAGACCCTGGTCACCCAGGGGTATGAACATTATCCTGTACTATAGAACTCATCAACAGCTTTCATTTGATATCCATATTGTATAAACACATTCTAGTGGTACCCGGGTCCACGTTTTGGGCTATATCTCAAGACCCTGGTCACCCAGGGGTATGAAAATTATCCTGTACGATAGCACTCATCAACAGTTTTCATTTGATATCCATATTGTATAAACACATTCTAGGGGTACCAGGGTCCACGTTTTGGGCTATATCTCGAGACCCCAGCCTCCCAGTTGTATGAAAATTATCCTGTACTATAGCACTCATCAGCAGTTTTCATTTGATATCCATATTGTATAAACACATTCTAGGGGTACCAGGGTCCACGTTTTGGGCTATATCTCGAGACCCCAGCTTCCCAGTTTTATGAAAATTATCCTGTACTATAGCACTCATCAAAAGCTTTCATTTGATATCCATATTGTATAAAAAACATTCTAGGAGTACCCGGGTCCACGTTTTGGCCTATATCTCGAGACCCTGGTCACACAGGGGTATGAAAATTATCCTGTACTATAGCACTCATCAACAGCTTTCATTTGATATCCATATAGTATAAACACATTCTAGTGGTACCCGGTTCCACGTTTTGGCCTATATCTCTAGACCCTAGCTTCCCAGTTGTATGAAAATTATCCTGTACTATAGCACTCATCAACAGTTTTCATTTGATATCCATATTGTATAAACACATTCTAGGGGTACCCGGGTCCACGTTTTGGGCTATATCTCGAGACCCTAGCCTCCCAGTTGTATGAAAATTATCCTGTACTATAGCACTCATCAACAGCTTTCATTTGATATTTGATTTGATATCCAAACACATTCTAGGGGTACCCGGGTCCACGTTTTGGGCTATATCTCGAGACCCTAGCCTCCCAGTTGTATGGAAATTATCCTGTACTATAGCACTCATCAACAGCTTTAATATGATATCCATATTGCATAAACACATTCTAGGGGTACCCGGGTCCACTTTTTGCGCTATATCTCGAGACCCTAGCCTCCCAGTTGTATGAAAATTATCCTGTACTATAGCACTCATCATGGCGGCCACCGTGGTGTGATGGTAGCGTGCTCCGCCTATCACACCGTATGCCCTGGGTTCAACTCCCGGGCAAAGCAACATCAAAATTTTAGAGATAAGGTTTTTCAATTAGAAGAAAATTTTTCTAAGCGGGGTCGCCCCTCGGCAGTGTCTAGCAAGCGCTCCGAGTGTATTTCTGCCATGAAAAGCTCTCAGTGAAAACTCATCTGCCTTGCAGATGCCGTTCGGAGTCGGCATAAAACATGTAGGTCCCGTCCGGCCAATTTGTAGGGAAAAATCAAGAGGAGCACGACGCAAATTGGAAGAGAAGCTCGGCCTTAGATCTCTTCGTAGGTTATCGCGCCTTACATTTTTTTTTATAGCACTCATCAACAGCTTTCATTTGATATCAATATTGTATAAACACATTCTACGGGTACCAGGGTCCGCGTTTTGGGCTATATCTTGAGACCCTGGTCATCCAGGGGTAGGAAAATTATCCTGTACTATAGCACTCATCAACAGCTTTCATTTGATATCCATATTGTATAAACACATTCTAGGGGTACCCGGTTCCACGTTTTGGGCTATATCTCGAGACCCTAGCCTCCCAGTTGTATGGACTACTATAGCACTCATCAACAGCTTTAATATGATATCCATATTGTATAAACACATTCTAGGGGTACCCGGGTCCACGTTTTGACATCAAGACCCTAGGCACGTAGCGAAAAAAAAGGTAGCCGTTGGCCGATCCTCATACCTACCCAATATGCTCACAAAATTTCATGAGAATCGGTTCAGCCGTTTCGGAGGAGTTAAGCCTCTAACACCGTGACAGAAGAATTTTATATATTCTATATTTAAATTTTTTTCATTTCAAAAATATGAATTCTTCTCCTTGTTTTTTTTTTTACTATTTATGTAAATGTACTTTGTATAGCTGCAGCCCATGTTTAAATAGTAAATACATGAAGCCTTGTATTGTATTTGTTGGCATTTTCATTGTTTAATCGACTAAACTGAGATTTTATAACAATTAGTATGCAGAAGTTGGGTAAAAGGGATAATGACCCGTTGCACCCCTTTAATACTTTTTTTACACACGCTACTACAATTCATTAACACTAACAAAGCCCGCGCATGCGAAGAACATACATTTGCACAGTTTCAGCAAATAATGATTGACGGAAAATTTGCACATTAAGAAGATAGGAAGGTATTGATATAGAAGTATTATATATATGATCGTAACATAAAGAAACGCTATACATTCCAATAGAATTGACAAGAGTATAGCTGCAGACTTTGGTGCTTTATCGGTAACCTTATAACAGCTGATTCGACCAACCTTATGGGAATCAATGCAATCGATTATTGGTGCCGCTAAAGCTGGAGACATTGGTGCTTTATCGGTAACCTTTTAACAGCTGATTCGACCAACCTTATGAGAATCAATGCAATCGATTATTGGTGCCGCTGAGGTCGTAACCGTATCGTAGCCAACCAATTGGGTTTTGGTTTACCGTCGTAACGATAAACAGCTGATTACGTTTGGGATACGGATACAGCGATACGACATACGGCACCAATGACTCCGGCTTAAGGTCGTAACCGTATAGTAGCCAACCAATTGGTTTTTGGTTTACCGTCGTAACGATAAACAGCTGATTACGTTAGGGATACGAGTACAGCGATACGATATACGGCACCCATGACTCCCGCTTATAAAAGCTCGATCTTCACAGTAAATGTTTTACTTTGTGATGAACTGTGCACTCGGGAGGTTAACTACCTACGTCAAAACCCTGACATTTTGAAATAAACATTCAAACACAATTTACTCTTCTTCTTCTTCAATCGTGAGAGAAATCATTTGGTATAACTCTGATTGTGTTCATACTACACAATCGAAGAACCCAAACATAACCTCTATTATAAATTGGCGCCCAACCGCGTGGCCATTATTTTGCGTGGCAAACTCCGTTCTTTTACTGCTTTTAAATAGTGGCCAACCTCTCGAGTGGCTTCTTCACTCCTATTCGCCGAAGCGAACGAATTGCGAAATTTTCAAAAAACTCCAATATGGCGACCTTCACTACAGAACAAATTGAACGACTTATACAAGCCGTCAGTAATTTTAATTCTCGTCCTGGTTCTTTCTCTAATTGTACCGCCCGTTTTAGTGGCGAACGTAGTTCCACAAAAGTAGAAGAATTTATTGCTGCCATCTCCACATTTAAGTTGGTGGAAAAAATAAACGATGCGGATCCGATTAGCGGTATGCCCATGGTTCTTGAAGGAGATGCAGCAGAATGGTGGCGTGGGGTGAAATCGAAAGCCGAAGCTTTTGATGATGTTATACGAATGTTACGTGAAGCATTCGCTCCTCCTAGGTTATCGTGGAGTATATATGTACGTTGAAATTTTTGATAGCAAGCAGCAGAAACGTGAGTCGACGGATGTCTTTATTAGGAAAAAATGCGCACTTTTCTCTCAATTAAATAATGTGCCAGCCGAAGCTGACCAAATAGATATTTTGTTTGGGTTACTGCACGTAAAAATCCGTGATAGGGTAAACCGTTCGAAGATAAACAGTTTTGAGGAGTTGCTAAAAGAAGCCAGTGAAGCCGAGTTATTCTGGCAAGAACGTAGGCAAAATACATCAAACGATAGCTACGCCACTAGTTCAAACAACTCAGCACGTTGTAATTATTGCCGCAAGAAAGGTCATAGCATGGATGTATGTATGAAAAGGAAAAACGAGGAAGCGAAAGAAACGCATGCTGCTAACGTGGCACAATCTGTAGCTTTAAAGCCCAAGTTTGCTTGCTATGGATGCAATGCTCCTGGTGTAACACGTGCCATTTGCACGAATTGCAAACAAAAACCCAAAGCAACGCCTAGCACAGTAAATTTTAACTCCTTGTCCACTTCGATTGGTACTGAAATCCCGATCGCAAACGTCCAACTTTTTGGTGTACCTGGACAGGCATATTTTGATTCTGGCGCTCGAGCAAGCGTAGCGAGCACAAATCTGAAACGTATAATGGATTTCAAGGGATGTGCATATGAATCTGTTAATTGTGCCATTACACTTGCCGACGGTAGTACATCTTCTCAGAAATGCCTATCTACAGTATGCAAAATTGTTATAGGTGGAAGAAACCTGAACATTAAATTTATTATCTTGCCCAATGCCAAAGGTAATCGAACTCTCATTGGCGCTGACTTTATGGAACAGGCTGGAATCGTATTGAACATGGGCCAGCGTTAATGGTACTTTGAAAGTGATCCATCTACCTATTTCGATTTCGGAAGGAACTAAACCTATTAGAAACAGTCAAGGTTAGCACAACAGCGTGTAAACGTAAAGCTGAAGCTGAAATTCCCTGCAAGATTGACACATCGAAAGTTTATATGTTTGACTTTGAATACTACGAGCCAGAGTTGCCGAATGATTACTCTCCACGTGTCATTCAAGACATATTTAGAGATGCTATCCCGCCGGAAATGATTACGCCTGAACGACCTAAACGTGGTAACCTGTTTACTGGTGTCTACAAGTCGACTGACTTATTTTCCATTGATTTTGAGTTCGTTAAAGAAAAGGACGGAACTGAACTGAAGCTATCAGAGAAGACGCAACTGGAAAAGCTTTTGCGTACGCATTCAAATGTATTTGGAACATTGTGTGAGCCAACGCCATATGCACAGCATTTCATAGACACTGGAGATCATGCACCAATAGCTTCGCCACCGTATCGTTTGTCTTTTCCAAAATTACGCGAACTAAAATGCGAAATAACGAAGATGCTTGAAAACGACATCGTCGAGGAAGCGGATTCGCCATGGTCTTAGCCGGTTGTAATGGTACCCAAAAAAGATGGAGGTACACGCGTATGTGTCGACAACCGGAAAATTAATTCGATAACTACTCCAGACCGTTACCCCTTACCACGTATGGATGACTTACTCCACTTCGCAAAAAGTACAAAATTTATGACAACATTGGATCTCCAATGCGGATATTTTCAAATAGCTGTTGCTGAAAAGGACTGCGATAAGACATGTCTTATAACGCCATTTGGTACATATGGATTTAAGCGTATGCCTTTTGGTCTTCGAAATGCTCCCGCAATCTTTCAACGACTCATCGATCGCTTCAAAACCACCGTTCCAAATGTGCAAATACTTGCGTACCTGGATGACATAATTATGAGTTCATCCACGTTCTCGGATCATTTGAAAGATTTGAATACAGTGCTTGAGAAGCTTGAAAAGTTCAAGCTACGCGTAAATCTTAATAAATGTAGATTCTGTTGCTCAGAAGTAAAATATCTGGGTCATGTACTCACAACAGAAGGTATCAAAGTCGATCCAGATAAAACGTCTGCTATTGTGCTATGAAAGGAGCCACGTAACTTAAAGGAACTGATATCATGCATACAAACGTGTTCCTGGTATCGCCTTTTATTGATCGTTTGCAGAAGTCATTAAACCGCTCACAGAGCTAATGAAAAAGAACCATGTATGGCAATGGCGTACACCACAAATTGAAGCGTTTAATAAGCTAAAACAGTTGCTGGTAAACCCTCCTATTTTAAAGCAAGCTGAAGATAATATTCCATATTCCGTTTGTAATAAAGACCGATGCGAGTGCCCACGCATTAGGTGCAGTATTACTTCAAGGAGAGAAAGAAAACTAACACCCCATCGAGTACGCCAGTCGATTGTTAACATCAGCTGAACGGAACTATTACACAACGGAGCACGAAGCTCTTGCTATCGTATGGGCCTGTTCAAAATTTCGAGGATATATTGAAGGTGCTCAGATTCGCTTAAAGACGGACCACCAGCCTCTGAAATGGTTATTGAGCATGAAATCACCTACTGGTCGCCTTGCAAGATGGGCGTTACAGATTCAATCGTATAATTTTCAAATAGAGTATACCCCAGGCAAAAGCAACTCCTTAGCTGATATGCTCTCGAGACCGACGTGTGATACAGATGATCACCAATCATTAAATTGTATATGTGCTTTCTATACAGATTTACCTCATAAGACATCTAGCGAACTACGAAATAAATTCTTTAGAGAAGGGCGATGAAGATCTTGCCTTATGGAGCAATCGCGGTTACCTCCTCAACGACGGAGTATTATATCGTTATGCAAATGACGATTCCGAAGAGGCAGAACTGGTAATACCGGTGCATGAACGCGCAAATATCTTGGAAGAATATCATGACAAAAGTACTGCTGGTCATTATGGAGCCGAGAAAACAATTGACAGAATCGCTAAACGTTACTTTTGGCCAGGGATGTGTGCCGAAATAACTAAGCATGTGAGAACATGTGTTGAATGCCAACGTTATAAAGCAACAAAAATGAAATCTATGGGTTTTCTCCAAACCACGAGTAGAAAACAAAGATTTGAAGTTGTTGCTATCGATCTTTTCGGCCCGTTGCCAAAAACAGATGATGGATATCAGTGGATATTCGTGCTAGAAGACGTCGCCACTAGGTGGGTTGAATTATTCCCAATGAAAGAAGCCACAGCAGAAGCTTGTGCAGTAACGCTAATTAATGAAATTTTTCTTCGATACGGTGTACCAAGACGACTTAAGAGCGACAAAGGTGTACAATTTGTCTCGTCAATCATGCAAAACATAGCATACGTTATGGGAGTACAACAGCTCTTGACGCCTGTTTATCACCCTGAAGCAAACCCAGTTGAAAGGAAAAAGGGGACCTCAAAGCCCAGTTAAGTATATTTGTACAAAACCAACACAAAGCTTGGAACAGCAACTTATCCGCTATCCGTTTCGCATTGAACACCAGTAAGTGCAGGCAACTGGTTACTCCGCAGCATACCTCACTTTTGGAAGAGAACTTGGAACGTTTGACGATGTAGAGCATGACATCAAAGCAGCAATTGAAAGCGAGAATTTTATACCGCAGATTACGCCATATTTGAGTAGATTAGTTGACGCCTTTCAAAACGCAAAAGAAGTCGAACAACAAATGCAAGATCGCAACAAAAATTATGTTGATAAGAGAAGAAGGTCACAAGAAGATATTGGTGTGGGATCTGAAGTTTTAGTAACTACACACGTACTGAGTCAGGCAGAGAAAGGAATAACTTCAAAATTCGTACCAAAACGTGATGGTCCATATGTTATTGTCCGAACCAAGCGTACCACTAGGAGCGTACCACGCATCTGTCTTGACGCTATATAGAGGCAACGAGGAGAATAGAGATCCAAAACCAATACAACCAATTCGGAAGAGAGGAAGACCCAGGAAATCCTAAGCAAATTCCCATCAAGGGGGAGGATGTAGCAACGCTATACATTATAAGAATTGTAGTGTGTATTCACCATCATATTTTTAGTACTATTATTCATAGGGTCACCCTGTGTAAGCATTCCAAGTAAACAAATGTTTTTGCAAGCACTTCATGCAAGCTTAAATCGTAACATAAAGAAATGCTATACATTCCAGTAGAATTGACAAGAGTATAAAAGCTCGATCTTCACAGTAAATGCTTTACTTTGTGATGAACTGTGCACTCGGGAGGTTAATTACCTACGTAAAAACCCTGACATTTTGAAATAAACATTCAAACAAAATTTTCTCTTCTTCTTCCATCGTGAGAGAAATCATTTGGTATAACTCTGATTGTGTTCATACTACACAATCGAAGAAACCAAACATAACCTTTATTATACAGTTATAATTTATAATAACAATCAAATCTGGACGTTTTTGCGTTTTTAAGTGGATGATTTTATTCTAAATCGTTTTCTTGACTTATCTTTTATTATTATTTATTTTTAATTTTTTAGTTTCTGTTTTTGTGCAGGTCTCAATTAATTAAAAATATGGTTTCCTCGAAATAGTTACATGGTCAAACGGAAATTTCCTAAATGGCCACTACACCAAATTTTGAAAAGTCACAAAGTCAGTTGGCCTCATGGCTACTTTAAATGGCCAATTCACCTTATCACCCATGCAAATGTCCATAACTTAAATTGACCTTATATCTGTTGACTTTATGTCACCCCATCAAATTATTGCATCGATCCTTGATACGTGTGCAAAGTTTCAACTGACTTTATCGCAATTTTAAGCGGTCGTAAGGTCAAATGACCTTATGTCTCTCCGGCATTAAATTATTGCACTGTCATTTCGACTGACCCTAATGCTATTAGAAGTGTTCATGAGGTCAATTAACCTTATGTTCGTTGAATTTCAGTCGTTTCACCATCAAATTATTTTATTGTCATCCGTCCTCGATACGTGCGCAATGAAGTAGTCATAAGTTCAATTGACCTTGTGTTCGTTGACCATATGTCACCTCTCCATCAAATTATTTCATTGTCATTATCTTTGATAAGTGTACAAAGTTTCAATGAAATCTGTCCGTTTAAAGTGGGTCTAAATCGAGTCGAGCCGGTTACATACAAACAAACAAACATACAGGTAAAGTTTATATTACTTACTTACTTAATTGGCGCTTAACCGTCTAAACGGTTATGGCCGTCCAACAAGGCGCGCCAGTCGCTCCGCCAACCGGCGCCAATTGGTCACACCAAGGGAGTTTAAATCGTTTTCCACCTAGTCCTTCCAACGGAGTGGGGGGGGGGGGGGGGGGGCGCCCTCTACCTCTGCTTCCATGGGCGGGTTCCGATAGAAAGTTTATATTAGCGTGTTAAAAAATGAGATACTTTTTGGAGCTCACATTGAGTAACACTATCTCAGAGCTTGGTTCTTATGGAAGGTAATTTGCAGGAACTACCTTGATGCGGCTCGTACTTCAAATTATAGCTGCTAAACTTTTCACAATTTTTGTTTCTGCTTCATAATTTGTGATGTCGTCCACGTCCCTATCTGTGATATGATTAATCAGTTGCACGGAAAACAACATTTTATGATTCTATGCATTTCTGAAAACTGCTTTTTTGACTTAGCACAAATAATATTTTCTTTTTAATTTATGCTTAGAATTTTAGCAACGCTTTACTGCCTTCAGCAGTTGTGGATATAAGCATACATTATAATAGGCACATAACGCTTTTATATAACTGAATATGCGCCTCATTAAATCGGAACCATATTATGAGGTATCCTTTAATATTTTTATATATTAAATATTTATTTAATTTAGTATACTTTCAAGAGTAGAGTAGTATAATAATATTCATGAATGTTTAAAACTCGCTATAAACTTTTTAAAAATATTTCTCTCTAATATATTTTTTAGGGTCTTCCACCGTTCAATGTGTCAGGTAGTCCCTTCAATGTCGTACCAATACACAATTATCCCGAGCTAATGAAGAAGACATGCGAGCTTATCAATTCGGAATGGCCACGTAGTGAGACAGCTCGCATGCGTTCGCTAGAAGCTTCCTGTGATACATTACCCTGTAGCTTAGTTTTAACTACGGATGGGATGAATCGTGCTATTGCTCATTGTAAGCTAAGCGCAATACCGTCCAAGAAAATGGCATGTTTCATTGAATCGGTTGTTGTGGATAAAAATTATCGTGGACAAGGTCTTGGTAAATTAATTATGAAATTTGCAGAAGACTATTGCCGTATTGTATTGGATTTAAAAACAATTTATTTATCAACTATCGATCAAGATGGTTTCTATGAACGTATCGGTTATGAATATTGTGCGCCAGTATCAATGTATGGGCCACGTCATTGTGAGTTACCCAGTTTGGAGAATGCCAAAAAGAAATACATGAAGAAAGTCTTATAGATATCATTACCAGTATTTTTAAGGCAAACAAATCGAGTAAATGTAAATGCAGACGATTGGGATATTAGCGAAATAGCGAAGAGAATTGAGATTACATCGAGAGGTGGCAAAATTTATCTTTATAACTTTTAAGGAAAGAAAAAAAAGAGATAAGTATATACTACATACTACGAATATCTATATTAATCGAAGAAACGTACAAGCTTATGTCGATATATCAACAAATAAAATTTGTTATAAAAAATGGCGAAATATGAAATGAACTACGGACTGCTAATAAATAAAACATAAAAATAAGAAATAAATATAAATATCGTTAAACTGTAAGAAATTTTACGTAGCCCCTAACGTTTTCTAATTCTCTTCAGATCATTCGCTAATGAAGCAAGCAGCTAAACGTTTCGTTATATTACACAAATAATTCCATTTATATTTATGAATATAATTTAATATTTATTTACATATATATATTTTTACATACATATACTGCTGTTGATTTCTTGATATTACTTTTCTATTGTATTTGCTTCAAGTTTATTTTAAATATAATGCTAATAAGAGCACTAGTTTTGCTAGCACTTTATTAGCAATAAGGAAATTATTTTTGGCACGCTTGGTAACTTTAGTACTTTTATTTTATAACTTAGTATTTTTATCAAATATTTTTAACGAATTTGATAAAAAGAACTAAATTAAATTTGTTTGTTTGCAAATAATATTTAAAATTTTTGTTTTGCTTATAATTTTATAAAAATATGATATTAGATTTAGAACATTTAGTATTTAACCTTAGTGAGATAACGTACGTCTGTGAGACGTACGTCGTTTTAATTTTGCTCTCAGTCTCCCACAATCGTAAAGGGAGAACATTTTCATTCTCAGTTTTCTCAGCTACCATTACCAGCTTGTCAGTGGGGGGTTTTTTCAGTAGTAACTTTTTTGTTTGCTGAAATATATACGATTGTTTTTTAAAAATAGGTCTAAGAGACGTATCGTTATCTTTTACGTGACTAAGTGACATGATTAATTTTATATGTAATTTTTGCCTAAAATGGTAATTTTAGCTAATATTTTTTTAAGTATAGTGTAAAACAGTTAATTCATTCAATAGAAGTACAAAAATATGTATTTTATTTTAATTTTTTTGCTATAAACTGAGGTCCTTCGAAAAAAACTGATTCTTGTAAGGACAAGTCCAAGACAAGACAAACTTAATTTTTAATATATTAAAAAAACAATATTTTTCTTTAAAAAACATTTAAAACAAGTGAATATATATCAAATAAATGATAAAAAAAAATGTAAGTTTTTTTTATATCTTTAGGGTCATTAAACTTGAACACGTCTCTCAGACGTACGTTATCTTTCTAGGGTAAAAAAATAACGTTATCTTTCTAGGGTTAAACAAGCTCAGCTGTGTTTTAAACTTAATACACCAATTATGAAATATACATACATATTTATTTAGAATGAGTCAGTCAATAAATACTTATCACACGTTAGAATCTTCCAAAATGTAAAGCAATAGAAGATAAATAAATAAATACAAATACATTAAAAATACAATACAACGTATCAGAAATAGAATTACGCTATATAAAAAATGTAGATATGTATATACAGAAATAAGTAAAGCATCAAAAGGCGAGTAGTTAATGTACATTTGCCTTTTTAAGTGGAAATGGTGATATCCGATAAGTCGCTGCACCTAGAATTTGCTCAAGATTTTCGGTGATAACTGTCCGCTTTTCTGTCGAACATTTTCCACAAGGCCTGTGATTGACTGAGGTTTATTGACATATAAACCCCGTTTTCAAGCAGATCCAAAAAAGGTCTATGATGTTTATATCTCTCGATAGGATTATTACTTTTGCGCTACTTTGTATATGTAAAAAAGGTGTTGAAATCGTTTGTGGTATTTTCATATATAATAATATGTAATTTATAAGCTGTTTTAGAATATTTAGATATATAAAGGTTAATACGCTTTGTACATGTGAAGATAAATAGCTAAATGAATATGTAAAATAAAATAAATGTTTATGTCTACCTGCAAATATGTACGTAATTAGAAACCATAGTACAGGTTTACAAGTATGATATGTATGAGAAGGAAAAAATTCCTTGCTCTTTCTAACACACTGCCGTTTGACACTTCGGTCAGTGTCAAACTATTGTAGAACTCAGTGGACCCTACGTGGAACATGCGTTTGACACTGAACGAAGTGTCAAAATTTCAGGGTTGCTGTCGTGGAAAGCGACGCAGGGAAACAAAAAACGGACCGGAATATCAGATATGGGTTGCTGTGATGGTAAATTTTTTTGAACGTATTTAGTAGAAAATTTAGTGCACCTATATGGGTCCTACAGAAAATTATACAATGGTCTTGATTTGGGGTATCTGAGGAGGCGTAGTTATTCCAGCATTAAGAATACAAACATGGGTGCTAAGTTTTTCTACCCGTTCAAAAGTTCTCCACGAAAAACAGTTTAAACCGAGGTCGACTGCAATAACCCGTTCAAAAATGTGGAAAGAAATGAAAAGACGGGTTTTGTGCTGTTATCAATAGTCCAAAGAGAAAAAGTATTCGAATTATTGGCAGCGATGCAAAAACGCGTCTATTAATACCTCCCTCGACGGTTTTGGTCGTGTTTTGTCAATCGTCCCCGGTAATAAAGTATCACAATTTGTTAATTAAAATTGTCCAAAATATATGGATTTTAAAGAGAGATGTAATTAAGTGCTCGTTTGAAAGTAAATAAGGATATTTCTTTGTAATTTTACAATAAAAATTTTACGCAGTTTTCGATAGCAGCTACTACACTTTTTTTGGTCCTAAGAAGTACAATCGTGCCAAATAGCATCCACAAAGAAAAACCAACAAAAACAAGCATTTTATCAGGTGAGCGTGGCTGTGGATGTGCGTGCTGCTACATATCCTACTTGTAGACCTGTACTATGATTAGAAACAAAAAGAAAATATTACAACGCAACATAGGTAATTTTTATTGAGAAAAATACACTCAATGAGTTTATAAAACTGTTGAAAGAAATAAATTGTAATAAAGTGAAACTGAAGGTTTTTTTTTTATTAAACCCGCGCGAAGAAAATAAAACATTAAAGTTACCATATAATGTTGGATGCCTTTGATGGGGGTGTTGCGCCTTGCACTCACCAGCGTCACCCCAAATTGTCGACTCGTAGGGGTTTTTTTTGAACCCTCCCTCCCTCATAGAGGGGCGGAGCCTCGTGGTGGCACCTGGTAACGCTTCGGCGGCGACCTTCGACAGGAGCTTGCTCCGCAAAGGTTACGGCACAGCAGGGCTTCAAGTCAGCTGAGAGAACTCCTCAGAGGTTCGCTACCGCAGCGGCAGCCAGACAGAAAAGGGCCGACAGATTATCCGGTCCGAGTAGTCCGGGGGCCAGTACCTCTCATGGATGGGGTACTGACCGGGAGGCCTTCAGTGCCGCTACCGCCTCTCCCTTGGCCTCCATCAGCCTTCCACCCAGCGACAAACGTCTGGTGGATTGCTGGGGGTCATAGGGAAGTGGGTGGGGTGGGCTATAGGGCCAAGGGCCAATCTAGGCAGGGTAGGGCTGAGAGAGAATCCCGCCCCGGGAGTCCGAAGGCCGGTACCTCTCGGGGAGGGGCCACCGGCCGGGAGGCCTTTGGGACGGCTGCCGCCCATTCCGTAACCCCACCAGAATGGCTGTCACTCAGGGTCAAGCGTCTGGTGGGTTGGCTGCTGGGGGGCCCAGGGATGAGGGGATGGCCGGCTCTAGGGTCAAGGGACTAAAAGAGTCCAGTCACCAAGACAAGCGCTGGGCTGCCCGGATCCTGCGCAGGAATGCCTCGCCGATAAGGGAGGGGGAAGTGCGCAGCGTGACCTTTTTTGGGTGAAACAAATGCTGCCGGACTTCAGGCTGGACTGGGTCGAGAGTGATGAAACCACGAAACGCCAGTGGTCCATGGATGAATCCAACCCCACGGCACCGAAAAGGGCCAAGACGTAGGGAGGCTGGACGCGGTCTTTCGCCAAAATTGCCAAAGGTCGGCAGATCATTGGCATTATAGATGAGAGTAGCGAAGATGGCAGGATCCCGAAACAACAGTGGAAGTGGATCGAGGTCGCGCTCGCTACGGTGGCCGTCAAGGCTAAAAAAGACAACCCTGTTCCACCGCCATCTTACAACGATGCAGGGTGGTTCCAGGGCAATGTCAAGTTAATTGCTTGTGACGACGCCAGGTCGGTAAACCTCTATAGAGCCGCCGTAACGCTGATAGGGGAGATATCCGGGCGCGCGCCTCAAGGTAGTGGATGCGCGTGATATCCCCTCACGACCAAGGGCTAGAGCCTGGGTTTCTGTGCCGCCAACGGACCCAGCTGACATGCTGGAGCTGCTCCAGGAGTACAACCCGGGTCCAAGAACTGGAAGGTGGTCAACGCGGAGAAATCTGAACGGGCCACGATGCAGATAGTCCTGTTGCTCGACAGCGCTGAAAAAGCAGGACTTCAAAGTAAGCTACGGCTTCAAAAATATGAGCCTTAAGGTTTATAAGGCTGATGTCGAAGCCTTGGTCTCGCACGGAGATGGTTGAACTCCCCCCCCCCCCCCCCCCCCCCCTCCGATAAAGACGAGATTGAGGTAGACGAGGGCCAGGAAGGTGGTGGCTACGCTTCGTCAGGCTCGAGTGGAAGCTTGGCTCTCAGGAGGTTGTACTCTGAAGGTCAGCTTCTTGGGGATGGCGACTCGGATGCGACGCTCATGGAGGAGAGCGCAAACATTCTATGATCAGGGTTCTCCAAATTAACCTGCATCATTGCAAAGCAGCATCAGCTGCACTCCTACTGCACCTGTCATCAGGTGCGGTAGACATCGTACGTATAAGCTCTATAGCGCTCATGAAAAGGGTAAGCCTCGCACATGTATATTGGCTAAGTCTACTCTTAATGTTTTTCTTCTACCCAATTTTAGCGACGGGGATCTGAAAGCGGTTAGCGTCAAGGTGCTAGGGAGGAGCTTCAAGCTGGCTTCCTTCTACCTAGAACACGGTCACCAAAGCTCACTACCACCGGATAATTTCAAGGAGTTCGTGAGAGAAGGAAATCCACGAAATGATTTCATCCTACTCGGAGGCGATGCCAATGCTCACAATGCCCAGTGGAACAGCAGTGATACAAATGACCGAGGTGAGTTTATTTAACTATCTTTTAGGCACTTATCTAAGTATATGTAGTAGGGGTAATGACCCCACCTTCATTACGAGGAACCGCGAAGAGGTCCTTGACATAACCCTGGTCACAGACTCTTTCAGTGACCTGATCGTTTCACGGAGAGTTCTAAAGGAGCAGTCCTTTTCTGACCATAGATATATAAGCTTTTCTATATCGAAGGCGCACACAAGTTCTAAGTACATACAAAATAGTAGAAGAACGAACTGGGGCTACTATAAGAAGATAATAGGTAAAAAGCTATCTGAAGAGGTGCGAGCCCCAGAGAGCGAGGAGGAGCTGGACGTGCTTGCAAATAATTTCAGTCAAAAATGTAGGAATGCTTTAGATAGGGCTGGCCGACTAAAAAGGTTATGGAAACTCACAAACCACGGTGGTGGTCGTCCGATCTTGATAAGCTTAGGAAGTCATGTAGGGCGGCCTTTAATAAAGCCAAGCATGACGGACATGAATCCTAATGGGCTGCTTATAAAACGAAAATAAATATATACTAAAAAGCAATCCGAAATGAAAAGCGATCCTCCTGGGGGGATTTCTGCGGCAGGATTGAATCCACATCTGCGGCCTCCCGCTTAAGGAAGGTGCTATCGAAATCTCCAACTCAACTAAGTTACGTCCAAAAGCCGGATGGGCACTGGACGGACTCCAGCGCTGAAAGCATAAACTTGCTTATGGATACACACTTCCCAGCAAGCGCGGGCGTGTCTTCAAATATTGTTAGCGGAGGGTCACCTAATGATCAGCTAATAAGCGAAATCACAGATGATAAAAGGATTGATTGGGTTTTGCAGACCTTCAAGCCCTATAAATCGCCGTGGCCGTATGGAATTTTTCCGGCTCAGCTGCAGTATACTGCCAAACTTATAAGGCCCTGGATAAAAGGGATGTTTATAGGTTGTCTTAGGCTCAATTACGTAACAGCATCGTGGAGAGAAGTCAACGTGGTATTTATCCCCAAGGCAGGGAAAGCCTTCCACTCTAAACCACTCGAAAGACTCCTAGAGGACTACATCAGGAGGAGGATTGAGCCATCGCTTCTTTCGCAAGCTTAACATGCCTACACTAAGGGCAGGTCAACTGACACGGCCTTGCACTCACTGGTATCCGTTATCGAAAGGTCACTTGACCTCAAGGAATACACACTGGTGGCATTTCTAGATATAGCGGGTGCCTTCAACAACGTTCTCCCGGAGGCCATCATCTCGGCGCTGGCCGATTTGGGGGTTGACGCGTGCCTGGTGGAGTTTATATACAATCTGCTTACGCGTAGGCAGATTAAAACTGAGCTAGGTGAATGCATGATCCGCAGACTGGTCGGCAGAGGCACTCCGCAGGGCGGCGTTCTCTCCGCTACTTTGGGTGGTTACCGTCAACCAACTACTACGCCTCATGGAGGCAGAAGGTCACCAAGTGATCGCGTATGCAGATGACATCTGCGTCACCATGCGGAGGAAATTTCCGCAAACTCTTTGCAACCTAATGGAAGGGGCACTATCCAAAATTTCGCACTGGACCACAGCCACAGGTTTGGAAGTCAACCCGGATAAAACCGAGCTTGTCCTCTTCACTAGGAGGTACAAAGTACCAAATCTAACACCGCCAAGAAATGGGGGTACGTTTTTAGCGTTTAGCGATCAAGTAACGTATTTGGGAGTCATTCTGGATAGGAAGCTATTATGGAGTGACCATATAGTGGAGCGATCCAAGAAGGCAGCAGCAGCGCTGTTCACCTGCAAGAGGGCAATTGCCACCTCCTGGGGATTCTCCCCTAAGGTGGCCTACTGGATTTGCACAGCCATTGTGCGCCCGATTCATCTTTATGGTGTCTTGGTCTGGTGGCCTGCACTAGCTAAAAGTACCTATCTTAAAATGCTTCAAAAGGTGCAACGGAGTTCGGAGCTCTGCTTTACCGGGGCTCTCGGCTCCATCCCGTCTGAAGCACTCAACACAATGCTATACCTTCCACCTCTTGACCTGGTGGCGAAGGAAATAGCGGTCATCGCCGCTCTACGCATAGGGGAAACAGGTCTCTGCTCAAATGGATCTAGTGGACACGCAACAATCCTGAGCACGAGCGCCCCAGTCCCAATACTGGCACGCACTGACTACTGCACGCCAAAGAACGTCTTCGTTAAATACTATAGTATAAATATACCATCGCGACAAGACTGGAATACCAGACAACATACGGTACCGGGTGCCATCAACATATTCACGGATGGTTCTAAGCTTGACGGGAACGTGGGAGCAGGCCTCTTTTCATCGGATCTGGGTCTAGAGGTCTCTTTTCGCCTACCAGATCACTGTAGTGTTTACCAAGCGGAAATGCTGGAAATACACAGGGCTGTGAATCATCTCGGATCTATGCCTAAGGATGGTAAACGGGTGTTTATTTTCTCAGACAGACAGGCCACACTAAAGGCCCTGGACTCATTCGTCGACAACGCAAAGTCGGTCACTGAATGCCGCAGATCTCTTAACGAGATAGCTCAGCAATTCAGTATCAGCCTTATATGGGTACCTAGGCACAGAGATATTGAAGGCAACTGCAGAGCAGACGAGCTGGCCAGAAGAGGCACCACCGACCATATCCTTCCGGGAAATGATTCGGTAGGTATAGCCATGGCCACTTTCAGGCTTCTTGTGAATACAAGCACTATAAGAATTGCAAATGGACTATGGTCAGCCACATCATCGTGTGAGACATCCAGGCTAACCTGGCCCTCATATGACAAGGGACGAACAAGAGTGCTTCTGATTTTAAACAAATCAGTTCTATCATTCCTGATAAGGGTTCTAACAGGGCATTGTTTAATAGGCACGCATAGTGCTAGAATGGGGTTAACGACCTTCGACTATTGTCGCAGCTGCAGATGTATAGAAGAGGAGGAGAGTGTTCAGCACCTTCTCTGTCATTGTCCAGCGCTTAGTAGGCGTAGGTTGGCCATCCTTGGTAAACCTTTTCTACATGACCTTGCTGAGGTCTCTAGCTATGGAGTCAAGGCTCTAGCAAAATACATAAATTCCACGAAGTGGTTTGACCCGCTTTAGGCAGGGTAGGGGTTCTCTTTGAGACCGTATAGGGTATTACAATGGGCCCATCGGTGACCTAAGTAGTGAGCTGTTAACATAGTGTCCAGCTCAGTCCTCGCAACCTAACCTAACCTACCATATAATGTTGGTCGAGATGGTAATGCTATTCCCCCAAGTTCCCATCAACAATCCAAAAATAATCTCGATATAATCCTAAAACGATCTCGAAAAGTCCCCAAAAACAATATTTAAATAAACTGAAATGCACCATAATAAGTGGCAAAATAAGAACAAAAACAACTAGTTTCAAAATGGTTCTGAAATAGTTGCGAAAGGACCGCTAAAATAAGCTTGATAACAATACCGAGTTCTTCCCAAATAGACCCGATAAGATCCTCAAAAATCCCGAAATTGACCCAGGTAAGGCTTCTACGAAATATAGGCGTTATTGGTAGGTACACACGCCCACTATTTATATCTCAAATATTTCCCATAAATATAATTCTCGATTTTTCAGTACCCTATGAAGCTTTTCCTCTCAAATTTGACACTTACTACTGTCAATATAAAGTTTACTCAATCCGCATTAAAAAAAATATATATATATTTGGAAAAAATAACGTGATTCGGTTTATGGCCTCCCCTATTTTCTACTAACATATGAAACTACAACCCTAAAAATTTAAGGAAAAAATATCGTAAAAACGACTAAACAGTTGTTGATTTGACTTTTAATGACCTCCAAACTTCCCCGGAAGGATCCAGAAAGAATCCCCAAAGGTACTCCCAAGTGATGCCCGAATGATCTTCAAATGTCCCGGGAGGACCCCGAGAGTCCAGACTCATCCCGAAATGTCCCCGAGAGTCCCCAAAATCGTCTGAAATAACACCCTAATGATTTCGGGAAGACCCCAAGATCATCCCGAAGTGCCCGCAACTGACCACGTGAGACCCTCAATTGATCCCGAAATATCAGTCAATAGCATAATAGCTATCACATTTTCATGCTATGGCTCTTGTCTTGGATCAAGCGGCTTGCTATATAAACGCGCAAGTTATATTTTCATCCTCGCTGAGCGGATTGTGCGCTGGCCTTGGGACCCGCCACGTCAAACCACACATATAAGGCCTGATCGGCGACTTTAACGCCAGGGTGGGCACAGGTCAATGAACCCTCTCCTAATTGACGTAAGGTTGATCGACTACGCCGGTCCTCGAACATGGTTATATATGGCACGAGGTACTTGCATAAAAATATACATCAAGCTTTCTGGCTGTCTAATGGCCGAAATACACGTAATCAGATCGACCACGTTGTGATAAAGTGTGCGTCGAATGCCTCAAGTGTTTAAGATGTGCGCTCGATCCGAGGACCTAACATCGACTCGGATGATTATATCGTCGCAGCCAAATACGCGCCCGCCTCTACGCGGCTAAAACCAAGAAACAAAAACACAAGGAAAGCTATACGTTGAAAGGTGCAAACGCAACAGACTGCAAATGATTTCGTAACTCGACTCTCACACCTTCTCTCTGGGAGCACAAGTCAACCCGGCGGAAAGCAGGAACAGTGGGAGCATATCTCTAAAGCACTTCGTACCGCCGCCGAAGAGAAAATTGGTTACCGACGACCGAAAGAAAACACGCTCAGGGCTACGTTAAAAACGAGCGCAACGCGACCGCGAGTTGAAACGGATAGCGAGGCGTTCTTTACCCGACGAAATAAGCAGAGGCAGAAAGGCGTGAGTGCGAGGGGCTTGAGCTGCTAGCCACCAGGAATACGCCCGCAAATTTCCCAAAGCACCATCAGCTCAGTGAGAATTGGGAAGGACCTCTACGAGTCGTTCGAAACTAAACGAGGTTTCAGACATGGTGACCCCCAATCGTGCGATTTCTTTAATTCGATGCTGAAAAAAATTATACAAGCTGTAGAATCGCTATGGAACAATTATCTATAAAAGAATGAAATTACTGGGGTATGCTGAAGCTATTGCTATTGTGGCGAATATTAGCAGTTCTATACATCACTATGCTGTTAGTAAATAAATGCACAGCAACAGCAAAGTAAGCAACCACACATGTGCACTTGTAGTTAGCCGCTAAGAGCAGAAGTTGTTACTCACGCATACACACGCATATAACTAGAAGAGAAACGTAAATATCAGATACAAAAATAAGCACCTGCTCGCGAAAAGTCTAGACCTTAGGAGAAATGGGTGAACGAGGTGTCCGAGAGTATAAAAACAACGCAAGGTGAGGAATAAGGAATGAGTTTGATTCAAACAGGCTATTAGTGAAGTACGCGATAGTTGTAATTGTGAAGTACTACTCCCAAAGTTGTTGTAAATAAAGACAATTTTGCAATACTGAATATCGGAGTTATTTATTCGACAGTTCAGCGATTCGAACGTTAACAGGTCTGAACACCCGCGCGTTGAAAAAGAAGGGGAAAAAATGGGTTTGATGGTGCGTGAGGACAAAACGAAGTGCCTGCTGTCATCGAGCATACAGTCAGAGTGGAAATAGTAAAAGAACGTACAATAATAAAGCTATCACTTAATTAAGAGTATTTTGTGTAAAAATTGTACTACAGAAATGTGTTTTTCATACAGATGCCTTTAACTAAATCTTATGCATGATGAGTAAATTGCACGTATTTTTATGGAGAGCGGCAGATCGATCGACACTGGCGCCATCTGGCATGAAAAAGTAGCCAACTTCCAACTTTTGTTTCAAGCAAAGCATAAAAAGAAGTATGCGCAATTGCTTTGGCTAAGGGTGCTTTCACACTTTGCAAATGCAATTATTTTTACCACTCCTTGAACTAATTAAATATTTAATTCAATGAAATTAAACTATTTTTGAGTGCTAAACGACTTTCGACACTGTAAAGAAAATGAAACAACACCTTTTGGTCGTTTAAATTTTTTTGTTTTTATTTTTACAAGACAACTTTTTTTTCAAACTGTCTTGTAAAAATAAAAACAAAAAAATTTATACGACTTAAAGGTATTGTTTCATTTTCTTTACAGACTCGTTGGACCTTTGCTAACTTTTTTTTTCAAACTGTAATTTAACAACTGAATAGGACACAGAATATGTCAGCAAATATTTCTCTGTTACAGTGAGAGTGTTTATAATAGTAATTCGTGAAATTTTGTATATGAATGGGCAAAATATACTCCAATTACTAAATCCGAAGTTCCTTAATATTTGCAAACGCAACATATTGCGTGACTGTGGTGATGTTACTGGCGTGCAAAAGATTGCGTTAACGCATATTATGAAAAACTTCATTGCGGCTCGGCCATAAGTACTGCCCTCAGTCTCGAATTAATGCAGAACATGGCAACAGAAGTACGGAACAAAATTAAAATCATTTCTTTTCCGGTGAGAAACTCGTGGTCATTGCCAAAAATGCAAGACCGCATACATATGTATATGTAAAATATTCAAACTAAACGTGTGACAACTAAAATGCCCTCTTTAAAAAATATATATGGGATATTCCATTCCATTTCGACCAATTTTGAACCCGACCCCTTTAGAATTGGCTGAAAGTTTTTCTTCTTTTTCTAGCTTACGAAAGACGTTTTTCAGAAGTTTTTCAAATTTTTTCATCCGTTTGGGATCTTTTTTTTTTTTAATTTGTTTTTAAATGTACATTTCGGAAAAAATTCAAAAAGTTTTTAAAGTTTTTTTTTTGTAATTTTTCAGTTTTTCGAGATTTTTCGAATTTCGCCCTTTTTTTTTTTTTTCTCATAAAAAACTTCAATCAATTCTGCAATCATCCCCACTAATCCCGGAGAGGGCCGAGAATTTTTTTTTTTTTTATTTAATTGAAAAAAAAAAAATTAAAATTGTTTTTGTATTTTTTCCGAAAAGTACATTTAAAAACATATTTAAAAAAAATGATCCCAAACGGTAAATTTTTGAAAATGTTATAGCATTTTGAAAAAAACACCGTTTTCCAACTCAAAATAAGTTTTAAATATTTTGAAAAAAACCGTATATAACTTTTTCAAAAATTGAACGTTTGGGATCATTTTTTTTTAATATGTTTTTAAATGTACTTTTCGGAAAAAATACAAAAAAAATTTTAAAGTTTTTTTTTCAATTAAATAAAAAAAAAAAAAAAAATTCTTGGCCCACTTCGGGATTAGTGGGGATGATTGCAGAATTGATTAAAGTTTTTTATGAGAAAAAAAGGGCGAATTCGAAAAATCTCGAAAAACTGAAAAATTACAAAAAAAAAAAACTTTAAAAATTTTTTTGAATTTTTTCCGAAAAGTACATTTAAAAACAAATTTAAAAAAAAAAAGATACCAAACGGTCAATTTTTGAAAAAGTTATAGCATTTTGAAAACAAAAACGGTGTTTTTTTAAAAATTCGAAAAAAAAATTTGAAAAACTTCTGAAAAACGTCTTTCGTAAGCTAGAAAAAGAAGAAAAACTTTCAGCCAATTCTAAAGGGGTCGGGTTCAAAATTGGTCGAAATGGGATGGAATACCCCATATGCATGTGTCTATATTTTTATAGTATACAATTTTACGCTCGAATGTAGTGGTATGTGCCCAAATCTCGCCAGATGCATTCATGACTATAAATATGTTGCTTATTAGATAAATGCGGTCGCACGAGGCTTCGCCAAGCACCTCAATCAAAACAAGTAAGGAAGGCTAAGTTCGGGTGTAACCGAACATTACACACTCAGCTGAGAGCTTTTGAGACAAAATAAGGGAAAATAACTATGTAGGGAAATGAACCTAGGGTAACTCTGGAATGTGTTTGTATGACATGGGTATCAAATGAAAGGTGTTAATGAGTATTTTAAAAGGGAGTGGTTCTATAGGTGGACGCCTTTTCGAGATATCGCCATAAAGGTGGACCAGGGTGACCCAGAACATCACCTGTCGGGTACCGCTAATTTATTTGTATATGTTATTCCACGAACAGTATTCCTGCCAAAATTTCATGGGCTTTTGATTTCACCCTGCAGAACTTCTTCATTTTCTTCTACTTAATATTGTAGGTGTCATGCCCATTTTACAAAGCTTTTTCTAAAGTTATATTTTGCGTCAATAAACGAATTCAATTACAATCCAATTACCACGTTCCATCCTTTTTTTCATATTTGGTATAGAAGAATTCTGGAATTTTTTTCATTTTTCGTAATTTTCGATATCGAAAAAGTGGGCGTGGTCATAGTAAAATTTTAAAATTAAATTTTTGTTCGACTTATGGCATTAAAAGTATTCTAGACAAATTAAATGAAAAAGGGCGGAGCCACGCCCATTTTGAAATTTTCTTTTATTTTTGTATTTTGTTGCCCCATATCATTACTGGAGTTGAATGTTAACATAATTTACATATATACTGTAAAGATATTAAATTTTTTGTTAAAATTTGACTTAAAATTTTTCTTTTTAAAAAGTGGGTGTGTTCGTCATCCGATTTTGCTAATTTTTATTTAGCACACATATAGTAATAGGAGTAACGTTCCTGCCAAATTTCATCATGATATCTTCAACGACTGCCACATTACAGCTTGCAAAACTTTTAAATTACCTTCTTTTAAAAGTGGGCGGTGCCACGCCCATTGTCGAAATTTTACTAATTTTCTATTTTGCGTCATAAGGTCAACCCACCTACCAAGTTGCATCGCTTTAGCCGCTTTGGTAATCAATTATCGCACTTTCGGTTTTTCGAAATTTTCGATATCGAAAAAGTGGGCGTGGTTATAGTCCGATTTCGTTCATTTTAAATAGCGATCTGAGATGAGTGGCTTTTTGATGCAGTTAGGTGAGAAGTAAAATCATGTCGCGCACCTAAATCAGACAGCAAATTAACGAAGGGCAAGGAAAGGTCAGGAAAGGTTTGTGTATTTTTAATTGTGTGACAAGGTGTATTATGAATTTGTTATCGAAGTGTACAAAATTTGCCGTCACTTTTTTTGAAGTTATCGAATTTTTTACAAAAAGTTAAAGATATCCTATCGAAAATCATCGATTTTTTATCGAAGTTATCGGTACGTTATAAAATAGATATCCATCTATTATCGAAAAGTTATCGATGTTATCAACAAGTTATCGATACGCTATGTTGTAAAGTTATAGGTTTGTATCAAAATACTATCAATTTGTTGTCGTTTATAGGAGTGCTGCCAATGTGTTATCGGCGAGCCATCGATTTCTTATCGACGTTTTATCGGCTATGAAACATATACCGATAAAACTTCAATATAAAATCGATGACACTTCTGTAAAGCGTCGATAAAAAGCCGATAAAAAATAACTAAGAAGCCGATGACTGGACGATATCAAATTGATAACATGACGATAGTAATTCGCTATCGATAATAAAACAATTACTTGTCGGTATCCGTTTTAGCCGATACGAAACCGACGCAACAGCTGCGTCATAAAGCACATTATTTCATGTTGCACGAGACGAGGATACAAATAAAAAGATATACACATACATGCGTAGACCATATGTATTTCTCATCAACAGGAAAGTATGTATCTGTTTTGAATTGTAGATATTTTTATACTCAGCTGTGCCTAGCACACAGAGTAACGGTGTAAATAAATCATGATACATATGTATGTGCATATATCGTCGACTTAGAGAGCAAGGCGAAAAACTATCTACTTGAATTTTTCGTTGAAAGCAAATGAAGTGATCTCATCATAAAGTTACTTTACTTTTTGTGTAACCAATATTTGATGTTACTGTTATGCCAGGTTTAAGGGCCAATTAATGGTGACTTATAACCACATAACCATAACAAGATAAAACTGCTGATCGAACCTACCTTATGGAAATCAATGTAATCGATTAATGATGCCATACCATAACGCTATCGCCGTAGCCATACCATAGCCAACCAATTGGTTTTTGGTTTCTCGCCATATTCATAACCGAAAAATATATGAGTTGGTGAATTTAATAACTTGTTGTATATTTTATTCATTGTTTTGCATACGTTATGATTAAGAGACTTATTTTTTGTGGAATATGTTTGTAATTTTTTGCGTTTTCTTCATTTTTATGAAATTTTTACGATTCTTAGGTTAAGGCACCATTAATCGATCACATTGGAGATGGTTATGGATATGGGTATGGTTACGACTATGGCGTCAAGGTTTAGGAAGTTTGATTAGCCCTTTATGCATTACCTCCTGCTCCATCAAACTGCAACAAAGTCACTTTTTGGAAAAATGGTGCTTAGCAGGTCTGCACTTTAAGCCGACGATATGTTTCTTAACACGATTTGGGTAATTGGGGTGATTTCGCTTTTTAAAATTGAGGAAAATCATTTTTTAGTAGAATATATATTAGCAATAAGGAAATAAGGGTTCAGTTCTTCATTAAAAGCTTCAAATGTTGAAAATACTCACCGCCCACTTTTGAGTAATGCAATTTAACAAATATTATTAATCAAGGTTCAAGCCCCGTTTATTCTTTCATAAATGAATTCGGTGTATGGATCACTTTTATATTCGTGAGAAGTATCTCCAATTAAATTGTATTTTACTTCCTAAGTGCAATAAATCCGAAAAAAGTAGCTTTTTTTTTTAAATGGGCGCACAGCTGAGTATACTATGTTCGGTTACAAGCGAACTTAGATTTCTTTGCTTGTTTATGATGAGTTCAAACTCATACATATGTATGTACATGTATATTGTAGTTTTTTTTTATACTCAGCTGAGCAGAGCTCACAGAGTATATTAATTTTGTTCGCATAACGGTACCCCGTAATAATACTGTTTTCACACAGAAACTTAATGATCTCATTTCACCTTCTAATGAAATCGTAAATTTTTTGCTTTCACACAGAAGTAACTGCTCGATTAGTATGAAGGATGAAATGTCAAGCGAATAAAATGATAATGCTATATGACAGACAATCATGGCGGAACGATACAAGGTGGCAGCATGGTGACATACCTACATACATAAATAAGAATTCCATGTACTTTGTTTTTGTAAATTCGACGGACAAATGTCAAAATCGTACTGCGCCGGAAGTTGATGTATCAAATCAAATAAAAAAGGTTATAACCAGCTGTTCGATGCGGCCACCTTGTATCGTTCCGCCATGCAGACAATGACATTTACTTTGACAAATGACATTTTTAAGCACTGAACACACCAAAAACTAAGAAACTGAACGCTCCCAACATAGTTGCATTGTGCTTTTGATTGACTTCATTAGGCATTCGATTAGCTACTAATGAAATAATTATAGATTCGAATTTTGTAGGGAAGATTGAGCTCAATAAGCGTCTTAATGTACAAAACTGCCTTTATTATTCAATAAGCCGTCTGTGTGAAAACAGTATTACGGCATAAACTAATCAAGATAGATATAGATTTCGATATCGAAAATTTCGAAAAACCGAAAGTGCGATAATTCACTACCAAAGACGGATAAAGTGATGAAACTTGGTAGGTGGGTTGACCTTATGACGCAGAAAATAAAATTTTTAAAATTTTGGACAATGGGCGTTGCACCGCCCACTTTTAAAAGAAGGTAATTTAAAAGTTTTGCAAGCTGTAATTTGGCAGTCGTTGAAGATATCGTGATGAAATTTGGCAGGAACGTTACTCCTATAACTATATGTGTGCCAAATAAAACTTAGCAAAATCGGATGGCGAACACGCCCACTTAAAAAAAAAAAATTTTTAAGTCAAATTTTAACAAAAAATTGAATATCTTTACAGTATATAAGCAACAATATACAAAAATAAAAGAAAATTTCAAAATGGGCGTGGCTCTGGCCTTTTTCATTTAATTTGTCAAGAATACTTTTAATGCCATAAGTCGAACAAAAATTTACCAATCCATGTGAAATTTGGTAAGAGCATTGCTTCTATGATGATAACTGTTTTCTGTGAAAATGGGCGAAATTGGTTGAAGCCATGCCCAGTCTTTATACACAGTCGACCGGCTGTCCTTCCGCTCGGCCGTTAACACGATAACTTGAACAAAAATCGATATATCTTTACTAAACTTAGTTCACGTACTTATCTGAACTCACTTTATCTTGGCATTAAAAATGGACGATATCCGACTATGACCACGCCCACTTTTTCGATATCGAAAATTTCGAAAAATGAAAAAAAAAAATTGGATTGGTTGTTTGACGAAAAGTATACATAACTTTGGAAAACACTTTGTAAAATGAGTGTGACACTAGGGTGGTTACAAGGTATATGGTGAATTTAAATTTTTGTTCTATCTTTCGGGGCACCCTCCTAAAATATGCTAATAGATCAGAAAATGATTATTGCAAAGTTTCAGGCCAATCCGATAATGTTAAAAGGTGCCTCATTGGGGTCAAAGTTAGGAAAAACAGCGATTTTTCAGAAAAAATGTTAGTGCTTCGTCAGTAAAAGTGAAACCATTTATGCCAGGAACTTGACTCGTATACCATTGAATATTGTAATGTCCATAGACGTTTGCATGGAAATTAAAAATTAGGGATATCCACTATGACCTGATCTGATAAATGCTAAATACTGCTAAAAATATTATTAAGATCAAAGTCGATACAAATAAAATTACCTATCGAATGGTGTACAAGTCAAGTTCCTGGCATAAATGGTGTCACTTATACTGACGACACACTAAAAATTTTTCTGAAAAATCGCTGTTTTTCCTAACTTTGACCTCAATGAGGCACGTGTTAACATTATCGGATTGGCCTGAAACTTTGTATGTATCATTTTTATACTCAGTTGAGCACAGCTCACAAAGTATATTAACTTTGACTGGATAACGGTTGGTTGTACAGGTATAAAGGAATCGAGATAGATATAGACTTCCATATGTCAAAATCATCAGTATCGAAAAAAAATTTGATTGAGCCATGTTCGTCCGTCCGTCCACACGATAACTTGAGTAAATTTTGAGGTATCTTGATGAAATTTGGTATGTAGGTTGCTGGGCACTCATCTCAGATCGCTATTTAAAATGAACGAAATCGGACTATAACCACGCCCGCTTTTTCGATATCGAAAATTTCGAAAAATCGAAAAAGTGCGATAATTCATTACCAAAGACGGATAAAGCGATGAAACTTGGTAGGTGAGTTGAACTTATGACGCAGAATAGAAAATTAGTAAAATTGTGGACAATGAGCGCGGCACCGCCCACTTTTAAAAGAAGGTAATTTAGTTTTGCAAGTTGTAATTTGGCAGTCGTTGAAGATATCATGATGAATTTGGCAGGAGCATTACTCCTATTACTATATGTATGCCTAATTAAAATTAGCGAAATCGGAGAACGACCACGCCCACTTTAAAAAAAAAAAATTTTTTTAATTCAAATTTTAAAACAAAAGTTAATATCTTTACAGTATATAAGTAAATTATGTCAACATTCAACTCCAGTAATGATATGGTGCAACAAAATACAAAAATAAAAGAAAATTTCAAAATGGGCGTGGCTCCGCCCTTTTTCATTAAATTTGTCTTGGATACTTTTAATTCCATAAGTCGAACAAAAATTTACCAATCCTTGTGAAATTTGGTAGAGGCTTAGATTCTAGGACGATGACTGTTTTTTGTGAAAAAGGGCGAAATCGGCTGAAGCCACACCCAGTTTTTATACACAGTCGACCGTCTGTCCTTCCGTTCGGCCGTTAACACGATAACTTGAGCAAAAATCGATATATCTTTACTAAACTCAGTTCACGTACTTATCTGAACGCACTTTGTATTGGTGTAAAAAATGGCCGAAATCCGACTATGACCACGCCCACTTTTTCGATATCGAAAATTACGAAAAATGAAAAAATGCCATAATCATATACCAAATATGAAAAAAGGGATGAAACATGGTAATTGGTTAGTTTATTGACGCAAAATATAGCTTTAGAAAAAAACTTTGTAAAATGGGTGTGACACCTACCATATTAAGTAGAAGAAAATGAAAAAGTTCTGCAGGGCGAAATCAAAAGCCCTTGGAATCTTGGCAGGAATACTGTTCGTGGTATTACATATATAAATAAATTAGCGGTACCCGACAGATGATGTTCTGGGTCACCCTGGTCCACATTTTGGTCGATATCTCGAAAACGCCTTCACATTTACAACTACCACCACTCCCTTTTAAAACCCTCAAACACATTATAGAGTCACCCCTGGCCCACATTTATGGCGATATCTCGAAAAGGCGCCCACCCATAGAACTAAGGCCCACTCCCTTTTAAAATACTCATTAACACCTTTCATTTGATACCCATATCGCACAAACAAATTCTAGAGTCACCCCTGGTCCACCTTTATGGCGATATCTCCAAAAGGCGTCCACCTATAGAACTAAGGCCCACTCCCTTTTAAAATGGTCATTAACACCTTTCATTTGATACCCATATCGTACATACAAATTCTAGAGTCACCCCTGGTCAACCTTAATGGCGATATCTCGAAAAGGCGTCCACCCATAGAACTAAGGTCCACTCCCTTTTAAAATACTCATTAACACCTTTCATTTGATACCCATATCGTACAAACAAATTCTAGAGTCAGCCCTGGTCCACCTTTATGGCGGTATCCCTAAATGGCGGCCACCTATAGAACTATGGCCCACTCCCTCTTAAAATACTCTTTAATACCTCCCATTTGATACACATGTAATACAAACACATTCCAGGGTTACCCTAGGTTCATTTTCCGACATGGTGATTTTCCCTTATTTTGTCTCCATATCTCTCAACTGAGTATGTAATGTTCGGTTACACCCGAAACTTAGCCTTCCTTACTTGTCTAATCTATTGGCATATTTTATGGGGGTGCCCCAGCGGAAAATCTAAAATTGATTTCTGGTGGCCACCCTAGTGTGACACCTACCATATTAAATAGAAGAAAATTAAAAAGTTCTATAGGGCGAAACCAAAAGCCCTTGGAATCATGGCAGGAATACTGTTCGTGGTATTACATATATAAATAAATTAACGGTACCCGACGGATGATGTTCTGGGTCACGCTGGTCCACATTTTGGTCGATATCTCGAAAACGCCTTCACATATACGACTAGGGTCCACTCCCTTTTAAAACCCTCATTAATACCTTGAATTTGATACCCATGTCATACAAACACATTCCAGGGTTACCCTACGTTCATTTTCCTACATGGTGATTTTCCCTTATTTTGTCTCCATAGCTCTCAACTGAGTATGTAATGTTCGGTTACACCCGAACTTAACCTTCCTTCTTGTTTTGTAGCAAGCTTTGTAGAAACGCATCGACCAAGATGTGCGCCTACAAAGGCCGTTGGCGACTGGTGCATGTTGTTGTCGCCTCGAACTTGAACTTGATAAATGAAATTATCTTCCTATTTTCAGATTGCAAGTGTGCATATATGAATATGTAGTATGTATGTAATTGGTTTACACGCAAAAGATATTTGGTTGTTTTAATTAATATGTGCATCTGGGCCAGCAATCTATTATAGGTCTGTGGCATACGGTGGTGTATATCTAAATAAAGCATCTTTTTTACGAGTTGATTTTCTACTCGATTTATTTACATTTATTTGTGGTAGCTCATTTCGGGACTATCTCCGGTTTGCTTCTGGGCTTTTTTGGACGGATTCGGGACTTTTCAGATAATATTTTCGAGAACATTTCCGGATCATATGGGCGGGACGGTTTCGGAATAATTTCGAAACGAGCTTTGTGACCATTTGGAGCTAAATTAGTGATTATTCTCGGAATCATTTTCGGGTTATTTAGGGCTCATTTCTCTATTTCAGGACTATCAACGGATCAGTTTTGGACATTTTACTGTGATCATTTGGGCTATTTCGGGATCATATAGGGATAAGTTCGAGAAAACTATAAGGATTACTCTGGGGCTAGTTTGGTATTGCTTTCGGCATAATAACGGGACCGTTTCGGAACCATTTTAGTATTGTGTTCGGGATCATTTTGGGACTAGTATATCGAATTAAATGTAAGATTATTCCGTGATTGTTGTCGTTCGAGACTAATTTTGGAACACTTCGAGATTTAGAGATAATTACGGAATCCGCAATACTTTCAAAACCATTACAGAATTATATTCAAGATCATTTCGGAACCCGTTTCGGCATAATTTTTGGACTACTTCGATAATAACTTCGAAACTAATTCGGGATAACCTTGGAATTGTTTTCGGAACAGTTTCGAAACTAAGGTCAGTGTCACGCTCATTCACGGATGCAAGCGACTAATCATCACTATTTGTCACGCAGGGGGGAGGGGGGCCGAAAAGCAGCTAAATGAGTATTACGTAATATGTATGGCCCCTAAAGTCCACTGTATCAATATATATATTAATCATATTGTTTCGTAAATACTACATAGAGAACGACCGAACATCGATTCTTTAAAGCCGAGCCGAAACATTTTGTCAGAGGCCAAACAAAGCCCAGGGGATAAACCAAATTAGAACATTTATAAGGAAAAAAGCCAAAGAGATCAGGCTTATTGTAGTTGCCCAGAGAGGCAGCAACGACATGACCTATTGGTCCCGAGCCGTTCCTGCCAGTAGGCTCGCAGGAAATTAGTGGGCATCTATTAGTAGGAGAAAGGGAAAAGAGAGAAGAACACTGGCGCAATATTCCAGGCCTTAGACAATCTAAGTTACTGTTAGAGGTTACAACTCGATATAGGGCATTAATAGGCGTCTCGAAAGATAACCTAAGAATCCTAACGGCTATTCTTACAGGACACTGTAGACTGAACAGTCACATGCAAAAGGTGGGTATAAAATCGAACAACACATGCCTATTTTGTGATCGATCAGCGGAGACGGCGGACCACATCCTCCTGGAGTGTGACGCAATCCCAAGACGTACGGCTGAGTTTATGGGCTCACCATGGCCAGAGCATTCTCACATCAAATCCTCCAAGCCAGGTGAGCTGCTAGGGTTCATCAGAGATGTCGGCTTGAATGAGGTTCTGTGAAGTAGCTGAGGGCACAATAGACCAATGGTCGCAGTGCGATCCTCAATTAATTATCTATCTATTGTAGTTGTATGCTTAAGAGGTACTGTCTCTGAATCAAAAACTTGTGTCCTAACAAGGCCGAACCGAACAAGTCAATTTTGGTCGTTCTCGCCTACATACAGATAAAGGAAACCAAAGTATAGAAATACAATTATTTCTATCGCATGTTACCGGATAATAATCTGAGTATTGTGCAAATCTTCATTATATAGAAACAACATATTTACAGAAACCCAAAAATTTGAGTATTTATTATGTATATGTAATACATTTATCATTTATGTTTTGCAAATTACAATCGAATCAATTAATTTCAAAATATCAATTTATTCAAATACAAAGGAAATTGTGCACTCAAATTTTAAAAGAGATATGTTGTTATTCACATGGCTATATGCGATTACTTGATCCGCATACTGCATGTACGTCATAGAAATATGTGACCCAAAAAAATAAATTATGTTTAATAAATTATAATAGGAACATATTAAAACGCAAACAAATAAGAAAAACAAACGAATCTAATAGAAACGGAAATAATCCATTATAAAAAAAAAAAAACAGGTAAAAAGAGGGTAAGTATCACACACCCGTGCGACGAGGCCAGGACAAAAATATATTATATTCGTTGTTTTGAGGATATGCTCAAATCGTTCAAGCTCAAGCAAATTGGTTATCTTGGACCTACATTTCAACAATTCTGAACTATATTATATATATATCAATACGTTTGATAAAGTATTACTGAAGTTCTTAAGGTTTATCTGAGCGAAGCGATTTGAAAATGTGTCCAACAATTTAAATTTGCTCTGATCTCGCCAGATGAATGTGTTTATAAAAGGAAGAGAACATAAATTTAAAAGTATCAAATAAATATAAGCGCTTAAAGCAATTTTGTAAAGTACACAAACTTATTACGGTGTTATTTTCTCATTCATTTGCGCGATTCTTTGGGCATCGGAATTATTGAAGTGCACTTTCATGTTATGCTGAATATGGTCCATTATAGTTTTAAATGGAATCTTGCATGTGTGACAAATAATCGATTTGTTCGGTGTGCGATGTACGCCAGTATGTGCAGTTGATTTTTTTACTGATCTTGCCGAAGGTGGCGCCATTTCTGATGGCAGTAAACTATCAACTGCAGCAACTGCAGTTTTTGCTATCATCGTAATTTCGGCAAGTGCTGGAAACGACAATCACATATTTAAATAGATTTTAACAATATTATTGTTTTTATTTGAACTTACCCCTCTTATCGTTCATAGAATCTTGTGAGCTTACCGAAACACTACTCAAATCTGAAGATGAACGATGTTGCAATGCATTTACAGTAAGGCCTTGTTGATGTGGATTTGCCTTTGTCTGTGTAGAATATCCATGAAAAACTGCAGGCAACTGCGCCTTTTCAACGTGATCCATTTCATGAAATGTTAATTTGCGTTTTTCTTTCGGTGGTATTTTTGGACAATTTTGCAATAGGTGAATGTGTAATGCACGTACAAGTGCAAATTTCTTATCGCAATATTTACATTTATTTGCAACATTTGTTTGTGATACAGTTGATGCAGCAGTCGAAGAAGTTGCTAGTGTAGATTTCTTGACAAAGGCCGGTGGTCCATCACCTTCATGTGAACGTTTATGTGCATCTAACAAGGATTTAATACCGTATTTGCTACCACATACACTACACACAAATGATGTACTCGTTTTCGCACCTGCTACACTTTGGCGTATTTTTGAATTTAATGCTGGTAATATTCTGTTGACGCTTGCAGGCTTTTGCAATTCATTGACAGCTTTATCATTTGGGTATATAGATTTTCGATTTGATGGTATTGATTTACTTGATGCTATTGTTGTTGTCGTTTGTTTAACAGTAGTGTTTACAGGTTTTGTTATATTCGTAGCTTGGTTAGTTATAGTTGTCGTTGGTTTAGTTGTAGCTGTCGTTGTATTGGTTACAGTTTGGACCTTTGTTTCAATTGGTGGAGCAAGCCCGATTGCCGATTGTGGTGTTTTGCCAAGTGGCAACATGCTTTTACGATTGGATTTAGACGGTAAATTGTTTGCTCCTAAACTTTTCCAATTTTGCTGTCCAACAATTGCGCAGGAACGTCTAGCTATTTTACGTGCAGGACTATTTAATGTGGTTTTCACTAATACTGACATACGTTGGGTATATGCAAAAGGACGTTTCTCTGCCTGCGACAGTGCAGTAGAAGGTAACATTGAAGTTCGTCCTTTTGTGGCATACGATGTAGGTTTATGTTGATCGAATACAACTGCATTTTTTGTCTTGTCGATCACTACAGTAGTGGATTCGGCTATTTTTAAAACTTTGTTCATCAATTTTGGTATTTCTGTAGATATCTGTTTCTCGAGATTTGTTTTCATGATAAAATCATTAACTGACAAACGTTTATTTGTATTTGTAGCAATTCTCGATGGGCGATTGGTTAGGAGATCAGGCTCACAAATAGGTCTTTTAGGAATGGAAGTACGTTTATTTTTCACTATAGCGGAATCTTTATGTGACAAAATTAAAAAAATAAACGTTACTATTAGAATATAAATAAGTATTTTACTATTGCAGTTAGTTGGCTTTTCCTAAGTAACTTTCAAAACGTATTTTCCCTTCAAGCAGATTTTTAAGAGCAAAGAAGTTTTAAAAATTATAGGAGAATAGCGCACTAACAACATTTTATATGTATTAACTGAGATATGTCACCTTTTTTTACAGGGTTTTTTGCTGCTGCTGCCGCCAGATTGTCCTTAACTTTGGACGGTTCAGTATCAATGTAATTTTTATTTCCAACATCTTTTTTCTCTCTTATCGTAGACACTAAAAACAAAATATGTTTATTAATCTATAAATCCTAAAAAATAAAGTCGATAAATATCATTGTACGCCTATCACCTCACACAGAATGCTCCGATTTTAAAACGGGTTTTTGCATTTGAAAGCTTAGCTACGTGAGATTGACATTTTAAATATGATTTGATATGTTTGCTTAAAAATTTCAATCTACCTCTACCGATGAGATACATACATATCGTCGGCTTACTATGTAAACCTGCTTAATACCATCTTGGTCAAAAATGGCTTTTTGATGCAGTTAAGAGAACAGTAACATCATGTCGCGCACCTAAATCAGACAGCAAATTAACGCAGGGCAAGGAAGATTCAGGAAAGGTTTGTGTATTTTTAATTGTGTGACGAGGTACAGACGTGTTATGGATTTGTTATCGCAGTGTACTAAATTTGCCATCGCTTTTTCTATCGAAAATCATCCATTGTTTATCGAAGTTATCTGTACGTTATAAAATAGTTATTCAATAGATGTTCAATAGAAAGTTATCGATGTTATAAACAAGTTATCGATACGCTATGTTGTTAAGTTATAGGTTTGTATAAAAATTATCGATTTATTGTCGAAAAGATATCAATTTTTTATCGGAGTGCTGCCAATGTGTTATCGGCGAGCCATCCATTTCTTTTCGGCTATGAAACAGATACCGATAAAATCTCAATATCAAATCGATGACACTTCTGTAAAGCGTCGATAACAAGCCGATAAAAAATAAAAAAAGCCGATGACTAGACGATAACAAATCAATAACACGACGACGGGTTTTTGATTGATTTTATCACAAGTGGGCGGTGCCACGCCCATTTAAACAATTTTTTATCAGGAGTCTCAATATCAGTCAACATGTCAAATTTCAACATTCTACTACCAACTAAATAGTCAGGTTTTTTGTGTTTTCCAAAATGTTATATCGTTATGTGAAAATGTGATGTCAACTTTTACGAATTTTACAGGAGACGAAAAAAAATGAATAATTTTTGAAATAACCTTTTTTTTTCAAAACTGTGAATGATTATTGTGAAATATGCTAAGTCAACTTTTACGAATTTTACAGGAGACGAAAAAAAATAAATAATTTTTGAAATAACCTTTTTTTTCAAAACTGTGAATGAGGATACCTTAGTTGCAATACTTTTGAGTGTAGAAGCTTTGAAAAAGATAAATAAAAATCATGTATGCTAACCCAGCAGCTATTTTATGACAGCACAATTTCGGCACTCAAAACAAATTTTTTCTCCTGACTTAGCACTTTTTACTCAATATGTTTCCCCATCACTCCTTTTAATGATTGAAATATAACACTAAAACTATATATTTCACAAAAAATGCTATTTATTTGTCAAACTATTTCTAACGGTTCTAATGTGGACTCTTTTGCCGGATGGTGCGCAGACAATAATTTATTTTTAAATTCAAACAAATGCTGTGTTGTGTCTTATTCCATAAAGAAAACTGATACACACTTTATCTACAAACTAAATGCTAAATCTCTTAATAGTGATCAAGAGAGTAAAGACTTGGGTGTAATTTTTGACACCAAACTCTCTTTTTCTAGTCACATTGACTTCGTTGTTTCAAAATTTGTTGCAATGGTTGGGTTCAGTAGACGTAACACCAGTGACTTTAAGGACCCTATGACTTGAATATTCCTCAATATGGAATCCTTTCTATGAATCTAACTCCTATAAAATTGAGAAAGTTCAACAAATTTTTACAAAAATTGCTTTACATATGCTTCACTGGCCAGACGGCCTCCCATCATATACCAGCAGGCACAAACTGCTTGGTCTTCAGGCTTTGCATGACAGAAGAACTTTTATCTCACTCATGCTTGCCTATAATGTAATAAACTTTAGCACGAATTGCTCTGATTTATCTAATTTGTTCATTCCATATATTCCACTGCGTGGTCTTCGGCATAATAGATTATTTATCGAAATAACTCATAAATCGAATTATGCTATGAATGAACCTACATATAACTAGGACTATACATCTAGCAAATCGATTCAGTAGTGTTATTAATTTTAATATAAGTTTGAATTGTTTTCTATTTTTAACTAGTCTGTAAGAAAGCATGTAGTTATCGAAATGTAAGAATTAAAGTAGATTATGGTCAGCGCAAATCATTTATCAAAGACCAAAGGCATGACTCAATTGCGTGAATCCAATTTCAAGGGGCTGTGTTGCGCAGCCTTCTCAAGGGGTTGCCTGCGCAATATATAGTTTCTCCAACCCAATTGTCAACCTCACCTACCCGTGGAGAGTCCTGTTTCAATGACAGCCGAGGCTCTGGCGACCCCAATTCCTCTTGGAACTAGGGGGTGGGGAGGGCGGGATGGCATAGAAGGTTTAATGTGGTCATATAAATCGTTCCCGAGATGGTCGGGCTAGTACCTTAATAGTGCTTTGTTGCCGGAACGGACCGGATTTATATCCGGCAAGGACCATCACCATCGGTAACACTCCCCAAAGCCTTCGGGGAGTGTCTTCATCGTTAATACAACAACAACAACAACAAAACCTGTATTTTTAGACTGAATGAATTAAATAAATAAATAAAATGCGCGCACAAAGAAATGACTAGTAATTCAGATTGATATTATTGACAGGTTGACTCAGCAAATTCTTTTTAACATCTGACGACTTAGCACATTTACACATCATTGCCCACAGCACGTAAAAATGAAAAATTAAAATATTTTTTTTTGTGATCGATGTATTTTGAATTCAGTTTTAAAACTGCATTGAAATAAAATTTTTCAAAAAAGTGACACACATTTTCACATTAAGCTAACGATATATATAACGGTTGGTTGTACATGTATAAAGGAATCGAAATAGATTTAGACTTCCATATATCAAAATCATCAGTATCGAAAAACAAGTAAGGAAGGCTAAGTTCGGGTGTAACCGAACATTACATACTCAGTTGAGAGCTATGGAGACAAAATAAGGGAAAATCACCATGTAGGAAAATGAACCTAGGGTAACCCTGGAATGTGTTGTTTGTACGATATGGGTATCAAATGAAAGGTGTTAATGAATATTTTAAAAGGGCGTGGGCCTTAGTTCTATAGGTGGACGCCTTTTCGAGATATCACCATAAAGGTGGACCAGGGGTGACTCTAGAATTTGTTTGTACGATATGGGTATGAAAAGAAAGGTGTTAATGAATATCTTAAAAGGGCGTGGGCCTTAGTTCTATAGGTGGACGCCTTTTCGAGATATCACCATAAAGGTGGACCAGTGACTCTAGAATTTGTTTGTACGATATGGATATGAAAAGAAAGGTGTTAATGAGTTTTTTAAAAGGGCGTGGACCTTAGTTCTATAGGTGGACGCCTTTTCGAGATATCGCCATAAAGGTGGACTAGGGGTGACTCTAAAATTTGTTTGTACGATATGGGTATCAAATGAAAGGTGTTAATGAGTATTTTAAAAGGGAGTGGGCCTTAGTTCTATAGGTGGACGCCTTTTCGAGATATCGCCATAAAGGTGGGCCAGGGGTCACACTAGAATTTGTTTGTACGATATGGGTATCAAATGAAAGGTGTTAATGAGTATTTTAAAAGGAAGTGGGCCTTAGTTCTATAGGTGGACGCATTTTCGATATATCGCCATAAAGGTGGACCAGGGGTGACTCTAGAATTTGTTTGTACGACATGGGTATCAAATGAAAGGTGTTAATGAGTATTTTAAAAGGGAATGGGCCTTAGTTCTATAGGTGGACGCCTTTTCGATATATCGACACAAAGGTGGACCAGGGGTGACTCTAGAATTTGTTTGTACGATATGGGTATGAAAAGAAAGGTGTTAATGAATATTTTAAAAGGGCGTGGGCCTTAGTTCTATAGGTGGACGCCTTTTCGAGATATCACCATAAAGGTGGACCAGTGACTCTAGAATTTGTTTGTACGATATGGGTATGAAAAGAAAGGTGTTAATGAGTTTTTTAAAAGGGCGTGGGCCTTAGTTCTATAGGTGGACGCCTTTTCGAGATATCGCCATAAAGGTGGACCAGGGGTGACTCTAGAATTTGTTTGTACGATATGGGTATCAAATGAAAGGTGTTAATAAGTATTTTAAAAGGGAGTGGGCCTTAGTTCTATAGGTGGACGCCTTTTCGAGATACCGCCATAAAGGTGAGCCAGGGGTCACACTAGAATTTGTTTGTACGATATGGGTATCAAATGAAAGGTGTTAATGAGTATTTTAAAAGGAAGTGGGCCTTAGTTCTATAGGTGGACGCATTTTCGATATATCGCCATAAAGGTGGACCAGGGGTGACTCTAGAATTTGTTTGTACGACATGGGTATCAAATGAAAGGTGTTAATGAGTATTTTAAAAGGGAGTGGGCCTTAGTTCTATAGGTGGATGCCTTTTCGATATATCGCCATAAAGGTGGACCAGGGGTGACTCTATAATGTGTTTGTACAATATGGGCGTCAAATTAAAGGTATTAATAAGAATTTTAAAAGGGAGTTGTGGTAGTTGTATATGTGAAGGCGTTTTAGAGATTTCGACCAAAATGTGAACCAGGGTGATCCAGAACATCATGTCGGGTACCGCTAATTTATTTATATATGTAATACCACGAACAGTTCCTGCCATGATTCCAAGGGCTTTCGATTTCGCCCTCCATAACTTTTTCATTTTCTTCTACTTAATATGGTAGGTGTCACACCCATTTTACAAAGTTTTTTTCTAAAGTTATATTTTGCGTCAATAAACCAATGCAATTACCATGTTTCATCCCTTTTTTCGTATTTGGTATAGAATTATGGCATTTTTTTCATTTTTCGTAATTTTCGAAATCGAAAAAGTGGGCGTGGTCATAATCGGATTTCGGCCATTTTTTATACGAATACAAAGTGTGTTCAGATAATTACGTGAACTGAGTTTAGTAAAGATATATCGATTTTTGCTCAAGTTATCGTGTTAACGGCCGAGCGGAAGGACAGAGGATCTACTGTGTATAAAAACTGGGCGTGGCTTCAACCGATTTCGCCCTTTTTCACAGAAAACCGTTATCGTCCTAGAATCTAGGCGCCTACCAAATTCACAAGGATTGGTAAATATTTGTTCGACTTATGGCATTAAATGTATCCTAGACAAATCAAATGAAAAAAGGCGGAGCCACGCCCATTTTGAAATTTTCTTTTGTTTTTGTATTTTGTTGCACCATATCATTACTGGAGTTGAATGTTGACATAATTTACTTATATACTGTAAAGATATTAAATTTTTTGTAAAAAAGTTTTTTTTTAAAGTGGGCGTGGTCGTTCTCCGATTTTGCTAATTTTTATTAAGCATACATATAGTAATACAAGCAACGTTCCTGCCAAATTTCATCTTGATATCTTCAACGACTGCCAAATTACTTGCAAAACTTCTAAATTACCTTCTTTTAAAAGTGGGCGGTGCCACGCCCATTGTACAAAATTTTACTTATTTTCTATTCTGCGTCATAAGTTCAACCCACCTACCAACTTTCATCGCTTTATCCGTCTTTGGTAATGAATTATCGCACTTTTTCGATTTTTCGAAATTTTCGATAGCGAAAAAGTGGGCGTGGTTATAGTCCGATATCGTTCATTTTAAATAGCGATCTGAGATGAGTGCCCAGGAACCTATATACTAAATTTTGTCAAGATACCCCAAAATTTACTCAAGTTATCGTGTTAACGGACGGACGGACGGACGTACATGGCTCAATCAAATTTTTTTTCGATGATTTTGAATTCTAAACGAAAATTCCGTGCGAGTTTTCTCCCTTCTCCCATTCCTCGTATTCTAAATAAAAATTCCTTGTGAGTTTTTTCACTTCTCCCTTTCCTCCTATTCTGAACAATGTTCGAAAAAGCGGAAACCGGTTATGGGAGAAAAGTAGGTATTATGAATGTGAGGGAGAGGGAGATTTCTCTGCCATTTCATAGGAGTTTTTTTCACTTGTTAAATTAAAGGGAATGCATCAAAATAGTTAAAGGAAATTGGTTATTTTAAGAAAGAACACTTATTTGTACAAATTTGTGCTAAAAGATGTATTTATATTCTACCACAATATTCTCACTTCTAATACAACAACAACTACAACCACAAGATTCTTTATTTTAAGTTGAAAAGTATATCATAAGCAACGGTAGAGCTCTTGGTATACAAATTTGATGCAGCCATTCAGAAATTGCGCAAGGATTTTTTAATAAGGCTTAAATAGATTTTGGCATATGATGAAGGACGAATTCAACTCAACTTGGCCGCCAGAAAATTTCTTTGCTGAATGAAAGCAGGCAACTCCGGCAGATTTGTGTTATGCGACCGTCTTCTTCTTATGTTCCGCTGTTGATGTTGCTGTGGCACCAATTCATTACTCATTTCAGTGAATACCACATGAAATGCAATAAATACTGTGCAATGTTTATATTTTATTTCTTAATTTCCAACAAATTTGCAACAATAATTAAACTTTTCAATTTTTTAAACAAAATAAGAAATGTGCAACGAAATTTCAATTGACAAAACAGCTGACTTCGAAAATTCGAAATTCCTATTCCCCAATTATTGTTCTCCCTAGGAGAACAGAATTGGAGGAATTTTTCCGCGGGAATAAAAAAATCCGCGAGAACAAAATTCCGCGAGAATATTTAGAATTGGTCTGTATATCTATCTCGATTCCTTTATACCTGTAAAACCAACCGTTATCCAATCAAAGTTAATATACTCTGTGAGCTCTGCTCAATAAAAATTTGATTGAGCCATATCCGTCCCTCTGTCCGTTAACACGATGACTTGAGTAAATATTGAGATATCTTCATCAAATTTGGGACACGAGCTTATCTGGACACAATAGATTGGTACTGAAAATGAGCGAAATCGGATGATAACCACGCCCACTTTTTATATATATAACATTTTGGAAAACACAAACAACCTGATTATTTAGTAAATAATACACCTAGAATGTTGAAATTTGACATGTGAACCGCCCACTTGTGATAAAATCAATTTTACAAATATTATGAATCATAAATCAAAAATGGTTAAACCTATCGTAACAAAATTCGGCAGAGGGGTTTCATTTACTATAAAAAATGCTTCGAAAAAAAATTAACGAAATCGGTTAAGGACCACGCCCACTTTTATATAAAAGATTTTTAAAAAGGTCGTGGACGAATAAAATAAACTATATCTTTGCAAAAAAAAGCTTTATATCAATGGTATTTCATTTCGCAAGTGGATTTATAACAAGAAATAGGAATAACATCAAATTTAAAAAAATGGGCGTGGCACCGCCCCTTATATGAATAAGAAATTTTCTATGTTTCGGGAGCCATAACTCGGAGATTGACCGATCGTAATAAAATTGGGTACACAAATTTTCCCTATAGCAGGAAATATTTTTAGAAAAAAGTGACGAGATCGGTTAAAGACCACGCCCACTTTTATATAAAAGATTTTTAAAAAGGTCGTAGACGAAAATAATAAGCTATACCTTAGTGAAAAAGAGCTTTGAATCAATAGAATTTTACTTACTAAATTGAATTTTAACATTAAATTGGAAAACACTAAAATTTTTGAAAATGGGTGTGGCACCGCCCCTTTTATGAATAAGCAATTTTCTATGTTTCGTTAGTCATAACTGGAAGAAAAATTAACGGATCGTAATGAAATTGTATACACATATTTTCCTTATAGCAGAAAATATTTCTAGTAAAAATGGACGGGATCGGTTAAAGACCACGACAACTTAGATATAAAACAAATTTAAAAGGGTCGTAGACTAGAATAATAAGCTATAACTTTGCAAAAAATAGTTTTGAATCAATGATACATATATCATTTATCAAGTTTTATTGTAAGAGGAAATGGGGAGACATTTTTTTTTAAACGGGCGGTGCCACGTGTTATGTAGAAAAGTTGAAATATACAATGGAAGCTCACGCTGAGTATATAATGTTCGGTTACTATAGAAAATAATAATTTTCTATATAATTTTGAATAATTTATTTAAACTTTATTTTTAAAAGCTATTTTTGATGACTGAAAATATTTTAATTTTTTGATAATAAACAATAAACAATCTAATAATAAAAAAATTTAAATATAACAAAGTATATTTATTACAAGTACATAAATAACCCTACATCCCATTATAGTTTAATAAACTATATATTTTTAAAATTTTATTTATTATTTATTTAAATTTTTTCATATTAATATTGATATTTAAAATTTATAAATACACCGACACTAAAATTTTCTTTTTGAAATAATATTCAAAAATAAAGTAATTCAAAAAATAAAATACAATAATAAAGTATATTTAAATAAAGTATATAACTCTACATTTACTCCCCCTTCAGTGAAACGAACAATTTATTTTTTAATGTTAGTTTACAGAGTATATTAAGTACTATACGAATTTTGTGTTATAGTCTGAAAAGCATTTGAATTATGTGTTAATTACGTTAAAAGTTTATGTTAGTATTGATGTAAGTACCCAATCTTTTGATGATTTGATGTACTTGATAGCTTATTTTTAGTTGTTGTTGTTGTTTACTTATTGTATTAATATTTTATGTATACGTATTCATATTTGGTTGTGTTATTGCTATGTTGTTTGCGAAATATTGTTATTTATCATGATGAGATTGAAGAATCTAGAACTAGGTTGAGTAATAGTAGATGGATGAAATCCAGCGTAGAATCAGTCTTGCCAATAAATGCTACTTTGGACTAGGTAGGCAATTGAAAAGTAAAGTCCTCTCTCGGCGAACGACCATCATACTCTACAAGTCACTTATCGTACCCGTCCTGCTATATGGGGCAGAAGCATGGACCATGACAACAGCAGATGAAGCGGCTTTGGGAGTGTTCGAGAGAAAAGTTCTTCGAAAGATTTATGGACATCTACGCGTTGGCGATGGCGAGTACCGAAGAAGATTTAATGATGAGCTGTACGAGCTATACGCAGACATCAACATAGTCCAGCGAATTAAAACGCAGCGGCTGCGCTGGCTAGGCCATGTTATGCGAATGAAAGATGATGCTCCGGCCAAGAAAGTGTTTCTATCGGAACCCGCCTATGGAAGCAGAGGTAGAGGGCGGCCCCCACTGCGTTGGAAGGACCAGGTGGAAAACGATTTAAACTCCCTTGGTGTGACCAATTGGCGCCGGTTGGCGGAGCGAAGGAGCGACTGGCGCGCCTTGTTGGACGGCCATAACCGTTTAGACGGTTAAGCGCCAATTAAGTAAGTAAGTAAGTAATAGTAGATGGCAACTTTGTGTGCACAATTACTCAAAAATTAAAAACTTGTATTATGCAGAATATATGTTCAATATATAATTGTACTCTGCATAACGTATGTCCAAGTGGTTGATAAGGAATGAAAAGTTGATTCCTTTATTCGTTTGAGTGTGATATGAAATTGTCATTGATTCGTGTCATGTTAATGATTTTAATATTGGGTTTTCAATATGATTTTAATTTCAATATGAAAGAATTTATATTTGGGAAAATATGTCATTAAAAATTATTTTAAAAAATCTTTAGAGATTTTTTTAAAATTGTAGAAATTTGTTTGATTTTTAAAAATCAAAGTTATTTCTTTTTTTTTGTAGTGGGTTGTGTTATTTTCTAATTGAATATGAATTAATTTGCATTGCGGAGTTTGTATGTCTGTTGTTGTAAAATATTTTATATGTGTAGATGATATATATTCTTGAATATAAACTGGAGAAGAAGTGCGTAATCTAATATATATATATATCTAATCTAATATCTAATCTAATCTAATATATATTATAAATGGGAAAGTTTGGATGTTAAGATGTTTGGATGTTTGGATGTTTGTCCAGACGTTTGTCTTTGTGACTCAATAACGCAAGAACGGCTGGACCGATTTGTATGAAATTTTGCACACATATAGCCAATAGTCTAGAAGGATCTACTAGCTATATATTTTTCAAAAGGGGCGTGGTCCCCGCCCCCTAGGAACAGTTATAATTTAATAATTATATTTTTTCGTCTTTGCGACTGAATCACGCCAGAATGGCTACACGGATTTTGATGAAATTTGGGACACAGACAGTAGTCTACTAGCGAAATTTTTTTCGAACATGGAAAGAGGGGTGGGGGTCCCACGACCCCTTCGAGAAATTATTTTTAATAATTTTTACACATTATAACTTTACGTATACTGGCCTTCACCAATATCACAGACTCAAGGGGTCAAATAAGTCGAGGGCTTACAAAGTAAGCAGTGACACCCTCCGCCCGCCCCTTTATCTCCCCCTCTGGTGTAAAATCCATAAATTGTTATAACTCAATCTAAATTTTCTCCTAAATCAATAGTTTTTGGTATCTGGTACATACAGAACGAGATCTAGACAATTTTGGAGGAACGATCAGTGGTCCTCTCCTCTACTCTCGCCATCCGCCCTCCACCTATTGTTTTTATTAGCACGCTTTTATTAGCTTTACCTGTATGTTTCTATCTAACTTTTTATTCGCTCCAATGCGCCTGCTGCCTTATTAACATGGTTTTATAATTAGCTTCACCTTATTTGTAATCCCGTAAGGGTCATATCGAGACCCTTCCGGGATCATTTCTGGATGGTTTTCGGGATCGGTCCGGGATTACGCCGGGGTAATTTCGGGACTTTTTCGGGACTATTTCGGGATCATTTTGGGACCCTTCCGGGATCATTTCTGTATAGTTTACGGGATCCGTCCGGGATCCCGTCGGGGTTATTTTGGAACATTTTCGGGACTATTCCGGAATCATTTCGGGACTATTTCGCGATCATTTGGTGACCCTTCCGGCATCATTTCTGGATGGTTTTCGGGATCCGTGCGGGATCTCCTCGGGGTCATATGGGGACTTTTTCGGGATCATTTGGGGGCTCTTCCGGCATCATTTCTGGATGATTTTCGGGATCCGTCCGGGATATCGTCGGGGTCATTTGGGGACTTTTTCGGGATCATTTGGGGGCTCTTCCGGCATCATTTCTGGATGGTTTTCGGGATCCGTCCGGGATCTCGTCGGGGTCATTTGGGGACTTTTTCGGAATCATTTTGGGGCTCATCCGGCATCATTTCTGGATGGTTTTCGGGATCCGTCCGGGATCCCGTCGGGGTCATTTCGGGACTTTTTCGCGACTAATACGGGATCATTTGGGAACCCTTTCGGCATCATTTCTGGATGGTTTTCGGGATCCGTCCGGGATCCCGTCGGGGTCATTTCGGAACTTTTTCGCGACTAATACGGGATCATTTGGGAACCCTTTCGGCATCATTTCTGGATGGTTTTCGGGATCCGTCCGGGATCCCATTAGGGTAATTTCGGGACTATTAGGGGATCATTTGGGAACCTTTCCGGCATCATTTCTGGATAATTTTCGGGATCCGTCCGGGATGCCGACGAGGTCATTTCGGGACTATTTCGGGATCATTTGGGATACCTACCGGCATCATTTCTGGATGGTTTTTGGGATTCGTCCGGGATCCCGTCGTGGTCCTTTCGGGACTTTTTTTCGACTAATACGGGATCATTTGCGGACCCTTTCGGCATCATTTCTGGATAGTTGTCGGGATCCCGTCACGGTCATTTCGGGAGTATTAGGGGATCATTTGAGGACCTTTCCGGCATCATTCCTGTATTGTTTTCGGGATCCCGTCAGGGTCATTTTGGGACCATTTTGGGATCATTTGGGGACCCTTCCGAGATCATTTCTGGATCCGTCCGGGATGCCGTAGGAGCCATTTCTGGATTTTTTGTTACTTTTCCGGGATAGTTTTTGGACCCTTCCGGGATCATTTCTGGATCTGTGCGGGATCCCATCTGGGTCATTTCCGGACTATTTCGGGATCATTTTGGGATCCTTCCGGAATCATTTCTGTATGGTTTTCGCGATCCGTCGTTGATTCCCTCGGAGCCATTTCGGAACCTTTTCTGGAGTATGTCGGGGTCATTTGGGGACTTTTTCGGGATCATTTGGGGCTCTTCCGGCATCATTTCTGGATGGTTTTCGGGATCCGTGCGGGATCTCGTCGGGGTCATTTGGGGACTTTTTCGGGATCATTTGGGGGCTCTTCCGCCATCATTTCTGGATGGTTTTCGGGATCCGTCCGGGATATCGTCGGGGTCATTTGGGGACTTTTTCGGGATCATTTGGGGGCTCTTCCGGCATCATTTCTGGATGGTTTTCGGGATCCGTCCGGGATCCCATCAGGGTAATTTCGGGACTATTAGGGGATCATTTGTGGACCTTTCCGGCATCATTTCTGGATAATTTTCGGTATCCGTCCGGGATGCCGACGAGGTCATTTCGGGATTATTTCGGGATCATTTGGGATACCTACCGGCATCATTTCTGGATGGTTTTTGGGATTCGTCCGGGATCCCGTCGGGGTCATTTCGGGACTTTTTCTCGACTAATACGGGATCATTTGCGGACCCTTTCGGCATAATTTCTGGATAGTTGTCGGGATCAGTTCGGGATCTCGTCACGGTCATTTCGGAACTATTAGGGCATCATTTGAGGACCTTTCCGGCATCATTTCTGGATAGTTTTTGGAATCCTTTCGGGATCCCGTCAGGGTCATTTCGGGGCTTTTTCGGGATCATTTAAGGATGGCTTTCAGGATTCGTTCGGGAACGCGTCAGGGTAATTTCTGGACTTTTCCGAGACTATTTCGGGATCATTTTGGGACCTTCCCAAGATCATTTCTGGATGGATTTCGGGATTTGTCCGGGATGCCCTCAGGGTCATTTTGAGACTATTAGGTGAGCATTTGAGGACCGTTCCGTCATCACTTCTGGATGGTTTTCGGTATCCGTTCAGATTCCCGTCGGAATAATTGCGGGACTTTTTCGGGATCATTGGGGTCCCTTCCGACATCATTTCTGGATGGTTTTTGGGATTCGTCCGGCATCCCGTCGGGGTCATTTCGGGACTTTTTCTCGACTAATACGGGATCATTTGCGGGCCCTTTCGGTATCATTTCTGGATAGTTGTCGGGATCCGTTCGGGATCCCGTCAGGGTCTTTTCGGAACTATTAGGTGAGCATTTGAGGACCGTTCCGTCATCACTTCTGGATGGTTTTCGGTATCCGTTCAGATTCCCGTCGGAATAATTGCGGGACTTTTTCGGGATCATTGGGGTCCCTTCCGACATCATTTCTGGTTGGTTTTTGGGATTCGTCCGGCATCCCGTCGGGGTCATTTCGGGACTTTTTCTCGACTAATACGGGATCATTTGAGGACCTTTCCGGCATCATTTCTGGTTAGTTTTCGGGATCCTTTCCGGGTCCCATCAGGGTCATTTCGGGACTTTTTCGGCATCATTTAAGATTGGTTTTCAGGATTCGTCCGGGATCCGTCAGGGTAATTTCTGGACTTTTCCCAGACTATTTCGGGATAATTTTGGGACCCTCCCAAGATCATTTCTGGATGGATTTCGGGATCTGTCCGGGATGCCGTCAGGGTCATTTTGGGACTATTAGGTGATCATTTGAGGACCTTTTCGGCATCACTTCTGGATGGTTTTCGGTATCCGCTCAGGATCCCGTCGGAATTATTGCGGGACTTTTTCGGGATCATTTGGTGTCCCTTCCGGCATCATTTCTGGATGGTTTTTGGGATTCGTCCGGCATCCCGTCGGGTTCATTTCGGGACTTTTTCTCGACTAATACGGGATCATTTGCGGGCCCTTTCGGCATCATTTCTAGATAGTTGTCGGGATCCGTTCGGGATCCCGTCAGGGTCTTTTCGGAACTATTAGGTGATCATTTGAGGACATTTCCGGCATCATTTCTGGATAGTTTTCGGGATCCTTTCGGGGTCCAGTCAGGGTCATTTCGGGACTTTTTCGGGATCATTTAGAGATGGCTTTCAGGATTCGTCCGGGAACCCGTCAGGGTAATTTCTGAACTTTTCCGAGACTATTTCGGGATAATTTTGGGACCTTCCCAAGATTATTTCTGGATGGATTTTGGGATCAGTCCGGGATGCCGTCAGGGTCATTTTGGTATTAGGTGATCATTTGAGGACCTTTCCGGCATCACTTCTGGATGGTTTTCGGTATCCGATCAGGATCCCCTCGGAATCATTGCGGGACTTTTTCGGGATCATTTGGGGTCCCTCCCAAGATCATTTCTGGATGGATTTCGGGATCTTTCCGGGATCCCGTCAGGGTCATTTAGGGGTGCGTTCGAGATCCCGTCAGGGTCATTTCGGGACTTCTTCGGGACTATATCGGGATCATTTCTGGATGGTTTGTGGGATCCGTCCATGACCCCTTAAGGGTCATTTCGGGACTATTAGGTGATCATTTGAGGACCTTTCCGGCATCACTTCTGGATGATTTTCGGTATCCGTTCGGGATCCCGTCGGAATCAATGCGGGACTTTTACGGAATCATTTGGGATTCCTTCCGGCATCATTTCTGGATGGTTTTCGGGATTTGTCCGGGATCCCGTCGGGGTTATTTCGGGACCTTTTCGGGCTAATACGGGATCATTTGGGGATCCTCTAGGGGTCGTTTCGTGACTTTTTCTGTATTATTTCGGGATCATTTTGGGACCCTTTCGGCATAATTTCTTGATGGTTTGCCGGATCCATCAGGGTCATTTCGGGACCATTTTGGGATCATTTGGGGACCCTTCCGAGATCATTTCTGGATCCGTCCGGGATGCCGTAGGAGCCATTTCGGGATTTTTTGTTACTTTTCCGGGATAGTTTTTGCACCCTTCCGGGATCATTTCTGGATCTGTGCGGGATCCCATCTGGGTCAATTCCGGACTATTTCGGGATCATTTTGGAATCCTTCCGGAATCATTTCTGTATGGTTTTCGCGATCCATCGTGGATCCCCTCGGAGCCATTTCGGAACTTTTTCTGGAGTTAGTCGGGATAATTTAGGGACCCTTCCTGGATATTTTCTGGATGGTTTTTGAGATCCGCCCGGGAGCCCGTCAGGGTCATTTCGGAACCTTTTCGGGATCATTTTGGAACACCTTCATGGATCATTTCTGTGTGGTTCTCTACATACGTCTAGAATCGTGTCGCTCTCATTTCGGGTTTTTTTGGGACTATTCGGGGAACTTTTGGAGACCCTTTCGGGGCATTTCTGGATGGTTTTCGGGATCCGTCCGCGATAGCGTTGGGGTCATTTCGTAGCTTTTTCTGGATAATTTCGGGATCATTTGGGATCCTATCAGGTTATCAGCTCATTTAGTTCTTTTTTTTTACTCAATTACAAAAATAAAATGCATTAGACAGAAAACAAAATTGTAAACAGATAATAAGCAGGCTAACGCGAATAGCGCATATATTTAAAATTTTCCTTGCGGACGGGGCCGCGGGTAAAAGCTAGTATATATTAGATAAATGGCAAAGTTTGGATGTTTAGATGTTTGGATGTTTGGATGTTTGTCCAGACGTTTGTCTTTGTGACTCAATCACGCAAGAACGGCTGGACGGATTTGTATGAAATTTCGCATGCATATAGCCAATAGTCTAGAAGGATCTACTAGCTATATATTTTTCAAAAGGGGCGTGGTCTCCGCCCCCTAGGAACAGTTAAAATTTAATTATTATATTTTTTTGTCTTTGCGACTGAATCACGCCAGAACGGCTTCACGGATTTTGATGAAATTTGGGACAGAGATAATAGGCTACTGGCGAAATTTTTTTCGAACATGGAAAGGGGGAAGGGGGTCCCACGACCCCTTCGAATAATTACTTTTTAACAATTTTTACACATTATAACTTTACGTATACTGACCTTCACCAATATTACAAACTCAATGGGTGAAATAAGTCAAGGGCTTACAAAGTGAGCAGTGATACACCCCCCCCCCCCCCTCCTCTCACCTTCTGGAGCAAAATCTATAAATTGTTATAACTCAATGTAAATTTTGTCCTAAAATCAATAATTTTTGGTATCTGGCTCATACAGATCGAGATCTAAACAATTTTGGAAAAACGATCAGTGGTACTCTCCTCCTCCCGCCATCCGCCCTCCTTCAATTGTTTTTATTAGCACGCTTTTATTAGCTTTACCTGTATGTTTCTTTGTAACTCTTCATTCGCTCCAACGCGCCTGTTGCCTTATTGGTTTTATAATTATCTTCACCCTATATGTAATCCCGTTTGGGTCATATCGAGACCCTTCCGGGATCATTTCTGAATGGTTTTCGGGATCCGTCCGCGATCCCGCCGGGGTCATTTCAGGACTTTTTCGGGACTATTCCGGGATTATTTTGGGACCCTTCCGGGATCATTTGTGTATAGTTTTCGGGATCCGTCCGGGATTCCGTCGGGATTATTTTGGGACATTTTCGGTACTATTCCGGGATCATTTTGGGACTATTTCGCGATCATTTGGGGACCCTTCCTGCATCATTTCTGGACGGTTTTCGGGATCCGTCCGGGATCCCGCCGGGGTTATTTCAGAACTTTTTCTCGACTAAGACGGGATCATTTGGGGACCCTTTCGGCATCATTTCTGGATGGTTTTCGGGATCCGTCCGGGTCCCGTCGGGGTCATTTCTGGACTTTTTCTCAACTGATACGGGATCATTAGAGGACCCTTTCGGCATCATTTCTGGATGGTTTCCGGGTTCCGTTCGGATCCCGTCAGGGTCATTTCGGGGCCCTTTCTCGACTAATACGGGATCATTTGGGGGCCCTTTCGGCATCATTTCTCGATGGTTTTCGGGATCCGTCCGGGATCCCGTCGGGGTCATTTCGGGACTTTTTCTCGACTAATACGGGATCATTTGGGGACCTTTTCGGCATCATTTCTGTATGGTTTTCGGGATCCGTTCGGGATCCCTTCAGGGTCATTTTGGGACTTTTTCTCGACTAATACGAGTTCATTTGAGGTACCTTCCGGTATCATTTCTAGATGGGTTTCGGGATCCATCAGGGATCCCGTCGGAGTCATTTCTGGACTTTTTCTCGACTAATACGGGATCATTTGGGGTAGCTTCCGGCATCATTGCTAGATGGTTTTCGGGATCCGTCCAGGATCCCGTTGGGGTGATTTCGGGACTTTTTATCGACTAATACCAGATCATTTGGGGACCTTTTCGGCATCATTTCTGTATGGTTTGCGGGATCCGTTCGGGATCCCTTCAGGGTCATTTTGGGACTTTTTCTCGACTAATACGGGTTCATTTGAGGTACCTTCCGGCATCATTGCTAGATGGTTTTCGGGATCCATCCGGGATCCAATCAGGGTCATTTCGGGATCATTTGGGGTACCTTCCGGCTTCATTTCTAGACGGTTTTCTGGATCCGTCCGGGATCCCGTCGGGGTAATTTCGGGACTTTTTCTCGACTAATACGGGATCATTTGGGGTAGCTTCCGGCATCATTGCTAGATGGTTTCGGGATCCGTCCGGGATCCCGCCAGGGTCATTTCGGTACTATTTCGGGATCATTTGGGGTACCTTCCGGCTTCATTTCTAGATGGTTTTCTGGATCCGTCCGGGATTCCGTCGTGGTAATTTCGGGACTTTTTCTCGACTAATACAGGATCATTTGGGTACCCTTTCGACATCATATCTGGATGCTTTTCGGGATCCGTCCGGGAACCCGTCGGGGTCATTTCGGAACTTTTTCTCGACACCCATTTTACAAAGTTTTTTCTAAAGTTATATTTTGCGTCAATAAACCAATGCAATTACCATGTTTCATCCCTTTTTATAAGCTTTTATTTAGTTTCACTTTTGTTGTCTGTAATGGAATCTTGCAAGTTAAATTTGATACACTTCCCGGTGTCCGATTGAGCTGAAATTTTGCACACATGTATAACTCCGGTGACAATGCAATATTACTTTGTTAGAATTCGATAAATTAATCGATAACACAGTTATCGGTAAAGATTTGTATTTACTTTGGCATAACAGCCTAAGTCCCATACAAACCCGCCGGTACCTATCCGTGGATTGTGATATTTGGACGTGGTGAATCACGCGTGTCACGCGTGGTGAATTTCAACGCTTGCGATAAGCGGAGACACAACCCTCTGTTGTATTTCTGTGTATAACCAACATAGCTGAATTTTTAAGGCTGTTTAACTCTGTAATCTTTTCTGTAATTTATTTTGCTTTTGGAAAAATTACCTATTTGAAAAAAACTGGCAGAAAAATATTGGCATAACAGCTTAAGTTAAATCAAGAATGGAAAAACTTGGAAAATTTGAGCAGATGTGGCAATTACGCGTGCCCGTTGAACGAAATATTGACAATCTATTGATAATCGCTAGGAAATTAGCGACATTCCATCAACTTAGCAGCACTTTAGCAATACTACTGTTATTATTTGGCCGCTCAAACACACCCATATTAATTGTGCATTAAATTTAAAATATACAACTCAAAAATGACTCCGGTTGTTATGTCCGCAGCATTTATTTGGTGCAAATACAACATAATAATTTACACGGCCAAAGCCATAATAATTTGCACGGGTCATCAATTCTTTCTCTGATTCAAAAGCTGAACTACCAGCGCTACCGCCATCAGCTCAGTGTCATCATTGCCAGTAGCGCCAATAACACCAAACTCGTGCCTGACACACAAAAGTCGTTTCACTCAATAGCGCAAGTGAAATGTACTACGCACTAACTACTAAGTAACGTCAAATATTCGATTGGAGTCATTTCGTCAATGAGCTACCATTGAGCTGGCACCGCATTGGCGCTGGCGCCATACAATTTACATCACTAAAATTGCACGAATGTCCAGGCTCATGACTTTGTTAATCCAGATGGTGAAAACGAAGACTCAAAGGAATGCAACCTTGCAAACAACAGCCGCCATTTTCAAAGTGTAAAAATTCTGTGATACAACGTACGCTAACGCCGTTAGGCTGTTATCGGTAAGTGTTGCATACTTTTCTGCGCACTTGATTTTGTTTTACAGATTTTTGGCGATGGAATTTTAGCTAAGCGAAAGTAGAATTTTATTTTAAAACAGATTTAACCCACAGATGAGAGATCTGCAATAAGTAGTTGTAAACTGAACGCGGCATAGACAGAGTTAAGTTATTTAATACTGTTTGACATAATTTTATATGTGCTCTATGTCAAAAATGCTTCAACTAACTTAGTCACATTTTATTTCGATTATGAATATGCCCCAATATATTCGGATTATGATATAATAAAATTAAAGAAAAAAATAAAATTAAAGAAAAAAAACTTTTTTAAAAATAAGCTTTTATTATTGGCTAATAAAATTAACTAAAAAGTAAGTTGGTGCATTAAAAGAAATGGATAGAATGAGAAACGTTACAAATAACTAAGTAAAGATTACGTAACTAATTTAAACAATATTTTACCCTACTAAAAATTTAAAAAAATTCCTATTTAAATTAAATTTAAGAAAAAGGCTTTTCTAAGAACAAGCTTCTATTACTTGTTAATAAAACGAACTAAAAAGTAAAAAATAAAATTAAAGAAAAAAAAACTTTTTTAAAAATAAGCTTTTATTATTGGTTAATAAAATTAACTAAAAAGTAAACAATAAATTGACTAAAGAAATATAACACTTTATAAGTTCATTGTAAGCTTTAACGATAATTAGGCTTTTTCGTCTGCGACAAAAGAATTCTATATTGTACATAATTATATATTTTTAACATTAAAACTTTACACCTAAATTATTAAACCTTACAGTTTATATCACAGTCCTAATTGTTCTAATAAAAGCGTGTTACATTGCGATAGCAAGAAAAGGAGATCCTAAATGTTCTTAATTATACCATCAAAATTCAACACGTTTTTTATTAGAACAATGAGAACTGTGATATAAACTGTAAGGTTTAATAATTTAGGTGTAAAGTTTTAATGTTAAAAATATATAATTATGTACAATATAGAATTCTTTTGTCGCAGACGAAAAAGCCTAATTATCGTTAAAGCTTACAATGAACTTATAAAGTGTTATATTTCTTTAGAGTCAATTTATTGTTTACTTCTTAGTTAATTTTATTAACCAATAATAAAAGCTTATTTTTAAAAAAGTTTTTTTTCTTTAATTTTATTTCGTATTTGGTATAGAATTATGGCATTTTTTTCATTTTTCGTAATTTTCGAAATCGAAAAAGTGGGCGTGGTCATAGTCGGATTTCGGCCATTTTTTATACGAATACAAAGTGTGTTCAGATAATTACGTGAACTGAGTTTAGTAAAGATATATCGATTTTTGCTCAAGTTATCGTGTTAACGGCCGAGCGGAAGGACAGAGGATCTACTGTGTATAAAAACTGGGCGTGGCTTCAACCGATTTCGCTCTTTTTCACAGAAAACAGTTATCGTCCTAGAATCTAAGCGCCTACCAAATTTCACAAGGATTGGTAAATATTTGTTCGACTTATGGCATTAAATGTATCCTAGACAAATCAAATGAAAAAGGGCGGAGCCACGCCCAATTGAAATTTTCTTTTGTTTTTGTATTTTGTTGCACCATATCATTACTGGAGTTGAATGTTGACATAATTTACTTATATACTGTAAAGATATTAAATTTTTTGTAAACAAATTTTTTTTTAAAGTGGGCGTGGTCGTTCTGCGATTTTGCTAATTTTTATTAAGCATACATATAGTAATACAAGTAACGTTCCTGCCAAATTTCATCTTGATATCTTCACCGACTGCCAAATTACAGCTTGCAAAACTTCTAAATTACCTTCTTTTAAAAGTGGGCGGTGCCACGCCCATTGTCAAAATTTTACTTATTTTCTATTCTGCGTCATAAGTTCAACCCACCTACCAACTTTCATCGCTTTATCCGTCTTTGGTAATGAATTATCGCACTTTTTCGATTTTTCGAAATTTTCGATAGCGAAAAAGTGGGCGTGGTTATAGTCCGATATCGTTCATTTTAAATAGCGATCTGAGATGAGTGCCCAGGAACCTACATACCAAATTTTGTCAAGATACCTCAAAATTTACTCAAGTTATCGTGTTAACGGACGGACGGACGGACGGACGTACATGGCTCAATCAAATTTTTTTTCGATACTGATGATTTTGATATATGGAAGTCTATATCTATCTCGATTCCTTTATACCTGTACAACCAACCGTTATCCAATCAAAGTTAATATACTCTGTGAGCTCTGCTCAATAAAAATTTGATTGAGCCATGTCCGTCCCTCTGTCCGTTAACACGATGACTTGAGTAAATATTGAGATATCTTCATCAAGTTTGGTACACGAGCTTATCTGGACACAATAGATTGGTACTGAAAATGAGCGAAATCGGATGATAACCACGCCCACTTTTTATATATATAACATGTTGGAAAACACAAACAACCTGATTATTTAGTAAATAATACACCTAGAATGTTGAAATTTGACATGTGGACCGCCCACTTGTGATAAAATCAATTTTACAAATATTATTAATCATAAATCAAAAATGGTTAAAGCTATCGTAACAAAATTCGGCAGAGGGATTTCCTTTACCATAAAAAATGCCTCGAAAAAAAATTAACGAAATCGGTTAAGGACCACGCCCACTTTTATATAAAAGATTTTTAAAAAGGTCGTGGATGAATAAAATAAACTATATCTTTGCAAAAAAAAGCTTTATATCAATGGTATTTCATTTCCCAAGTGGATTTATAACAAGAAATAGGAATAACATCAAATTTAAAAAAATGGGCGTGGCACCGCCCCTTTTATGACTAAGAAATTTTCTATGTTTCGGGAGCCATAACTCGGAGAAAAATTGACCGATCGTAATAAAATTGGGAACACAAATTTTCCCTATAGTAGGAAATATTTTTAGAAAAAATTGACGAGATCGGTTAAAGACCACGCCCACTTTTATATAAAAGATTTTTAAAAGGGTCGTAGACGAAAATAATAAGCTATACCTTAGTGAAAAAGAGCTTTGAATCAATAGAATTTTACTTACTAAATTGAATTATAACATTAAATTGGAAAACACTAAAATTTTTGAAAATGGGTGTGGCACCGCCCCTTTTATGACTAAGCAATTTTCTATGTTTCGTTAGTCATAACTGGAAGAAAAATTAACGGATCGTAATGAAATTGTGTACACATATTTTACTTATAGCAGAAAATATTTCTAGTAAAAATGGACGGGATCGGTTAAAGACCACGACAACTTAGATATAAAACAAATTTAAAAGGGTCAAAGACTAGAATAATAAGCTATAACTTTGCAAAAAATAGTTTTGAATCAATGATATATCACTTATCAAGTTTTATTGTAAGAGGAAATGGGGAGACATTTTTTTTTTAAACGGGCGGTGCCATGTGTTATGTAGAAAAGTTGAAATATACAATGGAAGCTCACGCTGAGTATATAATGTTCGGTTACTATAGAAAATAATAATTTTCTATATAATTTTGAATAATTTATTTAAACTTTATTTTTAAAAGCTATTTTTGATGACTGAAAATATTTTAATTTTGTGATAATAAACAATAAACAATCTAATAATAAAAAAATTTAAATATAACAAAGTATATTTATTACAAGTACATAAATAACCCTACATCCCATTATAGTTTAATAAACTATATATTTTTAAAATTTTATTTATTATTTATTTAAATTTGTTCATATTAATATTGATATTTAAAATTTATAAATACACCGACACTAAAATTTTCTTTTTGAAATAATATTCAAAAATAAAGTAATTCAAAAAATAAAATACAATAATAAAGTATATTTAAATAAAGTATATAACTCTACATTTACTCCCCCTTCAGTGAAACGAACAATTTATTTTTTAATGTTAGTTTACAGAGTATATGAAGTACTGTACGAATTTTGTGTTATAGTTTGAAAAACATTTGAATTATGTGTTAATTACGTTAAAAGTTTATGTTAGTATTGATGTAAGTACCCAATCTTTTGATGATTTGATGTACTTGATAGCTTATTTTTAGTTGTTGTTATTGTTTACTTATTGTATTAATATTGTAACGAATGTTAGTAGCACTGAGCAATGCTATCGTCTCTAAGCCGATGCTAACCAGCGACACGTGAATGCACATCAATAATTCAATCATTATGTATCTACATAAACGAATAAATAATTGCGTCTACACATATGTACGTATACGAACATCGGAGCGGCAATGCACAAATACATGCATATATCTTATCTGAGTTGTCACAAGAGAGAGCAATAATTTGTGCATGTAGTTGTGGCTGGCGATTTTGTAACCGAAACTAACTAGTAACTTCTGGAAATAGAAGAGCCTAGATGTATGCAGCGTAAACTATAAAAGTGGCGCAGGCGAGTAAGAAGTAATTCAGTTTGATTTGAGTTGTCAAGCAGTTTGATTAAGACGATATCTAGCGAGCAATAGCAGTGTTATTTTGAATAGTAGAGTTCATTGAGCTATCAATCAGTGTGGTTATTAAGCAAGCTATTCGTTGCACAGTTTGTTATTGTGAAGTACTTTAATAAAGGCCATTTTACATTATTACAAATTGGAGTTATTTATTCAACAGTTTAGTGATTCGAACTTAGCAGAGGATTGCAAATAAGTGGATTTACAAGCAAATTCGTTACAATTGGTGTCAGAAGAGGAATTGTTGAATAAATTCCGAAGATTGGGAATACAACTTGGACATGGCAAAGTTCAGTGAATTGAAGATCCAGCAACTGAAAAAGGAGTTGGAGAACCGTGGATTAAATACAACCGGCAATAAGATCGAACTTCAAGCACGGCTACGAGAGGTAATGGAGTCGCAAGGAATTGATGTGGACGAGTTTGTCTTTTATCCTGATGGGGACGAAACAACAACAAAAATTGAAGAGAAAAACGAAACATCGCAGACAGTTACGAGCACAGACTTGAACATGATATTGGCTGCAATATCTGCACAAACATCGACAGTAGCATCAATGTCGTCGCAATTGGCATCCCAACTGGATGCGCAAGAGGCACGTATAACAGAAATGTCATCACAAATAGAAAGAAAACGTATATGTCATTACAATTGGAATCGCAGGAGACACGTATAACATCCAAGATGGAAGCACAGGAGACACGTATATCCGAAATGTCGTCGCAAATGTCATCTCAACTGGAAGAGCAGAAGACATATATGGCATCCCAGCTGGAATCACATGAGACACGTATTTCAGAAATGTCGACACAGATTACATCAAAGATGGAAACACAACTGAACGAGCAAGAGGCACGTATATCATCAAAACTCAAAGCGCGTATGGACGAGAAAATAACGCAGTTTGAAGAAAAATTCGAGGCAGAGGTGGATGCTTTGAGAGGTCGTATACAGGAATTGCAACTAATCCGCCCAGTTGTTTCAGCAAGCAATACGAAGGTAAAAACTCCAACTTTTGACGGCTCTGTTCCTTTCCAGGTGTTTAAGATTCAGTTTGAGAAGACCGCAGCAGTGAACAACTGGAGTGCGGAAGATAAAGTTGCTGCACTATTCGTGGCATTGAAAGGATCTGCTGCTGAAATCCTACAGACTATTCCCGAGGGAGAGCGGAACAACTACGAAACATTGATGAACGCTCTAGAGAGGCGATACGGAAGCGAACACAGGAAGCAGATACACCAAATAGAGTTGCAAAACCGCTACCAAAAAGCTAATGAGACTTTGCAGGAGCTTGCGTCAGATGTCAAAAGGCTTGCACATTTGGCGAATGCCGACGCACCCGTGGAATACACCGAAAGAGTAAAAATTCAGAGCTTTATAAATGGCATACGGGACGTCGAAACGAAGCGAGCCACATACGCAAACCCAAAGCCAACATTTGCAGAGACGGTATCACATGCATTGACTCAGGAAACCGCCTCACTATTGAGTAAACCAGCATACAAAGCTCATCGTGTGGAAGTAGAAAGGCCAGAGTGGGTAGACACAATTTTGGAAGCACTGAAGGGACCTCAACAGAAGAATGCCAGACTTATTAAATGTTTTAAGTGCGGCAACCCAGGTCACATTGCACGTCATTGCGATCTTGGTCCTAATAGTTCCAACAATGTGGGTGGCCGTAAACGCAAAGCTGGCGGAAATGAGCAAGAGCGTGTCGAATGTAAAGAACGAAAACTTGCCCCGGCTATTGAATGTCCCGTGATATCTGTGTCGCAAATGGGAAGGAAATCAAGCAGTCTTACCGTCAGAGGGAATGTGGATGGTAAAGAACGTGTACTGACTGTAGATACGGGCGCATCTCATTCCTTGATCCGATCTGACTTGGTCAACAGGAGAGTAAAACCGTTACCTGGAGCAAAGTTGCGTACGGTCACTGGCGAGTATAACCAAGTTCAGGGAGAAGTGATATGTGAAGTATTGATTGGGAAGGTCATGGTTCTACACAAATTTGTTGTGGCGGAGATTGTTGATGAAGTTATATTGGGAGTGGATTTCTTGGTTGACCATGACATCAAGATCGATATGCAGAGAAGGGTGATGCGTTATGAGAACCAAGATGTGCCACTTAACTTTAGTTTGGAAAAAGGGTTCAGCAGTAATCGGGTACTGGTGGAGAAGACTCGACGAAGGCCACGAAATTCAAAGGTAAAGGTTGATGGAACAAATGGGCCAAACAAATCAAAGCCGAAGGTACCTGTGAGCGAAACACTGGCATTGAAAAGCCCTAACGGACGTACTAAAACGAAGAAAGAATGCAAGGATGGTTTCAAGCCAAGGCACACTACTGTTGTGAAGCGTCGGAACGATACTGATTATGCAAAGCAAATCCGTCCAGCGCAAGCTCTGCGAAGTAGTTCTTCCTTGGCCGAGCAACAGAGTGCGAGGGAACGATCCAGAATAATGAGTAGTAAGATGAAACACAGGTACGACAAGGAAAATATACCGCAAGGTTTCCGGGAGGGAAATTTGGTACTGTTATACAACCCTCACCGGCGGAAAGGTGTTCCATCCAAATGTCGGTGCAGTTGGGAAGGCCCGTACAAGGTTGTGAAGAAGATAAGTGATATCATCTACCGCATACAAGCAATTGGGAAATCACGAAATAGAAGAGTGGTACATTTGGCGATGCTAGCAGCGTTTAGATTGAGAGATTTGTCTGATCGGGACGATCAGACTTACACCCCTATTATGAACTCGTACGATACACGATAAACGCTTGCAATCTGTTCTACCGTATTATGAAATAAATTCTAGCGTGTGAAACTCGATCGTTAGCGTTTATCGTTTATCGTGGTATTGCCATACGCTAACTATCGCATACGCTGTTCAATTTTCTACGCTAGCTATCGCTGATAAATTTTTCCACGATACGTTGGGAACTATTTAAATAAAAGTAAATATACAATTATTACATAATCCAAAATAATCCAACTACAGCCTCATTCCCAACACTCTGTTGCAACACCCTGGGCAAGAAGCCTTAAAGTGGCACAAACCTTCAAAATATTTGGGATGGATGGCCTATTTTTACGGGCGCGCAAACTGCCTTCTATTTCTGTTAAGACATAATCTGACATCAATTTTGTTTATTAAACTTTTTTTACTTTTAGTATGTCAAGTACTTACAGTGTAGAGTTCATTTCAAGAAGATTGGAATGATCTCTGAATTTTCTTCTTTCGGTGGAATCTATGCAAGTTCCGTCAATTTGTTCATTTGAGTTTATATAAAAGGTAACAGAGGTTGCATAAAACATTTTATTATAATAGCTTTTAAAAACTTTTGCCACTTTTACGTACAAGACAAATGAATTGTTAGTATTTACGTTTTGTTTTGCTATCTGTTTCGTATAGATTCACAAAAATTTGTAAACAAAACTCTGCTGTCATTCACAATAGTACATCTATCGGGCGTGTGGAAATCGCAATATGAAAGCTGATTTTTTACAATACGCTAGGAAGCGTTTATCGTCTATCGTATGAAAATTCATAATAGGGGTGTTAGGTGGAGGGCAGTGTAACGAATGTTAGTAGCACTGAGCAATGCTATCGTCTCTAAGCCGATGCTAACCAGCGACGTGAATGCACATCAATAATTCAATCATTATGTATCTACATAAACGAATAAATAATTGCGTCTACACATATGTACGTATACGAACATCGGAGCGGCAATGCACAAATACATGCATATATCTTATCTGAGTTGTCACAAGAGAGAGCAATAATTTGTGCATGTAGTTGTGGCTGGCGATTTTGTAGCCGAAACTAACTAGTAACTTCTGGAAATAGAAGAGCCTAGATGTATGCAGCGTAAACTATAAAAGTGGCGCAGGCGAGTAAGAAGTAATTCAGTTTGATTTGAGTTGTCAAGCAGTTTGATTAAGACGATATCTAGCGAGCAATAGCAGTGTTATTTTGAATAGTAGAGTTCATTGAGCTATCAATCAGTGTGGTTATTAAGCAAGCTATTCGTTGCACAGTTTGTTATTGTGAAGTACTTTAATAAAGGCCATTTTACATTATTACAAATTGGAGTTATTTATTCAACAGTTTAGTGATTCGAACTTAGCAGAGGATTGCAAATAAGAGGATTTACAAGCAAATTCGTTACAATATTTTATGTATATGTATTAATATTTGGTTGTGTTATTGCTATGTTGTTTGCGAAATATTGTTATTTATCATGATGAGATTGAAGAATCTAGAACTAGGTTGAGTAATAGTAGATGGCAACTTTGTGTGCACAATTACTCAAAAATTAAAAACGTGTATTATGCAGAATATATGTTCAATATATAATTGTACTCTGCATAACGTATGTCCAAGTGATTGATAAGGAATGAAAAGTTGATTCCTTTATTCGTTTGAGGGTGATATGAAATTGTCATTGATTCGTGTTATGTTAATGATTTTAATATTGGGTTTTCAATATGATTTTAATTTCAATATGAAAGAATTTATATTTGGGAAAATATGTCATTAAAAATTATTTTAAGAAATCTTTAGAGATTTTTTTAAAATTGTAGAAATTTGTTTGATTTTTAAAAATCAAAGTTATTTCTTTTTTTTGTAGTGGGTTGTGTTATTTTCTAATTGAATATGAATTAATTTGCATTGCGGAGTTTGTATGTCTGTTGTTGTAAAATATTTTATATGTGTAGATGATATATATTCTTGAATATAAACTGGAGAAGAAGTGCGTAATCTAATATATATATATCTAATCTAATATCTAATCTAATCTAATATCTAATCTAATATATATTATAAATGGGAAAGTTTGGATGTTAAGATGTTTGGATGTTTGGATGTTTGGATGTTTGGATGTTTGGATGTTTGTCCAGACGTTTGTCTTTGTGACTCAATAACGCAAGAACGGCTGGACCGATTTGTATGAAATTTTGCACACATATAGCCAATAGTCTAGAAGGATCTACTAGCTATATATTTTTCAAAAGGGGCGTGGTCCCCGCCCCCTAGGAACAGTTATAATTTAATTATTATATTTTTTCGTCTTTGCGACTGAATCACGCCAGAATGGCTACACGGATTTAGATGGAATTTGGGACACAGACAGTAGTCTACTAGCGAAATTTTTTTCGAACATGGAAAGAGGGGTGGGGGTCCCACAACCCCTTCGAGAAATTATTTTTCATAATTTTTACACATTATAACTTTACGTATACTGGCCTTCACTAATATCACAGACTCAAAGGGTCAAATAAGTCGAGGGCTTACAAAGTAAGCAGTGACACCCTCCGCCCGCCCCCCTTTATCAACCCTCTGGTGTAAAATCCATAAATTGTTATAACTCAATCTAAATTTTCTCCTAAATCAATAGTTTTTGGTATCTGGTACATACAGAACGAGATCTAGACAATTTTGGAGGAACGATCAGTGGTCCTCTCCTCTACTCCCGCCATCCGCCCTCCATCAATTGTTTTTATTAGCACGCTTTTATTAGCTTTACCTGTATGTTTCTATCTAACTTTTTATTCGCTCCAATGCGCCTGCTGCCTTATTAACATGGTTTTATAATTAGCTTCACCTTATTTGTAATCCCGTAAGGGTCATAAGGAGACCCTTCCGGGATCATTTCCGGATGGTTTTCGGGATCGGTCCGGGATTACGCCGGGGTAATTTCGGGACTTTTTCGGGACTATTTCGGGATAATTTTGGGACCCTTCCGGGATCATTTCTGTATAGTTTACGGGATCCGTCCGGGATCCCGTCGGGGTTATTTTGGAACATTTTCGGGACTATTCCGGAATCATTTCGGGACTATTTCGCGATCATTTGGGGACCCTTCCGGCATCATTTCTGGATGGTTTTCGGGATCCGTGCGGGATCTCGTCGGGGTCATATGGGGAATTTTTCGGGATCATTTGGGGGCTCTTCCGGCATCATTTCTGGATGATTTTCGGGATCCGTCCGGGATATCGTCGGGTTCATTTGGGGACTTTTTCGGGATCATTTGGGGGCTCTTCCGGCATCATTTCTGGATGGTTTTCGGGATCCGTCCGAGATCTCGTCGCGGTCATTTGGGGACTTTTTCGGGATCATTTTGGGGCTCATCCGGCATCATTTCTGGATGGTTTTCGGGATCCGTCCGGGATCCCGTCGGGGTCATTTCGGGACTTTTTCGCGACTAATACGGGATCATTTGGGAACCCTTTCGGCATCATTTCTGGATGGTTTTCGGGATCCGTCCGGGATCCCGTCGGGGTCATTTCGGGACTTTTTCGCGACTAATACGGGATCATTTGGGAACCCTTTCGGCATAATTTCTGGATGGTTTTCGGGATCCGTTCGGGATCCCATTAGGGTAATTTCGGGACTATTAGGGGATCATTTGGGAACCATTCCGGCATCATTTCTGGATAATTTTCGGGATCCGTCCGGGATGCCGACGAGGTCATTTCGGGACTATTTCGGGATCATTTGGGATACCTACCGGCATCATTTCTGGATGGTTTTTGGGATTCGTCCGGGATCCCGTCGTGGTCCTTTCGGGACTTTTTTTCGACTAATACGGGATCATTTGCGGACCCTTTCGGCATCATTTCTGGATAGTTGTCGGGATCCCGTCACGGTCATTTCGGGACTATTGGTGGATCATTTGAGGACCTTTCCGGCATCATTTCTGTATTGTTTTCGGAATCCTTTCGGGATCCCGTCAGGGTCATTTTGGGACTTTTTCGGGGCTAATACGGGATCATTTGGGGATCCTCTAGGGGTCGTTTCGTGACTTTTTCTGTTTTATTTCGGGATCATTTGCGGACCCTTCAGGCATAATTTCTTGATGGTTTTCCGGATCCATCAGGGTCATTTCGGGACCATGTTGGGATCATTTGGGGACCCTTCCGAGATCATTTCTGGATCCGTCCGGGATGCCGTAGGAGCCATTTCGGGATTTTTTGTTACTTTTCCGGGATAGTTTTTGGACCCTTCCGGGATCATTTCTGGATCTGTGCGGGATCCCATCTGGGTCATTTCCGGACTATTTCGGGATCATTTTGGGATCCTTCCGGAATCATTTCTGTATGGTTTTCGCGATCCGTCGTTGATTCCCTCGGAGCCATTTCGGAACCTTTTCTGTAGTATGTCGGGGTCATTTGGGGACTTTTTCGGGATCATTTGGGGCTCTTCCGGTATCATTTCTGGATGGTTTTCGGGATCCGTGCGGGATCTCGTCGGGGTCATTTGGGGACTTTTTCGGGATCATTTGGGGGCTCTTCCGGCATCATTTCTGGATGGTTTTCGGAATCCGTCAGGGATATCGTCGGGGTCATTTGGGGACTTTTTCGGGATAATTTGGGGGCTCTTCCGGCATCATTTCTGGATGGTTTTCGGGATCCGTCCGGGATCCCATCAGGGTAATTTCGGGACTATTAGGGGATCATTTGTGGACCTTTCCGGCATCATTTCTGGATAATTTTCGGTATCCGCCCGGGATGCCGACGAGGTCATTTCGGGATTATTTCGGGATCATTTAGGATACCTACCGGCATCAATTGTGGATGGTTTTTGGGATTCGACCGGGATCCCGTCGGGGTCATTTCGGGACTTTTTCTCGACTAATACGGGATCATTTGCGGACCCTTTCGGCATAATTTCTGGATAGTTGTCGGGATCCGTTCGGGATCCCGTCACGGTCATTTCGGAACTATTAGGGGATCATTTGAGGACCTTTCCGGCATCATTTCTGGATAGTTTGTGGAATCCTTTCGGGATCCCGTCAGGGTCATTTCGGGGCTTTTTCGGGATCATTTAAGGATGGCTTTCAGAATTCGTCCGGGATCCCGTCAGGGTAATTTCTGGACTTTTCCGAGACTATTTCGGGATCATTTTGGGACCTTCCCAAGATCATTTCTGGATGGATTTCGGGATTTGTCCGGGATACCCTCAGGGTCATTTTGAGACTATTAGGTGAGCATTTGAGGACCGTTCCGGCATCACTTCTGGATGGTTTTCGGTATCCGTTCAGATTCCCGTCGGAATAATTGCGGGAATTTTTCGGGATCATTGGGGTCCCTTCCGACATCATTTCTGGATGGTTTTTGGGATTCGTCCGGCATCCCGTCGGGGTCATTTCGGGACTTTTTCTCTACTAATACGGGATCATTTGCGGGCCCTTTCGGTATCCCGTCGGGATCCCGTTCGGGATCCCGTCAGGGTCTTTTCGGAACTATTGGGAGATCATTTGAGGACCTTTCCGGCATCATTTCTGGTTAGTTTTCGGGATCCTTTCCGGGTCCCATCAGGGTCATTTCGGGACTTTTTCGGCATCATTTAAGATTGGTTTTCAGGATTCGTCCGCGATCCGTCAGGGTAATTTCTGGACTTTTCCCAGACTATTTCGGGATAATTTTGGGACCCCCCCAAGATCATTTCTGGATGGATTTCGGGATCTGTCGGAGATGCCGTCAGGGTCATTTTGGGACTATTAGGTGATCATTTGAGGACCTTTTCGGCATCACTTCTGGATGGTTTTCGGTATCCGCTCAGGATCCCGTCGGAATTATTGCGGGACTTTTTCGGGATCATTTGGTGTCCCTTCCGGCATCATTTCTGGATGGTTTTTGGGATTCGTCCGGCATCCCGTCGGGTTAATTTCGGGACTTTTTCTCGACTAATACGTGATCATTTGCGGGCCCTTTCGGCATCATTTCTAGATAGTTGTCGGGATCCGTTCGGGATCCCGTCAGGGTCTTTTCGGAACTATTAGGTGATCATTTGAGGACATTTCCGGCATCCTTTCTGGATAGTTTTCGGGATCCTTTCGGGGTCCAGTCAGGGTCATTTCGGGACTTTTTCGGGATCATTTAGAGATGGCTTTCAGGATTCGTCCGGGAACCCGTCAGGGTAATTTCTGAACTTTTCCGAGACTATTTCGGGATAATTTTGGGACCTTCCCAAGATCATTTCTGGATGGATTTTGGGATCAGTCCGAGATGCCGTCAGGGTCATTTTGGTATTAGGTGATCATTTGAGGACCTTTCCGGCATCACTTCTGGATGGTTTTCGGTATCCGATCAGGATCCCCTCGGAATCATTGCGGGACTTTTTCGGGATCATTTGGGGTCCCTCCCAAGATCATTTCTGGATGGTTTATGGGATCCGTCCATGACCCCTTAAGGGTCATTTCGGGACTATTAGGTGATCATTTGAGGATCTTTCCGGCATCACTTCTGGATGATTTTCGGTATCCGTTCGGGATCCCGTCGGAATCAATGCGGGACTTTTACGGAATCATTTGGGATTCCTTCCGGCATCATTTCTGGATGGTTTTCGGGATTTGTCCGGCATTCCGTCGGGGTTATTTCGGGACCTTTTCGGGGCTAATACGGGATCATTTGGGGATCCTCTAGGGGTCGTTTCGTGACTTTTTCTGTATTATTTCGGGATCATTTTGGGACCCTTTCGGCATAATTTCTTGATGGTTTGCCGGATCCATCAGGGTCACTTCGGGACCATTTTGGGATCATTTGGGGACCCTTCCGAGATCATTTCTGGATCCGTCCGGGATGCCGTAGGAGCCATTTCGGGATTTTTTTTACTTTTCCGGGATAGTTTTTGCACCCTTCCGGGATCATTTCTGGATCTGTGCGGGATCCCATCTGGGTCAATTCCGGACTATTTCGGGATCATTTTGAAATCCTTCCGGAATCATTTCTGTATGGTTTTAGCGATCCATCGTGGATCCCCTCGGAGCCATTTCGGAACTTTTTCTGGAGTTAGTCGGGATAATTTAGGGACCCTTCCTGGATATTTTCTGGATGGTTTTTGAGATCCGCCCGGGAGCCCGTCAGGGTCATTTCGGAACCTTTTCGGGATCATTTTGGAATACCTTCAGGGATCATTTCTGTGTGGTTCTCTACATACGTCTAGAATCGTGTCGCTCTCATTTCGGGTTTTTTTGGAACTATTCGGGGAACTTTTGGAGACCCTTTCGGGGCATTTCTGGATGGTTTTCGGGATCCGTCCGCGATAGCGTTGGGGTCATTTCGTAGCTTTTTCTGGATAATTTCGGGATCATTTGGGATCCTATCAGGTTATCAGCTCATTTAGTTCTTTTTTTTACTCAATTACAAAAATAAAATGCATTAGACAGAAAACAAAATTTTAAACAGATAATAAGCAGGCTAACGCGAATAGCCCATATATTTAAAATTTTCCTTGCGGACGGGGCCGCGGGTAAAGGCTAGTATATATTATAAATGGCAAAGTTTGGATGTTAAGATGTTTGGATGTTTGGATGTTTGGATGTTTGTCCAGACGTTTGTCTTTGTGACTCAATCACGCAAGAACGGCTGGACGGATTTGTATGAAATTTGGCATACATATAGCCAATAGTCTAGAAGGATCTACTAGCTATATATTTTTCAAAAGGGGCGTGGTCTCCGCCCCCTAGGAACAGTTATAATTTAATTATTATATTTTTTTGTCTTTGCGACTGAATCACGCCAGAACGGCTTCACGGATTTTGATGAAATTTGGGAGATAGATAATAGGCTACTGGCGAAATTTTTTTCGAACATGGAAAGGGGGAAGGGGGTCCCACGACCCCTTCGAATAATTACTTTTTAACAATTTTTACACATTATAACTTTACGTATACTGACCTTCACCAATATTACAAACTCAATGGGTGAAATAAGTCGAGGGCTTACAAAGTGAGCAGTGACACACCCCCCCCCCCCCCCCCCTTTCCTCTCTCGTACAAAATCTATAAATTGTTATAACTCAATGTAAATTTTGTCCTAAAATCAATAATTTTTGGTATCTGGCTCATACAGATCGAGATCTAAACAATTTTGGAAAAACGATCAGTGGTACTCTCCTCCTCCCGCCATCCGCCCTCCTTCAATTGCTTTTATTAGCACGCTTTTATTAGCTTTACCTGTATGTTTCTTTGTAACTCTTCATTCGCTCCAACGCGCCTGTTGCCTTATTAACATGGTTTTATAATTATCTTCACCCTATTTGTAATCCCGCTTGGGTCATCTCGAGACCCTTCAGGGATCATTTCTGGATGGTTTTCGGGATCCGTCCGCGATCCCGCCGGGGTCATTTCTGGACTTTTTCGGGACTATTCCGGGATTATTTTGGGACCCTTCCGGGATCATTTGTGTATAGTTTTCGGGATCCGTCCGGGATTCCGTCGGGATTATTTTGGGACATTTTCGGGACTATTCCGGGATCATTTCGGGACTATTTCGCGATCATTTGGGGACCCTTCCGGCATCATTTCTGGACGGTTTTCGGGATCCGTCCGGGATCCCGTCGGGGTCATTTCGGAACTTTTTCTCGACTAAGACGGGATCATTTGGGGAGCCTTTCGGCATCATTTCTGGATGGTTTTCGGGATCCGTCCGGGTCCCGTCGGGGTCATTTCTGGACTTTTTCTCGACTGATACGGGATCATTTGAGGACCCTTTCGGCATCATTTCTGGATGGTTTCCGAGTTCCGTCCGGATCCCGTCAGGGTCATTTCGGGGCCCTTTCTCGACTAATACGGGATCATTTGGGGACCCTTTCGGCATCATTTCTAAATGGTTTTCGGGATCCGTCCGGGATCCCGCCGGGGTCATTTCTGGACTTTTTCGGGACTATTCCGGGATTATTTTGGGACCCTTCCGGGATCATTTGTGTATAGTTTTCGGGATCCGTTCGGGATCCCTTCAGGGTCATTTTGGGACTTTTTCTCGACTAATACGGGTTCCTTTGAAGTACCTTGCGGCATCATTTCTAGATGGTTTTCGGGATTCATCAGGGATCCCGTCGGGGTCATTTCGGGACTATTTCGGGATCATTTGGGGTACCTTCCGGCATCATTTCTAGATGGTTTTCGGGATCCGTCCGGGATCCCGTCGGGGTCATTTCGGGACTTTTTCTCGACTAATACGGGATCATTTGGGGACTCTTTCGGCATTATTTCTGGATGGTTTTCGGGATCCGTCCGGGATCCCGTCTTGGTCATTTCGGGACTTTTTCTCGACTAATACGGGATCATTTGGGGACGCTTTCGGCATCATTTCTGGATGGTTTTCGGGATCCCGTCGGGGTCATTTCGGGATCATTTGGGGTACCTTCTGGCATCATTTCTAGATGGTTTTCGGGATCCGTCCGGGATCCCGTCGGGGTCATTTCTGGACATTTTCGGGACTATTCCGGGATCATTTCGGGACTATTTCGCGATCATTTGGGGACCCTTCCGGCATCATTTCTGGATGGTTTTCGGGATCCGTCCGCGATCCCGCCGGGGTCATTGCTGGACTTTTTCGGGACTATTCCGGGATTATTTTGGGACCCTTCCGGGATCATTTGTGTATAGTTTTCGGGATCCGTTCGGGATCCCTTCAGGGTCATTTTGGGACTTTTTCTCGACTAATACGGGTTCCTTTGAGGTACCTTGCGGCATCATTTCTAGATGGTTTTCGGGATCCTTCAGGGATCCCGTCGGGGTCATTTTTGGACTTTTTCTCGACTAATACGGGATCATTTGGGGTAGCTTCCGGCATCATTGCTAGATGGTTTTAGGGATCCGTCCGGTATCCCGTCTTGGTCATTTCGGGACTTTTTCTCGACTTATACGGGATCATTTGGGGACCCTTTCGGCATCATTTCTCGATGGTTTTCGGGATCCGTCCGGAACCCGCTGGGGTCAGTTCGGGACTTTTTCTCGACTAATACGGGATCATTTGGGGACGCTTTCGGCATCATTTCTGGATGGTTTTCGGGATCCGTCCGGGATCCCGTCGGGGTCATTTCGGGACTATTTCGGGATCATTTGGGGTACCTTCCGGCATCATTTCTAGATGGTTTTCGGGATCCGTCCGGGATCCCGTCGGGGTCATTTCGGGACTTTTTCTCGGCTAATACGGGATCATTTGGGGACGCTTTCGGCATCATTTCTGGATGGTTTTCGGGATCCGTCCGGGATCCCGTCTTGGTCATTTCGGGACTTTTTCTCGACTTATACGGGATCATTTGGGGACCTTTTCGGCATCATTTCTGTATGGTTTTCGGGATCCGTTCGGGATCCCTTCAGGGTAATTTTGGGACTTTTTCTCGACTAATACGGGTTCATTTGAGGTACCTTCCGGCATCATTGCTAGATGGTTTTCGGGATCCGTCCAGGATCCAATCAGGGTCATTTCGGGACTATTTTGGGATCATTTGGGTTACCTTCCGGCACCATTTCTATATGATTTTGAGGATCCGTCCGGGATCCCGTCGGGGTTATTTCGGGATTTTTTCTCGACTAATACGGGATCATTTGGCGACCCTTTCGGCATCATATCTGGATGCTTTTCGGGATCCGTCCGGGAACCCGTTGGGGTCATTTCGGGACTTTTTCTCGACTAATACGGGATCATTTGGGGACGCTTTCGGCATCATTTCTGGATGGTTTTCGGGATCCGTCCGGGATCCCGTCTTGGTCATTTCGGGACTTTTTCTCGACTTATACGGGATCATTTGGGGACCCTTTCGGCATCATATCTGGATGCTTTTCGGGATCCGTCCGGGAACCAGTCGGGTTCATTTCGGGACTTTTTCTCGACTAATACGGGATCATTTGGGGACGCTTTCGGCATCATTTCTGTATGGTGTTCGGGATCCGTCCGGGATCCCGTCGGGGTCATTTCGAGACTATTTCGGGATCCTTTGGGGTACCTTCCGGCATCATTTCTAGATGGTTTTCGGGATCCGTCCGGGATCCCGTCAGGTTCATTACGGAACTATTTCGGGATCCTTTGGGGTACCTTCCGGCATCATTTCTATATGATTTTGAGGATCCGTCCGGCATCCCGTCGGGGTTATTTCGGGAATTTTTATCGACTGGTATCGGATCATTAGGGGACCCTTTCGGCATAATTTCTGGATGGTTTTCGGGATCCGTCCGGGATCCCTTCTGGGTCATTTCGGAACTTTTTTGGGACTATTTGGGGATCATTTGGGGTATTTTCCGGCATCATTTCTGTATGGTATTCGGAATAATTTGGGGTCCCTTCCGGCATAATTTCTGGATGGTTTTCGGTCATTTCGGGACTATTAGGGGATCTTTTGAGGACATTCCGGCATCATTTCTGGATAGTTTTTGGGATCCGTGAGGGATCCCGTCGGAGCAATTTCTGGACTTTTCAGATATTGTTTCGGGATTATTTTGGGTTTCCAAGATCATTTCTGGATGGATTTCGAGATCTGTCCGGGATCCCGTCAGGGTCATTTAGGAGTCCGTTCGAGATCCCGTCAGGGTCATTTCGGGACTATTAGGGGATCATTTGAGGACCTTTCCGGCATCATTTCTGGATAGTTTTCGGAATCCGTCTGGGATCCCGTCGGGGTCATTTCAGGACTTTTTCGGGACTAATACGGGATCATTTTGGGACCCTTCCGGAATCATTTCTGTATGGTTTTCGCGATCCGTCGTGGATCCCCTAAGGACCCTTCCTAGATATTTTCTGGATGGTGGCATCATTTCTTTGTGGTTCTCTGGATAAGTCTAGAATCGTGTCGTTGTCATTTCGGGTTTTTTGGGACTATTCCGGGAACTTTTGGAGACCCTTCAGTGGCATTTCTAAATGGTTTTCGGGATCTGTCCGCGATAGCGTCGGGGTCATTTCGTGGATTTTTCTGGATAATTTCGGGATCATTTGGGGATCCTGTCAGGTTATCAGCTCATTTAGTTCTTTTTTTACTCAATTACAAAAATAAAATGTATTGGACAGAAACATCTTTTTAAACAGATAACTTGATAAGCAGGCTAACGTGAATATCCCATATATTTAATTTTCTCCTTGCGGACGGGGCCGCGGGTAAAGGCTAGTATATTATAAATGGCAAAGTTTGGATGTTAAGATGTTTGGATGTTTGGATGTTTGGATGTTTGGATGTTTGTCCAGACGTTTGTCTTTGTGACTCAATCACGCAAGAACGGCTGGACGGATTTGTATGAAATTTGGCATACATATAGCCAATAGTCTAGAAGGATCTACTAGCTATATATTTTTCAAAAGGGGCGTGGTCTCCGCCCCCTAGGAACAGTTATAATTTAATTATTATATTTTTTTGTCTTTGCGACTGAATCACGCCAGAACGGCTTCACGGATTTTGATGAAATTTGGGAGATAGATAATAGGCTACTGGCGAAATTTTTTTCGAACATGGAAAGGGGGAAGGGGGTCCCACGACCCCTTCGAATAATTACTTTTTAACAATTTTTACACATTATAACTTTACGTATACTGACCTTCACCAATATTACAAACTCAATGGGTGAAATAAGTCGAGGGCTTACAAAGTGAGCAGTGACACACCCCCCCCCCCCCCCTTTCCTATCTCGTACAAAATCTATAAATTGTTATAACTCAATGTAAATTTTGTCCTAAAATCAATAATTTTTGGTATCTGGCTCATACAGATCGAGATCTAAACAATTTTGGAAAAACGATCAGTGGTACTCTCCTCCTCCCGCCATCCGCCCTCCTTCAATTGCTTTTATTAGCACGCTTTTATTAGCTTTACCTGTATGTTTCTTTGTAACTCTTCATTCGCTCCAACGCGCCTGTTGCCTTATTAACATGGTTTTATAATTATCTTCACCCTATTTGTAATCCCGCTTGGGTCATCTCGAGACCCTTCAGGGATCATTTCTGAATGGTTTTCGGGATCCGTCCGGGATCCCGCCGGGGTCATTTCTGGACTTTTTCGGGACTATTCCGGGATTATTTTGGGACCCTTCCGGGATCATTTGTGTATAGTTTTCGGGATCCGTTCGGGATCCCTTCAGGGTCATTTTGGGACTTTTTCTCGACTAATACGGGTTTCTTTGAAGTACCTTGCGGCATCATTTCTAGATGGTTTTCGGGATTCATCAGGGATCCCGTCGGGGTCATTTCGGGACTATTTCGGGATCATTTGGGGTACCTTCCGGCATCATTTCTAGATGGTTTTCGGGATCCGTCCGGGATCCCGTCGGGGTCATTTCGGGACTTTTTCTCGACTAATACGGGATCATTTGGGGACGCTTTCGGCATCATTTCTGGATGGTTTTCGGGATCCGTCCGGGATCCCGTCTTGGTCATTTCGGGACTTATTCTCGACTAATACGGGATCATTTGGGGACGCTTTCGGCATCATTTCTGGATGGTTTTCGGGATCCGTCCGGGATCCCGTCGGGGTCATTTCGGGACTATTTCGGGATCATTTGGGGTACCTTCCGGCATCATTTCTAGATGGTTTTCGGGATCCGTCCGGGATCCAGTCGGGGTCATTTCTGGACATTTTCGGGACTATTCCGGGATCATTTCGGGACTATTTCGCGATCATTTGGGGACCCTTCCGGCATCATTTCTGGATGGTTTTCGGGATCCGTCCGCGATCCCGCCGGGGTCATTTCTGGACTTTTTCGGGACTATTCCGGGATTATTTTGGGACCCTTCCGGGATCATTTGTGTATAGTTTTCGGGATCCGTTCGGGATCCCTTCAGGGTCATTTTGGGACTTTTTCTCGACTAATACGGGTTCCTTTGAGGTACCTTGCGGCATCATTTCTAGATGGTTTTCGGGATCCTTCAGGGATCCCGTCGGGGTCATTTTTGGACTTTTTCTCGACTAATACGGGATCATTTGGGGTAGCTTCCGGCATCATTGCTAGATGGTTTTAGGGATCCGTCCGGTATCCCGTCTTGGTCATTTCGGGACTTTTTCTCGACTTATACGGGATCATTTGGGGACCCTTTCGGCATCATTTCTCGATGGTTTTCGGGATCCGTCCGGAACCCGTCGGGGTCAGTTCGGGACTTTTTCTCGACTAATACGGGATCATTTGGGGACGCTTTCGGCATCATTTCTGGATGGTTTCCGGGATCCGTCCGGGATCCCGTCGGGGTCATTTCGGGACTATTTCGGGATCATTTGGGGTACCTTCCGGCATCATTTCTAGATGGTTTTCGGGATCCGTCCGGGATCCCATCGGGGTCATTTCGGGACTTTTTCTCGACTAATACGGGATCATTTGCGGGCCCTTTCGACATCATTTCTAGATAGTTGTCGGGATCCGTTCGGGATCCCGTCAGGGTCTTTTCGGAACTATTAGGAGATCATTTGAGGACATTTCCGGCATCATTTCTGGAAAGTTTTCGGGATCCTTTCGGGGTCCAGTCAGGGTCATTTCGGGACTTTTTCGGGATAATTTAGAGATGGTTTTCAGGATCCGGTCGGGGTCATTTAGGGGTGCGTTCGAGATCCCGTCAGGGTCATTTCGGGACTTCTTCGGGACTATATCGGGATCATTTCTGGATGGTTTATGGGATCCGTCCATGACCCCTTAAGGGTAATTTCGGGACTATTAGGTGATCATTTGAGGACCTTTCTGGCATCACTTCTGGATGATTTTCGGTATCCGTTCGGGATCCCGTCGGAATCAATGCGGGACTTTTTCGGAATCATTTGGGATTTCTTCCGGCATCATTTCTGGATGGTTTTCGGGATTTGTCCGGGATCCCGTCGGGGTTATTTCGGGACCTTTTCGGGGCTAATACGGGATCATTTGGGGATCCTGTAGGGGTCGTTTCGTGACTTTTTCTGTATTATTTCGGGATCATTTTGGGACCCTTTCGGCATAATTTCTTGATGGTTTGACGGATCGATCAGGGTCATTTCGGGACCATTTTGGGAACATTTGGGGAACTTTCGAGATCATTTCTGGATCCGTCCGGGATGCCGTAGGAGCCATTTCCGGATTTTTTGTTACTTTTCCGGGATAGTTTTTGCACCCTTACGGGATCATTTCTGGATCTGTGCAGGATCCCATCTGGGTCATTTCCGGACTATTTCGGGACCATTTTGGGATCCTTCCGGAATCATTTCTGTATGGTTTTCGCGATCCGTCGTGGATCCCTGGGAGCCATTTCGGAACTTTTTCTGGAGTATGTCGGGATAATTTAGGGACCCTTCCTGGATATTTTCTGGATGGTTTTTGAGATCCGCCCGGGAGCCCGTCAGGGTCATTTCGGAACCTTTTCGGCATCATTTTGGAACACCTTCAGGGATCATTTCTGTGTGGTTCTCTGGATACGTCTAGAATCGTGTCGCTGTCATTTCGGGTTTTTTTGGGATTATTCGGGGAACTTTTGGAGACCCTTTCGGGGCATTTCTGGATGGTTTTCGGGATCCGTCCGCGATAGCGTGGGGGTAATTTCATAGCTTTTTCTGGATAATTTCGGGATCATTTGGGATCCTATCAGGTTATCAGCTCATTTAGTTATTTTTTTTACTCAATTACAAAAATAAAATGCATTAGACAGAAAACAAAATTTTAAACAGATAATAAGCAGGCTAACGCGAATAGCCCATATATTTAAATTTCTCCTTGCGGACGGGGCCGCGGGTAAAGGCTAGTATCTAATATATATTATAAATGGCAAAGTTTGGATGTGAAGATGTTTGGATGTTTGGATGTTTAGATGTTTGGATGTTTGGATGTTTGGATGTTTGGATGTTTGGATGTTTGGATGTTTGTCCAGACGTTTGTCTTTGTGACTCAATCACGCAAGAACTGCTGGACCGATTTGGATGAAATTTTGCACACATATAGCCAATAGTCTAGAAGGATCTACTAGCTATATATTTTTCAAAAGGGGCGTGGCCTCCGCCCCCTAGGAACAGTTATAATTTAATTATTATATTTTTTCGTCTTTGCGACTAAATCACGCCAGAATGGCTACACGGATTTTGATGAAATTTGGGACACAGACAGTAGTCTACTAGCGAAATTTTGTTCGAACATGGAAAGAGGGGTGGGGGCCCACGACCCCTTCGAGAAATTATTTTTCAAAAATTTTTACACATTATAACTTTACGTATACTGGCCTTCACCAATATCACAGACTCAAGGGGTCAAATAAGTCGAGGGCTTACAAAGTAAGCAGTGACACCCTCCGCCCGCCCTCTTTATCTCCCCCTCTGGTGTAAAATCTATAAATTGTTATAACTCAATATAAATTTTCTCCTAAATCAATAGTTTTTGATATCTGGTACATACAGAACGAGATCTAGACAATTTTGGAGGAACGATCAGTGGTCCTCTCCTCTTCTCCCGCCATCCGCCCTCCATCAATTGTTTTTATTAGCACGCTTTTATTAGCTTTACCTGTATGTTTCTATGTAACTTTTTATTCGCTCCAATGCGCCTGCTGCCTTATTAACATGGTTTTATAATTAGCTTCACCTTATTTGTAATCCCGTAAGGGTCATATCGAGACCCTTCCGGGATGATTTCTGTATGGTTTTCGGGATCGGTCCGGGATTACGCCGGGGTAATTTCGGGACTTTTTCGGGACTATTTAGGGATCATTTTGGGACCCTTCCGGGATCATTTCTGTATAGTTTTCGGGATCCGTCCGGGATCCCGTCGGGGTTATTTTGGGACATTTTCGGGACTATTCCGGAATCATTTCGGGACTATTTCGCGATCATTTGGGGACCCTTCCGGCATCATTTCTGGATGGTTTTCGGGATCCGTCGGGGATCCCGTCGGTGTACTTTCGGGATCATTTGCGTAACTTCGAGAGATAAATTCTTGATGGTTTCCGGGATCATTACGGGACTTTTTCAGGTTTATTTTGGGTCCCTTTAGGCATCATTTCTGGATGGTCCTCGGGATTCGTCCGGCATCCCGTCGGGGTCATTTCGGGACTTTTTCGCGACTAATACGGGATCATTCGGCATCATTTCTGGATGGTTTTCGGGATCCGTCCGGGATCTCGTCGGGGTCATTTGGGGACTTTTTCGGGATCATTTGGGGGCTCTTCCGGCACCATTTCTGGATGGTTTTCGGGATCCGTCCGGGATCTCGTCGGGGTCATTTGGGGACTTTTTCGGGATCATTTGGGGGCTCTTCCGGCATCATTTCTGGATGGTTTTCGGAATCCGTCCAGGATCTCGTCGGGTCATTTGGGGACTTTTTCGGGATCATTTGGGGCTCTTCCGGCATCATTTCTGGATGGTTTTCGGGATCCGTCCGGGATCTCGCCGGGGTCATTTGGGGACTTTTTCGTGATCATTTTGGGGCTCTTCCGGCATCATTTCTGGATGGTTTTCGGGATCCGTCCGGGATCTCGTCGGGGTCATTTGGGGACTTTTTCGGGATCATTTGGGGGCTCTTCCGGCATCATTTCTGGATGGTTTTCGGGATCCGTCCAGGATCTCGTCGGGTCATTTGGGGACTTTTTCGGGATCATTTGGGGGCTCTTCCGGCATCATTTCTGGATGGTTTTCGGGATCCGTCCGGGATCTCGCCGGGGTCATTTGGGGACTTTTTCGGGATCATTTGGGGGCTCTTCCGGCACCATTTCTGGATGGTTTTCGGGATCCGTTCGGGATCTCGTCGGGGTCATTTGGGGACTTTTTCGGGATCATTTGGGTGCTCTTCCGGCATCATTTCTGGATGGTTTTCGGGATCCGTCCAGGATCTCGTCGGGTCATTTGGGGACTTTTTCGGGCTCATTTGGGGGCTCTTCCGGCATCATTTCTGGATGGTTTTCGGGATCCGTCCGGGATCTCGCCTTGGTCATTTGGGCTCGCCTTGGTCATTTGGGGACTTTTTTCGGGATCATTTTGGGGCTCCTCCGGCATCATTTCTGGATGGTTTTCGGGATCCGTACGGGATCCCGTCGGGGTCATTTCGGGGACTTTTTCGCGACTAATACGGGATCATTTGGGAACCCTTTCGGCATCATTCTGGATGTTTTCGGGATACGTCCGGGATCCCGTCGGGGTCATTTCGGGACTTTTTCGCGACTAATACGGGATCATTTGGGAACCCTTTCGGCATCATTTCTGATGGTTTTCGTGATCCGTCCGGATCCCATCAGGGTAATTTCGGGACTATTAGGGGATCATTTGGGAACCTTTCGGCATCATTTCTGGATAATTTTTCGGATCCGTCCGGATCCCGACGAGGTCATTTCGGGACTATTTCGGGGCTAATACGGGATCATTTGAGGATCCTCTAAGGGTCGTTCGTGACTTTTTCTGTTTTATTTCGGGATCATTTGGGGACCCTTCCGGCATAATTTCTTGATGGTTTGCCGGATGTTGTTGTTGTTGTTGGTTGTTGAAGAGATTACAAGGTTTGCCGGATCCATCAGGGTCATTTCGGGACATTTTGGATCATTTGGGGACTCTTCCGAGATCATTTCTGGATCCGTCCGGGATGCCGTAGGAGCCATTTCGATTTTTTGTTACTTTTCCGGGATAGTTTTTGGATCCTTCCGGAATCATTTCTGTATGGTTTTCGCGATCCGTCGTTGATTCCCTCGGAGCCATTTCGGAACTTTTCTGGAGTATGTCGGGGTCATTTGGGGACCTTTTCGGGATCATTTGGGGACTCTTCCGGCATCATTTCTGTATTATTTTCGGATCCTTCCGGGATCCCGTCGGGGTCATTTCGGGACTTTTTCTCGACTAATACGGGATCATTTGGGGACCTTTCGACATCATTTCTGGATAGTTTTCGGTATCCGTCAGGGATCCGGACGGGGTCATTTCGGGACTATTTCGGGATCATTTGGGGTACCTACCGGCATAATTTCTGGATGATTTTCGGTATCCGTCCGGGATCTCGTCGGGGTCATTTGGGGACCTTTTCGGGACATTTTGGGTCTTCCGGCATCATTTCTGGGTGGCTTTCGGATCCGTCAGGATGCCGTCGGGGTCATTTCGGGACTTTTTCGCGACTAATACGGGATCATTTGGAACCCTTTCGGGTTCATTTCTGGATGGTTTTCGGGATCCGTCCGGGATCCCATCAGGGTAATTTCGGGACTATTAGGGGATCATTTGTGGACCTTTCCGGCATCATTTCTGGATAATTTTCATTATCCGTCCGGGATTCCAACGAGGTCATTTCGGGATTATTTTGGGATTCATTTGGGATACCTACCGGCATCATTTCTGGATGGTTATTGAGATTCGTCCGGGATCCCGTCGGGTTATTTCGGAACTTTTTCTCGACTAATACGAGATCATTTTGCGGGACCCTTTCGGCATCATTTCTGGATAGTTGTCGAGATCCCGTCACGGTCATTTCGGGACTATTAGGGGATCATTTGAGGACCTTTCCGGCATCATTTCTGGATAGTTTTTGGAATCCTTTCGGGATCCCGTCAGGGTCATTTCGGGGCTTTTTCGGGATCATTTAAGGATGGATTTCGGGATTTGTCCGGGATGCGTTAGGGTCATTTTGGGACTATTAAGTGAGCATTTGAAGACCTTTCCGGCATCAATTCCTAATGGTTTTCGGTATCCGTTCAGGATCCCGTCGGAATAATTGCGGGACTTTTTCGGGATCATTGTGGTCCCTTCCGTCATCATTTCTGGATGGTTTTTGGGATTCGTCCGGCATCCCGTCTGGGTCATTTCGGGACTTTTTCTCAACTAATACGGGATCATTGCGGGCCCTTTCGGTATCATTTCTGGATAGTTGTCGGGATCCGTTCGGGATCCCGTCAGGGTATTTTCGGAACTATTGGGAGATCAATTTGAGGACCTTTCCGGCATCATTTCTGGTTAGTTTTCGGGATCCTTTCGGGTCCCATCAGGGTCATTTCGGGACTTTTTCGACATCATTTAAGACTGGTTTTCAGGATTCGTCTGGGATCCCGTCAGGGTAATTTCTGGACTTTTCCGAGACTATTTCGGGATAGTTTTGGGACCCTGCCAAGATCATTTCTAGATGGATTTCGGGATCTGTCCAGGATGCCGTCAGGGTAATTTTGGGACTATTAGGTGATCATTTGAGGACCTTTCCGGCATCACTCTGGATGGTTTTCGGTATCATTTCTGGATGGTTTTTGGTATTCGTCCGCATCCCGTCGGGGTCATTTCGGGACTTTTTCTCGACTAATACGGGATCATTTGCGGGCTCTTTCGGCATCATTTCTAGATAGTTGTCGGGATCCGTTCGGGATCCCATCAGGGTCTTTTCGGGAACTATTAGGAGATCATTTGAGGACCTTTCCGGCATCATTTCTGGATAGTTTTCGGGATCTTTTCGGGGTCCAGTCAGGGTCATTCGGGACTTTTTCGGGAATCATTTAGAGATGGCTTTCAGGATTCGTCCGGGAACCCGTCAGGGTAATTTCTGAACTTTTCCGAGACTATTTCGGGATAATTTTGGGACCTTCCCAAGATCATTTATGGATGGATTTCGGGATTTGTCCGGGATCTCGTCGGGGTTATTCGGGAGCTTTTCGGGGCTAATACGTGATCATTTGGGGATCCTTCCGGAATCATTTCTGTATGGTTTTCGAGATCCGTCGTGGATCCCTCGGAGTCATTTCGGAACTTTTTCTGGAGTATGTCGGATAATTTAGGGACCCTTCCTGGATATTTTCTGGATGGTTTTTGAGATCCGCCCGTGAGCCCGTCAGGGTCATTCGGAACGTTTCGGGATCATTTTGGAACACCTTCAGGGATCATTTCTGTGTCGTTCTCTGTATACGTCTAGAATCGTGTCGCTGTCATTTGAGTTTTTTTTGGACTATTCGGGGAACTTTTGGAGACCCTTTCGGGCATTTCTGGATGGTTTTCGGGATCCGTCCGCGATAGCGTGGGGGTCATTTCGTTGCTTTTCTGGATAATTTCGGGATCATTTGGGATCCTATCAGGTTATCAGCTCATTTAGTTCTTTTTTTTACTCAATTACAAAAATAAAATGCATTAGGACAGAAACAAAATTTTAAACAGATAATAAGCAGGTTAACGCGAATAGCCCATATATTTAAAATTTCTCCTTGCGGACGGGGCCGCGGGTAAAGGCTAGTATATTATAAATGGGAAAGTTTTGGATGTTAAGATGTTTGGATGTTTGTCCAGACGTTTGTCTTGTGACTCAATAACGCAAGAACGGCTGGACCCATTTGGATGAAATTTTGCACACATATAGCCAATAGTCTAGAAGGATCTACTAGCTATATATTTTTCAAAAGGGGCGTGGTCTCCGCCCCCTAGGAACAGTTATAATTTAATTATTATATTTTTTCGTCTTTGCGACCGAATCACGCCAGAATGGCTACACGGATTTTGATGAAATTTGGGACACAGACAGTAGTCTACTAGCGAAATTTTTTTCGAACATGGAAAGAGGGGTGAGGTCCCACGACCCCCTTCGAGAAATTATTTTTCATAATTTTTACACATTATAACTTTACGTATACTGGCCTTCACCAATATCACAGACTCAAGGGGTCAAATAAGTCGAGGGCTTACAAAGTAGCAGTGACATCCTCCGCCCGCCCTCCCTTTATATCCCCCTCTGGTGTAAAATCCATAAATTGTTATAACTCAATCTAAATTTTTCTCCTAAATCAATAGTTTTTGGTATCTGGTACATACAGAACGAGATCTAGACAATTTTGGAGGAACGATCAGTGGTCCTCTCCTCTACTCCCGCCATCCGCCCTCCATCAATTGTTTTTATTAGCACGCTTTTATTATCTTTACCTGTAGTTTCTATCTAACTTTTTATTTCTGGACAAACATCCAAACATCCAAACATCCAAACATCTTAACATCCAAACTTTGCCATTTATAATATATATTAGACTAGCCTTTACCCGCGGCCCCCGTCCGCAAGGAGAAAATTAAATATATGGGATATTCACGTTAGCCTGCTTATCAAGTTATCTGTTTAAAAAGATGTTTCTGTCCAATACATTTTATTTTTGTAATTGAGTAAAAAAAGAACTAAATGAGCTGATAACCTGACAGGATCCCCAAATAATCCCGAAATTATCCAGAAAAATCCACGAAATGACCCCGACGCTATCGCGACAGATCCCGAAAACCATTTAGAAATGCACGGAAGGGTCTCCAAAAGTTCCCGGAATAGTCCCAAAAAACCCGAAATGACAACGACACGATTCTAGACTTATCCAGAGAAACACAAAGAAATGATGCCACCATCCAGAAAATATCTAGGAAGGGTCCCTTAGGGGATCCACGACGGATCGCGAAAACCATACAGAAATGTTTCCGGAAGGGTCCCAAAATGATCCCGTATTAGTCCCGAAAAAGTCCTGAAATGACCCCGACGGGATCCCAGACGGATTCCGAAAACTATCCAGAAATGATGCCGGAAAGGTCCTCAAATGATCCCCTAATAGTCCCGAAATGACCCTGACGGGATCTCGAACGGCTGACGGGATCCCGGACAGATCTCGAAATCCATCCAGAAATGATCTTGGAAACCCAAAATAATCCCGAAACAATATCTGAAAAGTCCAGAAATTACTCCGACGGGATCCCTCACGGATCCCAAAAACTATCCAGAAATGATGCCGGAATGTCCTCAAAATATCCCCTAATAGTCCCGAAATGACCGAAAACCATCCAGAAATTATGCCGGAAGGGACCCCAAATTATCCCGAATACCATACAGAAATGATGCCGGAAAATACCCCAAATGATCCCCAAATAGTCCCAAAAAAGTTCCGAAATGACCCGGAAGGGATCCCGGACGGATCCCGAAAACCATCCAGAAATTATGCCGAAAGGGTCCCCTAATGATCCGATACCAGTCGATAAAAATTCCCGAAATAACCCCGACGGGATGCCGGACGGATCCTCAAAATCATATAGAAATGATGCCGGAAGGTACCCCAAAGGATCCCGAAATAGTTCCGTAATGAACCTGACGGGATCCCGGACGGATCCCGAAAACCATCTAGAAATGATGCCGGAAGGTACCCCAAATGATCCCGAAATAGTCTCGAAATGACCCCGACGGGATCCCGGACGGATCCCGAACACCATACAGAAATGATGCCGAAAGCGTCCCCAAATGATCCCGTATTAGCCGAGAAAAAGTCCCGAAATGACCCCGACGGGATCCCGGACGGATCCCGAAAACCATCTAGAAATGATGCCGGAAGGTACCTCAATGAACCCGTATTAGTCGAGAAAAAGTCCCAAAATTACCCTGAAGGGATCCCGAACGGATCCCGAAAACCATACAGAAATGATGCCGAAAAGGTCCCCAAATGATCCCGTATAAGTCGAGAAAAAGTCCCGAAATGACCAAGACGGGATCCCGGACGGATCCCGAAAACCATCCAGAAATGATGCCGAAAGCGTCCCCAAATGATTCCGTATTAGTCGAGAAAAAGTCCCGAACTGACCCCGGCGGGTTCCGGACGGATCCCGAAAACCATCGAGAAATGATGCCGAAAGGGTCCCCAAATGATCCCGTATAAGTCGAGAAAAAGTCCCGAAATGACCAAGACGGGATACCGGACGGATCCCTAAAACCATCTAGCAATGATGCCGGAAGCTACCCCAAATGATCCCGTATTAGTCGAGAAAAAGTCCAAAAATGACCCCGACGGGATCCCTGAAGGATCCCGAAAACCATCTAGAAATGATGCCGCAAGGTACCTCAAAGGAACCCGTATTAGTCGAGAAAAAGTCCCAAAATGACCCTGAAGGGATCCCGAACGGATCCCGAAAACTATACACAAATGATCCTGGAAGGGTCCCAAAATAATCCCGGAATAGTCCCGAAAAAGTCCAGAAATGACCCCGGCGGGATCGCGGACGGATCCCGAAAACCATCCAGAAATGATGCCAGAAGGGTCCCCAAATGATCGCGAAATAGTCCCGAAATGATCCCGGAATAGTCCCGAAAATGTCCAGAAATAACCCCGACGGGATCCCGAAAACCATCTAGAAATGATGCCGGAAGGTACCCCAAATGATCCCGAAATAGTCCCGAAATGACCCCGACGGGATCCCGGACGGATCCCGAAAACCATCCAGAAATGATGCCGAAAGCGTCCCCAAATGATCCCGTATTAGTCGAGAAAAAGTCCCGAAATGACCAAGACGGGATCCCGGACGGATCCCGAAAACCATCCAGAAATGATGCCGAAAGCGTCCCCAAATGATCCCGTATTAGTCGAGAAAAAGTCCCGAAATGACCCCGACGGGATCCCGGACGGATCCCGACAACCATCTAGAAATGATGCCGGAAGGTACCCCAAATGATCCCGAAATAGTCCCGAAATGACCCCGACGGGATCCCTGATGAATCCCGAAAACCATCTAGAAATGATGCCGCAAGGTACTTCAAAGGAACCCGTATTAGTCGAGAAAAAGTCCCAAAATGACCCTGAAGGGATCCCGAACGGATCCCGAAAACTATACACAAATGATCCCGGAAGGGTCCCAAAATAATCCCGGAATAGTCCCGAAAAAAGTCCAGAAATGACCCCGGCGGGATCCCGGACGGATCCCGAAAACCATTTAGAAATGATGCCGAAAGGGTCCCCAAATGATCCCGTATTAGTCGAGAAAGGGCCCCGAAATGACCCTGACGGGATCCGGACGGAACTCGGAAACCATCTAGAAATGATGCCGAAAGGGTCCTCAAATGATCCCGTATCAGTCGAGAAAAAGTCCAGAAATGACCCCGACGGGACCCGGACGGATCCCGAAAACCATCCAGAAATGATGCCGAAAGGCTCCCCAAATGATCCCGTCTTAGTCGAGAAAAAAGTTCCGAAATGACCCCGACGGGATCCCGGACGGATCCCGAAAACCGTCCAGAAATGATGCCGGAAGGGTCCCCAAATGATCGCGAAATAGTCCCGAAATGATCCCGGAATAGTCCCGAAAATGTCCCAAAATAATCCCGACGGAATCCCGGACGGATCCCGAAAAACTATACACAAATGATCCCGGAAGGGTCCCAAAATAATCCCGGAATAGTCCCGAAAAAGTCCAGAAATGACCCCGGCGGGATCGCGGACGGATCCCGAAAACCATCCAGAAATGATCCCTGAAGGGTCTCGAGATGACCCAAGCGGGATTACAAATAGGGTGAAGATAATTATAAAACCATGTTAATAAGGCAACAGGCGCGTTGGAGCGAATGAAGAGTTACAAAGAAACATACAGGTAAAGCTAATAAAAGCGTGCTAATAAAAGCAATTGAAGGAGGGCGGATGGCGGGAGGAGGAGAGTACCACTGATCGTTTTTCCAAAATTGTTTAGATCTCGATCTGTATGAGCCAGATACCAAAAATTATTGATTTTAGGACAAAATTTACATTGAGTTATAACAATTCATAGATTTTGTACGAGATGGGAAAGGGGGGGGGGGGGGGGGGGGGGGGGGGGGGGGGTGTGTCACTGCTCACTTTGTAAGCCCTCGACTTATTTCACCCATTGAGTTTGTAATATTGGTGAAGGTCAGTATACGTAAAGTTATAATGTGTAAAAATTGTTAAAAAGTAATTATTCGAAGGGGTCGTGGGACCCCCTTCCCCCTTTCCATGTTCGAAAAAAATTTCGCCAGTAGCCTATTATCTATCTCCCAAATTTCATCAAAATCCGTGAAGCCGTTCTGGCGTGATTCAGTCGCAAAGACAAAAAAATATAATAATTAAATTATAACTGTTCCTAGGGGGCGGAGACCACGCCCCTTTTGAAAAATATATAGCTAGTAGATCCTTCTAGACTATTGGCTATATGTATGCCAAATTTCATACAAATCCGTCCAGCCGTTCTTGCGTGATTGAGTCACAAAGACAAACGTCTGGACAAACATCCAAACATCCAAACATCCAAACATCCAAACATCTTAACATCCAAACTTTGCCATTTATAATATATATTAGATATTAGATATATATATATATATTAGATTAGATTAGATTTGGTATAAATGAAATTGCCGATGATGTCGATGATAAAGAATTGAAAAGATGTTGTTTTTCGATAGAGGCACACGCACGTTCACGTAATGTTCATAGAATACGCGTATTATGGATTTAATCGGATTGCCGTCGATTAACTAAATGTGCCAAGGAGGTCATTGACAATGGTAGATTAGTTATTGAATTATTTGTAAAATCAAGTTTTATTAGATTTTTTAACAGCGAAATTTCATCCGGGATTTTCGTAATTTTGTTATCGCGTAAATCGAGAAATATATGTATAGGTCAGAAGGATCGTTGGTAGGATCGCCAGATATAGAAAATAATAATTTTCTATATAATTTTGAATAATTTATTTGAACTTTATTTTTAAAAGATATTTTTGATGACTGAAAATATTTTTTTGATAATAAACAATAAACAATCTAATAATAAAAAAATTAAAATATAACAAAGTATATTTATTACAAGTACATAAATAACCCCACAGTTACACCCGAACTTAGACACCGTTACTTGTTATTTTTATTTTTTTAAACGATTCATCAATTCGCCGTTTTAGGCCACTCGCATAAATCTTCGCTACCGTATCTACACAACAATCAGGGCTGTCATGGAATCCAAGTCGGTTTTGCGTTTTGTCGGAATTACAAACCAATATTGATTTAAATTGGTGTCATAAAACCGTATTGGTTTTGCTCTTTTCGAATGTAAATAAAAGCGATGTTCGAATCAGCTGTTTTGCGATGCACCGGCGATTTTGATGCTAATTGTTTTGGCAAAATTTTATAAAATAGTTGTTTTGTGCATTTAATCAGAAATAAACTAATTCATTGATATCAAAATGGCATCAGCAGTTGTAGCATTTATATTATTGGAAGAAGTTGCGAGAGGTCAAAAGGAAAATTTTGCGAGATCGCAGCAATCCATTTAAGTTGCCAGAGACAGCGTAATTAAAAATATTTCTTATAGTGAGTTTCTAAATATGTATAGTGCATTTGCAGTTACATTGCATACTATCGCATAAACAAAGAGGCTATCCGAATGGTATTGGACACCATTGAAGGACGCTTAACTGGCTCGAAAGTTCTGCCACGGCTGCAACTAGCAGCTACCAGCTACGTTACGATTTTTAGCTGAATGATCCCAACAAAGATCAGTTGGCAGGGATTCTAGCATGAGTGTAGGTAGGAGCATGGTGTCAACGATTTTAGATGATGTGCTTCGTGAAGCCCTTCGCAATATCTGGATGTTTCTCCACAAATTCAGTCAAAATACTGTTTTGCATTGAATTTTTATGTTTTGCCCTATTATGAATGAAAATATATGTAAATTTACTTTTATTCTTATAAAATAAACCTTTATTTACTTACATTTTTAGAAAATACTCAACTGCAAGAGAAATACAACTAGGAAAAAATGAAATCCAACAGCATTTAACTGATTGGATTGTTTCCGATAGCAAAATCGATATTATCGGATTCTGTGACACCTAAAACCGACACTAATTCCAATTCGAACATTAAACCGATAACATCGGATTTCGTGACACCAAAGTAATTATTTTGTCGTTTTTAAATCCGATTCCGACAACAATTGGATTCCATGACAGCCCTGAATACCTTCTTTTCTCCCATAACCGGTTTCCGCTTTTTCGAACATTGTTCAGAATAGGAGGAAAGAGAGAAGTGAAAAAAACTCACAAGGAATTTTTATTTAGAATACGAGGAATGGGAGAAGGGAAAAAACTCGCACGGAATTTTGGTTTAGAATTGGGCTGTTGGAAAAAATTGGTTTTGAAAAAAAAATTTAATTCATTTTATTACAGTAACAAAATTTTGTTTACATATTGTCACGGATATTAACATCACTAAGTTATACCATCAATAAGGCGATGCTAAGGCCACGATAAGCAGTATTTACGTCAATAATCAAATCATGTATACACATATATAAGGCAGCCGAAAGATGTCACACACAGATGCATTTACTTATACGCCTATGTATGCGCGAGAGACTGTAAACTACAAACATTCACATAAATAATTCAATCATTATGTATCTACATAAACGAATAAATAATTGCATCTACACATATGTACGTATACGAGCAGCAGAGCGGCAATGCACAAACACATGCATATATCTTATCTGAGTTGTCACAAGAGAGAGCAATAATTTTTGCACGTAGTTGTGGCTGGCGATTTTGTAGCCGAACTAACTTGTAACTTCTGGAAATCGAAGAGCCTAGAAGTATGCAGCGTAAACTATAAAAGCGGGGCAGGCGAGTAAGAAGTAATTCAGTTTGAGTTGAGCAATCAATGAGTTATTGATTAAGCACGCGATCTGGCGGCCAATAGTAGAGTTTAATTTGAGTTATCAATCAGTTTGGTTATTAAGCCAGCGAGTAGCAAAGTATAAGTGTTATTGTGAAGTACATTAATAAAGGCCATTTTTCCATTATTCAATATTGGAGTTATTTATTCAACAGTTTAGTGGTTCGAACTGAGCAGAGGATTGCAAATAAGAGGATTTGCAGAAAATTCGTTACAATTGGTGTCAGAAGAGGAATTGTTGAATAAATTCTAGAGGACAACAAGGACATGGCAAAGTTAAGTGAATTGAAGATCCCGCAACTGAAGAAGGAGTTGGAGAGCCGTGGATTGAATACAAGCGGCGTTAAACTCGAACTTCAGGCACGGCTACGAGAGGCAATGGAAGCAGAAGGAATTGATGTGGAAGAGCATGTCTTTCATCTTGATGGCGAGGAGACAACAAAAATTGATGAGAAGAACGGAAGTCCGAGTCCAGTTGCAAGAGGCGATAATAATGCGATATTGGCTTTGTTATCACAGATATCGGCAAAAATGGAAACCCAGGAAACACGCATAGCAGAAATGTCATCACAAATATCCACAAATATGGCACCCAACTAGAATCCCAGGAGAACCGTATAACATCCAAGATGGAAAAACAGAAGACACGTATTGCAGAAATGTCATCTGAAATAACAGCGAAGATTGAAGCACAAGAGGCACGAATATCCGAAATGTCGGCACAAATTTCAGCACAGATATCATCGCAGATCTCTGCTCAACTGGAAGAGCAATAAGAACGTATTTCCTCGAAGTTGGAGGCGCAAGATACAAAAATTTTACAGTTTGAAGAAAAAATCGAGGCCGAGGTGGATGCTTTGAGAGGACGTATCGAGCAGTTGCAACTAAATCGCCCAGCAGTTTCAACGAGTAATCCAAAGGTAAAAACACCATCCTTTGACGGTTCTGTTCCTTTCCAGGTCTTTAAGCTACAATTTGAGAAGACCGCAACAGTGAACAATTGGAATGCTGAAGATAAAGTTGCTGCATTGTTCGTAGCTTTAAAAGGACCAGCTGCGGAAATCTTACAGACCATCCCAGAGTACGAGCGGAACCACTACGAAACATTGATGAGCGCTTTAGAGAGACGTTACGGAAGCGAGCATAGGAAACAGATATTCGAAATTGAGTTGCAAAACCGCTACCAAAAAGCAAATGAGACATTGCAGGAGTTTGCTTCAGATATTGAAAGATTGGCTCATCTTGCAAATGCGGACGCACCCGTGGAATACACTGAAAGGGTAAAAATCCAGAGCTTCATAAATGGCATACGAGATGTGGAAACGAAGCGGGCTACATATGCGAATCCAAAACTAACGTTTGCTGAAACGGTATCGCATGCACTGACTCAGGAAACAGCCTCACTTTTGAGTAAGCCAGCGTACAAAGCTCATCGAGTGGAAATGGAAAAGCCAGACTGGGTAGACGCAATTTTGGAAGCATTGAAGGGTATGCAGCAGAAGAATAATGATGCAGTCAAATGCTTTAAGTGTGGAAAGCCAGGGCATATTGCGCGTTATTGCAACACCAACCCTAACAGTTCCAACAATGTGGGTGGTCGTAAACGCAGAGCAGAAGGAGATGAGCAAATTTCCGAGACAAATCAATCGTTAACCTAAAGCGAGTCAGCAGCAAGGGGCGACAGCTGACTCTCTCAATTGAATGCCCCATAATCTCTATCTCACAAATTGGAAGAAGGTCGAGCAATCTTACTGTCGGAGGACATGTGGATGGAAAGGAACGTTTACTGACTGTAGATACGGGTGCATCTCATTCCATCATTCGAGCGGATTTAGTCAACAAGAAGATAAGACCATTGCATGGAGCAATATTGCGTACAGCCACTGGAGAAGACACCCAGGTAATTGGAGAAGTAGAATGTGAAGTAGCAATTGGGAACGACACGGTACTACACAATTTTATAGTGGCAGGTATTGTTGATGAAATCATAATTGGAGTGGACTTCTTAATCAACCAAGGCATCAAAATCGATATGCAAAGCAAGACGATGCGATATAAGAACATGGATGTGCCACTTAATTTCGGCTACGAGAGAGGTTACAGCAGTAAACGAGTGCTGGTGGAAGAGAGTCACCAAATACCACCAAAATCAGAAGCAGTCATCTGGGCAAAGGTTGATGGAGATTGTGGGACAAACAAATTGTGGGTTGTCGAAGCAGCAAACAAATCAGCACTAAACATACTTGTAGGAAAAACCCTGGCTATGACAAAACAAGATGGACGTATTCCAGTAAGAGTACTCAACGAGTTCAAGTCACCACTCAAACTGACTAAAGGAGCTATTTTGGGAAGATGCCAAGAGGCTGAAGTAGTTATTAACTGTGAACAGCTCCAGGAACACGTTTCAGCTAGTAATACTGATCTTTCAAATGACATCACGGCATGGATGCAGGGGCTAGAGGAAGCATATCAGAGTAAGGCAAAACAACTGCTCCTAAAGTACGCGAACATATTTGACCAGGATGATTCTAAACCAGGCCGCACCAACGTTGTGAAACATCAAATTGACACTGGAGATGCGAGGCCGATCCGTCAAGCTCCACGTAGTGTTCCACTGGCGAAGCGGGAAGTTGTGAGTCAAATCATTCAAGAAATGAGCGACAGCGGCGTCATCGAACCATCAGCTAGTCCATGGAGCTCACCGGTAGTACTTGTAAAAAAGAAGGATGGAAAAATGAGGTTTTGCGTGGACTACCGGAAGTTGAATGACGTAACGAAAAAGGATAGCTACCCATTGCCAAGAATTGACGACACTCTGGACTCGCTATCTGGTACGAAATGGTTTTCCACGCTGGACTTGAAAAGCGGCTACTGGCAAGTGGAGGTGAAGGAGGAAGATAAAGAGAAAACAGCCTTCAGTGTCGGTGATGGTCTTTGGCAATTTACAGTGATGCCTTTTGGACTTTGTAATGCACCAGCTACTTTTGAGAGACTCATGGACCAGGTACTGAAAGGACTACATTGGAAAACATGCTTGGTGTACCTGGACGACATCATCGTATTGGGCAAGAACTTTGATGAACATCTTAAGAATTTGGAGGAAGTTTTCCAGAGAATAGCTGGCGCTGGTCTGAAGTTAAGTCCCAAAAAGTGTGCGCTGTTTAAAAAGGAAGTCAATTATTTGGGTCACAAGGTAACGACAGAGGGCATCTGCACTGCGAACGAAAAAATAGAGGCTGTAAAGGATTGGCCAAGACTACAGAACCTACATGAATTGCGAAGTTTTCTTGAGCTGTGCACATATTACCGCCGATTTGTACCAAATTTTGCTAGCGTAGCCCATAGCCTCCATGAGCTTACAAGAAAAAACAAAGCTTTTGAATGGAAGAAGGAGCAAGAAGTGGCTTTTCAAACATTGAAGGAGCGTTTGTGCACTGCCCCAATGTTAGCATATCCAATTCCAGGAGTAACATTTATTCTAGATACAGATGCGAGTGGATATGCTATAGGAGGCGTTTTATCACAACTGGTCGATGGACAGGAGAAGGTAGTTGCATATTACAGCCGTTCGATTGGAAAACCAGAGAGGAACTACTGTGTTACGCGGAGAGAGCTGTTGGCATTGGTAGAGTGCATTAAACATTTTCATAAATACCTCTACGGCCAGCGATTCCGTGTCAGGACAGATCACGCAGCGTTGAAATGGCTTCTGCAGTTCCGTAATCCGGAAGGACAATTGGCACGGTGGATCGAGCGACTACAAAGCTACGACTTTTCCATTGAGCATCGAAAAGGTAGTACCCATGGAAATGCTGATGCAATGTCACGAAGACCATGTAGTCTGGAATGCAAGCACTGCTCAAAGGCCGAGGCTAAAGAAGACATTATAGATGTCCGGCTAATGACTATAACGTGTACGGATGAATGGGACAAGGAACAACTAAGAAAGTGTCAACTAGAAGATACAGATCTGTCACATGTTATGCAAGGGCTCAAACGAAACGAAAGACCAAGTAGAGAGGAGATGTCAGCAGAGAGTCCCATTGCGAAGTCATATTGGGCACAGTGGAACAGTTTAGAATTGATATCCGGTTGCTTGCATCGAGTATGGGAGAGTGAGGATGGTCAATGCAAGAAGAAACTCATAGTTGTTCCCAGGAAGAGGATTCCTGACGTGCTCAGCGAGCTGCACAATGGTCCAAGTGGAGGTCATCTTGGAATCACGAAGACACTCGAAAAAATTAAGCAGAGATTCTATTGGGTTGGTTGCCGTCAGTCGGTCACCGAGTGGATTGCCAACTGCGAGGTATGCAACAGAGCGAAAGGGCCCAAAACCCGAAGTCATGGCCAGATGAAGCAGTATATTTCAGGTGCACCATTTGAAAGGATCGCCATGGATGTCGCAGGTCCATTTCATACTAGCAACCGCGGAAACAAATACGTACTGGTGGTTATGGATTATTTCAGTAAATGGCCAGAGGTATACCCAATCCCAAACCAAGAAGCAGAAACAGTAGCAGAAGTGGTTAAACACGAATGGGTTGCAAGGTATGGTGTACCAATGGAGTTACATTCTGACCAAGGCAGGAATTTTGAATCAGCTGTGTTCCAAGAAATGTGCAAGAAGTTGGGCATTCGAAAAACACGGACAACTGCATTGCATCCTCAGTCCGATGGTATGGTGGAACGCTTCAATAGAACATTGGAGGAGCATTTAAGGAAAGTTGTAGACAAGTACCATAAGGACTGGGATACACACATATCATTATTCTTGATGGCCTACCGATCGGCAGTACATGATACAACGGGCCAAACTCCCGCAAAGGTAATTTTTGGCAATGACCTTCGACTGCCAGCTGATTTGAAGTATGGGATAGATGCCGATGCGGAGAGGAATGTCAAGAAATCCACTGGTGTTTTGGAAGAAGAGCTGAGAGAGATACACGAACTGGTAAGACAACGAGCAAAGATTATGAGTGACAAGATGAAAGCGAGGTACGATAAAGCAATTAATTCGGAAGGGTTTCAGGAAGGAGATTTGGTGCTACTATACAACCCACAACGAAAAAAAGGTTTGTCCCCGAAATTGCAGTGTAACTGGGAAGGCCCATACAAAGTTGTAAAACGGATCAACGATGTAGTGTACCGCATACAAACCACTAACAAACCACGAACCAAAATGACAGTGGTTCATTTGGAGAGATTAGCACCGTTTAGATCGAGAGATTTGTCCGACCGGGACGATCAGACTTAGGTGGAGGGCAGTGTCACGGATATTAACATCACTAAGTTATACCATCACTAAGGCGATGCCAAGGCCACGATAAGCAGTATTTACGTCAATAATCAAATCATGTATACACATATACATATAAGGCAGCCGAAAGATGTCACACACAGATGCATTTACTTATACGCCTATGTATGCGCGAGAGACTGTAAACTACAAACATTCACATAAATAATTCAATCATTATGTATCTACATAAACGAATAAATAATTGCATCTACACATATGTACGTATACGAGCAGCAGAGCGGCAATGCACAAACACATGCATATATCTTATCTGAGTTGTCACAAGAGAGAGCAATAATTTGTGCACGTAGTTGTGGCTGGCGATTTTGTAGCCGAACTAGTAACTTCTGGAAATCGAAGAGCCTAGAAGTATGCAGCGTAAACTATAAAAGCGGGGCAGGCGAGTAAGGTCAGTTTGAGTTGAGCAATTTAGTTATTGATTAAGCACGCGATCTGGCGGCCAATAGCAGAGTTTAATTTGAGTTATCAATCAGTTTGGTTATTAAGCCAGCGAGTAGCAAAGTATAAGTGTTATTGTGAAGTACATTAATAAAGGCCATTTTTCCATTATTCAATATTGGAGTTATTTATTCAACAGTTTAGTGGTTCGAACTGAGCAGAGGATTGCAAATAAGAGGATTTGCAGAAAATTCGTTACAATATTATTTTTATAAAGTAGTTATACAAATGAACCCAATAAACTTGTTTGTGGTGATTCCCAAAACATTCTAAACACATGAATGGCCCTTGGACAATCCGGGCAATACGTGTATACTATTTTAGCCTTCTTTATGGCGATCTCCCTTCCTCCCATTTGTTTCATTCTGGAATAACATAAAGTAGATGTTCGACGTACTTTTGTAATACTTGCACTTAGTTTGATTTTTAAAATATGAATATTGCCTGATTGTGGCTTCATATGTTTTTCTCGCATCTGCAAATTTAGAAGTGATGAACAGACCAATTCTAAATATTCTCGCGGAATTTTGTTCTCGCGGATTTTTTATTCCCACGGAAAAATTCCTCCAATTCTTTTCTCCTAGGGAGAAGAATAATTGGGGAATAGGAATTTCGAATTTTCGAAGTTAGCTGTTTTGTCAATTGAAATTTCGTTGCGCATTTCTTATTTTGTTTAAAAAATGGTAAAGTTTAATTATTGTTGGCAATTTGTTTGAAATTAAGAAATAAGGTATAAACAATGCATATTATTGCATTTCATGTGGTATTCACTGAAATGAGTAATGAATTGGTGCCACAGCAACATCAACAGAGGAGCATAAGAAGAAGACCGGCGGGATAACACAAATCCGCCCCGGAGTTGCCTGCATTCATTCTGCAAAGCAATTTTCTGGCGGCCAAGTCGAGTTGAGTTCGCCTTTCGCCATATGCCTAAATCTATTTAAGCCTTCTTAACAAATCCTTGCGCAATTTCTGGATGGCTGCATCAAATATGCGAAGAGCTCTTCCGTTGCTTATGATATATTTTTCGACTTAAAATAAAGAATATTGTTGTTGTTGTTGTATTAACAGTGAGAATATAGTGGTAGAATGTAATTACATATTTTAACATAAATTTGTACAAATAAGTGTTCTTTCTTAAAATAACCATTTTCCTTTAACTATTTTGATACATTCCCTTTAATTTAAATAGTGAAAAAGCTCCTATGAAATGGCAGAGAAATCTCCCTCACATTCATAATTAGCCCAATTCTAGACGAAAATTCCGTGCGAGTTTTTTCCCTTCTCCCATTCCTCGTATTCTAAATAAAAATTCCTTGTGAGTTTTTTCACCTCTCCCTTTCCTCCTATTCTGAACAATGTTCGAAAAAGCGGAAACCCACAATATTCTTTATTTTAAGTCGAAAAGTATATCATAAGCAACGGTAGAGCTCTTGGTATACATATTTGATGCAGCCATCCAGAAATTGCGCAAGGATTTTTTAATAAGGCTTAAATAGATTTTGGCATATGACGAAGGACGAATTCAGCTCAACTTGGCCGCCAGAAAATTGCTTTGCTGAATGAAAGCAGGCAACTCCGGCAGATTTGTGTTATGCGGCCGTCTTCTTCTTATGTTCCGCTGTTGATGTTGCTGTGGCACCAATTCATTACTCATTTCAGTGAATACCACATGAAATGCAATAAATACTGTGCATTGTTTATATTTTATTTCTTAATTTCCAACAAATTTGCAACAGTAATTAAACTTCTCAATTTTTTAAACAAAAACAGATCAGTTGGCAACCCTGGTGTGTGAAATAAAGTAATTTGTGCTCCTCTTTAAATTTTCAAATTCATTGATTATTGTGAGTCTTAATTCTTACAACCTGTGTCTAAACATTTATCTGTGGAAAATAAGATATTCTGTCCAGGTGATCTCCAATTCAACTTTACTAACTTGGCAGTATATTGCGATTGGTGCTCCTGTTTGTTGTTGTCAGTCAACTTGTTTTTTTGACACCTCCTTCATCAACTATGTATCTTCCCGCCAAAAGTTTTATAGTCACTGAAGTTTGTGCTTCAAGCTTTATTTTGTGGTTTGCGTCTGTGCCAATGCCAAAACAAGAATTCTGTTAAATTCCTCTGCCACGCACCAGAATTCTGTTAAATTCCTCTGCCATGCACCAGAATTCTGTTAAATTCCTCGGCCACGCACCAGAATTCTGTTCATTCCTCTGCCAAACACAAGAATTCTGTTATTCCTCTGGAAAACCATACAAGTTTGAATGGCACTGTAAACCAGAAAAATCAAACTGCAAATCTGTTAAATTCCTCTGCCACGCACCAGAATTCTGTTAAATTCCTCTGCCATGCACCAGAATTCTGTTAAATTCCTCTGCCACGCACCAGAATTCTGTTAAATTCCTCTGCCAAACACAAGAATTCTGCTATTCCCCAATGAATGTTATTGTCAATACTAGAAAATTAATAGAACCGAGAGAAGAATCCGATAATGAAAGCTTTTTTTATTTATTTCATATTTCTTTGGCAACGCATTAGTACAATGCAATATTGTATAGTATAGTACAACAAAAGTAATAATTACATAAAGATCATTTAAAAATATACTATATAAAGCGAAAAACATATACAAAAGAATAAAAAAGTAGATGAAGTAAACAATTTCGTATTTATTCACTGTTGAATAAAGATAACGATTTTACTTGCAATTCCCCTTATTTGCAATCTTCTGCAGTTCGAATCACTAAACTGATGAATAAATAACTCCAATACTTAATAATGCAAAATGGCCTTTATTAAAGTACTTCACAATAACACTCAAACTTTGCAACCAAACTGGATTGATAGCTCAAATGAAACTCCTCTTCGCCTCCCTCTACTGTCCCGCCTTTTATACTTTTTGATTTCTCATTGCATACTTGGTTGCGTCATAATAATCTAAGCTGCGCTTAGCAGCCACCCAGTTCTTCGAGCATTATTTTTGGCCCGTTTTTTTTCGAACACCATGGATCAAGTCTCAATGGTAAGCGTCGTTGTGACGACCTTAATAACGAGGATGATAGCGCCAAAAAGGTGCAACGGATCAGCGGCTTCTCTCCTAGTTTAATGCAAAGCATGGATCAGCGATTTGCTAAGTTCAAAGATCTGATTGCTAAGCAAATTTTGGACTCGGAAAAAAGGCTCATTGAATTCGTATGCAAAAAACTAGAAGACAAATTTGTGGTGCTGAAGAAAGGAGTTACTCAGCTGGAGAGCGTGTTCGAGCGCGTTGGTTATCTCGAAGAGGATGTAAAAACACTCAAAAACAAGTAAGGAAGGTTAAGTTCGGTGACCCTAGAATTTGTTTGTACAATATGGGTATCAAAAGAAAGGTGTTAATGAGTATTTTAAAAGGGAGTAATCCTTAGTTCCATAGGTGGACGCCGTTTCGAGATATCGCCATAAAGGTGGACCAGGGGTGACCCTAGAATTTGTTTGTACAATATGGGCATCAAACGAAAGGTGTTAATGAGTATTTTAAAAGGGAGTGGGCCTTAGTTCTATAGGTGGACGCCGTTTCGAAATATCGCCACAAAGGTGGACCAGGGGTGACTCTAGAATGTGTTTGTACGATATGGGTATCAAATTAAAGGTATTAATGAGGGTTTTAAAAGGGAGTGGTGGTTGTTGTATAGGTGGTCGCATTTTCGAGATATCGCCATAAAGGTGGACCAGGGGTGACCCTAGAATTTGTTTGTACAATATGGGTATCAAAAGAAAGGTGTTAATGAGTATTTTTAAAAGGGAGTGGGCCTTCGTTCTATAGGTGTTCGTCTTTTCGAGATATCGCCATAAAGGTGGACCAGGGCTGACTTTAGAATATGTTTGTACGATATGGGTATCAAATGAAAGGTGTTAATGAGTATTTTAAAAGGGCGTGGGCTTAGTTCTATAGGTGGACGCCTTTTCGAGATATCGCCATAAAGGTGGACCAGGGGTGACTCTAGAATGAGTTTGTACGATATGGGTATCAAATTAAAGGCATTAATGACAGTTTTAAAAGGGAGTGGTGGTAGTTGTATATGTGAAGACGTTTTCCAGATATCGACCAAAATGTGGACCAGGGTGACCCAGAACATTATCTGTTGGATACCGCTAATTTATTTATATATGTAATACCTGCCAAGATTTTAAGGGTTTTTTATTTCGCCCTGCAGAACTTTTTCATTTTCTTCTACATAATATGGTAGGTGTCACAACCATTTTATAAAGTTTTTTCTAAAGTTATATTTCGCGTCAATAAAACAATCCAATTACCTTACCATCTTTCATCCCTTTTTTCGTATTTGGTATAGAATTATGGCATTTTTTTCATTTTTCGTAATTTTCGATATCGAAAAAGTGGGGGTGGCCATAGTCGGATTTCGTTCATTTTTCATACCAAGATAAAGTGAGTTCAAGTAAGCACGTGAACTAAGTTCATTAAAGATATGCCGATTTTTGCTCAAGTTACCGTGTTAACGGCCATGCGGAAGGACAGACGGACGACTGTGTATAAAAACTGGGCGTGGCATCAACCGATTCCGCCCATTTTCACAGAAAACAGTTAACGTCATAAAATCTATGCCCCTACCAAATTTCAAAAGGATTGGTTAATTTTTGTTCGACTTATGGCGTTAAAAGTATCCTAGACAAATTAAATGAAAAAGGGCGGAGCCACGCCCATTTTGAAATTTTCTTTTATTTTTGTATTTTGTTGCACCACATCATTACTGGAGTTGAATGTTGACATAATTTACTTATATACTGTAAAGATATTACATTTTTTGTTAAAATTTTACTTTTACATATAGTAATAGGAGTAACGTTCCTGCCAAATTTCATCATGATATCTTCAACGACTGCCAAATTACAGCTTGCAAACGTTTTAAATTACCTTCTTTTAAAAGTGGGCGGTGCCACGCCCATTGTCCAAAATTTTACTAATTTTCTATTCTGCGTCATAAGTTCAACTCATCTACCAAGTTTCGTCGCTTTATCTGTCTTTTGTTATGAATTATCGCACTTTTTCGGTTTTTCGAAATTTTCGACATCGAAAAAGTGGGCGTGGTTATAGTCCGATATCGTTCATTTTAAATAGCGATCTGAGATGAGTGCTCAGGAACCTACATACCAAATTTCATCAAGATACCTCAAAATTTACTCAAGTTATCGTGTTAACGGACGGACGGACGGACGGACATGGCTCAATCAAATTTTTTTGCGATCGTGATTATTTTGATATATGGAAGTCTATATCTATTTCGATTCCTTTATATATGTACAACCAACCGTTATCCAATCAAACTTAATATACTCTGTGAGCTCTGCTCAACTGAGTATAACGACGCGTCAAAGCAAGAGAGCCATATTGCCGCAAGTGAAGTCCGTGTACACGGAATTCCCTTTAAGGAAGGAGAAAACTTAACAAGTGTCTTTCATCACCTCTGTTCCACTCTTGGATTGCTACCAATTCCTATAATGAGCATTTTGCGGCTACGGAAACTAGACAACAGCGTGACAGATCCGGCCGTAATAATCAAATTTCAGTCGCCGACAGACAGAAACAAATTGCTAAAAAGTATAGGCACCTTTAGGCGCCAAAACAATCCAAACATCAAGGGTCTGCAATTAGTTCATGTGGGCATAAATTCAAATGCTCCGATTTATGTAAATGCTTCGCTGTCCAGGCAAAACTATGCGATCTTCAAGGCAGCGATCCGTTTAAAGAAGAAAAGGAAGGTAGTAGCGGGTTTTTCTAAGAAGGGTCTGGTACATATCAGACGAACAGCCAACGCCAGCCCTGAAGCAATACATAGCTTGGATTTTCTAGAGCGTCTTGAGAATACCGGCGAAGAAAGCGCAAGATCCTTTCGAGTTGATGATGCGCCAACGAATAATGATCAATAAATTAATTTCTATGTATGGTATATTACTTAAGTTCTTGAGTCTCTTCGTTTCCGTTTTTATCTCTCCCTATCAAACTTGTAAACAATCATTTATGTTGCCTTTATTGTTACGCATCGCAGAGCATTCTTTATATCCCATAGATAGTGATGTTCCTAGACTATAGATTGTCTAGTTCCAAAGACTGCTTACATACACTGTTGCGCGTATTCAGCAAACGTACTAAAGGGCTCAAAGTCATCCATCTCAATGCGCAAAGCCTATATAAAAAGCATTGGGGTACCCGGATGATTTGGGTTTGCGACCTGGCAACATGGCGCGATGAAACCCGTCGAGGGGTTGCCGTCACGGAGACCAGAACATCTAGGAAAGTGGCACCACCCAAGGCAGGAGCTGCATTGAGCGGATGTCGCAAACCTATTCTGTGCTGGCAGACGGTGCAAACGGAGGTAGGGACTAATAGTCTGTTTCCCTGACCTGCACGATTGCTGCCAGAAAAGAGGGGGGAGGGGGAGGGGGGGGGGGGGGGGGGAGAAGAAGACGGGGGCAGGGGCTGATGCTCAGCATTGCTACCAGCTCTACTACGAAGGTAGTAGTTATGAGTGGTATCAGCTGTTTGAGTTGTTGGCGCCGTGGGGCGCGAGCAGCAGCGGGTACTTGTTGTGGCTTGCTGAGCAGCGAGGCTGCTGGAAGGTAGTGGAGGGGCGCTTAGGCGTAGACTACGGGACGCCCTTGGGCGTGAGCAGCAAGGAGCCACAAAAGATTTATAAAAGTTACGTGGACGTCGGGTTTTGGGATCAATCCCAGAACAACCTGTCCGATGCAACCATCCCTTGCACGAGACACACTGAACAGAGTATGACCGTCCTAAAAAGATTCTTTTCTGGCAAATGCAGCAAAACCATTTCTCAGGACCGGGGTCAGGAGACGGACCCGGATTGGGTTCGATACCTTCCCGGAGTAAGAGAATATGTAGCAGTCCTGCTGCAAGGAGCTGCTGGGAGGATGACAATTTGTGGGAGGGACGAAACAAATTAAATGGGGTCACACTGAAATGACAGTCCTTGCTCGGGAAAAATCCCGAGTCGCTCCGGTACATAGAACCGACTGCCTAGGGAAGCAAATTTTCTCCAGTCGTCTAGATCTGTTCTCCTTACCCACTTCAGACATCGTATGCTAATATCTGATCGCCAGTTCTTCATTACTTCCATACGTCTTTGGAACTCGCTCCCTTCTAGACTTAGGCTTATAAGCAATGCTCTGCTCTTCAATAAAGAATTAACAAGTTTCTATAATAGCCTAGACAATTTAAATACTAATTTCTTCTAAGCAAATGTACTCTATCATTCGTTCATTTTATTTATTTACTCTTTATTAAATATAATATTTATTGTAACCTTTTCTTAGCCATAGTCTTTAAGTTTCAAGTTTAAATTGTTCCTATTTTATGCCTTTTACCGACTAGCACTATAAAATAATTTTTGTCAAATTGTTGTGCTGGGATGAATTGCCTAATAAATACAAATACATATACAAAATAAGAAATGTGCAACGAAACGTCTTGGAGTAGGGCAGGATTGAGAACACGTCCTTCCAACCTCCCAATGATATGACTCCAAGACACGCCCGTTGGGACCACCAGTTCCCGTGCTGATCGGAATCTCATGCATTCCGACACCCCAAACGTTAGAAATCTTATTATTATTAAAATGTATTTAAAAATTTGTAATAACCTAAGTTTTAGGCTTAAAACGCCGTAATAATAAATAAATAATAATAATAATAAAAAATTTCAATTGACAAAACAGCTGACTTCGAAAATTCGAAATTCCTATTCCCCAATTATTGTTCTCCCTAGGAGAACAGAATTGGAGGAATTTTTTCGCGGGAATAAAAAAATCCGCGAGAACAAAATTCCGCGAGAATATTTAGAATTGGTCTGAATACCTACTTTTCTCCCATAACCGGTTTCCGCTTTTTCGAACATTGTTCAGAATAGGAGGAAAGGGAGAAGTGAAAAAACTCACAAGGAAATTTTATGTAGAATGCGAGGAATGGGAGAAGGGAAAAAACTCGCACGGAATTTTCGTTTAGAATTGGGCTGGAAGTAATTTGTTCTCTAAACCACCGTATTTTTGCATCATTTTTTTTCGTAGATTTCTTGTACACTACAAAAGCATTTACTACTGATAATCCACGCAGATATTCTATACCCAGTTTGCGGTACCACTTTACGACCTTCAAAGTAGAGCTTGTATGACATGTATTTTTATGTTTAGCCAATGTTTTTGTCGTGCATATATGTCCGCCATAGCCCTGAAATAAAAAAAGTCGGTAGGCGCCACGTCGAACATATGTGTGTGACAAACTAATTAGTTACAAACTGCCTTTTCTAAGCAGAAAATATTACCAGCACTACCCGAAATTCCAATTTTGATGTCTCTGATAAGATTCAAAAACAAAATGCTGTGGGCCCAGCATCTTATTTGCTGAAAGTCCCTAGGCAGTCAATGTGTTAAAGCTCTCAGCAACAGCTTCCATTTGATATCCCTATTACACACACATTCTAGGCGTATCCGGGTCCAGGTTTTGGCATATATCTTGAGACCCTAGTCACCCAGCGGTATAAAAATTACTCTGTACTAAAGCACTCATCAACAGCTTCAATTTGATAACCATAATGTAAAAACACATCCTAGTGTTACCGTGATCCACGTTTTGGCCTATATCTCGAGACCTTTCAGAAATAGGTATGAAAACTACCCTGTACTAAAGCACTCATCAACAGCTTTCATTTATTATCCATATTGTATAAACACTTTCTAGGGATAACCGGGTCCACGTTTTGGCCTCAATCTCGAGGCCCTAGTCACCAATAGGTATGAAAACTACCCTGTACTAAAGCACTCATCAACAGCTTTCATTTGTTATCCATATTCTATAAACACATTAGAGGGGTACCCGCGTCCACGCTTTCGCTTATATCTCGAGACCTTAGTTACCCGCTGGTACGAAAGCGACTTTGTTTTATACTATGTAGTGGTGTACATCCATACATACCTATAAACGTACGCCCGAAGTTAAATAACGCAGCAAATGCTACATATGTACGTATGTATGTGTCGCATCATGCCTCTCTCAAAAGCAATTAGCGCGCACAGTTCACAGCGAACAACCACACAAACACATTTTCAGGTAAAAATGTTACTTTTGTTTAAACAATTTGGCTGATATAAGAAATGAATCCAGTATTTTTTTTGATGCATATCGAAGATAAATATTTCAAAGTTTTACTGAAAACTAGAATTTTTTTAAATCCATCCATTCTTTTATGAGTTATAGCTGTGTAAACAAAAATTTTATGATTTTTTACTATATTTTGGTAATTTGCCACGCTCCTATAATATATATCTTGAAATTATATTAACTGTTAATTAAATTGGCGGCCACCGTGGTGTGATGGTAGCGTGCTCCGCCTACCACACCGTATGCCCTGGGTTCACACCCCGGGCAAAGCAACACCAAAATTTTAGAAATAAGGTTTTTTAATTAGAAGAAAATTTTTCTAAGCGGGGTCGCCCCTCGGCAGTGTTTGGCAAGCGCTCCGGGTGTATTTCTGCCATGAAAAGCTCTCAGTGAAAACTCACCTGCCTTCCAGATGCCGTTCGGAGTTGGCACAAAACATGTAGGTCCCGTCCGGCCAATTTGTAGGGAAAAGCAAGAGGAGCACGACGCAAATTGGAATAGAAGCTCGGCCTTAGATCTCTTTGGAGGTTATCGCGCCTTACATTTTTTATTTTATAAGATTTATAGATAGTAGATACTAGTAAGTGAAATTGAATAAAAAAAGTTAAAAAAGGAAAGCGAGCAGATAATTGAAGTGCTATTTAAATGGCATGAAGAGAAAGCTTCCTCATCCGTACCTCAAACCAACGCTGAGCTCAACCTTTAAGTACGGTTTTAATTTATTATAATAGAAAAAGCCTTTGAAATATGTCCATTCTTAATACATAAGATTATAACCAAATAAACGTATTCGATATAATGAAACAATGAAAATTTCGCTGATTTTAAATAATTGAACTTGATTGCGCATCACTTCAAAATTCTCATTAGAAATTGACGTTAGAATTCGATTAGAATTCTAATCCTTTTCTCGATATCGAGAACGTAGCCCCTTTTTTGTCGAGAATGCTATAATTCGCGACAGTTTCGCAAATCGCCATCTAACCTTCTACCTTAGAGAAATTCATTAGAATTCGATTCGTCTTCTAATCGTTTTCTAACCTAAATGTTTGTTGGGAAACTGGTACAGCTCAAGTAACAGTTGAATCGATTGAATCGTGTGCTTTAATTTCTATAATCTTGTTGTAGCTGTTACCTCACTCATTACTCCAAATGCAATTAAAAATGTTATGAGACAACCAACTCATGCTTCAATTGAAAAAATCAGTTTCGTTGCCACTGAACTCTAGTTAACATTTTTTGTCGAGTGAATAGATCGTTTGCCCTACTGAGTCAATACTAACCATCGGCAATAACACCAAATCACAGTGTTTGCATGAAAAAGAGAATTTATGTTTGCAGAAATTTTAATACCCACCGTACTAATTTGTTCGATTTCTTTTAATAATTAAAATGTGATGAATTCTTTCAGCGATTAAAATAAGACTCGAAAATGACGCCCTCTTGAATTTACAAATTGAATTATGGAAAATACATGACAAAATTAACAAGAAAAAGGAATTATAAGGGGCTCGTCAAGACGAGTCACGCGTAACATACCACCGATCTATGAAAGTCTTTTATGATCGAAAAGTGCACGCATCTATGACTATTTTAACCGCGCAGGGGAATTTATAAATATTCAAAATAATATAAAATGGTATGTGGGTTAATCTATATCTGTGTTATTTTACCTTTATTTTCTGAAACTTTTATAATTGCTCCTGCATTTTCACTGCAAATTTGTTTTTCGTCATTAACAAAGTTTTTGTTCCCAGCATCTTTTTGGTTTGTGTTACTGAAATCTTAAAAGAAAAGTTAACAATTGAAAATAAAATATTAACACTAATATTTGTTAGCATTACCTTCGTTTTCTGTAATTGTGCAAAGCACCTTTCCATTGTGTTTAGATATAGAACTAACACCGTTCTCGGAATTCAGATTTGCTATTTTCTTATGGTTGATAATAACAGGTGCTTTAATAAGAAAGAAGAATTATAAATCCAAGTCTCAGAAGCAATAATGAAGAATGAAGTCAGTGGATATTTGCTCATGATGATTCCGTACTTGTACGGTTTGGGATGGAGCGGAAAATTTGCATGTGCAAATATACACATAATAATTAAAAACCATAAATTTTGGTGATCTTACCCTGGAATAGTGCTTCGGTAATCCTTTTGTTTTCAACATTTTTAAATTTTTCAATGGATGGTGTTTCTTCAACATTATTTTCATTTACAATGATAGAGTCTGTAAATAATTTTAACAGAAATAACATGTTTAAACCTTTGTATTAAGTATTAAGCATTAATTTACCTTTATTTTGTTTGAAACTTCCCAGGACATTTCCATCTTGTTTAGTTGTAAGTTGTATCTCACTTTCAGCGCTAGTATTTCCAACACCTTTGTAATTCATAGAATTCCCGCTTATTTCTAAATTCTTTTCTTGTATTACTCTTAATGGTGGAACTTGTTTACCAAATGCCAGAGCTACCTCAGTTAGAGGTAATGCATTTTCTTTGTCTTTATCTTCCATATCCAAGAAAGCACGCCTCAGATCTACACACCGCTCAGCACTAGAACCACGAACGACTTCTACGCTGCGCAACAGCTGTTCCTTTGTTGGTGTTGAGCTAACTACATTAAATTTCTGGAGCACTCTGGATGGCAGAGCACTCGGTTGCTGTTGAGTGGACTTTCCATTCGTCGAGTCAAGGTAATCAACGTGAGAATCTAATGCTTCTAAAGTACTGTCTTGATTTAGGCCTTGTGAGTTTTCAGGTGTTACATCTTCATAGTCCATATTAGAAACCATTAAGTGTTCATTTGTTGATGTTTCCATCGTTTTGTATTCCACACTAGACATACTCGAATCGAATGATAAGTACATGGATGCACCGGTGTTGTTGGCGTCATATTGCGCTTGCCTGGATGCATCCATTATGGCGGCTGCAATTGTTTTCGTAATGTGAATGTTTTGAGCCTCACTACACTATAAGACCGGACCACGATTCTTTATTTCTTCAATTCTCTTCGTTTTTGTGAAATTCTTTTTATTTTTTGTTCAAATTCAAAGCCCGGTACGAATGCACACAATAAATTTTCTATTAGCTCTTGTCAAAACGTTACTTTTTGAAAGCCGTTTATGTGTCAAACATTTCCAAAGTTCCTTTGCTGAATATTTTTGAAGGGTTGCTATTAAGAACCTAACCACACCACGATTGGTGTGGTAGCTTTGAAGTGGTCACTTTTTTACTCCACATTTATGAAATCGTCCTTTCTTAGCGTTTTATAATAGCTGTGTTTTTTTTACATCTATAAACGTTTACGCTTAAACTGTATATGGATCGCTAAGCGTTAAACTTTATCTACTCTTCTTTGCTGCGCAGAAAATTAGTACTCCGAAATTTCAATACGCGTTATACTCAGATGCAACTGAAATATGTGTCTATGTTTCACCTCTACACTAATTCTATGTATTTTTCTTTTTTTTTTGGTTTTAGGAATTGAATCATTCAATTCCAAAAGATGGCAAGAGGACCCTTAATTTGCCCCTTAAGTCAAACGTATAAGGGTAATATACTTGCAACATTTAGACGTGCCTAAGCAACTAACACATGTCACAAAATAAAAACCCGTAGCACAAAGATGTTTTCTTGTAAATGTTAAGTTTTAATATATGGCTTGTTGCCATGTGCTTTTTCAAGATTTGTAATTCCTCGTGAAATATATTTTTGTGTCAGTATTACTGTGTTTGCTCTGTTCATGAATTTTTGTATACATTTATATAGTAGCTTTAAGTTACAGCTTACTATTTTCTCTCCCATCCAGCTATTGCAATATGTAGTGATTCTTTATTATATTTATAGATTGTAAACAATCTATTACAAAGAATTACGTCAATTATGATTTCACCATGTGAATAATCCATGTGTATGTCACCATGATTACAATGTGTATAGCATCTCTTATTTGTGGTTACTCATTTACTCATATATCCAAAAATTATGTTGAAATAGATTTATATTTAGTCAAGTTTTGTAGCTCCTTTATGTCATGCCACCATATGTGTTAATTAATTCAATTAGTTCCAAATGCGATGATTTGTTTTATTTATGTAAATTTCTAATGTTCATTTCCTACAATAAAAAACATGCCAAGTGGTACCCCAACATGCTCAAGCCATTAGCAGTAGACATCCTCCAATTGTTATAGAAATATTAATGTGACAAATTGTTGTGCTAAATCATCCAGCTAGTGCAATTTCTGGTAACATGTTTATTTATGTAGATTTTTAAAAATGGAAGCCTTAAAGTCCTCCCGATATTGGTGTCTTGTTTTCCCATTTAATATTTTTTCCATGTGTGTGTCTATTCCAATCTTTTTTGCCAATATTTACATAATTTTTAGGTTAATTAATCTTAGTAAGAACGTTTTCGTCGTATTAGGTTTATATAGTGTAGCAATTTTATGTAAACAATGAATATATGTACATGACCGTACATTTAAGTATGTATTAGGTGAATTTCTATCCAGTTACATATATTTCCCGTTAGACTTCTGTGATATTATGTATTATTTTATCAAAAACTGTATAAAGGTATATAAAATGATAATTTTATGTAAGTTTAATTTCACACCATTGCTTTAAATTTATATTTTTAACGCTGTATTCTTTTTTTTTTTTAAATTAATAAGTCCATTTAATTAGACAACAAATTTATTTTAATTGAACTAAAACCAAAATTTTTAAGCTACAGGAAAACTTATATCTTTACAAAACATTTTGTACTGTACTACATTTAAACGATAATGTAAGTATTATACCGACATTTTAAAAAGAACGATCCTGTTACTTCGACGAACTGTTGCAGAGTTGTAATTCTATGTATTACCCCTACAAATTGTTTGTGTCCACTATTCACCGGAACCGATTCAGCTATAAAGGGCGAATTAATGGTGACTTATAACCATAAAGCCATAACCAGATAAAACAGCTGATCGAACCTACTTATGGAAAGGAATGTAATCGATTAATGGTGCCATACCATAACGCTAACGCCATAGACAATCAATTGGTTTTTGGTTTCTCGCCATATCCATAACCTAAAAATATTTGAGTTGGTGAATTTAATAACTTTTTTTAGATTTTCTTCATTGTTTTGGATACGTTATGACTAAGATACTTGTTTTTTGTGGAATATGTTTGTAATTTTTTGCGTTTTCATCATTTTTATGAAATTTTCACGATTTTTAGGTTAACGCGCCATTAATCGATCACATTGAGATGGTTATGGATATGGGTATGGTTACGACTATGGCGTTAGGGTTAAGGAAGTTTAATACAACAGAGGTTTAGCTAGTTGTCGCTAGATGGGTATCCTAAGCATTATCTTAGTGAAGCTAAGCTCTTTTTTACGGGCAAACGTAGACGTATATACATGTAAAAAAAACACGGCTGATGTGTAAATTTGGGCTTACAGCTGATTTTAGTAAGCCGTCTCTATTCACTAAAGGCCACGGCACATATAATTTTTCATATAGATGCGTTTAACACAAGCTTGTGTTATTCCAGGAACTTCAAACTTGGCAGTTGAAGTTTATTTCGCCTTGCCCATTCACATACAAAGTTTCGCGAAGCACGGTTAGAAACATTCTCCTATACAGCAAAAATGCCTACTAATATATTTTGTGTCGTATGCATTTGTTATATTGCAGTTTTTAATTACGAAAAATGTTAGAAAAGTTACCGAGTGGAAAAACAATTTCACTTGCAAATTGTGCCAGCACCCTTAACCAAACAAATGTCAAATTCTTGTTGTTGTTGTAGCGATAAGGGCACTCCCCGAAGGCCTTGGCGAGTGTCATAGATGTTGATGGTCCTTTCCCGGATACAGATCCGGAACGTTCCGGTACTAGGTTAGGTTAAAGTGGCAGCCTCCGCTGTCCGAGCGAAAGAAAGTTTAGAACCCAGTGAGGCTAAACCAGCGCGTTTGCCTGATAAAACGCAAGATGTTGTTTGTGTTTGTAGATTCAAGCTCAGCAAGGCACGCAAAGGAGTGTCTGTGGAGGCATTGGTACCTGGTTTTTGACAGTGCGGGACAGTGGCACATATAGTTCTCTATCTGCTCCTCGTCCCTATAGCTGCGGCAGAAATCGTTTGTCTGTAGGCCCATATAGGCACCATGAGTGCCCATGAGACAGTGACCTGTGAGAAGGCCCACTAGTGGGCTTATAGAGTTACGGTATAACAATATCACCGACTGCGATCTCTTTTCATCCAGCTTAGGCCAGATTTGCTTGGATATACTACATGTAGGTTCTTTGGCTCATCTGGCGTTTGCTTGATCCGTGAAAAGAGATCGTAGGCAGTGTTTAGAGGAGGGCTGGCCGAACCAGCGGAGGTTATTGTTTGCAGGTTGGTGCCTTCCCTAGCTAGTTCATCCGCGGCGCAGTTTCCTGAGATGTCACAATGACCAGGAACCCATGTTATGCTTAGGTTGCAATGTTCAGCTAGTTTGTTGAGGGTTTCTTTGCACTTCAATGCTACTTAAGAGTTGGCTACTTTTCCATGTCAGATGGCGCCAGTGTCGCTCAATCTACCGTTCTTCATAAAAATACGTGCAATGTACTCATAATGCATAAAATTGAGTAAAACTAATCTATATGAAAAACTGCTTATGTTATGGGGCTTTAAAAGAACAATTTGGGGTGAAAATCTATTTTGACACAATTTGCTGTTCTTTAACCTGTCTCGTGTCTCTAATCTCACAAAAGCGATCACTAATTTGCAAAAAACACTTTAAGAAATATTTTATATTTTCTAAAATTTAAAATAAGCAAAAAAAAGGGTAATAGTCTAGTTGAGGGGTCGACTACTAATACGGAAAATAAATATTTTAACGCGTTCAAAAGATATTAACGAAAAACCGAAAAAAATCCCGCGGGTACCTCCGAAACCGGGGGTCGGCTACCGCCACGGTGATGCACAATTTTTTTTGGGGGTAAAAACACAACAACAACCACATGGAAATCGCTAACTTCAACTGCAAATATCTCCGGACAGAGATAAAATTTTTCTTTTCCGCCATCGGATTATTGTTCTCGAGATTAATACGCGTCGTTTGACACCTCTCTCGATATTTTTGGTAGCGTATTAGCAGTCGACCCCTCAACTAGACTATTACCAAAAAAAGGATTAGATCTATTTAAAAAAAATAGAATTTTTGATCCACTGAGATTTGTACCTACGCACTTTGGGATTTTCCAAACATAAATAAGGCTAATTACAATCAATACGGTGCCAACAGACCGCAAGCAGAATAAAGCAAAACTTGGCAAAAACCGTACCCAAGCCGCAAACATAGAAAGCTTTCAAATTTTAATATTTAAAAAGGGGACTCACCCTAAAGTAAAAGAATGACTGGAATAATTGTTTTCCATGCTGCCATCTCTCGGTCAAAATTCTGTCAAAAATTCACCACAAGTTTCCAACACTTTGCAGTACGCGGTCATGCTTGCTTTCTTTTGGATTCTTGAAGTGAAGTAGCCAGCATGGGTTTCGCAAATCTTTGGTATTCTCATCCACGTAAATACGGCCAAGGCTCAAGATGCTGGTAATTATTTTGTAATATCTGTAAGAACCATAATCAAAAGTGCAAGGATTTCATCAAATTGGCTGGAATTTTAAGTATACATGTTTGAGGTTATGTGACCAGGTGACGATTTTGCCATGAATGCGCTCATGGCGATTTGCCTTCAGTACATTGAAAAAGCAGAGGGATTTGATGAAATTCGCACAAATTATATGCCCCCGGTTGAGTACGGAAGTTGCGTAAAATTTATTTGGGATTTCCTTAATTGAGGGTGGCGAAAGAAATATGCTTGCTAAACGATCTTTCTGCTTATTTGTTCCAATGCAAAAGTAGAATTGGTACAGTAAGCAACATTGCCACACACTAATATGTTTGCTTTTTAATATATTCCTTTGCTTTGATTTTGCAGCCGTTCATGTTCCAACCGTCATGGTTTGATCCGCAAATATGGTCTGAATATTTGCCGTCAGTGCTTCAGAGAATATGCCAATGATATTGGTTTCAAGAAGGTAGACTCAATTAAACCAAATGATTCTAAATTTATACTAATTTCCTCTTTATCTTTATTAACAGCTTGATTAAATTGAGATAAATCTCATTAGATGTACTCAACTCGTATTCGAGAAGTGTCATCAAAACCTTTTCACATATTAATTCAAGCAGCTTGTTAAGGCACCATAGGTAGGCAAACTACGTGAATTAATATGTGGGCAACAGCAACAGCAACAACAACACCATCATCTGAAAGTTTGAATAGGAGGTATTGAAGTAAAGGAACCCAATTGTTTGTAAGGGGCAGCCGCTTATGTTCAAATAAAGATAACTGATAAGTGAAATATCTTATTGAAGCTTTCCGATGAAAATAAACTATAACAAGATTTAAAATTCGTTAGTTTTTATATTGAAATCTGGGTAATTCTATACGACAGCATGACTGCTAATACGCGTCCAGAAAAATCGAAAGAGGTGTCAAAAGACGCGTATTAATCTCGACAGCAATAATCCGTGGTAATAGTGTAGTTGAGGGGTCGACTGCTAATACGCTACAAAAAATATCGAGAGAGGTGTCAAACGACGCGTATTAATCTCGAGAACAATAATCCGATGGCGGAAAAGAAAAATTTTATCTCTGTTCTGCAGTTAAAGTTGGCGATTTCCATGTGGTTGTTGTTGTACCCCCAAAAAAAATTGTGCATCACCGTGGCGGTAGCCCAGGAGCCGTGGATCAGTGGCAATAGGATCTGTGGCGGAAATGGAGGCGGCCTCGCGTTTATCATACACCACTCTGTGCAATATTATATATTTGATCCTGGCATCGACCGCAGGGACAATGTCTTAGGACGTCAAGGCCTATCTGTCCGGTCAGGCGATGCAAACCTAGAAATCAACAACATCTACATCCCTCCTGCCACCTGTTGCCCCAGTGGATACCGCCCTAATATCAGAGCCTTACTCACTGGCAACAATCGCATTATCTTAGGCGATTTCAATGCCCATCACGATCTATGGCACTCAAACTTGCGCGCGGACAGTAGGGGTGAGACGTTGGCGGATCAAATAAAAGAAACGACGTTCTTCACAATAAACGGAGACGCCCCCACACGTATGGTAGGAAGCTGTCAAAGTTCGCCAGATATCTCAATCGTGAGCGCAGAACTCGTAAACTGCGTCTACTGGCAGCCGATGGTAACATTGGCATCCGACCACCTGCCTATACTTATTTCGCTCGAGCGTACCGCCGACTTCATCGTCACCGAAAAACGCACTATCATAAACTTCAAAAAAGGAAAGTGGGAAGAATATAAATCTTTTACAGACATCCGATTTGCTGCCCTCCCTATCCCGACTGATGCCCACCAAGGGGGGCGTGCCTTCCGTAAGGTCATTGAATCCGCCTCGACACGTTTCATTCCCACCGGGAGAATTCCCGAAATCCGGCCCCACTTCCCGGCGGAGGCCGCAAACTTAGCGAGAGAACGTGACCTTATAAGATAGCTTGATCCAGGCGACCCCCAAATAAGGTATATAAACCAACGCATCAGATAGCTTGTGGACGAACACAAGCGTGCGAAATGAGAGGAGCACCTAAGAGGTTGTAACCTCTCTACTGGTGTGGGTAAACTTTGGTCCACCGTAAAGTCCCTATCGAATCCGACTAAGCACAAAGACAAAGTTTCCACCGCCTTTGCCGACAAAGTGCTGTCGGATGCGAAAAAATGCGCGAGCGCTTTCTGCCGACAATATATAATGCATCCTACGGTCGACAAAGATAGACGGAGAGCCAATAGACACGCACATAAACACAAATTCAGCGCGTCACCAATCACCATCACCGCTAAAGAGGTTGAGGACGCCATTGGTCGCGATAAACCATCCAAAGCAGTGGGCCCAGGCGGCATAGCCATGCCGATGCTCAAAAGCCTAGGGAAAGAGTGTTTCAAATATTTAGCGCATGTCTTCAATCTGTCTCTTTCCACCTTTGTCATACCCGAGAAATGGAAAATGGCCAAGGTGGTCCCGCTACTAAAGCCTGGGAAACCAGCTAACATAGGAGAGTCGTATCGTCCGATATCTCTCCTATCGCCAGTAGCAAAGACGCTTGAAACCATTTTGCTCCCTTATTTCGAAGCAAATTTGCAGCTAGCCTCTCATCAGCATGGCTTCAGAAAACTCCATAGCACTACCACCGCGCTAAATGCCATTGGCACCCAGATAAAATGCGGTTTAAATCAATACCCCCACCATAGAACAATACTCGTAGCGCTAGACCTATCAAAAGCTTTTTATACGGTCAACCATGGCTCGTTACTGCAAGACCTGGAAGGGTCTACCCTTCCCCATGTCTTAAAAGGTGGACCGCAAATTATCTGGGTGGTCGGCAGGCATCGGTGCAATTTAGAAACGAAACATCAAAACCAAGGAGAATTAAACAAGGGGTGCCACAGGGTGGTGTCCTATCCCCACTTTTGTTTTATTTCTACATATCTAAGCTACCTTCACCACCGGAAGGAGTCACAATCGTTTCCTACGCCGATGACTGCACAATAATGGCCACAGGCCCAGGCCCAAAGATCGATGCGCTATGCGATAAAATAAACGGCTACCTCCCTGATCTCTCCAGTTTTTTCGCTTCGCGAAACCTGGCATTATCACCGACTAAATCTTCCGCGACCTTATTTACAACATGGACGTCCCAAATGTCGACCATTTTGAACATCCACGTCGATGGCACTACGCTACCGACTGTCCTACACCCCAAAATCTTGGGTGTGACGTTTGATCAGGATCTACATTTTGGTGAGCACGCAGCCGCAATTGTTCCGAGAATTCAGAGCCGTAACAAAATCCTCAAATCCCTTGCTGGCAGTACTTGGGGAAAAGATAAAGAAACGCTCATGACTACATAAAAAGCAATTAGCCAGCCGATTAAGTGCTACGCGTCACCCATATGGTCGCCAAGCCTAAAAATCATCCACTGGAAGAAACTACAGGCCTGCCAAAATACTGCTCTCAAAATCGCCACGGGCTGTCTTCTTATGTCCCCAGAACACCATCTGCATAATGAGGCGAGAATACTCCCCATCAGGGAGAGAATTGAGATGCTGACCAAACAGTTCCTGTTGAATACCCAGAAACCTGGGAATCCCAACAGACATCTGATTGATGAACCAGCACCGCCTAGGGACTTAAGGAGTCATCTCCGTAAGCATTTTGAGGAAATACGGCACCTGAGAACCCAGCCGTATGAAGTGAAAAAACACAAGCAGGTCCTTGGTGAACTCCATAAACAGGCGTCGGACCTTTATGCCGGGAATTGCCCGGTGAATCCAGTACTTAACGAAAATTATCCAAAACTCGCGGAAGAGGAACGCATACTCCCCATGGAAACGCGTGTCACTCTTGCTCAACTTCGTTCTGGATACTGTAACAGGTTAAACTCTTACCTATCCAGAATCCACCCCGACATACAAAATGTATGCCCCGCTTATTGAAGATGATTATGAAATAGCAACTGAATTAAACCGTTACTTTAATGAGAGCATAATCGGAATCAGAGATAGCATTGAGATCTTCGAAGCAGGTGGAAATCAAATGGAGATAAGCAGAAGCGTGTTTAAATTGAAGGAAATAGATGTTGAAGAAATTATGAGAGTTACAACGAAATTAAAAAACAAGTACGGAGGAAAAAAATTAGTAACGGAAGGTGTATTAAAAGACAGCATGGAGTACTTAGGATATACCTACACATGTGTAATTAATGAAAGTTTCCAATTTGGTGTATTTCCAGACTGCTGGAAGACCTCAGTAATTGTACCTGTGGAAAAAGTAAAGGGAACAATTAAACCAGAGGAGATACGACCCAATACCTTACCTAGCGATGAGAAAATAATAGACACTGTAGTTAAGAGCCAATTGCTGGATTACTTAAATAAAAACGAAATTATTATAAAGGAGCAGTCGGGGTTTAGATCAAAACACTCGTGTGAAACTGCACTTAACCTGGTAATTGCAGAATGGAAAGAAAGTAGAACGAAGAAACAATTTACAATTTCAGTTTTCCTCGACCTAAAAAGAGCTTTCGAAACAGTAGACAGAGATATTCTTATAAGAAAACTGTATAAAATTGGCATAAGAAACATAGCGCTTAACTGGTTCAAAAGTTACCTTAGTGGAAGAAAGCAGAAAACTGTAATAAGAAATAAGATTTCCCCCGAAGTGGACATTGAAATAGGATTGCCACAGGAATCGGTGCTTGCAGCAATTCTTTTTATAATTTACATAAATGATATTAAAAACTGTATCAAATACTGCAAAATAAGATTATTCGCTGATGATGCACTTTTGACTATAAGCGGTAACACAATTGATGAGGCAGCCTCAAAAATACAATCGGACCTACAGGCAATATATAAGTGGTTGTGCCAAAATATGCTTAAAATAAACAGAAAAGACAAAATGGATGATAATGGGGTCTAGAGTGACTCAAGATGATGTATCGCTAAAAATAGCAAATACCCCTATAGAAAGAGTAACCCGAATAAAATACCTGGGAATAATTATAGATGACAAATTAAAATTTGATGAACATCTTAAATACATCGAAGGGAAAATTTCCAAAAAAATAGGGTTCATGTTTCGATCATGCAGGCATATTAGTATGCAATACAAAATAATGGTCTATAAATCCATTATCGAGCCGCATTTTATTTACTGTCCTACAATCCTATTCGCATTAGCTGATTCGCAAAAATCCAGGCTACAAATTAAACAAAACAAAGTTATGCGTTTCATATTAAGAAAACGGTATGATACCCCAATTAAGGATTTACTAGACAGCTTAAACTGCTTAGTGTAAAACAGAACATCACTTACTACACATTGAAGTTTATACACAACATAAAGTTGGGAAACTTGCCGAAATTACCTAAGTGAACGTGTCAGACTAAACAGAGAGGTCCATAGCTATCAAACAAGACACAATAACAACTTTTACTTGCCGGTAGTGAGATCTGAATTCGATAAAAAAAGTATATACTACGAAGGAATTAGAGAATATAATGATCTGCCAAATGATATTAAAAACTGTAATAATACCAAAAAATTCAGAAAGTTATTATACAGCTACTGTAAAGCGCTACCTGTAAAGTAGTTAAATTTATTTAGTAAATAATTCTATAGATTATTATATAGTTGAAGTCAAAGAAATTCAATGAATTGAAACAAATATGTAAACATTAAAAATACTTTGTACCTTATTAAATTATATAGATCTTCAAGATCGTAAATAAATAAATAAATTATACCACGATGGTTTGCAATGTGTCCCCACATGACACCAACCATCTCTTCAATTGTAATGTGGAACCAACGCCTCTAACACCCCTTTCCTTATGGTCCACCCCTGTTGAAACGGCAAGTTTCCTTGGACTCCCGTTAGAGGATATTGATGACAATTTGTGATCGGTCGCGGCTATTAGGTGGGGCGAGCATTGCTACAACAACAACAACAACACCATATCCTTCCGGGAAATGATTCGGTAGTTATACCCATGGCCACTTTCAGGCTTCGTGTGAACACAAGCACTATAAGAATTGGAAATGGACTATGGTCAGCCATATCATCGTGTGAGACATTAGGCTAACCTGGCCCTCATATGTCAAGGGGCGCACAAGAGCTCTTCTGATTTTAAACAAATCGGTTCTATCGTCCCTGATAAGGGTTCTAACAGGGCATTGTTTAAAAGGCACGCATGGTGCTAGAATGGGAGTTAACGACCTTCCACTATTGTCGCAGCTGCAGATGTACAGAAGAGGACGAGTGTTCAGCACCTTCTATGTCATTGTCCAGCGCTTAGTAGACGTAGGATGGCCATCCTTGGTAAACCTTTTCTACATGACCTTCCTGAGGTCTCTAGCTATGGAGTCAAGGCTCTAGCAAAATACATAAATTCCACGAAGTGGTTTGACCCGCTTTATGCAGAGTGGGGGTCCTCTTTGAGACCGTATAGGGTATTGCAATGGGCCCATCGGTGGCCTAAGTAGTGAGCTGTTACCATAGTGTCCAGCTCAGCCCTCGCAACCTAACCTAACCTATTCCAAAGGAAAGTTCTCCGAAAGATATATGGTTCAGTGCATGTAGCCAGCGATGTATATTTTTTTTTTTTAGCTTATTTATTTCATATTGTCTTTTAACATAGGCTAGGTTTGGTTGAACTGACAGGTTCGTGGGGACGTTATTTAGACTGAATGAGTCCATAGTGTTACTGGAAGCTTTTTTAAAGTCAAAAGCCCCTATACAAAAAAGAGGACATATGTTATGAGCTATCTGTCAAAAAAACTGAAACTAAATTTAAAACCTATTTTATTTTGACTATGATTATTTATTTATTATGTGCCACAGAATTTTTATTTATACGCAGAAGGACATCGCCGTGGCGGTAGCCACGGTTATACCACACACCCGGACTTGGCATGGCGTAGCCCAGGGTTATTTTTTATAAGCGCGGCCGAAGGCCGCCTATGCAGAAATGTGTTCTACGCAGAATTATCGTTGGAATCAACATACAAATCTCTATAAAGTCCAATTTTTTATTTTTTTTTGACAAATGTATGTATTCTGCACTTGTTCCAATTAAGTACATTAATTTCAAATTATTCAAAGAATTACAAAACAAAATACATTGATAGTGTATGTTTGTTTGCATTTATGTCGACGTGTCACCACCTTATAATCTTCTACCAAGTTAAAAAGATATTGTTGTGGAGCTGGCAACCCTATTCACCACCTTCATTTGTTTTCGTTTGTTTAAATCATGGTACAATTACCAGGTAAAAGCATCAGAGTTGCATTTTACATGTTTTTTCATTCGAAGGTGGTCATAAAATGTCAAACTTTGTTTATGTTTACATTTTTCGTTTATTTACTTTTGATGTGAAAATTTCTTAATACGCAGTGGTTTTTAAATGTTTTGCAAATTTTTGTAAAGAAAGAAAACAGAATTTACTTGTGTTTTGTGCATATTTAAATATGGGAAAGTGTTGTTTGTGCAATATTAGAAGGGAGAAAGCGGGTGTGAAGCTTTTCACAGTCCCGCAAGATTCAAGGAAGAGAAAAAATTGGGAAAAGGCTTGTGGCGTTAAGTTTCCGCAAAACGGCTTCATTTGCTCGCTCCATTTTCAAGCCTCTGACCTAATTGTGGGAGCGCAAAGAGTAAATTTGATGCCCAACTCCACTCCGTCGCTATATTTACCGGCTTTTATGTAAGTATTCAGTTTCCCGATTCGTGCAAGATAAAAAATGAAATATAATTTTATTTATGACTTAGGAGTACTAATCAAGAGTTTGTTAAAAACGAAAGTTGTCTCGTCGTCCCCAACCGTAATTCCTACGGTGATCTACCAAAATTTCGGACAATACTTTCGCCGCTACAAAGTGAACCTTTCATCTCTAATATGAAAGAAAAGTAAGATAATATATGCAAGTTATTTGATAAAGTCCCTTCTACATGTTTGGTTTTTTTTGTTTAAGTGACACGTTTGGAGCGAAAAGCCAATACTTGGCACGGAAAAACTGCAGCACACAAACGGATATACATGATGTTCAACAAATAAGCTGTGAAACCCAGACGCAGTAAGTTCCCGTAGTTTATTCACTTTACATTTTAGTCTTTCTAATACCTCATATAAATTTAATTTATTTAGTGAAATATTACTCCAGTGTGCAATGGAATCAGAAATTACCCGCTTGAGGGTGGAAAATCTTAAGCTACGTGAGGAGAATGAAAAATTGAAAGGAAATATTGCCAACACGGCCATCGTAATGTCTGCCGTGGAGTCTGTTTTTACAGAAGGACAGATGCAGAAGATGTTGCTACGTGGTAAGTGTTTTCCGTTACCTTGTATTGTATATATACTAATTGGCATGCGTAGAACTTAGGAGTAAAGTACCATAGCTTTTATTTGTGCATAGAACTTGGGATTGGGCTTAAAACCATTTATGTATTCAACATTACAAATTAAAACAAAATAGTTCCCACCCAGTATTTATTGAAAGTTTTGATCAAAAAATATTTAAATATCATACCCCAAGATGATTAAAAACGTTCAAATTTAAAAGCATTTTCTGTTCGAAAATTAACGTATCGTCTAGAGAAAAATGTACCATAAATGTGGTTATTCTTGAATAATCATTTATGATTCCTATTTCGAAACGCTTTTTATTCATATTTGATATCATTGTAAAATTGAGCTTTAATAATTTTAGAGTAATATTTGACTGCTTTTCACAGTCATTTTCTGATCATATTCGTGAATATATTTCAATCGTTTTGGTTGAGATTTTTGAATCATTTTGGAATGCCATTATAATGCATTTATTCTTCATATCTCATTCAAAATAGGATACTACATAATAATCTTATTTCATCAGGGGAAGAAAGCATGCAAAAGTGAGCTATTCGAACCACAGCTAACTCGCAAACAAACTTGACCGATATACACCTGCGACTGCGGGATGTTGAAGCCGTATCCAGGTATGTCAAGATAGTTTCACTTAACTGGGGTTCAAATAGCTCACAACCTATGTATTGTCCAATCATTATGTATTTTCTGGGAAGCTGAAGGAGAGAAATGGTTGGGGAAATCTTCGTTCACAAGCAGCATTACATTATTTTTGTCTTGAATAATGAATATCTTCTGCATAAATAATACAATTTTTATATATTTTTTTAGCTTCATGAAAAAATATGTGTATGCGAAAAAAAAGATTTTTAATGAAAAGTAAAATTTCAACAAGTATAAAATTCATTATTCAGTCAACATACATATTCATACAAGATTCAGAAAGCAGAATGAAAAATTATTATAAATTTTTGATCACCTAAAGTAAACACATTTGATTCAAATATGATTCCAAAATGTGATTGAAAAACTATATATACGAAAAACGGCCCTTATCAGGGCTACCACTAACCACCAAAGAGAAAAAATTGCGAATCAATTATACCTACGCAAAACGGCCCTTATCAGGGCCACCAAGAGAAAAATTTGATAGACAATTATGTTTTACATATTACTAGCAGACCCGGCAGACGTTTTTCTGCCCTAAATTTGGCCTATCTGCATACATTTTAATAAGCTTTTTCCGTCTAACTCTGCCCTACCCCTCTACACTTTTTCCTAATCTTTTTATTCACTCCTCCCTCCGTCTTTTTCGCTTTATCTCCATCTTCGACTCATTCTACCTCTTTCTCAGTCTCCTCTCTTTTCTCTTTTCTCAAGTTTTTCTCCTTCTTCTTCATCTCTTATTGCCAGTCCCAGAGGGTGGTATGTATTTTGTTCCAGTTCCATTCCGAGTCTCAGTCCCAGTCCCACTCCGAGTCTCAGTCTCAGTCCCAGTCCTAGTCCTAATCCCAGTCCCAGTCCGTCTCTGGTATACTTCCCGGAAAAAAGCATCGTAAATACTAATATAGGCAAATTTATATACGAAATTTCAGGCAAATAGAATAGAACGTATGTAAATAGGTATGTGGGTATTATTAATTCTTGTCTTTATTTCGGCTTCGCATGCATATTTATCAGTTCTGCTAGGTTGATGCGACTCCGAATATAACATTGAACTTTAGAGCTCTCAGCAACAGCTTTCATTTGATATCCATAATACACACACATTTTAGGGGTACCCGGGTCCACGTTTTGGCCTATATCTCGAAAGCCTAGTCACCCAGGGGTATGAAAATTATCCTGTACTATAGCACTCATCAACAGCTTTCATTTGATATCCATATTGTATAAACACATTCTAGGGGTACCCGGGTCCACGTTTTGTTCTCAAGACCCTAGGCACGTAGCGAAAAAAAGGTAGACGTTGGCCGATTCTCAGACCTACCCAATACGATCACAAAATTCCATGAGAATCGGTTCAGCCGTTTCGGAGGAGTTAAGCCTCTAAAACCGTAACAGAAGAATTTTATATATTAGATAAATTTACTTTTGAATTATTTATATCCTTATTATTATATTATTAAAATTATGGTTATTTTCAGGGCAATACATAGAAAAAAGGGAATGACAAGAAACCAAAACCGGAGTATAACCGATACGGAAACACTCAAAACCGAACTTTTGCCATAGCAGGTAACGATACCAGATCCGGCCTAAAACCTAAATTGATACAAAAGCCTCCTGGTTGTTAGAGCAAAGACGAATTTAATTTGTTGTGAAAATTTCATATTTCGCAGTTTTTTCAAACACTTTACGAATTAATACATTAAAAATTCTTTCTGTGAAATGAAATTGTGATATTTTAAATTTATTGTGAAATCAAAAAGTATGTAAACATATTAATAACAAATATCAATCTAATGTTTACACTCAGAAAAACAGTTTGTGAGGAAGCTTCGAATTAATTACACAAACAAAAAATAATTGAAAGAAAAACATGCCCTACTACATAGTAAGCTTGCATTTTCATTAATTTTCATACTAGGTACAATTTCATGTTTTCCATCGCATCAGCAATTTTATGGCTTTACACCAGCATTATAATTCCTTTCGTCATGAGCGGTAGGCGTTTCAGTAGTGTTGTCCTCAATTTGCTTTTCCAAATTTGTCATTTCACTGCTTGTATTAGTTGCATTTGGAACTTCTTCAGCCATCTTCACGTTAACCAAAGAACGTTTGGTAGTAGTGCAGTTTGGGGGCCCCACCCTAAAGTTGGGCCAAGATTTTTGAGTGCGGTATCAAAAGACGCGTATTAATCTCGAGAACAATAATCCGAAGGCGGAAAAGAGCCCAGCGGGTCAGGGGGTTAGAATATACCCGCGGTAGGTATGCCTGTCGTAAGAGGCGACTAAAATACCGGATTTGCCTGAAGGTTTAATGTGGCCATATAAATCGTTCCCGAGATGGTCGGGCCAGCACCTTAATGATGCTGTGTTACCGGAGCGTACCGGATCTGTAAACGGCAAAGGACCATCACATCGATCACTCCCTAAACCTTCGGGGAGCAACCGTATCGCTACAACAACAACAACAAGGCGGAAAAGAAAAATTGTATCTCTGTCCGGAGATATTTGCAGTTGAAGTTGGCGATTTGCATATGGTTGTTGTTCTGTTGTACCCACAAAAAAAATTGTGCATCACCGTGGCGGTTTTTCGTTATTATCTTTTGAACGGGTAAAAAAAGTTAACTTCCGCTTTCAGGGTATTGATCTAGACGTGAATACGCGTCTTTTGATACCTCACTCAAAAAAAAGGACAAATTTTAGGGTGGGGCCTCTAAACTGCACAATTACCTAACGTTTTTTATTATCTTTTTTCCACTATCTTCCTCAACGCGATTTCGCAACCTTTTTAGGGGTTTTCTTTTACGTTCATGAACTGATTTTGTCTTACTGACGTCCGTTATAGTGGAATGCTCCTGTAAAACCAAAATGAATATTATCTTTTTTTATTATTTATGCAATTTTGTGTTACAACTCACTTTAAAAGGTCTTTCTTCTTTTGTTTTGCCACCAATTTCACCAGCGCATTTAACAGCACCACATAAACAAACTTTTATCTCATTACCCAACAGATCATCCCAATGATAATTGAAGGTAAGCTCTGTGTCCTACAAAATAAATTTTAAACAATAACTTTTAACACTCTTAATATATATTTGAAGCTAGAGATAAGCGCTCTTACCGCTGGTATATCTTTTATAGCAAAAAGTCCAATGCGATTTAATCCATTTACGGACTACTTTTGTGTCTCACAATTTCGCACAAGTAATTTCTCAATAGGACTTATAAACTTTTTACTTGCTACAGCTAATGTAGTCGGTGAAGGCGATACTGCCTGGTTACGTGTACGTCTCGTAGTCGTTGCATCAGTCAAAAGCTCACTATCGCTACCGCCTATATCTGGACTTGTAGTATATATAAGCAATTCGCGGCGCCGTGTACTTCTTTTTTGAAGTCCCCCATCACTTTCGCTACCGTTATATGCAGAACCAGTTCCTGTTGGCGGTGTTGTAAATCCAATATATTTTGGGCTTAAATCCGAATACAATTCGGCCAGTAGGTCACGTTTTCCTTAAAAACCAAAACAAATATCAGAAAGATAACTACAAATTGTTAAGGCAAATAGCCTACATGCAGCACCAAATCAGTACAGGTACATTACCACTACGTATACCACGCTCTTGTCCAGATCCACTCTGTATATAAAGTGCCCAAACACCCTTTGTACCATATAATTTATGGCCAAATATTGACATTAAATCAATGTTAATTGTATTAATTGGAATTTTGCCAACTGCGTGTGCTGCGTCGGTGTGAAAGAATATATTTCGTGAGCGGCAAATATTCATCTATGGGCACAAAACCAACATTTACCAGCATTGTAAATTTTACCAAGTAGCGCAACTAACAGCTGATCGGTGAAAATTCGCACAATCACACGAACAGTTCTCGACTCAGTTTCAAAACAAAACTTTAGATTATTTAACTCAAATTTTAAAGTGGGATAATCTTTACGAGTTTATGTACATAGAATATATAAGGCGTTTTCGTTGTTATTAAAACAGTAGTTTTATTTTTATTAAAGCTTTTATCAATTTTTTTTTTTAATTTTGAAAAAACTCCGAACACCATTCCTTCATTTTATGACATTCGACTGCCTAGTCCACTGCCTTCCACTCTATTCGCAACATAACCTCTGTTTAAGTTGCCAAACTATATAGTAAACAATGTTTACCAGTTAATTTTCTGTTTTAGTTTTCGGTTTGTTGACAAAAATTACAAATGACATTTCTTCTTCCATCACTTTTGACAACAAAAATTGAAAGACCGATTGACAGTTTATGTTCCAGCGGCAACAACAAAATACACGGGAGGGTTGCATTTTTGCTAATGCTTCTACCTGGTAATTGTACCATGGTTTAAATGCAACAACGAAAAAAGCGACAATAGTACCGACGGGTTTTCCGCGAATAACTTTTAAACGAGATAAAAAATGTAGTTTCTGCTTTCGGATTCTGAATCTTGAAGCAAATACGCGTCTTTTGATATCGCTATCGACATGTGCGACCCAAATTTTAAGTGCAGGACTTAAGTTGAAATTTAATTAAATTTGGAAATTAAAAGGTTTATATTTCATAAACTAAGAGTTTCCTAGAGTTGCGGATGATAATTCTGTGATTTTTAGGACCCCCTCTACCCCTACAAATCAGCAAAAGTTTGAAAATCGTGGCACCTTATACTAAATATTCCCCCATAAAATTTCCCTGCAAAAATTGTTGGATTACGTGGTCCATTTTCTTCATGTTGGAGTACTCTAACCATTGTAAATTTAACCAAGTAGTCCAACTAACAGCTGATCGGTGAAAATTCGCACATTCACACGCACAGTTCTCGACTCAGTTTCAAAAAAAAACTTTAGATTATTTAATTCAAACTTTAAAGTGAGATAATCATTGCCAATTAATGTATACAGAAGATCTATGGCGTTTTTGTTGTTATTAAAACAATAGTTTTATTTATATTAAAGCTTTTAACATTTTTTTTTTAACTTTGAAAAAACTCCGAACACCATTCCTTCATTATATGACATTCGACTGCCTAGTCCACTGCCTTCCACTCTATTCGCAACATAACCTCTACTTAAGCTGCCAAACTATATAGTAAACAATGACTCTAACAATACTCCTTTGCAATGCGCTTGCGGACCACCATCAGCCGATCATTGCTCGTTTTTTAACGACAGTGATCACGACACGATGACGATCGAACAGAGTTGCCAAAAGTAAAATATTGCATGCAAATAACTAATAATAAAATTTTACTTTGGCACCTCTGATAAAATGCAACAGCGCACTGGTTTTATGTATACATATTATATTAGTTTCTTTATTCACGCAAATGTTAAATAACATAAGAATATTCGTAGTATAAAATATAAAAGTTGTATTGCCCCTCTTCATTTACTTTCATTTTAAATTAAATTCACTTCGATAATTCTTTCCGACACAATTCCTCTTTAGTACTTTGGCATATGATCCTCTGTGGGTGCTCCATGGAGTACTACAGTAAAAGTACTTTGGAAAGTACTCTTACGTATGTACTCTATGGAATACTCACAAACAAAGCGAGAGTGGGATGACCTACTCCTCTCCTAGGACATCGCAGTGTTAATTGGAGCACATTTTTTGTATGAATACAGATTAGATTTGGAGCAGTCCTACACTCCCAAAGGAGTATTCCTTACAGTATTTATAGAGTACTCGCGTGTTTGAAGGGTTAGCAGGTTCTGTATTTGTAAGAAAATTTTGCCAATGTGTTGGTTTCATTTTAAGTTTGCCATCTGTTTGACAATCCCATCGACCATGCAATGAAATAAATAAAATCAGCTGATGAGATGAGCCCATGATACAAAAAAGAAGGTAGTTCCACTCAAAATTTTTTCTAGGTTTTTGGAGATTTTTGAAGTTTCATAATGTTTGCCCTACAAGACGGAGGTAACTAGTTCACCCACACATTCAAAGCTTTTTTCGCTCTCCACTAACACATCGACGTTTCTTGCTGTCATCGAAATGACAGCGTCATCTTAATACGAAAATTTATTAATTATTCCGGGAAACATTTTAAAACGATGAAAAACTATAATTGTAATTAAACTAAAAAACTAAAAAAGTGCTTGTGCTACGGGCTTTTAGGTGTGACGTGTGTTAGCTGTTTAGGCACTTCTAAATTAACCTGGCGCATTAACTAGAGGCAGCCAAGTCCTCTTGCCACCAATTGGAATTGGAAGATTCGATTTCCAAAACCAAAAAAGGTAACGTTTTCAAGACAGTGCACAACCTAAACAAAGGTGGTATCAAAAGACGCGTGTCGAGATCCGTTTTTGGAATCTGAAAGTTGTATAGAATCGACGGGATGGCCTAGAAGGTTTCAGGTGGTCATACTAAATCGCTCCCGGGGAGTGTCCTTATCGCTACAACCAAAGCAACATTATTTACTCTCTGCTTTTCATTCATACGTATGTGTATTTTTAAATAATAAAAAAAATGTTATATTATTCTAATATATATCATCTCTGCCGGGATGCGATTCAGCTCAGGATATGACAAAACAACAAGAAACCTACAATTAAATGCAGATTCACGTGTCATTTGCCAAGGATTTACCGGTAAACAAGGTACTTTCCACAACCAACATGCTTTGGAATACGGTACAAAATTGGTTGGATGTATTTTCCCAAAAAAGGGTGGAACTACGCATCTTGGTTTGCCAGTATTTGCTTCGGTAATTTATATTGATTTGTATTGATTAAAAATTGCAATAGTAGATAATGTAATGTGAATTAAAATTGAATAGGTAGCCGAAGCAAAAAATGCAACTGATCCGCATGCAACTGTTGTTTATGTGCCGCTACCGGGAGGGAGCTGCTGCTGCTATCACAGCAGTATTACAAGCACGACATTTCTTTGATTGGTTGCATATTCGAAATTGTGCCCTAACATGATATGGTTCGCGTTTAGCACGCTATGTTAAAGCAAAATAAATCTCGTCTAGTCAGGCCCGATTGTCCAGGATCATCGCACCAGAAAGGGTAAGTAAATTGCCTACCATATTAAAAATATAAACAACATGTATGAATTTGTTAGTGATAATTTGTCATGCTTTTGTTGATAATCAATTGAAGAAGGCAAATATCAAAGAGTTCGAAGTTCATGTAACTACCAATTGATTTCTTTAAATAGCGCTTGGAGAACAAAACCTATATGTATGTATGCATACATTTATTTTGAAAGTGGCATAAGTCATTTCATGTCGTTTAGGTTCAGTGGTAATTTGTTTGTATCTCTCCTCGCCTCCAGTTTTTTCGAGTCCAATATCCAAAAGATGCAATTCTTATTATTATTTTATAATTGTAGAACCATCTATATATGCATTCGTTCAAAAATAACAATGCATTTAAGACCATGAGTTGGAAATGACTTATGCCACTTTCAAAATAAACGGCTCAATTAATTATGATCAGTAGATTTATAGGATTTTTTTTATTTTCCCTGCGTCGCCGTTGCCATTACATTGCGTTAAGAGAGGACATCAACACCTTACCCACAACCAGTTAAAATTTTAGTAAATTTTGCTCTTTTCATTACTGATTCAAAACGTGGGAAGTTATATATGTAGCATTCCATGGAGAAAGGTAAATTTTAGCAGACTTTCGCATTGTGGTCATTATTAATATTCAATCCCTAGAAGGTTCAATGTAGTCATATCAATAGGTCCGGAGATGGTTGGGTTAGTACCTCAATGGTGCTTGTTACCGGAACGTAGATAGATAATTTATTGAGGATTGCACAGTGACTTGCACATCTCCTTCACAGCACCTCATCGTAGCCGACTTCTTTGATGAACCCTAGCAGAGTTCTTGGCTTGAGGGATTAAATGTGGGAATGCACTGGCCATGGTGAGCCCATAAACTTAGCCCTACGTTTTGAGATTGCTTCGTATTCCTGGAGGATATGGTCCGCCGTCTGCTGATCGATCACAAAATCGGCATATGTTACATGTTGGGAGTACTATAGTGCTGAAAATCTTTTAACTTTGCTACGAACATGCGATTTCAGCTTTATGTCAATTTCCGGAGTAGAAACTAAAACTAAAGCCCTGAACGAAGTTTTAACTGAGGCTATGCAAGCACTGACTTATATAAAGAGGACCCAAATACAGATAAGAAATAAGTGGTACGACCGAGAATTAACAAACCTGCATAAAAGAAAAATAGAATCTTATAAAACTGCTCGAAATACTGGATTTTGGGACGAATATAACGTCATTAAGAAAATATATAAAAGAACCATAATTTATAAAAAAAGATATACATGAAAGATAGAGTAAGTCATAACAATGGCGATATGAAACGTATGTGGAAGTGTCTAAAAGACCTCGTCGAGCTTAATGATGTTAAAAAACATATCACTAAAATTGTAATTAACGGTGAATGCCTGGAAAACGAATATGATATAGCTAATGCCCTAAATAACTTTTTTATACAAAGTATTGTTGAAATTAATGATAGCATCGAAGAAATTGTAAATGGGGATGAAATAAGCGCAAATCATAGTAATCCATTTGAAACATTTAAATTTACTGACATTGTAGTGGACGATATTATTATTATCACAAAATCACTTAAAAACAAATATGGCGGCGACAAGCTTTTATCGGAGGGTGTCGTTAAAGATGCCATGACATATACTGCTAATTTCTACAAAGACATAATTAACGAATCCTTAAACAGCGGTATTGTACCTAGTTACTGGAAAATTTCAACAATAATACCTGTTGAAAAAGTAAAAAATACAATGAAACCTGAGGAACTACGTCCTATTAACACGTTACCTACAGATGAAAAAATTATGGAGACAGTGGTGAAGGATCAACTTGTGGCATACTTAGAGAAGCACAATGTGATTATCCCAGAACAATCGGGATTCAGGAAAAGCCATTCTTGTGAAACAGCGTTGAATATGGTAATTGCAGATTGGAAAGAAGACATGGCGGACAAAAAATGTACGGTGTCTGTCTTCTTGGATTTAAAACGGGCTTTTGAAACTGTTGATAGATTTGAGCTATTGGACGTTATGTTTAAAATTGGTATAAGAGGAAAGGCGTTGGAATGGTTCCGGAGTTATTTGGGTGACAGAAAACAGAGAACGATAATTGCAAAGGAGGTTTCATCAGTGGTGGATGTTAACATTGGTTTACCACAAGGCTCGGTCTTGGCGCCAATATTGTTTACATTGTATATCAATGATATCAAAAGATGCTTAAAATATTGTAAAATACGTCTATTTGCGGATGATGCATTGCTTATCATAAGTGAAAAATATGCAGAATGTGCCATGCTGAAAGTACAAGAAGACCTGGACTCGCTATACAAATGGTTATGCCTTAGAAAACTGAAATTATATGTCGAAAAAACTAAGTTCATGATATTTTGTAAAAACACTAATATCATAAGTAACAATTGTTTAAATAATATTACGCTGAAGGTAAAAAATATGGAAATCCAAAGAGTAGACAAGATTAAGTATTTAGGAGTTTTGATTGATGATAATCTAAATTTTGGAGAGCATGTAACTTATCTGGAAAGGAAAATTGCACAGAAAATAGGCTTAATGTATAGAACATGTAAACATATCAGTCAAAGTCATAAAATATTGGTATATCGTTCAATTATTGAACCACACCTTATACTATTCTGCTATTAAGTAATGATATGTATATTAAGAAACTTCAAATACAGCAAAACAAGGCAATGCGATTTATTTTACAATGTCCTCCAAGAACGCCAAAAATTGTAATGCTCAATATATTAAACTGGCTTAGTATTAAACAGTCAGTTAGTTATTTCACATTGAAATTTATACACCAACTTAGGTTAGGAATGTTACCGAATTACCTGAGTAGTAAAATACATTATAATCATGAAATCCACAATTATGGAACTAGAAATTGCAATAATATAAGACTGCCTAGAATAAGAACTGAGTTCGCCAAAAGGTCTCTTGAATATTTAGGGTATAAAATGTATAATGAGTTACCTTCTGATTTGAAAGACTGTGAAAATATTAGTAAGTTCAAAGAAAAATTGTTTTTATATTTTACGTCACTAAATGTGACATAAGTATTTATGTTTAATCTCTTATTTTAACCTAAACTAGGTCTTAAAGACCGTAATAATAAATAAACAAAAAAAATAAAAATAAAATAGATAGTATGCCCACATTCTGCATACGGCTGCTCAGTCTATAATGCCCTGTAAGAAAGCTCTTTGGATTCTTCGGTTATCTTTCGATAGGTCTCTTATTGCCCTGTAGCGACTTGTGCTATAACTTCCTAACAGTAACTCAGATTGTCTCAAACCTGGCGTATTGCTCCAGTGTTCTTCTCACCCCCCCCCCCCCCCCCCCCCCCAACTGACAGGAACGGCTCGGGATCGATGGGTCATGCAGTTCCTGCCTCTCTTTCCGGGTTGTCCGCCTGCTCTTGTTGTAGCAGTGCTTCGCCCCATCCAATAGGTGCGACAGATCACAAATTGTCATCATGCGTTTCATTCATATAAAAAGCGAACTGACAGAAGGTAACCGGTACGGGTAACCGATAGGCCAGTTACCCGTGTTGTTGTTGTTGCATATGTTTTGGTTAGCGATAACGAAAACATACCTAATGAAGTAACTTAAAAATGTAAATAACATCGCGCGAGAAGGAACGTCGAAAACACAATAGGTAAGAGCGAGAAAGCGAGCCACACGTACACTATTTTGAGAGAGCGCATGCGTTACATTTTTCACGACAGCAATGTAAAAGTCATCAAGACGATAATTGGTGACCAAGTTATTGGTAACGATTAAGTAATCGATAGGTAACGGGTACCTGGCTTGTAGGGTGTTGTTTTGCCAGAAGCGTTGCCATACCATTACTGTTTAGGGCGAAATTGTGGGTTTTCTAGATGAAATTTCCTTTAGGATGAAAACGAAATGACCATCTGAGACAATAATAATATGCTTTATCACGATTTATGTGCATATATATCGATTGAGAATACAGTAAAACATGCAATTTTATTGAAAAATAGTAGATAATGACTCATACGTTGGTTAATGACTCATATCTATATGGCAGCTTGACCCCTAGACAGAAAAAAAATACACGATAAATCCTGTTCTAGCATGGCCCTATTATCGTGCCCCCACAGTGGATATTTCTCAAGGCATGTTGAGAAAAAGTGTTCCTCCAAAGTCTGCACATCTATGTGAAGGCTAAAAGGGCACAGAATGTGTAGAGGGGGGGCTGCCCCCAGGTGACCCCTGGTACAACGGGCAAAAACACTCTCATAACTAGTGGCTAACCTGCAGAGCTACAGGGTAATGTCCTCCCTAAAAAATGGTTTAACAATTCCTTCCTAAAGCGCAGCGCTTGAATTATGAAATAAATGAAAAAATTAAAAATGTGGACTTGTAGCCAATTTGTCAAGAAATTGCGGTCTCGGTTTATAAGGACTTCCTTTGAGCAAGCAATTGACAAATTGTTCTGAGCAAACGTACGTACACTTAAGAAGGCCATATTTCCTTGCTTTGCATACTTCGATCCAAGTTTTTTCCACCAAAACAATTTTCGGGAGCTCGAAAAACTTATTAAAAACCTTTTATAGGCTGATATTTCGTATTAAAATATTTCGAAGGCATGGGGCTCATTTTTTTTTCTTTTTTATTTAAAATAACTATGAAAGTAATTTAGTCGTATTCGTTCATACGAAATCCATCAAAATTAGAAAAATTCGCAACATTTTTTCAATCTGGTAGCTTGTTTTTAGTGAAATTGCCATTGTCCCCGCAAAATTCAAGTGGTTAACGTCACACGAAATCATGGTTCAACTATATACAGGTTGGCTCATCTGTAAAGCAACAAAATATGTCTGTTCAAATTGTCAAAATCTGTGTATTGGTGTTGGTGCGAATGGTATGGAATGGAAACATAAAACTTAGCAGTTTTTGTATGTGTAAGTAAAATGTTGCCAATGTGTTGGTTTCATTTTGAGTTTGCCATCTCCTTTTGACAATCCCTTCGACCATGCAATGACATAAATAAAATCAGCTGATGAGATGAGCCAACCTGTACATAATTGAACCATGCACGAAATGGAACTACCTCCATTTTTTGTATCATGATTGAGCCATGATTTATATTTGTAGGTATGTCACCATGCTGCCACCTTGTATCATTCCGCCATGGGTGATACCAACCGGCATCAGTTATAGCTTCGACAAAAAGTTTCTAGTTAAATGGTAGTTAATGTTGATGATTTCAGTCATTTAATCCTTGATTAATGTGATAAGTTGCGAGCAATCCAGAAGGAAAAAAATTATGCTGGCAGCACTGTTTCGTTGACCCGCTGTTTTACAACAGCTGTTACAACCGCAAACATCATTTGCTCTATTTTGTTTACATTTCAAAATTAAAAAATTTACAATTACAAAATAGCGGCAGGAAGATGGATACAGATATGGACGAGATTTTTATAAATTTTTGCGAGTTGCATAGATTATATAAATCATATAAAAACTTGAAAAGTCGTAGGGAGAAAGTAGTACCGAAAAAAAAATTAAATCGGCCCACATTTGGCATGGGTGCAGATCAAATGTTTCAACATACAAGGATGACGCACCCCACTTTCAACAAGTTACTGCAATTAGTTAGCAGACCGTTGCGTAAACCAAAACAGAAAATTTATCCAGAGGAAAGACTCTCAGTAACCTTGCAGTAAATATAGATACATAATTTATCAATATTTTATGAACTCCTAAACTTTTGTTGTATAACTATCACATTTTTTAGATATTTAGCACAAGGCTCATCCATGCAAACTATTGCAGCAAAGTATAATTTTGAAAAGAAAACAGTACGGCTAATTGTGCTGGAAACATGCGAAGTAATTTGGCGTATACTCTCAACAAAATATGTTGCCCAGCCAACAGAAAAAGATTACCAATCCATTGCTAATGATTTTATGGATATGTGGAATATTCCGAATTGTGTAGGTGCAATTGATGGAAAACGTATTGCTATTAAGTTTCCATCCGATCCAGATGAAATGATAAGAAAACAGTTCTTTAGCATTTATTTGATAGCCGCATGTGATGCTAAACATATTTTCACTGCTGTCAGTGTTGGGGAATATAGTAATCTCAGTGATGGTGGTTAGGAAAACTAAACAATCATAAGCCTACAAATGTAGTAATGAAAAATGTCTATTTAAATTTATTTTTCAGATGCTTTTCAACATTCCTCATTTGGGCAAGCCTTTATACAAAATACACTGCCATTGCCACCGCCTGTGCCACTGTCCAATGCAACGTCGAAACCGTTTCCTCATTATTTTGTAGGCAATTCTGCGTTTCCGTTGAGAAAAATTTTAATGCGCCCATATCACGGTGAAGAAATTACAAAAACCAAACAAATTTATAATTATCGTCTTTCACATGCACACAAAGCTATAGAAAATAGCTTAGGCGTGTTGATTGCCCGTTGGAGGGTATTGAATACAGAGATTGAAGGTAATCCTAAAAATTGTGAAACAATCGTATTGGCTTGTATTGCTTTACACAATTTTATAATGAGGAACGATCCGTATGGTTTGTATTGTCCAAAGAATTATGTTGACCGTGTGGAAAAGGGTAAAATCATTACTATTGGTAATTGGAGGCGTGAGTTAAATAATACACGGTCACTACCTTCTGTGCGTTCAGTAGTATGTAGAGATGCATTTCAGCTGAGAGAAACCCTGGCTAATTACTTTATAAATGAAGGAGCACTGCCATATCAGGATAAATGGATGATATAAGAAAACACTTGCAAAAAGTTTTTAAAATAGATATATTTATGTTGCATTTATACTCAATCCTACCCACTCAGCATTTATATGATTAAATTTTCTCTACATATAAATATAATTTGATTACTCTTTCTGACTAAATAATGAATTGTCATAAAATTGAACAAAAGAAATATTCAAATATGAATACTTTTGATGATCAAAAACTGAAAAGCATTTTTCGATCACTTTATGCAATCATTTTTGAAGTCCTTTGATGATTTTTTTTTATTTTTTTTTTTCGATGATTAAATTTTAATATTTCATAAAAACCAACAAAAAGAGTAATCAAATATGCTTACCTTTGATGATCAAAAACTGAATATAGTTTTTGAATCACATTTTGGAATCATATTTGAATGAAATGTGTTTACTTTAGGTGATCAAAAATTTATAATCATTTTTAATTCAGCTTTCTGAATCTTTTCTGACTATGTTTGTTGACTGAATAATGAATTTTATACTTGCTAAAATTTTACTTTTCATTGAAAATCTTATTTTTTTCACATACACATAAATCACGAAGTTCGGAAAAATATGTATATAAAAATTCTATTATTAAGATATTCTATATAATATATGCAAATGCTGCTCGTGACCGAAGATTTCCCCAGCCATTTATCCACCTTCGGCTTCCCAGAAAATACATAATAGTTAGGCAATACAATGGTTGTGAGCTATTTGAATCCCAGCTAAGTGAAACTCTCTTGACATATTTATGTACTTGGATATGGCTTCAACATCCCGTACCGTATCGTATTTTAAGATATTGACGATCATACCTGATGCTGGATGTTGTAGTCGCAGGTGTATATCGGTCAAGTCTGTTTGCGAATGACCTGTGGTTCAAATAGCTCACTTCCGCATGCTTTCTTCCCCTGATGATATAAGATTATTATCAGTATCTTATTTTGAATGAGATATGAAGAATAAATGCATGATAATCGCATTCAAAAATCTCAGCCAAAACGATTGAGATATGTGCACGAATATGATAAGAAAATGACTGTGAAAAGCAGTCAAATATTACTCTAAAACAATTAAAGCTCAATTTTACAATGATATCAAATATGAATAAAAAACGGTGCGAAATAGGAATCATAAATCATTATTCAAGAATAATCACATTTAAGGAACATTTTTCTCCCGACGATACCTTAATTTTCAGACAGAAAATGCTTTTAAATTTGAACGTTTTTAATCATCTTGGGTATGATATTTAAAATTTTTTTTATCAAAATTTTCAAAAAATGCTGGCTGGGTACCCCTATTTTTAATACTCATGGTTGAATATTTTACATATTTATCTATTTTTTATATGACGAAGTTATAGCGTTACATAATTATACATTAAGTTCGAAATAAGAAAATAGAAATAATAAATAATGATATAAAATGCTAATGCATTTGAGTAAGACCAGAATCTAAATATCCTTTCGAATCAGTGAATACCACATTTGATCTTTTTTATTCATTATCATCATTAGGCTGCGCTGAATCGTTTGATGGTTTTGCCCCTTGTGTACCAGGTCACAAGTCACAGTCATCCCTGCTTCGCAAAACTGGCAACAATTGAGACCGCTAAGGAAGACGTAAGTCTTCCTTCATATGTTCCTCCCAATTCAGTACAAGTCTCTCCCTTCATGATTGAAGCTCACAGCACATCATTAAACGAAAAGGATCAAGTCCTTTGTCTCCAATACTCTAACCTGTAGGATGAGAGAGCTATAGAGCTTATTTGCACTGATTAGGCCTAGTTCAATTATGCTTCCTTTTGAACAAGGTCCGATCAACGCATCCTCCGAATTCACCACACACGCAATCCATACGTTGGTGTTGTTGTTGTAGAGATAAGGTTACTCCCCGAAGGCTTTGGGAGTGTTATCGATGTGATGGTCCTTTGCTGGATACAGATCCGGTACGCTCCGGTAACACAGCACCATTAAGGTGCTAGCCCGACCATCTCGGGAACGATGTATATGGCCACATTAAACCTTCAGGCCACCCCTCCCTCTCCACCCCCAAGTTCCATGAGGAGCTTGGGGTCGCCAGGGCCTCGCCTGTTAGTGAAACAGGATTCGCCACGGATAGGGGAGGTTGACAATTGGGTTCGGAGAAGCTATATATTTCGCTGGCAACCTGAAAGGGTTGCGCTACACAGCCCCTTGAATCTGGTATTTTAGTCGCCTCTTACGACAGGCATACCTACCGCGGGTATATTCTGACCCCCTAACCCGCTGGGGTTCCTTTCTCTTTGGCATCGTTGGGACCTGCGCCTTACCCACCACCCCGAATAGTGCGCTCGCACCTTGCCTTTTGAAGTTTGAAAAAACTGTATAGCCTTCTCAAGATGGCGCTATTATTGCACCGTATTACCTTAACGTTATTGTACCATTCAGTTTTATTTGAATTATTGCACCTTATTACCTTAACGTTATTGTACTATTCCGTTTTATCGGAACATGGAAGCGGCTCATTCGGTTCGTGCATTCCTACAGATCTTCACCTTTTGTTAAGCATACAAAAGTATTTCTTCGAACATACATCCTCTCAGGGACAAACGGCTTCACATCGCGACTAAATTTTGGTCTTCCGAGAGTGCCGTAATCTTGGTACTATCTCCCATTGGCTCTTTCGGACTGGGTCTTTTCGGACTATTAAAAACAGGTCGACCTCCTTCAGTTGAATGCTGCCTCTTCATTCCATTTAATTCTTCTCATTACCGATGCAGTATCGGGGCTCCCTCGCGACAAAGCCCTTATCAGCGAACTGTCTTCAGCTCTTTAGAGCTCCAAGGCGCTGCAGAATTCTTGTTCTATAAGTGGGTTCTGTTACTCTGCCTGTTTCGTGCCTTTCTTCACCCTTCTGGGTTCGGATTCTACCATAGTGCGCTCGTACCTTACAGGTTGAAGTTTGTAAAAACTTCCTAGTCATATGAAGGCGGCGTTATTACCTTAACTTTATTGTACCATTCAGCAGAAACTATGGCTGGAATCGGTTTAATCAGTTCGTCCCAGCATTACCTCCTTTTGGCTTCTCTGAAAGAGCCGCAGTCTTGATGCTACTTCCCCTTGGCGGCGACTGGTCCTTATCCGCCTCTTAATAAAGGGTTGACCTCCTTCATTTGAATGACGTCTCTATATTTCGTTTCCTTTTCCTCATAAGCGAGGTTTTCTCACGGCAAAACTCTTTTCAGCAAACTTTCTCGGCTTCTCACTGTAGCCTGTCGCTCTATCACCAAGCTCATTGACTTACCGCTAACCGCTGTCGACGTCTGACTCATCGCTTTTACCGATATAATTTTCCCCAGCATCCGACCCTACTATCACTCTACCCGCATCTCCATTTCGTTAAAAACTTCTGATGTAGTTATGTTGATCTATGATATGCGAGCTTAGCAATCTATTATTATATATGGGAAAGAAAAACCGCCAATAGGCAAGCTCCGCTTAACACCGATGGTGAGGAGTTCTTGGCAGTCGGTTCTATGTACCGGAGCGACTCGGGATTTTTCCCGACCAAGGACTGTCATTTCAGTGTGACCCCATCTAATTTGTTTCGTCCCTCCCACAAATTGTCATCCTCCCAGCAGCTCTTTGCAGCAGGATTGCTCCATATTCTCTTACTCCGGGAAGGCATCGAATCCAATCCGGGTCCGTCTCCTGACCCCGGTCCTGAGAAATGGTTTTGCTGCATCTGCCGGAAAAGAATCTTTTTAGGACGGTCATACTCTGTTCAGTGTGTCTCGTGGTTGCATCGGACAGGTTGTTCTGGGCTTGATCCCAAAACCCAACGTCCACGTAGGTAGGTTGAACTGGCCGGTCCATGAGGACCTCACATAGACTGATTGAGTCCGTAGTGTTACCAGAAGTTTGTTTTAACGACCAAACTGAAAAACCCTATCAAAAACCAGGACCTATGTTATAAAATAACTCCGTCCTCTTGGCAAATACTAGAAGCTTCCTAGGACTTAAGCCACTTGCTGCTTCTAGATCTGACAGCTGTATCACTCCTAATAGCTGGAGTCTTAGCCTGGCAAGTGCAGGGCACGAGCACAGAATGTGCTCGATCGTTTCCTCCTCCAACCCGCACTTCCTACACCTGCTATCACTGACCAAGCCTAATTTAAAGGCATGTGACGCCAGAAGGCAGTGTCCAGTCAGAATACCCGTCATGAGTCTACAGTCCTCTCTTTTTAATGATAGAAGCAACTGTGTTAGTCTAAGGTTGTAAGACCTACACATAATCTTCGACACTTTACAGCCCCGCGCTTGAACCCACGCCTTTTCTGCTTGGTGGATCATGTGCACCTCTCGCCTTCGCTTAATCTCGCCCAATCTAATTGGGACGTCTACGGAGCAAGCTTCAAGGGATGCGCCCTTTTTAGCTAATTCATCCGCTTTTTCATTCCCATCTATTCCCATATGCCCTGGGACCCAATATAGATGTATGCTTCTCCCTGTCCCGATTCTCTCCAGAGACTGCTTACACTCTAACACGCATTTAGATGCTGTGCTATGCGAGATTATTGCCTTAATTGCTGCTTGACTGTCAATATAAAAGTTAACACGGTTGCAGCTTAAGCTATTCTCTTCCAGGGTTTCTACTGCTTTGGTTACGGCTAATATTTCCGCTTGGAAAACGCTACAGTAATCCGGCAGCCTGTAGGATCTGCTTAATTCCGGATCAGCGCAGTATACCGCAGACCCTACTCCTTCCACTATTTTGGAACCATCGGTGTACACATGTATCGCCTCGTCCGCCATTTGCGCACCCTTGCGCCAACCGTCCACCTCTATTGTGGCCTTGAGATCTCCCTCAAAGTGCAGGTAGGGAATCATGTAGTCTGTTCGTCTTGTGACTGAGGACGCTATACTACTATGGCCATATGATCGGCGCTCAAGCTGCCCCGAAGCATCGAGCCTGGTTGCGGTCGTTAACGCTTTGTTCTTTGCTACCAGGTCTACAGGTGGAATGTGCAGAATGGCATACAGTGCAGCCTTCCGGGTTGTTTTCAGGGCTCCCGTAATGCAAAGCATCGATAGTCTACATACCCCCTCTAATTTTTTGAGGTATGTTGTTTTTTGTGTGGCTTTCCACCAAACAAGAACTCCATAGTATAGAATAGGGCTTACAATCGCTGTAAAAACCCAATGAGAAAGAGAGGGCGATAGGCCCCACGTACACCCCAGCATTCTTTTACATGCATAGAGTGCCGTTGAGGCCTTCTTGACCCTCTCCTCCACGTTGAGCTTCCATGACGTCCACGTAACTTTTATAAATCTTTTGTGGCTCCTTGCTGTTTGTTGTTGTTGTTGTAGCAATTCTCGCCCCACCTAATAGCCGCGACCGATTACAAATTGTCATCAATATCCTCTAACGGGAGTCCAAGGAAACTTGCCGTTTCAACAGGGGTGGACCATAAGGAAAGGGGTGTTAGAGGCGTTGGTTCCACATTGCAATTAAAGAGATGGTTGGTGTCATGTGGGGACACATTGCAAGCGGGGCATACATTTTGTATGTCGGGGTTGATTCTGGATAGGTAAGAGTTTAACCTCCTTGCTGTTCACGCCCAAGGGCGTCCCGTAGTTGCTCCCTTATTTCCAAGCAAATTTGCAGCTAGCCCCTCATCAGCATGACTTCAGAAAACTCCATAGCACTACCACCGCGCTAAATGCCATTAGCACCCAGATAAATTGCGGTTTAAATCAATACCCCCACCATAGAACAGTACTCGTAGCGCTAGACCTATCAAAAGCTTTTGATACGGTCAACCATGGCTCGTTACTGCAAGACCTGGAAGGGTCTACCCTTCCCCCATGTCTAAAAAGGTGGACCGCAAATTATCTGGGTGGTCGGCAGGCATCGGTGCAATTTAGAAACGAAACATCAAAACCAAGGAGAATTAAACGAGGGGTGCCACAGGGTGGTGTCCTATCCCCACTTTTGTTTAATTTCTACATATCTAAGCTACCTTCACCACCGGAAGGAGTCGCAATCGTTTCCTACGCCGATGACTGCACAATAATGGCCACAGGCCCAGGCCCAAAGATCGAAGCGCTATGCAATAAAATAAACGGCTACCTCCCTGATCTCTCCAGTTTTTTCGCCTCGCGAAACCTGGCATTATCACCGACTAAATCTTCCGCGACCTTATTTACAACATGGACGTCCCAAATGTCGACCATTTTGAACATCCACGTCGATGGCACTACGCTACCGACTGTCCTTGGGTGTGACGTTTGATCAGGATCTACATTTTGGTGAGCACGCAGCCGCAATTGTTCCGAGAATTCAGAGCCGTAACAAAATCCTCAAATCCTTCGCTGGCAGTACTTGGGGAAAAGATAAAGAAACGCTCATGACTACATACAAAGCAATTAGCCAGCCGATTACGTTCTACGCGTCACCCATATGGTCGCCAAGCCTAAAAATCACCCACTGGAAGAAACTACAGGCCTGCCAAAATACTGCTCTCAGAATCGCCACGGGCTATCTTCTTATGTCCCCAGAACACCATCTGCATAATGAGGCGAGAATATGAGATGCTGACCAAACAGTTCCTGTTGAATACCCAGAAACCTGGGCATCCCAACAGACATCTGATTGATGAACCAGCACCGCCTAGGGGCTTAATGAGTCATCTCCGTAAGCATTTTGAGGAAATACGGCACCTGAGAACCCAGCCGTATGAAGTGAAAAAACACAGGCAGGTCCTTGGTGAACTCCATAAACAGGTGTCGGACCTTTATGCCGGGAATTGCCCGGTGAATCCAGTACTTAACGAAAATTATCCAAAACTCGCGGAAGAGGAACGCATACTCCCCAGGGAAACGCGTGTCACTCTTGCTCAACTTCGTTCTGGATACTGTAACAGGTTAAACTCTAACCTATCCAGAATCAACCCCGACATACAAAATGTATGCTCCGCTTGCAATGTGTCCCCACATGACACCAACCATCTCTTCAATTGTAATGTGGAACCAACGCCTCTAACACCCCTTTCCTTATGGTCCACCCCTGTTTCCTTGGATTCCCGTTAGAGGATATTGATGACAATTTGTGATTGATCGCGGCTATTAGGTGGGGCGAGCATTGCTACAACAACAACAACAACACTTTCCAATTAGACCACTCACATATTGGGACACTTTAGAGTTCGGATAAGCACTTGCAATAATGCAGGCATGCTTAACGAACGAAACGATATCATTTCGTTACGATAATCAACGCTAATAAACGAAACGAAGTCACTTCGTTTCGTTTATTAACGTTAAGATCGTCAAATTAACGTTAATTTGTCGTTCTTAACGTTAATAAACGAAACGAAATGACTTCGTTTCGTTTATTAACGTTGATTATCGTAACGAAATGATATCGTTTCGTTCGTTAAACATGCCTGCAATAATGACGAGCCCCCAATGGCATTTAGTGTTGTGAAAATTTTGTCCCATACTGGCTGACCTACCCTAATACTGATCAAAACCGGTCCGCGCAAACATTGACATTTAGCTATTGCAATTTTTATTATTATTATTTTTTTAATTTATTATAAACAAAATAAAACCAGTTTTCAAAACCAAACGTATTTATCACAATTTACCATTCTTCCTTCCGCACCATTGATGTACCGGTGAAATGCTTTGAGTACTCAGCGGCTCACTTGGAAGGTGTTCGGCGAATAGCCCATGCACCGGCTTCATGGCGATTTTCCATAAGCCAAACAATTTTTGTAGTTAGTTAAATCAAATTTAGTTTATAGTTTCAGTTGCAAAAGAGCCGCGTTAACGGAAAAACGAATGTTGCGCATGCGCAGTTGAACTAGAAGGGTTGTTAAAATGTTCGATATATAAATGGCTATGTTTATGTATGTACATATATTACAGTTTTAAATAATTTTAATAGTGTTTGAAGGTGTTTAAAGATTTTTTTTTTACAAATAATCAAAATTTAAATAAAAGTGTATGGATGTATGTGTGAACTTGTTAAAGGTTCAACAGGATATAGGAAGTGAATGCAAAGTGCAGATTAATTGATACTTTTTTAAACGTTTATGTGTGATATTTAACCGTTAAGTTACTACTTTTTTTATACCCAGCTGTGATGGAACTGAGTTATCTTCACCAAATTTGGTACACGACTCTTTTTACACTCAGCAGATTGGTATCGAAAATGTTCAAAATCGGATAATAAGCACGCCCTGTTGTTGGATATCGAAAACTTCAAAAAATGGAAGAAATGTGATAATTCGTAAATTATAGCGTAAAAAAAGGTAAAATTTTTCGATGTCCAAAAATTTGAAAAACAGGATAATTCATTAACGTATGTTGTTCGACTTATGAAACTCGGCTAATGAATAAACCTGTTGAAAAAGTTGAGCAGCTACTCAAATTATTCCAAATTGGAAATTTCGAAAAATGGAAAAAATCGGGAATTCATTAAAAAATACCTATAGACTAATGAAAATAGGTAAATGGATTGACTTTTTGACGTCAGCTACAAAGTGAATTAAATTTTTCGATGTCGAAAATTTTGAAAATTAAAAAAAAATTTGATAATTTATTTACGAAAGCAGATAAACTGATGAAACTCGGCTAATGAATAAATTAAGAAAATATTCGATATCGATATTGAAAAGGAATAGCTCAGTGAAACTTTGCTAATTGATTTATCTTATGACGCAAGTTAAGAAATTATTAAAATTTTGCGATATCAAGACTTTGAAAAAGGAAATAGTAGCATAATTCATTAATTGAATATAATAGAGTAATGGAACTTGGTTAATGAATTAACATTTTGGCGAAGATACAAATTGAAAACGATATCGTAAATTTCGAAAAATTGGGTAATTCATTTAGGAATGTTGATAAGCTGCTCAAGCTTGGCTAATGACTCAAGTAAAAAAAAAAATTGTAAAATTTGATGAGATTGAAAATTTTTTAAAATGAAAAAAATTGGATACTTAGTTTACGAATACTGCCGGAATAACGAAACTGGGCTAATATATTGGCTTTATGATGCAAGTCGTAATGTTATTGGATATCGATATCAAAATTTTTCTATGTATGTATCGAAAAATGAAAAAAAAAAAACAATCGAATGCTGTTAACTGATCAAACTTGGCTCATAACTGAAGTAAAATTGTTAGTAAAACTTTTCGATTTAAAAAATTTCGAAAAATTTTATATAGAATATAAATTTTTTTCGAAATTTGCGAATACTGCTAGAATATGGAAACTTGGCTGACTGATAAAACTTTGCGAATTCACTTCTATTATAATGTATGTAAGCTGAAATGTTTGGGAAATTATTCGATATCGAAATTTTGAAAAATGGAAATGTGATATAAGTTATGATTGCTGAAGCCAAAAAAAAATTGGTTTTCGACATCAAAAATGTGAAAAATGAAACAAAAAAATGGACAATTAACGAGTGCTGATTAACTGATGAAACTTAGTATTTTCCGAGTGATATGAAAACTGGGAAACTTTACTTTTTTCCAGCGGAATAAAAAAAAAAAAATAACTTCTAAATTATTAAAAAACTAATTTTATAATAAAATTTGTATGTAACTGATTATTTAATTAACAAACTGCAGTGTTTTTATTGAAAATCTACATCTGGGTATATAAATGATCGGTTACATCCGAGCATAGATTTCCTTGCTTGTTTATTATTTTTTTTTATTAATGATCTGTGGCCAATTGCATTTGAGGTCGATGTGACCTTTATAGTTGGGCTTTCAGGCTCCAGATACGAATGTGAAGAAAATCAGAGAAAAAACAGTTAAAAATAAAAGAAATACAAAAAACATTTTTTTAAATACTCACATACGGCTGACATAAACAAAAAACAATTGCAACAAAAATAACCAAACTACTGTTTTACCAACAATCACACCGCAGCGAATGAAAAAATGAAAGTAGTGCAAGCGTTGCAGCCACATTGGCTCTCTTACATCTATTTCATAGCCATTGTTGTTAATGGTGTTGTTGTTGATTATGCAAGCGCGTTGCAAGAGCAAGAGCAACCGCCAAAACAACTCCAGCACACGGAAGTGAACTATACCGAGAGTGAATCGCCAAGACTTGGTGCGGAGATTGTTGTCTATCCTGTTGCAAAATTGAATAACAATCATAGCAAAAGCAACAACAACAGTACTGTCGACCATGCGACGCCTCAACAACAACAGCGGCACCTTGTCGAAAACAAAAAACAACAGCAACAAGAGGAAGACCTGAAACCGCAACAGCAACAATATGAAAAACTACTCCAGCAACAACAAGAACACCTACTGCAACAGCAGCAACAACAAGGGCGACAGCATGAGCCACAAACACATTTACAGCAACCCCAAATCCCAGTAGTTGTCCAAGCAATCGACTCATCGAATATTCGATCATCCATGAGGGTCGCCAGACGTCTTGATGCACCCCCAGCTTCAAGCGCGCAACTTGTTGTTCCACAACAATATGACGCGCCGCTGGTAAAGAAGAACAGCGCTATCAATATATCTACAACAAACACGTCCTCCACGGATTTTCCAGCAGCGATTCCCACAGTATTTCCACAACAAAGACGGCGCTCGGCAAGCTCACGATCAAACACAGGCGATAGCAGAAAATCAGCTGTTGGAACAACAGCAACACAACCAACCCGTCAACGTTCCCATTCTTTTGGTTCAAAAGCGCAACAAAGTGCACTACAGCAAACACCAGCTCGCACACAAAATTCGAATTCAACAAATGCGATCAAATCACAAAGGCGGCGTGATGACGAACGACGGGGGAAAGCTCAGTTGCAGCAATCAGAGTCGCCAGCAATTGGTACAAACTCCAGTACGCGACGGAATATGAATAAATCGCGACAAGATATAAGTTCCACAAATAAATCGGTCAGTGCAACAGTGAAGACAAAGCCGCAAAATGCCGCAGTGACGTTCACTTCGACATCGACGCCATCGACATCAACGACAGGTAAGTCTTAGATCTGTGTAAGTTTATTGTTGACTTAATTGGCTTCCCACATGAATTAAGAGCTGAGAAAGTGCATACAATTTATGTGGAATTTGAATTTTGAAAATATGATGGTAGATTATTTTATTGCAATGCTTGTCTGAACAATGAGCAATTACCTACTACAATTACCTGTACAGGGTTCAGTTGTTTCAAATTATATATATGTACATATGAAAAACGAGGTTCGATCAATAAGACTCGGTTCTTCTCTTTGAGTAATAGAGTAAAGCGGATCACTATAATATATATTACACATTTGACTCCAGCAGACCGAATGATGTAGACAATTTTCATTATTTTTCCTTAAAAGTGGCGTGGTACTTCCACTCCACTTCTCCACTTTTTCAATATGTAATACTAATAATAAACCCTTAATAATGAAAAGTCCCTAAAATAATCCCGAAACAGCCCCCAAATAGTCCTGAAGTAATCTAGAAATAGTTCCTGAACGATTCCGAGCACGATCCTGGAGTAATTTAGAGATAGTTCCGAAATTATTCCGAGCATAGTCACAGGCTGGCCCAAATAGTCCAAGTTTGACCCATAAATCATTCCGAAATAGTCCCGAAATGGTCCTTAAATAGCCATTCATATAAGTAGTAAAGATTTTCATACAACTAGAAAGTTTCAAATAAGAACAAAATTTTATAAATGTAAAAATAAACTATCAAAACTATTGAAAAACACCAACCCATATAAAAAAATTATAAAAGTTCATACATCCTGTTTAGCTGTTTGGCGGAAAAAAACACAGAAATACTTTTAGTTTCATATAAGTAGTAAATAGTTTCATACAAGTACAAAGTTGCAGACAAGTTCAAGAATAAAATTTCATACAAGTATCAAATTAATTTCAAAGGCCAAGTTTTTGAAAAAAAACCATCAACTGGAATAAAATCACAGCAACCTTTTCAGGGGTACAAAACGGTATTCAAGTCCAAGCTAAGAAGGCGATGTACAATCTAGTGGCAGAATGCCAACTCATTGCATTGGAATGCCCCCCATAGTATATATTGAGGCGGGTCAATTTAAAAATCGCTCATTGCTATGTGAAAATCGTATTCTAGGGATCAAAATAAGAAACTTTGCCGAAGGAACCATACCTCTAAAACGAATTCTGATGTCGCCCCTTTGGGTCGAACTTTTGGGTAGGGGCAATTTCAATTCTACCTGCTGTGTCTTGTGGTGGCTTAAAAAAAACAACACAAGCAATTTTACGAACTGCAATTGTCTCACAGTGATACCTTCATTTTTTAAAACGGTTGAATAAAAAACCCACACAACTATGTTTACGACATGCAAATGCATCACAGTGATGCCTTGGTTTTAAAAGGGGGTTGTAAAAACGCTAATTTCTAATAATTTTTTTAAATTTATTTTCTATTACTAAGTTAAATTAATTTTTTCATTTACATATGTTCTGACTAAATAAATTTCTAAAGAGAAAAATGAACTTCAAAAAGAAAAAACATAGGCATTTCAAAGTGGGATTTTTCAAAATTTGCCCCTACGACCCAAAGGGGGGACATCAGAATTCGTTTTAGAGGTATGGTTCCTTCGGCAAAGTTTCTTATTTTGATCCCTAGAATATGATTTTCACAGAGCAATGGGCGATTTTTTTGCCTCCCCACAAATCGACCCGGCCTAGTATATATGTTTATGTAAGTGATATAATTGTAAATCGTCAACAAGTCCTTGAAGAATGGATCCAAAAATGACGAGTTTCTTATCTTTTGTATGCCTGCAACCTTCAACAGGTTTTTGGTTTTGCAAAACGGTCACAATCCCAGAAAAGTGTTCTATGAGTTGTTACGAGTTACTGTGGGCTGGTTTTATTTCAAAATGTTTAAATTTTTTAAATTTCCATGAGTTCGTCACGAGATGGTAACGAGACAAAAGCGATTTGATATACCTCAAAGAAACTGGCCTACACTTTTACCCCATCTACATGGAATCTTTTCAATATGCCTACAAAGTGGTTATGTTCATTCCTAACGCAGGGATACTTAAATCACTCGAAAGACAAGGGCTACACGCCAATAACCCTCTCCTCGATGTATATTGGAACGACTTTCCGTCATCCCTTGTCAAATTAGGTTTGCAGACAAACCAGAAAAAAATGTCACTCGACCCCAAAACCAAGTTTGACAAGGTATGACGGAAAATCGTTCCAATATACATCAATTATCCACCCTGGCGGAAAATTAACAAACAAAAAAGCAACAAGAATCAAGCTTCTACTTCTTTATCCTTAAAACACTGGAGAGACTTATTGACCTAAGAGACAACGCAAACTTCTGCAAGAAGAACGCAGCTCAGCACGCATACCGGAAAGGTAAATAAGTTGAAACCGCCCTTTCCGACGTAGTCATCGTCAACCACTGAACGGCCAAATATACACTTTGGCAGCCTACCTCGACATTGAGGGTGCCTTCAACAACTTTCAAATGGCGGTCTTCTGCAGTGCACTTTTTACGTCATGGAAAACAAGACATACGACATGGAAAAGTTACATGGATCCATTCTATGCTCAGATGTAGATCTAGCTCAGCGGAAAGAACGAGGGTGGCAATTTCACGGAAACAGCACTTTGTGGCATTTCACGATAGGCAGAGCAAAACGGGCTGGGGATGAATACAACGAAAGCGTCCTATCCATAAGAAAAACTGCAACTTACCGAAGCTAAAGGCGCAACGATAAATCTATTTTCTGAAGCCAAATGGCATGATTCTCGTCTTCAAATAAGCTGAAAGAGAAACGTTGAAGTAAGCTTCAAAAAATCTCTACTATTACTACATATGCAATCAACATAGGAATCCGAAGGTGTAAGGCTAGCATGTCTGGGAATGTCAAGCGTAGTATGCAGCAGACTTCAGCGACGTAAATAAACGTAAAACTTCACTTGACGTCTCTACAAGTGTTCGTGAAGGGCTTGGAAGCGAACGGAGCCCTACGACTAAGAGAATTCAGCATGTGAACTTCCACCAAAGCCGGGAACGTGCCGATATTATATGACATGGCAAGTGGACGATTAAGCGGAATTATAAATAACCTAACGTTCGTCACCGACCATATCACGAAGGTCATTGACTGCCAGGTTCAGAATGTAAGCAATGGGAAGAAGGCCTGTAGAGTGGTAGCGACATTACAATATATACAGACAGCTCAAAAATGGAAAGAGGAACCGGAGCCGGAATATACTCAAAGCATCTGCAGGTAAATTAATCGTACCGACTTCCTGACCTATGCAGTGTCTTGCAGGCAAAGGTCTATGTTATAGAGAGCAGTCAGACGGCGCTAGGAGAGTGCGGTCCCAGACACCAATGTAAGAATCGGTGTGGACAGCCAGGCAACGTTGTTGTTATTGTTGTTGTTTTTGTAGCAGTGCTTCGCCCCATCCAATAGGTGGGACCAATCACAAATTTTTATCAATGTCCTGTAACGGGAGTCCAAGGAAACTTGCTGTTTCAACAGGGGTGGACCATAATGAGAGGGGTGTTAGAGGCGTTGGTTCCACAATACAGTTGAAGAGACGGTTGGTGTCATGTGGGGACACATTGCAAGCAGGAAATACATTGTGTATGTCGGGGTTGATTCTGGATAGGTAAGAGTTTAACCTATTACAGCACCCAGATCGAAGTTGAACCAGAGTGACACGTGTTTCCTTAGGGAGAGTGCGTTCCTCCTCTGCTAGTTATGCGTATTGTTCTTTAAGTACTGGATTCGCCGGGCAATTCCTGGCAATCTAAAAGCATTAGAATCCACTGTGATAAAGTCCGATATGGTGCGGAGGTGTCGAGCTTTGCTTGCGTCCATATGGCATATCAATGTCCCTCAGTATGACCAGGAAAGGTTCCGAAATGGACATAAGGGAGGCGGAGAGCTGCCATACCAATTGCAAGCTTAATTTGACGTTATTAACAGCAAAACATCAGTTTTCTCATAACTGGTTCCTTGAAAATACAAAGCAAAAAAGAATTAAAGGGGTTACGCCTACATTAGAGAACATTACTTAACATTGTGCGAAAATAAATCTCATACTGCAAGACAAATTGGCAACAGCGCCCACTTACGTATTAGGTAATTGTGCAAAAATCTTTAACCGCCATACTCGTGCTATGCTTAGAAGACATTCGCAGCGCAGCGCAGCTAAAAATCTGTGTTTATGACTGCAATTAAGTAAGGTGCAGCTACTAGTTGAGGCTGGATATTAAGCTACGGCAGGGCCGGATCTACCATATACGCGGACTACGAGACCGCCTAGGGCAACAAGTTCTTGATAAACACTTGTACTAAAAATCCTTTTTACAAAAAAAAAAAAAAGATATTTTGTAGGGACCCTATATTTAGTTTCATTAAAAAAAATTAATTTTCACCTTAGTTATATTTTGCAACACAACTTGTCTGGTCTCATGCCCAAATTAGTATTTTGTTGACGATACCAATGTCGGTTGCGATTCGCAAGCGTAGCTTTTCGAAACTGAAATTAATCAAAACGTACTTCCGTTCGGCCATGACTCAAGAAAGGCTTGTCGGTTTAGAATTGCTATCAATAGAGCAGAAAATTGCGGAAAAAGTAGATTTAAGTAAAATTATATCAACTTTCTCTGAGTTTAAGGCGGGGAAAATGAAGTTTTAGTAAACTCTAAGATAATTAAAAATACTTTTGTGTGTTATATTTTCGTTATTTTGTTGAAAAAAATATACATATTTAATATGCAAAAGAAATTTTTTTCTTTTATTGACACTAAGTTTGAATTAAATATTTCTGATCTCCAATTTCTTTCTATAAATACGGGAGAAAGGGGCCGCAAATAATAACTCGCCTAGGGCCCCAAATTCTCTTGACCCGGCCCTGAGCTACGGGCTATACGTATTTAGTATGTGAGTAGTGACAAGTTATTGAGTGTGCTAAGCAGCGTTCTTAAATAACTCTAAACAAGTGGAAAAGCTCTCATAACAAGAATTATATTGAAAGAGTTATAAATTTAAGTCAGCAAATAACGCTTTATTTTTTATAAAATACTAGCATACCCGGCAGACGTTGTTCTGCCCTAAATTTGTTCTATCTGCATACATTTTAATAAGCTTTTTCCGTCTAACTCTGCCCTCACCCTCTTCACTTTTTCCTAATCCCCTTATGCACTCCACCCTCCGTCTTTTTCGCTTCATCTATTTCTATCTTCGTCTCATTTTATCTCTTTCTCAGTCTCCTTCTTTCTTTTCTCTTCTCTCCAGTTCTTCTCATTCTTCTTCATCCCTTATTGCCGGTCCCAGAGGTGGAGGGATGTATTTTGTTCCAATCCCATTCCGAGTCCTGGTCCCAGCCCCACTCCGAGTCTCAGTCCCAGTCCTAGTCCCAATCCCAGTCCCAGTCCGTCACTGGTCTACTTCCTGAAAAAAAAGGATCGTAAATACTAATATAGGCAAATTTATAAACCAAATTTCAGGCAACTCAAATAGGACATATGTAAATAGGTATGTGGGTATTATTAATTCATATCTTAATTTTGGCTTCGCATGCATATTTATCAGTTTTGCTAGGTTGATGCGACTAAATCGAATATCACAATAAAAATCACTTTAAAGCTCTCAGAAAAAACTTTCATTTGATACACATATTACACACATATTCTAGGGGTATCCGGGCCCACGTTTTGGCCTATATCTCGTGACCCTAGTCACCCAGTGGAATGAAAATTACCCTCCACTAAATCACTCATTAACAGCTTTCATTTGTTATCCATAGTCTATAAACACATCTAGGGGTACCCGGGTCCACGTTTTGGCCTACATATATCTATGTGCAAACCACCGCGTGAGGTATACGAAACTTATGTGAAAGTTTGAACAAAATCGACCGGCTCATCTCTTCAAACACCGGCTACCAACTAACACACATTTTAGGCTTTCTTTTTATATATAGGATTTTTCGGTTTCTTACATTGTGAAATGTTTACTTCTGCAAAATAATAAAACTTCCTCGAAATAATGATCGCTACATACGCCCAATGTGATTCTTAAAACAATCCCGAAATATTCCAGATAACAATACAAACATATTTAGGAAAACATATTGAAATAGTCTCCAGAAAATGCCGTAATATTATTAAAATTATAATCCCGAAATTATCCATAGATGATCCGAAAGAGCCAATATTTTCCCCGAAAACAATTTATACATAATGTATACAAGCTCTTTGATGGAGCGGGCACATCAGGAGTTACATACATGCCGGATTGAGCGCCAACGCGGAGAGGACCAATATGGTCTTGTTTACTCGGAGGCACAATGTCCCGAATCGGATTAGGCCTCTAAGCTAGAAGGGGTTATCCTATAAAAGGCGCGATATATCCCCGAAGAGATTAAGGCTATGCTTCTCCTACGACTAGCGTCGTGCTCCGTTTTAATTTTTTCTACAAATTAGCGGGACGGGACCCACTTGTTTTACGCCGGCTCCGATGGGCGTCTACTAGAAAGATAAGTTTTCGCTGCGAAACTTTTCAGGCAGAAAAACACTCAGAGTGTTTGCCATATCACTGCCGAGGGGCGAACCCTCTTAGAAAAACTTTCTTCTAATTGAAAAAACTTATTTCTTAAATTTTGATGTTGCTTTGTCCGGGTATTTTAACCCAGCATATTTGGTTTGGAAGGCGGTGCATGCTACCACCACACCACGGCCGTCGCCTCCTGTAGAAGAAATCTTGAACAAAATATCTAGGAATCATTCTAGACACTAAGTTTTCGTGGTAGCTCAACGTAGAGAAGAGAATGAAGCAGGTCTCGCCGGCACTTTATGCTTGTAAGAGAATCCTGGGTTGTATGTATGGTCTATCGCTCTTTCTCGCTTATGATATTTACAGCGATTGTAAAGCCTATCCCGTACTATGGAGTAATATTTTGGTGTACGGTCTTCATAAAAAATTAGAGGAGGTATGCAGGCTATTATTGCTAAGCATAACGCGAGCACAGAAAGCAACACCGACGGCTGCGCTGTATGCCATTCTGCACATTCCACCTGTAGACTTGGTGTCGAAGAACATAGTGTGAACAACTGCAACGAGACTCAATGCCTCAGTGCAGCTGGGCGCAGACCATACGGCCATATTAGTATAACGTCACCAAATATTAGACAAACGGACTACCTATTTTCCTACCTGCACTTCGATCGGGGTTTAAGAGCCACACAAGAGGTGGAAGGTTGGCGCAAGGACGCTCAAATTGCAAACATGTACACCGATGGTTCCAAAGTAAAGGAAAGAGTAGAGTCTGCGGTACACTGCGTTGATCCGGAAATGAACACATCCTGCAAGCTGCCAAATCACTGTAGTGATGTTCGGGCGCAATTAGTTGCCGTGACTAAAGCTGTAGAAACACTAGATGAAAATACTTAGCTTATACTACAGCCGCGTAAATTTTTACATTGGCAGCTAAGCAGAAACTGAGGCAATAATATCTCATAGCACAACATCTAAAAGTGTGTTCAAGGGTAAGCAATCCCTGCAAAGAATGGGGGTAAGGAGAAATATACATCTACATTGGGTCGCTGGTATATGGGAATAGATGGAATTGAAAAAGCTACCTAAAGAGCGTTCATCCCTTGAAGTTTTTACCATGACAATCAGATTGAGGGAGATTAAAAGAAGGTAGGAGTTGCATATAATCAACCAAGCAGGAAAGGCGTGGAACCAAGCGTGGCGCTGCAAAGTGCGAAGATCATGTGTTAGAACCTTAGACTAACAAAGATATTCTTATCATTGAAAAGAGGGGACTGTAGACTCATCATGGATATTCTGACTGCATACTAACTTTTGACGTCACATGCTTTTAAATTAGGCCTTGTCAGCTATAGCAGATGTACGGGTTGGAGGAGAAAACGATCGAGTACGTTTTGTGCTAGTGACCTTATGAATCTTCTCCAAATAATTACCAAATGACCCTGAAAGAATTTCGGAAGTTATTTCTAAATAGACCCAAAAGATCCAAAAATAGTAGTAACAAGTAAGAGAGTCTAAGTACGGGTGAAACCGAACATTACATACCCAGCTGTACACTTGAAATGCTGTTGTTGTTTGTTTTGTGTGCTTAATAGTGTTACAAGGCTGCGCAAAAATACATATACATACATATGGTTCTGTTCTGAACTAAATTTTCTTCGAGTTATGGCTCCCGAAACATAGAAAATTGCTTAGTCGTAAAAGGGGCGTTGACAGGTTTTCCTATTTATTGTTATAAATCCACTTGGGAAATGAAATACCATTTATATAAAGCTCTTTTTTGCAAAGATGTAGCTTATTTTATCCATCCACGACCCTTTGAAAAATTTTTATATGAAAGTGGGCGTGATCCTTAACCGATTTCGTTAATTTTTCTTCAAAGCATTCCTTATAGTAAAGGCAACCTCTCTGCCGAATTTTGTTACGATAGGTTTAACGATTTTTGATCTATGAATAATAATATTTGTAAAATTGATTTTTTCACAAGTGGGCGGTGCCACGCCCATTTAAATTTTATTTTTTTTTATTTTTGTCAGGAGCCTCAGTATCAGTCCACACGTCAAATTTCAACATTCTAGGTGTATTATTTACTAAATTATCAAGTTTTTTGTGTTTTCCAAAATTTTATATACATATATAAAAAGTGGGCGTGGTTATCATCCGATTTCGCTAATTTTCAATACCAATCTATTCTGGGTTTAGATAAGATAGTATTCCAAATTTGGTGAAGATATCTCAATATTTACTCAAGTTATCGTGCTAACGGACTAGAGGTTTACGCCGATCACTTTATCGGCGGCGGCGGCGTAGGCTCTAGTATATACCGGCGTACGCTGGTGTTCTTGCTTTAAAAACCTTGATTTTTCTATTTAAAAAAATAATATTTAGGAAAGGTTTTGTTTGTATGTATTTAAGGAAATCAACGTTTTGGCCATTTCGGAAAGATCCGAAATCTACGCCTACTGACCCTCAACCATATGCCAGCACAGAAACTATAGGACTGCGACTTCGAACTCATACGTAACTTCGTCGAAGTCACTTTCCAAGAAGCTCTAGGTGTAGCTGCCAAGATTTTCTAACGGATGTTTTTGTCGCGTTATGCTGCCGAGCTACACCAGAGAAACACCTTGAAACGCTAGGGAGTGACTATTCGGCCAAGGATGCCGCCCTCGAAATCATAACAGTCTAAGTGGATGTCATTGCGTAATGGGTGAAAATGGTATAATCCTCGGCGCATCTAAATAATTAAAATTTTACAAGGACCCTGGATAAAATTTTTAATATGTAGACCAAAGTTTGCAGACGTTTGTGTTCACAACATTGATTTCAATAGTCTTCGTTAAATCAAAACGATATTTTAGAATGAGAGTCGACCGATTTTAAGTTGAAAATGTTTACTGCTGTTTTCCGGCCTTATGATATAAGAGCTCATTATGGATGACCGCGTAGCTCCAGTTTTCAGACTAGTTCGACTGTCCACTACTTTAGAGTAGTAGCACACACAGTCATTCTTGGAAAAGCTTTTGCTTCACCACTTTGAGTGTTCTTGCCTCACCTGGTAAATATATGTGCCTACGTGTAGGTGATATTTAAACTTCGTTGATAGGCTATAATCAATGTGATTCACTCCAAGGGACTAGTTAGGAAATGTCAAACCGGGAGACTTGGGTGTTGAAGGATGAAGTGTGAAAATCAAAATTAACATTTCAGACGTTATTGTATAGTTTCGCAAATAAACAATAGATGTTTGAATATAAGCTCAAGTGATTTTTCAAACTCTTCTCATATGTACATATATCCTCAACTTAAGTATGAGGTAAGAATCATTTCCAACGAGTGTTTATGCCCCTAGAAACTATTAAGGGATTTTGCATCTCTGATTTCGCTTATTCTTTCAGCCAATCGCAATATACATTTTTTTTTTAAATCGGCATCGTTTTTGGGTAATTTGTTTTTTGACCAACTTGAGGACAATTTGAAAACATGTTCGCCTTGGGTAGTTTTATTTGAATTCATTGCTCATTATTATTTTTTTAAATATGCTAAGTGAGCATATAAATTTATTATATAACTTTTCTTTTAGTGTTTTGTTTTAATAACTTGGTGAATTGGGTGATGCGAAGTCCGTGTTAAAGTGACATCGAAAGCGTTTGTTTTTTTAAATAACTTTTGAACAGTTAGAAAGAGTTAAATTTCGCAATTAGTTTCTTATAACTGGCAGTGATGCGCATCCGTTGATACCACTTTCGAACATATCCGACCAATTTTCGACATGAACAATAAATAGCCTATACAGTCTTAACTTACTTACTTAATTGGCGCTTAACCGTCTAAACGGTTATGGCCGTCCAACAAGGCGCGCCAGTCGCTCCTTCAATCCGCCAACCGACACCAATTGGTCACACCAAGGGAGTTTAAATCGTTTTCCACCTGGTCCTTCCAACGGAGTGGTGGCCGCCCTCTACCTCTGCTTTCGTAGGTGGGTTCCGATAGAAACACTTTCTTGGCCGGAGCATCATCTTTCATTCGCATAACACGGCCTAGCCAGCGCAGCCGCTGCGTTTTAATTCGCTGGACTATGTTGATGTCTGCGTATAGCTCGTACAGCTCATGATTCAATCTTCTTCGGTACTCACCATCGCCAACGCATAGAGGTCCATAAATCTTTCGAAGAACTTTTCTCTCGCACACTCCCAAAGCCGCTTCTTCTGCTATTGTCATGGTCCATGCTTCTGCCCCATATAGCAGGACGGGTACGATAAGTGACTTGTAGAGTATGATTTTCGTTCGCCGAGAGAGGACTTTACGTTTCAATTGCCTACCTAGTCCAAGGTAGCATTTATTGGCAAGATTGATTCTTTGCTGGATTTCAGTGCTGATGTTGTTGCTAATGTTGATGCTGGTTCCCAAAACAGTCTTAAACGAGTAGAGAATATAGTAACGCGCCGGACGCCGCCGCCGCCGCGCCGATATTTTTTTCATTCGGCGGCGGCGTTTATCGGCGGCGCATATCTCTATAAGGGACATATGGACGGACGGACGGACATGGCTCAATCAAATTTTTTTTCGATATTGATGATTTTGGATATATTGAAATCTATATCTATCTCTATTCCTTTATACCTGTACAACCAACCGTTATCCAATCAAAGTTATAATATCCTGCGTACAAGTACAGTTGAGTATAAAAAAGTACCGAAAACAAACCTGGAAATGCCCGGAGTTGGTTCTAAAAACACTACTCAAATAGGCTTAAGAGAACCATCTACTTTTCTAAAATCGCTTAGACCTTTATTTTCATTAAAAGATTCGGAGTTACAGCGATTTATAAAACCGTGCAGGGGAAAGAAAGGGAGGGAGTGGACGGACGCTTCTTTCACTTTTCCAGAATTGCTTAGACTTGATCTATGCGAGACAGATACCAAATAAAATGGGCCTACGACAAAGAGTCTTAAAGTTATATTATTTGATGGTGCTGTTTCAAAGGGGGGAGGTAGGGAGCAATGATCTATTTTCCGAAATTGTTAGTCCCGTTTTATATGACTTAAAGGCTTAATATCATTGGTCAAGGTTGTTAAAATGTAACTATTTACAGGGACGTCGGACCCCTGTTTAAAAAAAAAATGTATGTCATACGAATCGGTTCAGCCGTTCTGGCGTAATTGATTCACAAAAACCGTTTAATAAATAACTCTTCTTAATCAGTCTGGGTGAGAAGCATTCAATTGCTATAATTAAAGTTTTTTCTCGCTGAAGATTAACTTAAAATTATTAAAAAGAAAATTTTCTCATCATAAGAACCCGAAATGTTTTTCTTCGCTTAATTCTTAGTTTGGGGCCCTGCTGCTAAACGAACGTCATTGCAAAGATACACGCACACTAGCGAATGACACTGACCTAGCTCAAAATGCTAAAATTGGTCTGAAAGATTTAATTTGACGCTATTGATGCAATTTTTTTCTGTTCTTTTTTTTTTTACAGCGTTGCTCTTATTTTTTTTTTGAAACAAAACAAACATGATTTACGCAGCATTTGAATTTTTTCTAGCACACTTATGAATGCATGTGTGGATGTAGACAAACTTTTAGTTTTTTTGGATTATATAAGATCAACGCTGACCATAAGCGTTAAGAGCTGTACGATTTAGCGATAAAGAGACGAATGTAGCTTAAATATAAAATATCATTAAACGCGTTATTATACATCTACATTAGACGGATGTAGATAACAAAGTTAATTTTTTTTTCCAAAAGGTCCAAAAATTGCTATCCATTGCGACATGGGTACCCAGGAAGAAAAAAAAAACTAACCACAAGCTAACTATAAGTTGGTTTCCAATAAACTAATGCGCACTATTATCTGCTTATTTTCTTAGAAAAAAGCTTACTACTTTTTTATAGCAATAGCCAAAAAAAAAAAAAAATTCATACGTTGCCATTTTCTCACTACTTGTCAACTAACTAGTAGTAAAATAAGTTTAGCTGTTATAATAAAATATTCGCTCTCTGCGATGCATTCAAATTCAACTAAAGGCCATCAAAAGATAGCACATATTAACAATGTGATTTCCTTATGCCTACTATAAAAACTTTAAATTTTTAGTTCAAACAATTAGTTTCAAGCAACGGTAATTCGAATCGCATTTATTTTGATGTGCAAACTTTCGAAAAAGATGGTTCGTGTTTTTATGAAAAGTGAAGAATATTCACTTCATTATTTTCTACAATAAATTATTTTAAAATTTCTGCTACATAAGTATTTACAGGGATGCCAAAAAGTAGATCGAACCATTTTGACTGTTAGTAACTGTAATCCACAAATGTATTATCTGGTGCTGCGTGTTCAGTCTCAAACGTTTGAATGCAATGTTTATTCCATTATTATTTGCCATGGTTACTGTTTTAGTTTGATTTATTTCTATTTTCTACTGTAGCTATACCGACTTGTCATATTTGATATTTCTATGTAAACCGATATGTTAACTCGTTCAATTTTCATTACAACGACACTGCACTAGATTTATAAACCAAAAAAAGTAAGGAAGGCTAAGTTCGGGTGTAACCGAACATTACATACTCAGCTGAGAGCTTTGGAAACAAAATAAGCAAAATGAACCTAGGGTAACCCTGGAATGTGTTTGTATGACATGGGTTTCAAATGGAAGGTATTAAAGAGTATTTTAAAAGGGAATGCAATTTCAGGATATTGCCATAAAGGTGGACCAGGGGTGAATATGTGTACGTACGATATGGGTATCAAATGAAAGGTGTTAATGATTAATTAAAACGTAGTGGGCCTTACTTCTATAGGTGGACGCCTTTTCGAGATATCGCAATAAGGGTGGACCAAGGGTGACTCTAGAATGTGTTTGTACGATATGGGTATCAAATTAAATGTATTAATGAGGGTTTTAAAAGGGAGTGGCCCTTAGTTGTATATGTGGAGGCGAGATATAGACCAAAATGTGGACCATGGTGACCCAGAACATCATCTGTGGGGCACCGCTAATTTATTTATATATGTAATACCACGAACAGTATTCCTGCCAAGATTCTAAGGGCTTTTGATTTCGCCCTGCAGAAATTTTTCATTTTCTTCTACTTAATATAGTGGGTGTCACACCCATTTTACAAAGTTTCTTCTAAAGTTATATTTTGCTTCAATTAACCAATCCAATTACCATGTTTGATCTCTTTTTTCATATTTGGTACAGAATTATGGCATTTTTTTAATTTTTCGTAATTTTCGATATCGAAAAAACTGGCGTCGTCATAGTCGGATTTCAGCCATTTTTTATACCAAGATAAAGTGAGCTCAGATAAGTACGTGAACTAAGTTTAGTAAAGATATATCGATTTTTGCTCAAGTTATCGTGTTAACGGCCGAGCGGAAGGACAGACGGTCGACTGTGTATAAAAACTGGGCGTGGCTTCAACCGATTTCGCCCATTTTCACAGGAAACAGTTATCGTCGTAGAAGCTATGCACCTACCAAATTTCACAAGGATTGGTAAATTTTTGTTCGACTTATGGCCTTAAAGGTATTCTAGACGAATTAAATGAAAAAGGGCTGAGCCACGCCCATTTTGAAATTTTCTTTTATTTTTGGTATTTTGTTGCACCATATCATTACTGGAGTTGAATGTTGACATAATTTACTTATATACTGTAAAGATACTAAATTTTTTGTTAAAATTTGACTTAAAAAAAAATTTTTTTTAAAGTGGGCGTGTTCGTCATCCGATTTTGCTAATTTTTATTCAGCACACATATATTAATAGGAGTAACGTGCCTGCCAAATTTTATCATGTTATCTTCAACGACTGCGAAATTACAGCTTTCAAAACTTTTAAATAACCTTCTTTTAAAAGTGGGCGGTGCCACGCCCATTGTCCAAAATTTAACTAATTTTCTATCTTGCGTCATAAGGTCAACGCACCTACCAAGTTTCATCGCTTTATCCGTCTTTGGTAATGAATTATCGCACTTTTTCGGTTTTTCGAAATATTCGATATCGAAAAAGTGGGCGTGGTTGTAGTCCGATTTCGTTCATTTTAAATAGCGATCTGAGATGAGCGCCCAGGAACCTACATACGAAATTTCATCAAGATACCTCAAAATTTACTCAAGTTATCGTGTTTACGGACGGACGGACGGACGGACATGGCTAAATGAATTTCTTTTCGCCCAGATCATTTTGATATATAGAAGTCTATATCTATCTCGATTAGTTTATGCCGTTACGGATTACCGTTATGCGAACAAAGTTAATATACTCTGTGAGCTCTGCTCAGCTGAGTATCATGAAAGGTGTTTTGTAGGCAATTGTGCAGGCGCATGAGTCCCAATTAATTATTATCTCCAGGATTGCAACATGTTCCATGTTTTTTTTAAATATATTCCTCATTTTTTTAAACCAAACAGAACGTGAAGTTGCCTATTTTCGTTATCGAAATTCGCTTTTGTTTTCATCAATGCAATCGTCAATGGATAGACAGTTTTTGTTTTTATTATTTATTCGTAAAAATATGTTGGTATGTGGTCTTGTTGCGAAAAGTGAGTGGATAAAACAGCTTCGAAAAGTGTTGATAATTGTTTGTAGAAATTTATTGCAGCTTTGGAACATAATTGGTGGAAAATATTAATGGATTTGTATTTTATATGTAAGCATTACACTGGTCGACACAGGTTCTGTTGCATGTGATTTTTTCCTAGCAGCTCTATTTCCGAAATATGTATTTAATAATTATTATAAATTTTTTTTTTTATAAAAATACTTTTTTTAATAAATAAACTTTATTCTTATCAACTACAGTGAGTTAATTTTTTTTAAAGCTATTGGCGCATAGTCATAGTCAAAATAAAATAGGTTTTTAATTTAGTTGCAGCTTTTTGACATAATTTTCTATGAGCTATCTGCCAAAAAAGCTGCAACTTAATTTAAAACCTATTTTATTTGGACTATGACTATGCGCCATTTTCTTTTATGAGTTGATTCAGGAAAACTAATCGGCATGCTCCAGCAGTGATCAGCTAACACATGCGCGTTCTAGTGTCCTGTTCACTAGTTCCATAATGACACAGTTCACAATAGCACATTTCCTTCAGCTCTCAAATAAAATAAAATAAAATAAAATAAAATAAAATAAAATTAAAAAATAAATGTAAGGCGCGATAACCTCCGAAGAGATCTAAGGCCGAGCTTCTCTTCCAATTTGCGTCGTGCTCCTCTTGATTCTTCCCTACAAATTGGCCGGACGGGACCTACATGTTTTATGCCGACTCCGAACGGCATCTGCAAGGCAGATGAGTTTTCACTGAGAGCTTTTCATGGCAGAAATACAATCGGAGCGCTTGCCAGACACTGCCGAGGGGCGACCCCGCTTAGAAAAGTTTTCTTCTAATTGAAAAATCTTATTTCTAAAATTTTGATGTTGCTTTGCCCGGGAGTTGAACCCAGGGCATACGGTGTGATAGGCGGAGCATGCTACCATCACACCACGGTGGCCGCCAACACAAATAAAATAAGTAAACAAAAAATATGCGCAAATTCCATTGCAGAACCCTTAGCTCATCTCTTTCAAAATTGCTTGAACAGCGGAATTTTTTTGGACTTGTGGAAATTATGCTCCAAAAATTCCATATTTAAGTCTGGTAATCGCAATGACCAATTGGCGCCGGTTGGCGGAGCGAAGGAGTGACTGGCGCGTCTTGTTGGACGGCCATAACCGTTTAGACGGTTAAGCGCCAATTAAGTAAGTAAGTAAGTAAGTAATCGCAATGACATTTGCAACTACAGACCGATTCACAGTGTTTCGTGTAGAACAAGCTAGCTGGACCAAAACAAAGTTCTTATTCCAAGAAAGGTGTAATGAGAAATGAAAGAAAACAAACAAAATAACGGGATTTTTGCTTTTTTTTGATATTTTTGCTCATATATATTGAGTAATTGAAGTAAGAAGGCAGGAGAGGCCGTAAAATGCATTGATTAATTTGCAAAATTCTTGTTGAATATTAAGCTTCATATTTCTTTTAAGTGAACACTTTTATATACTTTTTTTGATGGATTCTAAGCTCTAAGGTAAGTAAATTTTTTTAATAGTAATTATTTCGCAATTAGAGTATTTTAAATATATTTAACATTCCGTTATTAAGAAGAAACGGTATTTTTTCTCAATATTTTTAACTTTAGGGACAAAAAAGTTACATACATCCGCGGACATCCGGGCTAAATTTTACATATGTTATAGTCGCAAGTATTCTCTAATAGTCGAAAGAAAAAACCATTGCGAATTCTTTGCACATCTATTTTTAATTTTTTTTTGTAGATTTATTTATCTCTACATATAATTTAGGATGTATGTACGTACCAGCTCCGACGAGATATTTGAACCTTTAAAGCTGATCTACAAACGGCAAAACTAATTCCCAGGTACAGGGAACAAACACGTAGCCATAAAACACACAAAAATAAACGCGCAAGGTCAACAAGGGCACACCAAAAGCAAAAAGGCGAAGATCACTGACTTCAACTTGCCACAACCTACCGCACCAGTCACCAAGGCATAAAAACAGGTACATACAAAGCAATCCTAATGCAGGTATAACCACACAGGAACGCTACACAAAACAACCCCATTTGGTAGCATCTGCGCCAATACCTGAATGTAATATAAATACTGCAAAACTTGGATTGATAGTAGATAAACCAAAACCAGGTTTCGGCAATACTAATGACGGCAACACTGCTCGTAGTTTTTTGAAAATTCTGAGGCTGGTGCTGAGATTACGGGACTGGATGTTACGCTCATTAAAAGATTCGACACACTCCTTCGCGTATTAGCATCTGGGTACAATATAAATATCCAAAGATTTGAAAAATTTGCGGTCGGGACTAAAAAACTATACATAGATCTCTATCCATGGTTTAATATACCTGTTACAGTTCATAAAATATTAGTGCATAGTACTGATATTATAAAATCAGCAATTTTACCTATTGGTCAACTTTCTGAGGAAGCACAGGAAGCCCGTAACAAAGATTTGAGACGATTCAGGGATGATAACATACAAAAGCAGTCGCGTGAAGCCACGAATAGAGATCTTATGAATATGTTGCTTATAACATCGGATCCTTTAGTTAACAGTTTTAGGGAGATACCTAAGAAAAAATTTAAAAGTCTGACTTCAGAAGTCTTAAACTTACTGTCCCCCGATAATGTTGAGGAGTCAATAAATACCCAAGTTGTTTCAAGCTTTCACAGTAGTGTTGCTGATGCTCATGACAATTCCACAAGTGACTCATCGAATGAAAGTGATGATAGCGAATAATAACATAATTATAAAAGATAACCTACTCTATAACTTTTTGTTGGATCAGGTTTTATTTAATTTAAATCTATTGTTTTTGTACTTTGTATGATACTTTACTTTTAAGTTTTTTTAATAAGTAATTTTCACATAATTAATTTTATTATTTACATTGTTATTATTATTATTGTAATTCACTTTTACATTCCTGACTGGTACTATAAAATAATTTTGTAAAAATTGTAGTGCCAGGATAAATACTCAAATAAATACAAAATATGTATGTACATATGTACAGTCACTCACATAAATAAGTAGACACCCTTTTTGCACAATTCTTACAATTTTCGCTTTCCCAAATTTATTTTAACTAATTCCCATAAGAAAATTTGTCACGATGTATAACAAAAACTAAATTATATTTAAACAAGTAAGGAAGGCTAAGTTCGGGTGTAACCGAACATTACATACTCAGTTGAGAGCTATGGAGACAAAATAAGGAAAATCACCATGTAGGAAAATGAACCTAGGGTAACCCTGGAATGTGGTTGTATGACATGGGTATCAAATGAAAGGTGGTAATGAGTATTTTAAAAGGGAATGGGCTTTAGTTCTATAGGTGAACGCCTTTTCGAGAAATCGCCATAAAGGTGGACCAGGGGTGACTCTAGAATATGTTTGTACGATATGGGTATCAAATGAAAGCTGTTAATGAGTATTTTGAAAAGGAGTGATCCTTAGTTCCATAGGTGAACGCCGTTTCGAGATATCGCCATAAAGGTGGACCAGGGGTGTCTCTAGAATGTGTTTGTACGATATGGGAATCAAATGAAAGGTGTTACTGAGCATTTTGTGAGGGAGTGGACATTAGGTCTATAGGTGGACGCCTTTTCGAGATATCGCCATTAGGGTGGGCCAGGGGTGACTCTAGAATGTTTGTATGATATGAGTATCAAACGAAAGGTGTTACTGAGAATTTTAAGAGGGGGTGGGCATTAGGTCTATAGGTGGACGCCTTTTCGAGATATCGCCATTAGGGTGGGCCAGGGGTGACTCTAGAATGTGATTGTACGATATGGATATCAAATTAAAGGTATTAATGAGGGTTTTAAAAGCGAGTGGCCCTTAGATGTATATGTGAAGGCGTTCTCGCAATATCGACCAAAATGTGGACCAGGTGATCCAGAAAATCATCTGTCGGGTACTGCTAATTTATTTATATATGCAATACCACTAACAGTATTCCTGCCAAGATTCCAAGGGCTGTTGATTTCGCCTTGTAGAACTTTTTCATTTTCTTCTACTGTATGGTAGGTGTCACACCCATTTTACAAAGTTTTTTCCAAAGTTATATTTTGCGTCAATAAACCAATCCAGTTACCATGTTTCATCCCTTTTTTCGTATTTGGTATAGAATTATGGCACTTTTTTCATAATTTTCGATATCGATAAAGTGGGCGTGGTTATGGTCGGATTTCGGCCATTTTTTATACCAAGATAAAGTGAGTTCAGATAAGTACGTGGGCTAAGTTTAGTAAAGATATATCCGTTTTTGCTCAAGTTATTGTGTTAACGGCCGATCGGAAGGACAGACGGTGGACTGTGTATAAAAACTGAGCGTGGCTTCCACCGATTTCGCCCATTTTCACAGAGAACAGATACCGTCATAGAATCTATGCCCCTACCAAATTTGAGAAAGATTGGTAAATTTTTGTTCGACTTATGGCATTAAAAGTATTCTAGACAAACTAAATGAAAATGGGCGGAGCCACGCCCATTTTGAAATTTTCTTTTATTGTTGTATTTTGTTGCATCCTATCATTACTGGAGTTGAATTTTGACTTAATTTACTTATATACAGTAAAGATATTAAATTTTTTGTTAAAATTTGAATTAAAAAAATTTTTTTTTAAAAAGTGCGCGTGTTCTTCATCCAATTTTGCAAATTTTTATTTAGCACATATATAGTAATAGTAGTAACGTTCCTGCCAAATTTCATCATGATATCTTCAACGACTGCCAAATTACAGCTTGAAAAACTTTTAAATTACCTTCTTGTAAAAGTGGGCGGTGCCACGCCCATTGTCCAAAATCTTACTAATTTTCTATTCTGCGTCATAACGTCAATCCATCATCAAGTTTCATCGCTTTAACCGCCTTTGGCAATGAATTATCGCATTTTTTCGGTTTTTCGAAATTTTCGATATCGAAAAAGTGGGCGTGGTTAGAGTCCGATATCGTTCATTTTAAATAGCGATCTGAGAGGAGTGCCCAGGAATCTACATACCAAATTTCATCACGATACCTCAAAATTTACTCAAGTTATCGTGTTAAAAGGCAGACGGACGGACGGACGGACGGACATGGCTCAATCAAATTTGTTTGCGATACTGATGATTTTGATATATGGAAGTCTATATCTATCTCGATTCCTTTATACCTGTACAACCAACCGTTATCCAATCAAAGTTAATATACTCTGTGAGCTCTGCTCAACTGAGTATAAAAATGCTTGAAAAATTCGACGAATTTTCATAAAAAGTTTTAATTTTTTTTCCGAATTTTTAGAATTTTTTAGAGTATTGAGATTTGTAGTCCATTCAATTTAAGTACAATAAAGTAATATTCTCAAGTCCTTTAAATTTTTTTGGATCTATGTCACTTATTCACATGAGTTACTGTATAAGAAATAAGCAAATGTATACATATGAAGTAAAATTTTGTAAAAAAATAAAAAAAAGAACATATGGCTGAAAAAAATGACGTAGTTGTAATAAATGACTGCATATGAAACGGAAAATCTCATAAAATAATTTTATCCAGCTAGCTTGTTCTACACGAAACACTGTGCGATTGTTAAACAGAGTACTCTGCCAAAAATGTTCGACCACGTACTTCAACGTTAATTGTTCGATTACGTAGGCAAGGCTACAGTGGAGTGCCAGCGTGGATTTTTTCCAGGTAGGTCTACTTCCACAAATTTAGCTTAATTAATAATCAAATTGTGGGTGCTTTAGAGAACTCTGAACAATTCGACGTCATATACACTGACTTCTCGAAAGCATCTGACAAGGTTGATCATACTATTTTAGTACGCAAGTTAGCCAAGTATGCAATCAATGGAAACTTGTTGAAATTCTTCACGCGTTTTCTATCGGACAGAAAGCTTTATGTGGCAATTGGAGCCGACAAGTCATCTCTACATATTAACGCCTGGTCAGGTATTCCGCAGGGTACCCATTGTGGCCCTCTATTATTCTTAATTTTCATAAATGATTTGCCCCAGCAATTCAAATTCGCAAAATGTTTGATGTTTGCGGACGATGTGAAACTATTTCTGACGATCCGTAATAGCTCAGACTGCACTAACTTGCAATCTGGTCTGAACTCTTTTGCCGGTTGGTGCGCAGACAATAATTTATTATACTCAGTTGAGCAGAGCTCACAGAGTATATTAACTTTGATTGGATAACGGTTGGTTGTACAGGTATAAAGGAATCGAGATAGATATAGACTTCCATATATCAAAATCATCAGTATCGAAAAAAAATTCGATTGAGCCATGTCCGTCCGTCCGTCCGTCTGTCCGTTAACACGATAACTTGAGTAAATTTTGAGGTATCTTGATGAAATTTGGTATGTAGGTTCCTGGGCACTCATCTCAGATCGCTATTTAAAATGAACGATATCGGACTATAACCACGCCCACTTTTTCGATATCGAAAATTTCGAAAAATCGAAAAAGTGCGATAATTCATTACCAAATACGGATTAAGCGATGAAACTTGGTACATGAGTTGAACTTATGACGCAGAATAGAAAACTAGTAAAATTATGGACAACGGGCATGGCACCGCCCACTTTTAAAAGAAGGTAATTTAGAAGTTTTGCAAGCTGTAATTTGGCAGTCGTTGAAGATATCATGATGAAATTTGGCAGGAACGTTACTCTTATTACTATATGTCTGCTTAATAAAAATTTGCAAAGTCGGAGAACGACCACGCCCACTTTTTAAAAAAATTTTTTTTTAAATTCAAATTTTAAAAGAAAAGTTAATCAGACCAATTCTAAATTTTCTCGCGGAATTTTGTTCTCACGGATTTTTTTATTCCCGCGGAAAAATTCCTCCAATTCTTTTCTCCTAGGGAGAAGAATAATTGGGGAATAGGAATTTCGAATTTTCGAAGTCAGCTGTTTTGTCAATTGAAATTTCGTTGTGCATTTCTTATTTTGTTTAAAAAATTGAAAAGTTTAATTATTGTTGCCAATTTGTTTGAAATTAAGAAATAAGGTATAAACAATGCACATTATTGCATTTCATGTGGTATTCACTGAAATGAGTAATGAATTGGTGCCACAGCAACATCAACAGAGGAGCATAAGAAGAAGACCGGCGGGATAACACAAATCCGCCGGAGTTGCCTGCATTCATTCTGCAAAGCAATTTTCTGGCGGCCAAGTCGAGTTGAGTTCGCCTTTCGCCATATGCCAAATTGTGATTGTTGTTGTTGTTGTATTAACAGTGAGAATATTGTGGTAGAACGTAAATACATATTTTAGCACAAATTTGTACAAATAAGTGTTCTTTCTTAAAATAACCAATTTCCTTTAACTATTTTGATGCATTCCCTTTAATTTAACTAGTGAAAAAACTTCTATGAAATGGCAAAGAATTCTCCCTCTCCCTCACATTCATAATACCTACTTTACTCCCATAACCGGTTTCCGCTTTTTCGAACATTGTTCAGAATAGGAGGAAAGGGAGAAGTGAAAAAATTCACAAGGAATTTTTATTTAGAATACGAGGAATGGGAGAAGGGAAAAAACTCGCACGGAATTTTCGTTTAGAATTGGGCTGAAAATCTTTACAGTATATAAGTAAATTATGTCAACATTAAACCACAGTAATGATATGTTGCAACAAAATACAAAAGTAAAAGAAAATTTCAAAATGGGCGTTGCTCCGCCCTTTTTCATTTAATTTGTCTAGGATACTTTTAATGCCATAAGTCGAACAAAAATTTACCAATCCTTGTGAAATTTGGTAGAGGCTTAGACTCTAGGACGATAACTGTTTTCTGTGAAAAAGGGCGAAATCGGTTGAAGCCGCGCCCAGTTTTTATACACAGTCGACCGTCTGTCCTTCCGCTCGGCCGTTAACACGATAACTTGAGCAAAAATCGATATATCTTTACTAAACTCAGTTCACGTACTTATCTGAACTCACTTTGTATTGGTGTAAAAAATGGCCGAAATCCGACTATGACCACGCCCACTTTTTTGATATCGAAAATTACGTAAAATGAAAAAAATGCCATAATTATATACCAAATACGAAAAAAGGGATGAAACATGGTAATTGTATTCGCCTATTGACGCAAAATATAACTTTAGAAAAAAACTTGGTAAAATGGATGTGACACCTACCATATTAAGTAGAAGAAAATGAAAAAGTTTTGCAGGGCGAAATCAAAAGCCCTTGGAATCTTGGAAGGAATACTGTTCGTGGTATTACATATATATATAAATTAGCGGTACCCGACAGATGGTGTTCTGGATCATTCTGGTCCACATTTTGGTCGATATCTCGAAAACGCCTTCACATATACAACTAAGGGCCACTCCCTTTTAAAACCCTCATTAATACCTTTAATTTGATACCAATATCGTACAAACACATTCTAGAGTCACCACTGGTCCACGTTTATGGTGATATCTCGAAAAGGCATCCACCTATAGAACTAAGGCCCACTCCCTTTTAAAATACTCATTAACACCTTTCATTTGATACCCATATCGTACAAACAAATTATAGAGTCACCCCTGGTCCACCTTTATGGCGATATCTTGAAAAGGCGTCCACCTATAGAACTAAGGCCCACGCCCTTTTATAATACTAATTAACGCCTTTCATTTGGTACCCATATCGTACAAACAAATTCTAGAGTCACCCCTGGTCCACCTTTATGGCGATATCTCGAAAAGGCGTCCACCTATAGAACTAAGGCCCACGCTCTTTTAAAATACTCATTAACACCTTTCATTTGATACCCATATTGTACAAACGCGTTCTAGAGTCACCCCTGGTCCACGTTTATGGCGATATCCCGAAAAGGCGTCCACCCATAGAACCAAGGCCCACTCCCTTTTAAAACACTTATTAACACCTTTCGTTTGATACCCATATCGTACAAAAGCATTCTAGAGTCAACCCTGGTCCACTTTTATAACGATATTCCGAAAAGGCGTCCACCTATAGAACTAAGGTCCACTCCCTTTTAAAATACTCATTAACACCTTTCATTTGATACCCATATAGTACAAACAATTTCTAGAGTCCCCCCTGGTCCATCTTTATGGCGATATCTCGAAAAGGCGTCCATCTATAGAACTTAGGCCCACGCTCTTTTAAAACCCTCATTAATACCTTTCATTTGATACCCATATCGTACAAACAAATTCTAGAGTCAGGCCTGGTCCACCTTTATATAAAATAAATAAAAATAACTTAAAAATAAATAATAAATATGAGTGAAAATAAGTTTGAATATCTTTCTGCAGCAGCTGTTGCAGGGTAAGCGAACATTTTCATTTCTAGGTAAGTGAACATTTTGGTTTCTTTGGTCATAGGCTTTCTTACGAAGATAGGGAAGCATATTATCGGAATTTGATTGATGCTGACACTGAGGCGGACGATGAAATGTTTGAGGATGACGATGGTGAAATCGATGTACATATCAGACCAAATTTAGACTCAGATATGGAAGTTGAATAGTATGAAGTAGAGATAAATGATGATACAGATAGCGATGAGGATGATGCCTATAATGAAGAACCATTATCTGCTTCTAATAATGACGGTTTTTTCTCTTCTAAAGATGGTACGAAGTGGTACAAGCACCCTCCTCGAAATAACCGCCAAACAGCTTATAATATAATAAGAGATACATCCCTTATGGGGCCTAGTCCCATTACAAAAAGCCTTTCAAAAATTGATATATTCAAACTTATATTTAGTGAACCTATAAAGGACCTTATATTCAGATATTCCAACAAAAAGGCTGAGTATGTATACGCCCAATGGAACGAGGTAAATTCTGAAAAGCCATCGCGATCATGGAAACCCATAACGGATGACGAACTACTAGCCTTTGTTGGAATTTTGCTTTTCACTGGTTGCCATATTTCGAGTAAAGAACCAGTAACTGAACTCTGAAAAAAAAAAAACGCTTACCCTCTATATCGCGCGACAATGTCTCGCAATAGGTTTACAGAAATATTACGATTCATCCGTTTTGACTGGCATACTTCTAGACTATCTCGTCAAGAAACTGACAAAGCTGCAGCTATAAGGGACGTTTTTGAGATGGTTAACTCAAATTTGGGCACTTACTACCGACCACACGAATCTATTACTGTTAATGAACAATTAATTGCATATCGAGGACGAACTAGATTCACCCAGTACATGCCATCTAAGCCTGCTAAGTACGGAATCAAAATCTGGTGGGCTTGTGATTCTTATAGCTACTACCCACTTCGGGGACAATTGTATACAGGAAAAGAAGGTAATGTGCGGGAAAAAACCAAAGCGAGCGAGTTGTGAAAGACTTGGTAGCTCCATACAAAGGATCCGGGAGAAATATCACAATAGACAACTTTTTTACTACACTTTCATTGGCTAACGAACTAAGAATTTGGAAATTGTCTATGGTGGGTACAGTAAAAAAATATAAAACATATATTCCAAACGAATTCAAGCCGTCTCGAAATCGGGAGGAGCATTCCAGCTTGTTTGGATTTAACGAAACTACTACAATGTGCTTATATGTCCCAGCCAAGAATAAAGCTGTAGTTATGCTCTCAACTATGCACGCAGATGGAGGTATTACTGGGCCAAAAAATAAGCCTGATATAATTATGTTCTACAACAAAACCAAGGGCGGAGTTGACACGATGGACAGAATGGTATCGCAGTATTCCACAAAGAGAGGAACGTTTCGCTGGCTTTTGGCAATATTTTTTAATATTCTCGATGTAGCAGCTCTTGCTGCATATATAATATACGAAGAGAACCAATCCAATCGTGTGAACCGAATTAAAAGAAGGCGTTTCCTAGAGGATTTAGGTGAGGAGCTCTGCAGACCACATATATTGTTGAGATCTACAAATCGAAATATTACTGGAAGGTTCCATATAAAATCTGCAATAGAATGCATTTTAGGTACTTTTTATAGATATTGCTTCGAAAAGTATCTCTAGTGTTTATTTTTGTAGGAGTCCCAGCCTCCGAACCCCACGATGATGAGCAGTTTGAGCCAAATGAAGCCCTGGAAAGGGATGCAACTGGATGAATAAAGGTCAAAGGCAAATGTTACAAATGCCTTGTCGAAAAGAAAAAGAGAAACACTCGCAAAATCTGTATAAAGTGCAAAAAACCCATTTGCGTATAGCATAGTGTAAGTCAAACGAAATGTGAAAACTGTCACGCGGGCCCTTCAACAAATCGTTCCGTACGGAAATAGTGTACATATTTTTTTAGTTTAAGTTCAATGCAGTAAAGAAACATATTCCTGTGCAAATATTTCAATTATATTCATGAATAAATCGTTTGCAACAACAGTATATATCTTCATGTATATGGTGGTCACCAGGGTGGGTATCGGTAAACGACGTATATAAAATGAAAAAAGTTCAAAAAAATACATATTCCGAATTGTAAAGTCAATTTAATTTTCGATTTTCTGAAAGAACTCAAAATTTTGATCAGTGAGTAAAAAGCATTTTTAGATTGAGTCAATGGTTGTCGAATAATCAATTAATGAAATTCCAAAAGGTCACCCGGGTGGGTATTGGTAAACCTAAGGTTAAAAAAAAACTTTGAAATTTTATTTGCGGTAAAAAACTTTCAGCTTATGAAAAAGTATTTAGCTTTATGAAAAAGTAAAGTTTTGCATTATAAAAAGGGTCTGGATGGACTAAGCCACTATGGATAGTGTCTGGCAATGCGGATAGTGCTTTCTTATATCGCATTCCAGTAACATCGCCACAATGAACGGAGATGTTGCGTTTGTAAATATAAAGAAATATAAAGGAATTTCAGACTTGGAAATTGAAGTATATTTTCTCACTAAACAAGAAAAATACTTGCTAACATATTTTGTATTCTATGTATTTGTTAAATTGCAGCTTTGAATTGTGAAACATTTTAGAAAAGTGCCAACAAGTGGGACAAATAATAATAATAATTCACTTGCAAAGTGTGAAAGCACTCTTAGCCAAATCAAATGTCAAATTCTTCTTCTAATGCTTTGCTTGCAACAAAAGTTGGAAGGTGGCTACTTTTTCATGACAGATGGCACTAGTGTCGCTTAATCAGCCGCTCTCCATAAAAATACGTGCAATCTACTCATAATACATAAGATCGTGTTAAACGCATCAATATGAAAAACTGCTTATGTGACGGGGCTTTTACTGTGAACAAGGCGGTGATTGTTAGTTTCCACATAATTATACATTGCAACATTTTTAACAACGTACTCTGCCGCTATGTATAGAGTTGGGATTCTACCGGGTATTTTTATTATTTATTAAATAAAAAAAATTTCGTTTTGATTTTAAACAAACAACCCAGCAAACAGTCTTATACAGGTCTCTTTGAGATATCATGTATGAGCCTTATTGGCGTCATATACTGCTAATTTTTAGTCTTTTAATGACATTACTTCAGGGCATTTAGGAAGAATTTTTGACATATATCCGAAGCGAAAATTATAAGGGAGAAAATTGTTGTGATAAAACTCCCATGAGGATAAGATAAAAAAGAAATAAGTATTAGTTGAATTATTTATTTATTTAGAATAAATTGTCGCAGAAAAATTTCTGAATTTTTATTCCGGAGCTGCCTAGTTTACCGATTTTAATATTTTTCGTTTGTTCATAATTTCATCAAATTGGAGTCATAAAAGGCTCTAAGGTGATAGCATTTTTGAAGCTGATATTTTTCAGACCCATATTGAACTCCAGAACTGTAAGATAATGTTTATAGGGTACACATATTTACGCAAACAAAGCTATCCCTCAAACATGCTCACGGCGCTCAAAATTTAAGAATCCGAAACGAATCCAAAATAAGTGGGCAATGTAGGAATCAGAAAAGTGTCGAAACGCGTAGGAGGGTAAAAGAAAATTATATTTTTTCCTTTTATTTAACGGCCTAAAAGCTCCTAACCTAGCATGCAAAAATTATCATTTATCAACTATATATGTTCATCACAGCGAGTTTGGAGCAAATTTTGAAACTTTGTTACGACAATTTTTCATTTTAATACAAAATGAATTACATTTGTATATTATAGTTACCCTTGCGATTCTTTTTTTGTATAAGCATCGACGTTTTTTCGCTCATGGACGCTTCTTGACATCTTTAATGTGACCGCAAAGCTGCCACGCTCTGTCCTGGTGTGTCGAACCATATATGACCCCAATAAGCGCTGACGATGCCTAATAAATAGGCCATATAGGTCTCACATAATCAGAGTTTATTAGAGTTAAAAATGACGTCGGAGAGTTCCAGTAGAGTATAATATGAGCTGTTTAGACGCCTTTTAAGACTTACTTATGACTTATAGGAAATACATTGGTTACGGCATCCCAAATGAGCACATACCGACTGTAAACGTTCCAATTTAGATATTCTTCCGACACTTGTTTGACTTAAAATGTTTACTGGGTAAACTTAAGTTTTTGCAACGGATGTATTATTGGCTAAATATTTTTGAAAAACGCTGGATTACAGATTAAAATTAAATCAACCGATAGCGTAATGGCTAACTAGCCACCAATATAGGACAAATTGGGTACATTTTGGATTGAATTTGTGTGTTTGTTTCCCATATTTTCCAAAAGATTATTTTTACCCTTCTTTTGGGTAAATATTTGGGTATTTACCCATTTTTACCATATATACCCAATTTACCGGGTATTTACCATTTGGGCATTTCCCATCTCTAGCTATGTAATGGCCGCTATATAGCGACACCGCCTTCGAGGAAACCAAGCCTTACAATGGAATGCATAGACAGCTGGCATTTAAAACCCATTCTAGGAAACGGTTTGAAAGAGCATGCATGTTCCATACCTATTCATCTGTGGTTTTTCTTTTCATTTGTCAAGATCAAGACCAAATAGTCATTTGTGATTATGATAAAATCTAGATTAGCATGAAATGTAATTTTCCTAACTTTGTATACTTACACAGCTTGGTTCTTTGTCGATGTTTATAATTTCCTATATTTTTTGTTTGATAAGTGAAAATATTCGAATAATCTTTTATAATGGAAGTTTTTACTTAAATCAATTAAGATACACAGATAACCATAAAACCTGTTTAAAACTCTTTTGAAAATTATCTACCTATTTATTTATATATGAATTCATTCGACTTCTATATTCACTCACGTCTAGTTTAAAGAATTAAATTTAACATAACAATACATTTATTTATAGTCTTTAATGGCCTAGAAGACATACTAATAATTACTAACTATTCAAAGAGAATCAAGTCCAAAGACTAATATCCATAAATACAAGAACTTAAGAACTGTATATTTGCATATTATATAAATACTACTTAAATGTGATATATCTAATTGATAGTATTTATGCATAACAACCGCAGTTCCAAAATAATTGTTGATGCGTACCATTCAATTTTGCATAAACACAGTGCAAATATTATGGTTTTGAACATGACTTTTGTTCTGTCAATGAAGAATGCAATAAAATTTACTTTTCCAATTATGATGTCTTATACTTTTGTAAATCATAATGTACTTAAACTTAATTATAGACAAATAGGAATAAACCATGTGAGCGTATGTGTACATTAGGGTGGTTCATAAAAATAAAATAAAAAATTTAAAATTATTTCGAACTATTCTTTTGGCCGCAGTAGTCATATATTTTCAGGTATAATCAACTAATCAACAGTATTATTAAAATTAGTTTTTTTGCAATTTACGTTTTATTAGAAATAATGGTGAACTACAAACGATATCTGCTAAGGCAGATCCATTTTTGTCGAGCAACTTTTTATAGCAGAAATAAACTCAGAGGTTTTGCTAAAACATTTCCTAAAGTGTTTTTTGTGTTAGCGTCTGTTTAGGACCTATGTAATTTGCCTATCCGTCAGAAAAATACACGGATACGACTATTCATAGCCTCACGAAATGGAAAAGTATTTAGAGTCTAGAAATAAAGCCCTCAGCGTCGTTATTATTAACATTTTTAGGGAGTTTCGATAACATGGCACATCAAGCCGTGGAAATCCCGTATTGCAACTACGTAATGCAATATCCCCTATGCTAAGAATCTCATACAATTTCGAGGTGTCCATTGTAGACAGAACACTTTGGGAACAGGGAATTTATATACTGACCCTGACTCAGAGGTCTGGTTCTCGGATGGATAAAAATTTGATGACGGAAAAACGCTAGATGGTATTTATGGGCTGAACATCAAGAAATCGTTACCAATGGGATTCTACAGGCAAAAATCTGTGCAATAGAAATATGCAGCAGAGAATGCCTACGGAGAGGCTTATCCGCGAGTAAAACTTCTCAGATGTAGTGTATGAATGCATTGGTGTCCTAAATGATCTGGGAGTCAAAAACAATGTTTTGTTCCCGGGTGTCCAAAGTAACTGGGAATCAAAGTAGGTAAGACAATATTGGGTTGACTGCGCAGGACAAAGACTGGTCAAATTCTCTGTTAATGCGTCGCTCTGGCAAGGCAGATACTATCCCATCTAAGTGACGTGAATCTTAGTCCCCTCGTGATACGGAGTAAAAAGCCTACCCCTTCAGGCTACCTAAAATACTTAAATACAATACTGAAAGATCAAGCGCCATAAATTAATAATAATACTAATATCGATGTTTGTTCTTCGAATGGGAACTTCACTTTTCAGTAGTCTACTAAGTTCAAAATAGCACTTGATGGCACGGCAACAACGTCCATAAAAAATATAAAAAACAGCCTTCGCGGAGTTACTAAAAATAAAATAGTTCCACCTTAAAGTATTGTGACGAATACTAGCAACACTACGGGGTAATATCATCTCTAAGCCGATACTAAGCAGTGACTCCTATGCACATCAACAAATCAATCATTATGTCTACCCATATGTCCATACGAGCAGCGGAGAAGAGATGCACAAACACATGCATATATCTTATCTGAGATGGTCCCAAAAGAAGGCAATTATCGGTGGAAGTGTCACTCAAATATATACGCGCATATGAGAGGCTATACACGTGCATCTGTAGTTATAATTTTATAGCAGTAACTAAGTAAATTCTGGAAGCGCCTAGAAGTATGCGAACGAGAAATCATAGAGTATAAAAGGCAGCAACAGTAGAGGCACGACAATCAGTTTGATTTAAGACGCTATCTGGCGAGCAATATAAGTGTTATTTTGAAAGTAGTCTAATAAAGCCCATTTTGCATTATTGAATAGTGGAGTTATTTATTCAACAGTTTAGTGATTCGAACGTTAGCAGAAGGTTGCAAATAAGAGGAATTGCACTAAATTCGTTACAATTGGTGTCAGAAGAGGAATTGTTGAATAAATTCCGAAGATTTTGAATACAACATGGACATGACAAAGTTGAGTGATTTAAGGATCCAGCAATTGAAAAAGGAGTTGGAGAACCGTGGGTTGAGTACAACCGGCAATAAGATCGAACTTCAAGCACGGCTATGAGACGCTATGGAGACGGAAGTAATTAATGTTGAACAGCACGTCTTTGATATTGATATCGACGAGACAACAACAAAAATTTAAGAGAAAATCGAAACATGCAGACAGTTACCAGCACAGACTTGAACATGATGTTGGCTGCAATATCTGCACAAACTTCGACAGTAACATCAATGCCGTCGCAAATATCATCCCAACTGGAATCACAGGAGGTACGCATTTCAGAAATGGCGTCGCAAGTGTCATCTGAACTGGAAGAACAAAAGACTAATATAACATCACAATTGGAAGAACAGAAGATATATTTGGCATCTCAACTGGAAGCGCAAATGTCGGCACGAATTTCAGCGCAGATATCATCTTAGATCTCTATACAGCTTGAAGAGCAGGAAGTTCGTATATCATCAAAGCTGGAAGCACAGGATACAAAAATCGCCCAATTTCAGGCAGAAGTTGAGGATTTAAAAGGACGTATGGAGCAGTTGCAACTAAATCGCCCAGCAGTTTCTGCGAGTAATCCAAAGGTAAAAACACTATCCTTTGACGGTTCTGTTCCTTTCCAGGTCTTTAGGTTAAAGTTTGAGAAGACCGCAACAGTGAACAACTGGAATGCTGAAGATAAAGTTGCTGCATTGTTCGCAGCTTTGAAAGGACCAGCTGCGGAAATCTTACAGACCATCCCAGAGTACGAGCGGAACAACTACGAAACATTGATGAGCGCTCTAGAGAGACGTTACGGAAGCGAGCATAGGAAACAGATCTACCAAATAGAATTGCAAAACCGCTACCAAAAATCCAACGAGACTATGCAGGAGTTTGCTTCAGACATTGAAAGATTGGCTCATCTTGCAAATGCGAACGCACCTGTGGAATACGCTGAAAGGGTAAAGATTCAGAGTTTTATAAATGGCATACGGGGCGTCGAAACAAAGCGAGCTACATACGCAAGCCCAAAGCAAACATTTGCTGAAACAGTATCCCATGCACTAACTCAGGAAACTGCCTCACTTTTGAGTAAGCCAGCGTACAAAGCTCATTGCGTGGAAGAGGAAAGGCCAGACTGGGTAGGCACAATTTTAGAAGCATTAAAAGGAACGCAGTAGAAAAACGATGGTGCCGTCAAATGCTTTAAGTGTGGAAAGCCAGGGCACATTGCACGTTTTTGCAGTACCAATCCCAATAGTTCCAACAATGTGGGTGGCCGTAAACGCAGAGCTGAAGGAGATGAGGAAATCTCCAAATCTACTCAGTCGTTAAACTAAAGCGAGTCAGCCGCAAGGGGCGACAGCTGGCTCCCTCAATTGAATGCTCCATAATCTCTATCTCGCAATTTGGAAGAAGGTCAAACAATCTTACTGTCGGAGGACATGTGGATGGAAAGGAACGTTTACTGATTGTAGATACGGGTCCATCTCATTCCATCATTCGAGCGGATTTAGTCAACAAGAAGATAAGACCATTGCATGGAGCAAGATTGCGTACAGCAACTGGAGAAGAAAGCACGGTTCTAGGAGAAGTAGCATGTGAAGTCGCAATTGGGAACGTCACGGTAGTACACAATTTTATAGTGGCAGAGATTGTTGATGAAATCATAATTGGAGTGGACTTCTTAATCGACCAGGGCATCAAGATCGACATGCAAAGCAAGACGATGCGATATAAGAACATGGATGTACCACTTAGTTTCGGCTACGAGAGAGTCTACAGCAGTAAACGAGTGCTGGTGGAAGAGAGTCAGCAAATACTACCAAAATCAGAAGTAGTCATCTGGGCAAAGGTTGATGGAGATTGCGGGACAAACAAATTGTGGGTTGTCGAAGTAGCAAACAAATAAGCACCGAACATACTTGTAGGAAAAACCCTGGCTACGACAAAACAAGATGGACGTATTCCGGTAAGAGTACTCAATGAGTTCAAGCCACCACTCAAACTGACCAAAGGAGCTATTTTGGGAAGATGCCAAGAGGCTGAAGTAGTTATTAACTGTGAACAGCTCCAGGAACATGTTTCATTTAGTAATATTGATCTTTCAAATGACATCATGGCATGGACGGAGGGGCTAGAGGAAGATTATCAGAGTAAGGCAAAGCAACTGCTCCTAAAGTACGCAAACATATATGACCAGGATGGTTCCAAACCAGGCCGCACCAATGTTGTGAAACATCAAATTAACACTGGAGACGAAAGGCCGATACGTCAAACTCCTCGTAGTGTTCCACTGGCGAAACGGGAAGTTGTGAGTCAAATCGTACAAGAAATGAGCGACAGCGGCATCATCGAACCATCAGCTCGTCCATGGAGCTCACCTGCGGTACTTGTGAAGAAGAAGGATGGGAGAATGAGATTTTGCTCGGACTACCGCAAGTTGAACGACGTCACGAAAAAGGATAGCTACCATTGCCAAGAATTGACGACACTCTGGAATCGCTCTCTGGTACGAAATGGTTTTCCACACTGGACTTGAAAAATGGCTACTGGCAAGTGGAGGTGAAGGAGGAAGACAAAGAGAAAACAGCCTTCAGCGTCGGAGATGGTCTTTGGCAATTTGCAGTAATGCCCTTTGGATTATGTAATGCACCAGCTACTTTCGAGAGACTCATGGATCAGGTATTGAAAGGACTACATTGGAAAACATGCTTGGTGTACCTGGATGACATCATCGTATTGGGTAAGAACTTTGATCAACATCTTAAAAACTTGGAAGTTTTCCAGAGAATAGCTGGTGCTGGTCTGAAGCTAAGTCCCAAAAAGTGTGCGCTGTTTAAAAAGGAAGTAAATTATTTGGGTCACAAGGTAACGACAGAGCAGGCATCTGCACTGCGAACGAAAAGATAGAGGCAGTAAAGGATTGGCCAAGACCACAGAACCTACATGAATTAAGAAGTTGCCTTGGGCTAGCACATATTACCGCCGATTTGTACCAAATTTTGCTAGCGTAGCCCAAAGCCTCCACGAGCTTACAAGAAAAAATAAAGCTTTCGAATGGAAGAAGGAGCAAGAAGTGGCTTTCCAAACATTGAAAGAGCGTTTGTGCACTGCCCCATTGTTGGCATATCCGAGTCCAGGAGCAACATTTATTCTAGATACAGATGCGAGTGGATATGCTATAGGAGGCGTTTTATCACAACTGGTCGATGGACAGGATAAGGTAGTTGCATATTACAGCCGTTCGATTGGAAAACCAGAGAGGAACTATTGCGTTACACGGAGAGAACTGTTGGCATTGGTAGAGTGCATTAAACATTTTCACAAATACCTCTACAGCCAGCGATTCCGCGTCAGGACCGATCACGCAACATTGAAATGGCTTCTGTAGTTCCGTAATCCGGAAGGACAATTGGCACGGTGGATCGAGCGACTACAAAGCTATGGCTTTTCCATTGAGCATCGAAAAGGTAGTACACATGGAAATGCCGATGCAATGTCACGAAGACCATGTAGTTTGGAATGCAAGTACTGTTCAAAGGCCGAGGCTAAAGAAGACATTATAGATGTCAGGCTAATGACTATAACATGTATGGGACAAGGAACAACTAAGGAAGTGTCAGCTAGAAGATATTGATCTGTCACATGTTATGCAATGGCTCGAACGAAACGAAAGACAAAATAGAGAGTAGATGTCAGCAGAGAGTCCCATTGCGAAATCATATTGGGCACAGTGGAACAGTTTAGAGTTGATATCCGGTTGCTTGCATCGAGTATGGGAGAGTGAGGATGATCAAAGTAAGAGGATACTGATAGTTGTTTCAAGGAAAAGGATTCCCGACGTTCTCAGTGAACTACATAACGGTCTAAGTGGAGGTCATCGTGGAATCACGAAGACGCTCGAGAAAATTAAGCAGAGATTCTACTGGGTTGGTTGCCGTCAGTCGGTCACCGAGTGGATTACCAATTGCGAGGTTTGCAACAGATCGGAAGGCCCCCAAAACACGAAGTCATGGCCAGATGAAGCAGTATATTTCAGGTGCACCATTTGAAAGGATCGCGATGGATGTCGCAGGTCTATTTCCTACTAGCAACCGCGGAAACAAATACATACTGGTGGTTATGGATTATTTCAGTAAATGGCCAGAGGTATACACAATCCTACACCAAGAAGCGGAAACAGTAGCAGAAGTGGTTACAAACGATTGGGTGCAAGGTATGGTGCACCAATGGGGTTACATTCTGACCAAGGCAGGAATTTTGAATCAGCTGTGTTCCAAGAAATGCGAAAGAAGTTGGGCATTCGAAAAACACGGACAACTGCATTGCATCCTCAGTCCGATGTCATGGTGAAACGTTTCAATTGGAGGAGCATTTAAGGAAAGTAGTAGACAAGTACCATAAGGAGTGGGATACACAAATATCATTATTCTTGATGGCTTACCGATCGGCAGTGCATGAGACAACGGGCCAAACTCATTCAGAGGTAATTTTTGGCAACGACCTTCGACTGCCAGCTGATTTGAAGTTTGGGATAGATGTCGAGGCGGAGAGAAATGTCAAGAAATCCACTGGTGTCTTGGAAGAAGAGCTGAGAGAGATACACGATCTTGTAAGCAAAGATTATGAGTGACAAGATGAAAGCCAGATACGATAAAGCAATTAATTCGGAAGGTTTTCAGGAAGGAGATTTGGTGCTGTTATACAACCCACAACGGAAAAATGGTTTGTCCCCGAAATTGCAGTGTAACTGGGAAGGCCCATACAAAGTTGTAAAACGAATCAACGATGTAGTTTACCGCATACAAACCATTGGTAAACCACGAACCAAAATGAAGGTGGTTCATCTGGAAAGGCTGGCGGCGATATCTGGCGAGCAATATAAGTGTTATTTTGAAAGTAGTCTAATAAAGGCCATTTTGCATTATTGAATAGTGGAGTTATTTATTCAACAATTAAGTGATTCGAACGTTAGCAGAAGGTTGCAAATAAAAAGAATTGCACTAAATTCGTTACAGTATTTTGCTGCTGAAGAACAACAAATCCCTCACACATAAATACAAATATATGGGTTACAATACTTACTTAAAAATCTTTCCTGATATAGCCAAACAACAACAAAAGCACAAAATTTACAAAACAAAATAAAACAAGTAAGGAAGGCTAAGTTCGGGTGTAACCGAACATTACATACTCAGCTGAGAGCTATGGAGACAAAATAAGGGGAAATCAATATAGTGTTAACTACTTTGTACTCTTTACTTTAATTTTTAAAATAATTTTAATTGAGTTTTCGTGTTAACTTAAAATTTTGAATAACTTCAAAAAAAGAAAATTCTAATTAGTTAGAAAATATCTAAACTCAAAAATAAACAAAAATAAATTTTTAAAAATAAAAAAAAAAAAACAGTGGAATTTGCAGTGTTTTCTGTTCCAACGACAGTGACTATACATGCTTGCCACTAACGGAATACGGAATAAATTTTAAAATCACTAATGTACTACGAAAAACTGAACATGATTTAAGACATTTACAAGATATTTTAAGTTATTATTTATGTACAATAAACCTTATTAACAACAACATCATAAAAGAAATAAATAAAAATATTAAATCCAAATACAGATTAAGACAAATTAATTAATAATAATCCGAAAATGGAACCCAAATTTTACCAGATTTATGAACAAAAATTGAAAATAATCAAAAGCAATTAACTTTTCTACATTCACTTATTCGTATGTGTATGTATACACATTTATTTATTTATGTAATATTCTGTGCGTACGACATTTATTCCACGCACATATCATCGAAACGAAAATTTATAAAAGTTGACCAAGTATTTTCTCTTATAACAAAGAGATTTTTGTGTGAACTTTGTGTATAATAAATTATTTAATTGAGTATACACTACGTCAACTTTTCAGCGCACAAATCATATTGTATGCCATTTTTTGGAATCATTCGTAACCTGTCCTCTTCACTAATTACAAAGCCATTTCATAACAAAGCCATTGCATAACAAAACCATTGCATAAACATCAACAACGATGTATGTAATGATTATCACGTCAAAAAAACGCAATTAATTCGCTTAAAATCTTTACAATCATCAATCAACTATTTATTAATTTTAATATTTTTTTATTAAATTTAATTTTATGTAAGTACAATTTTTATTTTAATATTAAATTAAAAATTTTGCAAATATAATATAAATTAAAATTTTATAATTTTAAACCTTTTAGATTTTCAAATTTATTTTAAAATTATTTTTATATTTTAACAATTTTATATAAATTATTTAAATCTACTTTTTTTTTATATAAAAATAAATATTTTATTTAAATTGTTAACTCCCTTTCCAAAAAAATTCTTAAATATTTTCTAATTTTCAAATTTTTCATTTAATTTTTTTTTTTTTTCATATGGTTCTACGTTCACCAATACGAACCCGTAATATATCAACCATACAAATAACATCATGACTCACAATACAACTCAAAATTCTAACATTAATACAACACAAAACAACATCTCTAAAACAACACAAAATACTTCAACACAAGATAACTTTACAAATTTTCCTTCTACTAAATCTATTAAATTACCACAATTTTGGCAAGATTGTCCTGATGCCTGGTTTTTGCTTGTTGAAGGACAATTTGAAATTAACAATATCAATGATGACAATTTAAAATTTCAAAATGTTCTAATTACTCTTCAACGAGATACTATATCTAAAATTTTAGATGTTATTAACCCTCCTCCTCTTTTTAATAAATATGATACAATCAAAAAAGTTCTATGTGAAAGATTTTCTCTTAGCGAAGAAAAACGATTAGAACAATTATTTTCAAAAACTGAACTTGGTGATCGTTCACCATCTGAATTATTCAGATTTATGAAATCACTTATAGGTTCTGACTCCATAGTTAGTCAAGAATTACTCTTTAAATTGTGGATTCGTAAATTACCACAAGAAATACAAATTCATTTGACTTCCAATAATAATCAAAACAGAGATGAAATTATTATTTTAGCTGACAAACTTTTTGATTTAATCAATAAACCTCATTCTTCCAAATCTCCTGTAGTCTCAAGTATAAATAATAATATTTTAGAACAATGCGTTAAAAATTTAACTGAATTAACTACGACTATTTATCAAAATTTAAATAAAATTTCTAATGATATTAATCAATTACAAATCCGTTCAAGATCTAAAGATAGAAATAGATCTAAATCTCGAAATTTTTCAGAATCAAGAAATTTTTCAAACAATCGTAATTTTAATTCACAAACAACTATTTGTTGGTATCACAAAAAATTTAAGAATAACGCTCTCAAATGTATACCCACATGCAATTTTAATCAAAATCATAATTCAAATTCCGAACAAAATTTAAACTGAAACGATCCATTATGACGGTGACGGATAATGGAACTATTATTAAACCTACTCGTCGCCTATTCATATTTGATAAATTCAATAAACTTAATTTTCTTATCGATACAGGTGCAGTTGTATCAGTTATTCCTTTTTCTAAATTTAAAATTTATAAAAGAAATTCGGATCTTACTTTGACTGCAGCAAACGGTTCTTCAATTGAAACTTTCGGTACAAAACTACTTAAAATTGATTTAGGTTTAAGAAGAGATTTTGAATTTCCATTCATTATTGCGAATATTGATACACCAATTTTAGGAGCAAACTTTTTAGAAAAATTCGGAATTATTGTCAATATTAAAAATAAAGAAATAATGGATTCTACTACAAAAATTAAAGTTACTGGATCTTCTGGATTTTCTGATATTTTCTCACTCAAAATTCCTATTGTCGAAAATAAGTTTTCAAAATTACTTAATGAATTTCCATCTATTACCTGTGAACCAGATTATACTAAAAAAGTTAAACACCATACGGTTCACAGGATAGAAACAAAAGGTATTTTGCCATTTTCGAAACCAAGACGTCTTGATCCAATCAAACTTAAAATTGCTAAAGCTGAATTTGAATTTTTAGTTAAAACGGGTATATGCAGACCCTCAAATTCTCCTATTGCATCTCCACTTCATCTCGTTCCTAAAAAAGAACCAAATGATTGGAGACCTTGCGGAGACTATCGAAGACTTAATTTTATTACTACACCAGATCGGTATCCCTTACCACATATTCACGATTTAACAATTGATTTAAAAAACAAACAATATTTTTCCAAAATTGATCTTGTACGTGCTTACCACCAAATTCCAATGGCAGAAGAAGACATTCATAAAACTGCAATAACTACCCCTTTTGGAATGTTTGAATTCGTAAGAATGCCTTTCGGTTTACGAAACAGTGCTCAAACTTTATTAATGAAGTATTTTCTGATTTCGATTTTGTATTTACATACATTGATGACATTCTTATTGCCAGTGATAATGAAGATCAACATATAAATCATTTAAAATCAGTTTTCAAAAGACTTAAGAATATAATTTAAATATCAAACCTTCAAAATGTACTCTCGGTGTAAATAAATTAAATTTTTTAAGTTACGAAATTTCAGGCGAAGGTATTAAACCATCTTTAGATAGAATTGAAATCATAACAAATTTTGAAAAACCAATTTCTATAAATAAATTACAAAAATTTTTAGGTATGATAAATTACTATCACAGATATATTAAAATGTTAGCAACAGAACTTAGTCCTCTGCATGAAATATTAACACATGCAATTAAAAACAAACTCAAACAATTAAATTGGACAAATGAAACCACAACAGCTTTCGAAAATGTTAAAAAACTTTTTGCTAAAAATACTTTACTTACACATTTCGACAAAAATGGTACTTTATCATTAGCAGTAGATGCATCAAATGTTGCTATTGGAGCAGTTCTTCAACAAACTAGCAATAATATACTAGAACCCTTAGCTTATTTTTCAAGAAAACTAACTACAACAGAAACTAAATATTCAACATTTGATCGTGAACTTTTGGCAATTTATAATTCAATTAAACATTTTAAACATTTTCTTGAAGGTAGAACTTTTACAATTTATACTGATCATAAACCTTTAATTCATGTTCTAAATTCTAAAGTAGATAGATCTCCTCGTCAACTACGTCATCTTGAATATATTGCTCAATTTACAAATGATATTCAATATATACGTGGAAAAGACAACATAGTTGCCGACACACTTTCCCGTATTCCAGAAATAAATGCAATTTCAACTCAAGATATAAATTTAGAAACTTTATATAAAGAACAGCAAACTGATACATTTTTACAAAAAACCATTTCTGATCCAAATTCTAAAATAATTTAAAAGAAATTCATATTCCAATTATTAATTTAAACATATGGTGTGATGTTTCTCTACAACCTTTTCGACCTTATGTTCCACATTCTATGAGAAGAATTATATTTGACAAAATTCACTCATTATCTCATCCAAGTATAAGAACAACTAGAAAATTAATTCAAAATAAATATTATTGGCCTAACATGCGTAAAGAGATTAACGATTGGACTTCATCTTGCATCAATTGTCAAAAATCCAAAATTTCAAGACATACTAAATCTCCTATCCAAAAAATTCAAATACCATCAGACCGTTTTGAACATATTCATATGGATATTGTTGGACCTCTTCCAGTTTCAAATGGAAATTGTTATATTTTAACAATTATTGACAGATTTTCACGTTGGCCTGAAGCTTATCCACTTAAAGATATTTCAACAAATACTATAGTAAAAACTTTTATTCAAAATTATATACCACGATTTGGTATACCATTGAATATTACAGTAGATCAAGGTTCACAATTCACCTCAAAATTTTTTACGGAATTAACTAAACTTTTAGGTTCTCATAAAATTCATACATCTCCTTACCATCCCCAAGCAAATGGCATGATAGAGAGATTTCATCGAACTTTAAAAGCAGCAATTATAGCATCAAACGACTCGGTTCATTGGTCTGACATTTTACCATTCATTCTACTTGGTTTACGAACTTCTATTAAAGAAGATTTAAAATGTTCATCTGCTGAACTTGTTTATGGCCAAACACTTAGAATACCTGGTGAATTAATTATTTCAAATAGTAATAAAGAACATGATTTTTCTAATGACGCTCTTCATAAAATAAGAGAATATTTTTCGCTTGTTCGTTCTAAAGTGTTTCATCATAATAAAGAAAATTTTTTCGTTCCTAAACAATTAGAAAATTGTGAGTATGTTTTTGTTAAAGTTCTTCGTAAATCTAATTTAGAATCACCTTATGAAGGACCTTTTAAAGTTATCTCTAAGAAGAATAAAACATTTACAATTCAATACAAAAATACTATTAAAAATATTTCAATTGATTTACTTAAACCAGCAAACATACTTATTAACACTAATTTAAATACAAATACATCAAACAACAAAAAACAAAAAAAGGTTACTTTTAATATTAATTAATAATTTGTTTGTTTCAAATTTTCTTGGAGGGGGAGTAAATATAGTGTTAACTACTTTGTACTCTTTACTTTAATTTTTAAAATAATTTTAATTGAGTTTTCGTGTTAACTTAAAATTTTGAATAACTTCAAAAAAAGAAAATTCTAATTAGTTAGAAAATATCTAAACTCAAAAATAAACAAAAATAAATTTTTAAAAATAAAATAAATATTTGGTTTATTACCAAATATAATCACCATGTAGGAAAATTAACATAAGGTAACCCTGGCATGTGTTTGTATGACATGTGTATCAAATGGAAGGTATTAAAGAGTATTTTAAGAGGGAGTGGGCCATAGTTCTATAGGTGGACGCCATTTAGGGATATCGCCATAAAGGTAGACCAGGGCTGACTCTAGAATTTATTTGTAAGATATGGGTATCAAATGAAAGGTGTTAATGAGTATTTTAAAAGGGCGTGGGATTAGTTCTATAGGTGGACGCCTTTTCGAGATATCGCCATAAAGGTGGACCAGGGGTGACTCTATAATGTGTTTGTACGAAATGGGTATTAAGTTAAAGGTATTAATGAGGGTTTTAAAAGGGAGTGGTGGTAGTTGTATATGGGAAGGCGTTTTCGATTTATCGACCAAAATGTGGACCAGGGTGACTCAGAACATCATCTGTCGGGTACCGATAATTTATTTATATGTGTAATACCACGAATAGTATTCCTGCCCAGATTCCAAGGGATTTTGATTTCGCCCTGCAGAAATTTTTCATTTTCTTCTACTTAATATGGTAGGTGTCACACCCACTTTACAAAGTTTTTTTCTAAAGTTATATTTTGCGTCAATAAGCCAATCGAATTACCACGTGTCATCCCTTTTTTCGTATTTGATATAAAATTATGGCATTTTTTCATTTTTCGTAATTTTCGATATCGAAAAAGTGGGCGTGGTCATAGTCGGATTTCGGCCATTTTTTATAACAATACAAAGTGAGTTTAGATAAGTACGTGTACTTAGTTTAGTAAAGATATATCGATTTTTGCTCAAGTTATCGTGTTAACGGTCGAGCGGAAGGACAAACGGTTGACTGTGTACAAAAACTGGGCGTGGCTTCAACCGATTTCCCCCTTTTCCACAGAAAACAATTATCGTCCTAGAATCTAAGCCCCTACCAAATTTCACAAGGATTGGTAAATTTTTGTTCGACTTATGGCATTAAAAGTATCCTAGACAAATTAAATGAAAAAGGGCGGAGCCACGCCCATTTTGAAATTTTCTTTTATTTTTGTATTTTGTTGCACCATATGATTACTGGAGTTGAATGTTGACATAATTTACTTATATACTGTAAAGATATTAAATTTTTTGTTAAAATTTGACTTACAATTTTTTTTTTTAAGTCGTTCTCCGATTTTGCTAATTTTTTTTAAGCATACATATAGTAATAGGAGTAACGTTCCTGCCAAATTTCATCATGATATCTTCAACGACTGCCAAATTACAGCTAGCAAAACTTTTAAATTACCATTTTTTAAAAGTGGGCGGTGTCACGCCCATTGTCCAAAATTTTACTAATTTTCTATTCTGCGTCATAAGTTCAACTCAGCTACCAAGCTTCATCGCTTTATCCGTCTTTGGTAATGAATTATCGCACTTTTTCGGTTTTTCGAAATTTTCGATATCGAAAAAGTGGGCGTGGTTATAGTCCGATATCGTTCATTTTAAATAGCGATCTGTAATGAGTGCCCAGGAACCTACATACCATATTTCATCAAGATACCGCAAAATTTACTCAAGTTATCGTGTTAACGGACGGACGGACGGACATGTCCCAATCAAAATTTTTTTCGATAATGATTATTCTGATATATGGAAGTCTATATCTATCTTAATTCCTTTATACCTGTACAACCAATCGTTATCCAATCAAAGTTAATATACTCTGTGAGCTCTGCTCAACTGAATATAAAATGAAAATCGATTTGTTTGTTGTTAGGAGCCAAACGGAGCTAAATTTGTTGTGTGTCATAAGAGATCAAACCTATCTAATACTTTCTCTTCATTTCATTGCAGTTCGCCCCCAGGAAAGCTTCAACTTCATACCAAGCAACCCGTTCAGTTTCTTCTCACCTTCACTTTGGGCTCTCTCAAGACCACCGAAGCCAGCGTCTACTAAAAAACCACCAAAAAAATATACACCAACACCAGGTGCAGCAACAACGACACCGGCTAAGATAAAGAAAAGTAGTAATCGAAAAAACAAAGTAACTACAACTACAACAACAACACCAAAAACAAAACCAACAACATCAAAACCGACAACAACAAGGACAACGCCAATAATACCTAAACACACATCATCAACAACAACAACACAAACACCCAACAAGGTAACCACTGAGGGTCCATTCCGTATTGCTTTGCCAACTTTTAATTTTTTTGGCGCTCAAGCGCCGAAATCAGCTGAATCCGGAAGTGAGAAAGATAAACGTAATACGGCAGTACAAAATCTACGCAGCCAATATGATTGTCCACGCGAAAATGAGGTACGTTTTCAACTTTTTCCCAAAATATGTAAAACTGATGGAGATTGCACCGTTTGGAATCGTAATGAGCTATGCTGTGAAATATTTGGTGCCAAAAGTTGCGTTTCTGGTGTGATCAAACCACTCGAAGAGACATCACACTCACGTGAGTAGTAACAAGAAAACGTATATAATTTTCAGCTTATCTGCAATTATTAAATTCTATTTGATTTCAGCTATTTTGGGATTGATACCACGAAAATGTCCGACGCGCCCATTAGCCGAGCTGTGGTGGCAAGTTGAGCAGTGTGAAACGGACTCGGATTGTTGGCCTCGAGTTTGCTGTCCGGATGGAAATAAACGTTACTGTAGAACTTCTCAACCAGAATTGGAGACCGTGCCAGTGCCGGTTAAACGTTCCTTCAATTATCGTGAGTCTTATGTTTCGCTAGTAAAATAATACACAAGGTGCCGTAAAAAAAAGCACACCAGTTTCTTCCGTTGGATCCGAATCAGATTAGACACTTGAAGTCTACGCTAGCCCATCGTTAAGAATGATACTCTTTAAGAAGACAGGCATACTCCTTGGGCTTAGAGTATGGAATGATTGGGTTGCATAAGTTAAATAGACCATTTAAAGTGGCCATAAGACCAATTGATATTATGGCCATTTGAGGTGATCATAACTTCAATTGATTTTTTGGGTGTTACCCCACCAAGTTAAATTATACATATTTGGATTCTAGTGCAGTATTATTTCTCACGGGCGCTGTGTAAAGTGTCCCTTGGCTCTTGGAACATAATTTGAGCCTCGTAACTCCAAGAACACGCGTATTTTTGGTGCAGATAACTCCCACTTCACTCACCCTTAAATGATGTGTAAGGGATGCATATTGCACATAAATAAGCCGAAGCTGGTAAGCCGAGAGTCAATATCTTGGATGTTTATCGCATCACCGGGGGGTTAAACAGTTTTCCCGATGATATTTATGCCGAAGTGTTTGTTGTACGTAAGTTTCGAGTAAGCCATCAGCTGCTGGCTTTCAAGCTTTTTAGTAGTACTTGCAATACCTGGAGCATTTAAATGGACCTATACCCACGGAAGAGTTTCGTCTTTACCACCGTTTCATGATTTTGGAAAGACCACTTAAGAACTCACCTAGCTAAAAGAAAGTGCCTTGTTATAAGTACCCCACAAGACTTTTGTGAATTACCGCCGGACCCCATTATAATCCCTAGTTCTCTCCGCCTCGCTTCATCTGGATCTGTCTTGCATTCTTCTTATTGTAGCGATAGACACTGCCTAAAGGTTTTGGGGAGTATTATCGACAATGATGGTCCTTTGCCGCATATAAAAAAATAAATCAAATACAAGGTGCGATACCTCCGAAGGGACTTAGATCGAGTTTCTATTCTAATATGCAACGTGCTCCTTTTAATTTTTTCTACGAATTGGTGAAATGAGACCTGTATGTTTTACGCCGACTCCGAACTGCATCTGCAAGGCAAATGAATTTTCACTGAGGAGCTTTTCATAGCAGAAATGCACTGGAGTGTTTTTAAAATCACTGCCAAAGGGCGACCCCGCTTAGGAAACATTTTTTTCTAATTGAAAAAACTTGTTTCTAAATTTTTTGATGCTGCTTATCCCGGGACTTGAAATCAGAATCTTCTGTGTTTTAGCCGGAGTACGCTACCACCGCACCACGATCACCGCCGTTCCGAAAATTAGCGTCATAAAGGTATTAGCCCGACCATATCGGGAACTATATGATGTGGCCATATCAAGCATTCTGGGTCTGGTGGATTTTAGCCACCTCCTATGACAGGCATGCCCACCGCGGGAATGTCTTAAGCTTCCTAGCTCGGCCGAAGTGAGAAGGTGGGTGATTGATAATAGCAAGTGGCGCCACCGATACATGATGAGTCATGTAAGGCGAGGTCGGTCAGTCCCAGTTTGCTGAGATTATACTGAAGAAATACTTTAATCTGTTTTTTTATTAACACACAGACTCTTGGTCGTCCTGCACCAACAGATTGTATCCATCCCCGACTGGGATTAAGGGGTTCACAAGCGCAATTCACATCTTCCGCAATACAATTGTCAACCTCACCCACGCGGGACGGATCCTGTTACAAATATGAAAGTATCATACACATATTTAGCAGGTGAAGCTCTGGCGACCCCAAGTTCCTCATGGTCATATTAAATGGTTCCCGAGATGGTCGGGCTAGTTTATTGGTGCTCTTTACCGGAACGTACCGTATCTATATCGGGGAAAGAGCCATTAACATCGATAACCCTCCCCAAAATCTGGTACAATTGCGGCTGCATGCTCACCACAATGTAGATCCTGATCAAACGTCACACCCAAGATTTTGGGGTGTAAGACAGTTGGTAGCGTAGTGCCATTGACGTTCAAAATGGTCGACATCTGGGACGTCCATGTTATAAATAAGGTCGCCGATGATTTAGTCGGTGATAATGTCAGGTTTCGCGAGGCGAAAGAACTGAAGAGATTAGGTAGGTAGCTGTTTATTTTGTTGCAAAGCTCATCGATCTGTGGGCCTGTGGCCATTATTCTGCAGTCATCGGCGTAGGAAACGATAGTGACTCCTTCTGGTGGCGAAGGTAGCTTTGATATTTAGAAATTAATCAAAAGTGGGGATAGGACACCACCCTGTGGCACTCCTTGTTTAATTCTTCTTGGTTTGGATGTTGCGTTCCGAAATTGCACCGTTGCCTGCCGACCACCCAGATAATTTGCGGTCCACCTTTTAAGACTTGAGGGAAGGGTAGATCCTTCCAGGTCTTGCAGTAACTTGCCATGGTTGACCGTATCAAAAGCTTTTGATAGGTCTAGCGCTACGAGTACTGTTCTATGCTGGGGGTTTTGATTTAAACCGCAATTTATCTGGGTGCTAATGGCATTTAGCGCGGTGGTTGTGCTATGTAGTTCTCTAAGGCCATGCTGATGATAGGCTAGTAGCAAATTTGCTTTAAATTAGGGAGGTATCGAGTATGTGGCCAAAGTATCGAGGTATCGATGACTTGAGTCAAATGAGACCTCCTGTATTTTTGCCCAGGTCTGAAGCCACACTGATAAGGTCCAATCATTTCGTTGACTTTGGCGTCCAGTCTTTCTCGTCAAGAAAATTAGATTTCAATAAAATTTTATTTTACGTTCACCATAATCCAATGGTTTTATAAAATGGCATCTCACGAACGTTCGCAAGTCCCTCGTAAAGCTCGTAAGCCGTGTAAGCCTAGCAAACTCATTTGAAAAGTCGTTTCCTTTGCAAGGTTTTCATGGTAATGAGGCAATCGCGAGTTTGATAGTGCAAATATCTCAGTGTAATTATCGTAACAGTTAAAAAATTTATAATAAAAAACACTTTTTAATAATTATTATTTTTTTATACTCAGTTGAGCAGAGCTCACAGAGTATATTAAGTTTGATTGGATAACGGTTGGTTGTACATATATAAAGGAATCGAGATAGATATAGACTTCCATATATCAAAATAATCAGGATCGAAAAAAAATTTGATTGAGCCATGTCCGTCCGTCCGTCCGTCCGTCCGTCCGTCCGTCCGTTAACACGATAACTTGAGTAAATTTTGAGGTATCTTGATGAAATTTGGTACGTAGGTTCCCGAGCACTCATCTCAGATCGCTATTTAAAATGAACGATATCGGACTATAACCACGCCCACTTTTTCGATATCGAAAATTTCGAAAAACCGAAAAAATGCGATAATTCATTGCCAAAGGCGGTTAAAGCGATGAAACTTGGTAGATGGGTTGACGTGATGACGCAGAATAGAAAACTAGTAAGATTTTGGACAATGGGCGTGGCACCGCCCACTTTTACAAGAAGGTAATTTAAAAGTTTTGCAAGCTGTAATTTGGCAGTCGTTGAAGATATCATGATGAAATTTGGCAGGAACGTTACTACTATTACTATATATGTGCTAAATAAAAATTAGCAAAATTGGATGAAGAACACGCCCACTTTTTAAAAAAATTTTTTTTTAAATTCAAATTTTAACAAAAAAGTTAATATCTTTACTGTATATAAGTAAATTAAGTCAAAATTCAACTCCAGTAATGATATGATGCAACAAAATCCAAAAATAAAAGAAAATTTCAAAATGGGCGTGGCTCCGCCCATTTTCATTTAGTTTGTCTAGAATACTTTTAATGCCATAAGTCGAACAAAAATTTACCAATCCTTCTCAAATTTGGTAGGAGCATAGATTCTGTGACGGTAACTGTTGTCTGTGAAAATGGGCGAAATCGGTGGAAGCCACGCCCAGTTTTTATACACAGTCCACCGTCTGTCCTTCCGCTCGGCCGTTAACACAATAACTTGAGCAAAAACCGATATATCTTTACTAAACTTAGCCCACGTACTTATCTGAACTCACTTTATCTTGGTATAAAAAATGGCCGAAATCCGACCATAACCACGCCCACTTTATCGATATCGAAAATTACGAAAAATGAAAAAAATGCCATAATTCTATACCAACTACGAAAAAAGGGATGAAACATGGTAACTGGATTGGTTTATTGACGCAAAATATAACTTTGGAAAAAACTTTGTAAAATGGGTGTGACACCTACCATATTAAGTAGAAGAAAATGAAAAAGTTCTACAAGGCGAAATCAACAGCCCTTGGAATCTTGGCAGGAATACTGTTAAAGGTATTGCATATATAAATAAATTAGCAGTACCCGACAGATGATTTTCTGTATCACCTGGTCCACATTTTGGTCGATATCGCGAGAACGCCTTCACATATACATCTAAGGGCCACTCGCTTTTAAAACCCTCATTAATACTTTTAATTTGATATCCATATCGTACAAACACATTCTAGAATCACCCTGGCCCACCCTAATGGCGATATCTCGAAAAGGCGTCCACCTATAGACCTAATGCCCACTCCCTCTTAAAATGCTCAGTAACACCTTTCGTTTGATACCCATATCGTACAAACATTCTAGAGTCACCCCTGGCCCACCCTAATGGCGATATCTCGAAAAGGCGACCACCTATATACCTAATGTCAACTCCCTCTTAAAATGCTCAGTAGCACCTTTCGTTTGATACCCATATCGTACAAACATTCTAGAGTCACCCCTGGCCCACCCTAATGGCGATATCTCGAAAAGGCGTCCACCTATAGACCTAATGCCCACTCCCTCTTAAAATGCTCAGTAACACCTTTCGTATGATACCCATATCGTACAAACATTCTAGAGTCACCCCTGGCCCACCCTAATGGCGATATCTCGAAAAGGCGTGCACATATAGACCTAATGCCCACTCCCTCTTAAAATGCTCAGTAACACCTTTCGTTTGATATCCATATCGTACAAACATTGTAGAGTCACCCTTGGTCCACCTTTATGGCGATATCTCGAAAAGGCGTCCACCTATAGAACTAAGGATTACTCCCTTTTAAAATACTCATTACCACCTTTCATTTGATACCCATATCGTACAAACACATTCTAGAGTCACCCTGGCCCACCCTAATGGCGATATCTCGAAAAGGCGTCCACCTATAGGCCTAATGCCCACTCCCTCTTAAAATGCTCAGTAACACCTTTCGTTTGATACCCATATCGTACAAACATTCTAGAGTCACCCCTGGCCCACCCTAATGGCGATATCTCGAAAAGGCGTCCACCTATAGACCTAATGCCCACTCCCTCTTAAAATGCTCAGTAACACCTTTCGTTTGATATCCATATCGTACAAACATTCTAGAGTCACCCTTGGTCCACGTTTATGGCGATATCTCGAAAAGGCGTCCACCTATAGAACTAAGGATTACTCCCTTTTAAAATACTCATTACCACCTTTCATTTGATACCCATATCGTACAAAAACATTCTAGAGTCACCCCTTTCCCACCCTAATGGCGATATCTCGAAAAGGCGTCCACCTATAGACCTAATGCCCACTCCCTCTTAAAATGCTCAGTAACACCTTTCGTTTGATACCCATATCGTACAAACATTCTAGAGTCACCCCTGGCTCACCCTAATGGCGATATCTCGAAAAGGCGTCCACCTATAGACCTAATGCCCACTCCATCTTAAAATGATCAGTAACACCTTTCGTTTGATACCCATATCGTACAAACACATTCTAGAGTCACCCCTGGCCCACCCTAATGACGATACCTCGAAAAGGCGTCCACCTATAGACCTCATGCCCACTTCCTCTTAAAATGCTCAGTAGCACCTTTCGTTTGATACCCATATCGTACAAACATTCTAGAGTCACCATTGGTCCACCTTTATGGCGATATCTCGAAAAGGCGTCCACCTATAGAACTAAGGATTACTCCCTTTTAAAATACTCATTACCATCTTTCATTTGATACCCATATCATACAAACACATTCTAGAGTCACCCCTGGCCCACCCTAATGGCGACATTTCGAAAAGGCGTGCACCTATAGACCTAATGCCCACTCCCTCTTAAAATGCTCAGTAACACCTTTCATTTGATTCCCATATCGTACAACTAGAGACACCCCTGGTCCACCTTTATGGCGATATCTCGAAACGGCGTCCACCTATGGAACTAAGGATCACTGCTTTTCAAAATATTCATTAACAGCTTTCATTTGATACCCATATCGTACAAACATATTCTAGAGTCACCCCTGGTCCACCTTTATGGCGATTTCTCGAAAAGGCGTTCACCTATAGAACTAAAGCCCATTCCCTTTTAAAGTACTCATTATCACCTTTCATTTGATACCCATATCGTACACACACATTCTAGAGTCAGCCCTGGTCCACCTTTATGGCGATATCCCTAAATGGCGTCCATCCATAGAACTATGGCCTACTCTCTCTTAAAATACTTTTTAATACCTTCCATTTGATACACATGTCATACAACCACATTCCAGGGTTACCCTAGGTTCATTTTCCTACATGGTGATTTTCCTTATTTTGTCTCCATAGCTCTCAACTGAGTATGTAATGTTCGGTTACACCCGAACTTAGCCTTCCTTACTTGTTTTTTTTGGGTTTATCATTTCTTATTCTTACGTTTACTTCCAGTATCAGAATATCTTGAATGCACACCAGCACCGCCGCCTATATTCGATTTACATCCGAAAACATGCGAATCCACGTTGGATTGCTTCCCGAATGTTTGCTGCCAGGAGGCGGGTCTGCGTCATTGCCGCCCACCTAAAAAGTCTTTACTCACATGGATGGCAAATATTTTGAATGTTGATTTTGTTAAAAGGCTTGCACAAAATATTGTTATTAAGTGATTTCAAAATTTGCTTAATATTTCTTTTAAGTGTTTTGTTATTTATTTACCTTTGCTCAATACTTAACTATTAATTGGTATTTGTTTTTTTTACATATATTTTTAATGTTTTTAATCAAGTGATATGTATATACATACAAATAAACATATAGTGATTACAATGTAATATTTGTAATGTAATATGTATGGCTGATATTACAGTCTTTACATCGAAAGAAAAAAGCTGGTGAAATCAACCGAGTTACGGATGAATTCAAGATAAATCTCTGTAAATTTTTATCCATCGCAAATGGCTGTTGAGTGAACTTCGCACAAATTGTTGATTCTGAATTGACCGTTTCAATAGTCAGATTGAGAAAGAAATGTTCATCATACATAGTTCTGTCACCTTAACAGTTGTTACCGTCACTCCAAGACCAACTTGCAGAACGACAAGTTAATTTTACAACTCAGAGTAAACCTGAAATGAGCGGTTAAACTCGTACATTTTTGGAAATTTTTTTCAAATAACTCTGTGCTAAAAAATAACCTGCCGCTCTGCAAGTAGGCCTAAGAATAACAATTAGAACTGTTTGAATAACTGTAAAGGCTCTTGATATGACAGAGATTTCTATGATACCATCGTCATAAGAACAAACTAGTGAGTATGGTGAGTGTAAGCTTCTCTACATAATATTGACAGTTAGGTTAGGTTGAACTGGTCGGTAAATAAAGACCTCACATAGACTGAATGTGTCCATAGTGTTACCAGAATTTGTTTGACGACCAAACGGAAGAACCCCTATCACGTAACAGGACTTATGTTATAGAATAACTTCCTCCTCTTGGCAAATACTAGAAGTTTTCTAAGACCTAGCTTAATTGCTGCCTCGAGATCTGGCGACTCTGCCGCCCCTAATAACTGGAGCCTTGACCTGGCGAGCGCATGACACGAACACAGTTCGACAGTCATTCGCTGTTGAAACTACCAACGAATTCAGTTCTTTTAACAGAAAAAAGAGTTAAATTGACTGAAATCTATTATGTCTACAGAATATCGTTAACTTGAGAACAATATTTTCGTTTCTATTGAAATGACTAAACAAATTTGGTTTCTTAACAAAAACCTCGGTTATCTGAGAGAATGAAAAACCCGATTTGTTGAATTTAGTGCCGTAATTTCTTTCGGTGTATAACATTGATTTGAGTTGAAATGGAAACCGCATAAAAAAGTTACGTTAATTAATACTTGAACAAGTAATCACAGGCTTAGAGTCGGGCACACAGACTTCATCCGTTTGTGAAACCCAATATTTTTGCAAATTGAACTAATTTAACCAATTTTGAAACTTCATAGTAACATACAAAATAATTCGAGTTCCTTGCATAATACTTATTTTTAGAGCAGAGGATTTAGCAATAACATTCCTATACAAACATCTGATGGTCCTTACTGTATTCAGAATACGATTTATTATAATGTTGTTAGAATATTGGTAACTTCTCAAGTTTAAGCTAGCAATAAGCATACAATACATACAATATAAATGAAAATGACGGTAATTCCTATGCTTATGACTCAAGAAAGCCTGGACCGGTTTCGATGATTCGCAATAATTCCGTCTAGAAAAAGCGAATACATAAGAAAATTCTTGAAAAATTCCAAAACAAGATTACAAAGAAAATCTATTTCCCTTACTTTTGTATGTAGCGATTTTATGACGTCAGAAAAAGCAATTGTTATATAAAATTTTGGCAGTACGGGCCACGCCCCCAGGCAATGTCAATGTAATTTTGTTTAAATTTCGTATCTGTTTGGCCAAACTATTGATATTTGAGTATATATATATACTAGACTGGGTCGATTTATTAACTGATATCGCGCCATCGATTTTTCGATAGGATTTGGGCTCAGGAAAAAAAGTTCCACTGCGCATACCCAAAAAAATAATTTTCGAGCCTGCGAAAAAAAAAGGCGAAAGGATCAATTTTTCGACGAAAACACTCCCCAAAACCCAAAAAATATTTTTTTTTCAAAAAACTGTTATCGGCAACGTTTTTACAACAGTTTTTTGAAAAAAAAAAAATATTTTTTGGGTTTTCGATGGCGCGATATCGGTTAACTTTCGTCCATACAAATCGACCCAGGTTAATATATACTCTATTATTGAATTTTGGATAACTTTGGATTTTTGGTCGAGGTGCTCTTCCAATTTGCGTCGTGCTCCTTTTAATTTTTCCTATAAATTGGAGGGACGGGACCTTCATTTTTTACTCCGACTCCGGTATAAAGATTACAGATTTGAGCAAATCGTGGTGGGAGTGGTAGAGGGAGTGGCAGCGGGATGGGGTTGGGTGTATATACTCTACATTGTAATCTGTAGAATGTTGGAAAAGCGGGCAGTAACACGCCCCCACTAGAAAAAATAACATTAATAAGGCAAGCAAGAAAATATTTAGACAAATACCACTGGAAATACAAGCAGATTTAGTTTTGGCCACTGGAAGCATACTTGAAACGTTCAAAGCATGAGGAAACCGAATTGAAAGAATGACGTAAAAATTGGTCATCTCCAACCGAATCCTGTTTAAAATCTTAGCTACATCTCGCTCAGAAAGTGTCTTGAACTCAAACAGCTGACGAGCGGCGTCAATAGGGTATAGGGAAATCGTAAAACAGGTGGGGCACAATGAGAGTTGGCACAGCTGATAGAGACATAGATAAGGACATTGTGATTCAGGAAAAAACCTGGGTTGTTACTTGCTAGGCAGAATGGGATAAAATATTCTTACGAAGAATTTACGATTTTCAAGCTTAACTGTTAAAGTTGCACTTTTGAGTGTACATCATGCTTCATTTCCTTATGACATTCTGGATTACTCTGTTAAATCGGAATATGAATATGTCCTACGCTCATGCGTTCTTACCGGTACATGAACACTGAAAGCATTTGAATCATTTGTGCTTATATCATGTTCCTTCACCCGGGTAAATTTCTGTAGGGATGTTAACGACGACTTGGTAACCGAAGTAAAGAGCGTGCTCAAGCTATGGTGAAAACATTTCACCTCATTGTAGGAAAGCGAGAGAGATGACGACACCGATACTTCAATCCTTAACCACATACATCGACAAAGTGACCTCGAATCGTGTGATTTCTATAGACCGATGCTAGATAATTTGATTATTCATATCCAAACCGCTATTGTACAATATATTATAAGGGAGTACAAATAGAGGCGTTCCCCAGCGGGTTAGGGGGTCAGAAAATACCATATTCAAGGGGCTGTGTAGCGCAACTCTTCGGGTTGCCAGCGCAATATATAGCTTCTCCAAACCCAATTGTCAACCTCACCTATCCGCGGCGAATCCTGTTTCACTAACAAACGAGGCTCTGGCGACCCCAAGCTCCTCATGGAACTTGGGGGTGGGGAGGGATGGATGGCCCGAAGGTTTAATGTGGCCATATAAATCGTTCCCGAGATGGTCGGGCTAGCACTTTACTGGTGCTGTGTTACCGGAGCGTACCGTATCTGTATCCGGCAAAGGACCATCACATTGATAACACTCCCCAAAGCCTTCGGTGAGTAACCTTATCGCTAAAACAACAACAACTACAGTGGCGTATGCTTTGGTCTTCTCTAGACGACATGCACTGTATCCTCGTCAATGGAAGCTGATTGCAGCTAAGTCGCGAAAACTTTCAAAAATGGGCATTGTGGCAAAAACAAAGTTTAAAATAAATAAAAAACAAGTAAGGAAGGCTAAGTTCGGGTGTAACCGAACATTACATACTCAGTGGAGAGCTGTGGAGACAAAGTAAGGGAAATCACCATATTGTAAAAGGAACCTAGGGTAACCCTGGAATGTGTTTGTATGACATGTGTATCAAATGGAAGGTATTAAAGAGTATTTTAAGAGGAAGTAGGCCACAGATCTATAGATGGACGCCATTTAGGGATATCGCCATAAAGGTGGACCAGGCCTGACTCGAGAATTTGTTTGTACGATATGGGTATCAAATGAAATGTGTTAATGATAATTTTAAAAGGGAGTGGGCCTAAGTTCTATAGGTGGACGTCTTTTCGAGATATCGCCATAAAGGTGAACCAGAGGTGACTCTAGAATTTATTTTGTACGATATGGGTATCAAATGAAAGGTATTAGTGAGTATTTTAAAAGAGCGTGGGTCTAAGTTCTATAGATGTACGCCTTTTCGAGATATCGCCATAAAGATGGACCAGGGGTGACTCTAGAATTTGTTTGTACGGTATGAGTATCAAATGAAAGGTGTTAATGAGTATTTTAAGAGGGCGTGGGCCTTAGTTCTATATGTGGACGCCTTTTCGAGATATCGCCATAAACGTGGACCAGGGGTGACTATAGAATTTGTTGGTACTATATGGGTATCAAATGAAAGGTGTTAATGAGTATTTTAAAAGGGAGTGGGCCTAAGTTCTATAGGTGGACGCATTTCGGAATATCGTTATAAAAGTGGACCTGGGTTGACTCTAGAATGCGTTTGTACAATATGGGTGTCAAACGAAAAGTGTAATAAGTGTTTTAAAAGGGAGTGGGCCTTTGTTCTATGGGTGGACGCCTTTTCGGGATATCGCCATAAACGTGGACCAGGGGTGACTCTAGAATGCGTTTGTACAATATGGGTATAAATGAAAGGTGCTAATGAGTATTTTAAAAGGGTGTGGGCCTTAGTTCTATAGGTTGACGCCTTTTCGAGATATCGCCATAAAGGTGGACCAGGGGTTACTCTAGAATTTGTTTGTACGATATGGGTATCAAATGAAAGGTGTTAATGAGCATTTTAAAAGGGCGTGGGTCTTAGTTCTATAGGTGGACGCCTTTTCGAGATATCTCCATAAAGGTAGACCGGGGTGACTCTAGATTTTGTTTGTACGATATGGGTATCAAATGAAAGGTGTTAATGAGTATTTTAAAAGGGTGTGGGCCTTAGTTCTATAGGTGGACACCGTTTCGAGATATTGCCATAAAGGTGGACCAGGGGTGAATCTAGAATTTGTTTGTACGATATGGGTATCAAATGAAAGGTGTTAATGAGTATTTTAAAAGGGCCTGGGCCTTAGTTCTATAGGTGGACGCCTTTTCGAGATATCGACATAAAGGTGGACCAGGGGTGACTCTAGAATTTGTTTATACGATATGGGTATCAAATGAAAGGTGTTAATGAGTATTTTAAAAGGAAGTGGGCCTTAGTTCTATAGGTGGATGCCTTTTCGAGATATCGCCATAAAGGTGGGCCAGGGGTGACTCTAGAATGTTTTTGTACGATATGGGTATCAAATGAAAGGTGTTAATGAGTATTTTAAAAAGGCGTGGGCCTTAGTTCTATAGGTGGACGCCTTTTCGAGATATCGACATGAAGGTGGACCAGGGGTGACTCTAGAATTTGTTTGTACGATATGGGTATCAAATGAAAGGTGTTAATGAGTATTTTAAAAAGGAGTTGGCCTTAGTTCTATATGTGGACGCCTTTTCGAGATATCGCCATAAACGTGGACCAGGGGTGACTCTAGAATGTGTTTGTACGATATGGGTATCAAATTAAAGGTATTAATGAGGGTTTTAAAAGGGAGTGGCCCTTAGTTGTATATATGAAGGCGTTTTCGAGATATCTACCTAAATGTGGACCAGGGTGATCCAGAACATCATCTGTCGGGTACCGCTAATTTATTTATATATGTAATACCACGTACAGTATTCCTTCCAAGATTCCAAGGGCTTTTGATTTCGCCCTGCAAAACTTTTTCATTTTCTTCTACTTAATATGGTAGGTGTCACACCCATTTTACCAAGTTTTTTTCTAAAGTTATATTTTGCGTCAATAGACCAATAAAATTACCATGTTTCATTGCTTTTTTTGTATTTGGTATATAATTATGGCATTTTTTTCATTTTTCGTAATTTTCGATATCGAAAAAGTGGGCGTGGTTATTGTCCGATATCGTCCATTTTAAATAGCGATCTGAGATGAGTGCCCAGGAACCTACATACCAAATTTCATTAAGATACCTCAAAATTTACTCAAGTTATCGTGTTAACGGACAGACGGACGGACGGACGGACATGGCTCAATCGAATTTTTTTTCGATACTGATAATTTTGATATATGGAAGTCTATATCTATCTCGATTCCTTTATACCTGTACAACCAACCGTTATTCAATCAAAGTTAATATACTCTGTGAGCTCTGCTCAACTGAGTATAATAATTTATAATCGACTGCAATTATAGAACAAAGAGGATTTTCTTCAAAAATACACTTACGGTTCAGCAGCTGTGATGAGTGCGTTCCGCTATAAAGATTTGAAAACATCTTTTTTGTTTATATTAAATATTTATTAAATATTGATTCTACATAATAACTAAAGAATGTCGTTAGTATCATTTTAATATTTAATAATTTGTAATTTTCTTATACGCAGGGATTCGAAATAATGTATCTATAGGATACAAACATTAATTACTCCACTATGTTATTTGATATGGATTCGATAGTTTGTTTATATTTTTGGCCCCAGAGCCTAGATAATTAGAACAGTTGTCCAAAGGGTTGATTCATCCTTTTATTTGTCGCAGCAGCCTTTGTCACATTGACAAGTTCCACCGCCGGAACCGCAACCACAATTTCCTTGGCCTTGTGTGCCACATTTGCAACCTGAATAACGAAAATATTTTTAGTTTATAATTTATTTAATAATTTGGGAAAAATTTAAACAACGTGACATCAGGACGGACAAGGCGACAGCTGTTTCGATTATACCTTGTAAATCTCTTCAAAGCCTTTTCTCCCGGGAGTGGGAGTCGAACTCGCACTCCTACGATAGTTGAAATGGTTATAAACGCATTCAGCTACGTCATGCCTTAGTTGTTGTAAAGTTTTTCCCAATTGCCTTCTTTTTTTGCATATTTTAATCTTTTACACATTGCATGCTTCGTATGCAATTATGTGTTAAAGCTGTGCTTGGTACTTTGGTTTTGTTGCTGTTTTTGTTCTATTTATAGAACTACAACGAATTAACCAATTTTGTCTGTTTGTATGATTTTAATAATTGGGGATTACCCATATTGCTTTTTTTTTAAATGTATGAAAACATTTATTTGAAGCAATTTTTTAATTTTATAATTTATTTAATAATTTGGGAAAAATTTAAACAACGTGACATCAGGACGGACAAGGCGACAGCTGTTTCGATTATACCTTGTAAATCTCTTCAAAGCCTTTTCTCCCGGGAGTGTTTAGTTTAATTCTTGAGTCAGCGAAAACATTTGGTAAAAATAATTTGGTACTTCTTCTATACAAATTTTTATTTAATTTTCTACGCGGAATAAAATTTAATTTTTTAAAGAACAAGTTCTATTTAAAAAAATGAGCACTCGAGCAATGGATGAAACTGTATGGTTAATTTAATATCCAGTTTACATTCCAAAACACGATATCGATATAAGTTTCGAGGAACGAAACCAGAACACGTCAGAAAATTTAAACCGTTTCGGTTTCGCTCCTTAGTTTTCTGCCCAGTTATAAACTTCCTTTTAAAACAATTGTGCAACAAAACTTACCAGTTCCACAAGGGCACGGCATTTCTCTCAGATTATTTTTGTTGTTATTTGGAATTCTACTGCTAAAAATTTGCAATGCACAATTTCTTTCTGCCGTGCGTGATCTAATGCCAAAACTCACTGATCATCAAAATTTGATTGAGTTGTGCTTTTATATTTAGCCTCTCTCATAACTACATAACTACCTGAATCCCATCTCGTCAGTAACAATTTCTCGTTCTTGTGACTCTGTAGTGCTGTGTGCAACAGTGTAGGATTAATTCTCTATGTTTGTTTTTATGTGCAAATATGTAGACCGATTGACTTTCTTTCTTGTTGTAGGTTTGTGATGTCGCTATTAATTGAAATAAGTTTGAGTACAAACCAGTATTTTCTCTAATTTAAGGCCAGAGCTTCTCAAATAATTCTTTCAGAACATCTGCGTCACAAAATAACAAGGCAACAATGTGAAGAGCCATTAAAAACCTCAAATGAAACAGTTTGGAATGTATTTTAAATAGACGTTTCACCGTATCCAGTAGCAGAAGAAAGGGCGAGGAACTTGGTTTCATGTGGAGCTTGTTTGTTAAAAACGAGATACAAAGACCCTTCTAAAAATATGTTTACCAGATTTACATTAGATACGATACACGATATTTAGAGAATTTGTATTCTTTATGTCATAAAACCTATACATAGGGACGTCGTTTTTCAAATTTGTATACATGACGAAAACAATCCTTTCCTCCTCATAGCTCCAAACTTTTTGTTTGCAGTTGGGTTTTTAGAAAAACGTTTAATTTTTCGATTTTCCGGCATCTCTTGTCAAATTCGGTTTCCAGACAAAATTTTTCGTTATAGCTTGATCAATATAAGGCAAAAGCTTGACTCCCTTGATAAGTGTTAACCGACTAGTTTGTGAAGCACTGCTTGACTTACGACAAACTCTCTTATACATAAGGTGTATCCGTAAGACCGTATGATCGTTGCCATTGTGATCAGAAAATTGTAGATCCATCTCTACATCTGTCCATAGCTATAGCCAATACATTTATATAAGTATGTATCATCAATATTACTAAATTTATTTTCAACTTATAAAAAGATATGTTTGTATGTACTTCCGGTGCAGTGAAATAACGCCCATGAGCTTTATTTTCCTTAAGAAATTAGATTTTCAGGAACTTAATATGAAGCGGCGGCGGCGTGGTGTGGTGGTAGCATGCTCCGCCTACCACACCGAGGATCCTGGATTCACGCCCCGGGAAAAGCAACATCAAAATTTTACAAATAAGTTTTTTCATTTATTCAAGGTTCGATTCGAGCTCAAGACCAGAACAATAACAACAATTATCATTAGAAAAAAATTATTGTTCTGGCCTTGAGCTCGAATCGAACTTTGAATCATTTATCAATAGTCCGATAAAAACAAGAACAATTGTTTTTTCAATTAGAAAAAAGCTTTTTTAAGCCGGGTCGCTCCCCGAAAGTGATTTAGCAAGCACTTTGAGTTTATTTTTGCCATTTGGAAAAATTAAAAAGGAGCACGAAGCAAATTAGAAGAATCTCAGCCTAAAATCTCTCCCGAAGCTATCGCGCCTTGCAAGTATTTATTTTATTTTTTCATATCAACACTTTCATGTATAAAATGTATTAAAGAAAAAAGTATATAACTCTAAGAAAATAGCAAAAACAGAAAAAAAAATTTATCAATTAAAATTAAAAAATATTAAATTGAATTAATTAATGTAAAATCAACTTTATTTTATTATTCAGATGTATTTATAGCATTACCTTATTCAATTTAATTTCGTTCTATTCCTTTTTATTTATTTATTTTTTTTTCTTTTATATTATTTCATTTTACTCTATTTTTATACTCAGCGTGCTTTGCACACAGAGTATATTAACTTTGATTGGATAACGGTTGGTTGTACAGGTATAAAGGAATCGAGATAGATATATACTTCCATATATCAAAATTATCAGTATCGAAAAGAAATTTGATTGAGCCATGTCCGTCCGCCCGTTAGCACGATAACTTGAGTAAATATTGAGATATCTTCACCAAATTTGGTACACTATCTTATCTAAACCCAGAATAGATTGGTATTGAAAATTAGCGAAATCGGATGATAACCACGCCCACTTTTTATATATGTATATATAATTTTGGAAAACACAAAAAACTTGATAATTTAGTAAATAATACACCTAGAATGTTGAAATTTGACATGTGCACTGATATTGAGACTCCTGATAAAAATTTCGAAAATTTTTTTAAAACGGGCGTGGCACCGCCCACTTGTGATAAAATCAATTTTACAAATATTATTAATCATAAATCAAAAATCGTTAAACCTATCGTAACAAAATTCGGCAGAGACGTTGCCTTTACTATATGGAATGGTTTGAAGAAAAATCAACGAAATCGGCTAAGGACCACGCCCACTTTTATATAAAAGATTTTTAAAAGGGTCGTGAACGAATAAAATAAGCTATATCTTTGAAAAAAAGAGCTTTATATCAATGGTGTTTCACTTCCCAACTGGATTTATAACAAAAAATAGGAAAAGCATCAAATTAAAAAAAATGGGCGTGGCACCGGCCCTTTTATGACTAAGCAATTTTCTATGTTTCAGAAGCCTAACTCGAAGAAAAATTAACGGATCGTAATAAAATTGGGTACACAAATTTTCCCTATAGCAGGAAATATTTCTAGAAAAAATGGACGAGATCGGTTAAAGACCACACCCACTTTTATATAAAAGATTTTTAAAAGGGTCGTGACGAAAATAATAAGCTATATCTTAGCGAAAAAGAGCTTTGTATCAATAGAATTTTACTTTCTAAATTGAATTATAACATTAAATTTGAAAACCAAAAATTTTTGAAAATGGGAGTGGCACCACCCCTTTTACGACTAAGCAATTTTCTATGTTTCGGGAGCCATAACTCCAAGAAAAATTAACATATCTTAATGAAATTGTGTACACATATTTTCCTATAGCAGAAAATATTTCTAGTAAAAATGGACGGGATCGGTTAAAGGCCACGGCAACTTAGATATAAAACAAGTTTAAAAGGGTCGTAGACTAGAATAATAAGCTATAACTTAGCAAAAAATAGTTTTGATTTAATGATATTTCACTTATCAAGTTTTATTGTAAGAGGAAATGTGGAGACATTTTTTTTTTTAAACGGGCGATGCCACGTGTTATGTAGAAAAGTAATTTATCTGAAATTAAATGTACAATTGAAGCTCACGCTGAGTATATAATGTTCGGTTACACCCGAACTTCTTTTATTTTTTTGTTGTTATTTTGGTTTATTAAATATAATTTAATTTATGTATGTTTGTTTAATGGTGCGTTCAGTTTATACTTATATTTAAGAATTCATGAGCTTAACACCGGCTTATAATAATTGAATTTCATATTGCGATGGACCCATTTCGAAAACCGCCAACGTAATCATCATCAGGCAATTTTGTAATGTTATCAAAGGTTTCACCGGGATTCGAACCGTGAATCACATGGTGAAACTGCAGTAGCCTTTAACCACTAGGCCATCCTGCTTTGTTTTCATGCTTAATTCAGTTTTTCTCATTTCTACACTAACAACACAATTGAGGCATTTTATCTCTATATTAATTTGTGTGCCATGTAGATTTGTTTTTGTAAAGTTGTCGTTGCGAATGAGAAGCTTTGTAAACTCGGGCTCAGTTGTACATATTTATGTATGTTTGTTTAATGGTGTGACTTTCTATGTTAGCTTGCGCCAATTTCTCCCAAATTGCTAAATAAATTAAAATTAAAAGTGCCTTAAAAATGGTTTCATACATTAAAAAGGAAAGCGGGAAATGCCTGCTTGATTGATAATAATTTAATTTAATTTGGTTTGGTTTAAATGAATTGAATTGAAATTAATTTAATTTAAGTTTACTTAATTTTATTTTATTTCTTTTTATTTTATTTTATTTTATTAATTTAATTTCTTTTTTCAATGGGCAAGAAAAACAATTTTTCCGGGCAACAACACCTGAATCTACATATATTTATTTGAGTTTTTTGGCGACGTGTAATACTTTGTTAACTCAGCCTGATGTGGCAAATTATATTAAGTGTATGAATCGAAAAAAAAAATACCCCGGTCTCTCACATGCATTTCATGTAAAAAAGTACTTGTAGGGGTTTTTTTTTTAAGTGGGATGAAACCAAAACCTCTGGCCACACTGACCATATCATTGATTTATGTCCCACTATCACTCATTTATAAACAAAGTTCGTTAAGTCATAAAAGCTTAAGAGAAAGATTAACAATAGCAATACAATGGAGCACAACAATGGCGTATATAGATATATGTATATGAATACACATTAGGGTGTTCGATTAGTTGACCTATCCAGCAAAATTGGGTTTTGAGTAAAACTTGCAATATTTTTTGGAAATTTTCAGTTTAACATTATCTTCAACACCCGGGGTTTGACCAGACGGCCTATAAATCGATTTGCATACCAATCGAGCTATTAAGGGTATATTGGAATTTCTATAATATATACAGGGTGTACATAAATGTATGACTACCCATAAACAAGTGATGGCCGGATGTAAGTATATTCTATAAAACGAAAGAAAAGAGGGTCGGTAAACTGTCCATGGTTTTAAAAATTTTAAAAATTCTCTACCTTTAGTTTATACATGTTGGCGGTAGAAACGAGATTTATAGCTTTGCACCACCATAACTTAAGAGAGAGCAGCAAAATTAACACATAAATTGAGCATGTCGCTCTGCAGCCAAGATTTAATTGAAATTTTATTTTTATACATTTTTTATTAGAGATCAACAAAGTTTATTTCTTTTAATTTGTATATACATATTTACACAGTCAAAAGATTAGTTAACATACACAATCCACTTCCATTTACTTATAAATAAGTTATGCCATTTAAAAAATTTATTCATTATTAAATAATTAAGTTCAGTTTTTAGTTGGTGTTGTTTTATTTGTCGTCTTTTTTAGTACCACATTTGCAAGAGCAACCGCAAGCACAGCAACCGTTTTGATGTTGGGTGGCACATTTGCAGCCTACAGTTTGGGAGAATCATAAAGTTATTGTTTAGGATTTGGATACACACACCTAGATCAAAATAGTGATCAACTCAAAAATTCACTATGTTTTGGAAAGCCAAAAAAATAATTAATTTCATATGCGCCAATGCAATTTTTAGTATTTACCAAGTCCTCCCTGGGTAGTAAGGTTAGAACTATAAATTGAATATTACAGGACCAACTTAAAACATTTTCAAGGTTACTTTGGGATTATTTTAGGTATCGCTTTTGGACAACTTCAGGATCATTTCGAGGTTGTTTCGAAACGATTTCGGAAGAGTTACCGGATCATTTCAGGTTTGTGTGGGACTATTTTCGGAACTATATCGAGACTAAAACAATTTGGAACGATTTCAGGATAATTTTGAAATTATAAAATTATTTCGGTGCAATTCTGGGAAAATTTTTGATTATTTTTTGATTCGAGACTATTTCAAGACGAGCTTGAAACAGTTTCAAGATTACTTCGGGTTTATTTTGGGTTTCATTCCACCCTGAACTTGCTTAAGTGCCAATATAGTATAATTTTTTTTTTTATTTTGAAACGATTCTGATGCTTTTCTGAAATATCTAAAATAAACCCGAAGCGATCTTCAACTCGTTGCAAATTGGCCCCGAAATATTCTCGAAATTATTCCGGAAACAGACTCAAAATGGTTAAATGGTTTCGAAATAGTAACGAAATGACCAAGAAGTTCTCGTGGAATACCAAAAGTAGTCCCGAAGTGATGATCCTGTAACAGTCGTAAAATAGTTTCAAAAAAGTGTCGAAATTACTTCAAAAATATTCCCGAAGTGAACCCGAAATGATGCCAAAGCTTTCCCAAAACAGTCTGGAAATATGTAGTCTCAAAATGATTCAGAGGTTGTTCTGAATTGATACTTAAAATAATTATGAAATGATCCTGAAGCTGTCTCAAAGTGATACATAAAATAAACCCGAATGTATACGGAAATCGTTCCAAACTGGCCTCGAAATAGTCTCAAAGGGATTCTGAAACTAATTCAGAAGTGATTCCGAAATTTCACCGAAATAGTTTCGAAATAATTCTTAAAATAATCCTGAAGGGTTCCGGAAGTCATCCCGATATGTTTACGGAACAGTCCCAAAATGGTCCAAGAACATATGCACGATATCATTCCATCCCCTTCAAAATTCAATCCGTTACGCATGGGCAAATATTATTTGACATGCACACGCATCCCCCCTTTACTAAATGTCATGATGATTCCATCTCTAATTGAATGAATTGATATGTCCACTTTTGATGGGAAAACAACGATAAATCTCTGTTTCATAGTATAATTCGATATGTCCTACTTAGTTCTAAACAATATAAAAGACAAGTCCAATTTTTACTGCCCCTTTTTTCTTTGACCGCACTTTTACGGATATGTTTATAAGATTTGCTGTTATTCACTCTTAATATTAATACCGTTCTCACCGCAGACCAATCAAATAAAATCTATAACTGAAGTTAAGTCATATTTAACTTTTTCTTCTGAAATCGGCTTTTAAAGTTACTCATACGCCCCGTAGCGTTACAAATTATTTAAAATAGTTCTATGTAGCTTTTCTATTATACAGTTAAATAGCATATTTAATTGTAATACATATGTACATACCAACAATTTACCAAATGAAGTAGCAGTTCTCCCCTTAATTTCTGACAGTTATTTTTCCCCAAGGTTTTTTAAAAATTGTTTGCAAAGCAAAATTTTCATATACGATTATAAAGCACCTGAAAATGATTGCTTTCGGGAAAATTTCTATAGCTATGTAATTATCCATACAGTCGCACATGGATATGTACATGGATCTTAAGACGTCTACTCTTTGAAAATTTATCAAAACATCGTTTTTATCAATTGAGTCTACTTTTTATACCAGAATTCATACAAAAATTCAACTTCTACGCTTACCACTTCCACAAGGGCAATTCATGTTTGAAATTAAAACTTGAAAGTATTTTTTGGTGAATACTGCTTTTGATTTATTTGAAGCTTTGCTACGTATGACTAGCACATTTGATTCAATGCCAAATACTAAAATAAAGTTGCAAAGCCCTTGTTAAAGAATAACAAGAACAAGACAAAGCATAATTGTGTATAGTAAAATAGTAAACGATTTGTTTATTTGATTGCTTTTTTTTTGAAGAATTGTTTACGAGTGCATTTATAAACGCAATTGCTTATCTGAAATCAAAGCAGTGAATCAAAACACTTTGAATCACACCAATGCACAGTGGTCGGTCTTATATGGAGTTGGTGGCCAAAAATACTTCCGGTAGAGATATCAAGGTGAAACATCGGTCACAGCTTTACAAATATGTGATAATTATTTTTTCATAATATTGGTGCGGGTGACACCTTTATACCGACCCACCACCACCCACTTTCACCGCATGCATACAAAAAGTAAGTAGATGTGGGGGCAAAAGTGGTAAGATGTGTCTATCGCAAATACAATGTTTAATAGGATTAAATAAATAAATTAAAGTTATTAAAAGATCTTGCATACATAACAATAAAAAAAACCAAAAACACACACAAAATTTTACATTTGCATATCGTCGACTGGATAAAATAATGTCGTATGTTACATCTGAGTACATATGACATACGACAATAATTTATCAGATTGACGCTATGAGAAAACTGTCGCAAAACATAGTTAGTGGCAGAAAATGGCAGCTGATATTAACACTTTAGAATCTTAAAAGTATGGCTAATAATAGGATATAAGTCCCAATGTGAGGACCGGTGAGGAACCCAACTAAAACTTTAGCTGAATTTGAAATATTTGTGTAAAAAACACTAATAAAGGCACTGGTGAAATTTTAAATAACAAAAAAGAACACAACAATCTAAAGACACTAAAAATGTTTCGAAATGAAGTAAATACCTTTGGCTTCAATATTCATTTTTACTTATTTCAATACAATGATACTTTATGTATTTTTAAATAACTTAAACTTGCACTTTATTTTTAACATGCTCACAATGCAAACACCAACTAATACCATAACCTCACTTTTGAAGCTATTCTTAAAGAGTACAGTTCGAATACAACAAAAACAAATATACCTTTTAAAAGGCTGTTTTAATAAGAGATACTAACGATACATTTGGTGACAAACTTTTCACTTAGATTTTTTTATTTTTGGCCTGTGGAACCGACCACTTGTGCAATGAGATTTTAGTGATGCAATTATAACTTGGACCGATATACCGCCTAGGAGACTAAAATCGAGATACCCTTTTTCCTACAAATTGGCGGGACTAACATGTTATATGCCGGCTCCGAACGGCAACCTCAAGGCAGATAAATTTTTGCTGAGAAATTTTTCTTAAGTATTGTGATGCTACTTTTTTTCGGAATTAAATGTGGCATTGTTGGCATGATAGGTTTGCACACTTCCTCCATACCAGACGGTCTTAATTTAATAATGATAATAGCAATAATATTGATAGCCCCAGCAAAAACTCGCTGGACCTTTTTAAGTAAAAAAGTAGTATATACTTGTAATGGCTTGCAACAAGTTTTTCTGTGGCCTACTAAAAAACCCAAATCCATTCCCATGATAAAGTGATGCCAACGATGTTTTGTATGGTTAAAGAACGTTTTATTTCATTATACTATAGACCGCTTGCGAATCTTCTGGACCCGCTTTTGTGAGCCGGAAGTGAGTGGATGTTATTACATGATACGAGTTTGGTTTAACTTGGGTGAAAGTGACTGTTTGCGTTTAAAGACTGGATTCTGCTGTACCGACTCTTCTATTTTATAAAACATCAAACTCGTATCAAAGTGGATCGATATAAAACTAGTCCGAAAGGGACAAATCAGAAAATTCCGACCAAATTTGAGTTAAAATTGGGTTTCGGTACCAACCCATGACCTCTCATATGCCGGAGTATTTTATCTATTTTATTTACGATATTTGAACTTGGATTTTTTTGGTGAATTTTGAACTGGCTTACGACTGATATATTCCTATTAGAAACCTCAAATATCGTTGGACATGTCCATCTTAAAAGTACCAGCTGTTTACATGTAAAAATGGCAGTTGACTGACTGCCCTGTAGAAACAATGGAAGGCAGTCAAGCAAAGTAATAGTTCCACACTACAGACTCTGCATTCTCTAAGTGTGAGTTTTGAAGTTATTCAAAATAAAAGTGTACAAAACTCACTCTGCTAAATGGATACACAGCGTGACAGGATCAAAACTTGTACCGACAGCGACAAAGTCTCAGCTTTATATATATGTAAATTAATATATCAAAGGCAGATACCATCTACGAGTGAGACAGTTAAGAAAGCGATATAAGATTATGCGGCGGGCTAGGAGGCTAAGAATATACCCGTGGTAGGCATACCTGTCGGGGGAAGCTACTAAAATCCACAGATCCAAAGTTTCTGGGGGTCAAAAAATCATTTCTGAGCCAGTCGAGTAAGTACCAGAAGGTGTTAGTATCGGGGCGAACCGGCTTTTATCCGGCAAAGAAGTGACCACATTCGCATAACTCCCCCAATACTTTGGGAGTGGTCTTGCTATTGCAACAACAACAAAAAAGTTTAAAATTGGCATTAGATTGCGAGCTGGTACGGAATCTTAGTGTATCTGTTGCGACCAAGCGCGATTATTTGCAGGCTAGTTGGCTTGAAATTCATATTAGCTTTTAGGTAGTTTACAACTAGTTGATTTCTCTGCAGGATAGTACCCATTAAATAAATAAATAAATGTAAGACGCGATAACCTCCGAAGATATATTAGGCCGAGCTTCGCTTGCAATTTACGCAGTGCTCCTTTTTAATTTTTATTACAAATCGGCGGGACGGGATCTACTTGTTTTAGGCAGGCCTACTCTGAACGGCATCTGCGAGGCAGATGAGTTTTCACTGAGCGCTTTTCATGGCAGATACACTCGGAGTGTTTGCCAAACACTGCCGAAGAGCGACCCCGTTAGAAAAAATTTCTTCTAATTGAAAAACTTTTTTTCTAAAATTTTGATATTGCTTTGCCCGTTGCGTGAACCCAGGATCTTCGGTGTGGTAGGCGAAGCACGCTACCATCAAACTATGGCGGCCGACGTGTATGCATTGCTTGGAAGAAAATAACGTATAAGTGCCCTGCAGAAAAAACGGGAGAGATAGTTTGTAATGGGTTTACTGACTACTTCCGCGCTGGTGCTAATCGAATGCACTGATTTATACGTTAGGTCTGTAAAGGGGGAAATTTCCATTTCGTAGGATATCTCAATGTTAAAAATGTCTGTTGAAAGCACTGCGCGATAGTATGAGAACTAGTACCGTCTCTTATTGCCATAGTTATGCATTAGTTCGGAACTAGTGTGATTCGCTGCAGGGTGAGTATAATGATAGCCGCGAGAGACTTATTATCTTATTTTTCTTGTTGTTTAACTGATAAAGAAATGCGACAAGCACAACTTTGTATTAAAGTGTTTATGTATATTGTTTTTATTTATTTTTCAAAAGTGGCATGTGTGTGTATGTATGTAGTTGTGTATAAAATTATACACTTACATTTTTAGAAATAAATTATTGATTACTTAATACTAGTAAAGTACGATTACTTCCACAAATGTAATTTGAACGTTGACTTTTATTGACCACATTTACAGTTGGAACCGCAACCGCAACTGCTGCTTTGTGTTCCTGAGCCGCATTTGCAAACTAAAAAAAAAGTAAACAAGAATGCAAAATAATAGTAAATAAATATGAACATGTAGGCAATTGCTTTTTAAACAATTTCTAAACCCGCATTATTTCACCTACCACTGCCGCAGGGACAGCATTTGCACGCTGAGCCACAACCGCAGGTACCACTTTTAGGCTCCGAGCCGCATTTGCAACCTAAAATAATACTTATAAAAAAAATTAAATTTTTTATTGAAATGGTTTGTAGAAAACACTATGAAACAGAATAAAACACTATCAGGCCAGTTTTAATAATCTTTTCCGTGTAGACTTTCCTCACTATCATAAAAAAATGTTTGGACAAGAGGAAAATCTTCCCGGAAAATTTATTAAGAAAAATATTCATAAGTCTTAAACATATTTATTTCCATTTCACGTTTTCTTAATATCAACTTACCGCTTCCACATGGGCAAGGCATTTTTGTTGTTTATTAATATAACTTTTCTTTACACTTGAAAAAATAATTTTGCTTGGAAGCAATGAAAACTTTTTGTATCACTTTTTAAGTTTAGCTTATTGAACACCAAATGTTGCTACACTGATCTGTTCGTTGTTACTCCTCTCGATTTTATACACAACAAAAATACTTGATTAGGGTTCGGTGCTTGGAGTTATCTGGCGTGTCGTGTGCAAAGAGTTGGCCGAAGTCTTTGGAAGCTGAAGTGCGGTGTGCAACATGTTTACTTACAATTTCGTTATTTTGTATGCTCATAAGTTAGTAGATATGTATGTATATCTGTTTGGTTATTAACTTTACTTGGCGGTGTGCACAAACAGTAGAGCAATGCTATCACTTTTTAAAAGTCAAGTATGAGACGCAGTAGGAATGTTTAGTTATAACAACGTCCATTAATTTTTTGTATTGCTTAATTGAATAATATGAATATATATTATAAAATATTATTTTTATAAATAATTTTATATATATTTACCTTATTTTGGCTATTTTATTTTGTGAGTCAAATGTGACTCCTGAACTTACCAAACACAATTTTGTTTACCACGTTCAATGAGTCACATGTGAACATATAGGACCATAAGAAATAATTTAAGTTTTCGAATCACAATAACGTTAATTGATATATATATGTCAAAAGCGTGTATTAGTGTGCTTTTTTGTTTAATTGAAGTTAGAAGTATATATAAAAATTGAAGAAAATGAGAAAAAGGTATCAGAAAAACAATTTCGAAATTTTCTTTCATTTTCCTAAAGCTTAGGTCTTTTGATATACGCTCACATAGAATTCAAAAAAATATATAACGACACGCTCATACCAACAAAGCGTCTTTAAGTTGTATAAAGAAATTAGTCACATGTGACTCATGAACTTATTTCAATAATCATTGGACAGGGAAGTTGACAAAATATATTTAATTACTTTGAAGAATATAAAATATGACCATATTCGAATTTTACGGAAGTTCACTACACAGTTATGCATGTTTGGTTACATAATTTCAAATCGGGTTCAGTATTGAGGTCGTCTGTGAAGGTTCACACAAAACGTAAAATATCCAAAACTTAAAAAAATGACCTTATAATATGTTCTATCGAAATTTTAAATCGGGAATGTAAGCAATGCAACCAAACCGTCGTTAAAATTAGCTGTGTTTTTTTACATGTGTATACATGTGCACATAAAATTTATATGGTCTACTTAGTGGGTAACTTTATCTACACTTATGAAATTGTTGCGCAGCAAAATATTACTGCTGAATTTCAGTACGCATTATACTCAAATGCAAATGAAATGTGTCTCTCCATTTTATGTCTACACTATTCTCCACTTCTGTGACCGAAAAGTGTATGAGTCTACTATTTATCGCAAACGAATCAGCTATAAGGGCCAATTAATGGGGACTTATCCATAACCAGATAAAACAGCTTATCGAACCAACCTTATGGAAATCAATGAAATCAATTAATGGTGCCATACCATAACTCTAAAGCCATACCCATATCATAGCCAACCAATTGGTTTTTGGTTTTTCGCCATATTCATAACCTAAAAATATTTGAGTTGGTGAATTTATTAACTTTTTGTATATTTTATTTATTGTTGTGGATACGTTTTGACTAAGAGACTTATTTTTTGTGGAATATGTTTGTAATTTTTTGCGTTTTCCCCATTTTTATGAAAATGTCAGCTGTTTAAGGTTATGGCATCATTAATCGATCACAGTGGAGATGTTTAAGGATATGGGTATGGTTACGACTATGGGGTTATAGTTAAGGAAGTTTAATTGGCCCTATAGGTTATACACTATGATCAACAGAGGTGGACAACCTATTTTTTAGCGAGCTATTAAAACACTGCCGCGAGTCTTCAATAATTGCCGCTAGATGGGTATCCGTTACATTATCTAAGTGGTGATAAGCCTTCTTTTAACCGCGAATGCAGTGGTATATACATGTGTTTAGAAAAATAATCGATTATCAATAAAAGAATAGTTGTTCGATTAGTAACAGATTCGACCATTCGAATAATTTCTTTTTGTAACTTTTAAAGAGTTCTGGGATTCGAAAAGACGGTGTGGAATTATTTTAAGCCCTCTGCTGCACACATATTTTGCCCTTTGCTTGTTTTACTTTCAGCCATTTAAGGGTGTCTGAATTTAAGGTAAGAGGTTGGAAACGTGCATGCTTCGTTATTTTGACATTCTGTTCATGAAATTAAAAGTCACACTAAGTAGCATGTGCGAGCCTTGATATGTGCAAGGTCAGGTATACGTTCAGTCTCGGTTTTGCTTACAGTTTCGGCTTTGATTCCGGTTTTGATTCCTAGCTGGGCTCTATTCCGGTTTTCATCTCTTACACTTTTTTCGCTTCCTTTCCTCTCTCTTCCTTGCCTCTTTTAACTTTGTTTCTTTCCGTAATCGTAACCACAACACCAAGTATAGTTATCATAGTTATTCTTCTTGGCTTCTTTTCCCCTTTGACTTCTTTACGTTTATTTTTCTTTCCCCTTTTTTATATGTTCTACTTTTCTCCGTTTTGGTTTTTCTCATTCGTTCATCCCCTTAACTAATTTCACGTTAACTCAACCAATTACATTTAGATAAGTTTTAAGTGGGGATTACTCTTATTGCTTTAAATGTATGAAAAGATTTATTTGAAGCAATTTTTTAATTTATAATTTATTTAATAATTTGGGAAAATGTTTAAACAACGTGACATCCGGACGGACAAGGCGACAGCTGTTTCGATTATACCTTGTAAATCTCTTCAAAGCCTTTTCTCCCGGGAGTGGGATTTGAACCCGCACTCCTACGATGGTTGAAGTGTTACAAACGCATTCAGCCACGTCATTTCTTAGTTGTTGTAAATCTTATCAAAATTGCCTTCTTTGCATATTTTCTTTCATTAACAGTCCATACTTCGTATGGCATCATGTGGTAAAGTTATGCGTTGGTAAGGCGATTTCAAAGAAACTTGGTGTTGTTGCTTTTGTTCTATTTATAGAACTACAACGAATTAACCAATGTTGTCTATTTATATTATTAAATAAATTACGTTAAATAAATTACATTAGAATTTGCAGGATTCCTCCATATCGGGAATAACGATGTTTACCGATCGAGACGTTTCTGATGCAGACTAAAAATTAAACCGTGTGCCCATTACTAATTTTGACTTGAGCTTAAATTGTTTAAATATTTTCTTTAAATTTGAGTGTTCCCTGTTGTTCTTGCAGTCGCAAGAAACCCAATTCGACAAGTACTTTCTATTGCCATGTCCATTAGTTATCAAGTCTGTTAGTTGGATATTTCTCAAGGCATTTGGCTTGCAATTGGGGGATGTTGACAAAAAATGTACCCTAAAGTCTCTAGTGTGGGAGAGGAGGCCCTTGTTGCAAAGGTAAGGGTGTGATATTTATCATGGCCTTTGCCGCTGCTACAATGAGTATGAGGGGTGTCATGCCTAGCGGCAGACCTGCAGAACTACAGGGTTACTCTAGCCGTACCCAGCCATTCGCAGAAGAAATTATATAGGTTATTCACTTCGGCTTAAATTGGTTATCTTCTCATTTTAAATTTTTTATGATAACAGAGAATAGTAGGAAATAATCTTGCGGGGGATATGTCATGAACTTTCTACGCTATTCACAACTTCTATTATACCTGAAAGTTTAAAACGATGCCTCAGTAAAAAACCGCTGTACTTTAGGCCTATAGCCCTATTCAGGTTGGGTTGCGTTGTAGTAACAAACAATTTGTTTGTTAGCCTCTATGGTCGTCTTTGATTCCAGGCTACAAGAAACTGTATGTCTAGTCATAAATATTAATTATACGAAATTTCTTACTGGGTCAGTTAAAAGAAAAAGCTTACGTGAGTTAACAAATGCTTAATCGCTAATAACACACACACATACACAAATAGATATTATCAGTGAGGCCTACGCTTACTCGGGTCAAGCCGTGTGAAAATCCCCCAGTTAAAACTTTGCACACCACCCTAAAATTTTTTCCTGATATCTACAATCAGAGCATTTGCACACACCACCAACAAAAATTGAGTGAAACCAATAAAACGTTATTTCGTGCTAATAAATGTTGGAAGGCCATTTCTTTCGTTATAAAAACAGTAACTTGGATTAACCGCAATAACAGTTACCGATTTAAGGTTAAAGTGATCGTATTCAGTGTTAAAACTTACAACAAAAACTATAAATAAACTACAAATATGCCTTGTCCATGTGGAAGCGGTAAGCACATACATAAATAATTTAAATACCTATACTACTATACTCTATAACATAAAGGTATAATCAGATAAACTTAAGCTGGAGACATTGGTGCCTTATCGGTAACCGTATCGGTAACCTTTTAACAGCTGATTCGACCAACCTTATGAGAATCAATGCAATCGATTATTGGTGCCACTAAGGTCGTAACCGTATCGTAGCCAACCAACTGGGTTTTGGTTTACCGTCGTAACGATAAACAGCTGATTACGTTAGGGATACGGATACAGCGATACGACATACGGCACCAATGACTCCGGCTTTAGAAAGGATCCGGAATCAACCTACACAATTATATAATAATTATCAATTATGAATGTTATTACTTATAATCATTAAGTTACAACTTTATTTAATTGTTTTTGTATTTTAACATTTTTAGGTTGCAAATGCGCGACTGAGCCATCAAAGAAAGGTGGCTGCCCTTGCGGCTCAGGTTGCAAGTGCTGCCCATGCGGAAGCGGTAAGTTTTCTAATAACTCTTTAAAATATAACGAAAATAAAAAATAGTCTAGAAAACGTTGAAAATGTATGCGAACGCTTCAATGCAATGCCTTCTCATTCATATTTTTTGTTTATTTACTTTCAGATTGCAAATGCGGCGCACAAGGTCCAAGCAGCAGCTGCGGTTGCGGTTCCGGTTGCAAATGTGGCCAGTAAACTAATTTGATTTGCTGACAGTAACATTAACTTTTTGCTTTCTGTAATATAATACAACAAATAAATAAGCAATAATAACAAGTATATCAATTGAAAGGGTTTTTTTGTATTTCTACGATTTGTAACAAAGCCCATCGGTTGAAAATGGCCTGAAACAAAGGCTTCATTGCATTTAGCCCGGGAAACTTTACCCCAGCGGCTTAAGGGGCTTGGAATATACCAGCGGAAGGCATATCTGTCTAAAGAAGCGACTAACACCCACAGATCTGAAGGTTCGAGCGGTAAAAAAATCGTTCCTGAGGTAGACGGTGCTAGTAACGGAGCGTGCCGGAATAATGTCTTCTGCATCACCCTCTTTGCCTTTGGGGAGCTTTTTTTGTGGATACAACAATGTAATATAAATTATATTTATCCGAATCAGAAAGAGTTCCTGAGTGCATTTCATTATTTCTTTCTCCCTTCATTCTCTCCATTTGCATTTACATAGCGCTTTTCCTTCTACTCCAATTTCTATCTCGACTCTAACTCTACATCTTCATCTACTTTTACCTCAAACTCCACCTTTTCCGATACTTTTATGGCGATACTTTTTGGAATCGGCAATTTCCCCGCTCTATCGTATCGAATTTTCGTTAAAAGGTAGCGGCATTTATGCAAGGAAAGACCTAATCGACTAAATATACAGATCTGTATGTTTGTATCAAACTAATTTGTTTCGCGAGTTAAAACAAATTTTAAAGTTAATTTAATTAGAAAACGCAGACAACTTCACAATCAAAGTTGCCATTGATCATTCCTGTGCCGATTTTATATTGAACGCTTTGACAGATGAGTTAAGTGTACAGTTTAGGTGCGGTCCTACCTACTACAAAAATCGCGAGTCCTCTGTCGAAATTAAAGTTCTTGTCATAGCGTGCTTTGTAAACCCGGCGTTATTGCAACATAAATTTTACACACCCAAAAATGTATTGAGGCCTCATTTCACTATCGATATTTTAAGTATAGAGTCTTTTGATTCGATACTATATTGTGTGCCCGATACTTGATAAGAGTACAGTATCGATAGTTTGCATTCTATATCAGGTCCTTACCTGAATTTCTGATAGCAGAACCAGAATCCATCGTTTCAGACATAAATCCCGTATGAATAGAAAGCTTCACCATAAACGAAGTATGTTCATCCTACTTCGTAGGAACAACCCTCTAAACTTTTTCCTAATCTTTCTATTCACTCCTCCGTCCGTCTTTTTCGCTTCATCTCCATCTTCGTCTCATTCTATCTCTTTCTCAATCTCCTTCTCTCTTTTCTCTTCTCTAAGTTTTTCTCCTTCTTCTTCATCTCTTACTGCCAGTCCCAGAGGTGGTATGTATTTTGTTCCAGTCCCATTCCGAGCCTCAGTCCCAGTCCCACTCCGAGTCTCAGTCTCAGTCCCAGTCCTAGTCCTAATCCCAGTCCCAGTCCATCTCTGGTATACTTCCCGGAAAAAAGCATAGTAAATACTAATATAGGCACATTTATATACGAAATTTCAGGCAAATCGAATAGGACGTATGTAAATAGGTATGTGGGTATTATTAATTCTTGTCTTTATTTCGGCTTCGCATGCATATTTATCAGTTTTGCCAGGTTGATGCGACTAAATCGAATATCCCAATGAACTTTAGGGGTATCCGTGTCCATGTTTTGGCCTATATCTCGAGACTCTAGTCACTCAGCGGTGTAAAACTTACTCTGTGTTATAGCACACATCAACAGCTTCAATTTGATACCCATAATGAAAAAAATATTCTAGGTGTATCTGGGTCCACGTTTTGGGTTATATCTCGAAACCCTAGCCTCACAGTTGTATGAAAATTATCCTGTATTGCATATTGTATAAACACATTCTAGGGGTATCCGGGTCCACGTTTTGATCTCAAGACCCTAGGCACGTAGCGAAAAACAAGGTGGACGTTGGCCGATTCTCAGACCTACCCAATATGCTCACAAAATTTCATGAGAATCGGTGTAGCCGTTTCGGAGGAGTTATGCCTCTAACACCGTGACAGAAGAATTTTATATATTAGATTTATATATTGTACTAGCAGACCCGGCATACGTTGTTCTGGCCTAAATTTGGTCTATCTACATACATTTTTATAAGCTTTTTCCGCCTAACTCAGCGCTCGCCCCTCTACACAAGATAAGTTCAAAGTTCAAAGTTTATAAATAAATTTTTACATGTGAGACTATTATTGTCTCTTAACGTACATCAATATTTGGATATTTAATTTTTAATTTCTTAATTTATTTTTAATATACATTATGTTAAATAAATAGGTTATGAAAACTAATTAAATCAAAACACTATCAACTATTCGAGGTATGTATATTTGTATAAATGCTCAAAAAGGTATTTGAATAGTTTAGTAAAAAGAAAGAAAATAAAAGAAATATAAAAGAATGAATCTGATTCAAACAACAAAAAAAAAATATAAAAATTAAGAAACGGTATTATGCTTGTCCATTTTGCAGAAATTCAAATAATGCCAATTTAAAGCGCCTGGTATTGCGTTCATTTTTAATGCTATTTGGTAGTGAGTTCCATAATTTGATAGCACTGACAAAGAATGTTGTGGAAGATGTAAGATACTTATATCGTGGAACAATAAGGTTGCCAGTTCTGCCTGATTTCGAAAAACATAAATTGCTAAAGAGGTGTTCCGGTTCCCTTTTATGTATTAAATCGTGTAGGAAACCTAAATTGCGATAATTCAGAAAGCTAACAAGACTGCAGTTAAGTATCTTGGAGGAAAACGCCGATATATGATCAAATTTACGCATAGAAAATATATATCGAGCGCAGCTGTCTAAAGCCAGCTGCAACTTTTTCTGTGACTCACTGTCAATATTCTCGAAAATGATCCCCCCAAAGGATATCAGTGGAACGATAAGAGTTCTCACTAATTTCATTTTCACATTAATTGGAACTAAATCTGCTGTCTGCCACAACTTCTTTAGTACGAAGTCTATTTTGCTTAAAGTATAGTTTGCATGGTCCTTGCATCCAAGGTATGAGTTCAACTTAAATTCAAGGCTAGTAAATACAGACTCATAACTAATAGCAATGCCTTGCAAGAATAAAGTGAGCAAAGTCGTAACTACCTGTCGGGAATACGCCAAACACATAGCCTTGGTCTTAGAAGCGTTTAGATTTAATTTATTGTCATTTGCCCATGAAGATATGCGCTGGAGGTCTTCATTCATTCTGCACACCAGATCCTCTGATAGGCCCATCGGGCGAGAAAGATATACTTGAGCATCATCAGCATAAAAATGTATCGATACGCTCTTGGAAATATTTGTCATATCATTAATAAAAACAGAAAATAGAATTGGACCGAGAATGGATCCCTGTGGCACCCCCGAATCTACACGTTTCATCTCCGAGCAATTAGTTCCAACCACTACTTTCTGCGAGCGACCTCTAAGGTAATTTTCAAGCAATCTTACGGAACTATCAGAGAATCCGTAGTATTTATTTAATTTTAGTAAAAGAATAGAGTGATCCACTGTGTCGAAAGCTTTAGAAAAATCCAAAAGCGCCAGCACAGTTAATTCACCTCTGTCATAGGCTGGGCGGATATCTTCAATAATTTTGAGCATGGCAGTATTACAACTATGGAAGGCTCTGTAACCAGACCGAAATCTGTTGAGACAACAGCCGACGGTTTTTTAGCAATAGGAATAACTTTTGCTATTTTCCAAGCATCGGGAAAGGTTGACGTTGTAATTGAAAAATTAATAATGTGAGTCAGAGTTGGCACTATGTACTGTATTATCAGTTTCAAAAACCTAAGACTAACACCATCCTCACCAAATGCATTCGATTTAATTGCAATCATACTTTCCATGACATCGACCTCTGTTACTGTATTGAACTGAAATTCCTTTTCTGGTGTACGAAGTAAATTTTCATCAATGTTGAAGTTCCCGTAATTTTTTGTTTTGCATGACTGTAGAAAGAAACTGTTCATATCATCTGGATTTAAATCGCATTCTAAATTAATTTTTGCCCCTATACTTAGCGATCTTAAATTTTGCCACAGATTTTTAACCGGCAAATCAGTATCAAGCTGCGTTTCATAAAATTCTCTTTTAGAATTCTTAATTAGCAGTGTAGCATTATTTCTGGCTTGGCGATAAAACTCACAGGCTGTTTCCGTAGGGTCTCGCTTCCAACGACTATATAACCTATTGCGTGCTCTAATAACCGACTACACTTTTTCCTATTCTTTGTATTCACTGCTCCCTCCGTATCTTTTGCTTCATCTATCTCCATCTTCATCTCATTCTATCTCTTTCTCAATCTCCTTCTCTCTTTTCTCTTCTCTCAAGTTTTTCTCATTGTTCTTCATACCTTATTGCCAGTCCCCGAGGGTGGTTTGTATTTTGTTCCAGTCCCATTCCGAATCTCAGTCCCAGTCCCACTCCGAGTCTCAGTCTCAGTCCCGGTCCTAGTACTAATCCCAGTCCCAGTCCGTCTCTGGTCTACTTCCCGGAAAAAGCATCGAAAATACTAATATAGACAAATTTATATACCAAATTTCAGGCAAATCGAATAGGACGTATGTAAATAGGTATGTGGGTATTATTAACTCATGTCTTTATATCGGCTTCGCATGCATATTACATTAAAACTGTCAGCAACTGCTTTCATTTGATATCCATAATACACACACATTCTAGGGGTATCCGGGTCCATGTTTTGGCCTATATCTCGAGACCCTAGTCACTCAGCGGTGTAAAACTTACTCTGTACTAAAGCACACATCAAGAGCTTCAATTTGATATCCATAATGTGAAAACACATCTTAGTGTTACCCTGATCCACGTTTTGGCCTATATCTCGAGACCCTAGTCACCAATAGGTATGAAAACTACTACCCTGTACTAAAGCACTCATCAATCGCTTCAATTTGATACCGATAATGTAAAAACACTAGGCGTTCACGGGTCCACGTTTTGGCCTATATCCCGAGACCCTAGTCACCCAGGGGTATGAAAATTACCCCCTACTAAAGCACTCACCAGCAGCTTTCATTTGTTATCCATATTCTATAAACACATTCTAGGGGTAACCGTGCCCACGTTTTGGCCTATATTTCGAGACCCTAGTTACCCAGGGGTATGAAAATTACCCTCTACTAAAGCACTCATCAACAGCTTTCATTTGATATTTATATCCTATAAACACATTCTGGGGTACCCGGGTCCACGTCTTGGCCTATATCTCGAGACCCTAGTCACCTAGGGGTATGAAAATTACCCTCTACTAAAGCACTCATCGACAGCTTTCATTTGTTATCCAATATCTTATAAACACATTCTAGGTGTATCCGGGTCCATGTTTTGGCCTATATTTCGAGACCCTAGTACCCAGCGGTGTAAAACTTACTCTGTACTAAAGCATACATCAACAGCTTCAATTTGATATCCATAATGTAAAAACACATTCTAGTGTTACCCTGATCCACGTTTTGGCCTATATCTCGAGACCCTAGTCACCAATAGGTATGAAAACTACTACCCTGTCCTAAAGCACTCATCAACCGCTTCAATTTGATACCGACAATGTAAAAACACTATCTAGGCGTTCACGGGTCCACGTTTTGGCCTATATCTCGAGACACAGTCACCCAGGAGTATGAAAATTACCCTCTACTAAAGCACTAACCAGCAGCTTTCATTTGTTATCCCTATTCTATAAACACATTCTGGGGGTACCCGGGTCCACGTTTTGGCCTATATCTCGAGATCCTAGTCACCCAGGGGTATGAAAATTACCCTCTAATAAAGCACTAACCAGCAGCTTTCATTTGTTATCCCTATTCTATAAACACATTCCAGGGGTACCCGGGTCCACGTTTTGGCCTATATATCGAGACCCTCTACGTCGATCCTTAATTTCTTTGCTATAAACCTCCCTGAGTCCGAGACCTTTCCAACGAATGCAAAACCGTGGAAATCGGTTGGTGCGTTCTGGAGTTATGGCGTCAGGACGGAAACCCGACTTATTTTTATATTATAGATATATAAATAATTTATTAATTTGATTCATTTGTTAGGCCTTTTTTTCAAAGCTGGAAAAATTTCAAAATAAGAAATTTCAAATCGCGTACACACTTTTTCTTAAATAAAATTTTAAGTCTATTTTAATTTTCAAAATCATATTTTGTTTTATTACTTGGTGCAAAATTGTTCCACAAATGCAGTGTGAACTTGTAAATAACTGCATTAAACGCAAGCTGGGTAGCTAATAATGGTTTGTGTATTGGAAAAGTTGCGCGCCACCTAATGGCGACAATTGCTCGTTTCGCCAACAAACCGGAGAACACAGTGAAGGCGAATTGTAGAGAAATCTAAAGCGTAAAAAGTAATTATTTCTTTGGAATAGTTGCATGTTTGCCTTGGCGAGCTTGAGGATGTTGGCAGCTTGAGTACAAGGGAAATAAAAGCAAAATGTTGGAGTTAACTTTGCTCCGATAGGGCATGATTCAAGCTTCTTAAATTTTTGATGTCCAAATTATTGTTTTATTTAAATTGCATGTATTGGTTAAACGTATCGGTTTGGCGGGAGAAACATTGAAACTGCGCTTCTAGTGGTTTACATAAAATCTCATCATATGAATCTAAATGTGAAAATTTGGACGTTTGTCTTTTGGCTGAGCCGTAGCTGCTCAACGGATTGTGGGTTCAGATAGCGTAGTTTTAAGACCATTCAGGCTCTATTCCAGCGAGCTTTTTGAGACCACATCGTAACTATTTAGAGGTTATTATGCACCTCATTTGGTATTAATTCGGGATAATACCGAAATAGTTTTCGGGATAATTTTGTACTATTGCGAAAGCATTTTGGGACTTTATCTTGGTCCTCACAAAACCATACGAAGACCACTTAGGGGTTGTTTTCCCAATCAATTCAGACTATAGCGGGATAATTTTGGAATTGTTTTCGAAACCATTCCGGCGGCATTGCGTACAATCTCTTTATAATTTCGGAATCATTTCGATGCTATTTCAAGATTATTTCGAGATTATTTTGCTATAAGTCTGGGCCAAATTGGGGATCGTTTTCGGAATGAAGAGATAGTCCCGGCGATTGACTTCGTGATATTTTCGAAATTATTTTCGGTATAAATTTTGGGGTTATTTTCAAATAAAATCGGTATCAATGGGGGACATTACGTATTTGTCATAGGGACTATTGGGGATTAATTTCGCGGATATTACCAGAAGATATCGATTCTACATGCGGGATAACTTCATGATAATTTTTGAGACTATTAAGAGTCATTTGATTTCCGGAATAATTTCGGTATTGTTTTCATTTCGAGAATATCTTTGGATAATTTTCGGACTCTCCTCGCACATCTATCTTCCTATGGGTTATTTCGGGATTGTTTTTGAATAATTTTAGGATATTTTCATTTCAGAATCTTTCCGCGCTCATTTCTCGATTATCTTCGGATCGATTTCGGAGCATTTCGAGATTACAAAAAAAAAAAAAAAAAAAAATAAATGTAAGGCGCGATAACCTCCGAAGAGATCTAAGGCCGAGCTTCTCTTCCAATTTGCGTCGTGCTCCTCTTGATTTTTCCCTACAAATTGGCCGGACGGGACCTACATGTTTTATGCCGACTCCGAACGGCATCTGCAAGGCAGATGAGTTTTCACTGAGAGCTTTTCATGGCAGAAATACAATCGGAGCGCTTGCCAGACACTGCCGAGGGGCGACCCCGCTTAGAAAAATTTTCTTCTAATTGAAAAATCTTATTTCTAAAATTTTGATGTTGCTTTGCCCGGGAGTTGAACCCAGGGCATACGGTGTGATAGGCGGAGCACGCTACCATCACACCACGGTGGCCGCATTTCGAGATTGTTTTCGTATAATTTCGGGACTATTTGGGGATCATTAAGCAACTAATTAGGTACTCAAAACGAATCATATCGGAACTGTTTTTGGGAGCATCCCAAACCCAGATTGTTTTGGAGAACATTTGGTACCATTTTTGGGTTATGTTCGAGAAAGGTTTGAAATTGTTTTTGGGATAAAAAAGAGACTAGTTCGGACCATTTCAAGATCATATCGGACAAATTTCCGGATAACTTCGGGATTGTTATCAATATGGAGCTGTTTAGGACCATTTCGAGATTGTTTACTGGATAATTTTGATATTATTTTCGGAACTATTTGCGAAGCGTTTTGCGACTATCTCTGCAACATATGGGGACAGTTTTCGAGATCGATTCGCTTACATTTCGAGAATATCTTGTTACGGTCTGCTGTTATGGTCTACGGTTACGGTCCACTTGGAAGCGTTTTCGTGCGAACATACCTAGTGACTAGTGATAGGACCAAAAAGTTGCGATGCAAAGGTATCGAAAACAGGAAAGAAAAGATCTGCGATCACTAGCGAAAATTTGCCATGCGTTTCCGGGCTTGAAAACGAAGAAGGTGAAAAATTTGGGAAGCAGAAAGATAGAGCAGATACATATTTCTTTGCTCAACGACAACGTAGACAAAGAAACCTTAAATTATATATAAAGAGAAAAGCTACATTCACCGAAAAAGAAAAGAAGCGACACATAAAGCCGACAGCAGTGGAAAACCACCAATGCTGACTTGTAAAAGTGCTCCTATTAATTGCACACTGCTTGCCGTTTAACTGAGTCCCACATACTTATCGACCAACTACCCGGTCAGCACATTGGCAAAATAATTTATGTGAATATTTCTACGCTTTCTAATTGTGGCGAAGCTTTTAACTAGTATCGAACAGTTTGGAATCTTCCGTTTTTGCGATTTCCTGCGGACCAAAAAAGACATTTAAGAAACATTTAACGAATCTTGCTGATACGACAGCATCGACAAGTCCGAATTCAGATAACAATTTTTTAATAGTACCAGCACAAGCGAAATCGCTAGGTGATCAAGTAGGAAGCCAACTAACTAGATCAGCTGTTATGTCGAATATCTGTTTTTGCCATCGACCACTGCTTTCCTCAACAGGAGACTATTAAACCAACACCTCCGCCTCCAGGGCCAGCAGTACGCTGCAGCGTAATACAATGAACGCCAAAATTAGCACCAAGTCATCCAGATCGTTAAAGTCAACACGAAGTTTTATTGCCACCAGGCTCACTCGATCACCTCGGACCCGAGACAACAACCACAAACAGTACCAACACCGCGCGCCCAAGACCGCGCGCCATAACCAACAACAGAGACAACTTCACCATCAAAAACAACATCACCAGTGACCACGCTGGCAGAGGCCCACGGTGCGTACTCTGACGGCTATGTAAGTACCAGCCATGCATAAACTTAGATATTAAAGAAGCTTCTAAGTAAGCCTTAGAGATTTTCATAAAAGCGGTCAAAATATTTGAAAACGGGTCGATTTTTTTTGAGAGTGTTTTAAGAAAGTTTCGAAGTTTTACGTGGGTTTCCAGACTCGTTTCTTTGACCATCGAGTTTTGTTGGATGTGGGGGAATCACTGCTCGTTTCGAAATACTTCCAAGTAAAACGGCAATAGTTCCGTAAACATTTCTGAGCAGTAGTTTGTTTTTTTTTCAAAATGGGTTTCGGAAAATTTCGAGATTTAGAAGATTTGTGAACACTTTGACTGCGAAAGTTTTCGAAAATGTCCTTGAAGCTTCACTGTAAAAGATCCGGTCGAACTTTAAAGAACCCCGAGAAGCTATATTAGCAGAACTCGACTAGTTCATGACCCTTCCAAATAAAACTGCGAAACTTTCATAAACATTTTTCCAACATTGGAGTTTATTTCTCTTCAATAACGGTTCCGAAATCGTTTTGGAGAGTTTTGAGATGTTAATGAAGAATGTTGAACACTTTTGAGCTTTCGAACGAAATAAATGAAGGGAGATGATAGCTGAAAATAATTGCTAGTAATCTTCAAAATAGCATTGCTGTAGGTAATTCAACATTCTTCCTTTCTCTCTTGTTTTTTTTTTATTTTAAAGGCTATTGAATTGCATTGGCAACAAATGAATTGCTTTTAGCCAGACCCTATCAAGAAACTGGTAAACCAATTATTATACTGAATAAAAATGTATACGAACATTGTGAACAACCAATAAAAACTCAAGCTCCAATGCTTTTGACATTGTATGTACATGATATATTTGTAATACGTATGTAGCGAGCAACCGCTTATGTAAACTATTAATGACATAAATTGACACTAATCAATTAATTATGAATACCCTAAAATAAGTCACACTTAGAAAAAGAAACTCGAACATATTGTTAAACGTTACGATAATAAGCTAGGGCTATATGGATTATATTTTAGTATAACGTTTAGAAGCGCAAAGTGGTAGGTTCGGAAGTCGAAAGGAAGGATTGAGAATGTTATGTGAGGTTAGCAAGTTTAAGCTAGCGGGATAGTAGCGAAGTCAAGTATGACATATAAGATATAGAAAGTAGTTTTGGTTTATATCTGGTTATATTTATGCATAAATATTCCAAGTTGATTAAATTCTTAGCTGTAGATAAATAACTTTAGGCGTGTGAAAATCTATTTCACATTCAATTAATTTGAAAACCCTGCTCACTAGGAAGAAGGTGATAAGAATTTTTTTTTTACACCTAGGGAAAAGGGGGAATTGCATAAAAATGGAAGCAATGTTAAACTAATTAAAATTTAATTAAAATAAAGTTACCGTAAAAGAAATACATCCAACGAATAAATGTACAAATCGGTAAATACAATAAATGAATAAACAATTAATAAGGCAAAAAGTACTACAACGGAATAAAATGTGTAGCTACAACAACTACAACAAATAAATTATAATAAAGATTCTGCACATAGATGAAACTTCACATCTTTTCGCGACTTGTTAGTAGGTCATCTGGAAAATTTAAAAATAACAATATTTCTTTTAGAAACTAAGAACATTAAAAGGTATACTCCCTAAATTTATAAAAACCTCAACCCCTCATCAAATCCTTTTGTCAATAAACACTTTTTTACTTGTCTGTTGGGCATATTATATAACAATTGCGCTTAATTATAAGTTACTTGCATAATGAATTTTAAATAAATATTGTTACGAATATTAGCAAAACTAAGGAGTGCTGCCAGCTCTAAGCCGATCTAAGCAGTGACGTGAATGCACATCAATAATTCAATCATTATGTATCTACATAAACGAATCAATACTTGCGTCTACACATATGTACACATTCCGACGAGCAACATTTACATACAAGGCAGCGAAAGATGAGATGTCACACACCGATGAATTTACTTATACGCTTATGTGTGTGCGGGAGACTGTAAACTACAAACACATGCATATACCTTATCTGAGTTGTCACAAGAGAGAGCAATAATTTGTGCACGCAGTTGTGGCTGGCGATTTTGTAGCCGAAACAACTAGTAACTTCTGGAAATCGAAGAGCCTAGAAGTATGCAGCGTAAACTATAAAAGCGGCGCCAGCGAGTAAGAAGTAATTCAGTTTGATTTGAATTGTCAAGCAGTTACGAGTAAGACGATATCTAGCGAGCAATAGCACTATTATTTTGAAAGTCAGTTTCCTTTAAGATATCAGTTTGGTTATTAAGCTATTCGTTGCACAGTTTGAGTGTTATTGTGAAGTACTTAATAAAGGCCATTTTTCCATCATTCAATATTGGAGTTATTTATTCAACAGTTTAGTGATTCGAACTTAGCAGAGGATTGCAAGTAAGAGGAATTGCAAGTAAAATTCGTTACAATTGGTGTCAGAAGAGGAATTGTTGAATAAATTCCAGAGGACAACAAGGACATGGCAAAGTTCAGTGAATTGAAGATCCAGCAACTAAAGAAGGAGTTGGAAGCCCGTGGGATGAATACAAGCGGCGTTAAACTCGAACTTCAGGCACGGCTACGAGAGGCAATGGAAGCAGAAGGAATTGATGTGGACGAGTATGTTTTTTATCCTGATGAGGACGAGACAACAACAAAAATTGAAGAGAAAAATGAAACACCGCAGACAATGGCGAACACAGACCTGAACATGATATTGGTTGCAATATCGGCACAAATGTCCGAAACGTCATCACAAATATCTACCAACATGTCATCACAATTGGAAGAACAGAAAACGTATATGTCATCACAGATGGAATCCCAAGAGACACGAATAACATCGAAGATTGAAGCACAAGAAACGCGAATGTCAGAAATGTCGACACAGATTACATCCAAGATGGAGACACAATTGGAAGAACAGAAGACATATTTGGCATCTCAACTGGAAGCGCAAGAGGCACGTATATCTGAAATGTCGGCACAAATTTCGGAACAGGTATCAGCGCAGCTCTTTGTGAAACTGGAAGAGCAGGATGCAAAAATTTTACAACTCGAGGACAAAATTGATGCCGAAATAGAAGCGTTAAAAGGTCGTATGGAGCAGTTACAACTAAACCGCCCAGCTGTTTCAGCGAGTAATCCAAAGGTAAAGACACCATCCTTTGACGGTTCTGTTCCTTTTCAGGTCTTTAAGCTACAGTTTGAGAAGACCGCAGCAGTGAACCAATGGAATGCTGAAGATAAAGTTGCAGCTCTGTTCGTGGCACTGAAAGGGCCTGCCGCGGAAATCTTACAGACCATCCCAGAGTACGAGCGGAACCACTACGAAACATTGATGAGCGCTTTAGAGAGACGTTACGGAAGCGAGCATAGGAAACAGATATTCCAAATTGAGTTGCAAAACCGCTACCAAAAAGCAAATGAAACATTGCAGGAGTTTGCTTCAGATATTGAAAGATTGGCTCATCTTGCAAATGCGGACGCACCCGTGGAATACACTGAAAGGGTAAAAATCCAGAGTTTCATAAATGGCATACGGGACGTGGAAACGAAGCGAGCTACATACGCAAACCCAAAGCTGACATTTTCTGAAACGGTATCACATGCATTGACTCAGGAAACGGCCTCACTATTGAGTAAACCAGCATACAAAGCTCATCGTGTAGAAGTGGAAAGACCAGATTGGGTAGACACTATTTTGGAAGCACTGAAGGGATCACAACAGAAAAATGCCGGAGTTATTAAATGTTTCAAGTGCGGCAACCCAGGTCATATTGCACGACAATGCAGCAGCGGTCCCAATAGCTCCAACAATGTGGGTGGTCGTAAACGCAGAGCAGAAGGTGATGAGCAAATATCCAAGACCACTCAATCGTTAAACTAAATCGAGTCAGCCGCAAGGGGCGACAGCTGGCTCCCGCAATTGAATGCCCCATAATCTCTATCTCGCAGATTGGAAGAAGATCGAGCAACCTTACTGTTGGAGGACATGTGGACGGAAAGGAACGGTTATTGACTGTAGATACGGGTGCATCTCATTCCATCATTCGAGCGGATTTAGTCAACAAAAAGATAAGACCATTGCTTGGAGCAAGATTACGTACAGCCACGGGAGAGGACACCCAGGTAATTGGAGAAGTAGAATGTGAAGTCGCAATTGGGAACGTCATGGTAGTACACAATTTTATAGTGGCAGAAATTGTTGATGAAATCATAATTGGAGTGGACTTCTTAATCGACCAGGGCATCAAGATCGACATGCAAAGCAAGACGATGCGATATAAAAACATGGATGTACCACTTAATTTCGGCTACGAGAGAGGCTACAGCAGTAAACGAGTGCTGGTGGAAGAGAGTCAGCAAATACCACCAAAATCCGAAGCAGTCATCTGGGCAAAGGTTGATGGAGATTGTGGGACAAACAAATTGTGGGTTGTCGAAGCAGCAAACAAATCAGCACTAAACATACTTGTAGGAAAAACCCTGGCTATGACAAAACAAGATGGACGTATTCCGGTAAGAGTACTCAATGAGTTCAAGTCACCACTCAAACTGACTAAAGGAGCTATTTTGGGAAGATGCCAAGAGGCTGAAGTGGTTATTAACTGTGAACAGCTCCAGGAACACGTTTCAGCTAGTAATACTGATCTTTCAAATGACATCACGGCATGGATGCAGGGACTAGAGGAAGCATATCAGAGTAAGGCAAAACAACTGCTCCTAAAGTACGCGAACATATTTGACCAGGATGATTCTAAACCAGGCCGCACCAACGTTGTGAAACATCAAATTGACACTGGAGATGCGAGACCGATCCGTCAAGCTCCACGTAGTGTTCCACTGGCGAAGCGGGAAGTTGTGAGTCAAATCATTCAAGAAATGAACGACAGCGGCGTCATCGAACCATCAGCTAGTCCATGGAGCTCACCGGTAGTACTTGTAAAAAAAAAGGATGGAAAAATGAGGTTTTGCGTGGACTACCGGAAGTTGAATGACGTAACGAAAAAGGATAGCTACCCATTGCCAAGAATTGACGACACTCTGGACTCGCTATCTGGTACGAAATGGTTTTCCACGCTGGACTTGAAAAGCGGCTACTGGCAAGTGGAGGTGAAGGAGGAAGATAAAGAGAAAACAGCCTTCAGTGTCGGTGATGGTCTTTGGCAATTTACAGTGATGCCTTTTGGACTTTGTAATGCACCAGCTACTTTTGAGAGACTCATGGACCAGGTACTGAAAGGACTACATTGGAAAACATGCTTGGTGTACCTGGACGACATCATCGTATTGGGCAAGAACTTTGATGAACATCTTAAGAACTTGGAGGAAGTTTTCCAGAGAATAGCTGGCGCTGGTCTGAAGTTAAGTCCCAAAAAGTGTGCGCTGTTTAAAAAGGAAGTCAATTATTTGGGTCACAAGGTAACGACAGAGGGCATCTGCACTGCGAACGAAAAAATAGAGGCTGTACAGGATTGGCCAAGACCACAGAATCTACATGAATTAAGAAGTTTTCTTGGGCTGTGCACATATTACCGCCGATTTGTACCAAATTTTTCCAGCGTAGCCCATAGCCTCCATGAGCTTACAAGAAAAAACAAAGCTTTTGAATGGAAGAAGGAGCAAGAAGTGGCTTTCCAAACATTGAAGGAGCGTTTGTGCACTGCCCCAATGTTAGCATATCCGATTCCAGGAGCAACATTTATTCTAGATACAGATGCAAGTGGATATGCTATAGGAGGCGTTTTATCACAACTGGTCGATGGACAGGAGAAGGTAGTTGCATATTACAGCCGTTCGATTGGGAAACCAGAGAGGAACTACTGTGTTACGCGGAGAGAGCTGTTGGCATTGGTAGAGTGCATTAAACATTTTCACAAATACCTCTACGGCCAGCGATTCCATGTCAGGACAGATCACGCAGCATTGAAATGGCTTCTGCAGTTCCGTAATCCGGAAGGACAATTGGCACGGTGGATCGAGCGACTTCAAAGCTATGACTTTTCCATTGAGCATCGAAAAGGTAGTACCCATGGAAATGCCGATGCAATGTCACGAAGGCCATGTAGTTTGGAATGCAAGCACTGTTCAAAGGCCGAGGCTAAAGAAGACAGTATAGATGTCCGGCTAATGACTATAACGTGTACGGATGAATGGGACAAGGAACAACTAAGAAAGTGTCAGCTAGAAGATACAGATCTGTCACATGTTATGCAAGGGCTCGAACGAAACGAAAGACCAAGCAGAGAGGATATGTCAGCAGAGAGTCCCATTGCGAAGTCATATTGGGCACAGTGGAACAGTTTGGAATTGATATCCGGTTGCTTGCATCGAGTATGGGAGAGTGAGGATGGTCAGTGCAAGAAGAAACTTATAGTTGTTCCCAGAAAGAGGATTCCTGACGTGCTCAGCGAGTTGCACAATGGTCCAAGTGGAGGCCATCTTGGAATCACGAAGACACTCGAGAAAATTAAGCAGAGATTCTATTGGGTTGGTTGCCGTCAGTCGGTCACCGAGTGGATTGCCAATTGCGAGGTATGCAACAGAGCGAAAGGGCCCAAAACCCGAAGTCGTGGCCAGATGAAGCAGTATATTTCAGGTGCACCATTTGAAAGGATCGCCATGGATGTCGCAGGTCCATTTCCTACTAGCAACCGCGGAAACAAATACGTACTGGTGGTTATGGATTATTTCAGTAAATGGCCAGAGGTATACCCAATCCCAAACCAAGAAGCAGAAACAGTAGCAGAAGTGGTTAAAAACGAATGGGTCGCAAGGTATGGTGTACCAATGGAGTTACATTCTGACCAAGGCAGGAATTTTGAATCAGCTGTGTTCCAAGAACTGTGCAAGAAGTTGGGCATTCGAAAAACACGGACAACTGCATTGCATCCTCAGTCCGATGGTATGGTGGAACGTTTCAATAGAACATTGGAGGAGCATTTAAGGAAAGTAGTCGACAAGTACCATAAGGACTGGGATACACACATATCATTATTCTTGATGGCCTACCGATCGGCAGTACATGACACAACGGGCCAAACTCCCGCAAAGGTAATTTTTGGCAATGACCTTCGACTGCCAGCTGATTTGAAGTATGGGATAGATGCCGATGCGGAGAGGAATGTCAAGAAATCCACTGATGTCTTAGAAGAAGAGCTGAGAGAGATACACGATCTGGTAAGGCAACGAGCAAAGATTATGAGTGACAAGATGAAAGCGAGGTACGATAAAGCAATTAATTCGGAAGGGTTTCAGGAAGGAGATTTGGTGCTGCTATACAACCCACAACGAAAAAAAGGTTTGTCCCCGAAATTGCAGTGTAACTGGGAAGGCCCATACAAAGTTGTAAAACGGATCAACGATGTAGTGTACCGCATACAAACCACTACCAAACCACGAACCAAAATGAAAGTGGTTCATTTGGAGAGATTAGCAGCGTTTAGATCGAGAGATTTGTCTGATCGGGACGATCAGACTTAGGTGGAGGGCAGTGTTACGAATATTAGCAAAACTAAGGAGTGCTGCCAGCTCTAAGCCGATCTAAGCAGTGACGTGAATGCACATCAATAATTCAATCATTATGTATCTACATAAACGAATCAATACTTGCGTCTACACATATGTACACATTCCGACGAGCAACATTTACATACAAGGCAGCGAAAGATGAGATGTCACACACCGATGAATTTACTTATACGCTTATGTGTGTGCGGGAGACTGTAAACTACAAACACATGCATATACCTTATCTGAGTTGTCACAAGAGAGAGCAATAATTTGTGCACGCAGTTGTGGCTGGCGATTTTGTAGCCGAAACAACTAGTAACTTCTGGAAATCGAAGAGCCTAGAAGTATGCAGCGTAAACTATAAAAGCGGCGCCAGCGAGTAAGAAGTAATTCAGTTTGATTTGAATTGTCAAGCAGTTACGAGTAAGACGATATCTAGCGAGCAATAGCACTATTATTTTGAAAGTCAGTTTCCTTTAAGATATCAGTTTGGTTATTAAGCTATTCGTTGCACAGTTTGAGTGTTATTGTGAAGTACTTAATAAAGGCCATTTTTCCATCATTCAATATTGGAGTTATTTATTCAACAGTTTAGTGATTCGAACTTAGCAGAGGATTGCAAGTAAGAGGAATTGCAAGTAAAATTCGTTACAATATTGTATTATAAAATGGGAATGCTGACTTTCTCAGTTATTTAGAAGGCATGTAGGTATACAGGTAAGGGGCCACCGAAATTTAGGTGCGTCGGTGGCTATGGTTTTTGAGGGTGGGACAAAAACACCGGGCGTCGCAACAACACCCGCGGCGCCCCCAAGATATATTCGGCCCTGTTATTTGTATTTTTATTTTTCAGCAGTTTTTTTTTTTTTGATTTTTGATTTTAGAGTTAGTAACCGGTCATGTCCGGTTCGGTAATTTCCGTTGCGTTTAGTTTTTTTTGAATTTCTATTTGAATTTAAATTTTGGAATGTTAACAGTCTGTCCGTGGCATCCGGTTCGACCGGATGTTGTTTTAATTTGAATTATAAGCGTTTTGAGCATTTCTCGACTTTGTTTGGATCAAATAGAAATCACTTGTAAACTGTTTCGATGCAATTTAGGAATGATTTTTGGATAAATTCGGGATCTTCGGGGGATCATATCTGGACTATATTCAGAGAATGTTTTGGTGCATTTTCGGGGACGTTTGCGCATCATTTAGGAACTATTTAGGGACTAAGAGTGAACCATATGGAAACTCTTTTGGAGTGTTCCGTATTATGTTTGGGAACATTTTGGTACTGTTATAGGATTATGTCCAAAATTGATTTTGGGATCAATAAGGGACTATTTTGGACCATTTCAAGACTTTTTCGGAATTATTTTGAGATGATTTCGGTACATTTTTCGCTAATTTCTTGATTTTTCTCATATGATTTTGATAGTACTTTGGGATTACTTCGGTATTATTATCGGTTGAATTTGGGATTTGTTAAGAGATAATATGTAGCCTGTTTCAGAACTATTTTGACACTCTATCTGGATCGTTTCGGGACTATCTCTGGAACATTTGGGGAACGTTCGGTTTTCGTTATCGTGTTGCGACAATTTCGGGGTCGTTAACACACTCCACCTTTACTATAGAACAGAGTCAAATAAAGTATGTCCATGGGAACATTTTGTTACTATTTCAAGGATTATATTCAAAATTGATTTTGGGATCGTCTATTATTGATGATATTTTGAACGATTTTGAGAACTTTTCAGAATTATCTTTAGATGATTTCGGAATATATTTCGCTAATTTCCTTATTTTTCTCAGATGAATTTGATAGTACTTTGGGACTGTTTCGGGATTACTGTCGGTTGGTTTTGAGATTGGTTAAGCCTATTTCGGGAGAATCTCTGGAAAATTTGGGGAACTTTTGGTTTTCTTTGTAGTATTGCGACAATTTAGGGCTTATTTTTGGGACCATTTCGGGGTCATTTACACACTCCACCTTTAATATAGAGGATAGTCAAATATTGGCTGTCCATTTAAACTATCCAAACTAAGAGATAGCCATGCCAAAATATGTCGCTTATCTTGTTTATATTACGTTCTTTTTATAATTTCAAGCCAAGAAGAAAGTATAAGCCTCAAAAAGCACCTGCTGATGTTCTAATTTTTGTATTAAGACGTTTTGACATCTTAAAGAAACCTAAAATGTCAAACGTTTGTGCTAAGCAAATAAATTTTCAATTGTGTTTACTGACTGAATTTTTTAAGTGATACTATAAGGGGTATGTTGGTTATTTTTTTAAAGAAGTCCTTTGCAACCAAGTAAAAAATGATAATGCGCTTATATAGTTGAATAGCCTTAATGCTTATATAATAGCGTATATAATCAGTAGAAAAAAATATTCCTTCCAAACTCACACACAAACACGCATAAACATTTACAAATTTGTGGTTGCACTTTCAATTTAGGTGGTGCCATCTTAATTCATTCATGTCTTGAGCAACACCTTTTCAGATATTTTTTTGGTTGATATTTGCTGTTCATTATGTTTGTTGCTTTTGTTTTTGCCTGTTTACTACCATTTATTTGGTAACTGCATTTTGTGTTTTTGTAGTGGCTAAAGAAGGTTTTACTGTTTCGCTGTTTCACCTTGTTAATGAAGTTGTTATCATTCATGCAGGATCAACACCTTTACCGCTCGTCCTCTATCAATGTTGTTGCTTAAGAAAACATTTTTCGTTATTTTAATTTAGTTTTAACATTTATAATGAACATATGTGACAGCAGCATTGGTGCGAATGATAAATTTTGATAAATTGATTTGTGAAAGAATTAATTAATTCAGTTTTTTTTTTGTATTCATCAGGGTGAGTGAAAACATGAGCTGATCCCGTTTATCCATTTACCTACTTGGTATTTACATACAAATGGGCATTAATTAAAATAAGCGGAAAACATGCCAACCTCGTTTTGACAGTAATACTAATTTTAAATGAGGGATTATAACGAAGACTTTTGTGGTTTCTTAATTGCTTTTGATTGTTGTGCGTGGCTCATGAGGGAGGTGATAAAAATGCGAAAGTTATTGTTTCTTTGGCTCTGAATAGTTTTGGGGCGTACTTTGTAGTCCTAGTTTACGTTATTCTACATTTTTGTTTTGCTGCAATCCACAGTTTCTGCTGTTTTCAAACTCCAGCCGCCAAAACAAACGGTGTTTTCGGAAAATGCTTATTTATGGGAGGCTTTCACTTTACGGCTTAAGACGGCCGTCTTCCAACGAAATAATGACGAAAGTCATTGCGATATAAAGCAGCGAACAACAAAGTTGCAGTAGCAATTTTTATTAAACTTCGTCTATTAAATTCTTCTGTTAATTTTTCTATTAAAAAAAAATTCTATGAATTTAGTTACTGAAACTAAGCAAACGTATCTCAAAAGCGTTTTCATATTAAATTCGAAAATTCGAGAGTATTCTACGCATATTTCGAGCTTTTTAATTGGAGTGCTTTGGATTTGATTACAAGTTACACACCTCGCAGAATTCGCATTGACTTTTGACTATTTCAGATTTTCCCCTTAGGGGTAAAAAGGTGTCAAAAATTAGTGTTGGGAACTATCGAATGAATTCAACTATCGATAGTTAGTTAGTGAATGATTTTAACTATCCAATGAATTTTTTCATTCATTAATTCATTCATATGTTCTGCTCTTTAGCTATCCCGAGGTCAGCACTGATGTTTTTTGTAGTGCATTTACCTTACAAAAGAACAATTTCTGGATTGATTTCGTTACCACCGGGGCAACTAAAGAACAAACCTATATGAGACAATATGTTGAATATGACTCAAATGGGGTAAATTTTGCTTCAAGTAAATAGTGAAAATATTCCATTTAAATGCCTTTGTTACATTTTATGCAAAGCGCATGCATGATATGCAAAAGGTTTTTGTTCGCAACCCATCAGTGAGCTGCAATTATTCATATCTTAAGGTTATTAGTGGACTAACCAAAAAATTAGTATTAGTGCGTATGCAAACAAAGAATATCAAGCACTTATATCCAGTAACACACATTTACATAGTCATGCTTCGTAAAATGAATAACCGCTCATAAGCCACGAAGCAGTTCAGTACTCAATTGACTTATTGAGCAAGAATGTCAACTTTGTTATACGAAAACACTAATTGGAACAAGTAAGAATACCGTGCAATAAAATGAATAAAGTCGTATCAGTCTTCTGACGCTAGCAACACAACGATGTACACGAAACTAAACTGAATACAGCGCCAAAGTAAAACCGATGATAAACGAAGTATACAGTGTATTACACACGCAATCAAAGTGCTACTGAGTTAAAGCGACTATGACATCAGTTTATACTCAACAATGTCATATATGTATAAAGCCGGAGTCATTGGTGCCGTATGTCGTATCGCTGTATCCGTATCCCTAACATAATCAGCTGTTTATCGTTACGACGGTAAACCAAAACCCAATTGGTTGGCTACGATACGGTTACGACCTTAGCGGCACCAATAATCGTTTGCATTGATTCTCATAAGGTTGGTCGAATCAGCTGTTATAAGGTTACCGATAAAGCACCAATGTCTCCAGCTTAAGACATATGTGTTACGGGACACTCGTATGCATTGTTTAAGCTGGAGACATTGGTACTTTATCGGTAACCGTATCGGTAACCTTATAACAGCTGATTCGACCAACCTTATGAGAATCAATGCAATCGATTATTGGTGCCGCTAAGGTCGTAACCATTGTTTACTATATAGTTTGGCAGCTTAAGTAGAGGTTATGTTACGAATAGAGTGGAAGGCAGTGGACTAGGCAGTCAAATGTCATATAATGAAGGAATGGTGTTCGGAGATTTTTCAAAGTTAAAAAAAAAAATTATAAAAGCTTTAATAAAAATAAAACTATTGTTTTAATAACAACAAAAACGCCATATATATTCTGTATACATAAATTTGTAAGGATTATCTCACTTTAAAATTTGAATTAAATAATCTAAAGTTTTGTTTTGAAACTGAGTCGAGAACTGTGCGTGTGAATGTGCGAATTTTCACCGATCAGCTGTTAGTTGCGCTACTTGGTAAAATTTACAATGGTCGTAACCGTATCGTAGCCAACCAATTGGGTTTTGGTTTCCGTCGTAACGATAAACAGCTGATTACGTTAGGGATACGACTACAGCGATACGACAAACGGCACCAATGACTCCAGCTTTACTATATAGTTTGGCAGCTTAAATAGAGCTTATGTTGCGAATAGAGTGGAAGGCAGTGGACTAGGCAGTCCAATGTCATATAATGAAGGAATTGATGTTCGGTGTTTTTTCAAAATTTGCCCGAAATCCTGAATCCCAAAAGGGAGTGTACTTAAGTACGAAAATGAAAAAATGTAGTTAGGTTTTGCTCCTTTTTTAGCAGGATATTTTCATTTTAAAAATGTAATGTACAAACCAATGTTCATTCTATTCCTTTTTTAGCAGGAGATTTTCATTTTAAAAATTTAATATATAAACCAATGTTCCTTCTATTACTCATTTTATCTATGGAGCTTCACATGCACTTTATAAAAACGTGCTTTTTATTTGTACGAACTTATTCCTCAATGAAAACAAATGAAACACGTATTAATGTAAGCATTAATCATGTTTCTTACTTCTTATTTGTTCTTCTTAAATATTATAAATGTGTTAAAAGTAGCAGGACTAAAATAATATTGACAAATCTGATATGTCAAACTAATTTTATATAATAAAAATGATTTCATAAATTGCATGCATTTTATACATATGCATTATATTTTAAATTTTCTCTAACTATTCGTTTTGTGCTGAAAAATTTTTGCTTGTGCATAACTTTCTTTGGCTATATAAGCTAACAATTCCAGGGGCCGTTTTCACCATCTTCGGTGAACGCTAACAAACACTTTGTTTGAAAGAAATCGTTCAGTGATTCGTCAAATAAGGGTTACTTTAAAATAGCGGACGTTAAAATTTCCCTTTTCACATGAGGAAAAATGGAATACAACTATTTTTATAACATGAGGATAGATAGAAAATTTATTAGGGATTGCAATGCGACCGTTGATCTATTGTGTTCTCATCAGATTGCGTCGCGTTCCAGGAGGATATGTTCCACCATCTCTCCTGATCGATCACGAAATCGACATGAATACAAAATTATGTTTTTTATTTAGTTGAACGGCGATAGAAAATCGGTTTTTTTTTCTAAAATGCAAGAAACTTCAAGAAGAACGTAAGTTTTTAATTATTTGTGTGTTGCTTTGACGTTGACGTTGCGTTGCTTATGGATTGAAGCAATTAAAGCACGTGTGTTCAAAGTCACATGTAGATGCAACGCAAGTGGCAAAACGATGTAAAGGTCACCTTAAGCGTATTTGCTTTAGGTGTTATTTATCAATATTAACTAAAAATATTAGATCTCCTAATGTAATAGATTGAATTATTTGAAATGTAAACTAGATGGCAACCTTAAGTTACCAAATGCATACTTCACCACAAATGCATCTCTGTTTAGTTTTCCTTTGCTCACCCCATTTCTTTCTTCTTTGTTCCGTCATTCGCATATTCCGTTACGTTGAGCGGTAAAAATTGATCCACAAAATTCCGTCATTGGAAAATTACCACCATTGTTTACTATATAGTTTGGCAGCTTAAGTAGAGGTTATGTTGCGAATAGAGTGGAAGGCAGTGGACTAGGCAGCCGAATGTCATATAATGAAGGAATGGTGCTCGGAGTTTTTTCAAAGTTAAAAAAAAAAAATGATAAAAGCTTTAATAAAAATAAAACTATTGTTTTAATAACAACAAAAACGCCTTATATATTCTACGTACATAAATTGGTAAGGATTATCTCACTTTAAAATTTGAGTTAAATAATCTAAAGTTTTTGTTTGAAACTGAGTCGAGAACTGTGCGTGTGAATGTGCGAATTTTCACCGATCAGCTGTTAGTTGCGCTACTTGATAAAATTTACAATGATTACCACGCGTAGCGAACGGACGGAGAAAGATACTGGGGTAAGTAATGTGTCTAATTTATTGTCAACTTGAATGTTACATAACCTTTTTTTGCACAGAAATAAACTTGAATATGCTTGAATAAGCTGGAATAAGCTTGAATATACGAACTTGAACATAGTTTCAATCTTCTGGCAATTCATGTTCATCCCAAATCCGAATTATTTGCTACGCGACACCTAAAAAGTTTAACTTAGGCAAGATACACAAGAGGCGTAGCTTCGTATACGCCTGCAAAATATGGCATGCAGCTAAGATCTCTCTACACCTCAAGATTGCTTATGCTGTGCCTAATACGCGTCTATGAAGCTACGCCTCGTGTCCATCTTCTCTTAGATTATATTTCAAAGACATTTTTTTAGCTTTAAACTTTGTTCATAATATTCATGTACATGGCTACTACTATGGCAGTCGCTTGCATAAATAATAGTATTTCATTATTTAAAAAAATTAAGATCGTAAAAATGCAACCTTACCACATGCATTCTCAAACACGGTTGCCACACCATGCTTTCATTTGGGACCAAAATTTATCGAAAAAAGGACCATACCTCAAAAAAAAGGACCAAATTTTAGTTATATTTTATTGGTATACAAACAATTCGGCAAGTTTCTAGAGTATCGTATTTTTTGTAAAAAGCGAAAATTGTAGGATGTTTCAGGGATGTCCTATATAAAATTTAAAAAAAGGAGACACTTGGCTTTAGTTCAAACTGCACAAACAAAAATAAAGTGTACCTTTAGGTATCCCATTTTCAAATTTTTAGGATAACACTATGTCTTTCACCAATCTAACGTTGTGAACCTAGTTTTGCTTGATTGCAATGAAATAAAATGTATAGCGCAGTTAGGTTTTAGTAAGGAACAGTTAAAAAATTCGCGTTGTGGCAAACTCAATAAATCGTAAATGAAACTAAGCAATTGTGTTAATGCTATTTATACTCAGTTGAGCAGAGCTCACAGAGTATATTAACTTTGATTGCATAACGGTTGGTTGTAGAGGTATAAAGGAATCGAGATAGATATAGACTTCCATATATCAAAATCATCAATATCGAAAAAAAATTCGATTGAGCCATGTCCGTCCGTCCGTCCGTCTGTCCGTTAACACGATAACTTGAGTAAATTTTGAGGTATCTTGATGAAATTTGGTATGTAGGTTCCTGGGCACTCATCTCAGATTGCAAAAATTAACCAATCCTTGTGAAATTTGGTAGAGGCTTAGCTCCTAGGACGGTAACTGTTTTCTGTGAAAAAGGGCGAAATCGGTTGAAGCCACGCCCAGTTTTTATACACAGTCGACCGTCTGTCCTTCCGCTCGGCCGTTAACACGATAACTTGAGCAAAAATCGATATATCTTTATTAAACTCAGTTCACGTACTTATCTGACCTCACTTTGTATTGGTATAAACAATGGCCGAAATCCGACTATGACCACGCCCACTTTTTCGATATCGAAAATTACGAAAAATGAAAAGAATGCCATAATTATATACCAAATACGAAAAAAGGAATGAAACATGGTAATTGTATTGGTCTATTGACGCAAAATATAACTTTAGAAAAAAACTTGGTAAAATGGGTGTGACACCTACCATATTAAGTAGAAGCAAATGAAAATGTTTTGCAGGGCGAAATCAAAAGCCCTTGGAATCTTGGAAGGAATACTGTACGTGGTATTACATATATAAATAAATTAGCGGTACCCGAGAGATGATGTTCTGGATCACCCTGGTCCACATTTTGGTAGATATCTCGAAAACGCCTTCACATATACAACTAAGGGCCACTCCCTTTTAAAACCCTCATTAATACCTTTATTTTGATACCCATATCGTACAAACACATTCTAGAGTCACCCCTGGTCCACGTTTATGGTGATATCTCGAAAAGGCGTCCACATATAGAACTAAGGCCCACTCCTTTTTAAAATACTCATTAACACCTTTCATTTGATACCCATATCGTACAAACAAATTCTAGAGTCACCCCTGGTCCACCTTCATGTCGATATCTCGAAAAGGCGTCCACCTATAGAACTAAGGCCCACGCCTTTTTAAAATACTCATTAACACCTTTCATTTGATACTCATATCGTACAAAAAAATTCCAGAGTCAGCCCTGGCCCACGTTTATGGCGATATCTCGAAAAGGCATCCACCTATAGAACTAAGGCCCACTCCCTTTTAAAATACTCATTAACACCTTTCATTTTATACCCATATCGTATAAACTAATTCTAGAGTCACCCCTGGTCCACCTTTATGTCGATATCTCGAAAAGGCGTCCACCTATAGAATTAAGACCCACGCCCTTTTAAAATACTCATTAACACCTTTCATTTGATACCCATATCGTACAAACAAATTCTAGAGTCACCCCTGGACCACCTTTATGGCGATATCTCGAAAAGACGTCCACCTATAGAACTAAGGCCCACACCCTTTTAAAATACTCATTAACAACTTTCATTTGATACCCATATCGTACACAAAAATTCTAGAGTCACCCCTGGACCACCTTTATGGCGATATCTCGAAAGGGCATCCACCTATAGAACTAAGGTCCACTCCCTTTTAAAATATCATTAACACCTTTCATTTGATACCCATATCGTACAAACAAATTCTAGAGTCACCCCTGGTCTACCTTTATGGATATATCTCGAAAAGGCGTCCACCTATAGAACTAAGACCCACGCCCTTTTAAAATACTCATTAACACCTTTCATTTGATACCCATATCGTACAAACAAATTCTAGTGTCACCCCTGGTCCACCTTTATGGCGATATCTCGAAAAGGTGTCCACCTATAGAACTAAGGCCCAAACCCTTTTAAAAGACTTATTACACTTTTCGTTTGACACCCATATTGTACAAACGCATTCTAGAGTCAACCCAGGTCCACTTTTATGGCGATATTCCGAAATGCGTCCACCTATAGAACTTAGGCCCACTCCCTTTTAAAATACTCATTAACACCTTTCATTTTATACCCATATCGTATAAACTAATTCTAGAGTCACCCCTGGTCCACCTTTATGGCGATATCTCGAAAAGGCGTCCACCTATAGAACTAAGGCCCACACCCTTTTAAAATACTCATTAACAACTTTCATTTGATACCCATATCGTACACAAAAATTCTAGAGTCACCCCTGGACCACCTTTATGGCGATATCTCGAAAGGGCATCCACCTATAGAACTAAGGCCCACTCCCTTTTAAAATATCATTAACACCTTTCATTTGATACCCATATCGTACAAACAAATTCTAGAGTCACCCCTGGTCTACCTTTATGGATATATCTCGAAAAGGCGTCCACCTATAGAACTAAGACCCACGCCCTTTTAAAATACTCATTAACACCTTTCATTTGATACCCATATCGTACAAACAAATTCTAGTGTCACCCCTGGTCCACCTTTATGGCGATATCTCGAAAAGGTGTCCACCTATAGAACTAAGGCCCAAACCCTTTTAAAAGACTTATTACACTTTTCGTTTGACACCCATATTGTACAAACGCATTCTAGAGTCAACCCAGGTCCACTTTTATGGCGATATTCCGAAATGCGTCCACCTATAGAACTTAGGCCCACTCCCTTTTAAAATACTCATTAACACCTTTCATTTGATACTCATATCGTAAAAAATAAATTCTAGAGTCACCCCTGGTCCACCTTTATGGCGATATCTCGAAAAGACGTCCACCTATAGAACTTAGGCCCACTCCCTTTTAAAATTATCATTAACACATTTCATTTTCATTTTCATTTTCATGGGTATCAACCCATATCGTACAAACAAATTCTCGAATCAGGCCTGGTCCACCTTTATGGCGATATCCCTAAATGGCGTCCATCTATAGATCTATGGCCCACTTCCTCTTAAAATACTCTTTAATACCTTCCATTTGATACACATGTCATACAAACACATTCCAGGGTTACCCTAGGTTCCTTTTACAACATGGTGATTTCCCTTACATTTTCTCCACAGCTCTCAACTGAGTATGTAATGTTCGGTTACACCCGAACTTAGCCTTCCTTACTTGTTTTATACTCAGTTGAGCAGAGCTCACAGAGTATATTAACTTTGATTGAATAACGGTTGGTTGTACAGGTATAAAGGAATCGAGATAGATATAGACTTCCATATATCAAAATCATCAGTATCGAAAAAAAAATTTGATTGAGCCATGTCCGTCCGTCCGTCTGTCCGTTAACACGATAACTTGAGTAAATTTTGAGGTATCTTGATGAAATTTGGTATGTACATTCCTGGGCACTCACCTCAGATCGCTATTTAAAATGAACGATATCGGACTATAACCCCGCCCACTTCTTCGATATCGAAAATTTCGAAAAACCGAAAAAGTGCGATAATTCATTACAAAAGACAGCTAAAGCGACGAAACTTGGTAGGTGAGTTGAACTTATGACGCAGAATAGAAAATTAGTAAGATTTTGGACAATGGGCGTGGCACCGCCCACTTTTACAAGAAGGTAATTAAAAAGTTTTGCAAGCTGTAATTTGGCAGTCGTTGACGATATCATGATGAAATTTGACAGGAGCGTTACTACTATTACTATATATGTGCTAAATAAAAATTAGCAAAATTGGATGAAGAACACGTCCACTTTTAAAAAAAATTTTTTTAAAATTCAAATTTTAACAAAAAATTTAATATCTTTACTGTATATAAGTAAATTAAGTCAAAATTCAACTCCAGTAATGATATGATGCAACAAAATACAAAAATAAAAGAAAATTTCAAAATGGGCGTGGCTCCGCCCATTTTCATTTAGTTTGTCTAGAATACTTTTAATGCCATAATTCGAACAAAAATTTACCAATCCTTCTCAAATTTGGTAGGGGCATAGATTCTATGACGGTAACTGTTCTCTGTGAAAATGGACGAAATCGGTGAAAGCCACGCCCATTTTTTATACACAGACCACCGTCTGTATCTTTACTAAACTTAGCCCACGTACTTATCTGAACTCACTTTATCTTGGTATAAAAAATGGCCGAAATCCGACCATAACCACGCCCACTTTATCGATATCGAAAATTACGAAAAATGAAAAAAATGCCATAATTCTATACCAAATACGAAAAAGGGGATGAAACATGGTAACTGGATTGGTTTATTGACGCAAAATATAACTTTGGAAAAAACTTTGTAAAATGGGTGTGACACCTACCATATTAAGTAGAAGAAAATGAAAAAGTTCTACAAGGCGAAATCAACAGCCATTGGAATCTTGGCAGGAATACTGTTAGTGGTATTGCATATATAAATAAATTAGCAGTACCCGACAGATGATTTTCTGGATCACCTGGTCCACATTTTGGTCGATATCGCGAGAACGCCTTCACATATACATCTAAGGGCCACTCGCTTTAATACCTTTAATTTGATATCCATACCGTATCATTCTAGAGTCACCCCTGGCCCACCCTAATGGCGATATCTCGAAAAGGCGTCCACCTATAGACCTAATGCCCACTCCCTCTTAAAATGCTCAGTAACACCTTTCGTTTGATACCCTTATCGTACAAACATTCTAGAGTCACCCCTGGCCCACCCTAATGGCGATATCTCGAAAAGGCGTCCACCTATAGACCTAATGTCCACTCCCTCTTAAAATGCTCAGTAACACCTTTCGTCTGATACCCATATCGTACAAACATTCTAGAGTCACCCCTGGCCCACCCTAATGGCGATATCTCGAAAAGGCGTCCACCTATAGACCTAATGCCCACTCCCTCTTAAGATGCTCAGTAACACCTTTCGTTGGATACCCATATCGTGAATTTTGAACTCAGACTAAAAACAAGAGGGAGTGGGCCTTAGGTCTATCGGTGGACGCCGTTTCGAGATATCGCCATAAAGGTGGACCAGGGGTGACTCTAGAATGTGTTTGTACGATATGGGAATCAAATGAAAGGTGTTACTGAGCATTTTAAGAGGGAGTGGGCATTAGGTCTATAGGTGGACGCCTTTTCGAGATATCGCCATTAGGGTGGGCCAGGGGTGACTCTAGAATGTGTTTGTACGATATGGGTATAAAACGAAAGGTGTTACTGAGCATTTTAAGAGGGAGTGGACATTAGGTCTATAGGTGGACGCCTTTTCGAGATATCGCCATTAGGGTGGGCCAGGGGTGACTCTAGAATGTTTGTACGATAAGGGTATCAAACGAAACGTGTTACTGAGCATTTTAAGAGGGAGTGGGCATTAGGTCTATAGGTGGACGCCTTTTCGAGATATCGCCATTAAGGTGGGCCAGGGGTGACTCTAGAATGTGTTTGTACGATATGGGTATAAAACGAAAGGTGTTACTTAGCATTTTAATAGGAAGTGGGCATTAGGTCTATAGGTGCACGCCTTTTCGAGATATCGCCATTAGGGTGGGCCAGGGGTGATTCTAGAATGTTTGTACGATATGGGTATCAAACGAAAGGTGTTACTGAGCATTTTAAGAGGGAGTGGGCATTAGGTCTATAGGTGGACGCCTTTTCGAGATATCGCCATTAGTGTGGGCCAGGGGTGACTCTAGAATGTGTTTGTACGATATGGATATCAAATTAAAGGTATTAATGAGGGTTTTAAAAGCGAGTGGCCCTTAGATGTATATGTGAAGGCGTTTTCGCGATATCGACCAAAATGTGGACCAGGGTGATCCAGAAAATCATCTGTCGGGTACTGCTAATTTATTTATATATGCAATACCACGGACAGTATTCCTGCCAAGATTCCAAGGGCTGTTGATTTCGCCTTGTAGAACTTTTTCATTTTTTTCTACTTAATATGGTAGGTGTCAAACCCATTTTACAAAGTTTTTTCTAAAGTTATATTTTGCGTCAATAAACCAATCCAATTACCATGTTTCATCCCTTTTTTCTTATTTGGTATAGAATTATGGCATTTTTTTCATTTTTCGTAATTTTCGATATCGATAAAGTGGGCGTGGGACTTAATTTACCTATATACAGTAAATATATTAAATTTTTTGTTAAAATTTGACTTTAAAAAATTTTTTTTTTAAAAAGTGGGCGTGTTCTTCATCCGATTTCGCTAATTTTTATTTAGCACATATACAGTAATAGTAGTAACGTTCCTGCCAAATTTCATCATGATATCTTCAACGACTGCCAAATTACAGCTTGCAAAACTTTTAAATTACCTTCTTGTAAGAGTGGGCGGTGCCACGCCCATTGTCCAAAATCTTACTAATTTTCTATTCTGCGTCATAACGTCAACCCATCTACCAAGTTTCATCGCTTTATCCGCCTTTGGCAATGAATTATCGCATTTTTTCGGTTTTTCGAAATTTTCGATATCGAAAAAGTGGGCGTGGTTATAGTCCGATATCGTTCATTTTAAATAGCGATCTGAGATGGGTGCTCAGGAACCTACATACCAAATGTCATCAAGATACCTCAAAATTTACTCAAGTTATCGTGTTAACGGACGGACGGATGGACGGACGGACGGACATGGCTCAATCAAATTTTTTTTCGATCCTGATGATTTTGATATATGGAAGTCTATATCTATCTCGATTCCTTTATACCTGTACAACCAACCGTTATCCAATCAAAGTTAATATACTCTGTGAGCTCTGCTCAACTGAGTATAATGAAGCACCTTAAAAGTTTCAACTGTATAATAATTGAATACCGATCGAAATATCTAATCACTAAAACAAGTCTTTTTCTGATAAGTGCGTTGTTTCATCAAAAATTAATGACAATGTGTTTGTCCGAACATTCAACACTTCATTTTTAATGCCTCGCCTAAATTATCTCCCAAGTGAAATGTCATTGTTCTGCTACATTTTATTGATAGAGCAATTTTCGTGGTAAGAATTCCATTGGAGTAAATTGAAAATTATATGTGGGTAATAGATTTGCGGCAATTTTTTTAGCAGTGTTTTGATTACTTGTTTCAGTGAAAAAGAAATAAAAGTACCAAACCCGTTGTGCAAAAGAACCAAAATTGAGAAAAAGGACCAGCGGACCATATAGGGGGGAAGGGAATGGACTGAAGTGGCAACCGTGTTCTCAAATGCAAGCTTCCACATCAAATACATATACATATAAGTACTTTGACATTACGAAATACATTGTCGCGTTGTGAGGCTAAGTATTATTGCATAAAAGCTTTTTGACCACCACAATGCCACAGATTAAGTATAAAATTTCACAAAAATTATACATTTTTTCGAAAAATCACACAGAATATCCGCAGTCATTGTTTACGAATTTAGAAATAATGAGAATGGCAAATACAAACTAGTGATGGAACGATATTTCGCTATTGGCGATTGCATCGCCGTTATTGACAAATCGCTAATAGCTATAGCTAGTCCAATCCCAATATATCAGTGATTGGCGATTTTCCTTCATTCGATTCTTTTGAATGACAATCACCTTTGGCAGAATATCGCCAAAAGCGATTATAGCGAATGGCGATTTTCCTTCACCGTGAAATTCTAATACTAATAGTGATAGCGGCGATGCAATCATCGATAGTGAAATATCGTTCATTACTACTCATCTGTGTGATTTACTTTACGACTGAGTAAAAAAGTTTATTGGATACAAAAAGGAACAATTTTCTCGAAAATTGGAAAAAAAATATAGGTAACGTTTTACAAGACGGTGCACCACCAAATTTTTATCGAAAATTATCAAAGGTGGTATCAAAAGACGCGTCTCGACCTCCGTTTTAAGAATCGGAAATCAAAAATTTTATTTCTGTCGAAAGTTATTTACAAAAAACCGTAAAATGACCCCTAGAGGTTCCGAAATATAGAACACCTTTCTGCGTTGGCGGCCTGCGGCCGCGCTTATAAAAAATTACCCTGGGTGGATCCGACACCAGTTTCGGGGTCAAAACTGAATGCGCGCAGAACACCTTTCTGCATTAGTGTGTGTGTGTGTGTACATCAAATGTGGCAAAAAACTACAACCACATGGAAATTTGAACCGATTTTTGCATATATCTTTTGACAGAAATAAAAATTGAATTTTCGCTTTCGGATTCTTAAAACGGAGGTCGAGACGCGTCTTTTGATACGACCTTTGTTAAATTTCGATAAAAATTAGGTGGTGCACCGTCTTGTAAAACGTTACCGAAACTAATGCATGTGTTACTCATAAGTTAATACTTCTAGGCTGTAGCCGTTAACAGTTTTATAAAATTTGTGTTTTTGATGGAAAAATAAAAGAATTATAGAAACATATATCACTCGTCTTATTGTAAACAGATTAACTCAAAATTTAAGTTTTTTGGGAGAATGCAATTCAAGAGTGTTAAATGGTTTGTATATGGTTGAATTCTCCGGTTAATTTCTAGGGCACTGAAGTGGGTGGCTAATTTTCTGCTAAAGAATATTTTTATAATAGTTTGAAGAATTTGCTATATTTTTTCTCTGTATTTTTCATTAAAACTTTATTCACTTTACTATTCAAATATTATGCAGCCAAATACAACTTTCAGAATAAATTCATACGGAGTATTCCTGAATACATCGGTGTAGTATAATATAGTAAATAAATCATATTTATTTCGGGTTGATTCATCTTAAAAATTAAACCATTTTCAATTAGCAAAATTTATAAAACAAAGATGCATAGACATCTATTTCAGCTAGTTTCATCTCATTGAGTGTAATACGAGTCTGAACATATTGTCGTCAGCCAGTTAATAATATATATCATAACATCTCAGAAAATTAGAATTTCACATTACATCAATTTACAATTAAAGTACATATTTTTTTCTTTTTATTCCAATTTTGGTTCATATATTCTGTATACTAAATTAAATGAATGTATAACATTCAATCTACTCCGGTAAACAAACTTAAAGTTCATTTTTTTTTATCCAAGTATAAAAATAATTTCAGATTCGTTTATTAAAGATAAGTTAAAGCGATCGCCATAGCTATAAAAAATAGCCATACCTATATTCACTGATAGCTCAAGATCGCTATATCGCCCATCATATCTTCTGTATATAATCGCTTGTTAAAATAAAGCGATCGCTATAGCTATAAAAAAGAGCCGCGATTCAAAAATAGCCAAATCTATTTTCACTGATAGCTCAAAATCGCCATATCGTCCATCACTAATACAAACGTGTATGAAATGTAATGTCAAAACGTATATGCACATGGTTGTATTTATATGCACGAAAATGCTTTAAAATCGCATGAAATTGTTAAAATAAAGTTCAAAAATAAATGATAAAAACTTTAATATAAATAAAAAGATTCTTTTAATAACAACAAAAACGCCTTATATATTCTCCATATATATAAATTGGTAAGGATTATCTCACTTTAAAATTTAAGCTAAATAATCTAAAGTTTTTTTTTTTGAAACTGAGTCGAGAACTGTGCCTGTGAATGTGCGAATTTCACCGATCAGTTGTTAGTTGCGCTACTTGGTAAAATTTACTATGCTCGTATGCATTGTGAATGATAACTAAGTGTGATATCTTCTGCATAAACTTCAAAATTCGAAAGGGATTGGATCACCTGATTTGTAATTGACTATCGCTGTCTCATTCTGTATCTCTTTCTATCACCCCCTGAAGATAGGCGGCGCCATATTGAACACCATGTCAAAACGCTAAAAAGTAGTCATATTGAACATCCTGTCAGTGGGTTGCCATTGTTGTTTCGGTTGAAAACAGCCAATTAGGGTTCTGTGCAGAGACGTAAAAGATTGAAACAGGGTTTATGTGGTCACAAAAGTGTTGCTTCTGTTGCACAGCATTTTTATATCATGGCGAAAAGTGTTCAGTTGAGAGTTATTGATTTTCATTAAAAGTTTAATTCATTACGGAGGGTTACTCCTTTAAGTGTAAAAAGCAGAGAAAACGTAGAATTTTTCAAATTATTGTGAAAATCTTTTAATTTAAATTTCTGTACCCAAGTTCACTATATTTGTGTAACACAAGAATCTGGAGGTCAATTCTTTAACTATGAGAAACTGAAAAATGTACACTTATTGAAAACTCATTTGCACACACAATTTATACTTTGAATTTAGTTTTGTTTTTATGCTAAACATTTTGAAACTGAAAAGAAAATTTTCATTTGTCAGAAAAAATAAAGAAAACACGGCCTAATGTCAAAAAACCCTATCGAAATACAAACTGGCTTGGTTGTTTTGAATGAACTACGTTGTATTTTTCTTGTATTTCGTTAGTTTTTTTTTAAATATAGTTCACACACACCAGTACTGAAACCTTATTGGCTCCCTCGACAAAAAATATAAGAGAAGAAAAACAATGAAACGCCGTACGTTATCTTTGCTTTGAAGCGACCAAAGCGTTTATATAATTTTGCCTTATGCATTTGTGTAAACAGCCTTAGAAGTGAAATTTTTCCATGTAACACATGTAGCGCTTTATATTTTGACTCTAAATAAATTTTGGTTTCCGTATGTTTCCGCATTGTTGCAGGCTACAAATCTTCTAGTATTCTTATTTCCGCGGAAATATATTCAACTATTTCATCTGTAAATACTACAAAGTTTTATTAAACTATCAAATGCAACTCAGCTTAAAGTACTCTTACGTACCAAAAATGCAACTCTAGACCTGAGATTTGCATCAGGTGAGCGAGGCTGTTTGTAGTTTTGACGTTTATCGCTTAGTCGACATACTTGTATAGGTACACAATGATTTAAACACAATTTTTTGGCTCATGACTAAATGCACTAATTGTATTAGTACTCAACATAGATGAATGGATTTGCAACTCTTTGTTTCGAGAGAGCGCTGTCAAAATGCACATTTTTTATAACTTTTGTCAGTGATGCCACTCCAAACAAAAATTAATATATCTGAATATGGGGATTTTTGACATACATTTCGGCGATTATAGTTTCAATCATTTAAAAAAATGATAGTCGTAAAATATTCATTTCTTTAAACTCATTTTACAATAATACTACTTGTTGGAGTCAAATATAAACAAATCTAAGTAAAATTTACATTTTGATTAAAGTAATTAGTCAAATATTGTAACGCATTTAACTCACAGTGAAAACCATATATTCTTTTGAAATTTCAGTAAATCCGACCTATGATATAATAGTTAACATCATTCAATGGTAGGACCTATCCTACATGTCTGACTTTCCAGGTTCTGTGATCAAAATGGACTGGTTGTATCGGGACTTCATATTTACAAAACCTGTTTTAGCGATAACTTTTGATCGGGAAATAATATTTACCCTCCGCCTTCGAACTAATAATATTTACATTAAAACAAGTATTTTTATCCCTTTTCCCATAATTTTTGAACGCTATTCTACAGTTGTAGGTCAAACTAAAGTTTACCAAAATTTTTGGCACGTTTTTCGTTTTGGCTGGCACACTTTTTGTTCTGGCACCCGCTTCAGCTGGCGCGAGGGATTTATCTGTGATTGCTGCCAGCATCAACTAGAAGATAAATCCCTCGTGAGAGCGAAAATAAGAGAGCGTAAACAAAAGATTCGTATCAATCTAATCTATGGTACTCAAAGCAGATTTCTGCAACCCACTGAGTTTTTTGGCCTTACCATTTCATATGGCCAATATGTCAGTACTCCTCCAAACCTTTGGAACCTTTGGGGAGATTTTATACCGCTACAACAACAACAACAACAGGACAAAATATTAGTGAAAATGAATTTGAATCTGTATTGTTCAACAACATAATTTTGTCCTTCTCAAACATCAACTATTGCAAATGTCTTCGACAAGTACTGTTAAGGAACTGCTCGCTACTGAAGCAGTTGACGAAAGAGAAGTAGAAGTACGTTCCCCTTCAGAAATTACAGGCGCTTTTTTTCCTGAAGTTACATTCCTTTGTTCTGAGGAAGACGGATGCTTACGGCGTAGGTGGTCATTTAAATTTGATGTGTTTCCAGAAAATTTTAAATATTTTTGTATACATGGCATTTAACTTCACTGCCATTTTTGATGAAAAACTCCCAAACTCTTCAATCCAAGCCGCATTATACATAAATATCTCTACACAATTTAAATAGTTAAAAGCACTTCTTCAGATAACAATTTTTAAACAATTACCACGCTTAAAACGTTTGTCGATTAGGTTGAAGTATGCTAAGCTTTAAAACTAATTTTAATAACATGAAAAATTTAAATAGAATGAAAAACTCGAAAATGTAGTAATAAACGAATCATTCATATCAAAAACTATTAATTAGAAAAATTAGTAATGAACGAATTTCAAATGATATCGAATGAATGAAAATGAGTGAACTATCGAATACCTCGAACTATCGAATAAATCGATAGTTTTAATTCGTAAACAATGACACCAGCTAGTATTTAACAAATCAAAATGATATTAGTAATCCAAACATGAGCTGATATACATATGGACACATGCACATGCATTATAATTATTAAAAAAAAAAAAATTAAATTAATATGTGACTACATAACCTAAAATTACCAAACTTAAAATCTATGATACTACGTAAATCAAAGGAAAAATTAAGATCTAACTAAATTTTGGAGTTACTGAGAATAATGGAAAGTGAAACAAAAATATTGACACAGCAACATGACGTATGAATACCAAATTTATTTCAACTTCCCAGGTTTTGCATGAAGCTAAATAGATAATTAAAAGACTATATCTATGAAAAATATAAACAAATTAAATTGAACACAAATACAAATAAACATAAAATTTCTATGATCATAATTGTATGATAAAATGAAGAGACAATGCGGTAAAATTATCATAAGTTTATGATATAATGGAATTACAAAACTGTAAAATGAAAATTATCGGAATGGACATAAATTTACGAAAATACGACACCTGATATCACGAATATACATTTACAAAAATAAGTCTATAATTGAAATTACAATGAAAAAATTAATAATCTACATAAAGAAAACAAGTGATCACTGGGAATTACCCAAAAGAAATGATAATACAGACATAAAAATATATCACGAAGAATTGCAAATCTTGAAAAAACACATGGCAACAAGCCATATATTCATCAATTACAAGGAAAAAATTTGTGATACGGGTTTTTATTTTGCGACATATGTTAGCTGCTTATGCACATCTAAATTTTGCAAGTATAGTACCCTTATACGTTTGTTAACCTGGCGATTTAAGAGGCAATTTAATGGTACTCTTGCCATTTACTGGAATTGAAAGATTCAATTCCCAAAACAGGAAACAAAAGAACATAGACATGGAAACGTGCGTGCTCAAAGTCAGCTGTTGGCGCAGCTTAAACGCCAAAACAACGCAAAAGTCAATTGTGTTTGGGTCTTTAGAGATTTGTTTGCATAGTTTCAATTACAAAACCCATAGAAGTTTTTTATTAAATTATTAAAATGAAAATGAAAAAATTAAATGAAGAAATTTGATAAAAATTCCGACTGATATCTTTCTGTTCTCTGGTGTATGCATAATTAAAAACGTTCAAATTTAAGATTTAGGTTCAACTTTTAACTATGTACTAATCGTTTGAGGAAAATCAGAATTGACATTATTAGGGCAACGAACTGGCTTTGCACCAACCAGGAATATTGTCCAGTTTCAGGGCCCATTTGGCTATGTTTGGGTAGAAAAAGAATCAGTTGCAATCAGCTCCCTGCAGATATAGCACTTATTGGCGTCGTAAAAGTTTACTGTGCCGTCACACAGAAATTTCCGCTATAATCTAATGTAAGATTCTTCTGCAGAAGCGGTCAGAATAAGGAGAAAGAAGGGTAAATTCATCATTTCCTCTTCCAATGTAAAGAACTACCTACAGACAGGGCGATTGTGAATTCTTTGCGTACAGTTTTACGACAGTCTGGCGGGGATAAGGAAGCTTATAATTAAGTTCATATGAGCATCAGTTCATGGACGATTAATTAGGAAATATCTGGTCGCCGCCACGTCGCACTGACAATGGACAGAAGTACCTCGGAGTGGAAAATTGACGAGGTCAAATGAAGCACCTTTAAACCTAATCAACATTAAGATTAACACCCCTATTATGAATTTTCATACGATAGACGATAAACGCTTCCTAGCGTATCGTAAAAAATCAGCTTTCATATTGCGATTTCCACACGCCCGATAGATGTACTATTGTGAATGACAGCAGAGTTTTGTTTACAAATTTTTGTGAATCTATACGAAACAGATAGCAAAACAAAACGTAAATACTAACAATTCATTTGTCTTGTACGTAAAAGTGGCAAAAGTTTTTAAAAGCTGTTATAATAAAATGTTTTATGCAACCTCTGTTACCTTTTATATAAACTCAAATGAACAAATTGACGGAACTTGCATAGATTCCACAGAAAGAAGAAAATTGAGAGATCATTCCAATCTTCTTGAAATGAACTCTACACTGTAAGTACTTGACATACTAAAAGTAAAAAAAGTTTAATAAACAAAATTGATGTCAGAGTATGTCTTAACAGAAATAGAAAGCAGTTTGCGCGCCCGTAAAAATAGGCAATCCATTCCAAATATTTTGAAGGTTTGTGTCACTTTAAGGCTTCTTGCCCAGGGTGTTGCAACAGAGTGTTGGGAATGAGGCTGTAGTTGGATTATTTTGGATTATGTAATAATTGTATATTTACTTTTATTTAAATAGTTCCCAACGTATCGTGGAAAAATTTATCAGCGATAGCTAGCGTAGAAAATTGAATAGCGTGTGCGATAGTTAGCGTATGGCAATACCACGATAAACGATAAACGCTAACGATCGAGTTTCACACGGTAGAATTTATTTCATAATACGGTAGAACAGATTGCAAGCGTTTATCGTGTATCGTACGAGTTCATAATAGGGGTGTAAATTTTGACTTCTATTTTGTGCCTTGCATTGATTTTTCCGACACCAACGAGTTCCTATCATTGCGAATGATGACTAAGTGTGATATCTTATCTGTCAAATGCCTGACAGGATGTTCAATATGGCTACTTTTTAGCGTTTTGACAGGGTGTTCAATATGGCGGCGCCTATCTTCAGCGGGTGATAGAAAGAGATACAGAATGAGACAGCGATAGTCAATTACAAATCACTTGATCTAATCACTTTGGAATTTTGACGTCTATGCAGAAGATTTCACACTTAGTTATCATTCACAATGGTTCCTATACCGCAGTCCATATTGAGAAACTTTTGTCGAGTTATCGATTTGTTATCGGCGAATTATTGCTGAATCATCGGTTTATTATTGGTTTCGTATCGGCTTTTTATCGAATGGTTACATATCGCACGCCTAGAACCTATCGAACTGTATACTTACTTTACTAATACCTACATTAATCAGCGAGAAAATACTTTGTAATAGAAATTGCAAGGCCACATATGGGGAGGCAGTCAGTTTTTGCGTGTTCTGAACATTGCAATTTTTTAGTTGATTGCTGTTTTGATCTAGGTGTTTGATGTAGGTATGAGATCGGTCGATAAATTATCGGTAACTAATCGATAGAAACGCGATAAAATCTTGGTACCACTCTGATAGCTTTTCGATGACAAATCAATAACACGCCGATAGCAAATTGGTAACACCCGATAACAATCGATAACCTTTTCTATAAAAATAACTTTTTAATAACATATCGATAACTCTTCGATCAATAATTAAACATTTTTAGATATTAAATTGTTCACTTTTCGATAACAAACTGACAAATCTTCGATAAAAAATTGATAACTCATCGATAGCCTTTGTTGTCGAAGTTTATAACAATTCGATAACAAATCGTTAATTCATCAGACACCTTGCATTAAGGACAAACATCATTGGGAGATGTAAAATGGGTAGCCTTTTCCCATTGAAAGCTCTTCCGCTTGTAGGACCAAGGCAAACTTCTTGATCACTTTGGTTTTAAATGTCTGCGACACGGGAAACGTCCACATGCATTTTCTAGCTAATCAGCGAAGGAGTCTCTGGTCTCATCCTCTTTCGAATTCGTTGATGTGTAGGCCAAGATGAAAAATATTGTCTTTCGTCCCCAATAACTTTTAGAAAATTTTTTAATGGGCTACGGGTTTTAGAATATTCCCGAAGTTTGCATGTCTGTTTTAAGAGGCAACTAAAATCTACAGACCCGAATGTTTAAAGAGTAAAAAAAATCATTCGCAGGGTAGGAGTCATTCCGATGACGGACTGTCCGTGACCGTAATACTCCCTAAACCTTCGGGGAGTGTTTTTAAGTGAAAAACAAGTAAGGACGAGATAAGAAATATATAGTGAACAGATGTACATACGTAAACGATTTTTAAGATAAATATAAAATAAAAAATGGCAAAAAACCCCCTTATCTGAACGATCGGTTGTATGGGATATATATTATATATAGCTCCGATCGAAATGATTTTTACAGGAAATCTTCTATGATAGACTAGCAGACCCGGCAGACGTTGTTCTGCCCCAAATTTGTATATCTGCATACATTTTAATAAGCTTTTTCCGTCTAACTCTCCCTCGCCCCTCTACACTTTTTCTTAATATTTGTATTCACTCCTCCCTCCGTATTTTTCTCTTCATCTATCTCCATCTTCGTCTCATTCTATCTCTTTCTCAGTCTCCTTCTCTCATTTCTCTTCTCTCAAGTTTTTCTCATTCTTCTTCATATCTTATTGCCAGTCCCAGAGGGTGGTATGTATTTTGTTCCAGTCCCATTCCGAGTCTCAGTCCCAGTCCCACTCCGAGTATCAGTCTCAGTCCCAGTCCTAATCCCAGTCCCAGTCCGTCTCTGGTCTACTTCCCGGAAAAAAGCATCGGAAATCGGAAATCAGGCAAATCGAATAGGAGGTATGTAAATAGGTATGTGGGTATTATTAATTCATGTCTTTATTTCGGCTTCGCATGCATATTTATCAGTTTTGCCATGTTGATGCGACTAAATCGAATATCACAATGAAAATTACTTAAAAGCTCTCAGCAACAGCTTTCATTTGATATCCAAAATACACACGCATTCTAGGGGTGCCCGGGTCCACGTTTTGGCCTATATCTCGAGACCCTAGTCACCAATAGGTATGAAAACTACCCTGTACTAAAGCACTCATCAACAGCTTTCATTTGATAACCATATTGTATAAACACAATCTAGAGGTGCCCCGGTCCACGTTCTGGCCTATATCTCGAGACCCTAGTCACCGATAGGTATGAAAACTACCCTGTACTAAAGCACTCATCAACAGCTTTCATTTGATATCCATAACACACACACATTGTAGGGGTATCCGGGTCCAAGTTTTGGCTTATATCTCGAGACCCTAGTCACCCGGTATCAAAGTACTCATTATACAAACCTTCCCCGAGGAAAAATACATATATATACCAATTTTCATAATAATCCGTCGAGTAGTTTTTGAGTTTATCGATGACATACATACAAACATTAATTTTTATATATATAGGCTTATTCCATTTCAAGACACCCGGTCTGCGCAGGACATGATTTTTGATATCGATGAAATTTTAATATGTTGTTCTTTGGTCAAAATAACGAAACACGTGTATTTCTTTTTTGCCTCAAAAAAGTTTTTTTCGGATTTATCGGCAATTGAATTCCATAAAATGCAGTCGGTATTTTATTCACCTATTTTTTCAACTGTCAATAACTTTGTCGAAAACTAACCGATTCTCATGATTTTTTCTTTGAAATATTCGTTACTACTTTTAATTTAATATAAATTTATTTAATATAAACAATTGCATATAGTTACAAAAAAATTATTTTTTTAGTATTTAGTTAAAATGTATGACTTTTTTTCAAAAATTAATATTTCAAATAACGGTTATTGTTTTTTGTTTAAACTTTTTTTATATCGAGTAAGCAGTTTAAACTTGGGTAAATATCAATTGGCCAACGCTGGTTGTTTTCGAAATATGAATTTTTGAATATTAATCTTTTTTTTTCTCCATATATTGATGCATTACATATCAGCATACAAGGCGATCAATGCCAAATGCTTCAAATTAATTAAAATATCCCATTTATCATTGAAAACATTCATTTGTTGTTATTTTTCAGAATTACAGTGATTTTGTAACAAGACATGGCAAAGGCTCTTGGGGCGGTATTGGAGGTTTAGAGAAATATTTTGCCATTTGCGAATGTCTAATATAATACAAAACTAAATCCTTGTGCCAAATTTCATTGAGATATCTCAAAATTTGAGGGATTAGTTTGCGTTCAAACAGACAGACGGACGGACAGCCGGACGGACAGACGGACAGACGGACATGGCTATATCAACTCAGTTTGTCGCGCTGATCAATTCGGTATACTTAATGGTGAGTCTATCTTCTATATTTCTCAACGTTACAAACATCGGACCAAAGTTAATATACCATTTCATGTTCATGAAAGGTATAAAAACGTCGTAATACTCGGTGGATTGATGCAGTCTATCGTATTTCTTGCAAGGCGGCAGTGTTTTGTCTCATACGATCCTTTGTGGTTTTTGGTTTCGTTAAACGCCTAGCAAATTTCCAAGACAACCTACTAAAGCTGCCTGCATTCCTGTTGTGACCCAAGCTTTTAGGTGTGTGCCTAACAGAGTCTTGTTTCTCACATTGCCCAGAGAATGCAGCTATGCAATCACAGAAGCTTTATATTCTACGATCTTTAAAGTGTTCGAACAAATTGAAACGTTATTTCATAGGGTCGATTATGGTTCGCATTCAAGGGGTTGTGTAAGCGCAATACGAAACTTTATAGCTACTCAGCTTCTACAACTTAATTGTTAAACTAATCCAGACCAAGCGAATTCTGTTTCAAAATTGCATAAATTGCAGATGAGGGCTAGCGATCCCATATTCGACACAGAACTTTAGAGGTAGTCGGGCTAGTACTTCAATAGTAACGTAATGGTTTTAAATTCGGCAAAGGACTATCAACATTGATACCAATTGCCAAACCCGGCTGGAGGTAACTTTCTCGGTAATACAAGAACAATAATAACAGCTATTTTAATGGGATTATGTGCTTAGCTAACTGAGAATAAGTTGTGGTGTTGGCACTTTTTTCAATCTTCCATTCCCGCCTCATTTTTCGCACTAAATTGCGATAGCAGCGCCGTCTCAGCCGAAACATACGAAGATGAATTTTAATTAGGGGAACGTTTGTTACTCGCGATCATATACGTAGATAAGACAACCTCATTGCACTGAAGACAATTCAATCAACTAAAAAAATTGTGTTGTTGCCGATGCAGCGGTTTCCTATAAGCGCTGATCTGTGATGTGTCGCTGAATGCTGTGTATATTTTTTTTTTCTGTCTTTTTTCTTCCTTCGGTGCAATTGCTGAGGACGTTTTTACCCTTTTGCAACCAGCATTCCGGTATGTAGTACTTACGTAGTCAGTGAAACGCGTTTAACATCTTGCTGACAGCATTTGCCCGCAAAGATGATTTATTGCGACGCGTGATAAAGTCAAATCCGTGCACCACAAATACGGCAATTACGGTCATCCAGATTCGAGATGGGTTAGGTATGTGGTTGGTAAGTGAAGCAAGGACTAAAGAAGACACAATGGGAGGGAGGATCAAAGGCGGAGTTGTCAAAGAGCCAGAGGCCGAAATAGACGATACGACCACGCTGCAGTAAACAGCAGCATGAGAGTCCTCTGCGCACATATGTATGCCGCTACTCATTCAACTAAATCGCAAGCCTCATCTCATGCTGCACGCTTATCTGTAGAATACATCACCGCTTACAAAATTGTATCTTGTTAATTATCAATCAGTCGCTAATTACCGATAGTAACGCGATTGTTGTCGCACCGTTTTACAGAATCTTGCAGCGTTGACTTTGTATTTAGCCAGTATTTATTTAAAAATAATACGAATTAAAGAACGGCGACAAAACGTTACAAGCGGAAACAAAAACATCGTTGACAGATTTGCAGAGAGGATGGCGGAGAAATAAGGATAAGAGGAAGATGTAGGCAAGAACTACGAATGTTTACAGAGTGCTGGGAACTACTCTGCAAAACAAGCACAAAGTAATAAACCTAAATTCCGGTTGACTTTCGTTTTATATACCCAGTAGAGCGAAATTTGAAATTAAGTTTTTTTTAAATGAAATTATAATACCTTTCGATACCTGGCGAAAGAAAAAAGTGGGCAAAATGGCTCATTTGCTACTTCAATTCATGGTGTATATCATTTTATTAAAGTACGTTTTTACTTCTTCGTATTTATTAGGTTTTTTCGTCACAGGCGCTGCGCTGTGAAATTTATGTTTCGTTTCCACTAGGCCGAATTTGCCGCCAGACGCCATTTGAATCAATACCGGCTATAATATGACATGAAACGCGTTTGCCGACCGTTTTGACCACGAAGCAGTGATGCAATTTGCTCCTTGGAGTAATGAATTCATTTATTGAGTCGATGAATATCAAAGTTACCTAAGTCCATTGTAAGCAAATATTTGGAAATTTAAAGTATTTATTTCCGAACTGCGGTGTCAACTGGAATACACACTTCTTTGCCAGAGTGTCTGCGTCCATACAGATAGCATGACCCAGGAACATAAGTCTTCCCGGTCTTCGCGCTGTCAGAGGCTGTTTTGGGGTCGACAAAAAGATAGTGAGGACCGATTCTCTTCAGATAAGGTCCAATCAGTTCGCGGTTATTAGCGAGGTTCTTTTATGTGGATTCGGCAGATAATACTAAAATTCCAATCTGGAGGCATCCGCTCATCCGACCATATTTACCACGTCGAAATTTAATTTCTGCAGGATAATGCGCCGGTTTTGAAACCTTCCGTCACACTCCGGTGTATTAGAGAAGCATTCTTATCAGCCTGTCGTCCATTCCATCTAAATAGGCGTCTCTCTTTCTTCTTCACCTCACGATAACGTTCTAATATACCGCGCATCGACGCGCCTGTACCCAGCGTAGCCTTATAGGCAGTGTCCTTTTTTTTTCAAAGCAGCGCAACACTTCTCATTATACTAGTTGTTTTTTTGGGCCTCACTGCTCGGCCAAATAGCCCACTCAACGTTTGTTGTGAAAGTCATTGGAAAAAAGAATTCTCCTGCCAGGCTTGTTCATATTTTTCATTGGAAAGAGTTTTTACTTCACAGGTGCTAGAGCACAACCCAGGAGCAGGAATTGGATTCTAGTCGTCTTTTATATTGGCCGCAGCACGGCACCGTATAATTTTCTTGAGACCACTCAAGACCATTCTATGGGTATGAGGTAGTAAAGAGCAGCTACAGGTGCACTATGGTACGACATCGGAAGTTTCTGCGCACACCATTCGTTGATAAATCTAGAATACCCAGGTGGTGTGTGCTTAAAATTTGAATTTTTCTGTCTTATCTGCTTGCAAAATTAAATTTTCGGGGAAATTCAGTTCAAAGTTTAATTTTTCCATAAAAACGAATATACCTACTAAAAACAGTATACCGAACAAAAATTAAAATCATTTCCACCAATTATTCCAATTTTCTAAATGAAAGTCTTGATGAAAGTCGGATCTTTAACTACTCTGCGTGGAATGAAAAGCCGGCCACTTTGCTTATACAGACTTCACCCCACCATTTATTCTCTCGCAAAAGTGACAAAAGATGTATGTACATTAGGGTGGCTCGATTTGTATGGACGAAAGTTAACCGATATCGCGCCATCGATTTTTCGAGAGGATTTGGGCTCAGGAAAAATAGTTCCACTACGCATACCCAAACAAATAATTTTCGAGCCTGCGAAATTTCATTTTTTTGACTTTTTTTCGACTTTGATTTTTAAGGTTTTTTTCATGACCTACTAAAAAATTTTAATTTGATTGTAAAATTTTCCGACCCAAAAAAGTCCCCTAAAAACGTTGTCGATAACAGTTTTTGAAAGAAATGAAAATGATAATTTTTCAATCAAATGAAAATTTTTTAGTAGGTCATGAAAAAAAGCTTAAAAATCAAAGTCGAAAAAAAGGCAAAAAAAATGAAATTTCGCAGGCTCGAAAATTATTTTTTTGGGTATGCGTAGTGGAACTTTTTTTCCTAAGCCCAAATCCTATCGAAAAATCGATGGCCCGATATCGGTTAATAAATCGACCCAGTCTAATGTACATCCTACTTATGTTCGGGTTTAGTCGAAAGATCGAAAGTATTTAAACCAGTGAGTAGCTTTATGGGTAATTGTCGCTTGCAAAAGTCAAGTAAGTTCACCTCAACGACCAGCGATCAGTGACAACGACAAATGGGATCAACTTACCCACCTATGAAGAGTACGTAGCCAACTTGTACCACAAGGAATCACATGTAACCTGTGGAAACAAAAGCAAATAACACTGTGATGTACAATTACACAAGGGTTCTGAGCGCATTCCCTTTCGCATCTCCTAGTATTTATTTTTGTCACCGCCGACATTGTCTTCCTTCGAAGTTCGAACATCCTGCCTACACACATCACAGCGTCTGAGCATAAATATATTCGCACTACTCGGTGGCGATAAATAATGAGCTCGTATTTTGCAATACAAACAATTAAAACAAAAAATTATTTAAACATAAAAAAAAAATTAAAAAAAATATTTACATTAAAGAAGATTACAAAAGCAACAAAACCCATCCAAATGCAGAAATCAGCTGTTGTAACATTTTTAGATGCCCTCCGAACATGGCAGGCTTTTAGTAAGCACCAATGCAATGCCACCAGGTTACATTGTAAATGAGCCTTTTTTTGTTCATTTCTTACCAACAACCAACTTACTTATTCGATGTCCACGCTGTCATTGGGCTTAAAGGCGTACATTTCTACCATCACCAGCCGATATTTCTTTGTTTGAGCATGCGCGCAGTTCAAAATAATTAGCGTCCTATTCAAGTCGTTCTTAATTAACCTGATGAGCGCCATATCGCTTTGCTATGTGGTGGATTGGTTTATGTGGCATTAGTCGGCCAGTTGTGGGTTGTATTATTGTTGGGATGAACGATAAGGAATTTGTGGGTATTTTAAATTAATTGTGTGAACATATTCAGGTAAATATTTTGATTCGATTGGCTTAAAATTGTTGTATGTAAAAAGGAGATTTAAGTAAACCGCAATTTAGAAAAGAAGTAACCTGGATCTGGATCCAAGTTAATCTAATCTTAAAGTAGTTCTATGCAATCGCAAGCGAGGTCTGATACTCTAAGACCATCATCTATCGCACAATAGCTGGACTCAGGGCTTTAATAGCTGTATCGCTTACCGAGTATTCATATATCCAACTCTAAATGTAGTAGCACTGGATAGCATCCCATCCGCTGGGTCCCCTCGGAAGACGCTGCAGTGATCAAGTAGTTTTAAATTGTAGCTTACATCGCGCTGCTGACAGAAAACCCTCACCAACCTTTCTTTTCTACATCTACCCTTACGCGAACTAGTTAACTAGCACTGATTTAGATGAGTTCTACACCCCAGACCTCCGTCCAGGGCATGAAGGAAGTGAAAGTTGTACTGGGTGCAGTTACCTGCACACAATAGTCTGTCTTGATTAAGTCGTTAAGTCGAATTCGATAAGAGCTCCTCCATTCTGTTGTACATACGACCAATAATGATGACAGGATAACTCCATCGATGGGCCGCCAACAGTTTTTCCGCTGCCCATCCATGAGTGGCTGCCACATGTATCAGATGCTTCCACGTAACGAACAAGCTCTGATTGTAGGGAGTGGTTAGTCTGCAATCAGCGAGACCATAGGAGATAACCTAGCTCGTCTTAGAGAGAGAGCCATTGAACTCTGCATTTAGCGACGTTTATCACGGGCTTCCTCTACCTTGGCGACTCTCAAGTTATGTGTCGAGTGACCTGAGTTTTAGTATCACAACAACTCGAGAATCTTCTCAAAACCAGGTAACTACACTGGAGTAGTCGGTCGGCAGGGGAACATCCATACGATCCACAACCTCGATTTTAGCACCTTGCGTTCAGAAAGATGATTATCCCTAAAATACTAACCGACTGGTAATCAGCACACTTAAGCAGACTGAAGCCATTGTAATACCCCGTGTATTCAAAGCAGGATTGCGATACTGGGCTCTCCAAAATGACGGTAGTACAGGCAACTCACAGCCACTTCTGCTACTGATGGCACCAGCCTCCTGCCTGCTTCTGTCAAAAGCTTCCAGGGTGATGAAGCCATCACGATTAACGATTTCGCTGCGAAATTTTGAGGAACAGGTTTTAAGCAAAACGTTTCAAAATCAAAAAATAGAAACTTGTAGAGACTTTTGGTTTCAAACCCAAATCAAAAAGTGAGCGTATGGATGAAAACTGTGAAATGAAAATGTTTTCTTTTTTTATATAAAAGTATAGACTTCTTTTATCTGATTTTTTTAAAGAGTGTGGCAATGCTTTTCATCAGCTTTCCCTAGCGATATCTTCAGGACGATTAAAGGTACACTGATGAAATTTGGTCTGCGACTTCCTTACTCAATGTTGATCGGTAGCCTCTACTGAATTTTTTTCGGTATGCATGAGCTCCTTCACCACGAGGAAAATTACTGTCTAGCTCCATTCTCATGGATCTAAAGTTGCAGGACCAACATTTGAAAAAAGGAAAAGATTTGTTCAAAAGCAGTCCTATTTACATTGCATAAGTTGGAAAGAGATCTTAGTGAGTACTACCAGTTTTTTATTTTTTTATATAAAATCCAGCTGCCTTTTAGGAAGATTACAATTTGACGATGATAAGCCAAATAATTTAAGTAGATTTTCAAAGAAATGAATAAAAAAAAGGGCAAACCCCAATCATATTTAAATTTCTTATAAAATCAAAAGTAGAAAGTTCTTAATTAAAATAATTCCGTTAGTAAGTAAATATGTACTATGTCATATGCTACTTGTAATCCACACTCCTTTCCGGTCCTTTTCTATGCACCTACAACCAAATTCAATGGACAAAAGAAAAGTAACCCAACCCATTCAACAATCACACACATATACAAACTCACCAAAAGATAAATCGCTAGATGAAGGATAATGATATAATTAATGCCGTGTTCATGTACTGTTGCACATTGCAAGCTCCATTGCACATTAAATAGTAAGAAGCTCCAAGTTCCACGCTCTACCTTGCACACTGTAAGTGTGCTTCCTTTTACTGCTGTGTGCATTTGCTGTTGTAAATGCAATGTTGTAGGAGCTAAAAACTTCAAAGAGTTATATAAATGCCGACATGTAAGGGAGGGCTGAAGCAAACAGCACAAACAATGCGGCTACTGTGTGTTAGCCTGGACTCGACTGGAGTACTAGTGCCACAATGCACAACAAGTAGCAGTTGTTGTCCAGTAAAATGATGATCGAGCGGGATAAGTTTGGAGACAAACGCAACTGCAATTTTATAACTGGCACAAGTGACTAACCGACCAACAATGTGCAATATAGAACCAACAACAATTAATAAGTTCCGCAGCTCATGAAACTGTGGCTACTGTGACCAAAAATAAATATATATTTGAATTGAAAAAGAAGAAGGAGCGAACATCAACAGCGAACAAAAGCTCAAAAATTATCTGATTAAACGCGGTTAAGGGTTTTGTGTTCCAGTTCGTTATGCACCATGAATACTCATATCAGTAGTTAGTAGTATGAGTAGTAGAATTCACCGCATGAGCCCATTCTATATCCCCTGTTGTTTTCCCTGCGCATGCGCACCGAACGGATTAATCTCGCAAGGCAATTTAAGCACCCGGCAAAAGCAGCTTGACAAGCAAAGCAACTTAAGTACGCTTATGCGGCTTCTGATTTGATGCTGTTGAAGCTCACTGTGCTGCAGATAACTAAGTCAAATCACAATAACAACTATAGTAACTCAAACAATAATATTTGGTTCACAGTTTCTTGGACGTACTTGCTGCTATTCCGCTTACGTTCATTTCTTGTTAGAACAACCTAATACTGCTGCTATTTTTGATTTCGATTGAAATTTATTTTAGAGCACTTTCAACAACACAAAAGCGATCGCCGGCTGCCAACTTAGCCAGCTTACTTGTCGATTGGGGACGGCTGGCTTATATGCTTTTCATCCACCTCGAAGCTATCCAAGTCTCTATGTCGCAGTGAGAGCGATATATGCCATTTTTGGCGGCTATCAGGACCGTTGGAAGTGAGGCCAGCGGAACTATGACTGTGGTGTCCCCAGTAGTTAAAGCGGACTTCAATTCACAGTTTGCCATTTACTATTGCTTGCTATATTGTATTCATATCGACACCCGTTTTCGCCAGCAGAGGAAACAGATGACCTTTGGTGCTTCCCATTGAAGGCAGCTGTCGATAAGAAGGAATGCCTGGTGTACTCTGTTGCCGCCTCAACAAAAGTGTTAAGATGTTATAAGATAGCTTTTGCCGAAAGATGAGGTAGCACTCAGTTGATTTAGAGCTCAGTAGAGGTTCCCGAACCCCCATGGAATAAGAAAACAGTAATTTATGCAACAGCTGGACCCCAGCTGAGCAGCGGTGTAATAGTGGACGACAGCAACTGAGCAGCGGCGAGACCAACGGTAGGAGTGGCAACGGGGTATCCGGACGGCAACAACTGGGCGGTGGTATGATATGCAGCTGAAAAGCGGGGCAATTAACGATTATGGTAACAACGAAACCGCTGAACACCAAATGAGCGGGAATACGAAAGTAGCCACAGCAGCTGAATAGCGGGTAGATCAACTGCAGTAGTGGTAAGTGGATATCAACGGCACAACTGAAGATAGGGGTATATCAGTTAGCGCAGAGGCTGTGGAAGTTTACTTTCGACGGTAGATGTGGGAACGCATGTTGATACGGGTCCACATGCTGATGGATAGTATGACAGCTCTGCGTTTGGACACTTGGTTGAATTGCCATTGGATGCACGGTTGCCACACCATGTTTTCATTTGGGACCAAAATCCATCGAAAAAAAGGACCAAATCTCAAAAAAAATGATACAATTTTTGTTTTATTTGATTGTGATACAAGCAACTCATGTCGTAATCGTTGTTAAATATAAAATTTCAGGATGTTTCCATGGTTTCCTATACAAAATTTTAATAAACTTAGCGAATAGGAGACTTAATTCAAACTGCACAAACAAAAACACTACTTTTAGTTATTATAGATTCAAATTTCTAGGATAAGTCTATGCCTTCACTAACTATACGTTTTGAACGTAGTTTTGCTGACAAAACTCTTAGTTCCAGCATTATGTTGTTAATTGGAAAGAAATAAAATGTATAGCGCAGTTAGGTTTTAGTAAGAAAAGGCTCAAAAATTTGCGTTTTGGTGTAGCCGAACTATGAGCAAACTCAATAAACCATAAATGGTGCTGACTTTTTCCCCTGAACGTTGAGATTAAAAATCAAACATCTTAAAAGTTTCAACTATGCAATAACGGAACTTGTTACATTTAAGTAGGTACTAGCAATTAGTTAACAGCGTTGTTATTGAAGTTTATGGGGTTCTGTACCTACGAGAATAGAACACAAAACACTTCTTTCGAAATCAAATCTTTTTTACATTTGTTTCAAAATCTGAATATAAAAGTAAATTTGTTCAATAACGATTCGTTATTCATTTATAAGGTTACCGCTTTCGAGAAGTATTCCTACCTTACTTACAGTTAAAATATTTCGTATGCCAAGTTACTTAGTTTTCAATTATTAGGCGTGCCTTAACACCACAATACCCCTGGAACACCACAATACTCCTGCAATTTTTACATAGGATTTCTTTGTAAAAAATTTTGAAAGTGTTACCAAACATAAAACCAATTAGTTTCATTATGTTACTTAGTTTTCAATTCAAATACATCCATCAGTGCATTTGAGACAAATTTTCTTAGCTCAACTAGTGAAAAAAAATTTATCACGAAAATTGTTTGATAACCGATCGAAATATCTGGATTCTAAAACAAGAATTTTTCTGATAATGTGTTTGCCCTTAGATCCATGACTTTGCTTATTAATGCCTCGCCTAAAATATATCCTATATTAAATGTCATTGGTCTGCTACATTTTATTGACTGAGCAAATTTTGTGGTAAGCTTTCCATATACATAAGTAAATTGAAAATTATATGCGGGGGTAATGAAAGTGTGCCAAATGTTGTGGGCAGAGTTGGGAATTTTAACCCCAGTGAAAAGGAAGAAAAGTACCAAAATCGTGGCTACTGCCTAAAAAGGACCAAAATTGAAAAAAAGGGACCAGCGGACCAAATAGGGTTTGAAGGGGCCATTTTTGGTCCAAATGGATTAAAAGTAGCAACCGTGATTGGCTGTTCGTCATCAGGTGTAGTTTGCTGCCTGTTGCTCAGCTGGTTCATGTGTGAGTGCTGTTTTATTATATTGTGGTTTTAGGCACAGGAGAGTTTACGGTGGGGGTCTTACGTTTCTAACGCTCCGGTAAAGTGTTGACGTCTATTGATGATAATCATATTATATACGAATTCGTGGTCAACATTTTGACAATTTAATAAACATATAGCGGGCTCAGAACAGCTAATGAGCTGAGGGACTCCAAATTCCGGCCCTGGCTACTATCCATACCTTTTGCGTCCCACTTTACGTTTGTTTTTGTGTTGTATTAATTTTTTTGAGCGCCTACGATTGTTACTAAAAATACATATCTCGAGCTGCGCATTCCACAAAAGCTTAAGCTGATTTTGTCAGTTTGTTAAGCAACGTGTGCGCTTAACTGACTTTTTGGGTCGATTTCTTGCTGCAAAACAATGGACGGCGGGCCTTTTGGATGAAGATGGAGAAACAGAAGTAGACAACTAAGTAACAAGACTTTTGCCGATACGTATTTGGTAGCTATAATAATGGATTAAACAATTTTGATAAGCGAATGCCAAATTATAATTATAATTTTTCCCGCGCTTTTGACAAAGCCAAATAAAATCTGAATGAAAGTGATCTCTGTACAATTTAGCTCCTAAGCCCATTTACAATTAACTTGTACCGCTCTTTAGTGAATTTTTTTTTCACATAATTTTAGATTTAATATTTTTGTGCATATTAGTAGTATGTATATAGCGGTTCTGGACCACGTTTTGCATAGAAAGCTCGGTGCATGGTTCACCCTAAAAACTCCATACTTTTGGAGCAGTCTGTATGCAGTCTGGCCTTAGGAATGGGATCAGTTCAATACTTTCGCACCAGTCTGGGTTGAGTCTGACCGAAGGAATGAAAGCAGGTCTATATTTATCTTGACCTGCAATTTTTACCACCTCCCAAAATCATTAAACAATTCCGCTAGGTGGCGCATACGTTTTTTCGGTTTGTGTTCTGGCTGAACACAGAACCAGAAGATTGGTTTGTGTTCTGGCTAACTTCCGCTAGGTGGCGCATAAGAAAAAGCTTAGTGGTGTATAAGAAAAAGCTTAGAGATTTTTACCTTTAGCAGAGCTTTGCCGTAAACATGACAGCATATAAATTATATATATATATATATATATATATATATGGATATCAACAAACCGCAAAATACATACCGACACAGACACACCCATCTATATACATACATTTAGATAAGGGCTACTTGTCTCAATGTATATAAGTTGGGCATCTTTTGAGTAAAAAAAAATGAGGATCGTTAAATGGGGGGCCCTACATTTTTAAAGGGCCGCAAATTTTTAAATGTCCCCTCATATTTCTGATGAGTCCTAGACTTCACCCGAGTCGTTTTAAAGAGTCCCACACATTTCTAATCGAGCGACTGCTCCCCAATCCCCCACCCACTCGTCTTTTTTCTCGTCTGCAAAAAGTAGCAGTCCCCCAACCCCAAATTCCCCAATCCCCAACCCCAACCCCCACCCACCATTTTTCTCGTCTACAAAAAGGAGTCGATGGGCACTTGTAGTACCGTCCCCCTTTTTTCTCGTTTGTAAAACGGGCCTGTCAGGCACCCGATCAGGGGCAGATTGTTAACGAAAGGTTATCTTAATATGAACATTTTATTTGTATGTACATACTTATCAACAAACTACAAAATACATGCCGATGGTCACATCCATCCATGGGAAACTTGTTCCAATATAAATACTTACTTTTTTTTGTCAAATAAATCTTTTTCAAATAAATAAAAACAATTTTTATTCAAAATTTTAAAATTTTTTATTTATATTTTTTCCATACTTTGGCGTGGTTAGCAATGCATAATATACTTGTGTGTGTAGTTTCATAATATTACTACTATCGAATATCGATGGGACCGCTTTTTATACTCAGTTGAGCAGAGCTCACAGAGTATATTAAGTTTGATTGGATAACGGTTGGTTGTACATATATAAAGGAATCGAGATAGATATAGACTTCCATATATCAAAATAATCAGGATCGAAAAAAAATTTGATTGAGCCATGTCCGTCCGTCCGTCCGTCCGTCCGTCCGTTAACACGATAACTTGAGTAAATTTTGAGGTATCTTGATGAAATTTGGTATGTAGGTTCCTGAGCACTCATCTCAGATCGCTATTTAAAATGAACGATATCGGACTATAACCACGCCCACTTTTTCGATATCGAAAATTTCGAAAAACCGAAAAAGTGCGATAACTCATTACAAAAGACATATAAAGCGACGAAACTTGGTAGATGGGTTGACGTTATAACGCAGAATAGAAAATTAGTAAGATTTTGGACAATGGGCGTGGCACCGCCCACTTTTACAAGAAGGTAATTTAAAAGTTTTGCAAGCTGTAATTTGGCAGCCGTTGAAGATATCATGATGAAATTTGGCACGAACGTTACTACTATTACTCTATATGTGCTAAATAAAAATTAGCAAAATTGGATGAAGAACACGCCCACTTTTTAAAAAAAAAATTTTTTAAATTCAAATTTTAACAAAAAATTTAATATCTTTACTGTATATAAGTAAATTAAGTCAAAATTCAACTCCAGTAATGATATGATGCAACAAAATACAAAAATAAAAGAAAATTTCAAAATGGGCGTGGCTCCGCCCATTTTCATTTAGTTTGTCTAGAATACTTTTATTGCCATAAGTCGAACAAAAATTTACCAATCCCTCTCAAATTTGGTAGGAGCATAGATTCTATGACGGTAACTGTTCTCTGTGAAAATGGGCGAAATCGGTGGAAGCCACGCCCAGTTTTTATACACAGTCCACCGTCTGTCCTTCCGCTCGGCCATTAACACAATAACTTGAGCAAAATCCGATATAACTTTACTAAACTTAGCCCACGTACTTACCTGAGCTCACTTTTTCTTGGTATAAAAAATGGGCGAAATCTGACCATAACCACGCCCACTTTATCGATATCGAAAATTACGAAAAATGAAAAAAATGCCATAATTCTATACCAAATACGAAAAAAGTGATGAAACATGGTAACTGGATTGGTTTATTGACGCAAAATATAACTTTGGAAAAAACTTTGTAAAATGGGTGTGACACCTACCATATTAAGTAGAAGAAAATGAAAAAGTTCTACAAGGCGAAATCAACAGCCCTTGGAATCTTGGCAGGAATACTGTTAGTGGTATTGCATATATAAATAAATTAGCAGTACCCGACAGATGATTTTCTGGATCACCTGGTCCACATTTTGGTCGATATCGCGAGAACGCCTTCACATATTCATCTAAGGGCCACTCGCTTTTAAAACCCTCATTAATACCTTTAATTTGATATCCATATCGTACAAAAACATACCAGAGTCACCCCTGTCCCACCCTAATGGCGATATCTCGAAAAGGCGTCCACCTATAGACCTAATGCCCCCTCCCTCTTAAAATGCTCAGTAACACCTTTCGTTTGATACCCATTTCGTACAAACATTCTAGAGTCACCCCTGGTCCACCCTAATGGCGATATCTCGAAAAGGCGTCCACCTATAGACCTAGTGTCCACTCCCTCTTAAAATGCTCAGTAACGCCTTTCGTTTGATACCCATATCGTACAAACATTCTAGAGTCACCCCTGGCCCACCCTAATGGCGATATCTCGAAAAGGCGTCCACCTATAGACCTAATGCCCACTCCCTCTTAAAATGCTCAGTAACAACTTTCGTTTTATACCCATATCGTACAAACATTCTAGAGTCACACCTGGCCCACCCTAATGGCGATATCTCGAAAAGGCGTCCACCTATAGAACTAAGGATTACTCCCTTTTAAAATACTCATTACCACCTTTCATTTGATACCCATATCGTACAAACACATTCTAGAGTCACCCTGGCCCACCCTAATGGCGATATCTCGAAAAGGCGTCCACCTATAGACCTAATGCCCACTCCCTCTTAAAATGCTCAGTAACACCTTTCGTTTGATACCCATATCGTACAAACATTCTAGAGTCACACCTGGCCCACCCTAATGGCGATATCTCGAAAAGGCGTCCACCTATAGAACTAAGGATTACTCCCTTTTAAAATACTCATTACCACCTTTCATTTGATACCCATATCGTACAAACACATTCTAGAGTCACCCTGGCCCACCCTAATGGCGATATCTCGAAAAGGCGTCCACCTATAGACCTAATGCCCACTCCCTCTTAAAATGCTCAGTAACACCTTTCGTTTGATACCCATACCGTACAAACATTCTAGAGTCACCCTTGGTCCAGCTTTATGGCGATATCTCGAAAAGGCGTCCACCTATAGAACTAAGGATTACTCCCTTTTAAAATACTCTTTACCATCTTTCATTTGATACCCATATCGTACAAACACATTCTAGAGTCACCCTGGCCCACCGTAATGGCGATATCTCGAAAAGGCGTCCACCTATAGACCTAATGCCCACTCCCTCTTAAAATGCTCAGTAACACCTTTCGTTTGATACCCATATCGTACAAACATTCTAGAGTCACCCTTGGTCCACCTTTATGGCGATATCTCGAAAAGGCGTCCACCTATAGAACTAAGGATTACTCCCTTTTAAAATACTCCTTACCACCTTTCATTTGATACCCATATCGTACAAACACATTCTAGAGTCACCCCTGGCCCACCCTAATGGCGATATCTCGAAAAGGCGTCCACCTATAGACCTAATGCCCACTCCCTCTTAAAATGCTCAGTAACACCTTTCGTTTGATACCCATATCGTACAAACATTCTAGAGTCACCCCTGGCCCACCCTAATGGCGATATCTCGAAAGGGCGTCCACCTATAGACCTAATGCCCACTCCCTCTTAAAATGCTCAGTAACACCTTTCGTTTGATGCACATATCGTACAAACACATTCTAGATTCACCCCTGGCCCACCCTAATGACGATATCTCGAAAGGGCGTCCACCTATAGACCTCATGCCCACTCCCTCTTAAAATGCTCAGTAACACCTTTAGTTTGATACCCATACCGTACAAACATTCTAGAGTCACCCCTGGCCCACCCTAATGGCGATATCTCGAAAAGGCGTCCACCTATAGACCTAATGCCCACTCTCTCTTAAAATGCTCAGTAACACCTTTCATTTGATTCCCATATCGTACAAACACATTCTAGAGACACCCCTGGTCCACCTTTATGGCGATATCTCGAAACGGCGTCCACCTATGGAACTAAGGATCACTCCTTTTCAAAATACTCATTAACAGCTTTGATTTGATACCCATATCGTACAAACACATTATAGAATCACCCCTGGTCCACCTTAATGGGGACATCTCGAAAAGGCGTCCACAGATAGACCTAAGGCCCACTCCCTCTTAAAATGCTCAGTAACACCTTTCATTTGATACCCATATCGTACAAACAAATTCTAGAGTCAGCCCTGGTCTACCTTTATGGCGATATCCCTAAATGGCGTTCATCCATAGAACTATGGCCTATTCTCTCTTAAAATACTCTTTAATACCTTTCATTTGATACACATGTTATACAACCACATTCCAGGGTTACCCCAGATTGATTTTCCTTATTTTGTCTCCATAGCTCTCAACTGAGTATGTTATGTTCGGTTACACCCGAACTTAGCCTTCCTTACTTGTTATAGATTCATTCTGATGTGTAACATCTAAAACAATTATTGGAGCATGTTGAACAAATTAATCAGGCGATAAAAGTGGTTGGGGAGTGCGTCCATAGTAACTTTGTTGAAATTTCAAATACATGTCATATAATAGAGCATACCGATTTCGATCAAATTTAATATTAAGATCATCATATGGATATGTAGCGGAGTTGAGGTGAACTTTAACATCCAATAAGTCACAATGTGTAAATTTATTTTCATTTTGAAATCGTAAAATAATATAGCGAGGTCTTTCATGTTCACCAACCAGTTTGACATTCCATAAGATATTAGTGCTTTCCTGTAGAGACGGGTTATGATAAACATCCCAACTTCTAAACGAAATGTTTAGTGGTTGTTTGCTATTAATTGTTCTCAACATAGTTAACCGATACGAGTCTGAAAGTTCAACATGTGGCACTTTCCATGTAATATTTAAAAGTTTTAATAAAAGCTTTTCCGATGGTGTAGTTGACATCATAACAGCATCATCTTCTTTGGCTCGTATTAAGATTAATTCATGTTTACAATTAACAATAATTTTATCAAAATCTTCAGCGAATCCAAGCAGTTTTTTCAACGGTATACAAAAATTAAAATGTCCAGTCTTTAGGCTAATATTTTCAAGTGGACACCACCCTGCATTTTTTAGATTTTTACTCTCAAATTCCTTAAGTGATACATAATTTTTCATTGCTGTTGAAATAACTAGGTAACACATATAGGTCTTGATTTTGTATAGGGATCCGAATTTCATCGTTGTTTTGAAACGATTGCAGATATGGTATGTAGTTATGGTAATCCTTTTTTTATAATATTATCAAATATGGGTTTGGACAAAACGTTTATTATATCACTAATTTTGTAAACTAAATCCTAGACTTATTAGGAACTCCTTATTCGCGGGGGTTAAATCAATTTTATGTTGAACATGAGATTTTACTTCTTTAGAGTGTAGATTTTTTTTTTGTAGCCAATACTTTTGAGGCTGATTGAAAACTATTCAAAAAATCTCTAACTGGTGGCTTTTTATTAAAAATTATCATTTTTTAGATAGGTTTTAAATGCAATCTTAATGATATGTTCTCTCCACGAAAATTAACCAAGCTACCAGTTTGATCAAAAACTCTAAGAACTAGAGTGCTTATTTGACGTGTATTAACCGGCAAATATATAACATTAGCAGGTGTTTCTGATATTTTATATCCTGGACTAAATCTAAGCGAAAACTGATGAATTGTATGCACAGATAGTTCATTTATATATGATCCGTTGATGATATTACATTCAACAGATATCGTGTTTATTTTTGTTATATCCACTGGATTGTCGGAGTAATGAACAATCCCCGACTTCAGTACTCTTCTACTGAAACCTAGTAATGGACCAATTGAGCGTTCTTTATCAAAATTTACTTCTTCCTTAAAGCTCATAATTTCAGTTCGAAATGTATTAGGGTTAGCGCTTATATCAATATACCCTTGATTTGAAGGGTCATATATTTTAGTAATTGTCTCAACTATATAATCCATTTCATATGTTCCAACAGGTATCTCAATAACATTCGATCCTATGTGAAACGAATTGTTTTCTTTGTCCACATTTGGAATTGTATGATATGAGTCAAAACTGATTAACCCACAGACATAATCTTGTTTGAGTTCTATGGGAGGGAAATAATTTGCAATCAGTATAGATGAATTACCACTTATTGTTAATGTAATCGACATGTTTATAGGCTATCATTAAATACTTAACTGAAATAATTATTACACTTTTGTATTTATTTGTTTATTTATATACTTTATTAATTTAAATCATTAACATCCACCCAGGAATTGTGTTCAGAAGAGAATCCTTACCATTTAACATAAACTCTATTGTTTCGACGTCTCAAAACTTTTTCAATTAAATATACATGAGGGAGTTTAGTTTTCAAAAGTTCATATTCGTAAAATCATATATACTTGATAGTCTTCAAGTATATATGTTGTAGGGTTTGTGTTTTTAATTTACTTTATTTTAAAAACTTCTGTTGTCCAATTTGGTGTATACCCTTTTTCAAATACATGTTTATATTTACTTATTCTAACCTCATCATTAACTTTAAATTTTGGTCTATGAAAAACTTTTAAATCGTTGTATGCAGTGTCCAATAAATGTTTCTCATTCGAGGAATTTACCACATTTGGAGTCATTTTGATGGTCCTGTGAATAGTATTATTATAATCATTGACTAAATTCTTATAGATATCAATCCATTTATAAGTTCCCCGAAAACTAAATTCTTTCCACATCATTCCTTTTAATGTTCTATTGAATCGCTCTATTATAGATGCTTTTAATGATGAAAATGTTGAATAATGATTTATATTTTTTGTTTGTAATAATCTCTTAAAGTTAGTATTGTAAAATTCCTTTCCATCATCTGTTTGCAGGTTTTTCGGTATTCGGTTACTTGAATTTAAAATCTTAGCCATTTCATTTGTGACATTTTCTTTAGTTTTATCTTTAACTGCTTCAGCCCATGCTTTTTTGGAAAATGTATCGATTACAGTTAATAGATACTGATAATGATTATTACTATTTGAATACTGAGTCATTACCACCAAGTCAGCTTGCCATAAATCATCGATTCCTTTAATAATAACACGTCTTCGTTTAAAATTTTTTCTACCTTGTTTATGTAATTCTTCTACAATAGCTCTTTTGTTATTCATTTTGTTATTGCTTTTATAGTAGGGAACTTTATTTTTAGCACTTCTACATCTTTTTCCGTGGGATGTTCTTTCAACACAAGGAAACGCATCAAATAATCCTCAATAATAGATAAATAGTTGTTTATATTGCTTAATTCCTCCCCACATTCACTTTTTATTCGCCGATCTATTAATTCCTCAAGAATCGATACATCATTTTCAATACTATTATTCAGGATTGTATTTATTTCTCTGATTTGATGTTCTAATTTAGTTTTTATCTTATTTAACTCTTCGACAAAGAATATTTTCGAAATGGCATCATAGCCTTCTATAGGAGCAGCTAGGTTAATTATTCTTTTCTTGTTTAAATTAAGGTTTTTATTTCGGTCTAGCATTGTTTTCGTTTTCGACCGACTATTACCAAATGAGGAATGCCCAAATTTATTTATACTCATATTACTTAATAATATTTGCTTCTCGCAACTCTTCAATAATTGATATAATCTCGTTTTGCTGGTTGTTATGACCAGCACTTGTTGAAGATATAAGCAACCTCAATCTGTTCACCAACTCATTAGGATTATCCCAATATTGATAAATATTTTCACGGCAATCGATTGATTTCAATAAACCTCTACCCCTTATGAACGAGTGTGGATCATAATTGAATAATTTCCTGATAATATGTAAATATTTATACGATTTTGTCCCTTTAATTTGACTATCTGGGCTATAGTTATGCTTGTGAGCATTTGTATAATGTTGTGGTTTTCTATGAAATATTAACTCGAACAGACCTGGTGTCATTTTCCATTTATCTCTACCAATCTGTAAAACATTTTTAGAACTAAATTTTAATGGTTTGAGTCCAAATCGCCATTGTCCATTGGAATCTCTATTCAGACCATACAATGTATCAAGCATTTTAATATCTATAAGCAATTTTATATTGTGTAATAATAAATTGGGGGGGGGGGGGGGGGGTGAGTAAGTTTAACCCGTTTATAATCTTCATTTAGTTGATTTTTGCTCTGACGTTTTATAGGTTTATGTCTTTCCCGCATATTAGGATCTTCTTCGATTCTTTTCAAAATGTTATGTTCAGTTAGAGTAGTATTATCATTTAAAGTTTCAGCTTGATTTTGACTTTCTACAGCCTTGTTTAGTAATTGTTCATCATTTGGTTTACTTTTTATATTGTGTAATAGTAAATTGGGGGGGGGGGGGGGTGAGTAAGCTAAACCCGTTTATAATCTTCATTTAGTTGATTTTTACTCTGACGTTTTATAGGTTTATGTCTTTCCCGAATATTAGGATCTTCTTCGATTCTTCTCAAAATTTCATGTTCAGCTAGAGTAGTATTATCATTTAAAGTTTCAGCTTGATTTTGACTTTCTACAGCCTTGTTTAGTAATTGTTCATCATTTAGTTTGCTGGGAATATGCGCGGCTGGTCGTTCACAATTATTCATATAAATTATTTTTTCTTTAACGCCGATAACATTATCTAATTTTTGGGTTTTATCAAAACATTGCTCATTAATGATATCACCAGATTTTCGCTTTTCAGGTTTTCTATCGATATCTGATTCAGTTTTCATTACATTGCTTCGTACAGATCTTTTTATTAATTCATCATCATGAGGTTTACTTGGAATATACGAAGCTTGTCTTTCGCAGTCGTTCATAAAATTTATTTTTCGTCTATCACTAACAAAATTATATGGTTTTTGTTTTTTATTAAAACATTGCTCATTAATAATATCAATAGGCTTTCGCTTCTTTTTTGTAGGTTTCTTCGTCGCTTGCCTCTCAACATTTTTTTTTCCGAGAACTATCTGTAGAATATTCTAAATCTGCATCGTTCGCATAAATGTTTGTTTTACTATCAAGATCATTATCATTCACATAATTTTCAACGGTTGGCAATGTATCAAATTCTATGTCTTTACTTTCTTTTGCACTGTCCACCTGCCAAATTTCATCATCATCATCACCATTATAATTGGTAACATTGTTTTTATTACTAGAGTTTTTTAAATTATCAACTAATTCATTTAATGGTTTCAAAATGGGTTTAAATATATCCTCCAACAAGTTGATTCTATCCAATTCTCCCAATTTCATTCTTTTAAGTTTTTCTTTTAATACTTTCCTGATCTTAACAAGATTTGCTAATACAGTCATATGATTATTTGACATGATTTTGGTAAATCTGTTACCTATCAGCTGTATATCTGATAAGAATCTGGTAAATCTGTTACCTATCAGCTGTGTATCTGATAAGAATCTGATATGTTATATGTCTTTTATAGATCTTTTATAGTTGTATAAAATTATCGAAACCCTTTCGATATCGACCTTTATTTATGGGATCATCTTTACTTATAACAACAAAACCGTATTCATTTCTCCAAGACTCTATACAAATTTTTAAAAATGTTTTGTATGACATATATGATAACATGATAACATGATCATTATAGATATGCTTAAATTCATTTCATCTTGTTTGAACACAATAATCATGTTTGCATTACCACGAATTAAGTGTTTAGGAATTTTTGTATAAGTTTGAAAGAAAGAATCAATGTTCTTATGACGACCCGTACAAATATAATCTCGTATTGCACTTTGTTTTCCACATATTACATCATCGAATATAAAAATTGAGTTTGGCTTAGCTTCAGCGGGTTTGATGACATCAACATTTTCACTAAATTTATAAAGATTTATTCCTTTTATCGGCTCAATAAGCCTTTTTAGATAGATATATTTTGGTTGATATAATGATTTTGAATAAATGTATATATTTCGGAAATTAAGCCCGTTTGGGCTTTCAATTAAACTGAGCATAACATTAGTTTTTCCACAACTTGACGGTCCCACAATCAGCGCTCGTATGGAATTTGGTAAAAGGGGACTACGTCTGGCAACATTTTTAACATTTATAAAATTGTCGGGTTTATTAACCTTAAGTTGCAGACGTTGTTTAACAACTCTAATTTTGTTTACTAGATTTATAACAATATGAACAATCTCTTTTATAATAAAATCACCATTTAATTATAACTCGCCCACACTCACTCTTATTATTATTGAGAAGAAGAAGAAGAAAACAAACACTTAATGGGACGAATACGTAAAAAAGCTGGCCAGGGTTTTGTAGATAGTTTGATAATTGTTTACCTGTTGAGCTGCATTTACCTGGATATCAATTTTGTGGTCCTGGAACGAAATTCCGACAACGGATAGAAAGAGGAGATAAGGGTATAAATCGTTTAGATGAAGCCTGTAGAGAACATGATATTCCCAATCGAAAGATATAAATAAGAGACATCAAGCTGATAAAGTTTTATCTGAGAAAGCCTGGCAACGTGTAACATCTAAGGATAGGACGTGTAACATCTAAGGAAGGATTTCAAAGAACGAGCAAACGCTTGGTTCGTTACAAATGCAATGAAAGCAAAACTTAAATTGGGAATGGGTATAAAAAATAAGAAAAGAAATTCATCTAAATGTGAAAAACGGAAAAAGATGAAAACTCGCAAAGTATCATCAAATAAAAATTTTTTGATGGCAGTTAAAAAGGCATTAACATACTTAACAAAAAGAAAAAAAAGAAAAATTTTACCACTACTTCCAATTTTAACAGCGTTGGGTGCACTTGGTGGTATAGCATCTGGTGGATCAGCTATAGCAAAAGTTTTGAATGATATCAGGAATGGAAAGGAGCAATTGGCTAAGGCTAGCCGTCATAATAGATATATGGAATCAATCGCTATGGGGAAGGGACTATTCCTCAAACCGTATAGAATGGGATATGGTTTATTTTTACGACCCTATCCAAAAAACGAAAAAGCCTACCCAAAAGACCGTTAACAGACATAGATTTAATGAAATATTGCAAACATCTTTTTGCAAACAACATTTCAGAGGAATTTTTATGCGAAATTCCCTACCGAATAAACCGAATGCTCAAGAATGTGGAATTCTTAATTTAGACGATGCTAATGGTCCTGGTACTCATTGGGTAGCATACTATAAAAACAAAAATTATAAAGAATAATTTGATAGTTTTGGAAATTTGCAGCCACCGATTGAACTGATTAATTATCTGAAGCCACCAATGCAGTAAATTATGATCAGAAACAAAAATATAACACAGTAATATGTGGTCAATTATGTTTAAAATTTTTACTTAATAAAAATAAATTATATGAAATATGAAATATAAATTGTTTATTTTATTCTTAAATATATTACAGTAAAGTACTATTAAATATAATAATTCAAAATTTTTTTATTCTGTATGAAATTCAAATAATGGTGAGTTAAATTTTTCACCAGGTTTAATCAGTTCTATATAAAATGTATTCTTGTTTATTGTTTCAATAGTTGAATCTTCTAAGGAGTTGTAGGAATTCGGAAGAAAAAGAACATTATCATCCAGTTCTATCATTAGCTTCTCCCCAAACTTTGTCCTCACTCTTAAGGCTTTTACTATTTTTAATTTTTTATTAATTGGTACATCAATCGCCTTCAGTATTTGTTTTTGAAATTTTTCCATTGAAATTGATTTTAAATCCTTAAGAGCTTGATTCATAATGTGGAATATGTCTATAATCAGCAGCGGTGTTAGAGATATGCCGATGTATAAGTAGTATAGTTTATTACTGTTTATTAGAAGTGAGCCTGGCTTAACACAGTTGAAAATCCTTATAAAATGATTATCCTTGAAATATGGATGGGTATTGAACAGCTTTAAACAATTTACTACATTTTTTAGCGAAAAGATGTTCAATTTATATACATTGTGACAAGTAGCTCTTATCTTGCTAGATGTATGTATATGGAAGCATGTGTCTGTGTCGGTAAATATATATATACCTTGGAACAAATTTCCCATGGATAGATGTATCCATCGATATGTATTTTTTAGTTTGTTGGTCGTTATATCGTACAGTTTCAAATTACTAGTAGAGCGATATAATTTGTAATTCAGTATCAAACAGGTGGCACAATAAAAAAGAAGAAAATGTTTTTCCCGCAATATTTAGAAACGTTTTTATCAAAATATGGTGACTTAATTGATGATGATCATCGAATATTTTTTTATTCTATGATAAATTAATTGAGATCATATCTATCAGAACCATTTATATATTTATTCAATGGATTACACAAGAAAGATTATAATTTTGCTGATAATTCATATAAGGAAACAGAATATATTTGTAATTGTATTTCGTATTATTACCGATATAAAACATTAAACACATTTTATAATTTATATGCTGTCATATTTAAGGAGCCCAGATGGTTGTAATCAGTGTGAAAGCACGTTTTATTAAAATACAAAGCAAAAAATTGCAAAACTGTGCTCCAATAAATATTTTAGATGTAACACATCAGAATGAATCTATAAAAAGCGGTCCCATCGATATTCGGATTGAGCTAAAATTTCACAAGGTCGTATCTGCCAACACCGCTGCTTATTTTATACTCATCGATGATAAAATGTATGAATATATTCCATTTACAAATGTTTTCAAAAAGATTATTTAGAAAAATAGTAGTAATTTTATGAAACTACACACACAAGTATATTATGCATTGCTAATCACACCAAAGTATGGAGAAAAATATAAATAAAAAATTTTAAAATTGGGGTTGGTGGACTGCTACTTTTTGCAAACTAGAAAAAAGGCAGGTGGGTGGGGGGATTGGGGAGCAGTCGCTCGATTAGAAATCTATGGGACTCTTTAAAACGACTCGGGTGAAGTCTAGGACTCATCAGAAATATGAGGGGATATTTAAAAATTTGCCGCCCTTTAAAAATGTAGGGCCACCCATTTTACTCAAAAGATGTCCAACTTATATACATTGAGACAAGTAGCCCTTATCTAAATGTATCTATATGGATGGGTGTGTCTGTGTCGGTATGTATTTTGCGGTTTGTTGATATACATATATATATGTATATATATATATATATATGTAACATGGCAACCCTAGATTATGTCCGAAAAATGACAAATATCAAACAAACAAAAAAAGCAGTTGAACAGTTGAAGAGAAGAGCTCGGTCGTGTTCATTTAAGAACGAAGTTGAATTTTTATAAAAGTTGTAATTAATAATTGGAAAATCCAAATCGCTTAAACAAGTTAAATTCACTATATCTTTGTAATATATTTAGTTTATTAAATTTGATCAGTGCGAAGTTGCGGCAATTACTTCTGTATATAATTCAGATGAGCTTAAAAAATATAAAGCTAATATTTGTCTAACCTTTAACTAAAATTACCTAAATATCTAAATCTAATACTACTTGAAATAAATGAAGCTAAATTTGAGAAAAACTGAAATAAAACTGAAATATTTCTAGTAATAAAACTAAGGTAACATCTCTACTTATTTACATGGGGGCTCAACTAAAAGCTACAGCGGAGCGTTTAAATTGACATTACATTTGCGAAAAAAGAAAAAACAGCTAAAAATATAATAGAATTTGTGCTAATTAAAAATCTAACCACGTGAATAAAATTGCATTTATATACGTAAGAGCGTATGCAATTTAACAGCAGAAACAACCGTTCGACGAACAAACCCAAGAAATATGTATAAAACAACCGTTTGAAAACTTAATAAATACATAAGAAAATCGTTGCAAAGTAAATAAACGAACTCCAGAGGAAAAGGACAGTAGTGGATAAATAATGTGTTTAAATGAACGACGATAAAGTAGATCAGCAGGATAGGGAAAAGAAAATATATGAACTGCGGCCAAGAAAGAGAGAAGTAGACCAAAATAAAAAAGGACCGAATCAAAATTTTGAAGACGAAATTGTAGAGGATAGATTTAATCACAGCAGTGGGAGTGCTATAGAAGCAAAGACTAGCGAATTGTTGGAACGTGTGGAAACTGAAACAAAAGAAATGGCAACAAGTGAACTAAACGAGTTAATAAAGCTACTTGCAAATAAGTTTGACGATAATAATAAGGCTGCTATTTCTAATGATGGGTTTTCAAAAATTATTTGTGATTTTGATGGAAAATCAATACCTGTTGCAAAGTGGTTTGAAATTTTTGAAAGTAATGCTGAGGCATATGAGCTTAATGCGAAACAGAAATATGTGCAAGCCAGAAATAAAATCGTAGGTGTCGCAAAACTGTTTTTGGAAACAGAAAATGTAAAAGACTATGATAATTTGAAGCGCGTTTTATTGCATGAGTTTAAACGCGATTACGATAGTTTTCAAGTTGACAAAATGTTATCTGAAAGGCGGAAAAAACGAGACGAAACCTTCCATGAGTATATGTTGCAAATGAAAAAAATAGCTAGACTTTGTGACATGGAAGAACGCGCGGTAATACGATATATAGTAGACGGATTGACTATTCCGATGAGTGCCAAGCAAAATTTGCACAGTGCAATATGTTACAAAGACCTCCGGGAGCAATATGAAATTTTCGAGCATGTCAATGAGCGAACGGATAATATGCAAAACAAAAGTAATTTTAAACCGATGGCAAAAAACACAGTAGAAAATAATAAATTCTGCTTCAATTGTGGATCTAAAGATCACAAACGCAGTGAATGTAAAAATGAGGCGAAATGTTTCAAATGCAACAAATTTGGGCATATTTCAAAAGAATGTAGTAAAAATAAAACTTTGCAGGAAAGAAGCGTTAATGTTGCTATTTCAAGTAATCGCTTTAGAACCATCAAGATGGACGGTGTCGAATTAAATTGTTTGGTGGATACAGGTGCCGACGTTTCGATAATGAAAAAAGAAATATACCATAGTAAATTCTCCAATCATAAATTATGTGATAATAAACTAATGTTGTTCGGTTTAGGCCAAAAATCAACTCAACCGATTGGGTATATCCGCGGTAAGGTACGGGCGGACAACGTCGAAAAGGAACATAATTTTGTTATTGTAGAAAACAATGCGGTAAAAGTTGATGCAATTATTGGATTTGATTTTATAAAAAACTTTGTTTGTAAATTTGATGACGGTTATACATTTTTCAACAGAAATTCGGAAGATAATCAAATTGAATTAAATGTGTATAATGTTGACACGTCAGAGCTGGATGTCGACCCGAATTGTAAGCGCGATATCGAAGCTTTGGTATACAAATACAAAACAGTAGACAATGTTAAAAATTCACCTGTTGTTATGAAAATTGTACCAAGTGCAGACATGAAGCCATTTCGGCATGCCCCAGCAAGATTTCCCCAACCAGAAGAGTTAGCCGTTAACCAACAAATAGATGAGTGGTTGCAGAGCGGAATAATTCGTAGATCCCACTCAGAAGTTGCCAGCAGATTGGTCGTGGTAAAGAAGAAATGTGGTAGTTACCGAATATGTGTAGACTTTCGGCAGTTGAACTCAATGGTTTTAAAGGACTGTTTCCCAGTGCCAATAGTGGAAGATGTGTTATTAAAGTTGAATAAGGCAAAGTGGTTTGTCACAATGGACTTAGAAAATGGGTTCTTTCATGTCCCGATTGACGAAAATAGCAAAAAGTACACAGCTTTCGTAACGAAGCGAGGATTATACGAATTTAATCGTGCATCTTTTGGGTTTTGCAACTCGCCTGCTAATTTTGTAAGGTACGTGAACTATATTTTTCAAAGTTTAATAAATGACGATGTAATGGAGCTATATAATATATTTGAAGTTGCAGCACAATATGGTTTGAAATTTAAATGGCAAAAATGCAAATTTTGAAAACTAGGATAGATTTTTTGGGACACTCCATCAAGAATGGTGAGATTTGGCCAGGAGAAGATAAAATCAGAGCAATCGAGAAATTCCCATGTCCAAGAAACGTGAAGGGTATCCAATCGTTTCTGGGTCTAACAGGATACTTTCGAAAGTTTGTGCTTGGTTATGCACAGATAGCAGCTCCGTTGACAAACTTACTGAAAAAGGAGGCTGTTTTCAAAATTGGAGAAGCTGAGAAATGTGCTATTGAGCAACTGAAATCTAAGCTTACTAAAGAACCTGTAATACGTTTATATGACCGACAAGCTGAAACTGAGTTACATACAGATGCATCGAAGGAAGGCTTTGGTGCAACACTGCTTCAAAAATACGAAAACAAACTACATCCAGTATACTTTTGGAGTAAGAAAACTTCACCGTCTGAGGCTAAGCAAAATAGTTATACGTTAGAGGTTAAGGCAGCTTACTTGGCATTACAGAAGTTTCGACATTACTTATTAGGCTTACGATTCAAACTAATAACAGATTGCTCGGCGTTCAAGCATACAATGAACAAAAAGGATTTGCCAAGATCAGTAGCTCAATGGGTCATGTATATCCAGGACTTTACATTTACAGTCGAACACCGATCCTCAGTACGAATGAAGCATGTTGACAGCTTAAGCCGCTATCCAGTAGATGTAATGGTCGTTTCATCAGATCTAACATGCATACTTCGAAAGTCACAAAAAGAAGACGACTCGATACGCGCAATAGCAGTCGCGCTACAGTCTGGATCGTATGAGGGTTTCAAGATGAAAAATGGGTTAATATTCAAATGTATGAATGGCCGTGAGTTACTGTTTACTCCGAAACTAATGGAGCTCGAAATAATTAGAAATGCGCATGAAGAACGTCATTTTGGCACGCAAAAAACTGCATATATCATCGAGCAACATTTTTATATACCGCATTTAGAAAGAAAAGTTAATAAAGTTATTAACAATTGCGTCAGATGTATTATACATAATAAAAAGTTGGGAAAGAAAGAAGGAATGTTGCAAGTAATTGATAAAGGTGATACCCCGTTGTATACTCTACACGTTGATCATCTGGGATCAATGGACGCAACCGTAAAGAAATACAAATACATTTCGGCCATTACGGATGCGTTTTCAAAATTTTTGTGGCTTTTTCCCACGAAAACAACCTCAGCGGAAGAGACTATTGCAAAGTTGGCAGTGTGGGTCGATACGTATGGATATCCGCACCGCATCGTAAGTGACAGAGGACCATCATTTACCTCGAAGATGTTCGAAAACTTTTGTAAGGAAGGTAACGTAGAACATATTTTAATAACCACTGGAGTTCCAAGAGGCAACGGACAAATTGAAAGGTCAAATCGTACAATTTTGGCCGTAATCGCGAAGTTGTCAGCGGACGATACAACAAAATGGTTTAAACAGGTCGGCCAGGTCCAAAAAGCGATTAACGCGTGCATAAACAGTTCTAGGAATACCTCACCTTTTGAGGCTATGTTTGGCGTTAAAATGAATACAAATATGAACAATAAAATATCCGACTTGCTACAGCAAGAATTTGTACAACGTTTTGATGAGGAACGACAACAATTACGGAAGGACGCAAAAGAGCAAATCCAAAAAGCGCAAGAACGACAGAAACAGCAATACGACAAAAGATGTAAACCAGCAAACGAATACGTCGTTGGCGACTTAGTTGCCATAAAGAGGACACAGTTTGTTGCGGGAAAGAAATTAGCGAGTGAATATTTAGGGCCATACAAGGTCAGCAAAATTAAGCGAAACAACAGATACGACGTTTGAAAATGCGGCGAATTTGAAGGTCCGGGCAATACATCTACTAGTGCCGACAACATGAAGCCTTGGAGAGCGTTAGAAAATGATGATGTGTTATTGTCATCTGAGACAGATGACGATCAGGATGGCCGAGTGTAACATGGCAACCCTAGATTATGTCCGAAAAATGACAAATATCAAACAAACAAAAAAAGCAGTTGAACAGTTGAAGAGAAGAGCTCGGTCGTGTTCATTTAAAAACGAAGTTGAATTTTTATAAAAGTTGTAATTAATAATTGGAAAATCCAAATCGCTTAAACAAGTTAAATTCACTATATTTTTGTAATATATTTACTTACTTACTTACTTACTTAATTGGCGCTTAACCGTCTAAACGGTTATGGCCGTCCAACAAGGCGCGCCAGTCGCTCCTTCGCTCCGCCAACCGGCGCCAATTGGTCACACCAAGGGAGTTTAAATCGTTTTCCACCTGGTCCTTCCAACGGAGTGGGGGCCGCCCTCTACCTCTGCTTCCATAGGCGGGTTCCGATAGAAACACTTTCTTGGCCGGAGCATCATCTTTCATTCGCATAACATGGCCTAGCCAGCGCAGCCGCTGCGTTTTAATTCGCTGGACTATGTTGATGTCTGCGTATAGCTCGTACAGCTCATCATTAAATCTTCTTCGGTACTCGCCATCGCCAACGCGTAGAGGTCCATAAATCTTTCGAAGAACTTTTCTCTCGAACACTCCCAAAGCCGCTTCATCTGCTGTTGTCATGGTCCATGCTTCTGCCCCATATAGCAGGACGGGTACGATAAGTGACTTGTAGAGTATGATTTTCGTTAGCCGAGAGAGGACTTTACTTTTCAATTGCCTACCTAGTCCAAAGTAGCATTTATTGGCAAGATTGATTCTTCGCTGGATTTTAGTGCTGATGTTGTTGCTAGTGTTGATGCTGGATACTCCACAAACTGACTCAGATTAACTAGAAATGGAGCACCCAGAAAGCGCTGAAAATAAAGATTTGTTGGCCGAAACTGTGTGTCCCTATTCTAACTGCGGTTTCCTTAATGGCTAAAACTTCTGGAAGACGCTGCAGTAATCGCCTAGTCTGAAGGAGAGCTGGAGGTCAAGGTGCCTTGAGTAGTCTCCACCTCCAACTCTACCGTTTAGCTTAGAGCCGCCCGTGTATATGAATCTATCTTAACAGACTAATTCTCACAACAAATGCAGCTTTAAGTAGACAGCCTAACATATACATACATAGATTCCAATACATCCAAGTTATTAATCTTATTTCTTTCGGAAGGTGGATGTTTTATTCCTATGACATAAGTGGGCACCGAAAAATATTTCGCAAATCAGTAATCTGTCCTGGATATCTGCGAAATGTGGATAATAATTTCTTTAATAAATAATAAAACGAAGAAAACTTCGCAACGGACAAACAAGCCATAAAGCAGCAACAACAATTTCAAAAAAGCAATCAATTGAAGTTGAAACAAATTCGACCTCTCACACATGGACAAAGACTCCGAGCTAATGATTTTTGTGTTGCAAAATGACAGCCGAACAACGGTTAGTTATTTCACCAAACAAGTAACAACAGCAGCCAACAACAATAGCAATAACACCATTACTTTAATCAACGGTGTTATATTGTGTCATGATGTGCACAAGCGGATAACGTTTTTATTAATTAGTCAAAATGTCGATTGTGTCGTGTATCGAATCTCCGCACAACAAATGTGGTCAAATGTGGCAGAATGGTGGAGTAGGTAGAGTGGGTCGTTGCTGAGCGAGAAATCAGTAGAAATCACAGCCACAAACCGATTTCCTCCTCTTACTGCCTTCACAATATATCTACGTCTTTATCTGCGGCAGATTATGTTGGCTAGCGAATTATAAGGAAGCTCAATACGACTCAACTGGATGGTGCTGCCGCTGCCTTTGCCTGGAAATGACACTAGTGACAATCTTTTGCGCACTCGGAATATTCGGTAGATTTTTTTGGACGACGGTGATGGTTGGCGTAGCGATTGTTGATTGTTGTGGTATTTAAGTTCTTGGTTTAAAAAATTAAAAATGCTAAACAATGTGACAAGTAATCGCGATCGCTGGGTGTTAATGAGGTAGCTCCTCTTCGGTGCTATACAAAGTTGAAGTATTGCAACAGCAACAGATTTGATATGATGCAGCAACATGAAAGCAAACATTTAATAGTTTTGAAATGCTACTAATTATCAAGAAGATAACATTTTGCCGTAGAGCTAAAAAGGAGGGAGTGACATAAGTTCACCGGCCGTAAAGTCAATTCACCTTATGACCACTTCAAATGGACACAAATTCAATTGAAGTTATGATGATATTGAATGTGCCAAACCTTAAATATGGAATTGTTTCGATGTAAAAAACTTTCATATTAGCCGTGTTTTTTACGTGCATATACATTCATATTGTAACGAATTTTGGGAAATTCCGCTTATCCAAAACTTCTGCTAACGTTCGAATCGCTAAACTGTTAAATAAATAACTGCAATATTCAATAATGCAAAATGGTCTTTATTATACTACTTTGAGAGTACTTCACAGTAACACTTATACTTCACAACCAATAGCGTGCTTAAACCAGAACCGAATACTGACTACTTAGCTTGCGCTGCTTTTATACTCTCCGTTGCTTCATTCCCATATTTATCTAGAACTGCTGTATCTCCTGCTTGGTAATGGAGCTACATATATGCGTGTGTATGTGTGAGTAACAACTTCGGCTGATGACTACATCTGTGTGTAAGAGGTATCTCTTCATTGCCTTGTACATAAGTGTGGCTAGCTTTAATGTGTACGTGCACATAAGAGTGGCTGCTTCATGTTTTTGTTGTTGCGTGATTATTAACTAGCCTAGTGATGCCAACATTCGCCACAATATGCACTTAAACTTTATATGGACAGCTGAAATTGTTACGCATAAAATTAGTACTAAACAAGTAAGGAAGGCTAAGTTCGGGTGCAACCGAACAATGCATACTCAGCTGCCAAATTACAGCTTGCAAAACTTTTAAATTACCTTCTTTTAAAAGTGGGCGGTGCCACTCTATTGTCCAAAATTTTACCAATTTTCTATTCTGCGTCATAAGGTCAACCCACTTATCAAGCTTCATCGCTTTATCCGTCTTTGGTAATGAATTATCGCACTTTTTCGGATTTTCGAAATTTTCGATATCGAAAAAGTGGGCGTGGTTATAGTCCGATTTCGTTCATTTTCAATAGCGATCTGAGATGTCCAGGAACTTACATACCAAATTTCATTAAGATACCTCAAAATTTACTCAAGTTATCGTGTTTAAGGTCAGGCGGACGGACGGACGGACATGGCTAAATGAATTTCTTTTTTCGCCCAGATCATTTTGATATATAGAAGTCTATACCTATCTCTATTAGTTTATGCCGTTACGGGGTACCGTTATGCGGACAAAAGTAATATATTCTGTGAGCTCTGCTCAGCTGAGTATAAAAACGTGAGTCTCCACTATTCTCCACTTTCGATTTTGGCATGCGTTATACACTATGGCCGAAAAAGTGTGTATCTTCACTATTTCTCCAAACACTACTACTATGTGTAATTCGGACAAGCGTTTTAGTTGCAACGCAGATGTATTATTGATAATGACGGTGCTTGGACTAATATTGATTCGGTATGATCTGGAAATTAGTGAGGTTAAGGTATTTGGCCGATATTTCGGGATTCATTTGATATGAGTAAGTCGAAAATTTGAGGCTTCTGGATTTTAGTCGCCTCTTACGACAGGCATGCCTACCGCAGCTCGTTAACCCGTTGGGTAACTTAAGCTCGATCTTACACCAATGAGAATAAACGCTTTTACTCTATTACGTTTGAAGACTACAACGCTAATAGGCTTTATGTTTATAAACTGTTACGTTTACATAAAAATTACTTAACCTTTAACGCTACTTGGTTTTGCTGTTAACGTCACGCTATAAGATTTTATGTTTATATTATTTAACGCTTACGACTAGAAGCGCCCAAATCACACCATCTGGAATTCCCGAAGCTCCGATGGATGGGGTAGTCGCATATGTATCCGGTGCGTGGAACATGGACATAAACTCAGCGTGTGCACCAAACTTGTAGAATATTTATTGATGATGATGATTGAGCATCGGAACAAAATAGCACAAGGAATATAGGAAACAAAGCAAATGTTACGATCAATTCAAAAAAGGCACCAGTTGCTGGCTTTTAGACTGATATTTTGGAACCTGTCTGGATGTAGGATCTGTTAAACATGGAAAGCACGCGGATCAGTCCAATTCGATGATATCGGGAACATGGTCAGGGAAATAGCTGGAGCTATAATCATAAAAGGCGACTTTAACTCAAGAGTTATGAATTTTCACCGATCAATCCAGCAACGAGGAGTGCAGGACACAGTGGATACACTGGGGCGAATAGAAATGAACACCTATTCATAGACCACCTGCTATGGCCAACGCGCTAGGAAGCAATTCAAAATAACGTTATGGCATTTGAAATTACCTCTTGATCAATACATATATCATATTCTCAATGGGCAAACAAGAAGCCACGAAGGCGGACACAAGCAGAAGCACCCGCAGATGTGAGAAATTGAAACTAAACGCTGAAACCCTAATTGCTGCCATCGACACAAACTCGCTCCGGGATTACCCTTCACTGAGAAGCTTCTGCTATTTGTCACAGAAAAGTTACAATTTACAGAAACCTAATATGGTGAAGCTCTAGGTTAGAACAGCACAACAACTAGTTTTAATAGTTTAAACTAAAGTGGACCCAGATTCGCCGAGAGTAAACTGGCCAGTATGTATGTCCGGTATAGCACGAAATCGTTTTGAGATGCTCTAACTACGAAGAAGTAAGATTAAACAGAAGCATACCAAACTGGAAGTAAATTCAGCATATGAAAAAAGAAAACAGTGATGAAACGTTCAGGCTGTGGCGAGGCTGGCGGAAGATCGAACAATGAGGACGTGCCAAATCTTTCATCGACCACAACTTTACGAGATACCAAATCCTGGAGAGGACTCAGAGGCTTCAGATAAATCGACTCCCAGGATGCTGGATCTAATTCTCCCTCGACGAACAAAAATCTTGCTCTGCTGACACAAGAAGTCGGAGTAAAATGGAAAATTTATGGAACCATGCATAATGATATGAACATAATGCGACGAATAATTTTTCAAATCAGCAACCGTATTCGAAGCACAGAAGTGGGTACCCCTCTACTGAGTTGGTAGAAACAGGTGGTGGAAGACTTGATTTTTTGGTACTACCAATAGGCATCAATTATCGCCTGGGCGCCAACTAATGATGATGATGATGTTAGTTAATATCTCCTGTTATAGATAAGCAAACCCCGAAAAAGGTATCAAACCTGTAGTCTTGGTACGGCCTGCATGCTAAGCTTGTTTTAGGCTAAAATGCAAAAGCTGAGTTGGTCATAACTCTAAGAAAGCTTGCCGAATATTTTCTGGGTCCATAGAGAATGTCAATTCTTCGAAATAAATAATCAACACAATTTCATCCTCTTTCTTTTTCCACTTAAAAACATCAAAATATGCGTTGAGCTCTCGAAGAGATTCAAACCAAAATGTTCCAAGAAATTTTTCGGCATGCAAATTAGGATGAGCTTACAAAGCACAAATATGTATCTTGTAGATATCGTATTCAATGAGCAAATAAAAAACAAAAAAATGGGAACAATATCATTCATTTCTAATGCAGCAAAATTTTTCACGGTTAGTCTGTGTGTCTACACTTAAATAAAGTACGTACAAGAAGTCACAAACAGCGCGCTGTGAGCTGCCGTTTTGTAACCCTCAACTTTATGGTTCCAAATCGTTCTGCAATTGTCTTCGATGCTCCACGTATTTATTGATCATCTACTTAAGTATAAAAGAAGTTGGTTGTTCATCAGCTCTATTGTCATAGTTCGCTGCATCATTTGAATACGGAACCGACAATCCAAAACATATTTGCTGCTGATACCAACTTGGTGATTTGATTCCTTCTTGTTTGGTAGTTTAATCGTCTCAGTGATCAAGTTAATGGTGGCTCAATGCCATGTCGTTATAATGTAGTCTTTGTTTTTTATAGGGAGCGCGCCGCTGATTTGCAGCGGAGCACATTTTGAAATTGCCAAATTCAGAATTTATGGCTTCAATTCATGGTTTTCATAAATTTCCAATAGCAATCGAACGTGCTCTTTCTTTTCATTGTTAAGGGTAGACTAAATACGTTTTTCACAGCTTTAAGATGCTTGATATGGAGACAGTTTTGTGCTTAGTCTGAAGAAGAAGCTTTGCTCTGTGAGGTAGGATGTACACTGAGTTGAATGAGCGATGATCATGCGATGCACTTTATTTGCATGTGATTGAAATGTGACTTTAATATTTGTTATGTGGTAGTAAATTTTTGAACTGATTTTCTATGCAAGTATATGCAAATGATGATCATTATGCATTGGCTCAAGGTTAACTGCAGAAAAGACATACATATGTACATATACATAAAAAACAAGTAAGGGAGGCTAAGTTCGGGTGTAACTGAACATTGCATACTCAGCTCATAGCTTTGGAGACAAAATAAGGGAAAATCACCATAAGGGAAAATGAACCTAGGGTAACCCTGGAATGTGTTTGTATGACATGGTTATCAAATGGAAGGTATTAAACAGTATTTTAAAAGGGAGTGTGCCTTAGTTCTATAGGTGAACGCCATATCGGGATATCGCCATAAAGGTGGACCAGGCGTGACTTTATAATGTGTTTGTACGATATGGGTATCAAATGAAAGGTATTAATGGGGGTTTTAAAAGGGAGTGGCCCTTAGTTGTATATGTGAAAACGTTTTCGAGATATCAACCAAAATGTGGACCAGGGTGACCCAGAATATCATCTGTCGGGTGCCGCTAATTTATTTATTTATGTAATATCACGAACAGTATTCCTGCCAAGATTCCAAGGCCTTTTGATTTCGCCCTGCAGAACTTTTTCAGTTTCTTCTACTTAATATGGTAGTGCCACACACATTTTACAAAGTTTTTTCTAAAGTTATATTTTGCCTCAATAAAACAATCCAATTACCATGTTTAATCCTTTTTTTCATATTTGGTATAGAATTATGGTATTTTTTTAATTTTTCGGTGTCGAAAAAGTGGGCGTGGTCATAGTCGGATTTCGGCCATTTTTTATACAAAGTTAAAGTGAGTTCAGATAAGTAGGTGAACTAAGTTTAGTAAAGATATATCGATTTTTGCTCAAGCTATCGTATTAACGGACGAGCGGAAGGACAGACGGTGGACTGTGTATAAAAACTGGGCGTGGCTTCATCCGATTTCGCCCATTTTCGCAGAAATCAGTTATCGTCATAGAATCTATTCCCCTACCAAGTTTCACAAGGATTGGTAAATTTTTGTTCGACTTATGGCATTAAAAGTATTCTAGACCAATTAAATGAAAACGGGCGGAGCCACGCCCACTTTGAAATTTTCTTTTATTTTTGTATATTTGCACCATATCCTTACTGGAGTTGAATGTTGACATGATTTACTTATATACTGTAAAGATATTCAATTTTTTGTTAAAATTTGACTTAAAAACATTTTTTTTTAAGTGAGCGTGTTCGCCATTCGTTCTTGCTAATTTTTATTTAGCACACATACGGTAATAGGAGTACCGTTCCCGCCAAATTTCATCATGATATCTTCAACGACTGCCAAATTACAGCTTGCAAACCTTTTAAATTACCTTCTTTTAAAAGTGGGCGGTGACACGCCCATTGTCCAAAATTTAACTAATTTTCTATTCTGCGTCATAACGTCAACCCACCTACCAAGTTTCATTTTATCCGTCTTTGGTAATGAATTATCGCACTTTTTCGGTTTTTCGAAATTTTCGATATCGAAAAAGTAGGCGTAGTTATAGTCCGATTTCGTTCATTTTAAATAGCGATCTGAGACGAGCGCCCAGGAACCTAAATACCAAATTTCATCAAGATACCTCGAAATTTACTCAAGCTATCGTGTTTACGGACGGACAGACGGACGGACGGACATGACTAAATAAATTTCTTTTTTCGCCCAGATCATTTTGATATATAGAAGTCTATATCTATCTCGATTAGTTTATTCCGTTACGGATTACCGTTATGCGAACAAACCTAATATACTCTGTGAGCTCTGCTCAGCTGAGTATAAAAAGAATTGACACACACGCCATATGAATTTTAAAGCCGCCTTCGACGGCCCAAAACAGGACTACCTATATTTAGCTATATCTGAATTTGATTTCTGCACATAATTTATTCGGCTGTGCAAATTAACGTTGAGCAACGACAACAGTTCAGTCAGAATGGGGAAGGACGCCATCGAGCCGTTTGGAACTAAGCGAGCTTTCAGATCGGAGGATATTTTTTCGTGCAATTTTTGTAAACTGATGCTAAGGAAAATAATTCAAGCTGCTGAAATAAAACGTTTTGAAACAATATTACATTATGGCTGGCATTTACTGGAGCTTGCTGACGACCCAGAAACTTTCTTTTTCTGGTTAACAACTTTAGCGTAAGCAGCAATGTCAGCCCAGAAATCGAGCAGAGAGCTACTCTCGCCAACAAATGCTTTTGAACTAGGTTGGCTATTTAGAAGCGAAGTCTTCCCCTGGAAACGAAAATAAAGCTCAGAAAATTATTTGTCTTATATTGTAGACAGAACTCTTTGGGCAATAGGAAATCCATGTAATGACCTTGACTCAGAGTCCCGGTTGAGGGATGAATCGAAATCTGATGACGGAAAAACGGGAACTGGTATATATGGCTTAATTTCAAAAAAAAAAAAAAAAAAAACCGGAACCAATGGGATGCTTCTATATTTCAGGCAGCAATCCATGCAATATCAGGCAGCCTTGCGTGATTTGCAGTCTTACACAACTGCATCTAAACTGGTGGATGAATGCATTGCAGTCCTTAATGATCTTGTAGGCAAAACCAAGGTGTTGTTAGAATGGGTTCCCGGACACTACGGACATATAGGTAAAAAATAGGAATACTTCCAAGACTGCCAAGCAGTGTGCCATAACAGCATTCTATCGTCCTTCTATGAACAAAGGTATACACGGAAGAAATCGTAAGCAACTGGGAAACAAAGCAGGTCAGATAACACTAGATTGACTACACAGAGCAAAACCAAGCCAACAGAGCAACGATAGTATCAGCGCAAATTTTTAATCTAACCGAATGCGAAGCTCTAGCAAGGCCGAGACTTTCCGATATCGGTGTCGAGGTCCTTAAGCCTGAAGAGGTACTTAGATACAATAAAAGTCTCCACATACAGTATTAGGCTGACGGCACAAGCACAATAGATCTAAACAAATGTCGCAGTGAAACGAGGCCTAATAATATTAATAATAATACTTATCTTACAGGCCCCTCCATATGGTATAGAAGCATGGATCACTTAAAAAAATTACCGAGGCACATCTGGCGTTTAATAAATAAATGAAAATCTTGTAGGAACACGCTGGTGGGAGTCCCATATTACTATAACATACAGTTGAGTTTATACATTTAGAAGCCCCCAGGCTTTAAGTTCTCGAAAGCTTCCGAAAAAGGCTGTAATCCCTTCGCCTCTGGTATATTGCAGATGCGGCATAAAAATCGTGGTCAAATCCCATCCGCGCCCGTGGCTTTGTACACTGAGTACTGCAAGTAGTCCGAATATATCCCTTCTATTCTTACTGAGAACAGATAAAGGTCGTTTTTCATTGCAAACGATTTCACCTATTGATAGCCCCACTAAGCAAGTGCTGTGAGATGTAACCCTTGACGAGTCGTAGGGGTGCTATCGATGTGTATCAGGTTCCCTTCTACATGCCAAACTCTGGACGCCTTAGGACATCTTGGAATGCCGATTCTGAATATCACGTTTAAAAGCTCAGGAGGCAACTGTTTAAACGATCGTGCTATCGCCCCACCGGCATATTGGTAAAGTGAACAAGCTCTGTTTTTGACTCAAGTGAGGTTTTCACTTGTTAAGGAGTGTTCATTGGCAGTAAGATAAGGGAACTCAACTAGAGTGTATGCTCCTCTATACTTAGAGAATTTTCGCAAAACAAGACGAAATGTAAGCAACAACAATGATGTGAATGCAAGACAACAAGCATTTGAGTCAAACCAGACGCAAATGAAAGAACATTGCAAGCAATTAAGCCAATGTAATAAATTAATCACAATGGCTACCCGGACGCTTAGTACGAGAGTAAGCCAAGCCGCCGCCAGCTAGAAAACATGATCGAAGCGGCGAAGTTATTAGTCAAGTACAATTCTGCGCTTTGCTGACTGCAGATCAACCGTTGTAATTGGATAAATGATGAAGAGCGGGCGAACGATCACCACATGATCACCGGGATAAGGTGAAACGATTGCAGTTGAACTTGAAGCGTGGCATGAGTAATAAAAAGCGTGCATTTAATGCACCAAGAGTGGTGCAACTGCATCTAATGTATGAGTACTTTAGAGCTTATGCTGATGATGGTGATGTGCTTGTGAATGCGAATGATTTGCCTGTGGCAATAGGCGATGTTTGTTGACAATGTGCAAGCAAAAAGCAAACCTGTTGATGGCACTGTCGTGCCGCATGGGCACTGCATGCGGTTGTAAGGCCCGACTCCTCGTTTTTTTTTCTCTCCACAAATGCACTCGTAATACCAGCGGCCAATAATGTTTTTCGGTTGTAAGTAGCAAATGCGTTTTTGTATGGATTAATATGTGTATGTGTGTGATGTGTGTATGCGCTCCTCCATAAGCTTATAATTTATTTGGCTAATTTGTGGCAATCGACATGAAATCTTGTTTATTAAACGTTGCGTAGGTATAACATTGGAAAAATTATGCCACAGCCTTGCTTGTGGTAAGTTGCAACCGTGACTTTGTTTGTATGTTAATACACATACACTAGGGTGGGTAAAAAAAATTATTATTTTTTTCTGGATAGCCTGTAGAAAGTCAGCTTTTGGTGGCTCCTCAACGCGAATTAAATTTTTCCATACAAATCGTATGGGGAATTATCAAGTTTGAATAAATGGTGTACTTGAGGTGTAATATTTATTATCTAAATATATAGCTATATAGTACCTGGGCGACCGAGCTTTGCTCGGCAATCTTCGAGTATGCCGCATAACATACTTTGTTATACATGTCATCATTAATCAAACTTTTTATATGGACTTGCAGCCTAAGCCGCAGAATGGAATCGAACGAAATTTTGCCATAACATACCCTGAGTGCGTCAATCTATGTTAGGCTATATAAAAAAAGAAAAACTGGCTATAACGAAGGGGGCGTGGCACCTCCCATACAACTGCAACTTTTCGTTGCCAATATATCTGAAAGTATTGAAGCTAGACGACTGAAATTAGGTGAGGAGGTATATAAGACTAATCCCTACCCCATCGTGAAAAATTGGGGATAACGAAAAAGGGGCGTGGCATCTCCCATAAAAATGGGGGTTGGGATTAGTCTAATATATTAGTCTATATAGTACTGCTTTTATTTATACCCGAACGACGTCGGGTACTCTGCTAGTATTATATAATTTTACTTACCAATATTTGATTTCCTTAAAAATAGATTTCAAAAACATATCAAACACTAACCGCAAAATGAACTGGAATGAAAAATTTTAAATGGGTAATTCCAGCCTATAGTATAAGGGATTGTTATGACAATTAGTGAAATCGAGAACTAAGTTATTTAGGTCGAGTATCTTCATGCTCCGAATTATTAATTTCAAACATTTTTTAGTTATACATTATGAAATTCTCACAAATTTATTCCATTCCAAAAATTTGTAAATTTCACGAACGACAACTATCAGTTATGGCAACTATCAGTTAGTTTAATTAAATGTCAAGCGCCATCTGTTGGTAAGTAGTTAAATGGTAAGATGTCGTTTTCAAATTGAATATATGCCTCTAGTGTTCAACGGTAGCAAATTACCATAATGGGATATCTTTTTACTATGGTGAGAAATCTTTCTAATAGTAATCTGTGAGAAATTGCAATTATTCATATCATATTTGCCAAAAATATGCATTTAAATATATTTTGCTAGAATTTTCCACGGTGCCTTGATATTGCATTTAAATTTTTTTAGCCTGTGTGAAATTTAGTCGAATCATGTGTAAGGCGAAGATTTTTAACTTTAATGTTCTCCTTTAAAGCTTTAATAATAGAATATGAGTAAGTAGAATACTATTTCGTCTAACTACCCTAACCCTAAATGGCAACCCTACTCAAAAATGTCCCTATTGCAATGCGGAGTGAAATACCTTTCGTTTGATACCCATATCGGCATATTTCATCCTTGTTTTTAATTTCGAATAGGTGGCAACCCTAAATGGCAACCCTACTCAAAAATGTTCCTATTGTAATGCGGAGTGAATATCTCTCGTTTGATACCCATATCGGCATATCTCATGCACATTTTTTTTAATTTCGAATAGGTGGTAACCCTAAATGGCAACCCTAGTCAAAAATGTCCCTATTGTAATGCGGAGTGAAATACCTTTCGTTTGATACCCATATCGGCATATCTCATGCAAATTTTTTTAAATTCGAATAGGTGGCAACCCTAAATGGCAACCCTACTCAAAAATGCCCCTGTTGTAATGCGGAGTGAATACCTTTCGTTTGATACCATTATCGGCATATCTCATGCAATTTTTTTTTAATTTCGAATAGGTGGCAACCTTGTGAAATATTCTGAGTGGCAGCACCTAGGTAGAAAGTCTTAGAAGGTGATACATTATCTCTGTGCCAAATTTCATTTAATCGGTTTAGCCGTTCCCGAGATCGTTCGGCTATACAAACAAATAAGAATTGCTTGTTTGAAGTTATAGGATATTTTGTTACGGGAAATTCAACGATCTAAAAAAGAGGTCCAGAAAGTTTTTTTGCTAAGTTGACTTGTTTAGTAGTTTTTCGGGGTTAAATTCCAACCTCAAATTGTATGCGATTCCTGCGAGTGCTTAGATTATGGAGGGAATACTTCTCTGCTCTCCTAAATGGAGGCAGCAATTCACCGCGCAGAGATGAAGAACCCGATCCCGCAATCGATGATGATGGAATATATGTCTCCCCGCCCGATTATGACGAAGTTAGAATAGCAATAACCAGATTGAAAAACAACAAGGCCGTGGGCGCTGATGGATTGCCTGCGGAGCTATTCAAGTTCGGCGGCGAGGAGTTGGTAAGGGGCATGCAGCAGCTTCTTAGCAAAATATGGGCGGACGAAAGCATGCCCGACGGTTGGAATCTAAGTGTTCCTTGCCCAGTCCACAAGAAGGGGGATACTGCAAAATGCACCAACTATCGTTGGCAGCCATAATTTCGAAATAGTAAAAGACTTATTATTACTTATTTGGGAACCAGCATCAACACTAGCAACAACATCAGCACTGAAATCCAGCGAAGAATCAATCTTGCCAATAAATGCTACTTTGGACTAGGTAGGCAATTGAAAAGTAAAGTCCTCTCTCGGCAAACGAAAATCATACTCTACAAGTCACTTATCGTACCCGTCCTGCTATATGGGGCAGAAGCATGGACCATGACAACAGCAGATGAAGCGGCTTTGGGAGTGTTCGAGAGAAGAAGATTTAATGATGAGCTGTACGAGCTATACGCAGACATCAACATAGTCCAGTGAATTAAAACGCAGCGGCTGCGCTGGCTAGGCCATGTTATGCGAATGAAAGATGATGCTCGGGCCAAGAGAGTGTTTCTATCGGAAACCGCCTATGGAAGCAGAGGTAGAGGGCGCCCCACTCCGTTGGAAGGACCAGGTGGAAAACGATTTAAACTCCCTTGGTGTAACCAATTGGCGCCGGTTGGCGGAGCGAAGGAGCGACTGGCGCGCCTTGTTGGACGGCCATAACCGTTTAGACGGTTAAGCGCCAATTAAGTAAGTAAGTAAAGTCGCGATGAAAGACGTTTATTTTAGGAGGCTATCGTTTTCATTACCCCAAAAATGAGAAAGCAATGTTTGTCCCACCCTTATATATAGTAATAGTCGTCAAAATATCTTGAAGGAGAACGATTTTCGGTGAACACGTTTTTTCTAAATATTCGATTCGCGAATTCGAATTTTATCTCTTTGATTTAATTTTGAGGCCAGAATATGCTTAAGTTCCCATTTATGCTTAACCACATATCTGAAATAGCGAAAAGTTCTTTGAAATCGAAGAAAATGAAATCAATATCTTACGTATTGTATCCATGCGTGTTGAATAAGCTTAAAACTACGAGGGTAATTTTTTTTGAAAACTCGCCCTTAGCTATGTTTTATAAGTGTTTTCGCATAAAAAATCAGTTGTTTCAAAAAATATTGTAAACCACATTACCATGCAATACCACATTAAAACCAAAAAAAAACATCGCAATATTGGGGCAAAGCTCTAGAATCAAATAAGAAGATCAGTTTAGCAGACGTGGCATACATGAGCTTACCTGCGAATGCCAATGCATAAGACAAAGACTGCAACAAATAAAAACGAAGTTTCGCGAACGCATTAAAGACTTTAACTATCATACCAGAGTCTAACACTCCGAATAACATGGCCGAAAAAAACTGTTCCACAAGAAACATTAATAAAAATCTTTCACATAACAGAAAAATGTCAAAACCTTCAAGCAAAAAAATATCAACATTAGAATAATAAACAAACAGACAAATACTATCAATGACGAAATATTCGAATCCTTAAAACTGGTTTGAGAAGTCTAAGTAATCACAAACTGTTTAAAAAACAGTTTATAGAACGCCCCATTTCAGAATTAATTCAAAAACACCTTATTCCAGAATCCGGCTGAAGAATGCCCTATCTCAGATTTTTTTCCATAAACGCCCCAGCTAAAATCAAAGTCAAATGAATTTTATCTCAGATAGGTTGTTTTGCATCAAATTTTGAAATAAAGCGTTATTGAACCGAATTCTGGGATAGGGTGGTTTTGGAAGTGGCAGCCGAGATTGGACGACATTCCACTCAGAACTCGATATAAGGCCCCAGCTAACCATACATCGTGCGACTTTGAAGTTATAGCAATACATATAGCTTTGACAATATTCTATTTGCTGAAGAAATAGCAAAGTCAAAACTTTCGAAAATTGACATACATAATTTTAACGAATCTGTGAACATTTTCAGTGAAAAAATAAAGGAACCTATTAAAAAATGATTACGCCTAGAACGGTTACACAAAAAAGAAACTTTGATGGGTGGTTTGGTGCTAATCTGCTCCAATTGAAAAAAAAAAACAAAAATTGAATTATATAAATCAGCAAAATGGAGCAACTCCCAGGCAGAGTGACAGAACTATAAACAGTACAGAAATAGGTATTCCAAAGAACTTGAAAAGGCGCGAAACAGTTACATTTCGAAGAAGGTTGATGCATCGAATGACCAAAAGACGATGTGGAGAACAATAAAACAATTTGTCCTAAACGAAGAGAGAACAGAAATTAGCAAAATTATGGTGAAATCCATAGAGATAAAAAACCCATTGGAAATCGCTAACGAACTTAATAAATTTTTTATAGAAAGTGTTGAAGAGCTGAATAGAAATATACCCAATGTGACATATATAAACAACGTAAGGCCTTGTGATAAACAATTTAAATTTAAGAAATTAGAATTAAATGAGCTCAAGAGTATACTCAAAGCAATGAATAACAAGAAAGACTAAAACTTGATACCCCCAAAAATAATACTATGTGAATTTGATGTGCTGGGCCCAATCCTCCTTGAAATTATTAATGAGTCGTTCGAACTGGGAGAATTTCCAAAAAAATGGAAAACTTCAAAAAAAAAAAAAAAAAAAACAGAAAAAGTAAAAAACACGCTAAATTCTGAAGAGTTTCGTCCCATCAATATGTTAATGACCGAAAGTAAAATACTTGAAAAAGTGGTACATAAACAATTAGAAGGCTACATGGAGAATAATCGGCTAATATCGGAAAAGCAATCGGGATTCCGACAACGTCATAGCTGTGAGTCGGCAATAAATCAAGTAATTTCACACTGGAAGTCAGAAATGGACCACGGGAAATGTATAGTGGTTGTTTTCTTGGATTTCAAGAGAGCATTTGAAACAATTGATAGAGGAATTTTGTTAGAAAAAATGAGGCAGTGCGGAATTAAGGGAGCCGAATACCGGTGGTTTCAAAGTTACTTAAGTAACAGATGTCAGTGCACTAAAGTATCGGAAAGTGTATCAGATCCAGCAAGAATAATGTTAGGCGTACCTCAAGGCGCAGTGATATGGAAAATATATTACAGGATGGTGTAAAAATTTGTCAATTTGCAGATGATACATTACTATATATGACCGGAAGTTCTAGTAAGGAATGTATTGCGCGGCTGAATGATAATCTGAATAATATATGTAAATATCTGGAAATGAACAAACTAAAACTTAATGTGAATAAAACAAAGGCAATGATAATCAATGGCGAGTCAAATGAAAACATTACAGTTAATTGTGAGATAATCGACAAAGTTGATGAAATTAAGTATTTAGGCATTATCATCGATGAAAAATTAAATTTCGACAAGCATATATGTAGATCATGTTTGCAGTAAAATTTCAATAAAAATTGGATTTTTCCAGAGAATGCGCAATAAAGTTTCTGTAAATAGTGCCCTAAAGATATATAATGTCACGATAAAGCCACATTTTGAATATTGCTCAACTATACTGTTCCTGGGATCCAACCAAATGAAAAGCAGACTACAAAAATTACAGAATAAGGGAATGCGGTGTATTCTTCTTTGTAATAGATTGACACCAACCTCACACATGCTCGATACCCTGAAATGGCTTAACATAAACCAAAGAACTATCATGAATGTTATACTTTTTGTGTTTAAAATGAAGTATAATCTGCTACCAAAGTATTTAACAAGCCAAATTGTGTATGTTGGGGATGTGCAACTCTACAGTTTAAGGAACAAAAATGACATTAGAATTAACTTTTATAAGTCTAATAAGGCACAAAATATTTTAATGTATAAAGGCCTAAAACTATTTAATGAATTACCAAGTAATATAAAAAATGAAAGAATCATTAATGTATTTAAAAGACTACTAATAGATTACGTTAGAGCAGTATTTTAGCTCACAATTCCTAATAAGCAAATTACTATCTAATAATAATAATAAGTAAATTGTACCTGAAAATTTTTGTATTTTTAAATAGCAAAAAAAGGCTAAATAAAGAAGAAACTAAGCAATTCGGCCCTAACCCCACTCAGCATTTAGGTGATAAAATTTTGAATTTCCCTACATATCAATACAATTTGATTACTCTTTCTGATTAAAAAATGAGTTATCATACAATTGAACAAAAGAAATAATCAAATATGAATACTTTTGATGATCAATAACTGTATACAGTTTTTCAATCATATTTTGGAATCATATTTGAATCAAATGTGCTTACTTTAGGTGATCAAACATTTTTAATCATTTTTCATTCAGCTTTCTGAATCTTTTTTGACAATCTTTGTTGACTGAATAATGAATTTTATACTTGTTAAAATTTTACTTTTGATTGAAGATCTTATTTTTTCGCATACACACATTTTTTCAATCATGAAGTTCAGAAAAAATATATTAAAATTGTATTATTCAAGACAAGAAATAATGTATATACTGCTCCTAACAAAAGATGTCCCCAACCATTTCTCCGCCTTCGGCTTCCCAGAAAATACAAAACCAACCATTAGACAATACAAAGATTGTGAACTATTTGAACCCCAGGTAAGTGAAACTCTCTTGACATATGTACCTGGATATGGCTTCAACATCCCGTACCATATCGTATTTTAAGATGTTGACGATCATATCTGATGCTGGATGTTGTAGTCGCAGGTGTATATTGGTCTAGTTTGTTTGCGAATTACCTTTGGTTCAAATAGCTCACTTCCGCATGCTTTCTTGCCCTGATGAAATAAGATTAGTATGTAGTATCTTATTTTGTATGAGATATGAAAAATAAATGCATGATAATCGCATTCAAAAATGATTCAAAAATCTCAACCAAAATGATTGAAATATGTTCACGAATATGATCAGAAAATGACTGTGAAAAGCATTCAAATATTAATCTAAAACAATTAAAGCCCAATTTTACAATGATATCAAATATGAATAAAAAGCGTTTCGAAATATGAATCATATATGATTATTCAAGAATAATCACATTTATGGTACATTTTTCTCCCGACGATACGTTAATTTTCGAACAGAAAATGCTTTTAAATTTGAACGTTTTTAATCATCTTGGGGTATGATATATGAATATTTTTTGATCAAAATTTTCAAAAAATGCTGGCTGGGACATAGGTAGAGCCCAGCGCTCAACTTCCCTCTCGAGCGTATACTTGACGATAGTACCAGGGAGAAATGGTTTTTAAGCGGTAAGCATTTTAGTACTGGTTAAAGTTCCACACTGACTCTGCGACTTTCGATGCTGTGTATTCGCTTTCTATGTGTGAGAAATTGAAGAAGTACTTAAGTAAAGGGCAAATGTATTCGAGAAATTGGCAAATATATTTCAGAAAAATGTTTTTTATTAACGTTTTTGATCAGTTCTGAAATCATTTTCCCTTTTCTCACATATATTTTCCTGTTTCTTAAATAAAATCTCCACCTTTCTCAAACATGATCTTTTCCCAAATTAAGTAGAAGAAGGTGTAGTTCCATCTGATTTCCATGACACTTGAGCAATTTAATTCGCAAATGACCTATTAAGTTCTTAACCACTATCTTGGGAGGTTATTTGAAATTCTATAAACTTTCTCATTGATAATTCTTCGAAGCATGATCGAAATCTCATAAGTACCAGAGAACTTTTTATTCACCTTGTTTGTGCATTTAACTAGTTTGACTAAAAACCGAATAAAAAGTTGTATAAGATCGCAACTAAATTTTTGTACTCAGCGTGCTTTGCATACAGAGTATATTAACTTTGATTGGATAACGGTTTGTTGTACACGTATAAAGGAATCGAGATAGATATAGACTTCCATATATCAAGTATCGAAAAAAAATTTGATTGAGCCATGTCCGTTCGTCCGTCCGTCCGTCTGTCCGTTAACACGATAATTTGAGCGAATTTTGGGATATCTTAATGAAACTTGGTATGTAGGTTCCTGGCCACTCATCTAATATCATTATTTAAAATGAACGATATCGGACTATAACCACGCCCACTTTTACGATATCGAAAATTTCGAAAAACCGAAAAAATGCGATAATTCATTGCAAAAGACAGATAAAGCGAAGAAACTTGGTAGGTGGGTTGAACTTATAACGCAGAATATAAAATTAGTAAAATTTTGGACAATGGGCGTGTAAAAATAAAAGAAAATTTCAAAATGGGCGTGGCTCCGCCCATTTGTCTTGCATACTTTTAATGCCATAAGTCGAACAAACATTTACCAATCCTTGTGAAATTTGGTAGGGGTTTAGATTCTGGGGCGATAACTTATTTCTGTGAAAAAGAGCGAAATAGGTTGAAGCCATGCCCAGTTTTTATACACAGTCGACCGTCTGTGCTTCCGCTCGGCCGTTAACACGATAACTTGAGAAAAAATCGATATATCTTTACTAAACTCAGTTCACGTACTTATCTGAACTCACTTTGTATTGGTATACAAAATGGCCGAAATCCGACTATGACCACGCCCACTTTTTCGATATCGAAAATTACGAAAAATTAAACAAATGCCATAATTCTATACCAAATACCAAAAAAAGGATGAAACATGGTAATTGGATTCGTTTGTTGACGCAAAATATAACTTTAGAAAAAACTTTGTAAAATGGGTGTGAAACCTACCATATTAAGTAGAAGAAACTGAATAAGTTCTGCAGGGCGAAATCAAAAGCCCTTCGTGGTATTACATATATAAATAAATTAGCGGTATCCGACAGATGATGTTCTGGGTCACCCTGGGCCACATTTTGGTCGATATCTCGAAAACTCCTTCACATATACAACTAAGGCCCACTCCCATTTAAATATTCTTTAGCACCTTTCATTTGATACCCATATCGTACAAACACATTCTAGAGTAATCCCTGGTCCACCTTTATGGCGTTATCGCGAAAAGGCGTCCACCTATAGAACTAAGGTCCACTCCCTTTTAAAATACACATTAACACCTTTCATTTGATACCCAAACACATTCTAGAGTCACCCCTGGTCCACCTCTATGGCGATATCCCGAAATGGCGGCCGCCTATAGAACTATGGCCCACTTTTTTTAAAATACTCTTTAATACCTTCCTTTTGATACCCATGTCATACAAACACATTGCAGGGTTACCCTAGGTTCATTTTCCAACATGGTGATTTTCCCTTATTTTGTCTTCAAAGCTCAAATGTTCGGTTACACCCGAACTTAGCCTTCCTTACTTGTTAATCTTATATTCAGAGGAGCTCGCGAAAAACTTTTGATATTTCTTGAATGATTTTGTGGTACTACTGTTCATCCGATTTTCTTAAATTGCTATGTTATTAGTTTCGTCTTCATAAGTTTTATAAATCCTGTTGTCCCTTAGAGACAACAGTCATGTTCCACTAATACAAAAAACAAAATACTGCACGATTTACCTCCGGAGGATTTAGGCCGAGATTCTCTTCCAATTTGCGTTGTGCTGTTTCTAATATGTAAAAATTGCAGGACGGGATCTACGAGTTTTATGCCGACTCTGGCTGGAGGCTGTAATGCAGATGTTTTTTCACTAAGAAGCTTTTCATGGCTGAAACGCCCTTGGAGTCTTTGCCAAACCCCTGCCGAGAGACGACCCCACTTAGTAAAACCTTTTTTTAATTAAAACAAATTTTTCTAAACTTTTGATCTTGCTTTGCCCGGGACCAATGAAGGTCCTGACCTTCGTTGTGGTAGGTATAGTACACTACCATTATTTTTTCTTTATATTGGAACATTAATTATAAAATCCGATTTTAAAAATTAATAAGTCTCCAAAATCTTTGTAATTCCAAATGTGACCCGGCCTATGTAAAGGTGGGCTCTGACTCAAAAAAGAAACAGGATTTCTTCAGTTTCTTAGTAGCTTTTCTTTTGCATTATTTTTTTTTTGAGTCATAAGCCACCTTTTCATAGGCCGGGTCACAAATATTAAGGAGCTACAACTTAGTTAACAGACAGACCTTAGATGGCATTAATGGTGCTTCTCAAGACAAATACACTGCCATATCAATTTGAAAAACCGCATGCCAAGTTCAAATAGAGTAAACAACTTCCGCTGCGCTAAGAAGGATCTACCAAAATGTTTGGTAAAGCTACAAATTTAGTTGCGCTTTTTAGCCACTTCACTTTTCGTCCCAGTCTAATGTAAATCATTTGCATGCTAAATTCCTATCTCACTATTTAATATTACCTTCGTTTTCTTCTCATTCTCAGCTCATTTCAAATTTGAATACCAATTCTTATTTTCATCACAAGTAGTACGAAGATTTAGGCTTGCAATCCATTGCTTTCCCGTTGGAAGTCATTAAAGGAATACTGATGTGTGTAAGTTGAATCCCTTTTAGTGAATTTCAATTTCTCCTGTCTTTCGCCGATCTTCGTCTACCAGGCTATGGCTCTTCGTAGTCAACGTGCAGTCCAACATTTCATTTATATAAGCGTGTAAGTATGTTTGTTCGTATGAACTGGTAGATTGCAAAGGAGGAGGATCAGTGAACTAAGATTTATAGCCTTGTTTGATGTGTGACGACCATCCGAATGGTAATGGGAACGTGCTAATACGACATTTGGCCATGGGAAGATGACGTTTGTTTTTTTTTTTTGATTTTTTGTTTCATCTTAACCTTAAGTACGATATCGTAAATGTTACCCTCTTGCACCTGTCGAGCGCAATGTGAAGTGTTCCAGTTGTAAGCGTTGACAAGCGCACAAATTTAAGCGTTTTTAATTACCAATTGCTTTAACGATTTTATGCTAAAATTAACGTTGGGAATTTCGCTGAGCGGCTTATGAATTTGTGCTTATTTGGTTTGTTGCTGACAACTAATAACTATGTTAGTGCTGGAATGAGGGAATTCGGCGTTGAAGAAGAGTTTTATGTTTGATTGACTTATAACATTTAATAAAAGTTTCTTCTATTCCCTTTTGCTAATTGACCTTTGACCACTCGAAGAAAAAGAGCGATGGAAATGTTATTGATTTGTTGTCGGAGTGTCATCATTTGGTTATCGTTAATTATCGACTTGTTTTCGAAAAGTTATCGATTCGCTATTTGTTTTCAATAAGTTACCGATATGTTATCAAAATTTAACCGATTTTTTTATCGACAATTTATCGATTTCTTAAAGGCATGTTATCGATTTGTTGTAACAAGTTTGTCGATATGTTATTGTGAATTAGTTCGATTAGTAATCGCAGTGATGAACTTTGTATCGTCAACGATAACTCATCGGTTTGTTACGTTGTTACCGAATTGCTTGGGCACATTTTCAGGTTCGGCAGATATTCTCACCAATTAAAATAAATTTCCATAGCTTGACTATTCCCGAGTGCAGATAATTACTGTACTATTGAAGATCGTTGATGTACTATATCATATAGTTGGAGTTTGCTAGTAGTTACCTAATATTCTGACTTAAAACTCCCGCTGAAAAGTTATCCGGAATTATCTTGGTGAAATAGGCTATACTGATTGGATAGAGCGTCGGCTTCTGATAGAAATATAATTCTTATCTAGATTAGCTTTCCAGCCTGAAGAAGCCGGAAATAAACAGTAATATTCTAGTTGCGACATCACCTGATTTTGTAAGTTCGAAGGGCCAGGTCGATTCGATGGTGGGGCTGTCCACATCACTTAATCCCTAAGCCTTCAACGAGTGACGTTGATATACCTTCAATGCAACATCTTTTTATACTCAGTTGAGCGGAGCTCACAGAGTATATTAAGTTTGATTGGATAACAGTTGGTTGTACATATATAAAGGAATCGAGATAGATATAGACTTCCATATATCAAAATAATCAGGATCGAAAAAAAATTTGATTGAGCCATGTCCGTCCGTCCGTCCGTTAACACGATAACTTGAGTAAATTTTGAGGTATCTTGATGAAATTTGGTATGTAGGTTCCTGAACGCTCATCTCAGATCGCTATTTAAAATGAACGATATCGGACTATAACCACGCCCACTTTTTCGATACCGAAAATTTCGAAAAACCGAAAAAGTGCGATAATTCATTACAAAAGACAGATAAAGCGAAGAAACTTGGTAGATGAGTTGAACTTATGACGCAGAATAGAAAATTAGTAAAATTTTGGACAATGGGCGTGGCACCGCCCACTTTTAAAAGAAGGTAATTTAAAATTTTGCAAGCTGTAATTTGGCAGTCGTTGAAGATATCATGATGAAATTTGGCAGGAACGTTACTCCTATTACTATATGTACGCTTAATAAAAATTAGAAAAATCGGAGAAGGACCACGCCCACTTTAAAAAAAAATTTTTTTTTAAGTAAAATTTTAACAAAAAATTTAATATCTTTACAATATATAAGTAAAGTATGTCCAGTAATGATGTGGTGCAACACAATACAAAAATAAAAGAAAATTTCAAAATGGGCGTGGCTCCGCCCTTTTTCATTTAATTTGTCTATGATACTTTTAACGCCATAAGTCGAACAAAAATTAACCATTCCTTTGAAATTTGGTAGGGGAATAGATTTTATGACGTTAACTGTTTTCTGTGAAAATGGGCGGAATCGGTTGATGCCACGCCCAGTTTTTATACACAGTCGTCCGTCTATCCTTCCGCATGGCCGTTAACACGATAACTTGAGCAAAAATCGACATATCTTTAATGAACTTAGTTCACGTGCTTACTTGAACTCACTTTATCTTGGTATGAAAAATGAACGAAATCCGACTATGACCACGCCCACTTTTTCGATATCGAAAATTACGAAAAATGAAAAAAATGCCATAATTCTATACCAAATACGAAAAAAGGGATGAAACATGGTAAGGTAATTGGATTGTTTTATTGACGCGAAATATAACTTTAGAAAAAGCTTTATAAAGTGGTTGTGACACCTATCATATTATGTAGAAGAAAATGAAAAAGTTCTGCAGGGCGAAATAAAAAAGCCTTAAAATCTTGGCAGGGATTACATATATAAATAAATTAGCGGTATCCAACAGATAATGTTCTGGGTCACCCTGGTCCACATTTTGGTCGATATCTGGAAAACGCCTTCACATATACAACTACCACCACTCCCTTTTAAAACTCTCATTAATGCGTTTAATTTGATACCTATATCGTACAAACTCATTCTAGAGTCACCCCTGGTCCACCTTTATGGCGATATCTCGAAAAGGCGTCCACCTATAGAACTAAGCCCCACGACCTTTTAAAATAATCATAACACCTTTCATTTGATACCCATATCGTACAAAAACATATTTTAAAGTCACCCCTGGTCCACCTTTATGGCGATATTCCGAAATGCGTCCACCTATAGAACTTAGGCCCACTCCCTTTTAAAATACTCATTAACACCTTTCATTTTATACCCATATCGTATAAACTAATTCTAGAGTCACCCCTGGCCCACCATTATGGCGATATCTCGAAACGGCGTCCACCTATGGAACTAAGGATTACTCCCTTTTAAAATACTCATTGACGCCTTTCTTTTGATACCCATATTGTACAAACAAATTCTAGGGTCACCCCTGGTCCACCTTTATGGCGATATCTCGAAAATGCGACCACCTATACAACAACCACCACTCCATTTTTAAAACCCTCATTAATACCTTTAATTTGATACCCATATCGTACAAACACATTCTAGAGTCACCCCTGGTCCACCTTTGACCCCGGCGTCCACCTATAGAACTAAGGCCCACTCCCTTTTAAAATACTCATTAACACCTTTCGTTTGAAGCCCATATTGTACAAACATATTCTAGGGTCACCCCTGGTCCACCTTTATGGCGATATCTCGAAACGGCGTCCACCTATGGAACTAAGGATTACTCCCTTTTAAATACTCATTAACACCTTTCTTTTGACACCCATATTGTACAAACAAATTCTAGGGTCACCCCTGGTCCACCTTTATGGCGATATCTCGAAACGGCGTCCACGTATGGAACTAAGGATTACTCCCTTTTAAAATACTCATTAACACCTTTCATTTGATACCCATATAGTACAAACACATTCTAGAGTCACCCCTGGTCCACTTTTATGGCGATATTTCGAAACGGCATCCACCTATAGAACTAAGGCCCACTCCCTTTTAAAATACTCATTAACACCATTCGTTTGATGCCCATATTGTACAAACAAATTCTAGGGTCACCCCTGGTCCACCTTTATGGCGATATCTCGAAACGGCGTCCACCTATGGAACTAAGGATTACTCCCTTTTAGAATACTCGTTAACACCATTCGTTTGATGCCCATATCGTACAAACGCATTCTAGAGTCAACCCTGATCCACCTTTATGGCTATATCCCTAAATGGCGTCCACCTATAGAACTATGGCCCACTCCCTCATAAAATACTCTTTAATGCCTTTCATTTGATACGCATGTCATACAAACACATTCCAGGGTTTCCCTCGGTTCATTTTCCTACATGGTTATTTTCCCTTATGTTGTCACCATAGCTCTCAACTGAGTATGTAATGTTCGGTTACACCCGAACTTAACCTTCCTTACTTGACTCATATATCCTAAACGAACTGATCTAATACGTGGGCATTAACCATTGATAAGAAAATGTCATTATGTTTACTACCAATATAAAATTCTTATCTTAATATAACCAAACATATTTGATTAGCCAACGCTGAGGCAAGGAAACAAAATCAATTTGTGAAAATGCCAAAATGAAAGGATAAATCGTAAATTGCGTGATTTCAACATGAATCACAAAATGTCAATTTAAAATGAAAGGCAACACCTCAAAGGCTTCAAGCGACGCTGGATAATATCGTGGGCACTCAATTAAGTCATTGCCAATTGAGAGACAAGCAGCAACGAAATGGGTGTCATGTCACTCAGAGGCAAAGAAAACACACATACAAATACATGTAGCCACACATACAAACCCTATAGGAAAACATTTCCAAATTCTAATAAATTGAATTTAGAATACTTATTAGTTCGAAACATTCTCTTTTGCTTGCAAACTACTGGCGACTTTGATATGAAAGTTTACTCTCACCTATGTACTACTTTAGTGTAAGTCACCTATGTACTACTAGAGTGTAAGCAATACCTGGAAAGAATTGGGATAGCGAGAAATGTAGGTCTTAATTGCCCAGTCAGATTGGGAGTGACTAAGAGAAGGCAAAAGTTGCTCATGATCAACCAAACAGTAAAGGCGTACACCGTGGTGCGGGGTTGTAAGTGTCGAAGGTCATGTGCAGGTCTTAAAACCATAGACTAACGAAGTTACTTTTAAAATTGAGAAGGGGCCTGTAGGCTAATGATGGGTATTCTCACTAAGCAGTGCTGTCTGGCGTCATATAATTATGAATTAGGCCTTGTCAGTGATAACAGATGTGCCTTGCGTTCGCCAGGCTGTCGTCAATCCAGCTATAGGAAGTGGCACAGCTATGACATCAAAAAGTAGCAGGTAGCATAGGTATTGGTTTCTGATAGGGTTTTTTCAGTTTTGCTGTTGAGCAAACTTCTGGTAACACTATGGACTCATTCGGTATTTGTGATGTTTTCATGGAGCTGCAAGCTCAATTTGACCTTAAAAAATATAAAAAAAAATCAATTTGACCTTATCTGTCTTTATATATACTTATTCAGATTTTCGTTTTTGATTTTTTTCTGGCCAAAAGAAAAGAGTATGTGTGAGCCTGTAGTGGTGGCCGCCGAAGATCATTTATCATGCCGTATGTGCTAGGTTGAAGCTCCGCGAAAACGATTCTTAAAATATATGAGAAATGGTTTTTATAAATGGGATCGGTCACTGAAGGACAATGTAGCTAGTGTGCTGTTAAATTTGTTTAATATTTTATATTATCCTAATAAATAATAATAATAATAATATAAGTGGGATCAACCTTTGTTTGTGATTTGGAAAATAGTCCATGTGTATTTCTGTACTGAAAACCTATCATCTGTCTTGCAATTGCCGTTGGAAGTCGGCATAAATCGTGTAAATCCCACCTATTCGTAGGAAAAAATTAAAAATACCACGCTACTTAGAGTCATCTCAATTTCATTTTTATGGCTCCATTCAGTGTGCCCATATTTATCGCTCATTAAAGGTACCAAAAAAGGCCCGGGGAAATCTACCAGAGATGAGTGTTTAATGGTTTTAATAGAGCTTCTGTCCTTATTTTCACCAACTGGATTTATCAAATAATGCAAAGGAAACTCGAAGCAGTTACTCTTTTTGGATTTTAGTTGTGGCGCTTTAGTTAGCCGACAAATTACCTCCTCATGCTAGGTTACCCTTTTTGCGCTGTTAGTCACATTTTTGATTACCCTGCAGGGTATACACAAAAACACCTCCATATACGCCTAAGAGTACTTATAAGTTTGAATATAAAAGATGCTGGAAAATGGAGATGTGACGGTAAAAAACGCACACAAACTATTTATTGAACATGCAAAAACAACAAAACTTTAGGTAGATTAAATAAGAACAAGCAGTCGGCATGACAAAAAGCCAAATGGAATGAATTTGAAGTTGTGCCACCTAAGCGGAGGGGTGAGCTGCTAAAAGCTTATTGCTCATAAGTGAAATAAACAACAGGCAGAGTACTGGTGTGTCCCAACTGGTCTGGGCAGAAATTCTGAAAAGGCAGGCCACTGCCTCTGGAGCGTGTACTGGTGTTGTTGGTGTTGCTCACATCATTTTGATGTGATGGTAGCAAAAATTTAACTGACAAATAAGACAAAATGACACAAGTCAATCAAAGCATCACTTTATCTTTGGGCTCAAGACATGCCAATGCCATTTTGAAGCCCCGCATCCTCTCTATTTCGCATCAACGGTGTGAGTGAGTGTCTTCTTTCCTTTTGCCCGCAGGTACATTAGTGATTGTGATTGAGTGTAGAAGTACATAAGTAATGGCGGCGCTAAGCACACAGGTAAGCAAACAAGCAAAGAAGCCTTTCACCGTTTCCGAAGTGGCTAAGTGTGCTGCCCGCCCATTGTGGATGTGGGTAGAGAGTAAAGCAAAGCCAATTGTCGTCATTTCGATGGCCTGCAGCGAAGGAAAATGTATTTAAATGAATTCCAAGCGACCAAAGTGATGGACGCATTTAAGATGTCAATTCGAATCGACATCAAGATGATTATACAACGCCACGCCACGATATGCTACACCTCAGGAGAGACCATTCGTATACAATAGACACGCATACGCACAACGCGGACGTAATCCAAATCAAAATTTAAGTTGAAGTCAAAAACGTAATCGAATGCAAGTTTCAAAATCGCTCATGTTGAACATTTTTAAAATCCACAAATGAGATGACTTTGGGCTTTGAAGCATGGCGCTTGTGCCACAAATTGATTTGACTGGCAGGAAAGTTATCCAGAAATGAAAACGAAACAGTGGACAAAAGCAAAGAAATGTTCAAAGCATACATACTTACTTATAAACATCAAAAGAAAACAACAACAAATATGACCCAGTGGTGGTGTACTCAGCAATACCTTTTCGCTGGAATTTTACACTTCAAAAGATAAATGTTCCCAAAAGTTCTTAAAATGGGCTATTTAAGTACACTCGTGGGGTCTAAGCAATGCTTCTATTCATCATAAACTTTTTAGTTTTTCCTACAATCTGGCGGAAGGGACCTACATGTTTAATTCAGACTCCGAACGGCAGCTACAAGGCAAATGAATTTTCACTAAGAAGCTTTTCATGGCAGAAATACACTAGGAGTGTTTGCTAAACCGCTTTAGAAAGACTTTTTTCTAATTGAAACAATATTTTTCAAAATTTTTGATGTGGATTTACCCAGGGCCTTCGGTGTGGTGTGGCGGAACAAGCTACTTCCACACCTCGGCTTGTTATCGATTGGTTTTCAAAATGTTATCGATTTGATATCGAAAAACTAACGATTTCTTATCGGAGTGTAACAATTTTTTATCGACGTGTTCTCGATTTGTTATCGACGACTAATCGATTTGCTATGAACGAGGTACTGATACAACTTTGATATAAAGTCGATGACACATAAACCCTAGATAACAAGCCTTCAAGAAAGCAATAAGAAGCAATGTCTCGGCGATAATAAACTGATAACTCGACGGTAGTAAATCTCTAACGATAATAAGCCGGCGAGGCTCTTATTAAATATCCCTAAATACTTTTTCACAACGGAGTACTTTTTCGTTAAGTACCGCGTACTTTTTTAAAACCTGGTCTTATTTAAAATTAAACCTGGATACATTTTCGGATCCGGGTATTATTTCAGAGCCGGGTACTATTTTAGAGCCCGGTACTTTTCGGATTTGGAAACTGTTTAAGAAAAAGGTACTTTTTTACAGCCGCATACTTTTACGTATCCGGATACATCCGCGTACTTGTTTTGAATGGGGTACTTTTTCGAATACAGGATATTATTCAGAACCGGGTACTATTTTTGAAACCGAGCACTTCTCCGGATCCGGGTACTTTTTAAAACCTATAAACTTTTTTGAACATTTTTGAGTCTGTACGTTTTTGAATCTGGGTTCTTTTTCGGATCCAGGGTGTTTTTTCAAAACCAGGTACGTTTTTATAACTTACTTTTCCGGACTCAGGTACTTTTCCGGATACAGCTAATTTTTCAGAACTGTGTACTTTTTCGAAATCGAGTACTTTTTCAGAACCCGGTACTTATTTAAAACTGGCTTTTTTCCGACTAGGTAGCGTTTTAAGAATTGGGTAGTTTTTCAGATCCGTGCTCTTTTTTCTAAACCGAACACTTTTTCAGAACCAAGAACTAATTCGATTCCGTGTCGTTTTTTATAACCGGATACTTTTCTTTATGTGCGTAGTTTTTAAAAGCGTGAACTTTTCGGATCCGAGCATTGTTTTAGGTGTGGGATATACTAACAGTAATAAGCCACCTTGGCAACCGAATTTCTAAAACTGGTGGGATATACTAAAGGCAATACTCAAAAATTTGATTCTAGTGACTGGCGAAATCAAAGTAATTTTAGAAAAAAAAACTGACTAGAAAACAAGTATATTCTAGCTCGGTAAAGTGGTCTGAAGACGTGGCTAGATTAAGCAAAAACGAAAGATATAAACTTGCTGGTTATGTGACCTCGGATATTTCAATGATGTCCAAAAGATAAGGAGAGATTGTTGCATCAGCCGAAATTTTTTGCTTGACTTCAGCTAGAAAATCTGCAGTTCAAAGGCCGATGCGAAAAGAGTTACATCTAAGGTACAAGAAACTAAAAAAAGGTCCATGATTTAGCAAACAGCCCTTTTATCGGAAAATAAGTGTAATCTAGATGGACTGGATGATTAAAATTAGTGTTCGGTACTAAATACGAGGCCAAGGGTACCCTACACGACCAAGCCGGCGATGCTTGCGAAAGCTAGCTTGGACATTTTTTTAATAATTCAGATGTAGTTCTTGCAGAATACCTGCAACGTCAGCCACTGAACATTTTGATGTTTAAAGAGCGGAATTCGATGTTATCGTAGCGATTTGTTACGTTTCCTTAGCGCCAAACTCATCGCAGGCTGCGTTTATAGTTTTCTTAAAAGCAAGGTCACCACATTAAGACTTTTACTAATCTTTTTAAAGATTTGTAGACTCAAAAATATTGTGACGAATATTAGCATCACTAAGCTGCTACATTATACTAGTTGCAGAACTTAACCGCACTGGAACAATATTCTATAAAAGCGTGCAATTACTGGCATATGCTGATGACATTGATATCATCGGCCTAAACACCCGCGCTGTTAGTTCTGCATACTCCATACTGGAAAAAGAAGCGGTAAAGATGGGTTTGATGGTGAATGAGGACAAACCGAAGTACCTGCTATCATCGAGCAAAGAGTCAGCGCATACGCGCCTTGGCAACCACGCTACTCTTGGCAGCCATAATTTCGAAATAGTACAAGACTTCGTTTATTTGGGAACCAGCATCAAGACTAGCAACAACATCCGCACTGAAATCCAGCGAAGTATCATTCTTGCCAATAAATGCTACTTTGGACTAGGTAGGCAAAGAAAGTCCTCTCTCGGTGAACGAAAATCATATTCTACAAGTCACTTGTCGTACCCGTCCTGCTATATGGGGCAGAAGCATGGACCATGACAACAGCATATGAAGCGGCTACTATTATGTAGAAGGCGACGAAGAGATATCTCACACACATACATATGTAGTCATCAGCCGAAGTAGTTACTCACACATACATATGCAAATAGCTCAATTACCAAGTAGGAGGTACAAGAGTTCTAGAAGGCGAAACGTCTAGACTTTAGTAGAAATATGCAGACGAGGCAACAGAGGGTATAAAAGCTCCGCAAGCTGAGGAATGATCAATCAGTATTGATTTAAACACGCTATTGGCTGTGAAGTACTACTCACAAAGTCATCTAAATAAAGCTCAGTTTGCAATACTGAATATTGGAGTGATTTATTCAACATAAAAATGTCCCTAGGTGTATAAAAAAGGTGAAGCTCTTCAATTGTTTAAAAATTAATTCAATATTGTTAATCAAATTCTCAGTTCCCAGCCCACAGTGATGATCTGAATTCGTTTTAAAAGCGAGTTGCTGATAAATTTCGTGAATGTTCGAGCTGTTGATGCAGTAAAGGGGGTATATCTGCACATTTTTGAGAGTGAATGTCAACGCGAATAATGTCATTTTTAAGACACAAAACAACAGTACAACACAACTGTCAGAACGTCAGGGCAGGTAAACTAAATAAAATAGTCAAGAAATTCGCATACAAAAATGCGAGCGAAAGGGCTCAAAATCTTTTGTGATTGCTGTGGCTGCTGTCGCATCGTCTTTATGCCAAAATGCCACCGCGAAATGCAAAGAATTTAAATTCAATAAAGTCTCCGCCTAAGTCGTTGACATAAATTGTCGATGACAAGCGAGCTGTGGTCCGTGGATTGCAAATTGCGGCTCCCTTCTTGTGGACTGCGCATTAGCCTTCAAAGTCCCAGCATTCATATTCACTTACGCATACATACACGCACTCCAGTATTAACGAATCATTGCTCGCAATATATTTTAATCGCATCTGCTGTACAATTCAGTCTCCCCCTCCCCGTCAATAAAAACCACCTTTTTATGCTTCTCATTCAGGTGATTGCGTACTGCAGCAGTTCTGCACAGTCTTTCGCACAGGTAGTGATTTTTGGATAACACACTTCAATAGTTTCAATCTTTTCAGACTTTTTCTGATATTCAGCTCGGTGTTTTTGGCAATGGCAGAAGCGGCGGTCTGCAGTGTCTGCAGTGGCGTGTTAATGTCAATCAGTACTATGTGCACGAATGGAAAATTAATCTTTATGTATACAAATTTTCTAAAGTTACCATTTCTATATATAAAATCGAAGCATCTGAAGTCCTTAGAGCGAAACAGACAATCTAGTTTTAATAAAAACATTGAGGGAGTAGTAAATTGGGCAGAATGTGGAAAGAGGGGTGAAGGTAAAAGGATATTTAAAGGAATATGAAGGAGATAAGGATAGGAAAAGGCAGAGAAAGAACCAGATATACGGAAGAAGAAATGGTGAGTGAGAGGCAAGGTGAGAGAAAATAGAGTGTTAAAAGAGGGGAGAGAGGTATAAGGACTGATTTGGAAGGAAGAAAGGAAGTGGGAGAAAAAGTTCCGGGGAAGGAGGTGGAAGAAGGGAGAGCCGAAGAATAGAGTACGAGTGAGAAGTAAAAGTATTTACCATGTGTTATAGTTAACCAAAATAGATTTTCGAAAAAAATCTGAGCTTCTGAAATTACTTTTTCCGCGACAGCAACACGCTGGGTATTAGCTAAATATTAAAAAATAAATATAAGCCGCAATACACCTCTGCAGATATTTACAACGAGTTTCTCTTCCACTTATGTATTTCACATTTCCGATATGGTCGCCGAGCTTAAAATAAACCCACTGAGCAAAGCGACATATTTGATTTCTCATGTCGCCCGGACATCATCTAAGCAGCGAGGCGGGAATACTCCCATAAGGATGGAAACAAATAAGCTAAGCAGTTTCTGTTGAATACTAAGAAACCTGGGCATCCTCACAGACATCTGATTAAAGAGGCTCCCCTCCCAGCTGCATAAAGTGCCATCTCTGCAAGCGTTCTGAAGAAATTCGTCACACGAAAATTCAGCCAGATGAGCATAAACAGGCACCCAGCCTCACCCGGGAAAGGTCTGCAAAGTCTTATGCCAATAAATGCCCGGCAAACCCCGCTCTCAGAGCCCAATACCCGAAACTCGTAGTTGAAGAAAACAGACTTCTCGGGGAGATGCACGACACTCTGGCTCAACTTCGATATGGTTACTGTACTTACCGGAATCAACACCGACATACGCAACGCATGTCCTACATGAAAAGTTGCTCGTCTAACACCTATGTCCTCTTTGCTTCAACCCTTTTTAAAATGCAAGTTCCTTGGACTTTCGTTAGAGAATATCAATGAAAATTTACGAGTGATCGCATCTATTGGATAAGGCGAAACATTGCTACAAGAAGAAGATCTTATTCGAAACAGTAACCACTATTTTATGTGGTGTCACAGCGGGCCTTCATTCTGTCAAAGTGAGATCCTATCGTGAAGGTACCACACAACCTGAGTCGGCTTGTTGAAGAATATGCTCAATTAAACACCCGATATATTTAGACAAGGTTTTGTTGTATCAAAATGGTTTTTTATTTAACTATTTGGGCAACATAGTTGGCAGCGTTGTTGCCTACGTACGTAGGCTAAATATAATTGGCTGGAGAATTATAACCTCCTAGAGTGAACGTATTACCTACCTACTACCCGCTCAGAAAAAAATGGGTTAATGGTAAGTTTATACCAGCTGGCTTGGGAACGGACCTTGCCGGACAGAGTGTAGGTTCCCATGTTTCCATGAACGTCCGGAAAAGCTTTTCCAAAATATCGCAAAGCAAGAAGGACGTATACCAATATGTCCAAGAACACTTTGAGTTAGAATACAACCGGTATTGTGTGACAGCATCACAGCGAACTGAATCAAGAAATGCACCTTTTACCAGAAGGGAACGGCGGCCACCGTGGTGTGATGGTAACGTGCTCCGCCTACCACACCGAATGCTCTGGGTTCACACCCCGGGTAAAGCAACATCAAAACTTTAGAAATAAGGTTTTTCAATTAAATAAAAATAAAATTTTTATTCGGCGTCGCCCCTCGGAAGTGATATGGCAAACACTCCGAGGGTATTTCCGCCATGGAAAGCTTCTCAGTGAAAGTTCATCTGCAGATGTCGTTCGGAGCCGGCATGAAATATGTAGGTCACTTGAGGCAAAATTGAAGGGAAATTTAAAAGGAGCACCCCGTAAATTGGAAGAGAAGTTATGTCCAAAATCTTTTCGAAGGTTATCGTTCCTTCCATTTAACGAGAAACATAAAATCCTTTTATACTTATTTGGCTTTATTCTTGAAGTAAGATTTCATATAATTTTGTTTTTTAAAATATTCCGTTTCCTTACCTTATGATGTATGCAGGAACAGATTCCATTTAACAGATAATATTTTCAACCTTTATCAAAGTAGAATTCAGAAAAAATCAAAGCAATCATCATATCCCAGCAATATCCATTCAAATCCTGTTTAACCCATTGATGTCCAAGAGCAGCTATCATTTTTGACTGCAAAACGTTCGTCGCAGTATTAACAATGCTTCCACAACCAATTGTCGCTCTACATGTACATATGTGTATGTATGTAAGTGTGTGTGAATGAACGGATATGGAACGTATCTCCGGTTAGCAGGCGGACATTTCCGACATGATATAAACCTCAACAGTCGCTGGCAGCACTGACATATCCGTAATAATTTGCTGCCATGCTGATAGATTTGAATACATCAGCTTTTTTAGCACCATTCAACTGCATGTGTATATGTATGTGTGTGTGAATTCATATGTTGAGCTTAAGCGGATATTATCAGGATAAACCATTCGAGCTCGTTTCCACCAACAAGTGGGAAATGTGTTGGTGGTAAAGTGATATGCAGAAACTCAGCCATTCTCGATAGATTTCGTGGATTTCAACTGTCATTGAGTTGATGTGGCTATTTTGTAGTTCATTTGTTTATTGTAATGGCATTTGAATTGAAAAAGTTGCATAATTCATGACACAGTGCGTATGTATGAGTGACCATACGTATTTATGCGGCTTATATAATTCGGGTTTGTTTATATGTGGCGATTCGTATTAATGTGTATGCCTATTAGCAGGAATTGCGATAGGCATGTTCTTATATTTCTACAAAGACAATGAGCAGTGGTTGGGGCTTTGGGGCACTGCTACAACAACAACAAGTGATTGGGGCATATGTCTTGAGACAACGCGCACTGAACTTTCTGTTCGTTTATAGTTTTTCGACAAGCTTAAAACTACAATATAGATCAACGCCAGTAGAATTGACGCTTCGTACAATGTAGTAAATAGTAAACCTTCTTCGCCTAAGGACTATGGACACATTTTGTCTATGCAAGGACTTTATTGACCGGCCGGTTCAACCTATTCTTTGACTTGGGATCTTAATTCTTTCTAAACATCGTAAATCACATTCAGTTCTTCGACTCCACGATGGTAGTCTTCCCATTTAGATTGAGGTGTTTTATGTTAACAGTGCTTCGCCCCATTCAATTAGTGCGACCACTCAAAAAATTTCATCAAAATCCTCCAAGAAAACATGTAAATTCAACAAGGCTGGACGAGAGGGATGTCGAAAATTGAAAAGATGGATGTTGTCATATGGAGACTCTTCACATGCAGCAAATACATTGCGTTTATCGCCGTGGAGTCTGCCTAAGGAGTTTAACCTGTTATATTATTCAAAGCGAAGCTGATTCAGAGTGACTAGTGTCTGGAAAGTGATGCTTAGGGGGCATGGGAAGACATCCCGTAGAAGTTCTGAGTGCAGGGTATTGGAAGGCTAGCTGGCTTTCCCAACGTTTCTCATGAAGAAAAGTCGATTTTTAAGGCCACATTCCATTTCATAATTTCACTTCAAAATCGCTTAAATCAAAAAAAAAATGTGCAATACGTTTTTCTAGGCTGCAATTCATAAAGAGAGCCGAGCCGAGGTAGAATAATATTCAATTCTGCAGTCGATACCTACTTGTGAGTTCCCTAATATTCTGCGGGCGGTTAGGTAGAAAGGATCAGATGTCACACTTTTTGGTTCATATTTGAAATCCAGTAATTTGAATCTAAGTTCGGGTGGAATCGGGCATAGCATATGCAGATGTGGACTATGAAAACAAAAAGAAAGTGTTTTTTAGGTTTCGTTTGCTTTGTTGTTTAAAGCATAAAGACCGCGGCACAATGACATTTTTCATATAGATGCGTTTGACACAAGCTTATGCATGCCAATAACATCTCCACAATCAACCAAGCTGAGCTATTGGATGCGAAGTATAAGTGTTATTGTGAAGTATTTTCAAAATAGCCTAATAAGGATTATTTTGCATTGTTGAATATTGGAGTTATTTTATTCAACAGTTTAGCGATACGAACACTAGCAGAAGGTTGCAAATAAAAGGAATTTCACTAAATTCGTTACAATATTTTGTGTCGTATTCGATTGTTATATTGTAGTTTTTGTTATTGCGAAAAATGTTAGAAAATTTACCAACCAGTGGGAAAAATAATTTCACTTGCAAAGTGTGCAAACACCCTTAGCCAAAGCAAATGTCAAATTCTTCTTGTTATGATTTGTTTGCAACAAAATTTGGGAGTTGGCTACTTTTCAATATCAGATGGCGCCAGTGTCGCTCATTCTACCGTTCTCTATAAAAATACATACAACTACTCATAATGAATAAGCTTGTGTTAAACTCGTCTATACGAAAAACTGCTTTATGTGTCGGGGCTTTTAGAAATTCTGAGTTCTGCCTGGCTGATTTCCTTAACCTGAGTTATTGAGCAATGTGCACGTTTGGGGAAGAAGGTGTTGGTGATATGAAATCGATAACAAGTCAAAATAACAAAACAATTTTAATGAACGGATAACTAATAGGTAACACTTCGTTAACTTTTCGATACTAAATCGATAATTGTTTCATATGATATCGATATTTTTTAATGAACGATTAACAAATAGGTAACATGTCGTTAACTTTTCGATACTAAATCGATAATTGTTTCATATGATATCGATAATTTTTGGACAGCATATCGATATCTAATTTTTTTATTTCAAAGCGCTAAATTGTTGGTAACACATGGATAACTTTTGACCTAATTAGATAACTTTGCTATAGCAAGTCGATTACAGATCGATAATATGACGATTAACTGCTAACACACCGATAAAAAATCGATAACTTTCCCTTCGCAAATCATAACTTTTTGACAACATATCGATAACTTTTCGATAAATAATCTTTGCCTTATTAATGTTCTCTTTCTCTTCCCACCATACGTTTTTTCGTTTTTTTTCATTTCATATTCCCTTCACTTTCCTTACGCTTACATTTTAGATTCCCTCATATAGTGAGCAAAGCTGTTTACACGTCTAAAACGGCACAAAACGTATAAAGTCCAAGGGGGGCGACATATCGCCCTTCATCTATACCCACCTTCAGATGCCAATATGATTTCCACAAAATGGCTGAGCAACGATGCATTTTTGACTTCTTTTGCCATTACATATTTGAATTGAAATAAGAGTCCAAAGCAAGACGTAGCTGAGTACTTTGGGCAGGTATTTCAATTGAAAAACGTTATGAAGGTTAGGGTTTGCATGTGCTACTCCGGAGCAGCAGTAGCAATGTTAAATATGCTCTGCTTCTGATCCGCCACTGAACATGAACAAAACATAGAGCAGAGCTGTAGCTTACAAAAATGATAAAATTTCGAGCTACGTCGAGTTTAAGAGCGGAGCAAATAGCAGAATAAAAACTCCAAACGGTATTATTATTCAGAATTTTGTCTTTTTTTGTTTTTGGATCTGATGTAGCTTTGTCATGATTTTGTTTTTGAACTAGTGGTTTTATTTATCGGTATTTAAGTTGTTGTTGAAGCTTCTTGTTTTAAGTGTTATTGTCATTGCATCGGGACACTTACCACGTTCTATTGCTAGCTTTTGTAGATAAGTAGTCGGGCGAGAAAAAATAAAGGTTTGCATAACAATTTTCGACATCTAACATCATTTTTTTTTGCTCTCACTCCGCTATAAAGAGCATTTCTTTTGGAGCTCTTATTTTGCTATTTGCTCTGCTCCAAAACACGACGTAACTTGCAGCAGAGCATAACTTCACTTTTTTTATTTTACGACTCAGCTCCATGCTCTGCTCATCTTCAGAAAAAAAAAACTCCGGAGTAATATAGCTTTTTTGGGGGCTAATATACTTGGCTTGGATATCATAAGTAGTTCCAGGCTCTGGATCAGGGACTGTTATCAGCTTCACACCGGCCATAGTGACGAATGTCACCTCCCAAGGCAGTCGTTTCTATGTACCGGAGCGACTCGGGATTTTCCCAACCAAGGACTGTCATTTCAGTGCAACACTGCTACAACAACAACAACGAATGTCACGCGTGATTAGTTATCACGTCCCGCACGAGGTGCCTCTGCTTCTACTGATAATGGCGGATCTAGAGAAGACAACTCGATAAAACCCGAACCCCTTAGTCACTGTGCCGAGCTCAGGGGAGGGAGGACTCTTTAAGAGTTAAGATCGGCACACAACGGTGACGAACTGGATTATTTACATTACATTTTGACTTGGTGCGGTATTCTGCCACCTTAGTAGGTCGGGGTGAAACCCTACCGAAATGGCTGGTAGGCTAATGCTGCACCTGCACACGTCCCGTTAAAACCGTGGCGGGCCTCAAGGTACGTTCAAGCTCCGTCGCCGTTAATTTGGTGGTGTAGGTGCGGTTGAAGATTTTCCCGCTTCGCGTCCGGTCTGGCTCTGAACGTATTACTCATAAGGTAATGCGTCAAGCCTCGCGTGGCCTCCCTGCGTAGCATAGATAACCACGAGACCGTTGAAGGGCGACTACGCAATCGGCTCCAGATAGCGGCCTTGAGGGGGGACTTTTTAGAATGGACAAGACTAACACGAATCCGCCAAGGATGGGGTGCGGAAGAAGAGCGCTTTTGATGGAAATCCGTCAAATCAATCTTCAGCACTTTAAAGCGGCTTCCGCAAATTTGTTGCTCTGCCTTGAAAAAGGCGGAGTGGATATAGTCTTTGTCCAAGAGCCGTGCCTGAGTAGTAACGGCAGTAATATTTCTGGATTAAGGACTAGAAAATTTTTATTGTAGATTAGGGACTTTGTATATGTAATAGGAGGAATGACCCGACTTTTATTACTGCGGTAAGGGAGGAGATCCTGGACCTCACCCTGGTTAGTAGAGAACTGGAAGGTCGGATATCTGGCTGGAGGGTTCTCAACGAGCACTCCTTCTCTGATCACCGATATATTCAGTTCTCGGTGAACGAAGATCGTCCCGTTAAAATATCTTTTAGGAACCCTAAAAGTACTAACTGGGACTTGTATTGTAGGAAGCTGGGAGAGCTATTGCCTTCGGTGGCTACCGTTAGTTCGGACCTGTCCGAATCTGAGATAGACGTTCTGGTGGAAAACTTCACCTCGGCAAGCAAGAGCGCCTTTCAGCTGTCCTGCCCATTGAAAACTTACAGGGGGAAGGGCAAGCCGCCCTGGTGGTCGGATTCTCTTGACGACCTAAGAGCGTCCAGTCGGCGGCTCTTCATCAGAGGCAGGAGGAGTAAATTACACTCGGACTGGGAGCTCTATAAGGTGAGTCTGGGGATTTATAAATATGAAATAAGGATAGCTAAGCGAGATGCGTGTCGAAGCTTCTGGGAAAACGTAGAAGGCTGCAAGGAATCCGCGAGGCTTAGAAAAATACGCTCTACGAATCCCGCTCCTCTGGGGTATCTGAGAGATGATGGTGGGACTGGTCGATGAGTAGCGAGGAGTCCCTAAGGCTTTTACTGGACAATCATTTTCCCGATGTCCCAGTTGCGCAGGGATCTTCGCCTGCATGGTCGGCGGTCGTTTGCCATGCAGAAGTGCCTGCCATTCCAATACGGGAAAGTCAAATAACCTGGGCTATAGGGTCGTTCAAGCCCTGTAAGTCTCCGGGCCCGGATGGAATAATTCCTGCGAAACTTCAAAAGTCTTTGGGGATTTCCTGCCGCTGGTTGGCCATCATCTGTACTAACTGTCTCAGGCTTAACTATATCCCGAAGTCTTGGCCCACGGTTAGGGTTATTTTCATTCCGAAGGCCGGCAGAAGCTCTCATGTTTCACCTTATGATTTCAGGCCAATCAGTCTCTCGTCGTTTCTTCTTAAGTCGTTTGAGCGGTTGATTGATGCGTACTGCAATGGAAGATCGATGGAAACGGCTCTCCATTCGATTGTAAAGCAAATAGAGGGGTCCCTAGAACACAAGGAGTATGCTTTGGGTGCCTTTCTAGACATCGAGGGGGCTTTTAGCAATGTCTTACCGGGGGCAATCGAAAGAGCTCCTGTGGGTTTAGGAGGCGGCTCTGGTTGAATTTAAAAGCAAACTTCTATGCGGCAGAATTGTCGCAGCGGAGTGGGGAGGGGCCATAATTAAGAGGAAGGTGTGCAGGGGTACGCCACAGGGGGTGTCCTATCTCCTCTCCTCTGGGTTGTGGTAGTCAACGAGCTTCTTGTGGAGCTGGAAGCCAATGGTTGTCGGGTGGTTGCCTATGCAGATGACCTCGCTATCCTAGTCAGAGGCAAATTTCTGGGCACCCTGCGCGATGTTCTGCAGGGCTACCTGAATACTGTGGGCAGGTGGGCTGAATCATATGGATTGGCGGTCAACCCGGGAACAACGGAATTTGTCCTTTCCACAAGGAGATATAAGATGCCCGATTTCAGAACTCCCTCGATTGGAGGGGTACCGTTGGTACTTTCTGATAGGGTTAAATATTTATTTATTTATTTCTTATTGTCTACCGAATAGTTCTAACAGATTCATTAATTAAAAATTATAAAGATACTAGTCTTAAAGCTACTTATCTCTAAACTGAAATTCAAATTTTTAGCATATGTATTGCATATTCGAACGCATCTTGATAGCGGCTCATTGAAACCATAATCGGTCGCATGAAAAATTACATCGAATAAACGAGTTGTCCTTAAATTAAGACTTAATGAGTGAACATGTATTAAATTAGAAATGAGTTCACAGTTGATTCTAGAATTCATCACATTATACACAAAAATAACAGAAAAATAAGCCCTTCTCTCTTCCAAACTTTGTAGACCTAGCCACTAGCGTCTGCCAATATAGTTTGGAAGCCCATCAGGCCATGACAGAGGACGCAAAGCCATTCTAGTGAACACCCTTTGCACCTTTTCAATTATAGAAGTAAGATTTTGATAGTAAGGGTTCCAAATTATACAGCAATAGTCCAAATGACTACGCACTAAAGGTATATACAGCGCTTAGAGAGTAAGTGGGTCAACAAAATCCACAGTGTGTCTGCGTATAAAACCAATCATAGAAAAAGACTTCGACACCACATAGTCTACATTTGTCAAGAGCTAAATGTAAGCCGCAAGTTTAAGTCGGTTGATCACTCTAGTGTATTCCAAGCGGAAGTTGCTGCGATTAAGGATGCGGTGGATGGAACGCTATCGAGTGCTACTACAGTTAGGGAATTTAACATCTACTCTGATAGCCAAGCGGCTATCAAGGCCTTGAGTTCAACTACAGTGCGATCGAGGGTGGTCTGTGAGTGCCTAACCTCGCTTGCGATTGCATCGAATTATTTTACAATTAAGATTATCTAGGTCCCGGGCCATAGTGATATCCTGGGTAACTGTCAAGCGGATCTCTTAGCCCGCATCGGTACAACTGAACCGGATGAAGATGGCTGCAGGGATTTTGGGATTTCGCTGGCCACCTATCGATTGCTCCTCCATAGCTGGGCCTCGAGTCAACTCAGCAAACGTTGGGCAGACACCACGTCTTGCAGGGTAGCAAGATCTTTCTGGCCGAAAGTGGATGGCAGGAGGTCTGCTGAAATAATTGGGTTCACTAAGGCTCACCTATCAATGGTCATTGGGGTTTTGACAGGGCACCGTTCCATGGGTATCCATGCGGTACGTCTCAATATACTGGAAACTCCATCCTGCTGCAGCTGAATGAAGGATGATGAGGTGGAATCACCAAATCACTGTATGCTTGATTGCCCAGCTTTTGCCAGAACTAGGCGAAAGTACTTCGGTCGCGACTTTATCGTTGCTACCCAACGATTCTCTAAGTAGCTAGATCCAAGTCACCGTTATTTTTGGTGTATGTGGTATCACAACGGACCTTCGTGTTGTCCAAGTGAGCTATCCTTATCAGGGCAGCTACCACCTGACCTAACCTAACCTAATATAGCTTCTACAACACAACCAGTGTCAACATCAATAAAGTGGGTGTTTCAATCATCATATTTCTCCTGTTTCCAGTAAAAGAAATTTTTTGGGACCGTTAAACTTTGCTTCAATTACAGCGCCGTATTTAACTATCATATTAGTAGGTCTTACAATCTTCTGTTATGAAAAGTTAACATAGTTTGTGGGCTAAACACAACTGAGTATAAAAAGTTGTTTATCTTACGACAAGCCATGACCAACAACACTATGGATGTTTGAGCCAACGTTCAATATCAGTATCAGCGCCACGTAAAATGTATTAATCATAAAGAAATAAACAAAATTTGGCAAAAGAAAATTATGCGCACGTTTCGTATCGCATTACCGATCTGCCTCCTCTAACAGCAACGCTCAGCTACCGTGGCAGTAGTACCTACTTTTAGATATGCAACAGTTTACGGTAGTAACAGTAACAAGAGTTTTTGCACAAGCAACAACAATTAGGTATACCAGCCAGATGGTTGCTGTTTGTGTTGTATTTGTTTTTTGATATTTTATCGTTTTATTACCAACAACTGGCAATTTTTGCACTTGCATTTTATTTACAAAAATTTGTTTGTTCTGCTATTGAATCGTCTATAAAGTGGCTTTGGTGGCAGCAGCTGAAGCCTTTGTAGGCTCTGTTTGTTGCTTTTGCAGGTTTGCAAGCTACTTGTTGCTGCATGTTGGTGGCTTGTTGCCAGTTGTGTATTTTATTGAAGTGCTCACTATCACTTTTCACTTAAGTCATTTGATACTCAATACAACGTTGCAAGTTGTTGGTGTGTGTAGAGAGAGAGGAAGGAAAAGAATGGTAAACGGTTTGGATTATGAATTTGTATTTTTTGCAAAACAATTCCGCATTTACTTATTTCATAAACAAAATAAATGCAAAACCTTAACCTAAAATTGATATTCGCAGTTTACGGAAAAATAGGCCGCCAATTTATTTGTTTACAGTTGTTTGCTTGGAGTTGCCATGTAATTGAATAATGATGCACCACAGTGGCCTATATAGGTCCATGTATGTATGTTAACTAGGGCTTGACTTCATACAGACGTTTATAGCTCGGCCAGATATGAGCCTCGAGCAAACACTGGCGGAAATCTATCACAGAAACAGCAACAAATAATTTAATGCTTTTTGATAAGACCCCATTCCGACGTATAATTGTTTCATTATCAGCCTATTATCGATATCCAATTATTATTGTCGAGTTATCGGCATCTTATTGGATCCTTATCAACACGTTATCGACGGGTTACAGTTGCGTCATTGATTTTATATTAAAGTTAACTCGATATCTGTTCCATAACAAACCGATGAGTCATTGTAAGCAAATCGATATAACGCCGATAAAAAATTTATAACACGCTGATAATAAATTGATAGTTTTTCGATAACAAGGCGATCACTCTTCAATAACAAACAGATTACTTTTCGATAATAAATTGAAAGCATGCCCATACAAGTTGGTAACTATAATATAAATAAATACAAGGTTAGATAACCTCCGAAGAGGTTTAAGGCCGAGCTTTTCTTCGAATTCGCATCGTGCTCTTTTTAATTTTTCTTACAAATATGCGGGACGGGGCCTACATGTTAAACGCCGGCTCCGAACGAGAAGCTTTTCATGGCAGAAATAAACTCGTAATTTGTCAAATCACTGCCGAGGGGCGACCCCGCTTAGAAAAACTGTTTTCTAATTGTAAAAACTTTTTCCCACCACGGTGGTCGCCAACAAATTGGTAAAACCGATCACTTTTTGATAAAGTATCCATCATCTTTTGATAAATAACCGACAACTTTAAATTCAAATCAATACATTCGAAAACTCATCAAAACAAAGGTTTTTGATGGAAAATTTTTAGCACTTCGATGAAAAGTCGATAACAATACTTCGTCGACAACACACAAACCCTTTCTTTCCTTTATTTTAAGTTTACAGTTTGGGATCAGCCTCCAGTATTGGTATTCGTTTCTGTGTTGATTACGGTTCCTGCTTGAGCTGCAGATTTTGGTTCCGATTTTCGTTCCGGTTTGGATTCCGTCTCAGTTTTAGTATCGGATTTGGTTCTGATTTCGGAGTCAAATTTGATTACAGTACCGGATTCGGTTTCGATTTCATTTTCGCCCCCGGCTTTTGCTTCCAGGTTCGCTTCCAGTTCCGTTATCGGATTTGGTTTTGGGTTCGGCTCTTGATTCAGTTCCGGTTATTGGTTCGTTACCGGTTCCGGGTTCGGTAGTGGGTCCGATTCCGTCTACGGTTCGGAATATGAAATTTAAAAATGTTTATTAAAAGTAATATTGTTATTCATATACATAAATAAGGCAGTATCACAAAGAAATTGAAGATGTGTGAACTAAGGGGCCGATTCAGATTCAAGGGTTGATAATCGCAATAGAAAGCTTTTTAGCTTCAGAGCTTCTGCAATCCAATTGTTAACCTCACCTGCGCGAGGGGAATCCTGTTACAAATATGAATATATCATGCACATATTTAGCAAGCGAAACTCTGGCGACCCCAAGTTCGGCATGGAACTAGGGGCGATGGCTTAGAGGGTTTAATATGGTCTATTAATCGTTCCCAAGATGGTCGGGCTAGTACCTTAATGGTGCCCGTTACCGGATCTTATAACACGGCATGGGCCCAAATGAGTCAGTGTATTGATCTAAGTGTGTATGAAGGATAATTGAACATCTAACAAGTTAAATTGTGTCGTCCTTATTAGAAGCCCACACCATGCTCGTTTCGGTTTTATAAATTAAGGTTCCAATTTTCATCTCTTTTGAATTTTACAGTTGGTAACCCAGTATTTATCATGCGCAGCTATCCAATCATTTTGATTGCATTGACTTTCAAACGGTTTGCACTTGTTAGGCGATCACTATTAGGTTGTTGTTGTTTTCATTTCCAGCATCTTTCTTTTCCGCAATTCAAATATAAAGTAGAGCTTAGGGTATTACGTAATAACTGCAATCTCATTTGTGTTACTGTTGTAAGCCTTCTTACTGGATGAAGCCAAATGCATGCAACAGATGACGTATTTTGTAGCACGATAAGTTTTGCTGCAAGCAAATAAATCGAGCAACACAACAAAAAACATGCAACATTCATTTCAACAATGTAATTTTATGAAATTCAAGAGCAATCGGTGGTACTTTCTTTTTTTTTTCATATACAAAATATTACTTTTTATTACAGGAACTGAAATGCAAAAATGACTAATGAACTACAGTTATACCTACAAGTGACTGTATAAAAGGTAAAGCTAAACAAGCTATTTGTTACAGTATTGAAAGTGAAGTGAATCTAAGGTGACGCATTTATAAGGAGAGAATATCGTTGAGCTTGGAATATAATTTGGGATTATGGAATATTTTGTAAGTGACATATGAAACATGAAAATAAGTACTGCAAATGCTAAAATTAGCATTTATTATTTATATTTTTTTACAGTTTTCACTACTTTCATTTTTTGTCGCATGCGCTCATTTGAGTTCCGCTTCACATAATGGCCTCGATGAAACATCGTACAGTGGTCATCATCCAATTGAAACACATTCAGAGGTTTCTAAGCATGTTCCCGTGAAAGTAATAGAAAAAGTGCCACTCTCAATACCGCATCCAGTGCCGGTAAAAGTGCCAAATGTGATACGCATACAAATTCCTGAACCTTATGCTGTGCATGTGCCTGTTAATCAGGAAATCGAAGTACCACATTATAATATTGTTCCCGAAATAACCGAAAAACGTATACCCTATACAGTGGAAAAACCGTACCCGGTAGAAGTTGAAAGACCATATCCTGTAGAAGTGGTGAAACATATTAAAATTCCTGTACCAAAACCGTATCCAGTGCCGATTACAATTTACAAACATGTCGTGCAGAAAGATCACGGCTGGGATTAGTGTGTGCCTGGGGAAGTGAAAAGTTTGCAGACAAAATGTGTGTAGGTGCATTTGCAAAGTGTTTGAGGCTTTTCAAAATATTTAGATTAAAGTCTTAATTTATGTACTTTTTAATAAAAACCACAGTGAGGTTATTTAAACCTTCAAAAGTCGACTGACCAAACGTAAAATTTACACTTTGTTAGTCTAAAATTTAAGGGGTATAAGACTGTATTATCTATTGTTTATTTTTAACTGAAAGTTTTGAAAAATGTTGGAAAACATAAAAATAAGTTCGTTAACTTTATTTCTCTGAGCTGAGATTTCTATAAAAAATTTTTGTTTTGAGATTGAAAGATATTTAATAAAAGTTACATAAGAGCGGTGTGGTGTGTTCGACTTAAACGTGGGTGGGCTTATAGTTACCGGAAAAAATATATTCCCTATTTTCACTGTGCTTTGTTGGCCTCAGCTAATTATACATCTGCTGGATTTGGCCTATACTTTATTGTATTTTGTACCAATGAGCGAGGCTTTCCGACGGCCTATGTTTTAAGTTAAGTATCTAGGAACAAACCCATGCAGCAGTATTAAACTTTATGCATAAAAAACCAGCATTTACTTAGCCAAGAATTTATACCAAATATAGAAAATACCCAACGTTTAATCAGTCACCCGAGTCTAAGCAAATGCTCGCTTTTTATGCATCAGTGCCACTGAACCAAGCTTGTGCAAAAGTACGTTTAGAAAGACCTCCAAAAACCCAAGAACCCGTATACAATGAATATTTTTTGTCAAAGTCCAGGCCTTGTGGCGTACAATTCCTGGAGCCGTCGCCCTCTTCGGGTGGGAAGAGTTTTGTGGTCTCTATGCACGACACCTTCTTCACATCTGTGGCTTAGGCCGTGGACCAATGCGCGTGCACAACGGGCTGACTTTGTGCGTTTAAGGTGCACTTCTGCTCCACCCACGGATCGGTCTACGTAGTATCGGCTGGTATAACCCAAATCTCTATGAGTATTTTCTTTTTAGCATGCAAATATAGAGGTATGGGTACCCAGTGCGAGACTGCATTAATGTGAATTCTTGCAGCTCTCTTGTAAGTCATCACCCAGCCTAACACCACATCTACCACCGACGCCTGCCACTGGAGAAGATACCGCCTCAAAATATGAAGTCGAAACGGATATCCTAAACCACTTCGCCACCACCGACTTTGTCATACCTGCTGATTCCAGCTACGCGATCGTTTGCTGATTGGCCGATAATCCAACCGAAGAAAAAACCTCCCAAACCTTGCTTAGCCAGGAGAGCTGCCCTCGATAATTTAAGGTTTTTGTTATTCAAACAAAAAATTAAATTGATATTAGCACAAAAATATTCAGTGGGAGCATATCATACTTCTATTTGTCCCTGGACTCATGATAGCGCGGCCATACATCGCGAGACATTACTCGTCCTTGGCTCGCTAAAGTCCTTTGGTGTTCGCAGTGACGGTGAGTGAAAACAATTCTTCTTCTTCTTCTTGCAGAGATAAGAACACTTTCCCAAAGTGGGTCTTGTGGTTAATGAGGACAAGCTGAAGTACTTCTTTCATCTAAGAAAGAATCGGCGCATTCGCGCCTTGGCAAGCCTTGTCACTGTTAATGGATATAAATTCGAGACTGCTAAGGACTTTGCATATCTGGGAACCAGCATACACATGGAAAACAATGTCAGCTTAGAAATTAAAGGATAATTAATCTTACCACCAAATACTACTTTGGACTGAGTAGGCAATTTAAAAGTAAAGTCCTCTCTACGAGTCATTTATCATACCTGTCCATATATGTGGCTCGTAAACGGTATCGAAAGTAAAACTATCCGGTTCGAGAGTAAAACTACCCGGAAAATGCATAGTGCTGTCCGTGGCGCCAATGGCGAGTGTCGAAGGAAGTGTAATGATGAGCTGTATGACCTTTTCGCAGATATGAAGATAGTGCAAAGAATAAAAGCTAGCTGGGCCATGTTATGCGAATGACTGGAGAAGTGGCCAGGAAGGGAGTGATCTCTACTAAGTTGTGCGCGGCAGGTGGAGAAAGGCTTACCTTCTTAGTGCCTGCAGCGTTTTTTTTCCAGAATCTTGTTTCATTACAGTGCAAAATCGGATTAAAAGAAGAAGATATTCAACTAAGCTTCTAACTAATACTGCGGGAGTTTTGTGCCAATCTTGTGTTACTGTACATGGTTAAGGTCATAAGGACAAGTGGTCATAAGGCCAGATAAAAGTAAAAAAATGTAAGGCGCGATAACCTCCGAAGAGATTTTAGGTCGAGCTTCTCTTCCAATTTGCGTCGTGCTCCTGTTAATTTTTCCTGCAAATTGGCGGGACGGGACCTACTTGTTTTATGCCAACTCCGAACGGCATCTGCAAGGCAGATGAGTTTTAACAGAGAGCTTTTCATGGCAGAAGTACACTCGGAGTGCTTGCCAAACACTGCCGAGGGGCAACCCTGCTTAGAAGAATTTTTTTCTAATTGAAACAACTTTTTTCTAAAATTTTCATGTTGTTTTGCCCGTGGCGTGATTCCAAGATCTACGGTGTGGTAGGCGGAGCATGTTACCATCACACCACGGCGGTCGCTGGATTGTCCTATGATAATTTGAAGTGGTCAGAAGGTCAGTTGACCTTTTAGCCTTTGACTTTGTGTCACCCCACCCCAGAGAATGATGGAGACATTTCCTCTGTTCACAATTAATTTGTTAGTTTTGACAGCGAAATTTGTAGTAGTTTTAGGTCTGATCCAAGTGCCACTGGCACGAAATAGAATTCGATTTAGATTTTATTCTCTGAACGCATATCTCTCTTATATCCTTTTATACTTCGAAATTAGCATTTTATATTCTCTAAAGATAAGCGAAGATTGTAATCCCCGCCAGCATAATTCTGATGTTGTGGGTGGGTGTCTTTTTGATTGCATAGTTTGGATATGGCAGCTGTGTAGCATAAGAATATCTATCGCTCTGGCTACCAGTTGTCGCCAATTGTTATATAACAAACATATTGCCACATTTTGCTCGATTAAAGCACTTGAAAAGTGGTGGCAAGCGGGGCAATACTTACTCGTATAAAGCGAGCGTTGTTTGCATTTGCAACATTCAGTACGACAGTTTGTCATTTGATTTTAGTCGCAATAAGCTGCTGTTTTCTAGTACAAAACAGCAGGCGCTTGTTGCAACTTAACATTTGTATAAACAGTTTGCATACCAGCTACCTTCTCCACCACCCGCACAATCGCCACATTTATCTATAAGATAGCGGAGTGCAGTCGAGTGGCGTGGCAGCGGCAATTGCGCCTTTGGCCCTTTGCATTTTAATACTTTTTGTTGCTGCAACATATTACATATTGTCGTATGTCATATGTGGCATGTTGCTAGTTTTTTTTTCGATGTTTCTATATACATATGTATGTTGTTGTTGCTTGCTGCTACTCCCTCAATCGCTTGCCACTTTGTAACTGTCAGCGTACATTAAGGCATTCATATCTCGCTTAGCGCAATGCGGAATGCGTTGCTGTTTTGTTGTAAGTACAAAAAACAATGAGCCACGTTTCCTAAAATCACTAACTGCATTGCCACTTCTTACACACACACACCTTACCAATTTGCATGATCGAATTTGTAATTGTTTGCATCTACCAATGTGATTATGTTGTTGTTGTGTAGCAAAATGCAATTGCTATTGTTGCTGCTGAATGTTGTTGCTGCATTATTCCAGTAAATTTTCCAATGCTCGCCTTTTTTTACATTAATTCAGTTTTTGTTGTTGTTCGCACAGCAGGTAAATTGCGCATTGCAAATTGCACTACAAAGTGTATTGCAATAATTTGCATATGCAACAACAACAACAAACAAATAATAACAACAACCGAAATCAAAGGTGTACAATTGCGCCTGCCTCGTGCAACTACGAAAAAAAAAAAATGATATCACGAGTAATTGCAACATTTGAACATTTGTGAATGGCACTTTTGCAACTTCATTAGGAATTTGCCGCCGACTTCTTTGTTGTTGTTCGTTTGCTTGTATTCATTGCTGTTCAATAGTTGAAGTGCGATTGCATTATTCTCATGCTTTTTTGGCATTAACAGCAATTTGATCGAAATATGTTATCATGAAACGTGTGGGAGGGTAGGCACCATGCAGAAAAAGAGAAGCCAGTCTCGCATAGCGACAGTTTCACACTACAGTTACATATAATGTCTACCCACGAACTAGGGCAAATGGGATATAGAGCAGCACAGTTGGTAGTCACATTTGTACCAACAGCGTTGAAGTCTGAGTTATATATATGCATATCTTAATTAGCATTTATTTAATAGAAATTATATTTAATTTTTTAATTGTTACAAAAATATTTATATTTACTGGAACACATCTGCGTAGTAACTATTTTGACATTTATTATTTTGGGTATATAAAAAAAGGTTATGACTTTCGAGACGTGCAAGCACCCAACATAAAATTGTCCAACAGAAAAGCAAGGTGAACTTAGGTATATTCTTGTCATAGTGAAAATTAGGTCGGTGTTAAATTTACCAGTTCTGAAGTCGCGCTGATAAGGTCCAATCAGTTAACTCACGGTGGACTTCAATCTTTTGTACAATATGCTCGAGAGTACCTTATATGTGATACAAAGAAGGGTGATTATGCGATAGTTGGCACAATTTGCAAGATCCCCCGTTTTGTGGACTGGGCAAAGAACACTTAGATTCCAATCATTGGGCTGGGAAATTGATGCATTCGTCTTGTCTAATTCTCGCCGCCTTATTTGAATAACATGTTGATTTTTTAATCCGGTTATCGCGTTCTTACTTCGTAATAGTCGGGCGGGGTAACATTTACTCTATCAACCAAATATGGCGGACTCGGCTTATAACCTTCCCTGGGTGTTGCTACGCCTTCCCCAATTAGGAGCACAGAGATGTGTTCCCTCTATAATTTAAGCATCGTCTGGACATCGATTATCAGGTCGCCGTTTTCATTTTAACAGGAGTTTGTGGTGGTAGCCTGCTCCACCTACCACACCGAAAATCGTTGATTGAACTTCCGGTCAACAGCTTCGAAAACTTAGAAAACAGTTTCTTTAATTAGAAACGAGTTTTTCTTAGCTGGTTCGCCCTTCAGCAGTGATTTGACAAACACTCCGAGTGTATTTCTGCCATGAAAAGCTTCTCAGTGAAAACTCACCTGCCTTGCAGACGCCGTTCCGATCCGGATAAAATTTTTATTAAAAATTAAAAGGAGTACGACGCAAATTGGAAGAGAAGCTCGGCCTAAAATCTCTTAGGAGGCTATTGTGCCTTGCATTTATTATTTATTTTATGACTAGGGCTTAAGGCTTTCTGTCTGTCGGCGAGTTTTTTGGTAGCGATTGCGAGCACTTTCTGCCTCTGTTTTTTTCTTTCTGTAAAAGCGGATCTTTTCAACTCGCGGTAGCGTTGCCACACTCTTCTTGTTGTATTCGCATTTAATGCATTCCTGTAGGCAGCGTCCATTCTTTCGGTTGCCTTGTCCACTCAGGCGTTTAAAGTGCTAAGCACGACTTTTATGTTATGGTGGGGTCGGCGATCGTTTGTGTGTCGGTGAATGGGTACAGATGAATGAAATACTAAAAAATTTTGATTTTAAACGAATAGCAGCGTGACGTTCGTGCGCATGCCCGAACGACGGCACCTGGCGACGAAGTCTCTGCCCACCACGGATACAACGACGAAAATGCCGGCCACCGGGGAAGCTTTTAAACCCTCGCCGAAGTCGTAATCAAAGAGCTTTCTGTTTACCCGACGATTGTTTTTTATTTTCATTGGAGTTTCATTTTAAGTGGTGGTTCCCAAGCCCAGTGCACAGCCCGCTCAGCGGGAATGAAGTATTATCATATACGTCTATATAGCGATACGCTTTACCCAAAGCATGCAGCCGCACCTTATGGGGATCAGACTCTACTGCTTTTGGACCTTCAGCTAGCCCTTCAACCTTTTATGACAGTCTTCTAACTAGGTTGTCGCCGAAAAACATCAGCGAGAAATCTGACGATTTCAAAGCTGGAAACTGTTTTCGAAGAATGGCGACTTGGTAACAAACGTACAGAGCGAACTTAATTTAAAGTTGGTTTATTTCTTCTGCTGGCTACTTAGCGAAGAAGATGACTACCCGAAACTCTGACTAAGGGAAAAAACGTTTCTTACCTCTCTCTTCGGCAGTTATCGCGCCTTGTATTTATTTATTTTTATTTAGCTTATAGAACGCCAAGTGCCAAAATTGAAAACCTGTTCGCACAAAATATTGATGATATGTGAAAACCGAAAGACTTCATTGTATAGGTCAGGATATGCGAAAAGATGAAGAACATCCAGCCTAGGTATTCCTATCGCAACCATATTTGAAAGCAGAGGGAGAGAGAGAGACCTCTACTGAGTCCCTCTCCTGGTGCTCAAAACAGGCGTAGTTATCGTTAAGAAGGAATGACTGGCGAGGTTTAAAATGAGACGGGGGATAATAGCCAGCGAAGTGAGACAATAAAAGAAAATTTTTTTTTGTATTCGTTTATCGAAAGTTTCGACATTTGGATGGGGCCGTAGTTATCATATGGTTTTCACCCACGGTCTCACGGCGGCCGCTGTGATGTAGTGGTAGCGTGCCCTGCCGACTACGCCTAGGTCCTGGGTTTAAGTCACGGGCAAAGCAAAATCAAAAATTTTAAAAAAGTTTTTCAATTAGAAAAAAGTTCTACCTAGTACGATCACCCCTGGGCAGTGGTTTGCAAACACTCCGAGTGCGTTGCTGCTATGAAAAGCTCTCGCCAATTTGTAAAAAGAATTAAATAGGAAGAGAATCTCGGCTCTAATCTCCTCGAAGGTAAATCATGCCAAGCACTTATTTTTTTAAATTTATTTTCACCCATCTCAAACAAGAACCTCTCTTTTCTCATTTTGTCGAGCTAACTAAATTTCGTTCAAGCTATCGTGCGTAAAGACAGAGGGACGCGCATGACTAAATCGATTAATTCTAGAGATGATTTTTATCTTTTTAGTCTTGATGAATTTTGTTTTATTGTAGTAATGCATTCTTCAAATATACCACATTAAATACAAAATGTGAACTTTCAAGCTAATTCCCGGGCTGAAAACACTTACAAACACATACACATACATCATATAAGCACAGCGGAACCTTTGTTCGCCCGATAAGCGTTAAAGCTGTTTAAGCTCATATGCAAAGTAGCAGCCAGTCACCCATTCAACCGGGTCCGACCAACAAAACTTTTCAACTCATCAATTCAATTCAATTCAATTTGCATTTGAATGCAATTTTCCATGCTGCCAGAGGATTATGGCGTATTTTGAATGTCTACGCTTTGACTGCTTACGATTGAGCTTTGAAGTTTTACCGCATTTATTTAAAACAAAAAAAGGCCCAAAAGATTGGCAACAGCACGGCGGCATATTGTAAACAACAAGAACACAACAAAATGATGCATTATAATGCATCAATGCAACAAATAAATGCATGGTGATGCAACAAAATGGTGACGGACGCCATTTTGCTCTTGAGCGCGCGGCATTCCTTGGAACAGCGTTTGGCGCGCGAATTTGCGGCAGGGCTAGTGGGTTGTTGAGTTTGGCAATAACAGCACAGCTTTCAGCTCAGCTACTGTTTTCAATACACATACACACACCCTCAAACAAATCCTTACATCGGTACTTCACAAAGTTCAACATCAAAAACGGTTCGTGGAATCATCGAATTGACATTTTGTATGGTAAACGATTGTAAGTAACCGAGTTAGTTGGTGGAGGAACAATGCAACTGAAATATAAGAAAAAAAATTGCATTTAGCTACTGTGCATTGTTATTGGCATCGTCAGTGATTGCTACTGTTGGCGGCCACAAAATATTGCTGTGTGGACGAGAAATGTCGCCAATTGAATGATGCGCTGTAAAGGTAAACCAGCTACCGTACGCCAATTGCCAACCTCTAGCGAATTTAGCGATGAGCAGACGAACCTTTCAAAATGAATGGCCACAACAATTTTTTTTCTTACGTGCAGAATTTTCTGTGTTTTTATACCCAGCTGTAGTTGTACAAAGGGTATTATAGTATCGCACAACCGTGTGTTGTAATATTATTAACAAATCAAGAATATACAGACTTACAAACATCTGTATTATCAGGTAGATAAGAGGGTATAATGGCTGCGATCTAAGTCGCCTAAGTAGCTAATGAAGGAGATTCGATGCCATACAACTTGTCTTTATAAAATGAAGAATATTTATCAAAAAGAGTCCTGAGTCCATCTTGAAGCTGTCAGTGTAGATTTGTAAGATGGAGTATGTTCCCTTATTCGAATCATACCTAATAATAATAATAACAATACTGTATTTTCGGGCAGCAGACACCGCGGTTAAATCAGCCATCTACTTGCCTGTAACGGCATATAGCACCATTGAAACGGTTCATTCTACACCGTCTACGACAAGATGATAAAGAAAAATGGAATAGCTAAAACCACCAACAATATTACTCAATTAACCAAGAACTGGTATCTCCAACCTATCCACCAAACATCTGGAAAAAACAAATTGAAATCTATTCCCGCATTCGCCTTGGGCATACAAGATGTACGCATGAGTATCTGCTCTCAGGGGAGCCTGCACCAACATGCGCACTCTGCCAAAATAAATTAACCTGGAAACATATTTTCTCCGACTGTACCATAATACAAGCAACAAGAAACATCTATCTAAAGAAAAATTGGATAACCATTCTAAAAAATCCCACAAACGACAACCTAAACGCAATATACAATTTCATCAGAGCTATTAAAGCAACAATCTAGCAAACCAACTCAAAAACGCCTTCTTTTAATTACATATATTTAAGTTATAAAAGCCGTGTTTTTTTCACACGCGTATACGTTTACGTTTGCGCTTGAAAAAAACGCCTATCCTCGCTTAGATAATGCTTAGGAGACCCATCTAGCGGCAGTGGTTAAATAACTACAGCTACAGCACAGGGTGTACCGAAAAGCGGAGACACAACCCTCTGATGGCCACAGGGTATAACATATAGCTGAATCAGTTGCGATGAATTGTGGACACACATAGAATACATATAATTAGTGTAGAGGGTGAAACAAAGACATATATTTCAGTTACATCTGAGTATAATGCGTATTGAAATTTAGTAGGACAAATTTTATGCGCAGCAATTTCAGAGGTGTATTTAGAGTTTGTCGCTTAGCAGTCCATATAAAGTTTAAGTGTAAACGTATACAGAAGTAAAAAAAAAAAACACAGCTAATATAGAGCCGATAGCCCTGGCAGCTAGTGCTCACTAGTCTATTTAACTAGTTAATTTATTTAATAATGTTCATAAATCATAATAATAATATATTTTCGAGCTAAAAATTACCTCCGGAAATTTATTAAAGATACTGCTATGTCCTTTCTGACTACCTTTCGGTTTGTGCCCACCTACATACATAGTAAGAACATGCTTCTCGGAAGCAGGTTTAAGACGGGGTTTCTGACGCGTCCAATGCTTTTATTTAATTGTCAGATCAACGTCCTAGATTGATGAGGAGTGTGATGCCTAGTACCTAGGACCTACCTAATTTTCTAGCTTTTAGTACTATTATTACTTCATGTAAGTATTGTTTTCAATAAAACCGCTTAGCTTAAAATTTCTTTGTAATTATTTTATTTTAAAGTTTTATTTCTTTATTTATAAAGTTTTAAGTCTTTATTTAATGCCCATTACTTCTCGTTTTATTTAGTTCATTTAGTGACTCATTATTACAAGGACTCTTTCCTGACCATTTGTTACAATCTGAGTCCTCAATGCATACTCCTTCCAAAGACTTTACTCGACTCTGCGCCACGTATGCTTGTCCCTCCTCGAACTCCAAAATATTTTGATGTCACTTCTACCGGACTGTATGTAATATTTGTTCCAAATATGAGCCAAATCGGACATCATAGGTCGCTTTCTATTCATGTATGTATTACGTGTTCCAAATATGGACCAAATCGGATCACAAATACGAGTATTTTAAATATCTAAATCCTTGCGCCACCTGGCGGCGATTTTTTCATATGTCGCTTTCTATTCATGTATGTAATATGTGTCCCAAATATGATCCTAATCGGAGCACAAATACGATTTTTTTGAATTTATCGATACCCGCGCCACCTAGCGGCGATTTTTTAATAGGCCGCTTTCTATTCATGTATGTATTATGTGTACCAAATATGAACCAAATCGGATCACAAATACAATTTTTTGAAATATTTCGCCTATCGGAGTTTTTTTCGTATTATTGCATTGTCATCGGGTTCTGAACTTTATTCCAAGTTTCAAGCTTGTAGCTTATCGGGAAGTTACTTAAATTTCAATTACAAAATTCGTGCCAGCCAGCCAGCCAAGTCAAGTCAAGCTAAATAAAACCGTTTAAAAAGGTAATAATTTTGTTATGGAAAAGTTATCAATTTTTTATCGGGGTTACACAAATTTTTTATAGACATGTATGTATGCATGTTATTAGTATGAAATAGATACGGAAAATAATGTGCCATTTTTTTTCTGGATCTTATTGGGACATTTTTAAGACTGTTTTTGGGATTTATTTGGAACTACTATGGGATAATTTTAGAATTGTTATTAGAATAATGAAATTTTAGGACTAATAAAAATAAATAAATGTAAGGCGTGAAGAGATTTTAGGCGAGCTTCTCTCAGGACTACGTCCGCATTATATTCATGATAATTTCGGAACTATTCGAATTGCTAAGGAGCTTTTTTAGCATAATATCGAGACTGTTTCGGCATCGTTTTGCACTATTTCGGGATCGTCTCGAGATAATTTTCAATATCGTTTGAGTAATATTTAGGTCAACTTAAATGAGCCGGGATCTTTGTTGAAAATTGACAGAGTTTTGGGCCTGCTTTTAGCTATTGACTGAGAAATAATCATCAATTAGGTACAGAACCACGCCCACTATTAAAAAAACTTGGGTTTTAAGTGTAGGCCTTGCAGAAGTTATAGCCACCTGCAGAAAAGTGCTATGAACTGCTAACAAATAATTGAGTATTTTACGGGACTACGAGAAGTATTCCACTTCCAGTTATTTACAAAAACTCAGCTTATGGCAACCAACTGTAACATAGAATAGAAAAAATTAAAACGAAATAATTCTATTAGAACTACGAAGAAAAAATGAAAATAAATATGGCGTGACCTCCTTTGCGGTAATCCTTCCCAAATATTTTTAACGTCATGAATCGAACAAAAATTCAAAAATGGAGAAAAATAATTTTAATACAATTTTTATGTATCAAATTTTAAAAAACTGCGAAGATTTTTTATTCAATATCAACAACTGAGTATAAAATTTTCAGTTACATCCGAACTTGAAACTTTTAACTTTTTTTTTTTTAAACCAACAACTTTTTTTTGCAATATCCTTCGTTGCTAGTTGATTGGTCGTTTGGTTTCGTAGGCTCATTGGGCTGATATTGGGGGTCGCCGACAAAAGCAGCCTTTTAACTTTAGCTTAAGATTGACCACTATGTTTCTTTGTAGATAGCATTTTGTTGTGCTTATTCTTTTTTTGCTTTCTTTTTTTTGCCAATTGCTTTGTTATGTGGATTTAATCTCTGCATTGCTATCTGATTACGGTAATCCTTGTATTTGCTGCTTTAATTTTGCATTGTGTCCCTCTAGCTGCTGCTTACTCTACCTGTCTTGCCATTCGTTTGATAGCATAGAATATTATTTTTAAAGTGGATAATTAGCCTCGAAAATGGCAGCTGCACCACGCATTAATCAGTTTGTAATCACAATGAATCTTTGATGGCATTGCTTCACAAAGACATCGACTTGGTGTGCGGTGACATTGAAATACACTGGTACAGGTTTACATATGTTTTTGCATAAGTACATATATTGAAACATCTAACTATATAAATATATCTATGTAAATAAACGTGTACCCTGCATAAAATGACCCGGCTAATGTAGTTAATACCGATCATATCGACTGCTGAGTATAAGACATTCCTGACTCGGCTGCCGTCTAGAAAACGCTCTATATCTATCTCAGAAAATAACGCCCCTATTTTAGAACTTGTCTAAAAACTACACCAGCTCAGGAGTCTGTTGAAGAATGCCATGTCTGAGTTAAAACATAATATATTTTCACATTAACAGGGGTGTTTCTAAGTTACGACGTTGTCCCACCGAGTTCTAAGATAAGGCGTTTTAATCAAATTCTGTAATAGAGTGTTTAGTTTTATAGGATAGAGCGTTTTCGAAGCGGCAGCCGAGGCAGGATGATATGCAATACAGCAGTCGACATGCTGTTCCGTTGATTCATGTTTGCCCTGTCAACCGATTAATTAACCTCTTTTCATACTCCATCGTGTTTAAAATGAATCCAGCCGCTTTGTATCTACTACTAATTTATAATTGTCGTATAACAATATTTAGTTTTAATTTCTTGTAGGGTATATGCTAGATTGTAAGTGTGTTTATTGTACTTGTGTTGAATTATCTTTAAAGATACAACTAATTTGTTTAAGTTGCCGAGATTTGGTGATTTTACTGATTAGCGATTGAAGGTTTGCACAATAGCATTTGACTGTACGAATTTGTTAGTTAAAGTTAAAATATTTGAGTGAAAGCTATCAGACCCTACTCAAGATTCCAATCGCTATAATTTACTGATGCATGCATACTTACACACATACTTATGCAAGTAAATAAACAAAGCACTTTTGTTTCATTAGTGACAAGTTTGTAAATTATTCCACTCTTTTGCCTTTGATTAAATAATTTATAACAAATTCTAACTTAGTTTGGCCGGAATCAAAAAGTTCGTAAGTTATTTAGCAGATTTACGATTTACGGGAGTGGATCAGCCGCCCGATTTGGTTAAATATGTACATAGGTTTATTTATATATTATATATATCCTATACTAAACTTTGTAAAAATATGTTGCAAAAATTTGTTATAAATTAATGTGATGAAGAACTTTTAAAATTTCAACACGAAAATAAAAGTCTAAAAAGAAGAGTTTTCCTAAAAAACACAAAACAAAATATTTGTTTTGGTTTTATTACAAATCATTATATTTATTGTATACTATGCCTATAAAATATAAAGAATGGAAAACGGAACAAAATACCAACAAATCAGTCTTTGAATCATTAAAATTTTAACCGAAATATACGATCAACTGAATTTGACAGAAAAACTTAACCTAACTTTTGCTGTCAAGTTCATGGTCGTATATTTCGATTAATGTGAATGATTCAAAGACTGATTTGTTGGTATTTCGTTCCGGTCAAGTTCAGATGGTGGTATATTTCGGTTAACTTTCCTCCCAGCGGTTTAGAGGGCTTAGAATATACCCGGGGCAGGTATGCCGTCGTAAGAGGCGACTAAAATACTGAAATGATTCAAGGGGTTGCCAATTTATATAATCCTCCAACGCAATTGTCAACCTCGCCTACCCTTGGCGAATCCTGTTTCTTTAGAGTCCGAGGCTCTGGCGACCCAATTTCCTTATGGATCTAGGGGGTGGGAGGGCGAAATTGTCTCGAAGGTTCAATGTGGTCATATTAAATTGTTCCCAAGATGGTCGAGCTTGTACCTTAATGATGTTTGTTACCGGAACGTACCGGATCTATGTACATATATCCGATAAATGACCTTCAACCTCGATAAAACTTGCCAAAAGTGACAACAATAACAACCATCTGAACTGGAGAAAATGTCCTTAAAAAGGTTTTCGGTGGGATTTTATGCCGACCCTGAACGGCAAGATTAATTTTTACTGAGAAACTTTTCATGGCAGAAAAATACCCGAAGTATTTGCCAAAACACTAACGAGGGGCGACACCGCTTGATTCAAACAACTTTTTTTCAAAATTTTTGTTGCTGCTTTGCAACTTGAACCCAGTCTTTCGGTGTGGTAGGCTGCTTTAAGATTTCAAAAAAAAAAATTACGTTTACGTTTACGAAGAGTTTACTAATTTCCGATCCCTTCCATGGATTATTTGAATTTTTAACTCAAATTAGTCGATGTAGCGGATGAGGAAGTAAAGTTTTGTTTTTATTTGGGGGCAAAGCGAAAGCAAAAATTTGAATATCTGGTAACTTGTTATAGATTTATATTTCGATGTGAATAATCAGTTTGCAGTTATTTTTTTAACCAGGAAACGCTTTTTCAACGCGTGATTATATGGTTACGTTGGGAATATTCGAGTTAAAAATGTCGCGCCGCCTCTGAAAAAAGTACCAGCAAAGGAGCGCTATCGTAACGGCAAGAAGGAAGGGAGTGGGCTATTTAGAAGTAAAAAATGCGAGAAATGTGAGGTGTGAATGTGAGGAGCCTCAGATGCTGGCTGATAGGATAATTTCCGAAAATTCTACCAGAAAATCCGACGGATGAAGGAAGGCAGATTCCTGCAGAAATGATAATAACGATGTTGCAACTGACTTCAGAGTGTGCTTGAGTTATGAAGTGAGCACCCCTCCTCATTGCTAGCTATAGAGGGCGAAGACGAATACGAAAAGCCAATCGCCGATGACGGAAAAGGTGTGGTGACATAAGGTCAATGGCCACTTTAAATGATCATAAGGCCAACCAACTTTATGACCTTTTTAATGGCCATTTAGGAAATTTCCGTTTGACCTTATGACCATCTGGGCAATAAGACCATAACCATAAAGTTAAAAAAAAAAAAATATTCCGCAGAACGGGTTAGAATGTTTAGCTTAATAGTTTTTATTGTTTCAAAGGAATCTTCACTGGCCCAGCTTTTAATAAGATATGAAATCTTTATCGCAATTTGATTCCCAAATTGTCTCTAAATGTTTACTTGAGCAAGTGTTTCCTTTCAAAACGTGACACTGAAGATGGTACAGTGAAAAAACCGTTTTGTCTGTAAACCAAATTTTACCAGGAATGAAGGATTAATGTTCCAATATACACGAACTCAATAGTTGATACGTGGAGGATTGAAGCAAAATAATTGACCTAGTGTCCACTTGAGAAAAAATAAGTTGTTTTTATAAACTTTTCGAAAAAGCGAGACGGTCAATATCGTTGATATTGTAACAATTTGAAATTTGACGTTGCGATCGTTTCATATGGTTATAATAGAAGCTGTGTTTGTGTCCTCCGCTCACAAGGTTAAGGTTCCAGCTGCTAGGGACGGCAGATCTGCCAGATCTCGAGGAAGCAATTAAGCTCGGGCCTAGAAAACTTCTCGTCAACCGAAGCCTTGTAACACTCTGAACAAATTTAGTCTATGTGAAGTCATTATTGATCGGCCAGTTCAACCTAACCTAACCTACTATACATATTTGTATTTAATGGTATATTTGTTCGTCTGTAATGTCGGCCTCATGTCGGCATGTTTATGTCGGCCTCAAAATAAAAACGACGTGCTCACAAAAGTCTATAGCTTCATTGACTATAGCCTTTAGTCGTTGTGTTTCCTCTGTACTCGTTATATAACTCACAATAATTTATGAATAGCAGATGTGATAAGTCTAATGAATGGACTAAAACGAAAAAGTTAGCTCATAAAATATAGCTAATTTAAAACTAACATAAAACCCATAGTATTTGTTTTATTATGATAGGATAGTAAATTTGTCAAGTGCCTGCAACTGCGGTAGGTAAAGGATTTTTCTCAAGCACTTTCTCGGCACCTCATAAACTGTCGATAGAAAGAATCTCCCATTGGACCACACACAGCCAAACAACGTGGTCGTTATCAAGTTGTTGGTAGCATAAATCGTCAAACACAAAAAACTGAACGAGGAGGAAGTATTTAGTCAATTACAAGAGCATTTCTGCTGTCACATAGATAAAGGGTGCAAATGAATGGTTAGGCAATTTTAGGCAAACAAACATTTAGTTACGCAATTTGACTATTTAAGTATTTACATATTTTGAAAATGACTTTTTGGTTGCCCGCTGCAGGAGAAAGTCATAATTTAGGCACTCGAGTTGAGGCAAGTGCATTTCGAATGCATGGAGGCTGATGGAAATGGCATGCACAATGCTTGAGGCTATCAGAAAGCGTGTCGAAATGTTTAGGCAAATCTTTTGCACAACATGTGACGTTTGTAGGAAGATATGGGACGCACAGCATGAGCAACTAGCGGGGCAGGCAGAGTTGCCTACTGCGAGCTATCGGCGCATTTACGTTTACCACTTTGAGGCGCTGTTTACATGTACCACAAACACTAAAATGGTTTTGCGCCAAATAAATATTTGCACGCAAACTCCACAGGAGAGCCGCTTGGCATGGCAAAACAATGCAATATCAAAGGAAAATACCGATTGTTCATATTTGCATACGAGCTGGCTGGCTTAGTTGACCATTTTGGAAAACTGCACAACAAGAGACGAAATGCGAGCATGACGAAATGTTGCATTGTTGCGAATTTATTTAATTTTTCTTTTTTCTTTTTCCAAACGAAAGAAATGCTGTTTTGTTGGGCTATTGTTGATTGCCTGTCACATTGCCTCCCGTCATCAGACATTCATGCATACATAAATAGTTTGGTAGTAGCATACATAAATACATACGTACATATAAACGTATATTTCTACCTACTTACCTTACCATTGACAATGATGAGTTGAAGTGCCATAGCGTTTCCGCGGAAATCCTCAACATCTGCGGTATCCTGCCGCATTGTATAACAAATTTCATATACAAAGTAGCTGCACTCCAAATTCGTTGCACCATTCGTTTTTGCATCCAAATAAGGTGACACAAACATTGCGCCGTCACAAATGCGCCATGGCTGCATTCGCTCAATATTTTGCTTCCATTGTTGCACTGATGGATGATTGCAAGTCGCAACAACATTTTTGCAACATTTTCGTTTCGGTTACTACTTGGCTTTTATTGTTAAATAAATGTTTTTTTTTTTTTTGTTTTATTAAGTCCTATTTAGCTTTTTCTATTCTTACTTTTATTGTTTTTTGTTTTGATTTGTTGCTGTTTTGTAAGCGTCGCATACAATTTGCATTTCGCGGCAAAACATCAATGCGTCACATAAAGGGTACGAATAGTTAGTATGTCTACATAAATATGTATATATGTATAACTATCTATTTATTAATGTCGTATTTGGAGTATTTCAACTACCAGACAATTTCCCACTGCTGAGATATTAGAGATGAGAAAAACTTTGGCAAAGATGCAAACTGACAGCTATCAAGAGCCAATAAGTTCGGTGAGAAAGCAGCAGGCAAGGTACAAGCATAGTCGAAGATGGGACAGCATTAAGATTTGTCCCACCCTTGGAAGTCTTGGTCGACATAAACGACCAGAACAGCGAGAACTTGGCATAAGCCTGCGATGCTGTAAAGACAGGTATAAAGAAGTTCGTTGTTGTTGTTGTTGTTGTTGTAGCAATGTTTCGCCCCACCTGTACTGTTCCCCGAGTACTGGATTCACCGGGCAATTCCAGGCATAAAGGTCCGACGCCTGTTTGTGGAGTTCACCAAGGACCTGCTTGTGTTTTTTTGCTTCATACGGCTGAGTTCTCAGGCGCCGTATTTCCTCAAAATGCTTACGGAGATGACTCCTTAAGTTCCTAGGCTGTGATGGCTCATCAATCAGATGTCTGTTGGGATGCCCAGGTTTCTGGGTATTCAACAGGAACTGTTTGGTTAGCATCTCATTTCTCTCCCTGATGGGGAGTATTCTCGCCTCATTATGTAGATGGTGTTCTGGGGACATAAGAAGACAGCCCGTGGCGGTTCTGAGCGCAGTATTTTGACAGGCCTGTAGCTTCTTCCAGTGGGTAGTTTTGGGCTTGGCGACCATATAGGGGACGCGTAGCACGCAAACGGCTGGCCAATTGCTTTGTATGTGGTAATGAACGTTTCTTTGTCTTTTCCCCGGCTCTGGATTTTCGGAACAATTGCGGATATGTGCTCACTAAAATGTAGATCCTGATCAAACGTCACACCCAAGATTTTGGGGTGTAGGACAGTCGGTAGGGTAGTGCCATCGACGTGGATGTTCAAAATGGTCGACATATGTGACGTCCAAGTTGTAAACAAGGTCGCGGATGATTTAGTCGGTGATAATGCCAGGTTTCGCGAGGCGAAAAAACCGGAGAGATCAGGGAGGTAGCCGTTTATTCTTTTGCAAAGCTCATCGATCTTTGGGCCCGGGCCAGTGGCCATTATTGTGCAGTCATCGGCGTAAGAAACGATAGTAACTCCTTCTGGTGGCGAAGGTAGTTTTGATATCTAGAAATTAAACAAAAGTGGGGATAGGACACCACCCTGAGGCACCCCTTGTTTAATTCTTCTTGGATTTGATATTTCGTTTCTGAATTGCACCGATGCCTGCCGACCACCCAGATAATTTGCGGTCCACCTTTTAAGACATGGGGGAAGGGTAGACCCTTCCAAGTCTTGCAGTAACGTGCCATGGTTGACCGTATCAAAAGCTTTTGATAGGTCTAGCGCTACGAGTACTGTTCTATGATGGGGCTTCTGATTTAAACCACAATTTATCTGGGTGCTAATGGCATTTAGCGCGGTGGTGGTTCTATGGAGTTTTCTAAAGCCATGCTGATGACAGGCTAGTTGCAAATTTGCTTTGAAGTGGGGGAGAAAAATGGCTTCAAGCGTCTTGGCTACTGGTAATAGGAGAGATATCGGGCGATATGACTCTCCTATGTTAGCTGGTTTCCCAGGCTTTAGTAGCGGGACCAACTTGACCATTTTCCATTTTTCGGGTATGACAAAGGTGGAAAGAGACAGGTTGAAGACATGTGCTAAATATTTGAAACCCTCTTTCCCTAGGCTTTTAAGCATTGGCATGGCTATGCCGTCTGGGCCCACTGCTTTGGATGGTTTAGAATGACCGATGGCATCTTCAACCTCTTTGGCGGTGATGGTAATTGGTGACGCGCTGAATTTATGTTTACGTGCGTGTCTGTTGGCCCTCCGTCTATTTTTGTCGACCGTAGAATGCATTATGTATTGTCGGCAGAGAGCGCTCGCGCATTTTTTCGCATCCGACAGCACTTTGTCGGCAAAAGTGATGGAAACTTTGTCATTGTGCCTAGACGGATTCGATAGGGACTTTACAGTGGACCAAAGTTTACCTACACCGGCAGAGAGGTTACAACCGCTTAGGTGCTCCTCCCATTTCGCCCGCTTGTGTTCATCCACAAGCAATATGATGCGTTGGTTTATATCCCTTATTTGGGGGTCACCGGGATCGAGCTGTCTTATAAGGTCACGTTCTCTCGCTAAACATGCGGCCTCTGCCGGGAAGTGGGGCCGAATTTCGGGAATTCTACCGGCGGGAATGAAACGAGCCGAGGCGGATTCAATGACCTTGCGGAAAGCGCGCTCCCCTTGGCGGTCATCAGTTGGGATAGGGAGGGCAGCAAAGCGGTTGTCTGTAAAGGATTTGTATTCGTCCCACTTTCCTTTTTTAAAGTTAATGAAAGTGCGTTTTTCTGCGACGATGAAGTCGGCGGGACCGCTCGAACGAAATAAGTATAGGCAGGTGGTCGGATGCCAATATTACCATCGGCTGCCAGTTGACGCAGTTTACGAGTTCTGCGCTCACGATTGAAATATCCGGCGAACTGTGACAGCTTTCTACCATACGTGTGGGGGCGTCTCCGTTTATAGTGCAGAACGTCGTTTCTTCTATTTGATCCGCTAAAATCTCACTCCTACTGTCCATCCGCAAGTTTGAATGCCATATATCGTGATGGGCATTGAAATCGCCTAAGATAATGCGATTGTTTACAGTGAGTAAGGCTCTGATATTAGGGCGGTATCCACTGGGGCAACAGGTGGCAGGAGGGATGTAGATGTTGATGATTTCTAGATTTGCATCGCCCGACCGGACAGATAATCCTTGACGTTCTAAGACACTGTCCCTGCGGTCGATGTCAGGATCAAATATATGATATTGCACAGTGTGGTGTATGATAAACGCGAGGCCGCTCCATTTCCGACTATCTCCGTGATCTTCCCGGTTAATCCATTACAGTTTAACTGCAGAATTCTGAAGTGCATAGGGGGAGACGTGGTCCCTCTGGGAGTAAGTGACGGGTGACTACGCCTGGGTTATGGGAGGCCAGAACGCGATTGCTGTTGAGGCCCTGGGACTAGACGTCCTTGGGTAGGCATTGGGGTACACTGTGTATTTGGGTATGCGGCCTGGCAACATGGCGCAATGAAACCCGTCGGGAATTTGCCGTCGCGGAGACCAGAACATCTAGGAAAGTGGCACCGTCCATGGCAGGAGCTGCATTGGGCGGATGTCGCAAACGTATATATTCTGTGCTGGCAAACGGTGCAAAGGGAGGTAGGGACTAAGAGTCTCTTTCCCTGACCTACACAATTGCTGCCGGAAAAGAGGGGGAAGAAGACGGGGCAGGGGCTGATGCTCGGCATTGCTCCCGACTCTACTACGGAGATTGTAGGTATGAGTGGGAGCAGCCGTGTGTGTTGGTGGCGCCGTGGGGCGCGAGCAATAGCGGGTACTTGTTGTGGTTTGCTGAGCAGCGTGGCTGCTGGAAGGTAGCGGGGGGGGGGGGGGGGGGCGCTAAGGCGCAGACTACGGGACATCCTAGGACGTGAACAGCAAGGAGCCACAAAAGATTTATAGAAGTTACGTGGACGTCTGGTTTTGGGGTCTAGCCCAAAACAACCTGTCCGATGCAACCATCCTTACACGAGACACACTGACAAGAGTATGACCATCCTAAAAAGATTCTTTTCCAGCAGATGCAGCAAAACCATTTCTCAGGACCGGGGTCAGGAGACGGACCAGGATTGGGTTCGATACCTTCCCTGAGCAAGAGAATATGGAGCAGTCCTGCTGCAAGGAGATGCTGGGAGGATAACAATTTGAGGGAGGGACGCAACAAATTAAATGGGGTTACACTGAAATGGCAGTCCTTGGTCGGGAAAAATCCCGAGTCGCTCCGGCACATAGAACCGACGGCCTTGGGAAGCGTAAAGAAGTTCGTGAACAAGAGCTTTGTTGCGGGAGTTCCTATATTCTTCAGCCGGGATGAGGAGTTGGAAAATTAAAAGGCAGGAGCCGTGGAAGCACTAAACCTGATTTTTAGAGGCAAAATGGTTCCAATCTCAAAGCCGTTGAGAGAGTCCAAACAGTGGTGTCAGAGCAGCACCAATGGACCCTGCCAATCCCTTTGGGTAGTGGAGATGATAATGGAGATTGGTAGCACCACCTTACGATATTCAGCACAAGCTGAGTGATGCGTTTCCATCTTTTGGTTCGGCGGGTGTAGACGGCATCCAGCTATGAGAAGACGTGGATACAGGGAGTAGTTCCTGCCTCCTAATGCCGACACGAGCGCATTATTTAAGGTGGTGGATAGAGCGCAGATCCCCAAAATCCAAGATTTCGATCCCATGAGTGGTGAAGTTGGCGGATGAGTTGCTCCAGAGTTGGTCCATAGTTCTAATATACTGTCACAGAATTTGAAGGTACTTCGCTTAGCATCTACCAAATAAACATACAGGCATGCGGAGGTCGGGAAATGTTCCAATGGTGCAGCTAGTATAGGTCTGCGCCTGCTTACTTCCTTTTTTTAAATCTTATTTGCTGTTGTTTGGTGCGGTCGTTGCACAGACACAGAAGAGGGGTTGTAGGTGTACGTATGTACATGTAAAAATAATGTTTGGTTGGCTAAGGTCTTATTAGAGAACGAAAATCGACACTGATGATGGCACAACGCCGAAACCGGTTTGTCTCGAAACCAAATTTGACAAGGGATGACGAAAAATCGTTCCAATATACATCATTTATCCACCCTGTCGGAAAATCAACAAAACAAAATACGTCTTATTAGACAATTAGCGGGCAGACAAGTGGCAGCCTAAAGTGACTTCATCGGAATATGTTGTCGTAGGGAAATTCAAGGCTACGTAGAGATTACTACCATGGAATAACTGGAGGAGTGCCATCACATAGTAATGGATGCGTATAATAAAACCACACTTTGAAGGGCGAAGAGGTGGGAATTATTCGGAAGCATTTCAAAGATATTTTTAAGCGAGCAAAGAACGCGGAGGCGAAGAGTACAAATTCAAAGGAAGAAAGAAAAAACTGTCTTACCAAACCTCATGTTAAGACATTGAAAACTATATCGAAACGCGAGTTTATGCAAGTTTTTTTCGAGGAATGTAATCGTCCAGGGATTGATGAGGAAGCGAAGAGTCAGAGCGTAGTATTAAAGAGTCAATTGAAGCCCTTATTGACGCACATTTTCCAGCAGGATATGATGTGAAAGGGCTGGTAGACATTACTTACATTCCTGCTTCGGAGTGAGTGGGGCTAGGGTCGAGGAACTATCACCAAAATCGAGTAAGTCGTGGATTTCAGATGGTATATTCACTGCCGCCATGCAGGCGTTGCCATGCAGGCGCGAGAAGAATCGATCCGACGTTGGCAAGATCAGTGGAGCAACAGCATCGTAGGAAAGTGGACTAGGGAACTAATCCCTGAACTTGATCCATGGTTGAAGCGACCGCACGGAGAGGTAGACTTTTACCTGACCCAGTTTCTAACGGGACATGGTTACTTCCGCAAATACCTACACAGAATGGGTAAGGTTGATAGCCCGAGCTGTCTGTACTGTGGGGAAATAGACGATGTACGCCACACCTTCTTCGAATGCAGGCACTTCTCCCATCAGCGAAGGAGGGTAGAAGAGGTACTTGGCGACCTATCCCCGGGCAGTGTCATTAATAACATGACCTGTCGAAGAGACAGATGGGATACGGTCAGCACATATGTGAGGCATATACTTACCAGTAAACGAGAAGACGGATGCCTAGCCCATTAGCGTGAGAGTAGCCATAGAGCTCACGTAGCGCGCACCCGTACCCGAAGTAATGCTAAACGCGGTCCCAGGTACGGGGATTTGCGCGGGCCGTGGGAGGTTAGGTTTTAGTGGGTAGGCCTTCATGGCAGAAGGGAGTCCTACACTCGGAGAGTCTCGCAGTGAGGCTTAAATATCCCGGTCAGTGCATAAAGCATTTCCTCCTTCCACGAAACACAAAAAAAAAAAAAAAAAAAAAAAAAAATATTCACTGCCGCGCTACAAATTTCGGGGTGATTGTTAGAATAGTGCGTGGTAGGCATGCCTGTCGTAAGAGGTGACTAAATTTCATACACTCGAAGGTTCAAGGAAGCAAAAATTAATGAGTTCAAGGGGAGTCGGACTGATACCAGAAACTGTAAGTGTCAGAGCATACCGCAGTCGTATCTATAAAAGGAAGGCCAAAGTTTTTTGTCGTCTTTGATGGGTGCCAACTTCCACTCCTTCCTATTGAACTGTTTTAATCAAAAAGGGATCTTCGACCCTTGAGGATTCAATAATGTTAGTCATACGCCCTGTGCCTAAAAAATATAAAATAAATTTTTTAAAACATTTCTACGTTTCGTTAGAGTTAGAAATAATTCTAAATGCATATTCTCTTCCTAAATCTTTTTTCTACTGTAAATCATGTTTCCTGCTATAAGCCTTTTCTTACTCTGTATATGGCACGCACCTGAAGCATGAGTAGATCTTCGTCAACGTTATCGTTATTTCCTGAAATACTCAGGGAGTTTTTTCTTGGTGCTTTGAATATTTTAATGCATTGACAATAAATTTCGGTATAAATGTTTTCTTATTCAGTTTTTTATTTATGGATTAACCCAATTAAGTATGTATGTATGTATATATGTAGTAGAGCTCACTTGGACAATTGCAAATTATTCAAAGTAAGCAAACTTTAAAGATCTCTATATGAAATAAATTTTTAAATAAACAAAAATCCATTGCTTTGAGTCCATTATAAACTTAAAACATATGCACACACACATATGTTAATACATTTGTATGCATTTACATACGATTAAGGCTTCAAACAAAAGCAAGAAGAGCTTTTGCAAAGAAAACCAAATCTATACAAATCATTTTCAGCTAAATAAATAAACACTTCACTCAATGCGCAATTCAAATACTTTCAACACTATAAATCGGCTACATACAAGAGAGAATACACATACATATGTATGTATGTATGTGCAAAAAAAAAAATACTTTAATCAAATACTCGTGATTTGTATATGTTGCATGCCACAATTTGCTGTCAGCTAACCGGAAGGGAATAAAAGAGTTTTTAACAAATGCCAGAATAAGAATTCGATAAATATTCCGTTAGTGTTTGAGGAGGTGATGAAATACAAATGTCTGTATGTATTTTCCAGCGTGTGAAATAAGCGTAGAATAACACTGTTTAACACAAATTTGGTAGCTCAAAATTTTATAGACGATCCTGAAAGAGTTTGTTGATAAGAGTCCGAAACTGAACTTCCAGGAAACCTTCCAAGAGTGGCCATTGATTGAAAGTAATTTCGAGTTTATATATAAGGGCTGTTTACAATCGATTATACGGATAAACGACTTGTCGATTAGGCGGTCAGCAACTTTTGCATTCATAGAAAATCGACTAGCTGATATTCGATTTCAACATAGCATGCAATCGACTAACTGCGATTATTCGAATACTCATGGTATGATGAATTCCGTCAAAGCGAATCCATACAAGGTAATGGTAAAGTGAATTCAACTAATTCGCCAAACAGAAGAATGTCAAGTCAAAGGGAAATGTTCATTGATTTCGATTAACTGACATATTGTTGCACCAAAGCGTTGTATGGAAAATAATCAAGAAGAAACAATCAGCTAATTGTATTGAATTCGTCATTTATAAATGAAATTTAAAAATTTCATAAACTAAATTTTTCGCCATAAAAATAAATTAAATCAGTTTCCAAAAAAAAAAAAAAAACGAAACTAAGTATAGCATTTCATTTCTATTAAGAATGTATATAACAAAAAATAACAAAGAAAACTAATCAAGTTGTCGAATATGTGACTAGACGAGTGCAAACCACTAGTTGATTAGTAATAATCAATTATTTTACCAAACGACTTTTGCTAATCGATAAATCGAATATTGAAATGGTCAGTTAGCAAGAGCCATAATAATATACATACATATAAGTTTTTTTATTCTGCATAGCTCTTGAAGTATTCATGGGGATATAATGAAAATTGGTGAAGAATTATACGAGGATTGGGATATGGCTTGAGAGTACTAGAAGACTTGGGGTCGGAGTAAGGGGGAAGTAGTAGTGGTGGTAGTGTAAGTGGCAGTGGTGGTGGTAGTGGTAGTAGGAGTGGGAGTGGGAGTGCAAATAAAAGTAAGAGTGGAAGTGGGAGTGGGTGTTCGATTGGGACTTGGAGTGGTTGAGAGCGTTAATGTCCCTATGCCCATCCTTAAAACATATTGAAGAAGAAGTGTATATGATTCTAAGTCTCTTTTCTATCCAGCTGAGTTACCGGGCATCCCAGGCGCCTGCCATCGAATTGCAGACTTTAAGACGTTTGCTCTGGCCGTCATCAAAAAAAATTGGACCCATTATCAGAGGCTTTGCCTGGCTTTTCACAGTGGTATACTTTCCCAAGCAGAAGTTCAAGCATAAGACACTAAGTTCATTTTAACATTTTTGAGTTAATGACAGCAAACATTCCCGATAGGGAGCATTTTCGAGGGGCAAACCTCATGAAATTGATTTCAGCAGGTAAGTATAGCTGGTTAAGTACTTAGGATTCAACCATCAAGTAACATACGAACCTTAGTATGACAGGCAAAAGTCATTAATTCATTGTGGACTTAGTGATTTCTGCCACATGGTCGGCGATATGTCAAGTATATTATTTTGGAAGATAGTCCCCGAGCTGAAAGATGATGTGCGATTGGCTTTGGCAGGTTATCCCCCTCTCACATTCACCAGAAATTTTTTGGCCGAATTATACAGAGCTCATCAGTCGGTCCGTCAACTATGTAAGGTCATTTTATACCTAAGTTTTCGAATGTGATTAGGACTTCTCTTTAATACCCTTCCACATCCAGATGTATACAGGAAACGTTTTCGTTTCCGAGCATTCAAATCTTTTCGCATTAAGCCAAGGTAGTCGTGAATGTCGTAAAACTCAGCAATAAATCTGCATCGATAGTTGCCGTCTGCAGCGCTCAAAGCTCGGTAAAATAAGGAGAACAAAAAATTATGGAGCAAATAGCGACAAACAATTAGCGATCAACTTATCACATTCCATTTTTGTTGTTTTTGCTGTCGAAAAGAAACTCAACAACCTCCTTTTAGTTTTTATTGCGGCTGCTGGGCGCTGCTTGACTCGGACGGCGTCTCACTACTTTGCATGACCGCAAACTCTTTTCGTTTGCTTCAATTGATTTTAAAAAATGAAAAAAATTATGTTTTTTTCAAAAAAAGTGTTGTTGCACACGAACAAATTACAAACTTACATGCATTAGACAGACGTCTCTTCAGTTTAATTTTAAAATCACATGAATTGGTTAGTTACTCTAAGTATTGGCCCGCTTCCCACCATTACCACATTAGAACATCCTGTTATGGCGGGTTTCTTCTATACATCGACCGCGCGCCCTCCGGTGCCAGACATAGACGGGCATACAGAGATGGCGGCATTGACACACTGGCGCCAACACTTAAAAATGCAACACACACTTGGCGCATTTGCTGCTGCGTAAATAAATAAACAAATAATTGAGTTCCCAGTTCGTGAATGTGGTTGTTTTCAGTGCAAAGGCGTATTAATTCTTAAATGCTTGTTGTTGCTTGTAAGATTTGTGCAAGCTTTAGTTCTGTTAAAATTTCGATTAGTGTGTAATGAAACGATTACATTAGTTGTGTTTATATACCCAATCTCAAGCGAAATCTAGCAAAATATAACAATTTTTCTGTAGGGCCGTTTTCTTACGCAAAGTAAGGGAACAAAACTGCTGCTAGTTTTAACAATAGTCAGGTGTGAGAAATGTGGCGTGTTATAAAATCTTTGAATAAAAACATATGTATATTAAAACAGTTTTCGATAAAATTTGAAAATTTGAGAGCTTTTTTCGAAAATTTTGAATTTTTTATTAAGAGCTTTCCTTATTTTTATGGCAGTATGCACTTTTGTAGCCCAATTAGTTTTAGTCCAACAAAGTAAAAATTGGAGGAGTCTCAAAATTCCATCTAAATTATTTTCCAAAGGTGGTTTCAGATTTCCTTCTAAGCCAGAAAAGTCAAGCGCCCTTTGTAAGGAAGAATATATATAACACCCTTCGGAAAAAATATATATATATATTAAGTCAATACGAATTTTGAGAGACCTATAAACTGTACTTTTTTGGGCTACAATTGTTTGGGCTGTTATATAATCGAAAAGATTCAGAGAACTGTAAATATAAAGTTAAAAATTTTCGTAAAACTTTCTCCGATTTTAGTATTTTTCCGAAAAGGTTTCTTGGATTGATTTGCAAAGTTTTTCTAAATTATTGAAAATAAAAAATAGGATTTTATTTAAGGAAATTTGATATATATTGCTACTGCTATTTTAGCGCTCGCAGATGCACCTTCACAGGGATTATCTTTCAATTTGCCTATAAATAGGTGGACCTATGTACATGTTTTGGCGGCCACCGTGGTGTGATGGTAGCGTGCTTCGCCTACCACACCGTATGCCCTGGGTTCACACCCCGGGCAAAGCAACACCAAAATATTAGAAATAAGGTTTTTTAATTAGAAGACAATTTTTCTAAGCGGGGTCGCCCCTCGGCAGTGTTTGGCAAGCGCTCCGGGTGTATTTCTGCTATGAAAAGCTCTCAGTGAAAACTCATCTGCCTTGCAGATGCCGTTCGGAGTCGGCATAAAACATGTAGGTCCCGTCCGGCCGATTTGCAATAGGAGCACGACGCAAATTGGAAGAGAAGCTCGGCCTTAGATCTCTTCGGAGGTTATCGCGCCTTACATTTATTTATGTACATGTTTTATGCGGACTCCCAACAGCTAAGGTAGGTGCATTTTCTGAGAAGAAATACAATGCGGGCTTGCTTTAGTACTGTCTTAGTAAGGGCTCTTCTTTTTCCGAATTTTGTTTAGGTATTTTGATGTTAGTTGTCCCGCGCTTGAGTGGGATAATTGACGTTGACCTGGTTCGAAGTGCTTACAACACTGCAAAATTCCACGATTGTCGTAAAAAGGGGTATGATAACGATTGTATTATGAACTGAAATTATAAAGAAGCCACAAAATGTATCCTGGAGCATCAAAGTAAAACATATAGTCAGATCGATTGAGGACCCTTATAATTAGGATCAGAGACACAAAAAAAAGGAAAAGATCTTAGAAAATGTTTACTTTGGTACGTTTTTTGATGTGCAATCATCTTTGCTCTCGGAATGTAAACGTTACCGTAGTCCCTACACTATAGCATAATATATGAATAATGTGCCTGGTAGATTTGATTTGAGCGAAATCAGACAGCAAATCAGTTTATGGAAATTAAGGAAGGCAGAAAAACTGCGTGTTATCAATTTGTTTTTTTAAGTAATTGTTTTGTTATGGACATGGGCATGTTATCCTGTTCTATTGACGAGCTATAAGTTTGTTTTCGGTGTGTTATGGTCCAGGTGTAGCCGAGTTATCGATTTGTTGTCGACAAGGTAACCTAAGAGTAATCGGTTTGTTATCGAAAATTTGTCGATTTTGTATCAAAAGCTATCGACTTGTTATCGGAGGGTTATCAATTTGTTATCGAAGAGTTATAGTAGTTTTTTCGAAAAGTTATTGATTTGATATCCAAAAGTAATCATTTTATTATTGAGGGTTGTTCATTACTAATCGAAGATATACCGATATTTTATCAAAAAGTTATCGTTTTGCTATCGGCGTATTATTGGTTGGTTGTTGAAAGTTGATTGGTCAGTTATGAAAAATGTATCGATTTGTTATCAAAAATTACCCTATCGCTATTGCAAGCTATCGACTTTTTATCGGAGTATTATCAACTTAGTATCGGCGTGTTATCGGTCATACATACATAACTATTCTTTTGTGAATTTCTTTTTTCATCTTTCTACAAACAATGTTTCCGCAAAACTTGCTGGTTTAAGTTGCCATAAAATTGATTATTCGCGCGAATTTAGATATAACCGGTGCTATTAATTAAAAGTGATTTAGGCCCTTGCTTTTAGAAAAGCTAATTTCGAGAAGACTAAAATTAGTACAGTTGCTCTCATATATGGTTTCTGAGCCAAAAGACAAATCGACGGATTGCATCAGCATTTGGTAATATATCTCTAGAAACAATCAGAAAAAAGTTGGCGATCACATAGAGCCAGGTTGGGATCGAACACGATTAGAAGAGTGTACGAAGCTGCACTTTGTTGAGGAATGAAACGAGATGGCTTTGCAGAAAGAAAAAATAACCCTGAGCCAACACTTGTAAGCACGAAATCGGCAACTCGAGCACTAAATTGTCCTTTTAAAGGGCGGCAAAAATGAAGTATCAGGGAAGATGCTGAACCCGAGCCAAAACTCGAGGACGCGAAGTGCGCCCGACATCTTGGTTACTTAGTACTATATTTTTTTTTTTGAGTGTGTATAACAACATTTACTTCACCCAGTAAAATTTACATTTCTAGACCTCATATATATTGAATGTGCCCACAGTGTTACCAGAATTTATTTGATATCCAAACGGAATAACCCTAATCAGGTGCCAGGACTTATGTTGTAAAATAACTCCGTCCTCTTGGCAAATACTAGAAGCTATCTGGGACCTAGCTTTATTTCTGATTTCAGATCTGGCAACTCTGCCGCCCCTAATAGCTAGAGCCTTGACCTGACGAGCGCAGGATATGAGCACAGAACGCGTTTTCCGTTTCTTCCTACAGCTCGCTCTTCCTACACCTGCCGTTACTGACCAGACATAACTTACAAGCATGTGACGCCAGAAGGCAGTGCCGAGTTAATATGCCCATCGTGGGCCTTAAGTCTTCTCTCTTCAGAGATATGAGCCACTTTGTCAGTCCAACATCGTAGGCTTTGCACATGATCTTGGAAATTTTGAAAACTTGATGGTTCATATGCAACTCCTGTCTCCTTTTAATTTTTCCCAAACGGATTGGGACGTCTATCATCGATTCAGCGAGTGCTTTGCCAATTCATCGGCCATTTCGTCACCTTCTATCCCTTTATGACCAAGGACCAAGTGTAAATATATGGTCCTGAGCGAAGTTTATCCATTGCTTCTTTGCATTCCAGAACATTTCTTCTTGATGAAGTACTGTGTGAGATTATTGCCTTAATCGCCGATTGATTATCACTATATATATGTATATTGACGCGACTGCAGCTGAAGCACGCTTCCTTCAGAATTTCTTCACGGCTATAATCTCCGCCTTAGTAATCGCGCAGTCTGTAGGATCTACTTATTTCTGGATCGACACAGTAAACAGAACACCCGACCCCATCTATTAATTTGGAACTATTCATTCACACGTTTATAGTATCTTTTGCCATTTCTACATCCTGGCACCAACACTCCGGCCCAAGATTTCTTTCGATGCTCAGGCACGGGACCATATATTCCGTTTGCCCGTTATTAGATGGCGCTATACTGATATGGCCATAAGGCCTGCCCTCAATCTGCCCAAAGCCTTATGCTTTGTTGCGGTAGCTAATGTGATGTTTTTGGCCATTAGGACTGCAGGCGAGATGGATGGCATGCAATGGTGATGTTGGGATAGTTTTTAGGGCTTCCGTTATGCTGATGATATGATGAATGATACTCTCATGTTTTTTTGGTATACGTACCTTTTTTGTGGCTGTCCACCAAACAAGGACTTCATAGTAAATTACATGCTTCAAATGAAAAAAAAAATATTATTATTATCAATCTATATGAATCTAAAGTTGGGTGTATTCCAATTCGCGGAGAGAGTTAAAAAAATTTAATGTGAAGAAATTTTAAAGAAGTCGGCAAATTTCAAATGAAAAGGGAAAAAAATGATAAGCAATGAAACAGTAGCAATCATTGACCATTGTTGCATGTTGCGGTATTTTTGTTGTCACCACTTCACTACAATATTGCTGCTGTTTTTATAGCCATTTGACATATGTATGTATACATAGGTACATTACAACAACAAAAACGGCTCTTTTTCACTATTTATAAAACTCTGTTTTGCCCTTCCTGCCATTTTCCGCATAAAGGCTTCCGCTTTTTATACTCAGTTGAGCAGAGCTCACAGAGTATATTAAGTTTGATTGGATAACGGTTGGTTGTACAGGTATAAAGGAATCGAGATAGATATAGACTTCCATATATCAAAATCATCAGTATCGAAAAAAAATTTGATTGAGCCATGACCGTCCGTCCGTCCGTCTGTCCGTTAACACGATAACTTGAGTAAATTTTGAGGTATCTTGATGAAATTTGGTATGTAGATTCCTGGGCACTCATCTCAGATCGCTATTTAAAATTAACGATATCGGACTATAACCACACCCACTTTTTCGATATCGAAAATTTCGAAAAACCGAAAAAGTGCGATAATTCATTACGAAAGACAGATAAACCACCGATGAAACTTGGTAGGTGGGTTGAACTTATGACGCAGAATAGAAAATTAGTAAAATTTTGGACAATGGGCGTGGCTCCGCCCACTTTTAAAAGAAGGTAATTTAAAAATTTTGCAAGCTGTAATTTGGCAGTCGTTGAAGATATCATGATGAAATTTGGCAGGAACGTTACTCCTATTACTATATGTACGCTTAATAAAAATTAGCAAAATCGGAGAAGGACCATGCCCACTTTTAAACAAAATTTTTTTTTAAGTAAAATTTTAACAAAAAATTTAATATCTTTACAGTATATAAGTAAATTATGTCAACATTCAACTCCAGTAATGATATGGTGCAACAAAATACAAAAATAAAAGAAAATTTCAAAATGGGCGTGGCTCCGCCCTTTTTCATTTAATTTGTCTAGGATACTTTTAACGCCATAAGTCGAACAAAAATTTACCAATCCTTTTGAAATTTGGTAGGGGCATAGGTTTTGTAACGCTTACTGTTTTCTGAGAAAATGGGCGAAATCTGTTGAAGTCACGCCCAGTTTTTATACACAGTCGTCCGTCTGTCCTTCCGCATGGCCGTTAACACGATAACTTGAGTAAAAATCGACATATCTTTACTGAACTTAGTTCACGTACTTATCTGAACTCACTTTATCTTGGTATAAAAAATGAACGAAATCCGACTATGACCACGCCCACTTTTTCGATATCGAAAATTACGAAAAATGAAAAAAATGCCATAATTCTATACCAAATACGAAAAAAGGGATGAAACATGGTAATTGGATTGGTTTATTGACGCGAAATATAACTATAGAAAAAACTTTGTAAAATGGTTGTGACACCTACCATATTGTAACGAATTTGCTGCAAATCCTCTTATTTGCCCTTTTGCTAGATCCGTATCGTTAAACTGTTGAATAAATAACTCCAATATTGAATAATGGAAAAATAGCCTTTATTAAAGTAATTCACAATAACACTTATACTTTGCAACTAGCTGGCTTAACAACCAAACTGACAGATAGCTTAAAAGAAACTCTCTATTGACCGCCAGATCGCGTGCTTAATCAAACTGATTGATAGCTCAACTCAAACTGAATTACTTTTTACTCGCTTGTGCCGCTTTTATAGTTTACGCTGCATACATCTAGGCTCTTCTATTTCCAGAACTTACCAACTATTTCGAGTGTTTATAGTTCTCATATAGTTTCTACTTGTTTACAATTTTCTACTTTTCAGCGTCTCTCAGACGTATGTGAGTTTGTAGTTTACAGTCTCTCGCACACACACAGGCGTATATGTAAATGCATCTGTGTGTGGCATCTCTCGGCTGCCTTATATATGTGTATACATGATTTGATTATTGACGTAAACACCGCTTAGCATCGCCTTAGTGATGGTATAGCTTAGTGATGCTAATATCCGTGACACTGCCCTCCACCTAAGTCTGATCGTCCCGATCAGACAAATCTCTCGATTTAAACGCTGCTAATCTCTCCAAATGAACCACCCTTCTATTTCGTGGTTTCCCAATTGTTTGTATGCGTAGATGGCATCATTGATCCTTTTTACAACTTCCCAACTGCACCAAAATTTGGAAGGAACACCTTTCCGCCGGCGAGGGTTGTACAACAGTACCAAATCTCCCTCCAGGAGACCCTCCGAATTATTCTTGTTGTCTAACCTGTATTTCATCTTACTACTCATTATCCTGGATCGTTCCCTCACACTCTGTTGCTTGGCCAATGAAGAACTACTTCGCAGAGCTTGATCTTGACGGATTGACTTTGCATCATCAGTATCGTCTTGACGTTTCACAACAGTAGTACGCACTATCTTGAAACCACCCTTGCATTCTTTCTGGAAAATTCTTTCAGTCGTTTTAGTGCGTCCATTAGGGTTTGTCAATGCCAGTGTTTTTCTCGCAGGTACTTTTGTTTCGCTTTATTTGGCCCATTCGATCCATCAACCTTTGCTCCATCTACTTTCCTTGACTTTCGTGGTCTCTGTCGAATCTCCTCCACCAGCACTCGCTTACTGCTGAACCCTTTTTCCAAACTGAAGTTAAGTGGGACATCTTGGTTCTCATAATGCATCACCCTTCTCTGCATATCGATCTTGATGTCATGGTCAACCAAGAAATCCACTCCCAATATAACTTCATCAACAATCTCCGCCACAACGAATTTGTGTAAAACCATGACCTTCCCAATTAATACCTCACGTACCACTTCGCCTTGGACTTGATTATACTCGCCTGTGACCGTACGCAACCTTGCTCCAGGTAATGACTTTACTCTCCTGTTGACCAAGTCAGATCGGATCAGGGATTGAGATGCGCCCGTATCTACAGTCAGTACACGTTCTTTATCATCCACATTCCCTCTGACGGTAAGACTGCTTGATTTCCTTCCAATTTGCGACACAGATATCACAGGACATTCAATAGCCGGGGCAAGTTTTTGTTCTTTACATTCGACACGCTCTTGCTCATTTCCGCCAGCTTTGCGTTTACGGCCACCCACATTGTTGGAACTATTAGGACCAAGATTGCAATGACGTGCAATGTGACCTGAGTTGCCGCACATTTAATAACTCCGGCATTCTTCTGTTGAGATCCCTTCAGTGCTTCCAAAATTGTGTCTATCCACTCTGGCCTTTCTACTTCCACACGGCGTGCTTTGAAAACTGGCTTACACAGAAGCGACGCTGTTTCCTAAATTAGAGCATGCGATATCGTTTCAGCAAATGTTAGTTTTGAATTCGCATATGTAGCTCGCTTCGTTTACACGTCCCATATGCCATTTATGAAACTCTGGATTTTTACCCTTTCAGTGTATTCCACGGGTGCGTCCGCATTTGCAAAAGGAGCCAATCTTTCAATATCTGAAGCAAACTCCTGCAATGTCTCATTTGCTTTTTGGTAGCGGTTTTGCAATTCAATTTGGAATATCTGTTTTCTATGCTCGCTTCCATAACGTCGTTCTACAGCAGCCATCAATGCTTCATAACTGTCCCGTTCGTACTCTGGAATAGTCTGTAAGATTTCGGCAGCTGGTCTTTTCAATGCTACGAAGAGTGCGGCAACTTTATCTTCCACATTCCAGTTGTTCACTGCTGCGGTCTTCTCAAACTGTAGCTTAAAGACCTGGAAAGGAACAGAACCGTGAAAGGATGGTGTTTTTACCTTTGGATTGCTTGCTGAAACAGCTGGGCGGTTTAATTGCAACTCTTGTATACGACCTCTCAAAGCATCCACCTCGGCTTCGATTTTTTCCTCAAACTGCGTTATTTTCTCGTCCATACGCTCTTCGAGTTTTGATGATATACGCGCCTTTTGCGCTTCGAGTTGTACTGTTATGCGTGCCTCTTGTTCCTTCAGTTGTGTCTCCATCTTTGATGTAATCTGTGTCGACATTTCCGACATACGCATTTCTTGTGCTTCAATCTTCGATGTAATCTGTGTCGACATTTCTGACATACGCGTTTCTTGTGCTTCAATCTTCGATGTTATGCGTGTCTCCTGCGATTCCAGTTGAGATGACATTTGTCACGACATTTCTGACATACGCGTTTCTTATGCTTCAATCTTCGATGTTATGCGTGTCTCCTGCGATTCCAGTTGAGATGACATTTGTGACGACATTTCAGAAATGCGTGCCTCCTGTGCTTCCATCTTGGATGTTACTGTCGATGTTTGAGCAGTTATTGCAGCCAATATCATGTTCAAGTCTGTGCTCGTAACTGTCTGGGATGTTTCGTTTTTCTCTTCAATTTTTGTTGTTGTCTCGTCCCCATCAGGATAAAAGACAAACTCGTCCACATCAATTCCTTGCGACTCCATTACCTCTCGTAGCCGTGCTTGAAGTTCGATCTTATTGCCAGTTGTATTTAACCCACGGTTCTCCAACTCCTTTTTCAGTTGCTGGATCTTCAATTCACTGAACTTTGCCATGTCCTTGTTGTCCTCTGGAATTTATTCAACAATTCCTCTTCTGACACCAATTGTAACGAATTTGCTGCAAATCCTCTTATTTGCTCTTTTGCTAGGTTCGTATCGCTAAAATGTTGAATAAATAACTCCAATATTGAATAATGGAAAAATAGCCTTTATTAAAGTAATTCACAATAACACTTATACTTTGCAACTAGCTGGCTTAACAACCAAACTGACAGATAGCTTAGAAGAAACTCTCTATTGGCCGCCAGATCGCCTGCTTAATCAAACTGATTGATAGCTCAACTCAAACTGAATTACTTTTTACACGCTTGTGCCGCTTTTATAGTTTACGCTGCATACATCTAGCCTCTTCTATTTCCAGATCTTACCAACTATTTCGAGTGTTTATAGTTCTCATATAGTTTCTACTTGTTTACAATTTTCTACTTTTCAGCGTCTCTCAGATGTATGTGAGTTTGTAGTTTACAGTCTCTCGCACACACATAGGCGTATATGTAAATGCATCTGTGTGTGGCATCTCTTGGCTGCCTTATATATGTGTATACATGATTTGATTATTGACGTAAACACCGCTTAGCATCGCCGTAGTGATGGTGTAGCTTAGTGATGATAATATCCGTGACAATATTAAGTAGAAGAAAATGGAAAAGTTCTGCAGGGTGAAATCAAAAGCCCTTGGAATCTTGGCAGGTATTACATATATAAATAAATTAGCGGTATCCAACAGATGATGTTCTGGGTCACCCTGGTCCACATTTTGGTCGATATCTGGAAAACGCCTTCACATATACAACTACCACCACTCCCTTTAAACCTCTCATTATTACCTTTAATTTGATACCAATATCGTACAAACATATTCTAGAGTCATCCCTGGTCCACCTTTATGGCGATATCCTGAAATGGCTATAGAACTATGGCCCACTCCCTTTTAAAATACTCCTTAATACCTTCGATTTGATACCCATATCGTACAAACACATTCCAGGGTTACCCTAGGTTCATTTTCCCTTATGGTGATTTTCCCTTATTTTGTCTCCAAAACTGTCAGCTGAGTATGTAATGTTCGGTTACACCCGAACTTAGCCTTCCTTACTTGTTTTTAGTTTTTGTTATTATCCTATCCGCTGCTTATTGCAAGGTGCATGACGATTGTTTGCTATAGTCAAATAAAATTAAATTGCAAACTACCATTGCATTTATGTAGGTATCAGAGTGCTAAGCCGAACAACTTCATAGTTGAATGAAAAAAATTTGGGTGAAAAAACCCGAGACACCTAAAAAAACAACAAAAACAAACAATTGCAATCAAAACTCCATTGTTCCGCATTTTGGTTTAACGATGCAAATGCATTGCTGTTGATTGCAATGTTTTTTTGTTGTTGCTGATATAACAATTCTTCTTATAGTAGCATTGGTTCTGCGACCATCGTGTGCTTGTATTTGTCGGCAATTCTTTTAACACGTCAGGTTTATTTTGAGCGGCTTTTTGTTGCGTTTTTGCGCGCGTCCGCAACTCAATTTTGCAATTGAGGAAATGCAATCAATGGCCGCCCGAAAATGTTTTGCTGCCAATGCAAGGTAAGCAGTTTTTGTTGTCAGCGAGGGTTGGTGTTTTTGTCATGGCGGCAGTTCTAATGCAAAAATATGCGCAGCCTTGAAATACAACGCGGACGTGGCAAGGTTTCAAAGTTTTTGCTACCATTCTTTTTTTGCCATAAGCCTTTTTTGCTTTGCCTACTTGCGCTTCGTTTTTATGGATAGATATCCAAATACTAACATTTCCATTGCTGTAATTGCTGCTCTTATTGTGTTCTCAACCTTGTTTGGTTTTTTGTACATTTTGACTTTGTCCGAGCTTCCTTTTTCTGGGTTAAGTCAAACATGCATACAAATCTTGGATTTTTCTTTCGCAGCCATTCAGGGTGGTGCTTTAATTTTATGGAAATGTGAAGATTGTTGATAACAGTGCTTGTATAGTTGTATAGATTGATAGAGCATAGAAAGGCGAAACCGGATCAAGAGCAGCGAATGTTTTAAGGAATGTAGTGCTTGGAGTTTTGCAGCAACACAAAGAATCGTATAAAGAAGCTGCAAGCGATCCGTATTATCTCAGTAAGGGCCTGAAGCTATCGACTTTTGATTCCAGTCGCGCACAAAACAGGGAAATTGGAGAAGAGACTCAGTTCCAAAGCAAACGAAATACGCTGCCAAAGATACGAAAAATTGTCAAAGGGAACGGAACTTCTTTCCGAAAAAGCTGAAAAGAAATCGAATTTCAGCTCCAAAAGACCTCAACAAACCAAATTTCTAATCGTTAAGCTACAAAATTAGAAAACTGTCTCTGGACGCAAAAGAAGCCTCCTAAAGTTTGGTAATAAAATTATCAAAATAATTTCGACCGATTTGGAGATTTTAGTCGAGCTTTTATTCCAAAGAAATTGGTGATATTCTGATGCATTATGCCGACATTCTATATCATATCATTTTTTTCTGCGTAGCTTTTCAAGCTAGAAGTACGCACGGGAGGTTTTCCAAGGTACTGTTGAAGGATGGCATTGTTTAGTAAGACTTTTATGGTATTATATTTGTTGTTATTTTCCACTAAACTGGAACCTAATAGCTTCATACAATAGCGCACCACCTCCATACGTCGACAACGCTGTTATCGTTCCCGAAAACATTCACCAATCCAACTCGAAATAACCCCAAACTTATCCAGAAATCAATCTGAAAAAGATACTGAAGCATTTATGTAGCGCTCCTCAAGAAGTGCCGACTATGTGGAAACGTACGTAATTATTTATTATAACTTTTTTTGCCATTTGAAAATTAATATTTTGTGGTGAAAACAAAAGTTACTTTTTATACTCAGCTGAGCAGAGCTCACAGAGTATATTAACTTTGTTCGCATAAGGGCATTCCGTAACGGCATAAATTAATCGAGATAGATATAGACTTCTATATATCGAAATGATCTGGGCGAAAAAAGAAATTCATTTAATCATGTCCGTCCGTCCGTTCGTCCGTCCGTAAACACGATAACTTGAGTAAATTTTGAGGTATCTTGATAAAATTTGGTACGTAGGACCCTGGGCGCTCATCTCAGATCGCTATTTAAAATGAATGAAATCGGAGAACACCCACTCCCACTTTTTCGATATCGAAAATTCCGAAAACCCGAAAAAGTGCGATAATTCATTACCAAAGACGGATAAAGCGATAAAACTTGGTAGGTGCGTTGAACTTATGACACAAAATAGAAAATTAGTAAAATTTTGGACAACGTGCGTGGCACCGTCCACTTTTAAAAGAAGGTAATTTAAAATTTGCAGGCGTTGAAGATATCATGACGAAATCAACAGCCCTTGGAATCTTGGCCGGAATACTGTTCGTGGTATTACATATATAAATAAATTAGCGGTACCCGACAAATGATGTTCTGGGTCACCCTGGCCCACATTTTGGTCGATATCTCGAAAACGCCTTCACATATACTACTAAGGGCCACTCCCTTTTAAAACCTTCATTAATACTTTTAATTGGTACCCATATCGTACAAACGCATTCTAGTCACCCCCGGTCCACCTTTATGGCGATATCTCAAAAAGGCGTCCACCTATAGAACAAAGGCCCACTCCCTTTTAAAATACCCATTGGCTAAGCGCGCGTGACTCACTACACCGGCACACTGGCAGATACAACCCTGCCACCCACTTAACACACCACACACTAACACTAACACGTTCACACACATAAATTGTCACACCACACATATACATTCATATATAAACATTTTTACATAATTTGTAAAATTTTGTACGATACAGTCGATCAATGCGCGCAATCGCAACGCATTTAACTATACCAATTTCGTTACTTAAACCATTCCTTTTCTTATCATTTCTTCATTTATTTTGTCTTGCGGATTTGGTTCAATCGTTCGAGTACAAGGTCAGTGCAGTGAACAGTGAAAAAAGGGCTAAAGTTTAACAATGGTCCATCAAGCCGTAAAGAAACGCACCTATGGACAGTGAAAACAAAAAATAAAAAACAAGAGACAATACAGTCCACACAAAAAAAATTAAATAACAAAAATATTATACAAAAGGCCAAGTGCAAAATAGTTACAAGTGCACTAACAAAATATACATAAAATACATACATTGAACATAAAAAATTAATAATTCAAAAATAATACGGGCACGATAAATATTTACAAAAACAACAAAAGATATACGGGTCTTAAAACACAAAAAGTCACATAAAATAAAACAAACAGAACGGGCGCGAAAACCTCAAAAACATATAAAACATATATATATATAACTACAGTGAAACTGGATACACATTAGGGTGAAAAAAAAAATATATATTTTATTAAAAATCCGCAAAACACAATATTTTAAAAATTGTTATTAAACGCTTAAAAAATTTAATTGAGGGTTATAAATAATTCCGGGCGTGTATTTATAACACAAAAAAAAAAAATTCATTAAAACTTACTTAAAAACTAATACCAACAACACAGGTACTCACTCTAACCCCTGATAGATTGCGGTAAGTTTTATCTAACCAATAATAGAATTGCCTTAGTTGAAAAAAAGGAAGCAAATACTTTAAAAATAAATTGTTATTCCCTAACGGCTAATAAATTTTTTCCTGTGCTAGCACAATAGAAAATCCAATAAGACCGCTATAATTGCAAGTATATACTTGCCAATATTGTCCCGCAATACCCCTTCGCCTTTCAAAAAAGAGCTCGAAGCAGGATTGCTTAACAAAAAAAAATATATATATATACATATATATAAGTATAAAAAATTAATTGCGGCAAAAAGTAGGATTTGCACTATATTATATATATACATATCACATATTTCGATATAACATATACAAATATAAATTTATAGTCCCGTTGTTTGCACCCAAAAAGAACATAATATACATATTTTGATCAACCTTATATCTAAACATACGGTAAAATAAACTATTGAGCCCATATACAAATCATACAAATATAGATCCATAATAAAGGACAAAACTCTGGTTGCTAAGCGCAACTTAATCTCGATAAAATAAAAACAAATTAACATTCAAGTTTTCACTTGCAAATTTATCCCGCAATACCCCCTCTGCTTGCGTCTCTTAACATATCCATAAGTCAAGCAAAGGCAGGATTGTGTAAACTAAATAAGCAGTAGGCACAAGAAAAAGGAAAAATAATAATCATTTCCAACGCACTTTAATTTACCTACTTATTACTCAAATACATATATTACAAAGCATATTCAGGGTAAAATTTGCACAAACAAATAAACGCTTGGTCAGCGACAAAGCTGCAATATAAGAAAAAACCCAAATCACCAGTTCCTTGACTTTAAAGGAAAGAAAACCAAAACAAAACAAATTTATTATTTATCTATTGTTCTAGACATACAAATAAACAAACACACTAACTTGTGTTTAGCCACCTCCGCAATAGCTTAATAAACAAACATACATATATACAAGTAAGGTAATAACCGGTCTTACTTGAAGCGCAACCCAACAAACTTTTTTAGCATAAAAACATTAAGTTTGATAAAACATAAACAAAGATCTGTTTGATTGCATATTTATTGCATTAGTTAATTACTTAAATTAATACCGCGTTAGAAACTACAGTCGCGCGCAAAACAAAAGAAACAAACAAATATAAATACAAAATTACATATCATAATTAAATTTGTACCTCTATATTTGCATTTATTATAAACGCGAAAATAAAAAAATAAATAAAATAAAAACAACTTCCATTTAGTGAAGAAAACCAAGCCATAAATATATTAAATATATAACACATTTTTGAAATAAATGTCAACTGACCCTAAAACGCCTCTTTTAATTCCACCAAAAATGGGTGATGAAGAAAAACCCCAAGGTACCCCTGCAGACGCTACATGCGCAAAACAGGGTTCAAAAGCCAAAAAAGCCAAAGACTTTTCAGCTGCAAAGTTCATTGCAGAAAGTGACAGTGTTATAAAATACTGCACTAGATTCTCCTCATTACCTATAGAAGAAAACACGGAATCGGTTCTCGAGGTAAAAGACAAATCCCTTGAGAGATTTTGGACACGACTCCAATCTGCGTATGACGCAATTATCGAAACCGACGATTCAGGGTTACCTGACAATTTTAAAGACTCGGCGTATTCAAAATACGAAAACTGTTTAGACCGATACGAAGAAACAAAGGCTATGATCTCCGATCAACTCAAACTTCTAAAGCCGGTTACTGCACCTACTCCACCTCAACGAGTAGAGCTGCCCCAAATACAAAATAACGAAGCAATTTCAGGCATATACCTTAAAGTGCCAGCATGTGATACCGAAGTATTTCATGGGGGTTATGAACAATGGCCGTCCTTCCGGGACATGTTCACAGCCGTGTATATAAACCACCCAAAGTTATCACAAGCCCAAAAGTTATATCATTTAAGAAATAAAACAAAAGGTGAAGCAGCGGCTATAGTAAAACAGTTCGCACTTAATGACGACAATTTCAATCTGGCCTGGGAAGCGTTAAAGAGTAGATATGAAAATGAACGAGTGTTAGTTGATAAAAAAATAACCACATTAATGAACTTGCCAAAAATTCAAAAAGAAACAAGTGAGGAATTTCTTAAATTACAAGCAACAGTTACAAATTGTTTATCGGTTCTAGCAACCCAAAATATTCCCACTGAAAACTGGGACCCCATTCTGGTAAATATTTGTGCTGCCACACTACCAGAAAAATCATAAATTTTTTGGGAGCAATATCTCTCATCCCGAAAAAAATGCCCAACGTGGCAACAAATGAAAGATTTCCTCACCACCCAGTTCGAAATCGCAGAACGGGTAGATAATAAAGCAACAAAGCCGAAAAATATGCAACAAATGCAAAACAAAAGCTTCTTTAAACCCCAAGCCAATAATTATAATTCAAACAATAAGAGTTTCAATAGAAACCAGTCCTTCACTTCAGAACAACGAAGATATCCGTCATGCGAACTGTGCAATGGAGGTCATGTAATAAGATCTTGCGAGAAATTTAAAAACTTGTCAGTAAATGAGAGAAATAATCTGGTTAGAACCAAAAAACTCTGTACAAACTGCTTATCTAGTACTCATTCGCTACAGAATTGTCCGAGCAAATACAGCTGCTCACATTGCCAAAGGAGACATAATTCGTTGCTCCATAATAACAATTATAATAATAACCAAAATAGCTTTAACGCTAAAAGAACCACAGGACTAGCTGCAACTGCTACGTCTGAAAATCCCGAAACGGGAAATCCCGAAAATTGCCAAGAACAACCATATTGTTCAAAATCTGCCAACATTCAAACGCTTCATTCCGATAATGAAAGCAAAACTTTATTACCCACAGCAATTGTTTCTATAGAACACCGAGGAAAATTGTTTAAATTAAGAGCCCTTATAGATCAAGGATCACAGCGATCCTTCATAACCTCTAAGGTTCAAAGCAGGTTGAATCTGCCAACCAGACCAGCCAATTTCGAAACTTCAGGTATGGGCGGAAGAGTAGTACAAAACTCAACTAAAATCTGCCTCATTACCCTGGTTTCTCACAACGCCGATCAAAGAATAAAAGCACACGCTATAGTTCTACCACGACTTACAAATATGCTTCCAAGCTATAACATTAGCAGCAAGCATTGGCAAAAGTTTTCGCATCTGAAACTAGCCGACCCTAATTGCCATACACCAGATCAAATCGACATATTATTGGGAAGCGACTTAATCCCCCAAATAATACTAGAAGGTGTTGAACAAATTTCCAACATCCTTTTGACCCAAAATACCATTTTCGGATGGATTTTAAGCGGCCAAGTCAAAGAAAAGGTATTCACATTCACAACACAAGTGGAAGATATTTCGAATGACGATCTTAACTCACAATTGAAAAAATTTTGGGAAGTGGAAGAACTCCCTTCCGTACCCGTTACTACACCTGAAGATAAGTATTGTGAAGCTTTCTATGAATCCACAACTACAAGATCAGGTAACGGTAGGTACGTCGTTCGACTACCATTTAAATATCAATATCCAGATACACTCGCCTTATGTCAATCACGAACCTCAGCACTTCAGTAATTTCTAAGTATGGAAAGAAACTTACTTAAGAAAGGCGATCTAAAAACCTCATATGATAACGTCCTTGAGGAATACCTACAATTAGATCATATGGAAGCAGTAAATTCCTATGAAAAAATTGCAAACGGTAAATATAAATAATTTTATCTCCCACACCATGCAGTTATTAAACCTGAAAAACTTACAACAAAAGTAAGAGTAGTATTTAATGCATCTAAAAGAACGAACTCAGGCAATTCACTAAATGATGTTCTATATACGGGACCAACATTGCAACCCGACTTAATGCTACTGATTTTACAGCGGCGTACATATAAATACGTATTCAATGTTGACGTCGAAAAAATGTACAGACAAATCCTTTTACATACAGACGACTAAGATTACCAACGTATAATATTTCGTAGTTCACCTGGTAGTCCGATACGAGACTACAAACTGAAAACGGTGACATTTGGCGTAAACTGCACCCCCTTTCTAGCCATTCGAACATTGCATGAACTAGCAAAAGATACCAAAGCGCAACTACCTCTAGCCGCCCCGGTGCTTAGCTCTCAAACATATGTAGACGACATCCTGTCTGGAAGTCATAGCCTTTCCCTAGCGTGCGAATCACTGCATCAAGTCATCAAAGCTCTTGATTCAGCAGGATTCCCGTTAAAAAAGATAACTGCAAACCATCCAGAAATACTGGCAAATATAAATAAGGAGCATCTATTAGATACAAACTTTTTGAAATTTGAAAAACAGATCACCACCAAAACCCTGGGCATACAGTGGAATGCGATATCAGATCAATTCTCATACACGCTTGAGTCAAGATCTGCAATATCAGCAAAAAAGAAAAGACAAATTCTGTCATCTGTGGCAAAACTTTTCGACCCCGCAGGATGGCTTGCGCCAATTATGATACAAGCGAAAATCCTTATACAAGAATTATGGCTAGATGGAACAGATTGGGATGAAGTAGTCAAACCACTTCGGTTAATAAAATGGTACCAATTTGCAAATAATTTGCATACTATATCCGAGATACAAATACCTCGGTGGGTGAACTTCTCACCCGATCATCATGTGGAGCTCTACGGCTTCTGCGATGCTTCGGAAAAAGCATACTGCGCAGCTATTTATATACGAACGCAACACAATGGCAGAACTACAAGCCATTTATTAGTTGCAAAAGGCAAGGTCGCATCCCTTAAAACCGTAAGCCTTCCATGGCTTGAGCTATGTGGAGCACTTCTGCTCGCCAAACTAGCCTCAACAGTACAAAGCAGCTTAAAGCTAAGCAATCGAAAATTATATCTGTGGTCTGATTCAGAAATTGTCTTAGCTTGGTTAGAAAAACCACCGTATACCTGGAAGACATACGTGTCAAACCGCACGGCTCAAATTCTTGACCTAGTTGGGTCAGCAACTTGGCGATATGTAGCCAGTGCTGATAACCATGCGGATCTTGGCACAAGAAGCTGCAAACCACTGCACCTAACAACCACAACACTTTGGTGGAATGGCCCTCATTGGCTAACAGAATCACCAGAATCATGGCCAAAGTCCCCTGCACGTAATATCATAGCCCCGGAAAGTCGAAGAATCGAAGGCTTCCATGCGACTCTGGAGGAAAACGACATCCTTGAGCGATTTTCGTCGTTCCCCCGAGCTTAAGGGTAATAGCGTATATGTTTCAATTTGTAAATCGCTTAAAGAATAAAGTAAGAGGAATCCCAAATACCTCAAGTTATGCTCTAAGGCATCAAGATGTGCAGCGGGCAAAAATATCCTTGATCGAATTCACACAAAATCGATATTACAACAGTGAAAAGGCATTGTTGACCGCATCAAAGCCGATTGACAAAAAGAGCCCACTGTTAGTTCTTACCCCCTTTGTATACTCGAAGGTCTGCTTCGGGCCAATGGTAGACTAGCGAACTCCAATATGAGCTACAATGAACGGCATCCTATATTAATTCCGGAAAAATCCGCATTTGCCACACTTTTTATTGATTACCTGCACATATTAATGTTACACGCCGAACCTCGGCTAATGCAACAAATGATCCGACAGGAATTTTATATACCCCGACTAAAGCCGTTAATAAAAAGGTGCATTTTCATGTGTAAAGTATGCACATTGCATAAACAGAAAATGCGCACGCAGATCATGGCAGCTTTACCACCTGAGCGCTACAATTTCACTCTGCCCTTCACTATCACGGGTGTTGATTTTGCCGGACCTTTCCAGCTAAAGGCCTCGATGCTAAGGTCTTCTACCATAACGAAGGGTTACGTGGCCGTCTTTGTATGTTTTACGACAAAAGCGGTGCACTTAGAGTTATGTTCTGATCTTACCACTTCAGCTTTTCTCGCGGCATTTACACGCTTTGTCGGACGGCGAGGATTTCCCTCAAAAATCATGAGCGACAATGGAAAAACCTTTATCGGTGCAAAAAGAGCCACCGAAAAGGAGTGCATCCAATTCGCTCAGCAAGTCTCGCCGGAAATCATTAAAAAATACGCACCCCAAGGCATTAATTGGCAATTTATTCCCCCCAGTGCACCACACATGGGTGGACTATGGGAATCAGCAGTAAAAAAGCTTTAAATTGCATTTTAAGAAAACAGCTGGCAATAATAAATTTACGTTCGAAGAGTTTACGACTCTTTTAATACGAGTGGAAGCCGTTCTAAATTCACGGCCACTCTCAGCGCTCTCGCAAGACGCCTCCGATTTTACAGCCCTTACTCCTGGGTATTTTCTAAGAGGAGCTCCACTTCTGGCTATCCCTGACGCAAATGTGGACTCACTATCCCTCATAAATCGATGGGAACGAATTAAAAATATCCATCACGAATTCAGTCGCCGATGGAAGGAGGAATATCTAAAAGACCTCCTTAAACGATATCGATGGAAAAATACACAAGAAGCTCCAAAAATTGGAGAATGCGTCCTAATTCATGACGAATGTCTCCCTCCAACTGAATGGCGGCTAGGTCGCATTGAAAAGGTACATTATGGCTCCGACGGTCACATCCGAGTAGTTGACCTGCGTACGCAAAACAATACACTCACTCGACCGCTTGTAAAGCTTTGCTTTTTACCTATCGACCCTAACACCGATAATATTGATCACACAAACATCTAATAGCATAAAAATAAACCAAACCTAAACAAATTAACCCATCTAAACGAATATGCTTTAAAAACCAAACGAAAAACCGTTTAAATGATAAATAAAGTATTTATATTTACATATGTCCATAAAGCTGCTTCTATCAAGCACTCATAAGCCCTTATGAGACACTAAAGTCCATTCTTTCTCCATACAGGGTATCATGGACATGGAAACCGACCAAATCGCCCCGACACCAGCTATCCGTTCAGCTGTAACCATACCACGTCCAAAAGCGCCGCCAACCGCGCAACCTCGCACTAACGCTACCAGGACAGCAGCCCCGCCGAGCGCAACGTCTCGCCAAACCACACCAAGGGCCGATACAATGGCCGCATCTCAGGCTCCAGTTAGCAATCCAGTGGCGGCACATGGCGTGCGTTGCCCACTGTGTTGCCGTCCACACGCGCTACGCCTATGCGCAATCTTTAGGGGCATACAGCCAACGCAACGGCAGCAAGTGGCACAGGCGCATGGCTATTGCCTTAACTGCTTGGCACTATGGCATGCCACGGAAGCTTGCACCTCCATCGGCCTGTGCCAACTGTGCGACAGGCCGCATCATACTCTTTTACATCGCCCGGCGAGGCGCAATGTTCCCGTGGCACCACCTACACGACACACTCGCAACATTGTGCCACAACGACCGCACACACACCACAATACGCAGGCACGGCGTCCACATTGGCAACAAGACCATCGTCCAAGGCAATGGACACATCCTGGGGCCCGGTATCGCCCTCCAGCACCAGCAACTCATCGGAATCCAGCACGGCAACGCTATCGTCGCCCAACCGGGCTTAGTAACGTGGTGGAAATGTTGCAGCAGCTGCAGAGACTTCTAGGCTGACAACTCGCCTAGGGGGGCCGGGATGGCTAAGCGCGCGGGACTCACTACACCGGCACACTGGCATATACAACCCTGCCACCCACTTAACACACCACACACTAATACTAACACGTTCACACACATAAATTGTCACACCACACATATACATTCATATATAAACATTTTTACACAATTTGTAAAATTTTGTACGATACAGTCGATCTTGGCGCGCAATCGCAACGCATTTAAATATACCAATTTCGTTACTTAAACCATTCCTTTTCTTATCATTTCTTCATTTATTTTGTCTTGCGGATTTGATTCAATCGTTCGAGTACAAGGTCAGTGCAGTTAACAGTGAAAAAAAGGGCTAAAGTTTAACTACCCATTAACACCTTTCATTTGATACCCATATCGTACAAACACAATCTAGAGTCACCCCTGGTCCACCTTTATGGCGATATCCTGAAATGGCTATAGAACTATGACCCACTCCCTTTTAAAATACTTTTTAATACCTTCCATTTGATAACCATGTCATACAAACACATTCCAGGGTTACCCTAGGTTCATTTTCCTAAATGGTGATTTTCCCATGTTTTGTCTCCAAAGCTCTCAGCTGAGTATGTAATGTTCGGTTACACCCGAACCTAGCCTTCCTTACTTGTTTTTATTTGATTTTGCAACTTATCGCTAGTTATAAAAACATTAAAAAAGGGATTCGAGTCTTTTTAATTTTTATTATAAAAATCAACATTAACTGACTTGTTTTGATCTTTATATTAAAAGTAAATTTCTAACCAGTATTTTGAATTTTTATATATAATAAAAGTCAGCTTTCAATTACTATTTTGGAAAATATAATTTTAACAATTTTTTTTCGCTTTTAAAATAAAGAATACATTTTGGCTGTTATAATAGAAATCAAATTTTTACTGTAATTTTGGATTTTGATAGTAAAAGTCAAATTTAAGTTATGGTTTATGACTTTTATAATAAAACACAAATTTTGTCTGGTTTACTAGAGTTTTATACTAGAAATCAAATTTAAACTGTTATTTTGAATTTTAAAAACAAAAATCTAATTATGATAGAAATCGGATTTTAGCTGATAGTTTAGATTTAAAAGATTAGAATCAAATGTGACTTATACTTTGACTTTAATAATAAGGATCACATTGCAACTATTATTTTGGATTTAAAAAAAAATAAAATTTTAACTTCTATTTTGGATTTTTTGATAAAAGTCAATTCTTAACTGTTATTTTGAATTTTTATAACGTAAATGGCTCTTAAACTTTTTTAAAATCATAACCGATACCCTGTGTAACCTAAAACCTCTTGTGATCTTCAGAACCTTATTTGAATTAAATTTTATATACAGACTAGCAGACCCGGCAAACATTGATCTGCCCTATTTGTGGCCTCTATTGTGGCCTTAAGATCGCCCTCGAAGCGCAGATAGGGAATCAGGTAGTTAATGCTGATCCGGAAATAAACAGATCCTACAGGTTGCCTGATTACTGTAGCATTTTACAAGCGGAAATAGTAGCCGTAACCAAAGCAGTAGAAACCCTGGAAGAAAATAGCCCAATCTGCAATCGTGTTAGTCTTTATATTGACAGTCAAGCAGCAATCAAGGCAATAACCTCGCATAGCACAGCATCTAAATGCGTGTTAGAGTGTAAGCAGTCCCTGGAGAGAATCGGGACAGGGAGAAGCATACATCTATATTGGGTTCCAGGGAATATGGGAATAGATGGGAATGAAAAAGGGGTGGAACTGGCTAAAAAGGGCGCATCCCTTGAAGCTTCCTCCGTAGACGTCCCAATTAAATTGGGCGAAAATAATCGAAGGCGAGAGGTGCACATGATCGAACAAGCAGGTGACAGGAAAGCAGTGGGTTCAAGCGCGGGGCTGTAAAATGTCGAAGATTATGTGCAGGTCTTACAACCTTAGACTAACAAAGTTGCTTCTATCATTAAAAAGAGAGGACTGTAGACTCATGATGAGTATTCCGACTGGACAATGCCTTCTGGCGTCACACGCCTTTAAATTAGGCTTGTTCAGTGATAGTAGATGTAGGAAGTGCGGGCTGGAGGAGGAAACGATCGAGAACGTTCTGTGCTCTTGCCCTGCACTTGCCAGGCTAAGACTCCAGCTATTAGGAGTGATACAGCTGTCAGATCTAGAAGCAGCAAGTGGCTTAAATCCTAGGAAGCTTCTAGTATTTGCCAAGAGGACGTATTTATTTTATAACATAGGTCCTGGTTTTTGATAGGGTTTTTCAGTTTGATCGTTAAAACAAACTTCTGGACTTATTCAGTCTATGTGAGGTCCTCATGGACCGGCCAGTTCAACCTAACCTAACCTAACCTAACCCTGTGATACCCAAACCCTCTTGTGATTTTCAGCACCTTATTTGAATTAAATTTTATATACAGACTAGCAGACACGACAAAAATTGATCTGCCCTAACTTTGGTCTATTTGCATAACTTTTAGGAAGTTGTTACCTCTTATTCTGCCTCCCCCTCTCTCCCCGTTGTTTCTTTTTTTTTATTCACCCATCTCTCTGCCTTTCTCTCTTTCTGCGTTTCTTTCTCTATCTCTGTCTTTTCCTTCCCTTCTTTTCTCAATAGGAGCTAGCAATTCTATTATATACGTATGTAACGCATAATGTCCCACTCAAAACACAGTTCACAGCGAACAAACACACGAACTGCATATTAGAAAGGAATCAAGTATTTTTATACTAAGCTGAGCATGGCTCACAGAGTACATATATTAACTTTGTTCGCATAACGGCAATCCGTAACGGCATAAACTAATCGAGATAGATGTAGACTTCTATATATCAAAATGATCTGGGCGAAAAAAGAAATTTATTTAGCCATGTCCGTTCGTCCGTCTGTCCGTCCGTCCGTAAACACGATAACTTGAATAAATTTTGATATATTTTGACGAAATTTGGGATGTAGGTTCCTGGGCACTCATCTCAGATCACTATTTAAAATGAACGAAATCGGACTATAACCACGCCCACTTTTTCGATATCGAAAAATTCAAAAAGTGCGATAATTCATTACCAAAGATGGATAGGGCGATGAAACTTGGTAGGTGGGTTGACCTTATGACGTAGAATAGAAAACTAGTAAAGTTTTGGACAATGGGCGTGGCACCGCTCACTTTTGAAAAAAGGTAATTGGAAAGTTTTGCAAGCCGTAATTTGGCAGTCTTTGAAGATAACATGATGAAATTTGGCAGGAACCTTACCACTATTTCTATATATGCGCTAAATAAAAATTAGCAAAATCAAATGAAGAACACGCCCACTTTAAAAAAAAAAAAATTTAACAAAAAATTGATTATCTTTACAGTATATAAGTAAATTATGTCAACATTGAACTCCAGTAATTATATAGTGCAACAATATACAAAAATAAAAGAAAATATCAAAATGGGCGTGGCTCTGCCACGTACGTTTAATGCCATAAGTCGAACCAAAGTTAACCAATCCTTGTGAAATTTGATAGGAGCATAGATTCTATAATGATAATTATTTCCTGTAAAAATGGGCGAAATCGGTTGAAGCCACGCCCAGTTTTTATACACAGTCGACCGCCTGTCCTTCCTCTCGGCCCTTAACACGATAACTTGAGCAAAAATCGATATATCTTTACTAAACTTAGTAACTTATTTCACGTACTTATCTGAACTGACTTTGTCTTGGCATAAAAAATGGCCGAGAGTCGGATACTATGACCACGATATCGAAAATTACAAAAAATGAAAAAAATGCCATAATTCTTTACCAAATATGAAAAAAGGGATGAAACGTGGTAATTCGATTGGTTTATTGACGCAAAATTTAACTTTAGAAAAAACTATGTAAAATGGGTGTAACACCTCCTATATTAAGTAGAATAAAAAGAAAATGTTCTGCAGGGCGAAATCAAAAGCCCTTGGAATCTTGGCAGGAATACTGTTCCTGGTATTACATATATAAATAAATTAGCGGTACCCGACAGATGACGTTCTGGGTCACCCTGGTCCACATTTTAGTCGATATCTCGAAAACGCCTTCACATGTACAACTAAGTGTCACTCCCTTTTAAAACGCTCATTAATACCTTTAATTTGATAGCCATATCGTACAAACGCATTCTAGTCACCCCTGGTCCACCCCTATGGCGATATACCGAAATGGCGTCCACCTATAGAACTATGGCCCACTCCCTTTTAAAGTACTCTTTAATACCTTCAATTTGATACCAATGTCATACAAACACATTCCAGGGTTACCCTAGGTTAATTTTCCTACATGGTGATTTTCCCTTATTTTGTCTCCAAAGCTCTCAGCTGAGTATGTAATGTTCGGTTATACCCGAACTTAGGCTTCCTTACTTGTTTTTTAATGCAGAAAGAAGTTAAATATTTCAGAGTTTTACTGCAAAGAAGAAATATTCTAATCATTCTATTCCATCCGTTTTGAATTTATAGCTGTGTAAACAAAAGTTTTATGATTTTTTACGACAAAAGTGTCGTTTTGAGAATTTTTCAGGCAGTTTTTATAATTTCTCTCCGTAAGAACCATTTTCGTACTTCAAGGAATATTCTATATAAAGAATTAACGAAATCCGTCTAATCGTTCTCAAGCTTTGCGCTTAGCAAAAAATTCGGCGACTTACTTTTATATTTAGATACATGTCGTATATTAATCTTATGGAGCTGTAGCACTAAAATTCAGCTCAAAGAATATATTGAGAAGACAAAAAATAAATATTTAACAGTTTACCAAGCTGAGTTCAAAAACTGAATATTGTTACGAATATTAGCAACACTAAGCGGTACTGCCATCTGTAAGCCGATGCTAAGCAGCGCCTTGTATGCACATCTATATATCAATCATTAGGGGGACTAATGATAGCATATAAACTTATAAGGTGTAAAATTATATCCATTTACACACGCTGTTATATGAACGCACCTAGTAATACTCTTGATAAACTTGATTGTTTATCAGCTGTATTATTGCCGAACAACATTTTTTGATTGTTATACAAATTAAAAAATGCCAAGACTAAGTGAAAAATCAAAACTAAAACGCCTTTACTTGCTGATGTTGGAGATTTTTGATGAAAATGCCTGCTGTAATGTCTGCAAGGTTGCATTCCTTTGAGTTTACCGCGTTTACACAATGAAATGTGCGCGTAAATTTATACAAATTGTGTAAATGATTTTTCATACAAAATTTGACAGCTCGTGCGTAAACTAGATAAATTTATACGTTTACACACTTTATAAGGCATTTATACGGTTACATGAGTCCCCCTATTATGTATCTACATAAACGAATCAATAATTATGTCTACACATATGTACGTACACGCAGCGGAGAAGAGATGCACAACACATGCAGATATTTTATCTGAGATGCTCCCGAAAATATGCAATTGTAATTGTGGAAGTGTCGCTCACAAATACGCGCGCATATGAGAAGCTATACACATGCATCTGTAGTTATAATTATATGGCAGTAACTAAGTAAATTCTGGATGCGCCTAGAAGATGCAACGAGTATAAAAGCACCAAAGGTAGAGGCGCTAGAATCAGTTTTGATTAAGCACGCAATCTGTCGGACAATAGTAGAGTTATTTATTGTGAAGTACTTTAATAAAGGCCATTTTGCATTATTAAGTCTTGGAGTTATTTATTCAACAGTTTAGTGATTCGAACTTAGCAGAAGGTTGCAAATAAGGGAATTTGCAAATAAATTCGTTACAATATGTTTAGATTCGTGCTGGTTAGAACCGGTTCTAAAAAAGTCAGAACCTCAGAACAGGAAATCTCTAGGTCCTGTAGGGGTATATAATATGCTACTTGAGGAGTGGAGAAACAAACAAAAATAAAAATTAGTTTAACAGTAAAAAATAACTGGTATTCTTCCCGGATTTTAAAAATGATTGCAATCGCACTTCCTGGCTGAATTATTGATCCAGTTTCTTCAACAAAACTTACAACGTTCTGTATTACTAAACTAGATGAGTTTTCTTGTCGTTTAATTCTTCAATAAACCAGTAAACCATAAGGATAATTATGATTTATAAAATGAGCTCAGTTAAGTTGAGATATTCAGTCTATTATGTATGTTGGATAACCTCACTGTACACACAAAAAATATGATTTTTAATCCTCTAAATATTCAACACGCTAAACAGCAAGTAGTAAAATATAGCCATTTTGTCTTTTTACCATTTCCATTAAATTTAATTGTTCGTATGTTTACAATTCTCTTTTTCTATTATTCACATTCACACAATGCTACTACGACGACTAAACTTCCAATCATTGCTGGCGAGTAAGTCATAAAATTTTTATTGCCGTTTAACGCGCTGAAGAAATAAATCTTAAGCTCGTTAAATGCCAATGTGGTTGATTTTATTGGTCGAACGATTATTCTTTTATCTTTTAATCGATTATTGCTACATTCACACATGTAGGTAGTAAATGGTATAGGAAAAATGGTAGACTTGTTTGCCGTTTTTGATTTCGTATTTACTTTTGCTGTTTCAAGTGAATCTGGATAAAAAACACAAGTTCAGTTACGGCATAGGGGACGATTTTATAGTGTAAAAAGACAAGTGTAAGACAAACAACAATAAAGAATTTTTTATTAAAGCCTTCAAAATAAAGATATAAAGGATCGAAAAATTTAGAAAAGGACTGTTCTTAAAATTTCCGGAAATTATTATACGAGGATTTTGGGATAACTAAGGACGCCAAAAATCTAATTTTCGATTATATTTAACATGTCGACTAAATATTTTATTCGAAGTATTTAAACTAAAAAGATATCTCTCAGATAACGCCTGGGTGTCAATGTTTTGATTTTAGTAAAAGAGGAAAAGATAGAGAAAGAAACAGAGACGAATAAGAAAAATATAGAAAACGAGCGATTGGATTGCGAGGCAGATAAAGGGAGATAGTGGAACGAGTAAAAGGCGAACGGCTTCGGTGGCTACGGCATGTTTGGGAATGGATGGCGACGCTCCGGCCATTAGAGCATTTAAATCGACATCCGCATTTGTAAGCAGAGAGGGGAGGAGACCTCTACTGAGTTTGGTAGAGGCAGGTGAAGGAAAACTTGACCTCCCTTTGTGATGCCAATTGGCGTAAGCTATCACGAAACCGGGATAGCTGGTTTTACTTGTTGCCAAACGGCCAAAATCGATTTGGCTGTTAAGTGCCAATTACTGATGATGATGAAAGTTTGGATGTCTAGATATTTGCATTTGCTACTCAATCACATGACAACTGCTGTACGGAAGTATATATTGATTAGACTTTTTTGTAAAAAAGCAGATGGGTCTGAGCTCCCCTTCATTCAACCCGCTTACTTTTATTTATTAAGAAGGGTTCTAACGAAAGAAAGGGTGGCAAGGCCACAAACTCTCTCCCTTCAGCTCCAAAAAGAGAGAACTTTTTATTCGGGATAGCTCGGAATCAATTTGTTATGGGCTAAAGAAATTCACAATTCCACTTGGTCATATACATCGAGGCCTTCGGAGCCTCTTGCCAATTGGAACTGATTTACATAAAAAAAAAGTTTGGCTTTGTGTCATAGATCTGGAGCTTTAAAACCATTTCGTGTTAATCTCGGAATTTTTTCCGGGATTACGTCGTGAATAATTCGTAGCTTCTTCGGAACTTTTCGGTATCAACTTGGTGGCCAGATTATAATTGGGGGAGATACAGGACACTTTGAGAATAAATCGAGATGGTTTCGGATTTATTTTAAATTTCACTATTTCACGTTAACTTCTAGATGGCTTTCTATATAATTTGAGTACCATCAATATTGATTAAACATCATCGCGGACCTATAGCGGGTCAATTGCATTATCTTCAAGATTTTTTTGGAATTTTACATATAATTTCGTATCTGGGCCACATAGATCTGGACCTTCAGGCCATTTCGGGTTAGATATGGATTTTTTTCGGGATTACGTCGTTACTTTATCGGAGCTTCTTCGGAACTATTTCGGGATCAACTTGGTCGGAAACTGGAACTAATTTAGGAGTTTACTTAGGATCATTATGGGACTGTTTGCATTTTGTAACAATTTCGAGGAAAATCAGGACAATTTGAGAGTATTTCGAGATGGTTTAAGATTTTTTTATTGAGTATTTCCAGGCAGTTCCGGTATTGCTAAATTTCGGGACTATTTCAGGATAGCTTCTGGATGACTTTCTATGTAATTGGAGGATCATCGAGATTGATTTAGGTATCATAACAGGACTATAACTGCATCTTTGGCATTGTCTTAAAGGATATTTCGGGACTATATTAGGAATGATTTCGGATCTTTGTATAATTATATCTAGAACATTTGAAGATGTTTTTTTCAATCATTGTGCTACTTTTTAGAGATCATTTCAGAACTATTTCCGTACTGCATATGGAATTTTTTTGATATTAACCGGAACTATTTCGAATTTATTTCAGGATTTTAGATCTACTGAGTTATGCATTGTAATTCAATCAACAATCTTTTCACTTATGCTTAATAAAGCAATCAGTTTTATTTTAAAATTATTCGAAGAATTTAGCTGCTGCAAAACTGCTTTCTGTATAAGAATTTACGCTATACCGCAAAAGCAAAATGCACCCTTTTCAACGATACATAAAAGTTATGAAATAACTGTGCTGCAATTAATATATCAACTATGACATTTACAAGCCATCACGTATTACTTTTATTGTACTTTTAGTTGCGGTTTATTTACATATTATTGTCCTATAAGTATTAATAATTTTACATATTCTTTTATAACAGAGCGTTTAACAGCAATAACAAACAATTTAGAAATATGCTAAAGATAATTAAAATACCATAAAAAGGAATTATCAAGTTTATAATTTGTAAATATTTTATTTTTTATTTTTATTTTACATTTCCATTACGTCCGGCTGTAATGCTCGTTTGAAATGAAATGCCCAAGCAGCCCACCACTGAGGCATGCAACAAGCGGACAAATGCACATAAAAATATTTTGTATGTATTTGTAAGGGATCACCGCTAACGTTGGACATTCGCAATATCATTTGCTTTTGGCCGCAACGGCGTGCACTGTCTGATCATTTTGGCCAGGTTTGATTTTATTCTGCATTTCTTATAAAATAAGTGGTTTTCTCATTTTATCTTTATTTCTCCTTATTTGATTGTCGTTCGTTATTATTATTGTTATGCTTTTTTTAGTATTACTATAGGTCGGCATTTGCCGGTGTTATTATAAACGGCATAAAGTCAATTCAATCCCATAAAATGTTTTAATAAAAATCGCCTGTGGTGAATTTAATTGCGATTGCAATATAAATTTGTGTTTGTACATGCATTCGAGAAGTAGTGATATAAGGAACTTCAGTATAATGAATTGCAAAAGGGTGGGCGATTTTTTGTTTTTTTTTTTTAATATTATACATATGGGTCATTCCGCCAAAAAAGACACCACGTCCCTAATAACTGGAGCCTAGACCTGGCGAGCGCAGGACAAGACCACAACGTGTTCAGCCATTTATTCCTGCAGCTAGCACTTCCGCCACCTGCTGTCACTGCCGATGCCTAACTTATAAGCATGTGACGCCTGAAGGCTGTGTCCAGTTAGTATGTCCATCGTGAGCCTTAATTCTTCTCTCTTCAGAGATATAAGGCACTTTGTGAGTCTAATATCGTAGACTTTGCACATGAGCTTAGAAATTTTGTAGCCCCACCCTTCTGTCCACGCCTTTCCTGCTTGATGGATCATATGCATCTACTGCCTCCTAATGATTTCTCTCAAACGGATTGGGACGTCTATCATCGTTTCAGCGAGTGCTGCACCGTCCCTTGTAAACTGATCGGCCTTTTCATTACCTTATTTTCCTTTATGACAGGTGACCCAATATGTATGGGCCGGCCTGAGAGAATTTTTTACAATGCTTCTTTGCATTACAGAACAATTCTTGATGAAGTACTGTGTGAGATTATTGCCCTAATCGCCGCCTGACTATCAATATATATATTGACATGAGTGCAGGTTTCCACATGAAAGACGCTGCAGTTATCTGGCAGACTGTAGGACCTACTTATTTCTTGATCGACATAGTAAACAGCAGACCTCTCCCATCAATTTGAAACCATCCGTATACACGTGTATAGTATGTTCTGCCATTTCTGCAGCCTGGCACCAACATTCCGGGTCAATTGTGGCCCTCTTTCGAATATCAGCCAGTGGGCATATATTTGATTTATCAAGAATAAAATAAATATTACAGCGAAGTAGTCAGCTGAAACCCATCATCTGCTTCCAATTACTAAACAGTTCGGTATCTAGCTGATTGCTGCTGAACGAAGTAAACATCTATATAAAATTTCGTAAAAATAGCCCAACCGTCACTATGGAGTGCCCCACGAATTGCTGATTGATATGTATACAAACTTTATAGAAAATACTAGCAATTGCTGAAACAGTCTCCAATTGACTTTTAGACAAATATAAAAAGTTAGCTGTCAAACTACTTGTCAAGTTACGCAACGTTGCCCCGCCCACTACTTTTCGGTCATCATGTCATGCAAGGATAACCAACTCTGAATTTTTCGGCCATCATCAAAGAAAAAAAAAGCTCTTTCGAAAGAAAAAAGTGAAATAATAATTCGCACTAGCTTATTAAACTTTTTTGACACAAGAAGAATATTAGAGAGAGTTTGAAGTAATATATAACATTGCTGCAAATAACGGATATATAAAAACTAGTAGATAAGCTCAGAAGGATGCATGGAGAACCAAAAAGAAATAATGAAGAGGAAAATAATAACACTTGGACGACTATGACATATACTGGAAAAGCAACATATAAAAAAATACAACATTAACACAGCGTTCAAAAACACAGAAGATCAGTTTAGCAGCCACGGCGTATACAAGCTTACGTGCGGATATCAACACAGTTACATAGTACAATCAGGACGGCAAATAAGAACGAGGTTTAGAGAACGCATTAGAGATTACAAAAAAAAAAAAACACAAACATCATACCAGAGTCCAACTTCGCGAGTCACATAGTCGAAAATAAATATTCCCCAGCAAACATCAATAAAACAGTGTGAATGATATACGTGCAAAAGGCTAAAATTCGAACGTACTCGAAAACATGGAAATCTTCAAACAGAAAATATTCGAAGATAGAATAATAAACGAACAGATAAACACAATATCTGCAACAATATTTGAGTCTTTAAAACTTGTTTACAAGAAACAAAGTAATCACACAGATAGAACATCTAAACACAACACAGAAGAAACACAAAAAAATAAACGCACCAAAGCAACAAACACACAAAGAAGGTCAAACGAGTAGAATTACTGACTTTTACCTGCCTCAGACGGCCACACGAATCGATCAGTAAAAACCACCTTCGTTTCTGAATGAACACCCAGCACATACACATACACAAACATCTATTTTGACAATATTTCCTCATGTACCTACGAACTATAAATGCAAGACAAACGACAAAAACAGATTAGAAAGAAAATCGACACTGATGATGGCACAACGCCGAAACCGGTTTGTGATTACCCACTCAGCATTTAGATGATTAAATTTTTAATTTCCCTACATATAAATACAATTTGATTACTAGTTATCATACAATTGAACCAAAGAAATAATCAAATATGAATACTTTTGATGATCAAAAACTGAAAAGCATTTTTCGATCACTTTTTGGAATCAATTTTGAAGTCCTTTGATGATTAAATTTTAATATTTCATAAAAACCAACAAAAAAAATAATCAAATATGCTTACCTTTGATGATCAAAAACTGAATATACTTTTTCAATCACATTTTGGAATCCTATTTGAATCAAAGGTTTTTACTTTAGGTGATCAAAAATGTATAATCATTTTTAATTCACTTTTCTGAATCTTTTCTGACTATGTTTGTTGACTGAATAATGAATTTTATACTTGTTAAAATTTTACTTTTTATTGAAAATCTTATTTTTTTCACATACACACATTTTTTCAATCATGAAGTTCAGAAAAAATATGTATATAAAATTTTAATTATTAAGACATTCTTCAAGACAATGCAATGCAAATGCTGCTCGTGCCCGAAGATTTCCCCAACCATTTCTCCACCTTCGGCTTCGCAAAAAATACATAATAGTTGGACAATATAAAAGTTGTGAGCTATTTGACCAGGTAAGTGAAACTCTCTTGACATATGTACCTGGATATGTTTTCAACATCCCGTACCGTATCGTGTTTTAAGATGTTGACGATCATAGCTGATATTGGATGTTGTAGTCGCAGGTGTATATCGATCAAGTTTGTTTGCGAGTGACCTGTGATTTAAATAGCTCACTTCTGCATGCTTTATTTCCCTGATGAAATAAAAGTATTATGTAGTATCTTATTTTGAATGACATATGAAGAATAAATGCATCATAATCGCATTCAAAAATGATTCAAAAATCTCAACCAAAATGATTGACATATGTTCACGAATATGATCAGAAAATGACTGTGAAAAGCAGTCAAATGTTACTCTAAAACAATTAAAGCTCAATTTTACAATGATATCAAATACGAATAAAAAGCGTTTCGAAATATGAATCATAATATTCAAGAATAATCATATTTATGGTACATTTTTCTTCCGACGTTACGTAAATTTTCGAACAGAAAATGCTTTTAAATTTGAACGTTTTTAATCATCTTAGGGTATGATATTTGAATATTTTTTGATCAAAATTTTCAAAAAATGCTGGCAGCATTAATAAAAACCAAAAAATTTTTCTCATCTAATTATATAAGTTTATTCTCAGATTACAACTTAGAATTCAATGAATTTTGGCTCCAAGTTTTACTTATTCAACCGCCCATACCTCAATGGTACATTTTAGAGATCGAACAACTTAAACGGTTAGAAAACGTAATTTGTAAATATCTATATGTTGCCAATTTTTAAAGTTAAAAATAACAAAATTGATTTTAGTCATGGCTTTGAACGTATTTAGTCAACAGTTACCGCCCACTGTTTTATTCAGTAATTTACGAGTTTTTACTTTTTTATATTTAGATAAAATTTGTTGAACAGCAAATAGTACACTATGCTTCCCCACTAAGCAACCCCCTCATTTTCATCTTTGTATGAAGTAACAATATCAGCGTGTACGACAAGCGAGTGAACTCGTTTTTATAAATTTACTTCAACCCATCATATTAAGCCACTCATTTGGCGTTTGGTAACGCAATTATGACATGCTGCACCTATAAATTATGAAGCTTCAAACGCCGTATACGAACATGTACACACAAACAAATGCAAGTTTGTTTCAGTTCAATAGAGAAGGTAGGGATGAACACGGCATAACCCACGATACTAGGTACTATCTTGAGCCACCTTCCACCGAAAGACATATATTACATACTTCTTTGCTTAAAATAGAGGAGATTAAGAGAGTGTATTACAACCAAACAGTTTTTTCCCTAGGTGCTGCCATTGAGGGTGCCCTAAGAGGCTACCACTTATCTAAATGTTTCTTATGTAATTAGGGCCGTTTTCCCATGTGAACTTTAAAATTTCTCTGCCCAGAAACACAACGTCAGTTAATGGAAGTTAGAAACCAATGCAACAAAGGATAAGAAGTGAGTGTTAAGATTATGTGAGTGTTATCGATTATTAACCGAAAACGTCCTAATATATTATCGATAAGTTATCTATTTGTGTTGGAGTGTTATTAATTTGCTATTAGCATACTATCGATTTATTATCGCAAAATTATAGATTTTCATAGAAAGGTTACAGATATGTGATCAAAAAGTTGTTGATTTACCATCGCAAAGCTATCGATTTTTGTATCTGCGTGCAATCGATTTTTTATTACATATATATCGATTATTTCTCGAAAAGTTTTAGATATGGTATCACATTTATCGATTTGTTCTCGAAAAATTATCCTTTTGCTGTCGAAGTGTTACCAATTCGTTTTCGGCGTGTTATTGATTTGTTTGGAAACAGATATCCATAACCGTCAATATAAAATCGATGAAAATCGTCGTTAAGAAACCAATAAGGAGCTGATGACTTAACACTCCGATAACATAACGATAAAAAATTTTCTTAACCTCAATTGGGTATTCCAAAATGAGTATCAGACAAATGGTATTTTACTTCGTATTTCTATATATTATCTCAAAGCAGAGTTGCCACCCAACCTGATTAAAGTTTTTCTCTTTTATATTCGCTGCTATTTCGAAAATAAATTTGGTGAAACTTGCATATAGTTACCTTCCAAGATCTTTTATTTAGGACTTGCTACTTAGGATGTTTTTACAAGGTTGCCACCCGCAATTGAGCCACCCGTTACACTCGCATGTTTATTCATCGAACTTCATAAGTACTTGCTACTCATGCGGCTTTTTTACTCAGCTGAGCAGAGCTCACATAGTAACTTTGTTCGCATAACGGTAATCCGTAACGGCATAAACTAATCGAGATAGATATAGACTTCGATATATCAAAATGATCTGCGCGAAAAAAGAAATTCATTTAGCCAAGTCCGTCCGTCCGTCCGTACACACGATAACTTGATTAAATTTTGAGATATCTTAATGAAATTTGGTATGTAAGTTCCTGGGTACTCATCTCAGATCGCTATTTAACCACGCCAACTTTTTCGATATCGAAAATTTCGAAAAACCGAAAAAGTGCGATAATTCATTACCCAAGACGGATAAAGCGATGAAACTTGGTAGATGGGTTGACCTTATGACGCAGAACAGAAAATTAGTAAGATTTTGAACAATGGGCGTGGCACCGCCCACTTTTAAAAGAAGGCAATTTAAAAGTTTTGCAAGCTGTAATTTGGCAGTCGTTGAAGATATCGTGATGAAATTTAGCAGAAACGTTACTCCTGTTACTATATGTGCGCTAAATAAAAAGTAGCAAAACCGGATGACGAGCACGCCCACTTAAAAAAAAACTTTTTTTTAGTCAAATTTTAACAAAAATTTGAATAAATTTACAGTATATAAGTAAGTTATGTCAACATTCAGCTCCAGTAATGATATGGCGCAACAAAATACAAAAATAAAAGAAAATTTCAAAATGGGCGTGGCTCCTCCCTTTTTCATTTAATTTGTCTAGGATACTTTTAATGTCATAAGTCGAACACAAATTTACCAATCTTTGTGAAATTTGGTATAGTCATAGATTCTATGACGGTAACTGTTTTCTGTGAAAATGGGTGAAATCGGTTGAAGCCACGCCGAATTTTTATACACAGTCGACCGTCTGTCCGTCCTCTTGGCCGTTAACATGATAACTTGAGCAAAAATCGAGATATCTTTACTAAACTTAGTTCGCGTACTTATCTGAACTCACTTTATCTTCGTATTAAAAATGGTCGAAATCCGACTATGACCACGCCCACTTTTTCGATATCGAAAATTTCGAAAAAAAAAAAATGCCATAATTCTATACCAAATATGAAAAAAGGGATGCAATATGGTGATTGGATTGGTTTTTTGACGCAAAGTATAACTTTGGAAAAAACTTTGTAAAATGGGTGTGATACCTACCATATTAAGTAGAAGAAAATGAAAAAGTTCTGCAGGGCGAAATCGAAAGACCTTGGAATCATGGCAGGAAAACTGTTTGTAGTATTACACATATAAATAAATTAGTGGTACCCGAGAGATTATGTTCTGGGTCGATATCTCGAAGACGCCTTCACGTATACAACTAAGGGCCACCCCTTTTAAAACCTCTTTAATACCTTTAATTTGCTACCCATATCGTACAAATACATTATAGAGTCACCCCCAGTCCACCTTTATGGCGATATCTCGAAAAGGCGTCCGCCTGTAGAGCTATGGCCCACTCCCTTCTAAAATACTCTTTAATACCTTCCATTTGAAACCCATTTCATAAAAACACATTCCAGGGTTACCCTAGGTTCATTTTCTTTTATGGTTATTTTCCCTTATTTTGTATCCAAAGATCTCAGCTGAGTATGTAATGTTCGGTTACATCCGAACCTAGCCTTCCTTACTTGTTTTATTTTAATGAAGTCTACCAAAATGAGAAACAGACGAAAGTTATTTTACGTCGTATTTCTATAGAGGTAGGATAGGATAGGTTAGGTGGTAGCTGCCCTGATAAGGATAGCTCACTTGGACAACACGAAGGTCCGTTGTGATACCAAATATCCAAAAAATAACGGTGACTTAGATCTAGCTACTTAGAGATTCGTTGGGTAGCAACGATAAAGCTCCGAATGATACCGATCTCAACTTTGGATATATCCTCGGAAGATCCAAGTGAGTCGCGACCGAAGTACTTTCGCCTAGTTCTGGCAAAAGCTGGACAATCAAGCATAAAGTGATTTGGTGATTCCACCTCATCATCCTCCATACAGCTGCAACAGGATGGAGTTTCCAGTATATTGAGACGTACCGCATGGATACCCATGGGACAGTGCCCTGTCAAAACCCCAATGACCATGAGCCTTAGTGAACCCAATTATTTCAGCAGACCTCCTGCCATCCACTTTTGGCCAGAAATATCTTGCTACCCTGCAAGACGTGGTATCCGCCCAACGTTTGCTGAGCTGATTCGAGGCCCAGCTATGGAGGAGCAATCCACAGGTGGCCAGCGGGATCCCGAAATCCCTACAGCCATCTTCACCCGGTACAGTTGTACCGATGCGGGCTAAGAGATCCGCTTGACAGTTACCGGGGATATCACTATGGCCCGGGACCCAGATAATCTTAATTGTAAAATAATTCGATGCAATCGCAAGCGAGGTCAGGCACTCCCAGACCACCCTCGATCGCACTGTAGTTGACCTCAAGGCCTTGATAGCCGCTTGGCTATCAGAGTAGATGTTAAATTCCCTAACCGTGGTAGCACTGGATCCAACTTCCACCGCATCCTTAATCGCAGCAATTTCCGCTTGGAATACACTGCAGTGATCAGCCAACTTAAACTTACGGCTTAAATTTAGCTCTTGACAAAAGACCCCCCCACCAACCTTTCCATCCAGCTTTGACCCATCCGTGAACAAGTTAACCGGTCCCAGAGGTATCTCGAAGTAGAGATGCCACCTAACCATTTTTCCTTTGCACATATATACTAAATTCAAAATAATTTTGGATAACATTTTTTATATACATAGCTCGTACGATTCATGCTAACACGTTTTCCACCCGTTAGATATCAAACAAATGATACTTCATATAGCTTTTTAAATAAAAGTACTATTGCGTAGGGGTGCCACCTTACCGTAGTTATATATTTGGTAAATTTTATAACGTGAAAATTCAGGATTTCTGTAGCAAAGTTAAGTCACGGCACGTAAAGCTTGGTCACCGGAGCACTCATAAGTGGATCTTAAGGCCTAAAAAATAATTTAAAAAAAATTGTAAATTAAACGGCTTTTTTGAAAACAATACTTGCATTAAGTAATGATAATACTAATATAAAATAAATAAATGTAAGGCGCGATAACATCCGAAGAGATCTAAAACCGAGCTTCTCTTCCAATTTGCGTCGTGCTCCTATTGATTTTCCCTAAAAATCGGCCGGACGGGACCTACATGTTTTATGCCGACTACGAACGGCATCTGCAAGGCAGATGAGTTTTCACTGAGAGCTTTTCATGGCAGAAATACACCCGGAGCGCTTGCCAAACACTGCCGAGGGGCGATCCCGCTTAGAAAAATTTTCTTCTAATTGAAAAATCTTATTTCAAAATTTTGATATTGCTTTGCCCGGGGTGTGAACCCAGGGCATACGGTGTGGTAGGCGGAGCACGCTGCTATCACACCACGGTGGCCACGGTAAATAATTAGGTAGGTCCTAGGTACTAGTCATCACACTCCTCATCAATCTAGGGCGTTGATCAGATAATTAAATAAAAGCAAGGGACGCGTTAAATTTCTGTGAATAGTCGTAAGTAATACCAACTGAACCTTAATCAGGTTATGCCACGTCTCATATTTTTAGAAATTTTACGCATCCAACGCTTTTATTTAATTGTCTGATCAAAGCCCTAGATTGGTGAGGAGTGTGATGACTAGTACCTAGGACCTACCTAATTATTTTCATGCTTTTAGTATCATTATTACTTAATGTAGGTATTGTTTTCAATAAAATCGCCACGTATGCTTGTCCCTCCTCGAACTCCAAAGTATTTTAAGTCACTTCTAGATACAGTCCGGATCTAATATTTGCTCCAAATATGAGCCAAATCGGACCACAAATACATGTATTTTTAATACCTCGATCCTTGCCGCACATAGCGAGATTTTTTTCATAAAGCGATTTCTATTTCTGTTTATGATATGTGTCCAAATACGAGCCTAATCGGAGCACAAATACGATTTTTTTAATTATCTCGATACCTGCGCCACCTAGTGGTGATTTTTTTCATAGGTCGCTTGCTATTCATGTATATATTACGTGTTCCAAATAAGAGCCAAATCGGACGACAAATTCGATTCTTTGAAATATTTCGATCCATGCGCCATGTGAGTTTTTTTTCTTATTATTGCATCGTCATCGGGTTCTATATATAACTATATTCTGAGTTTCAAGTTTAAGCTACAAGGGAACTTGCTTAAATTTTAATTACAAAATTCGTTAACAAAGCTGTACAGAGTCAAGCTAAATTAAACCGTTTAAAAATTCTAAAATTTTGCAACTATTCATAGATGTAATATATGCAATATACAAATGGGATATCGGGATGGACGGGACCTGGATCTTAAAATTTATGTCGGGATTGAATGTTTAGTCACGCGTTCATCTTTAGTATGAGCCTACATATGTATATGTCGACAACGATAATATGCGCGACCATGCTATGTTGATTTAATTTTTTGCTCTGGTATTTATTGCAATAACAAAACAAAATCACCGATCATTCCAACAACTGATCGCAATTTAAATTTCATGCTGCGCGGCATGCCACTTGCCAACAAATAGATACTCACGAATATTCCAACGTATCTATCTGGTTGTCTATACATATCTACATATCGCATCACATACCTTTTACAAGTTTCTGGAATTCTAATTCACGCTAATCCACCCACTTCTGCAGGCTATTTGCATGTAATCAAGCCAAGCTTAACGATTTTGTTCGGCAGCGTTCAACTTAACTGATATGAATTGTGTCGAACTGCAGTATGCTGAGGTGGATGTGGATGTGGCTCTGATCTGTTGGTATAATGCAATTATGCTACTAAGGCCTGGTTTTTCAGTACAAGTTTAACTCAGTTTGTCAGTTAAACTACGCTAAAAATTATTCTGCAGTTTTTCATTCAACTTTAACTGAAGTTTAAGCTGAGCTTAAGAGGCCGATCTAGCAGGGTTAAACTCTAGTTAACCTCTCATTTATTTGCGTTCGTTCGAAATGGCGTCGAATATACCCAACAAGCATTTGGGCTTGAGTATCATTGGAGCTCATGTTGATAAGTAGGCATACTTCTAAAATCTCAAGAATTGTTTCTAACCAGTGGCTCAACTCGAGAATCATAGAGTACTCAGCAAAAGCGGGAATTTTTTATAAAGCAAAAAATGTTATTACTTAAGTTGAAAAAATGGACTCAAATGTAAGATTCCTTACTACAGTATTTTCACGAAAATAAAATGAAATCACATAATTTAAAAAATAAATAAATGTGAGGCGCGATAACCTCCGAAGAGATTTTAGGCCGAGCTTCTCTTCCAATTTGCGTCGTGCTCCTTTTAATTTTTCCTACAAATTGGCGGGACGGGACCTACTTGTTTTATTCCGACTCCCAACGACATCTGCAAGGCAGGTGAGTTTTCACTGATAGCTTTTCATGGCAGAAATGCATTCGGAGTGCTTACCAAACACTGCCGAGGGGCGACCCCGCTTAGAAAAATTTTCTACTAATTGAAAAACCTGCGTGAACCCAGGATCTTCGATGTGGTAGGCAGAGCACGATACAATCACACCACGGTGGCCGTCTATATAATTTATTTTTGATAAATTACGCTTCATTGCTGCTATCAAGCTCGTGTTGATTTCTCACAATAAACAGCTGTTGGTTTTGTGGTACCACCTTGGAGATTTTATTCAACCCCATCTCAACTCGATATGCAATGTAGGATATCAACTGGAGAAATGTATTGAATATTTATTTGAGGACTGTACATTTCTCAAAATTTCTCGAAATTAGGATAATAATTGGAAAATATTAATGACTTTGGAGATCGAATCGAAAACTTTTAATTTTACAAAATTTCTCAAAGGTCGGATTGCAGAATGAAGTTGAATATCAACTCGAGAACTATCTGGTTTAAAAATTATTAAATAATGGTGTTGGATATCACTTCCGGAACTAGATATATATTTCGCTGGCGAATTTTTTTCCATGTTTGTTGGGTAAACAAAATCCAGCTGTTGCCGTATCTACAAATTACCTGGAAATGAAAAAACCAATGTTGCCGCACAAAACAGCATACCCCAAGGGCGGCCTTAAAATGAGACTGAAAAACTGCTGTTTAACTAGAGTTTAAATTTGACTAGAGTTTAAGCTTAGCTTAACCAACTATTGAAAAACCGGGCCTAAGCCACAAATTGTGGCATGCCTCGTACTATGCCTTGATACATATGTATGTATGTATATGCATCTTTCGGCTTTTCTTAGTTTGGCTGCGTGTTGTAATTTGCATATGAATTTGTGTTGTTAATGGATTTGTTGTTGTTTTGTTTTCTTGCTGTGCTATTACAGTTGTTATTATTATTATTACAAGTACAAGTTTTGTCGCTATACATGCCAATATATTGCTGGTTGCATCGTTGTTTTTATACTCAGTTGAGCAGAGCTCACAGAGTATATTAACTTTGATTGGATAACGGTTGGATGTACAGGTATAAAGGAATCGAGATAGATATAAAGGGTCCATATATCAAAATCATCAGTATCGAAAAAAAATTCGATTGAGCCATGTCCGTCCGTCCGCTAACACGATAACTTGAGTCAATTTTGAGGTATCTTGATAAAATTTGGTATGTAGGTTCCTGGGCACTCATCTCAGATCGCTATTTAAAATGAACGAAATCGGACAACACCCACGCCCACTTTTTCGATATCGAAAATTTCGAAAAATTGAAAAAGTGCGATAATTCATTACCAAATACGGATAAAGCGATGAAACTTGGTAGGTGAGTTGAACTTATGACGCAGAATAGAAAACTAGTAAAATTTTGGACAATGGGCGTGGCACCGCCCACTTTTAAAAGAAGGTAATTTAGCTGTAATTTGGCAGTCGTTGAAGATATCATGATGAAATTTGGCAGGAACGTTACTCTTATTACTATATGTATGCTTAATAAAAATTTGCAAAATCGGAAAACGACCACGCCCACTTTTAAAAAAAAATTTGTTTGAGTAAAATATTAAAAGAAAAGTTAATATCTTTACAGTATATAAGTAATTTATGTCAACATTCAACTCCAGTAATGATATGGTGCAACAAAATACAAAAATAAAAGACATTTTCAATATGGGCCTGGCTCCGCCGTTTTTCATTTAATTTGTCTAGGATACTTTTAATGCCATATGTCGAAAAAAACATTACCAATCCTTGTGAAATTTGGTAGAGGCTTAGATTCTAGAACGATAATTGTTTTCTGTGAAAAAGGCGAAATCGGTTGAAGCCACGCCCAGTTTTTATACACAGTCGACCGTCTGTCTTCCGCATATTATAGAGTCACCCCTGGTCCACCTTTATGGCGATATCTCGAAAAGGCGTCCTCCTATAGAACTAAGGCCCACTCCCTTTTAAAATACTTATTATCACCTTTCGTTTGATACCCATATCGTACAAACAAATTCTAGAGTCAGCCCTGGTCCACCTTTATGGCGATATCTCGAAAAGGCGTCCACCCATAGAACTAAGGCCCACTCCGTTTTAAAATACTCATCAACACCTTTCGTTTAATACCCATATCGTACAAACAAATTCAAGAGTCACCCCTGGTCCACCTTTATGACGATATCTCGAAAAGGCGTCCACCTATAGAACTTAGGCCCTCTCCCTTTTAAAATACTCATTAACACCTTTCATTTGATACGCATATCGTACAAACAAATTATAGAGTCAGCCCTGGTCCACCATTATTCCGATATCCCTAAATGGCGTCCATCTATAGAACTATGGCCCACTCCCTCTTAAAATACTCTTTAATACCTTCCATTTGATAACCATGTCGTACAAACACATTCCAGGGTTACCCTAGGTTCATTTTTCTACATGGTTATTTTCCCTTATTTTGTCTCCATAGCTCTCAACTGAGTATGTAATGTTCGGTTACACCCGAACTTAGCCTTCCTCACTTGTTGTTGTTACTTTGTTGCTGTTTTTGACTTTGTGTCACAAATTTGTAAAAACATGCAAAGAAGTTCACTGTTGATTATGTATGCTACATAATGTGCTATTCACGATCTTAGTATGTGGGAGTCCAGTATGTGTTGTTGTTATTTTATTAATATTGTTTATATTGCTATAATTACTCACTGTTATTATGACTGATGTTGTATACATAAAAGGTAGCAGTATTATAATTATTTTTAGAAGAAGTACTGCTTTCTGCATGAGCTAATTGGCCTGAACACTAGACTTGGGAAGGAGAGGCTGATAGAAAAGTGCAGACAGCATAATAGGTATGTACATGGACCACTCGGATCCCTCATCCCAAAGACAATAAAGGAATCGGGGCTGACATATGCGTTTTATCATAACAATTGTTACTTTCCGCGCGCTTTCAAAAATTCCAAAAATAACTGTTATTTTACGAGCAAAACAAAAACTCAAAAATAACTGTTTTTTTCAAGCGAAAAGCAAAGAAAAATATATCAACCCAGTTACTCCATAAAAGTTACTTAGAGTAGCAAATCGAATGCCAACGTATAAATGTAGACTGTATGCTACCAACCGTCTCTGAACTGCTACATGGTCGCTGACATCACCGATTTGGACAGGGAAAGTTAGATGATAACATTCCCTTAAAGGTTTCAGGGCATATGGTAATAGGTGAGAATGAAAAATTGGATGAGCTTGCTCCGTAGACGTCCCAGTTAGATTGTTCAAGGTTAAGAGAAGGCGAGAGTTGCACGTGATTGGGCAAGAGGGGAAGGCGTAAACCCAAGTGTTGTACTGTAAAGTGCTAAAGATCAGTGTGTGTCAGCACTGAGGCGAATCATTGACAGAAGCCCACTGAGCGATAGGAGGGCATGCCGTATTGGAAAATCCCATCAACTCCAAGCATAAATGTTACCACCAGCCTGATACGTCAATCTACCACCTAAGACACAGGTAGATAACCCTTTTTATACCAAGAAGACACTGACGCCACTCTATTATATGTTAGTGACTCAATACGGAAATATCTAGCATAGAAGAACAACATCCAACCTAGACTTACTAAATGAAACACAGCTCAATCTTCTTTCTGGTAGTTGGGTATTACACAATAAGGTCCAAGATTAAAATAGATCTCTTTCCTAACCTGGCAGAATGAACGATCCTGGGAATGGATCATCCTTTGGAAGATAGACGTTGGAGCTTGATCTTTGACATGGTTAATTCGGCATTGATTATAGAGCTTGTGGATTTATGGAGTAGGAGCCTACGGCAAAATTCCGAGAACGTTAACAGGCTTAGAATATTTCCACAGACCCAAATGTTCGAAGAGGCAAACAATTTTTCAAAAGGCAGTTCAGCTCTTACCAGAAGGATTCAAATCCGGTAAAGGATTGCCTACATCTGCAACACTCCCCGAAAGTTTCGAGGGAGGTTTTTTTGCTAAAAACAATAGCAACAACATAATGGAAATTCGTTTTGAAATTACTTCGTTTGTTGTATGTAAACAATTACACTTGGTTGGGTCAGTAATTAACTCACATAGGATGGAACCTCTAAATAACTCACAATTGATGAGGATGTATTATTGCCGTTGGTGGCTGTGACCACAATTGGTGAAACCGATGGGTGCCTGAAAGTCGATTGATGCGTTGAATTATCGTCTTTGATACATAACGCAATAATTGATGGTGACGGACCTAGGAAAAGTCTTCGAAGTTACGAGAAAAACACACTATCTAGTCACTTCCTCCCATCAGGAAAATTCACCCGCTCTCCTACTGTCACTTTGTACACCGGGCACGCCTAAATGTCCTGCCGCTGAAGGCCGCAAAAGTGGCTAATAGGCGTGGATAAGCGCTGTCGTGAATACGGAAGAGACTTAAAGACCCTGACCCACGTAACTGACTATTGTACTCTCTACTATTCGGCTCCAAAGCGACACCACAACAACGACCAAGACAGACTGGTTAAAGCGCTGAGGATCATAAGGGTAAATTGAGCTGTAGAGGTACTGCTGGCTGTCTAAGACCTGACATCGTGGTACGTGTCGGAGTTAGTAGACGCATTATCCTGATCGACTTAGCCTTTCCATTTGAGTTTAGAGTGGAATCCTTCAAGGGGCTCGGCCGCATAAGCTTGAAAAATACCAGCAGCTGACCACCTAACGGCGCTTGACTTCGAAGTCAAGGTGGAATCCTCCACATTACGCGATACTATGCGAGCCTGATAAGAAGATTAACGCTGAGCAAAACCATCCACAGGTACCGGGACATACACGTAGAACACGTAAGCGGCACCAGATAATTCCGCGCCACTTGCACATAAAAAACCTGCATTCGTAAGATGTAATCACTCAATATTTAGTTGTTTCCTGTCAGGATTGTTATTGACTACCTGTTGTGAATAGTAAATGTCTAACGTCATTGTGAAAGAAAATAAATTTTTTATTAGCAACGCTCTTATCTTCACTAATTAGTGCAATTCCTCTTATTTGCAACCTTCTACTAACGTTCGTATCGCTAAACTGTTGAACAAATAACTCCAATATTCAATAATGCAAAATTGTTTTTATTAAACTACTTTGAAAATACTTCACAATAACACTAAAGGGCCCATTACTCATACTTAGCATAGACTTGACTTGACTTGAGAACCGTCACTTACAGTTCTGTTAAAAGAACATTGCATATTACTGATTAATCAAAACTTGGCAAGACTTAACTTGACTTAGAGGTCTGTTGAAATTTCATTTGCTATGTAAGATTTAAGTGACGTTTACATTTTGAGATGCCATTTGTTTGTTTCCATTTCATTTAAAAATTTTGTCATACAAATTGACATTTATTTAAAAATAAATTTCAAAGCTGATTATGATGCCAGATTGTATGTGCTAAGTGGAGTATAATCGTGGTTAAGTTGCCAAGTTTACGCCAAGTCAAGTCAAGTCTATGCTAAGTATCAGTAATGGGCCCTTTATACTTCGCAAATGATAGCGTGCTTAAATCCAACTGATTGCTGCTTACTCAGCTTTCGCTCCTTTTATACTCTCAGCTGTCTCGTTCGCATATTTCTAGGCATTTCTTCTTCTAGAATTTACTACTTGGTTCCCAGCTATAAACTACAGATGCAAGTTTATAACCTCTCGCATGTATATGTGAGTAATGGTGAATGCATACTTTTGTGAGTATCTCAGATATATGCATGTGTTTGTGCGTATCTCTCCGCTGCTTGTATGTAAAGATGTGTAGACATAATGATTGATTTGTTTATGTCGATACAAGTGACTGCTTAGTATCGGCTTAGAGATGATAGTATCCCTTAGTGTTGCTAATATTCGTCACACTGCCCTCCACCTAAGTTTGATCGTCCCGATCCGACAAGATCTAATCGCTGCTAGCATCTCCAAATGAACCACCTTTCGTGGTTTCCCAATGGTTTGTATGCGGTAGATTGCATCACTGATCTTTTTCACAACTTTTTACGGGCCTTCCAACTACACCAAAATTTGGATGGAACACCATTCCGCCGGTGAGGGTTGTATAGCAGTACCAAATCTCCCTCCCGGAAACCTTCCGAATTATTGTTCTTGTCGTACCTGTGATTCATCCTTTTACTCATTATCCAGATTCGTTCCCTCACACTCTGTTGTTTGGCCAATGAACTACTTCGTAGAGCTTGCGCTTGACGGATTGGCTTCGCATAATCAATATCGTTTCCACGTTTCACTACAGTAGTGCGCCGTGGCTTGAAACTACCCTCGCATTATTTCTGGGAAATTCTTTCCTTCGTTTTTGTGAGTCCATTTAGTTTTGTCAATGCCAGTGTTTCTCTCGCTGGTACTTTTGATTTCGATTTATTTGGCCCATTCGATCCATCAATTTTTGCTCGATCTACTGCCTTTGACTTTGTGGGTTTTGTTGAGTCTTCTCCACCAGTGCTCGATTACTGCTAAACCCTTTCTCCAAACTGAAGTTAAGTGGTACATTCTTGTTCCTATAACGCATAATTCTTCTCGGCATATCGATCCTGATGTCAACAATCTCCGCCACAACGATTTTGTGTAGAATCATGACCTTCCCAATTAAGACTTCACAGATCACTTATCCCCGGACTTGGTTATACTCACCAGTGACCATACGCAGCCTTGCTCCAGGTAATGGCTTTACTCTCCTGTTGACCAAATCATATCGGATCAAGGAATGAGACGTGCCCGTATCAGTCTATGTGAGGTCTTCGTGGACCGGCCAGCTCAACCTACCTACCTACAGTCAGTACACGTTCTTTGCCATCCACAATTTGAGAGATAGATATCACAGGACATTCAATAGCTGGGCAAGTTTTCGATCTTTACATCTGACTCGCTCTTGCTTATCTCCTCCAGCTTTACGTTCACGACCAGCCAAGTTGGAACTACCAGGATTGGTGCTGCAATGACGAGCAATGTGACCTGGGTTACCGCACTTGAAACACTTCATAACTCCGTCATTTTTCTGTTGTGATTCCTTCAGCGCCTCCAAAATTGTGTTCACCCAGTCTGGCCTTTCCTCTTCCACACGGCATGCTTTGAAAACTGGCTTACACAGAAGCGACGCTGTTTCCTGAATCAGAGCATGTGATACCGTTTCTGCGAATGTAGGTTTTGGGTTTGCGTATGTAGCTCGCTTCGTTTCCACGTCCCGTATGCAATTTATAAAGCTCTGGATTTTTACCCTCTCGGTAGATTCCACAGGTGCGTCCACAATTGCTAGATGGGCCAGCCTTTCGACATCCAACCCAAACTGCTGCAAAGTCTCATTCGCTTTTTGGTAGCGGTTTTGCAACTCTATTTGGTATATCTGCTTTCTGTGTTCGCTTCCGTATCGCCTTTGTAGAGCGCTCATCAATGTTTCGTAGTTGTTGCGTAGTAGGATTTCAGCAGCAGTTCCTTTCAATACCACGAATAGTGCAGCAACTTTATCTTCAGCACTCCAGTTGTTCACTGCTGCGGTCTTCTCAAACTGAATCTTAAAGACCTGGAAAGGAACAGAACCGTCAAAAGATGGAGTTTTTACCTTTGTATTACTCGATAAAGCAGCCGGGCGATTAAGTTGCAACTCCTGGATACGTTCTCTCAAAGCATCCACCTCGGCCTCGATTTTTTCCTCTTGTATTGTTATACGAGTCTCTTGTTCTTTCAGTTGTGTTTCCATCTTTGATGTTATGCGTGTCTCCTACGATTCCAGTTGAGTTGCCATAAATGTCTTCTGTTCTGCCAGTTGAGATGATATTTGCGACGACATTTCTGAAATGCTTGCCTCCTGTGCTTCCATCCTGGATGTTACTGTCGATGTTTGAGCAGATATTGCAGCCAAAATCGTATTATAGTCTGTGCTCGTTACTGTCTGCGATGTTTCGTTTTTCTCTTCAATTTTTGTTGTTGTCTCGTCCCCATCAGGATGAAAGACATCATCGTCCACACTAATTCCTTCCGACTCCATAGCGTCTCGTAGCCGTGCTTGAACTTCGATCTTATTGCCAGTTGTATTCAATCCACGGTTCTCCAACTCCTTTTTCAGTTGCTGAATCCTTAATCCACTTAACTTTGCCATGCCCAAGTTATATTCGAAATCTTCAAAATTTATTCAACAATTCCTCTTCTGACACCAATTGTAACAAATTTAAGGAAATTCCGCTTATTTGCATTCTTCTACTAACGTTCGTATCGCTAAACTGTTGAATAAATAACTCCAATATTCAATAACGCAAAATGGTTTTTATTAGACTACTTTGAAAATACTTCACAGTAACACTTATACTTCGCAACTGATAGCTTGCTTAAATCAAACTGATTGCTGCTTACTCAGCTTTCGCTCCTTTTGTACTCTCTGCTGTCTCGTTCGCATACTTCTAGGCTTTCTTCTTCTAGAATTTAATACTTGGTTCCCAGCTGTAAACTACAGATGCACGTTTATAGCCTGTCGCATAGCCATATGCGCGTGTATATGTGAGTAATGATGACTGCATACTTTTGTGAGTATCTCAGATATATGCATGTGTTTGTGCGTATCTCTCCGCTGCACCGACATAATGATTGATTAAAAAAAAAAAATAAATAAATGTAAGGCGCGATAACCTCCGAAGAGATCTAAGGCCGAGCTTCTCTTCCAATTTGCGTCGTGCTCCTCTTGATTTTTCCCTACAAATTGGCCGGACGGGACCTACATGTTTTATGCCGACTCCGAACGGCATCTGCAAGGCAGATGAGTTTTCACTGAGAGCTTTTCATGGCAGAAATACAATCGGAGTGCTTGCCAGACACTGCCGAGGGGCGACCCCGCTTAGAAAAATTTTCTTCTAATTGAAAAATCTTATTTCTAAAATTTTGATGTTGCTTTGCCCGGGAGTTGAACCCAGGGCATACGGTGTGATAGGCGGAGCACGCTACCATCACACCACGGTGACCGCCATTGATTGATTAGTTTATGTAAAAACAAGCGACTGCTTAGTTGTCATAATTGAATCGGATCCATAATCTCAAATATCAAACTTCCCCATTGACTAAAAGTTTTCTTGACTTATCAAGCGACCATGGCGGAACCATACAAGGTGACAGCATGGTGGCATACCTACAAACATAAATAAACGTTCCATGTACTTAGTTTTTGTAAATTCGATGGACTAATTTCAAAATCGTACTGCGCCGGAAGTTGACGTATCAAATCAAATAAAAAGGTACAAATCAGCTGTCCAGTGCTGCCACCTTGTATAGTTCCACCATGCAAGCGACTCAAAGCCATTAAATTACATTGACACCAATTAATATGTATTTTTAAATATTCATGTCACATAAGAGATATTCGCATGTTGACATCTTACTCTCACAACAGTAAATATTGTTTTGACTCCGGTGTTAACTTGTGTGTCTGATCTATTTAGCACCTCTATGCGTTGTGGTTATTCTAGACACAATGAGTATAAACAAATTGTTAGCAAGTCTAACTATTGAAACATTGTAGGTATGTGGTATAATTGTGCAAGTATTTAGAGAATGCAAATTCATATACGGAACGACAATAAATGGGATGACGGTATCGATGATTTATTACAAATGAATACAAACAAGCTTTTTCAAATAAGCTGGCATATATGCGTTCAAATCTTCAAGTCTAGGTGTAATAAAACATGTTTTTACATATTTGAGCAGGCATTAACCGCTTAGAAAATAATCACCTTTCACTATTTTAATGGAAAATTATTACTTAAATCGTATACAGACAGAGAGTGTTTGTAGACCTCAATAGAGAATATCTTCGTCGAATTTTAATCGCTTAGAAACGATACCAACATGTTAATGTTCATCAATTTATTATCGAAAGAGAATTACTATCGTCGAGTGACGGGTTCCAAATGTGTCACCGATTTTATATTAAAGTTTAATCGATATCAGTTTCATAACAAACCGCTGAAAAGTCGATAACACATCGATTACCCTCCGATAACTAATTGGTAACACTCAAAAAAGAAATCGATAACCCTTCTATATAAAATCGATAACTTTTCGATAACAGATCGGTATCTTTCTGGTAACATCGATAATTTTTCGATTTCGAAATGAGAAATGTTCGATAACAAATCGATAACTTTTTTCATATCGAGAATTTTTCTATAAATAATCGATAACTTTTATATAAACAATATATGATTATTCGATAGTAAGTCGATATATTTTCGGTAACAAACTGATAATTCGTCGATAAGAAATCGATAACAAATCAATAACTCATCGATAACATACCGTTAACAGTTGGGTAAGAAATTGATACATAGATAGATAGATAGCTTGTTGTGAGACCATGCAGTGGAACAGGTTTATTATGCCCTGAATCTCCTCGAAACACCTCGTTCAAATCAAGTTTCCTCAGGAAATCCAGAGTCGGGCTTTCGAAAAGGATGTTTTCTGTAGTTCGTCCGGGCTGTCGAAAAACCGGCAGAGGCTATTCGATCATATACGCGGTTTGTGCATGTGGCTTTTTATTTTGCAGTAATATGTGAGAATGCCTGTTAAATTTGTTGTTTTTTGGGAGGTTAATCATAAATTTATAACACTTTGTGTTGTATCCTCCAATTAGTGCCATAGCCCGCTACAGTGCTGGATGTCACGTCAGTGATGTTCTCTGTGACCCAATCGCAATAATGAGCTCTAGACGTTTTGGCCTTTCGGCCGCTGCCTTCCTGGTCAGCCCTTCCGCTTGCTCGTTTCCATTCACTTCTCTGTGGTGCGGCACCCAAGCTCTTAAATTATTCAGTATCTCCACGCACTCAAGGTCTGTTCATGATCTAATCCATGGATTTGCACTGCATGACACAGTCGTGCTCCAATTGAATTTTTGAAGATCTATGATCGAATTTCAAATGAAGATATTGCCCTGAGCGCGAGTTGACTGTCACATAGTGTATCCTCGTTCCAGGTTGTTCTCTGCATACCAGCTTATGGCGATAACGTCGGATTGGAAAATACTCAGATGTTTTGGAGTCACATGGACATTTTGTTCTAAGGCCAAAGATTCCCGATACTTCGGGACATCGGTGTACTATATATATGAGAGTGTGATCCTGGTGGGACGCTTCTATTTTGGAAGTGTTTTACGTACCTTTCTTCCACAGATCTATTCTGAAAAACTTTTCAAACCGAATCATCTTCCTGGTATCATTCCTGGAAAGCTGGGTGATTGGAATTTTTTTTTAGCCTCTCTATACTCCTGCATCTCTCATCTCTGCCAAATTTATCTTTAGCAATGTTCACCAAAGTGCTCATGGCTGCCTTTGGTGACCTTTGATAACACGCCGCCCGGTTCGAGACATTAGCTAAACTAGTAGGGGTTTCTAACGCACTAGAAGCGCATCCGTACAGAACTCAACATGTTCTCTGTGTGGATGTATTCTACGCATAGAGTTATGTTGTTGCGCATTGTTGAGTAAATTCAGCGTTGCATGCTGCCACTTGAAACCGCACAATTGTGGTGGCCACTATCCGCCAACAAGTAACCTAACTGAAGTTGAAGAAATAAGGGGGGTTATATTTACAAAGTATATAGCTTGCACTTGCCAGTATGATTTTCCTGTTCACGTGCCAATTTACCTGTCAACTCTTGGCCAATTAGCATTTCAACTACAGTTTTACAAGTTGGCGTAATTTACTAAAGGATGGCTTTTGTTAAGTGATGCGTATGCGTAACTGTACCCATCTACAACTAAAAATCGTAAAGGTCCTCTGTTGCACATTTGCTTACAATTGCTTAGAGCTTGTCGATATGCTTACATTGCATTGAAAATTGTAATCAGATGGAAAAAATGCAAATCTTGTTTAGAATCTTGCGATCTCATACCCGAGTGCGTACACGGGTCAATTCAAGCGAACTTTCTATAAATTTTTGCCCATCGCAACAAGATGTTGAATCAACTGCGCACAAATCTTTGATTCGTAATTGACCGTTTTAGTAGTCAAATAAACAAAAAAGTTGTTTCATTATATTTTACCCATGGTTTTGTTAAATTGACAATTATTACTGTCGCTCTAAGAATACCAATCAAAACTGTTAGTATGAAAGGGATTTCTGTTCTTTTGAAATTACCAGTGCAAACTGTTAAATTAGCAGATTTAATGTTAAGAAGAGACTAACAGTGAAAGCCTTAGAAATACAGAGATTTTTGTTCATTCGAATAACCAACTGTTAAATTAACAGGGTGTATTGTCGAAATGAAACTACCTGTGAAACCTATTGAAATAACAGATATTTATGTTTTTTTTAGATTAATAGCGTAAACTTTTACATCAACAGAGTTTTCTGTTCATATGACATTAATACCTGCGGAAAAAAAGCCGGATAAATATATATTTAAACTTACGTAGTTTTTTTATTTGTATAAATTACACATAAGTACATTTCGTTTGTAATGATTTTATTCAGGGCCGGATTAACCCTCAACGGAGCCCTAGGCAACCATCAATTTTGGGGCCCTTATACACGTCCGTTCCCTTCTTTTCTCCTTTAAAAAATACAAACTTATATCTTTCATAAAAATTTTATTGTCACAATGTAGTAATATATTCACTACTATATACATTTTAAACATGTCGTTTTCTACATTTTGTTTCGCCAAATCCATCAATTATATCATCAAAATTGATTTTGTTCAATAAATCTGACTCAATGCAAAGTATACCTAACATCTCGAGTCACCCTTGTCGCGTTGTAGCCCTTTCAGCAGCTTTGATTAATTTTAATTGCGAGAAGGGTCGTTCGGCAGAATAATTTGTGATCATTAATCTTTAAAAAAATCCGAAGAGCTATTTCTGTGCTAGGAAATATATCGGCTAATTGATCTTCCATTAGAATCTTATACAAATGACGATGAGTTTGTTGTGCATCAGTGTATCTGGAGTTCACGTAACTTTGGAATTGTTTCATTTACATAAAAAATCTCTAGACTAAAAACTAGCTAAGTTATTTATAGCTTCGTGGAGGTCTCCATCACTTAGAGAAAAGAAACTTCCATATACACTTCCGCACGTCGTCTGATTTCACTGTGAAGATTGTCGATGATATCGAGGAAACCTTTTGTCCTAAAAACATAGCGAGGCGAAAATTCTACTTCTGGAGCATTTCCGGCATTAGGTTGGTTTTTTCTACGACGAGTACGTTTTATGATTGCTGCATAACCTACACCAGGTAATAATTGTTTTGTTTTTTCCTCGAAATCATTGAACTTTTCACGGAATGAAACTAAACTCTCTTCTAATAATCCGTGCAAAACACCACACGTTTGCAAATCTGCTTTTTCACTTTGCAATGACTTACTCACTGAACGCATAGCAATCCAAATAGAGTTCCATAAAATCAAAATTAAACCAAATTCGGATTTTTGCATTTTATTCGCGATACACGTCGCCTCATAACGAGTATCTACAATTTTATTTGTTATGAAAGATTCGCAAATCGATAAATTGCAATAAATGCAGAATAAAGCTATGCGATTCATCTTAAACAAACGTTATGATACTCCAATAAAAGATATGCTACTTAGTTTAAATTGGATGAGCGTGAAGCAACAAATATTTTTCTTTACGATGAAGTTTATATACAATATAAAAACCGGAAATTTACCTGAATACTTAAGAGCAAATATTAGAGTTAATTATGATGTCCATGGAAGAAATACAAGACAAAGAAATGATTTCTAATTACCTAATTATAAAACAGAATCTGAACAGAATAGTCTTTTTTACAAAGGTTTAAAATGCTTCAATGAACTACCTGAATACATAAAAAATAGTGATAATAAATTGTTTAAAAAAAGGTTATACACTTACGTCAAATCTATGAGGATAAAATAAATACTAAGATCTGAGCTGGTTTGTGATAGGTATTCCTAATTTAATTGCCTAATTCTAAAATTACAAATTTCCTCGTTTATATATATATATATATATACATATATCTATTTAAACTGATGTACCTATTGTTAAACTACTTTACCTATTGTTAATTAATGCAATAATTTTTTTTTTTTTTTCAATTGTATAAGCTAGGCTCTTCGAGTCGTAAAAAATAAATGAAATGAAATGAAACCATTATTTTGTGATTCATCATTAGCAATGATTTCTAGAGCCTCTAATATGTTATCAAATGAATCGTAAACTGCATTCGTCGCATTCGAATGTGCTTCCCAGCGTGTAGTTGACAATGTCTTTAAAGTTTTATCATTGTTTATTTTATTTTTTAATACGCCCCAACGATAGGTGGAAGCGGAAAAAAATTATATAATGTCTGCATAATGGCGAAAAAATCTACTGCATAAAAACATCACTTCACAGCGTGCTCTCCAACTTCAAATTAAGGGAATACGCAGAACAGGGAACATAGGTCGCATTCTCATTCAAACTCAATATTCTTGCCTGCACACCTTTATACTTCCCGGACATGTTTAATGCGTTGTCATATTATTCTCTACAATTTTAAATATCTAAACCACAGTCTTCAGTAAGAAACTTTAAAGTTTGATTCGCTAGACTTTCACGAGTATGACCTTCCAACTGAAGAAAAGTTATAAACCCTTTTTATTATTCAATATACTCGCCTTTCACTTCGATACACTTCTTTGCACACTCATACAATTTGTCAAATGAGTTGGAAATGTCCTTTTTAGGAACCTTGTCTAGTTTGTCGGTCGTCGCCTTTTGAATGCGGTCAATTGAGTTTTATTTATTTGAGTAAAATTTATTTTCAGTTCTGATTATATTTTTCTTCACTCCCTAGAATTTTATGTTTGTATGAAAATTTTAGAAGCCTTTTTCATTTTTCGGGGGCCTCCTAAAATCGGGGGCCCCAGGCAGCTGCCTATTCTGCCTACCTGTTAATTCGGCCCTGATTTTATTGCTATGTTTAGTAAAATTAATTAAAATAATAATAACTTAAATCTGAATTTAAATAAACAAAACTTTGTACGAAAGTATGTTGCCATATACATATATACGTAAATATGTGAATACATAAATACGCACGTTTGCTGCACATATATTTGTTAAATATATATTCACACATGCGTGAGTTCATGCTCTAGGGAAAATAACGGCACTGCACCGTTTGTTAAACCACATTGGCGTCGGTTTCAAGAACTTTATTTCAACTTTTTCTTCAAAAATTTTCACCATATTGTTATATTATAATTACATTTATATTTGTGTACGCACATTTGATATAAAATGTATCCATTTTCTTTGAATTTAAAACAAAAATCGGACAAATAAGTACATTGGTACATACATATGTGTGTACTTACTAACCGAACTTCTTATTAGGCGTACATCAAATATGCTGGCACACATTAAACATTATACACTTTATTTCTTTGTTTTATTAAACGAACTTTCTCCAAATTTTTATTTTTATTTAATTTATTTTCAAATAGAAATGAAAATAGTAGTCACGAAACTGATTCTTAATTCTTTAAGTTGCAGCTCATTCTCAATTTCTTCCCTCGCATGTAGAGTTGCCACACTTGATTCTTTCGAACAAAACATCTAGTATAAATGTTTGACATTTTAAATAGAGAACTTGTAAGTTATAGAAAAGTAAAGAATCAAATCGCGGGAAGGTAATTCACCACTGGAGTAACTTTATATGTAATTCGGCAAGTCTAATTCTCGTAACACTTTATTTTGAAATGATTCCATAACAACTCAAACTTTTATGCTGTCGGAAACTTCAACATTAAAGAAGGATTTTTTCGTAAAAACTTGAACAAAATGTTACTAACTTTGGAAAAATCCTTTTCGTTCAAACAAAACTTTTGCAACAAGAGGGCGCAATTTTGCATTTCGCTTGAAGGAGAAGTTGCAAAATTTTACCCGATAAATAGGTGTCCCGGTATCGCATAATTTTTTTGCAGTGTTATGCACAGTTAATTCAAAAAAGGGTTTTTCGTTTTGTATTGATAACTGAAAAACTAGTTTTTTGTGGTTTTCCCAATTTGTGTGTTTTTTCGATTTGGTGGCTTTCTTATTTTGGTGTTTTTTTTTGTAACAAGTAGCACCATCGTCATAAGTACAAAGTATAGAGCGCAGTGAGCTTAAAATTCTCTTTGAAATTTGCTCATGCATTGACTGTTGTTCGCTGTTGAAATGACCAGTTAGATCAGTTGTGTTAACAAAAACATCAGTTAGATTGATTAGAAATCTGTCAGTTTTACAGAATTTTAACTTAAGAGCGACAATTCCTCTTCTATTGAAATGACTAAACTAATTTGTTCGCCTGACAAAGAACTCGGTCGAATTAACCATAATTCGATCAATTTCACCGAACCTCCGTTAAGTCAAGAACAACAGAACCGATTTGTTGATTTTACTAGCACCATTTCTTTCAGTGTAAGTGAAAATTAATATTTATACAGAAAGGTACGTAAATGTTAAAATATATATCTAGTGGGTAATAGAGGAGCCTTTTTGACAAATAGTTACTTTCAACCAAAAGTATACAATTTGCAAGCATCAGAAAATAGATATGTTAAGTCTTGTAGATATAGTGTTAGCGTTACTTGAAAATTATCTTGAACGGTCAAAGAGTATTTCCCTGAAATGTTCCGTCAAAAACTTGCCTAAATGCAATATCATTCCGCTTTGGTCTTGTTTTTCCTATTACTTTTCTTTTCATATTACGTTCTGCCAAGCTTTCTATTTTACTATCCATAAATAAACATACCAGGCGTAGTGCCAGATGTAGCTATAGGGTCGGTTACGTGGATACTGCTAGCTGCGTTTCATACGGCTCGAATACGAAATCTCCTGCGATAAAATTAGCTCGAGGAAGATTTGCTTTCGATTCGTTCATGCCTTGAAACAGAGAATCACTTCTCTTCGTGAATGAGTGTGCCACATCTGTATGGCAGAGCAAAAACACACAGTATGATCAGTTGCGAACCAACTGTGAAGCAAGTGTGACCATCGTTCGCCTGATCGCTTTATTTTATTTTTAAGCAGGTATTTTCATGTATTATTATTTCATGTAAGCACACACACGACCGACGCGTCCGTACTACTCGCTTGGTAGTTTGTTTCCTACCAAACTGTTTTGTGTTATTTCGTTTGCGTGTAGATGAGGTATTATTAGCCCACAGCCATTTGGCGAGCCATGTCCTGCCGAGACTTGTTTTAAAATGTTGGCCGGATTTTTTTTATCGAAAAATTAATTAATAGTAGTGCCGCGGAAAGTTAGCTTTGATTAGTTTCCATTTAAGATACGCAACTTTCAACTTTTCCAGCCTCATTTACCACAACGCCGACACCCACACAAACATGTAGATTAGGGTGCCCGTTGCTCACCAAGTGCTTACTCATCAAAAAAAGTAAGCATCTTATCTCATGGTATGGGGGAATGCAGAATGTCAGCGTAAGTGAATCCCCTTTACTGTTGTGTAATATGGGAATAATGTACGTGTCATAGTTGATCGACATCAGACAGCGAATCAAGACAAGGCAAGATAATAAAAACAAGAAACGGCGGAATAAAGGGAAGATTAGAAGTCAACACGGAACCCAAAACTGAAGCCGACGCCGAAGCCGCCTGACTTTAAACAAATTCTTTATCCAGGTGTTAACGATTTTTTATCGTTTTGTTATCGGCGTGTTATTTATTCCTTATTATCGAGTTATAGATAAGTTGTGAATTTGTCATCGAAGTGTTATGAACTTGGCATCGATAACGAAGGCCATCAATGAGCCAGCGATTTCTTAGCGAACAGTTATCGGTTTGCTCTGAAAAAGTTGACGATGTATTCTTGGAAAGCTACCCGTTATTCATCGATAAGTTGTCGAAATATTATTAGGAAGGTGTCGATTTGCTATCGAAATGCTATCGAATTTTTATAAAAAAAGTATCGATATGGTATCACATATTTATCGATTAATAACCGAAAAGTTATCGATATGTTCTCCCAAAGTTATTAATTTGTTATGGAAGCTTTACTAATTGGTTAGCGGTGCGTTAGTGAATTGTTATCAATAAGCTATCGACTTCTTATCGGAGTGCATCCAGTTTTTTATCGGATGACACATCTGTAACATATCGAAGAAAAGTCTACATTAAACCAATGAGAAGCCATTGACTTGATGATAAAATGTCGAAAGCTAATCGATAACTCAACGATGATAATCACTACTACCGATTATAAAACAATCGGTTGATGTTATTTAATCGATAATAAAAATTTTGCAACGTGTATAAGTTTGAAAACAAACAAAACAAAACATAAGTTTGAAAAATACAATTTTATAGGGAAAATATATAGTCTTGAACTTCCTTTTTAAGTTTGAAACAAAAAAATGTCGATCGCTTTTGCCCAATACTTAACTTCGAACGATCACGCAGCTGGGCCCGTATTACGTGTTACGATCAGTGACTGAAAACCATTTTCACTCAAGCGATAACTATGCAACTGTTGAACTTTTTTAAAAAATTATAATAAAGAATGGATCTAACGAGTACTATTTGTCGCTAGTACAAATATGCCATTAATCCGATTCACCTTTCAAGAGCTATTGTGATTTAAAAAATGAGTTTCGATCACGGATCGTAACACGTAATACGGGCCCTGGTTTTGACGACTCACGAATATTGGACATCGAGCACAAAGAAGGAAAGAAGATGACACTGGAGAGTTTCCGATCTCAGCAACAGCTGAATAATATTATGAATTTTATGAAAGATGGGGCAGAAAAAACAACGTTTACACATCGGTTGTCAAAAAGCAACACACATAAACTTTATTTTTGAGGGATGTCTCGTAAAATCGCTAACCACTTGGGAATACTCTAATGAAACTTACTACCCTACAAAAAAAGTGCATCCACATTTGGAACGATTGCGAGCGCATTCTTCATCATTGTAGAAGTACCAGATATGGTTCGTTGGAAAGGTAGGTCCTTCTGCTTTATTGCTAATGGTTCCTAAAAAATAGGAAACAATTTCGATTTTTGACTTTATTTTGACATTCTTACAAAAACATTTATTTCTGTCGGAAATTTTGCTCACTAATGTTTCTTTTCACCGAAATAGGCCATATCTTGGCCTGTATTATGTTATACAACAATACAATTTTCACTCAAACCATAACTATGCAACTGTCAAACTATTACTAAAAAATTTTTACAAAATATGGATGAGTATTATTTGTCGCAAGTTCACATGTACCATTAATTCGATCCACCGTTTCAGAGCTATTGTAATTTCAAAAATAAGTTCCGATCACGGATCGTTAGACGTAATATGGGCCCTGAACTTTCTATGATGAAAATTGCGCTCGCAATCGATCGGGACGTAGTTAGTGCCAAGAGGCTGCCACGCGATTTCTCGAAAAAGTTTTATAAAACTCAAAATTATCTATATAATATTTTTTTTCCGCCACGTAGTTTTATGAAACTCACACAAATTTATCTCTTTGTCTTGACTCCAGAAATACAGAGGCGCAGTATTGAAACGAAAGTTTAAATCACCCTGTACACTCAGAGAAAAAATACTGTAATAGTAACAGTTCGCTGTTGTTGCTTTTAAAAACCGCTAAAACAACAATTTTTTTGTTAATTTGACGGATTTATGGGGTAAAGGAACTGTAAAAACTGTTTCTATAACAAATAAACTTGTTCAGCTTATTACAGTAAATTATTTCCAGAAATTATGTTTCGCATAACAACTGACACTGTTGAACTGTATCCCCGTAGACTTGAACCCTAAAATTGTTAATTTGAGCTGTTTGGTGTGACTGGTAATTCAACAAATAAATATGTTGATTGCTAACAGAAATCGCAGTTGATTTCCCAATTACAACTGTTAGATGTACAAATGCCCCCATAAAATTACCAATTGTCACTGCTAAATTAATCGTACATCTGCTATTTCCCTTTATCTGGTAAAAACTAACAGAATTTGTAGCTGATTTAAAGATGAATCATGTTGAACCAACCGCATTTCTGTTAATTTGAACTTAATGCTTAGTAAGCTATGATTTTTTGTAAAAAAACAAAAGCTGATCCCCTTAGTTTTTATATACAAGTTTGAGTCTGTTGAAATAAAGACATTTGCAGAAGACAGACGTGTAGTAAGAAACTCAGTGAATTGTGAAAAATTTATCAAGTGTTTTCGGATCGCGGATAATTTATAACTTTTTAATAATAATGTGGACGTGTCCGATAGTGATCTTAATATATTTATATGTGAAATTAAAGAAGTGCAGGCAGACGAAAGACTTTTAATCTCAGTGACTCTGTGCCTGCGAGTACAACAAACAGATGAAATATACAACAACCACATGAAAACTTGCAACTGATTCTTGCAAATATCTCCTGTAAAAGAATTTTGCTTCTTTCTGCCTTCGGATTATTGATATCGGGGACAAAACGCATATTTTAATACCTCTCGCGAAACTAATTATTTTCATATGTAAACTAAACGGGATCAAGTGAAAGTTAATTTCCAATAAAATTATTTATTGAACCTTTTCTAATCATGTATATACTTCTTTATAAACGCCAGTGTTGGAATTGAAGAGTTGAGGTACTTAAATGAAATCGACTTGGAGGAAAGTTTTCCGTCAATTAACGTAGTAGGCGCAAAAGCGAAATTGTGTGAAAAAATCTAATTGTGGAAAAAACAGGAGGTATGAATATTTTCTTAAATAACAACCTTTTCTTAATACTTTTCCAACTTTATTTTAACAAATGACAAGACGTACATCATTTAAGATTAAGGAAAATGAGGGTGTTTCATTCAGCTCCAGAGCTTTGAGTGCATCACAAACTTCGCATGGTTCGCTTAAGGTAATAATATACATATGTACATAAGTATGCTTGGATCTGTGGCATTATTATTTTATATTTTATAATGTACATAGGTAGACATTCAAAATATTCTAGAACATTATCCTCAAGGTAAAGACGCTCTCGATTACTACGTAGATCAACAAATTCTTACACCATACCACCAGCAAAGTATCTCAAATGGTGTTATTGACCATTATTTGGTTTCCTGAATTGAGGTTTCCTTAATGATTTATACAAACTTTCAAACACCGATATTTTAATGATTTATTTAAGTATTTAAAATGTAAAATGTAATTTTAAAATTAATACAAGTTTTTGTTCAATAACCACCCATTGTGTATAAGTTATTTTAAACACAGTTAAGTATTGTTTTTAAATATACATATTTCATAACTAAAAATATGTAAAATAAGTGAGTGAAAAAAAATCAACATATATATCCGTCCCATGTATTTAATCATTTTGGAAACTAAAAAAAAACAGTTTTGACTTTCCACAAAAACACATTTTCTCTTAAGTCAACTGCATTTTTTGTAGTTAAATGAACAGCTTAAACTTTTAGTTACACAAAATAATGTGGCAAAATAACCGTCTAGACTGTTAACAATTACTAGATGAACTGTTGAGCCAACTAGTTACAAAAAGGTAAGTGAACAGTAATTTTGTGAATTCAACAGTAAAACTGTTGAAATTTGGGCAACCGATAAGCATCTGTTGTTTTAACAAATAAATCCTTTGGATGTGATTTACCTGTGAGTTATGTTGTCTCAACCCCTAATTTGGTTAATATTACAGTATTTTTTCTCTGAGTGTATATGAATTTTTCTTTGTATTTATGAAATCTAACCAAGCATTTAAGCAAAGAAAGCACTTTAAAAGTTATTAAAAGCACTCATCGAATTTTTTGCAGGGCATCTTAAAAAAAAAAAAAAAACACTTAGCCATAAACTAACTGGTTTAGTGCGAAGTATATGAATGGGAAGGATTTAGTGGGCAATTATGCCGAGAAAATTAGAAATGAGTTATGCACAAGGTGTGGTATGTGGTCGAGTATTGAATTTATTATTGGGGTTGGTGTTAAACGCTAATTATTTAAATATATATCCAAAAGTAGTGGCATAGTACAACTTACAATATTTTTTATCTTTGTTGCAAAAACAACTTTTTACGAAAAAAATGGATGTAAGATGAAAGTTGTTGGATGTAAGTTCAATAAATTCGTCTTTTTGATTGCGCTTCGCAAATAATATTTTATTCAGTTCCATTTGTCACCAATTTGGTAATAATTTGAACAAACGGATTGTAAGTACAGTGTGAGCCTAAGGCTTTCTATTATGCGACTTATTGGGGACAACCTGAACGTCTCATAATGTTGACCGTATTCCTTGGTAGGGAAGTGGCATTTATATATGGGGCAGTGGCGGATCTAGGATTGTCCTTCTGGGGGGTTTTACTTCATTATTTTATGTCGTATATTTGATTGTAACATGTTGTAGGCAGAATGCATTTATTTTGATTTTTACCGATGGCCAAAAGGGCAAAACGTTCTCCAGAAAAAAAAATTTGATTATGCAACAGGTAAGGAAGTCTAAGTTCGGGTGAAACCGAATATTACATACCCAGCTGTACACTTGAAATGCTGTTGTTGTTTGTTTTGCGTGCTTAATAGTGTTACAAGTCTGCGCAATAATACATATACATATGGCTCTATTCTGAACTAATTTTTCTTCGAGTTATGGCTCCCGCAACATAGAAAATTTCTTAGTCATAAAAGGGGAGGTGCCAGGCCCATTTTTTAAAATTTTAAGTTTTTCCTATTTATTGTTATAAATCCCCTTGGGAAATGAAATACCATTGATATAAAGCTCGTTTTGCAAAGATATGGCTTATTACATTCGTCCACAACCCTTTTAAAAATCTTTTATATAAAAGTGGGCGTGGTCCTTAACCGATTTCGTTAATTTTTCTTCAAATCATTCCTTATGGTAAATGCAACCTCTCTACCGAATTCTGTTACGATAGGCTTAACGATTTTTGATTTATGATTAATAATATTTGTAAAATTGATTATATCACAAGTGGGCGGTGCCACGCCCATTTTAAACAGTTTTTTAAAATTTGTATCAAGAGTCTCAATATCAGTCCACACGTCAAGCTTCAACATTCTGGGTGTATTATTTACTAAATAATTAGGTTTTTTGTGTTTTCGAAAATGTTGTATATATAAAAAATGGGCGTGGCTATCATCCATTTTCGCTTATTTTCAATACCAATCTATTCTGGGTCCATATAAGCTCGTGTACCAAATTTGGTGAAGATATCTCAATATTTACTCAAATTGTCGTGTTAACGGACAGACGGACGGACGGACGGACATGGCTCAATCAAATTTGATGATTTTGATATATTGAAGTCTATATCTATCTTGATTCCTTTATACCTGTACAACCAACCGTTATTCAATCAAAGTTATAATACCCTGTGTACAAGCACAGCTGGGTATAAAAAGAAAGTCGAAAACAAAAATTGCAAACGGTCTGCCCAACAAGATGGGCAAATGTCATGAAGTGGTATCCACTTACATTGAACTTCAGCCAGCAATATTAGAAGCCTTTGAAGAGATAGCGGAAGGGAGAAACGACAAAACTTCAGCACAAGCTTCTCACTTTCAAGCTGCTATTTCTAGCGTGTAATTCCAAACGTTGCTGTTGTTGTTGTAGCGCTAATAGTCCCGAAGGCCTTGGGAAATGTTATCGATGTTGATGGTCCTTTGCCGGATGCAGACCCGGTACGTTCCGGTAACAAGCACAATAAAAGTACCAGCCCGACGATCTCGGGAGACGATTTGTTATGACCACATGAAACCTTCGAGGCCATACCGCCCTCCCACCCCCTTGATCCAACAGGAGTTCGGGGTCGCCAGAGCCTCGGCTGTTAATAAAACAGAATTCGCCACGGGTAGGTGAGGTTGACAATTGTGTTGGATAAGCTATATAATGCGCTGGCAATCCCTTGACAGAGTTGCGCTACACAAGAAACCACGCATCAGTAAACATCAATTAAATAGATGCAACGTTGACACTGAGAGCGTCGAAGATTATTATAGAATCGCATTCTATATTCCATTCCTTGATGCATTCATAACTCATATCAAGCGCCTTTACATGAAACACCAAGTAATTTTCGAAAATTTCGGTGTTTTGTTCCCCAAAAATGAATACAACGGTGAAAAATGCAATAAACTGCATGAATTTTATGAAAGTGTTGTAAATTGTTCCAAAACCGAGTTTGCAATTGAAGTCAAAATGTGGAGAAGGCGAGTCGATGGTCAGAATTTTAAAAACGTGTTTGATGCACTTGAGGTGGGTACAATTTTGATGATTACCTACAAAATTTGGATGCCATATTTCTTACTTATCTTATTTTTTCAGATGGTGCGTCCAAATGCTTTTGAACATGTCAAATAAGAAATTGCGCATATTAGCCGTTCTACCAGTTTCGACAGCAACACAGAACGCTCATTTTCTGCCCTCAAAAGGTTAAAATCATACTTGCGGAGTACAATCAGTCAAGAACGTTTGCATGGACTCGCTTCATTGAATATCCATATTGATACACCACTTTCTATAAACGAAGTACTAGAAGGGTTTTTCAAAAAACGCAGGCGATTGTTGGGAAAAATTAATTATTTAAGCTTGAACATACAGCCCTATTTTACTGAACGATTTTTGCTACGAACCAATTTTCATATCATAACGAAAAATACCTCACATCTACACCATCTTCCTCAATTTTGTAATTATCAAGCTTGAGATGCTCATTTTACAAGCTGATGCAAATTTTAAGTATTTTTCGTACCTTGTTTACGACATAAAAATTGGTTAGTAGCCAAAATCGGTCAGTGCTGATATTCTTAATAAAAGTGCATATGTTAATTTATTTAAGTTTTACCGGTAAAACCGTGATTGCCCCCGTAAATCTGCCACTGATATGGGGTTACCAATTATGCATGGTAAATGGCCAAAGGCGTTATTACGTAAGCAGTAGCAACTTGTGTTTCAATGATGATGTCCGGACCATCTTTTGGGAAAGAATTTTTATGTCACACCTTTCGCAGCGTTGCTTAGGATATCCATACCTTTCACCCATGTAGATTAAATATGCTCTTATTAGCATCTTGTTGTCTTTGCCCACAGCCCACAGTCACGCGCAGATGCGAAGAAATCAGCGAGTGTGCTCAAGCATAGCGTAATTTCAGCAATGAAATTTTCAGCGTGTATAACAGATACATGGTAAGTAAATAGGGTGTCATCTCACTATTCACTCTAACTCTGTACACGATCGAGAGGTATGCATATTCTCAGATAGCTAATCAACGTTCATGGCATTGGACTCTCTACTTACGTCCTCTAATGCCGTCGATAAATGTAAGAAGCTGCATGCCCAATGCAGCTAAGTCAGTGACCATTACCCTCACATGAGTACAGGGTCACAGGAATATAGATGACAATGAAAAGGCGGATGTACTGGCAAAGACTGGTGCATTGTTTTTAGTTGTATTTCGGCCAAACTTTTTGGTGATCCTACATAAGTCCATAGAGTGATAGACTTCACTAAGAAAGTCGCGATATATGGACCACTTACAGAAATTAAAAGTGAAATTCAAACCAAGTTCAAGAGAACAGCAATTCAAAATCGGTACTCTATGGACTTAAGTAGGACCACCAAAAAAGTTTGGCCGAAATACAACTAAAAAGAGCAGTTATGGCGTTTAGCTGCCTGTAGTCAATACAGATGCGTATCCCCCTGTCTTTTTTGGGACAACGACTACAAGAGCGGCCAATGGTAATTCGCATGCAACATCTTATCAACGGCTCTTCAAATGTGTCGACGTTCTGGAGGTACCTCCCCAATAGGCAACGTACGGCTTGGGTTTTCCGTTTACTTGTCAATGTATTGCAGGAAGTTAGAGCATTCGTTGAAGGTTTAAGAAATTGACTCGTGGTGGTTCGTCATCATCATCTTTGAGGAAGCAAAGGTAAAATATCCGTTTCGCTGTGGGATGTTCAGGAAAATTCGTGACTGCTCCATAAATTCAGCTCCCCTCAACGTACGATTTTTCATAGCATTTGGTACCGAAATTAACCGAATTTTCTACACTATTTGAGATATAACCATTGACATACTGGATCTGCTAAGGAGCCTTAGATATACACCTCTTACTACTAAGAATTCTCTTTAAATTTGCACGTTTTGTTTTTGCACCTGTGCAAAATTTAGCTTCCCCTTCAAGACACATCATCTCAATATGCACGAATCCAAATGAGCTGCTAACAACTAAAAATGTTTAAAAAATTGTTTAAATCGATAATTTTCTTTTAAAAATTTATCATTTAAAAATTTTTTTACCACTGAGAAGCGGTTATAGAAATATGTAAAAAAGATACAGTTAAGTGTAGTTCGTAATCCTACTTAAAATCGTTTTTAGTGAAGAGCTTTCGTTAAATTTTCAAACTGACTTTGCATGCAATTTTTTAAATAATTTTAAATAAAAGCTTGCTTTACTGTCTGAAAATTCAAGAGGCTTAAAAAATGGCATTTGGTTTTATCTTGACCAGTCTAATGTGTCTACTTCTGTAACATATTTTTGTTTGACCTCTTTGAAGCAAATTGGCATATTGTGTGTTCGCAAAATAATTTATTTGCACGAATTCAACAATTCATACATCACTGTCAATGTGATTTAAAAAAAAAAAATGTTTTTCCCTTCGGCCAGTTAAATAAAAATAGAAGCGTTTCATGAATGGCATGAATTAAACAATTAACGCAACTGCCACGGTAACCCAAATAGCTTAATAAATTTGTAAATTGATTTGCGAATAACTGAGATTTATAAAACTTTTTTTTTTGCGTTTGCTTCTATACAAATTTAAACTCTTTTGCAATGTCATTAAGTTTGGTTTGTTTCTTTTGCTTTTGACTAATTGAAAAAAAAACAAAAACCAAACGTGGGAACATGTAGATATGATTTTTGTGAAAAAAAAAAAAAAATTTATTGGCCAAAATTATGATATTCAATTCAATTGTTTATTTTTCGGGCTGCGATGTGATGCGGGTGTTAGTCTTATGTATATACATATATATACACACCTATTTACATGTTTAAGCACATACTTTTCTATCTATGTGTGTATGTATGTAGGTATATGCCTGTACCTAGATTCAAAGGAATATGTACTCTGACAAGCCGCGCAACATGCAACAGCTTTTTCGAAAATATATAAATACTAGCTCAAGCTGCATGCCACATAACTGTAGTTGTACCTACAAGCTCATATCAGCCACAATTGAAACCATGAATGAACAAAAATTGAACCAAAAAGTTAACTTAATTTTATGGCAACAGTGGTAATAAAAACAACAAAACAGGCACAGCAGTCTCATATAGCACAGATCGTTTCTTGTTTATTGGTGCGATATAAATTTTGTTGCTGTATTTTTTGGGTTTTTATGCGGCCTTTTTGATTTCACACATTCTGCACGATTATGAGTTTTTGGTCGCGTGATATTTGCGGTAGTTGCTATATTGGATAACGGTTGGTTGTACAGGTATAAAAGAATCGAGATAGATATAGACTTCCATATATCAAAATCATCAGTATCGAAAAAAAATTTGATTGAGTCATGTCCGTTCGTCCGACCGTTAACACGATAACTTGAGTAAATTTTGAGGTATCTTGATGATTTGGTATGTAGGTTCCTGGGCACTCACCTCAGATCTCTATTTAAAATGAACAATATCGGACCATAACCACGCCCACTTTTTCGATATCGAAAATTTCGAAAAACGGAAAAAGTGCGATAATTCATTACCAAAGACGGATAAAGCGATGAAACTTGGTAGGTGAGTTGAACTTATGACGCAGAATAGAAAATTTGTAAAATTTTGGACAATGGGCGTGGCACCGCCCACTTTTAAAAGAAGGTAATTTAAAAACTTTGCAAGCTGTAATTTGGCAGTCGTTGAAGATATCATGATGAAATTTGGCAGGAACGTTACTCCTATTACTATATGCACGCTTAATAAAAATTAGCAAAATCGGAGAACGACCACGCCCACTTTTAAAAAAAAATTTTTTTAAGTCAAAATTTTAACAAAAAAATTAATATCTTTACAGTATATAAGTAAATTAAACTAAAATTTAATTAAATTCAACTCCAGTAATGATATGATACTTTTAAGGCCATAAGTCGAACAAAAATTTACCAATCATTGTGAAATTTGGTAGGGGCATAGATTCTATGACGACAACTGTTTTCTGTGAAAATGGACAAAATCGGTTGAAGCCACGCCCAGTTTGTACACACAGTCCACCGTCTGTACCAAATATGAAAAAAGCGATGAAACATGGTAATTGTATTGGTTTATTGACGCAAAATATATCTTTATAAAAAACTTTGTAAAATGGGTGTGACACCTACCATATTAAGTAGAAGAAAATGAAAAAGGACTGTAGGGCGAAATCAAAAGCCCTTGGAATCTTGGCAGGAATACTGTTCGTGGTATGATATATATAAATAAATTAGCGGTACCCGACAGATGATGTTCTAGGTCACCCTGGTCCACATTTTGGTCGATATCTCGAAAACGCCTTCACATACACAACTATGGGCCACTCCCTTTTAAAACCCTCATTAATACCTTTAATTTGATACCCATATCGTACAACACACATTCTAGAGTCACCCCTGGTCCACCTTTATGGCGATATCCTGAAATTGCGTCCACCTATAGAACACGTTCCAGGGTTACCCTAGGTTCATTTTGCTAAATGGTGATTTTCCCTTATTTTGTATTCAAAGCTCTCAGCTGAGTATGTAATGTTCGGTTACACCCGAATTTAGCTTTCGTTACTTGTTTTAACTTATATTTACATATGTGTAGGAAGGTCGCTACCAAAAATATTTCACCTATATTTGATCAAACGGCTTACACATATATATTTTGCAGCTATAGCATCTTCCCCATTGGTAGTTAGTCTTGGCTGCGTGGGGCTAACTGTCGCAGAGGTTCATAAATCTTTCGAAGCACTTTTCTTTTAAACACTCCAATCTGATGTTGTCATGGTCCATGCTTCTTCTCCATATAAGAGGATGGGTGCCATAACTTATTTGTATAGCATGATTGTCATTTGCCGAGCGAAAACTCTACTGTTCAATTGCTTACTCAGTCCAAAGGAGCAATTGTTGGCAAGAGTGATCCTTCGCTTGATTTCTGGACTGTTGTTTGTCTTAATACTGGTTTCCAAATAAACGAAGTCGTTTACTTTTTGAAAATTAAGGCTGCCAACAGCGAACTTATTGCCAATGCGCAAATGCACTGACACTTTGACTCGTTTTGTCCCCCATTAGCCATCAAACTCGCCTTTTCCGTTTCTTTTTCCCGTTTAAAGTAAGCAGAACTTACATTGCAAATGTATAGGCTGATGATGTCAATACTGTCAGCTTAAGTCAGTTATTGCACGCTCTTATAGAATATTGTTCCAGAGCCGTTAAGCTCTGCAGCTAGTATAATATTTTCCATCATTAAATTAAAGAAATCGCACCTCCGCAGAAACCTCGTTTAGTTTCTATAGGCACGGGGAGGTCCTTCCTAATTATAACTGAGCTGGTGGTGTTGCTCAACGTCTTTTTGCATAGCCGTATACATTTTGCGGGGAAACCAAATTCAGACATAGCGGCATATAGGCAGCTTCTTTTCGTGCTGTCGAAGATGTCTTTAAAATCGACGAATCTGGTCGATCGTAGCTTTACCAGGTCTGAAGCCGCACTGATAAGGCTCAATTAGCCAATCCACGGTGGGCTTCAATCTTTCGCACAATACGCCTGGCAGCATTTGATATTCCACTTCTTGTGGACTGGGCAAAGAACAATTAGTTAAAAAGTTTATTAAGCTGTTAGACAATTAAAATTAGGCTTGCACAAGACTTATTGTGGTATATTGAATGGAGTTTAATAACCCTAATATAAGAATCATATTCAAAAAATAAATGGATTACAATTACCTTATTAAAGATAAAGTCATCAGGACTGGCAATACTGTACCGTATTTCTTTATTCTTGTTATTCGCGGCAAAGTTTGTGACCTGCCTTCGACCGACCTACTTCTATCGCCTCAAGGCCCATTCAAAGTGCTCACTCTCCAAGTTTGTTGGTTTGATGATGACTACACCTAGGTATTGGTCAATCAACGATGCAAGGTACTTTGAGATGGCTCCCTTACTTTTTCCGCTCCATAACTGTTATGGCTATTATATTAAAAAATGAAAACGAGACTTTTTGGTGCAATTAACTTCAATACAACTTCTAGAATGTTTGTTTTATAATTGTGTTGCTTGGAACGTCTGCAAATCTAATGACACGTTATCCCTATATTGTGCCTTTTATATTTTCCAATCTTATGCTAAGATTCCGTTAGTTAAATATATATCAAGTTATACAATAAAGTATATGGTCAAATACAGTGTAAAGTAAATGAACGAATACAATATAAACAAAGAATACAAAAATCATGAAATGTCACAGGGTGACCTAACAATACCATTCCTCACCACTTCTCCATTCGTATTCACCTGCCGTTCCATAACGAAATTCTTTGAATCCCCGCCACTTTCGATCCTCATCACTTGCAGCGGTTATGTCTGACTTGGCTCGCAATTCCCTCTCCCCCACCTAATATTGTGGCCTCTTAGATCTTGAGTCATTCATCTTGGCCGTACAGTAACATCGACTGTGGTAAGGCCATTCCCAAGGCGGCCCGGTATCAGGAAAAGTAATTTGAAATACAGCCGAATATATCCAATGGCTGCAAATCATCCAAAGGGCACAGTCAGCATAACAGTCTAGATTAGGGGGAGACTTTTAAAATTTTATTTCTAATGGTGTACACAAAGGCTCCACCGCTATTGGGTCCTGTCGCACAACTTCATATAAGGCCACACCTTAACTTTAAACATCAATCATCATCATCAATTGGCGCTGGACCGCTTAATCCGATTTGGGCATTTCTTGGGGATGAAGATTTCATCAAACCCTTTTGCTCTGTATCTCTGCCAAGAAAGCATAGAATTAATGTTGGCCTGTTATAGCAGATGCCATTCGACGTCAGCATAAATATATGGGATCCAAAGGGATTGTGTAGGAACGTAGCGGACCAGCATTGGAAAAATGATCATCAACCTCTAAGAAGAAAAAGGTGAAGAAGAGAAGCTAGGCCTTAATCTTAGCGGAGGTAAATCGCGCCAAGTTATGTAGCTAAACCCTTCACAGCTTCGAATCTAAATGAGATAGGGTCGAAAAACAAAGTTGCAAAGGTCCCTAAATTTGAAGCTTGTGATGTGAAATTTTTCTTCAATTTTGTCTATCCTTTGAAATACAGCCGAATTGGTTATTTGACGTTTGGTTTATGAATTTGATATGTAAAAATTTTTTTCTTGAGTAACTCAACCTTTTTCTTCGTTAGGAGACCAACGCAGGGTAATCTACTTCTATAAATATGGTCGAGTTGTTAAAAATCAGAGAAGGAGATGCTGCATGGCGATTTTCCTATCATGGATCCTCTCCAATTTTAAACGTCTCGTGAAAAGCTGATCGATAGTAGATTTTCCATTATAGCTCAAACTCAATGCACTGATTGGCCCGTTCGATACAATTTTCCCGGTACGCCGAATCTTGCAGAACAAGGTGATCAGAGTATGTAATCTCTTAGTAAAATCTGCTATGTGCCATTGACAGTTATGAATTCGAAACAATGAAGGAATTGGTATATCTAAGAACATTGACAGGGAAAACAATGTCAACTTAGAAACCCATTGCAGAATCAATCTCGCTTACAGGTGTAACTTTGCACTCAGTAAGAAATTAAAAAGTACAGTAACCTCTCGGCAAATCAAACTCAATTCTGAAAGTATCACACCATAACTGTCCAAGAGTATTCAAGAGAAACGCTTCTTGGTAGATTTAAGGCCTTTCTTCTGTTGCGTTTTTTCAATGAAGAGACGCCGGACTGTGCAGTAAAAATTGCGGACATTTTTGGGTAGCGCTCTTCTCTTCTAGTAGTTTCCCGGACGAAGTGAGATCTTCGATAAGGATATTCCACAAAGGTTTTGGGAGAGTTTTATCGATGTTAAAATTACCTTGCGGGAACTGATCCGGAACGGTCCGCAAAATAGCACTATAGAGGTACCTTTTTTTATTTTTAAAGGTATTAGCCCGACCATTGCGAGAACGAATTGATATGACCCCATTGGACCATCCAGGCTTTCCAACCCTTCCTTCTGTGAGAAACTTGGGTTCGATAAAGCCTTGCCTGCCGAATAAATAGGGCTCTTAATGGGTAGGTATTGTTGACAATTGGTTTGGTGAAGCTATAAAATGCGCTGGCAACCCCTTGAAACGGTTGCGAGGCGAAATGATATGAGACCCTATAGTGTCTACAGCGACGGTGCTTAGTGAAAGATAAATTTGCTTACATCTTTAGATTACTCTAAGGGAGGAGGTGCGTTAGCCAAGTAATGAAATCATGAGCTGCCCGTTCTGTGAGCAACGTTCTCAATATTAAATTCACACTCTTTTCGTTGCACTGACACGCATGTGATTCCATATTTGGATCTCATAGCAAGTACATGATAAATTTACTTGTAATTTCGATATTTGAAGTTCACTAGGACTCCACATGAATTTAGAACTTTTTGATTAAGTAATAACCTATACGAATTTCTTCTTTGAACAAAAAAACCTTTGCCAAAAATGTTGTAAAGTTGTGAACGAATTTAGCTCGGTGGTCTAAACGTAATGAAAAAGATCAGCTATAATCGTATGTAAGTGTAGATGGGAGCTTCCTCCTTAAATTAATTGTTTCTTTAGATAAGAGAAATACCCATATTTGAAGCCCCGTGCGATAAATTACTAAGAATATTTCCTCGATACACATGCATGTCGTAAGACGCGAGGAGTAGAAAAAATTGTTTGGAGGCAGTCGGGTAGTGCCGGGTTCTTATCCGCCAAAGCACTTGCCACATACTTTATACTTCTCTAACCTTCGGGGAATGTTTTTGCGGCAACAAAAACAACGACATCGAAATCTAAGATAGTTTCTTCTCGCAAACTCAATAAAACTCTATTTCATTTATGAAAGGTATAAATTCTTCGTTTCAACCTTATGCAGGTACGGCCTTATTTGTTTAAAATGCGTTTTAACCTTTGTCCCTAATATCAAGCAGTTGTTTACAGCTATAATATTATAATGAAGACAGTATCTACAATATAATTGATCTCAACTGTTTGTTATACTGATATAATTGAGCTAATCAACATAGCAAAATGCGTAAATTGCAAATAAAAATTTACATGGCTGAGGGTTAGCTACTGTTTCTGATGAAAAATTTCTAAAACAGCGGAAAATTATAAATGAACTTACGATGCAATGTACGCTCAACAAATTACAAAATTAAACGCAATTATTAACAATCTTATTGCGTGAGCATTGAATACAATTTAAATAGACTATTATTTGTAATTGCGAAATGCAATTTGTTTTTGCTTTTAGTACCAGCAATTGTTCACATGTTATAGCGCACGCCGCAAAAATGTAAACAAAGAGGCGTGATGTAAAAAGTTATAGAAACATTATGCAAAATTATCATTCGATACATTCAAATTTTCGCATGCAAAATCAAAAAAACAACAAACCAGTTCAAGCACTGCGAGTACGCCCAAGATGGATATATTTAGCGAGAAGCAACCAATCAACGAACAGGCCATATTGAAAATTAGGCGGAGCAAAAAACACCCGATAATAACAGCTACCGGTCGAAAAGAGATAGCTGCACAAATGATTGCATTGAATGTGAGAGAAGCAAAAGCTAGTTGGGTGACTTGTTGTCGTGTCATTTACAAAGAGGATATGGCAGGCTGAGTGCTTGTGAGAGACCAGGCGTGTGGCTTCTTGTATGAAAGAAGAGGCATGGCGTTTATTTGCTCACTCGTATATTGTTTTATTTCGTGGTTGATGTCGTATTGACGAGCCATCTCTCAGCTGTCAGTCATTGCTACACACATTCATACACATGTATGGGCTTGCTGTTGTTATTTTGACTGCGTGTACGCCAAATACGTTTGATTATTCGTGTGTTTGTAAAAATAAGGCGGTGCGGCGCAAGTCATGACAAAGAAATATGACTGCTTTTAATGCAGCTATTCGCCGACTAAAGGCGCTGCTGTGGGCATTTGATTCTGTACAGCATAGTTGAGAGTTCATATGTATGAACATTAGAGTTGCCCTCTATTATGGGCAGTAAGTCAAAATAAGGCTAGAATACAGAAAAAGACAAGAAATACAGCCAACTTTATATTTGCATTGAATTTGTGGCTTTTATTTTGCACAACACTGTGATTGCGCGAAATGTCACACTTTTACCGGTAGAATGGCTTGAGTTTTGGAACTAAGATCCATCACATGAAACCACATTCTTATGATAACTGAAAATTAAAAAAATCGGTTAATAACAAAGCTGATTTTTCAGTAGTTGGTTAAGCTAAGCTTAAACTAAGTTTGCTTAAACCCTAATCAAATTTAAACTCCAGTTAAACTACTGAGCAGTTTTTCAGTCACAGTTTAAGGCCGCCTTTGGGGTATGCTTTTTGTGCGGCAACATTGGTTTTTTTATTATATAGATAATTTGTAGATACGGAAACAACTGGCTTTTGTTTACCCAACAAACATGGTAAAAAATTCTCCAGCGAAATTTATACATATATACATATACGTATATACATAGTTCCGGAAGTAATATGCAACATCATTATTTAATTATTCTTAAACCATATAGTTCTCGAGTTGATATTCAACTTCATTCTCCAATCACTATCCAACCTTTGGGAAGTTTTTTAAAATTAAAAGTTTTCCAGTTGATCTCCAACGACATTAATATATTTCAATTAATATCCTAATTTCGAGAGATCTTGAGAAATGTGCAGTTCTCAAATGAACATTCTCCAGTTGATTGTAAGATACATTGTAGGTATATCGAGTTGAGGTGGAGATGAAAAAAATCTTCAAGGTGGTACCACCAAAATCAACAGCTGTTTATTGTGAAAAATATGCACCTGGTTGATAGCAGTAATGATGCGTAAGTAATCAAAAATAACTTATATAAGCGGCCGCCGTAGTGTGATGGTAGCGTTCTCGGCCTACCACACCGAAGATCCTAGGTTCACGCCCCGGGCAAAGCAACATCAAAATTTTAAAAACAAGGTTTTTCAATTAGTAGAAAGTTTTTCTAAGCGGGGTCGCTCCTCGGCAGTGTTTGGTAAGCACTCCGAATGCATTTCTGCCATGAAAAGCTATCAGTGAAAACTCACCTGCCTTGCAGATGTCGTTGGGAGTCGGAATAAAACAAGTAGGTCCCGTCCCGCCAATTTTTAGGGAATAGCAAGAGGAGCACGACGCAAATTGGAAGAGAAGCTCGGCCTAAAATCTCTTCGGAGGTTATCGCGCCTCACATTTATTAATTTTTTAAATTATGTGATTTCATTTTATTTTCGTGAAAATACTGTAGTTAGGAATCTTACATTTGAGTCCATTTTTTCAACTTAAGTAATAGCAATTTTTGCTTTATAAAAAATTCCACCTTTTGCTTAGTACGCTATGATTCTCGAGTTGAGCCATTGTTTCGAAACAACTCTTGAGATTTTGGAGGTATGCCTAGTTGTCAACATGAGCTCTAATGGTACTCAAGCCCAAATGCTTGTTGCGTATATTAGATGCCATTTCGAACGAACACAAATCACCGATAGGTTAAATAGAGTTTAACCCTGCCAGATCGGCCGCTTAAGCTCAGATTAAACTTCAGTTAAAGTAGACTGGAAAACGGCAGAATAAGTTTAAGCGTGGTTTAACTGACAAACTGAGTTGAACTTGTACTGAACAACCGGGCCTTAGTCTTCGAGCAGCGTATTCCAAACGGAGGCCCTACTATTAAGTACACGTTGGATGGGATTATATCCGCAGCTTTAACGGCTTCTATTGGTTGCTTGACCTTCTTCTTCTTCTTGTAGCTTCATCTTTATCTTCAAACTGAAGTCCAAGAAAACAGGGTACCAAAGATACATGGGTGTTAGAGGGTTTAAATTGAAAATATGGTTGGTATCACGGGAGAAATGCCGGACATACCTATGTATGTACATACATTGCGTTTGTTGGGGTTGATTCTGTTTAGTTTATTACGGTATCGATATTGAAGTTGCACCAGAGTGACGCGCACCTCTCTGCAAGCCTGCTTTCTCCAACTGTGAGTTTCGTATATTGGACGCTGAGAACGGTGTTTGGCGGGACTTTTTGTTTATTTGTTGTTATGCTCTATTGGTTTAAAAGGCTGAACTTGTGTTTGCATGATTCCTTTATAGTTGATTACTCCTGGTGTCCCTGGGAGATGGGGCCTCTTTAATGAGATGTCTGTTAGGGTGACAGGTTTTTGAGTATTTAACAGAAACTCTTTGTTTAACATTTCGTTTCGCTCCTTTTTGGGGAGTACTTCCGCCTCACTGTGCAGATGATCTTCTGGCGACAAAACAAGACATCCCGGCAGCTCCGAACGTTGCTTAATGGGTAGCTATGGGCGTTTCTTTATTTTTGCACCATGTCCAGGTATGTTGGTAGGTACAACTGGGTTAAAAGCTCACCAAATTGCGGCTACATGCTCGCAAAATTATAGAATTTCACACCTAGTATTTCATGATGCCGGACACTCGGTAGCGTACTGCCATTGACATGGATGTACAATATTTTGGACATTTGGGTCGTCCATGTGGTGAATATGGTCGCTAATGACTTGGTCGGTGCCAAATTTCGTTAGGCGAAAAAATTGGAAAGACTAGGGTATAGTTTTTGTGGATGCTTGACTGCACTCGCTGTGGCATCGAACTACTTTCTAATAAAAATTATTGGGATGCCCAGGCATGAAGACATCACTCACAAGTATTGAGCCAATCTCTTGACCTAAGCGAGCACTAGCAAGCCGAACTTAACAGTTAGTTAAGTGGGGGGGGGGGGGTGGAGGTCTAGGGCTAGCTGAGCGAGCGCTAGGCTGTTACTACTTCATTACAGGTGTCAAAATCTTTCTGTTACTGACTCCAAGTGAGCGGGGGGGCTTTGGGCGTTTTCTAGTTTCATAGCAATTGGTGTGCAAATAAAGCGCTGCCCAATACGTGTTAATATCCTAGACATCCCGAGCTGTGCTTCCAGTATAAAAGCTCAGAAGTTGGAATCATATAGTTGTAAAGGTAAAGCTGATATAGACACCATTCACGAAATGCAAAGGATAGGGCATGAAGGTATTTTCTAAAGTGGTCATGCAGATAACTTCAATTACCAATTAAGGATTTGTGGTGGAGGAAAGACTTCGTCGACAAGTCAAGCCATGATCAAGATTAAAAGGACTGAATGTGAAAAAAACGCATTTCAAGAGAACTTTAAACATTTTCATTGGTCTTGCAGTCGGAAATCGTGTATCTATACAAAACATAAGAAAAGATAAATGTCAAAATCGACGTTGAGATCGAGTGCAAAAAGAGAGCATGATTCTTATTTCAACGGGCGTCTCATCTGATACAGACAACATCCATTATTCTACACAGTATGGGTATACGGATGACTGGAATATCTGAACACTTTCCAAAATATGGACCACCCTAAAGTATTTAAATATTTGTGCTAAATTGTAAGATAGCCGTAGCGCTGCCGCTCTGTTTATTGTTAAAGGATACAAATTGGCATATCCCTATTGTCGTTCTGTGCCGCTGTCGCTGCGCATGAGCAGGCGCACTGAAATGACATTTCACATTGACAGCTTCAGTATTTGTTGCGTTAAATGTTACGGCAAAATTGTTTGATTTCCTCTATGCAAATGCAAAATCAATTGATTGGTAAATTCTTTCAAAATCTTCATATGGCGTTTATTCGCTTTCTGAACGGAACAAAGTTTCCGCGAATAAAAACGGGTTTACAACGTGATCGCTCTGCCTTAAAAATTTATAACCTTAACACTAGATTGCTTTTCCTTTCTTATTTCGCCTAAATTTATGCTCTGCATTGCTATTTAATACCATTTTGTAGCGTTTCCATTGTCACATTGACAGTTGAATTGATTGTCGTTGAAGTGCGAAGATCAGATGTTTTCTCTTGTACCGTGGATATTTTTTCATATTTGACTATCTTGAGCTGACAAGGGCTGACAACATTGCCCTCCAAAAAATGCGTCAGACATGACCAGGCACGCAGGCAATCGGGCGTTGCGATATCTATTTTAGCTGAAAGATGAAGTCGACATGACACAAAATTCATTAGTTTACAGTTCTAACGCCAAGGTGGGCAAGTAAATTGTCTTTGGTCTTCAAGTTCCAAGATGTGATTGAGGCTGGTCAACTTCGCCGCACTTCGACAAATGTGCAACTCTAGTGCCAAGTTTCAGAATAAAAATATACACCAAAAAGAAAGCGATACCATTAGATTGTGTCCAGGTATAGAATCAGTGTTCCAGATGAAATCGACACGGATTAGCGAAAAAGTTAGCACAGGAGAAGTTTGCCGTGGAAAAGCTGCACACAGTTCAAGTATCTGATGATAACTCAAGTCGGCTGTTTTACTTGGTCATTGAGAGAAATCTTCATTCTAATGTAGCCAGGTATGGGGAGCACAATTTTCATTCATAACGTAGCTCGCTGTGAAAAGTATACGGTTTCAGCGAACCGGAAAAACAATTGATAAGGCGAAGAAAGTCACACGGCAAAGCAAGACGCTGTCTACACTCCATAGGGAGACACTAACACGAGGTACCTGTGTGAGATAATGTGACGCAAATAAGAAAAATATATGCCTAATTAGATGAAAAAAACGTGAGGTCGGAACACATTGAATGAGCTTCAGATTGTCATAGGAATAGATCCAGAAAAATGCACCATGATACCTTGCGGATGCTGTAGGATTTTCTTGTGGTTCGACCCCTACTACTAAAATTTCAAGGCTGGTTGAAATTCATTCCAGAGTGTCGGTCCTAGGATATTTCCGCGGTAGGGCATGCCTGCCGCGAGAAGCAATCAAAATTAAGCTTACCCGACGACTCGAGTGTTCAAAAACAGTTGTGCCCACGCCAGTCGACCCAGTACCAGAAGATGCCGATACCGGCGAAGGACTGTACGCCACACCCCCAAAACCTTCGGAGAAATTTTTTGCGATTACTAAAACTGCAAAAACAACCGTAGAAAATCGAGAAGGTTAGTGAGGGAACATGTCTCCTTATTGGTTCACAGCGCGTGAGAAGATGAACGTCATACCCCCATCCCAAGACAATGACGAACTCATAACGGCAGTAATAGTTGTTCAAACATGAGTTGTAAAAAACATGAATATGCAATACTTAACACTCAGGAAAGGTATTGAGTTGGGAAAACAAGTGGAGTTTAGACTTAGTCTCCCTTTATGGAAGCTGGATTTGCTTGAATTGCTGTCAGTCAACGAGCAGCAGAGGGGCTTGATAGTTGTTTTACGACAATTGTTTTCTACAGCAAATGGAATACCTTAGACGAATGTTAGTACGATCAGCAGATTATATCGGGACGTTAGACTATTCGATGGCATCATAATCATTCGCCCTTCAGTACATAGGTAATGCCAAGCTCTTAAGAGCAGATTCTGTGGAGTTTGCTAGATATTTCTAAGAGTACTAAAGTTATTCTCGAGATGCGGGCAGAAATTTATGGAATTTGATTTACAGCTATTAGTTTTGTATTTATGATTTAATTTGGTGTAAGACAAGTTTCCATTCATGTGATATTAAAAAATCACTGGAAATATCAACCAATAACTGGTCAGTTCCACCGATATATCTGTCAATTTTCATACATCGCAAATAGCTCTATTTCCCAAAAATTGTTGATTCTGAATTGACCGCTTCAACAAGCAAATCAACAAAATACTCCACATACGCAAGCCATACTTTTGTTAAATTAACAATTATTACTGTCACCCAACGAATACCAATATAAACTGTTAAAATAACAGATTTTCGTCAACATTAGAATAACAGTAGACTGAATGCATTTATGGGGCACCATGGCCATAAGAACAAAGTAGTGAATGCCATAAGCGTAAGTTTCACTTTAAAATTAGCTGATGGATTTGCATAATACTGACAGTTCTTCGCTGTTGAAATGTCCAATGAAATCAGTTAGATTGATTAAGACTCTCCAATTTTTACAGAATATTGTAAACTTGAGACCAACAGTTTCTCTTGAAAAGTGGTGAAAAGACAAAAAAATTTGTTTTCTTTACCTAAAACTCGGTTCAATTAAAAATAATACGATCAATTTGAGCGAAGGTCTGTTAATTCAAGAAGAACAACGCCGCACAGTGTTTCGTGTAGAACAAGCTAGCTGGACAAAAACAAAGTTCTTATTCCAAGAAAAGTGTAATGAGAAATGAAAGAAAACAAACAAAATAACGGGATTTTTGCTTTTTTTTTGATATTTTTGCTCATATATATTGAGTAATTGAAGTAAGAAGGTAGGAGTGGCCGTAAAATGCATTGATTAATTTGCAAAATTCTTGTTGAATATTAAGCTTCATATTTCTTTTAAGTGAACACTTTTATATAATTTTTTTGATGGATTCAAAGCTAGAAGGTAAGTAAAATTTTTTAATAGTAATTCTTTCACAATTAGAGTATTTTCAATATATTTAACATTCCGTTATTAAGAAGAAAAGGTATTTTTTCCCTATATTTTTAACTTTAGGGACAAAAAAGTTACATACATCCGCCGACATTCGGGCTTAATTTTACATATGTTATAGTCGTAAGTATTATCTAATAGTCGAAAGAAAAAACCATTGCGAATTCTTTGCACATCTATTTTTAATTTTTTTTTTTGTAGATTTAGTTATCTCTACATATAAAATAGGATGTATGTACGTACCAGCTCCGACGAGATATTTGAACCTTTAAAGCTGATCTACAAACGGCAAAACCAATTCCCAGGTACAGGGAACAAACACGTAGCCATAAAACACACAAAAATAAACGCGCAAGATCAACAAGGGCACACCAAAAGCAAAAAGGCGAAGATCACTGACTTCAACTTGCCACAACCTACCGCACCAGTCACCAAGGCATAAAAACAGGTACATACAAAGCAATCCTAATGCAGGTATAACCACACAGGAACGCTACACAAAACAACCCCATTTGGTAGCATCTGCGCCAATACCTGAATGTAATATAAATACTGCAAAACTTGGATTGATAGTAGATAAACCAAAACCAGGTTTCGGCAATACTAATGACGGCAACACTGCTCGTAGTTTTTTGAAAATTCTGAGGCTGGTGCTGAGATTACGGGACTGGATGTTACGCTCATTAAAAGATTCGACACACTCCTTCGCGTATTAGCATCTGGGTACAATATAAATATCCAAAGATTTGAAAAATTTGCGGTCGGGACTAAAAAACTATACATAGATCTCTATCCATGGTTTAATATACCTGTTACAGTTCATAAAATATTAGTGCATAGTACTGATATTATAAAATCAGCAATTTTACCTATTGGTCAACTTTCTGAGGAAGCACAGGAAGCCCGTAACAAAGATTTGAGACGATTCAGGGATGATAACATACAAAAGCAGTCGCGTGAAGCCACGAATAGAGATCTTATGAATATGTTGCTTATAACATCGGATCCTTTAGTTAACAGTTTTAGGGAGATACCTAAGAAAAAATTTAAAAGTCTGACTTCAGAAGTCTTAAACTTACTGCCCCCCGATAATGTTGAGGAGTCAATAAATACCCAAGTTGTTTCAAGCTTTCACAGTAGTGTTGCTGATGTTCATGACTATTCCACAAGTGACTCATCCAATGAAAGTGATGATAGCGAATAATAACATAATTATAAAAGGTAACCTACTAAATCTGTAAATCTATTGTCTTTTCTACTTTGTATGATACTTTACTTTTAAGTTTTTTTAATAAGTAATTTTCACATAATTAATTGAATTATTTACATTGTTATTATTATTATTGTAATTCACTTTTACATTCCTGACTGGTACTGTAAAATAATTCTGTAAAAAGTGTAGTGCCAGGATAAATACTCAAATAAATAAAAAATATGTATGTAGATATTTACAGTCACTCACATAAATAAGTAGACACCCCTTTTTGGATAATTCTTATAATTTTCGCTTTCGCAAATTTATTTTAACTAATTTCCCATAAGAAAATGTGTCACGATCTATAACAAAAACTAGATTATATTTAAAAAATGTTTGAAAAATTCGACGAATTTTCATAAAAAATTTTAATTTTTTCCGAATTTTTAGAATTTTTTAGAGTATTGAGATTTGTATTCCATTCAATTTAAGTACAATAAAGTAATATTCTTAAGTCCTTTAAATTTTTTTGGATCTATGTCACTTATTCACATGAGTTACTGTATATGAAATAAGCAAATGTATGTATATGAAGTAAAATTTTGGAAAAAAATAAAAAAAAGAACATATGGCTGAAAAAAATGATGTAGTTGTAACAAATGACTGCATATGAAACGGAAAATCTCATAAAATAACTTTGTCCAGCTAGCTTGTTCTACACGAAACACTGTGCGCCGGTTTGTTGATTACACTAGCGTCATTTCTTTCAGCGTAGAAGAATCATTTTTATTTAGAACGATCTGAGAACATTACGACAGTTGGCATTACTTAAGAAATACAAGCTAAAATTCTGTAGAAGGATTGTTACTCAAACAATTCATAATTGATATAACATTCCTCTACTTTTAATAAAATTTGATGAGAGTGAAGAGCTACACATACATGTCTCTACTTAAGTTACGTTTCTTTTACATCGGCATCAACATCACCACATCACCATCATCATAATTTTGTCGTTAATTGCATTTGCGTTTTCACCCTTCGATCACAAATTTGAGTTGCGTGTTAAGCTAGACTCCTTTGCGTTTTGTGCTTAACTCGGTGAAGCTTGATGGTCCTAATTCATTAATCTTCAGATTATATGCAAAAATGTACCAATACATCTGGTTGATGACAAACGCCCGCTGGCCAATTCTTTGCTGAATGCCGATTTTTTGTTTAAACTGATGAAGGAATGTTGTGCGCTCAGTTTAAGGAATTTTAAATGTGAAAATGTGTAATATGATAAATTATTTGCTAAATTTGAAAGCAATCTCATGTTTAGGCTTGAGGATGTATAAAGGTTGTCACGTTGAACTGTATGTGTCGATAGTGTGTTTGCTCGACTAAACTGGGAAATCCGATCAAGCACTGGGATTTATGTTATAAAATATCTTGGTCCTATTGGCAAATCCTACAAGCATTGTTGAACCTGCCCTTGTTTTGTTTCCAATATCTACTCAGACACCAAATTGTGCGATTGAGCGTGGTCGAAAAGTACGTGTTCTCGCTTGCGTTCTCATGTAGCTCCTTTCAACACATATTGTCTGGGTGAAATAGCATTGTAGCAACGCAGAAAAGTTTTATGGTTATAGGGTCACATAAGTAAGCGCTGTCGGGATTCATCTATACGGCTATGGATACAACGCACTCAGCAGGTTCACTAGGTCATCTCTCAGGCTTGTTTGGAGTGTTGATGATGTGAAGTCATATAGTTGAAGTAAAGCTTAAATGCCCAGATGTTGATGAAAGAGGTCCAAATACTTCTCTAAGGAAGTAGACGAGCACGTGGATTAAATTCGGGGGGTCGCACGCAGCAACTCATTTAATGATTATATTTCAGTGTCGCCATTAGGTAGTGTGACAAATTGCCCTAAAAGTGTTCAAGAGAGCTACTTAGACCAATAAAATTGGTCAATTCCAACTAATCTTTCCTAATAATTGGCTGACAGGTGCTCTTTAAATGATCTAAAGACCTAATTATAAGTCTGCACTAGATCTGTTGGTAATCGACTATTTATTTTCCGTGAATAAGATTTTATCAGAAATTTTTTGCCATCTTAAGAGTTTTGCTGGCTTTACACATCTTCCCCATAGCGTCTAATTTATTTATGCAACAAACTCTCTGATGAAGTAAAAAATATATCGAAACGCGTAGGAGAACAGAAAACTCGTTCATGCTTTAAAAATATTCAAAATAATTTCCTCGAAAAAAAAGTAAAAATTCTAATTTGTCCAGAATTTATGTTATTTTTCTGAGTAAAATCACACCGACAGCGTCAACGCTCGCGTGACAACGTCAATAATTAACAGCCAATAAATTGCGCACCATGCCATCCAACAAACGAATGGTAAGAGTATGATCCTCTGCCCATCTGCAGTTTGCATTCAATAGAAACACGTGTCTAATTGTGCTTTTCGGTTACCTACAACATCATTGTTGCGCCCCAACGCAATCTGGCTAAGCCTTTCATTACTCTCCAATGCAACTACAAAATCTAATCCAAAGCGTAGAAAGTGAGCTAAGTTGAGTGGCGTTTTTTATGATCCGCATCGAATTGACGTGTTGATGATGTGCCATTATCATTATTGTTTTGTGTATTATGTTTGGGGAGCTATTTGAATACTTAATTGCATATGTACATAGGTTGTGTGTGGAGTCTAGAGACTCAATGGTTTGGGATCACTGAGGTACCTTCGTTGCGCTATTAGCTATCAAATGCTATGATTATGTCAATTCTTAATATATGTACTTTTTTCTCAACTAATTATAGTGTTGCATACCATCAAATTTGATCGTCTTCTTATTTTTAATTCAAAATTGTATGTTTGCATTTGAATGTTGATTTTAGTCTGTATATATCTTTAATTTTTATAAAATGCATTTTTCATATGCAACTTGTAAAATTGACCTTTTCTTATGAAATTAAGTTTATTAAGTGAAATCAAAATTTCATTGGCATCAATAACACGCCTATTGACATTGCTTGCGGCTTTGTAAACCGAATAAAATTTTCATTCCAAATAACATTTTTTTATAAAAATAATATACCCGCAGTAAGCACTCGCTTTCTTGTTTCACCCTGCATTGCAATTTTAGTAATTGCCTTGAATGCTACTTTAAAGTTTTCTTCTTTGGAGCGCGATCTCATGCTTAATAACACCAGTACCTGAAAAAAGTGATCTTATCTCTGACCTGATCTCCATGCTTCCATGTATATATATTGGTATGCCGAATTCGGGTCTGAACTTAATGAATACCTCGTACACCCCTTATATTATTTTGATAAAGTTGATGAAAAAACAAGTAAGGAAGGTTAAGTTTGGGTATAACTGAACATTACATACTCAGCTGCCAAATTACAGCTTGCAAACCTTTTATATTACCTTCTTTTAAAAGTGGGCGGTACCACGCACATTTTCCAAAATTTCTCTAATCTTCTATTCTGCGTCATAAGGTCAACCTACCTACCAAGTTTCATCGCTTTATCCGTCTTTGGTAATGAATTATCGCATTTTTTGGTTTTTCGAAATTTTCGATATCGAAAAAGTCGGCATGGTTTTAAATAGCGATCTGAGATGAGTGCCTAGGAACTTACATACCAAATTTCATTAAGATACCTCAAAATTTACTCAAGTTATCGTGTTTACGGACAGACGGACGGACATGGCTAAATGAATTTCTTTTTTCGCCCAGATCATTTTGATATATAGAAGTCTATATCTAACTCGATTAGTTTATACCATTACGGGGTACCGTTATGCGAATAAAATTAATATACTCTGTGGGCTCTGCTCTGCTGAGTATAAAAATATTTTCAATGGCTGAAAATATAAAATTTTTTAAACTCAAAATCATCACTCCGAATATAGACGATACATGGGTCTGGATTCAGTTGATTTTGGCCATTGCTTGGAATTCTACTCTAGTTATTCGTGTTTCGCGATAACTGATGGCAATTGTAAGCTAGCTTGACCTCTCCATTTAGTCTACTTCCAACCTTTTCTCTCAACTCAGTGTACGTGTCCTCTTCCTCTGCTACCAAGTGCAGGTGTCGATAGATACAATCTTAGGGCTTCAGCTTTGCAAACCATGTGCTTAACATAGACTAGCGGGCGACACTTTTTTGGGGGAAATGCGAAATTCGTGAGGTCTGGAAAAGCCTAGTAAAAAAAAACCTATTTTGCATTTTTCACTACGCCTAGCATTCGAGATATCTAGCAGCCCTTCGTAATCTGGGCCACGTATGAATCTTTTCCAATTGAGAAAAGGGCAAATATATTTGAGAAATGACCTAGTGTTTTTCAGGACAAATCAGAAATATTAATATAGGAATTTTCTCAAATGTATTTGTTTTTCTAGGAGCACATTAGCCCATTTTCCAAATACAATTGCCTTTTTATCAAATACATTCGCCATTTTCTCACACAGGACGAAAAAGCTGTTAAAATCAATGGAGTTACGCAGTCTATTTAACAGAAGTTTCTGTAAATTTTTATCCATCGCAAATTGTTGTTAAATCAAGTTAACACAAATTGTTAATTCTGAATTGACCGTTTCAACAGTAAAATCAGGAAAAAAATTGTAGCTCTCTCAACTTAACATATTATTATTAGCCTAACAAAACCCTTGTATTAAAATAACATAATTCCGCCAAAGTTAGAACAATAGTGAAGGCTGCTGATATGATCAATGAAATCTGCTTTTTTAACAAAAAACCAGATACATTGATTGAGAACTTATTTTTACAGAATATTGTTAGCTTTACACCAATAATTTCTCTTCTGTTGAAATGACTAAATAAATTTGGTTTGTTGACAAAAACTCGGTTATATTAACCGTAATGCGATCAATTTCACTGACTGTCTATTAATTTAGTACAAGAAACCCGATTTGTTGATTCTACTACCGTTATTTCTTTCGGTGTATGATAGATTTCTCTTTCTAGGCCTAGACATGTTCCAGTATGGAAAACGTATGACTGCCGTTTTACGGGAAGCGTTCGTTATATTATGTTTTGGCATCGTATTGGGCTGGTATAGTTTTCTTAGGTCGTTCTATGCTCGGGACAGGGCCGTGGAGAGGGGGGTGGGGAAGCCAGGGCAATTGCCCCGGGGCCCGGAAGGTTTTTGGGGGCCCGACAAGGCAAAGCAGTATTGACAGTACTCTAACTAGGATTTTATGGATACATACACAATTTGTTGCTATAAAAAATTGTTTTAAAATTGAAAATCACTAAACTAAAATCATAAGCATCCAATCAAATACTATGGGGCATAGGCATAGTCGAAATAAAATGTGATTTTAAGTTAGATAAACGTTTTTGACACAATTTTATAAGCGCTATCTGTCAAAAATGCTCCAACTAACTTAAAATCACATTTTATTTCGACTATAACTATGCCCCTATCGGTTTCGTCATATCGCTTTTTCATTTTTGTAAAAATCCAGCGACATCTGTAAATACAGGCTGATAATAAACTAGAGCGTTAATTTGAAAAAATTAGTACACTTGACTTGTTTTGCGAAGCGCTTACATAGGTCATTGATGAGTTGAAGAAGTTCAGGGATCAATGGTCGATCATACTTCAAGAATGTAAGGTTCTGTCAGGGAGTATAGGAGTTGTGAATACCTTCGCAGAGAAAAGAAGGAAGATAAGAAAGCGCCAGTTCGATGAATTACCTGGCGAATCACCCGAGTGTGATTCCAAAACTCAATTCAAACAGCAAGTTTTTTACGTTCTTTTGGACTGCATGATTGGTAACATGACAAGACGTTTCGAAGCCGTAAATAACATTGCCATTAAATTTAGTTTTTTGTGGAAGTATCAGGATCTGAAGGAAGAAGAGCTCAGAGAAAAGGCAGCGGACTTCTGCACGATTTATGGCATCGATATTTCTACGGATCTGATAGATGAAATCATTCATCTCAAAGCGATCCACCTAGCAAATTTGGGATGTGTTTCGCTGCCACCATTTCAACTTCTGAACAAATTTCATGACTTGAAGATGGATGTATTATTTCCCAACATCTGCATAGCATTAAGAATATTTTGCACACTTCCAGTCAGTGTGGCTGAAGGGGAGCGTTCTTTTAGTCTATTGTCTCGCGTGAAAAATTGTTTACGTTTTACTATGAGCCAAAATCGCTTGACAAGCCTTGGAACATTGGCGTTGGAGTCCAGCCTTGCTCCCAGTATTAGTTTTGAATCGGTAATTTCCATATACGCAGATCAAAAAGCACGGAAGGTTCTCCTTGGCTGATTCAAGCTTAAAATGTACATATTTAGAAAAAGTTAATGTAAGCAATCAAACAATGAAATCTAACATTTCATTTAGGTAAGTGCTCCAGTAAATCTTATTTTATATGAAATAAAACTGAAAATGTGAATTGAAAAATGTATGTATGTTATGTTATTTTTTTTACTGGATTGAGTTTATTTTTTAGGGGGGGCCGTGAACGCGAACTGTCCCAGGGGTCCGGCTTGGCTCTATGCGGCCCTGGCTCTGGATTAATAGAAAATTATATTTAAGTGCTGAAAGTGGAGTGTTCGGTTTTTTGTAGATTAACCTAAGTGCTGCCTGAGTAGAGAATCCATCCAGGCGCGTTAGAGAAGCCATTTATTTAGGGGGCTGTAAAAGGCCAGCTAATTTTTTGTATATGTCCGGGTAAAAGTTCGGTGTAGGCGCCATATAGATCCTTTCTACATAGTTTCAGAAGCTAGTTGTCAGTACACCGGGTTTTTTGAGTAAAATTTTCCCACGTGAAAGATGCATCTAAGTTATATAATTTTAACAGCGCTCCGATGTGGGAGTCCCCAACAAGCCCTTTATTGGGCCTGAACTTGAAAGAGCTTCTTCACAGAGTCTATTGCAACAATCTAAAAATTTAAAGTCAGAAAAACTCGTTTGAGGTTTGTCAGCAATTGCCTGGGCTCACTATTGAAATATTTTTTAATGAAATTTATCTGGGTGCTCGGGCGTAAGCCAGTCTGACAATTATCACGCCGATCTGGTGGCCCTAAACTCTATCGAGAATCAGAACTCAGCTGCCTATTTAAGGCAAGTCAAACCATACATGTTCTCTTTTTCACCGCTTTTTACGAAACATCTTTAAATTTGCTTCGTAGAATTTTAGGCCGATTTGCGCTCTCTAGTTTGACTATTGCGGAATAATCTAAAGATATAACCGTTTGAATGCTAGTGACAGATATGAGATTTTTTAATGCAGAATGGAAACTCGTTCACTACTAATAAGATTTGATTCTTATTCGTACTCACAAAACCTTTAGTAATTAAAGTCCATTTCACTAATCATACGGACATGACTTATAAATTAAATGAATTAACAATCAACAAGTAATCAACATTTAAAATAAAAAAATATTCAAAGCTTTAATGTACGTACAATTTTTTTTTTTGTGCAATATATGCACACAATTTAATAAATACTTATATTCATACATTTGTATTTTAAAATTTATTGTTATGGTTCTTGTTTTCCGTTATTATTGTTGTTAAATTAAAATTTTTTTTCATATTCAGTATATTCAGATGAATAAGAATCGATTGAATTGAGAAATGACAAATTCGAAAGCAAGATGTTGAGATGCAGAAAGGACAGACAAAGCTGCTTGATATCTGGTGTGAAAAGCTTGAAAACAAAGGACACCCAAAACGACCACGTTCCGAAGCAGTAACTATATTAAAAGTAGCTTGAATACAAGTGGTGTCCATTTGAATTTGAATTATAAATGTACTTACTACATATAAGCCTGCCAAAAATCATGTGATTAACTCTGCCTTTGATTTCTTGTGTCTACGTTATGGTAAAATTGATCACCTTGATCCCTTTTGGGTACAGTTGGGATTAGTCAGTTTAAAATTTATGTAGCTAATTGAACATTTTTGAATGAAAAACGGCAACGAAATGGGCAAAAACATTAGAGGATCTGTCCTACAGTACCCGAAGGGATACAAAAGGGGTCCGTCAAAGAGTACACATAAGTGTATTTAGGAGAGTGGAAAAGAGGGTATAAAAAGGGTAGGAATACGGAGGAGAAATGGGATAAAGAGTGATATCGGGAAAGTAGGACTACTTTTAAAATGTAGGCACACCAATTTTCTTGCAGAGGGACGTCTGCCGCGTACGCTAGACGTGTATAAATAAACTAGAGTTCGCCCAGTGGTTGAAATTCAACCACAGGAAAGGAAAGGACAGGAAAGGAAAGGAAAGAAACGGAAAGGAAAGGAAAGGAAGGAAAATAAATGGAAGGGAAATGAAAATAAAAGAAATGAAAGAAAAGTAGAGGAATGGAAAGAAAAGGAAAGGAAAGGATAAGAAAGGAAGGAAAGGAAAGAAAGGAATATGAATGGAAGAGAAATGAAAGTAAAAGAAAGGCAATAAAAAGAAAATTAAAAGAAAGGAAAGGAAAATAAAGAAAAGGTAAGGAAAGGAAAGGAAAGGAAAGGAAACGAAAGAAAGGGAGTGAAAGGAAAGGATAGAATTGAAAAGAAAGGAAGGCAAAGGAAAGAAAAGAAATAGAATTGGTGCATGATCAGCTATGTATTTTTTTTAATTTTTATTGTGTACAAAGTAACTCCTCGGCCATGCTCACGATTCAGCATAGTACACAAAAATCAAGTACATACACACAGCGTGTCTATAGTATGAATAAGTGCATCTGTAGTGGTGTGATATTTATGTTAAAATTTTTATATTAAAATGATTTTTCAAATTTTTTTATTTATGGATAACAGCGCAGCTCAAAATTTCCTATCAATACATATATAATTTGTATACCTTAGAATTATAGTTTAGCAGAAAACGGTTCCACATTTTTTCATCTTGTCTATTTATATATAAGATAATTAAAAAGAGCAATATAACTGCATAATTAGGCTGAGCTCCTCTTCAAATTTTCCTAAATATTGTTAGTAGGACAACATGTTTTATGCCGACTCTGACCGTCGATCACGATTAAACTCACGACCTTTGGTGTGGAAGGCGAGTAACCTATCGCCACACCACGGCGGTCACGTACTAACACTTTTGTGGGTAAATTAGTATGTTTCAATTATTTCGACATCGTTCCCAGGATATACATAAGTATTTTATAGCGGTCATTCTATTTGACATAAAATATCTTATAACTATAGAACTTAAATATTTAGCAGACCTGTAATATTCTTCCCGAAAGTCGTAAAATGCGACGTTATATCGTACGTTTTATTGCAAACAGATGCAAATCAAAATTTTCATATTTCGAGATTTCTTGATACCCCAAAAAAAGATGGCTGGTAAAATTGTGATCACATAAATAGTATACATAAAAGAACAAAAATGACCGCCATACCTATCTTTGATTTTATTTTTATAATGAAAATTTTGGACAACGTCTGTTTACAATAAAATTTGCGATTTATTTAAAATTTTCTCCAACTTTTATTTTCGTTTGGGTTTGGAGATGAAAAACGCACATCCATGGACTAACATCTGTGATTAGTGTCCCGGTCCATTTTCCGCGTTGTTTCATTTCCTGCCCTTTCGCAGCCTTAATGCTTCTTCCCTGATCTTCTGGATCTGCTTTTTGCATCCCATAGCCAACTTCTTTCCAACCCTCGTAAGTCGAGGGGGATTGTTCTGGTGATCACTGAGAGCCGCTCTTAGCTGTACAAATTATAAAGTGTGGTTACTAACCTGGGTCGATTTGTATGGACGAAAACTAACCTATATCGCGCCATCGATTTTTCGATAGGATTTGGGCTCAGGAAAAAAAGTTTCACTACGCATACCCCTGCAAAAAAAAAACATCGATTTTTCGACCAAAATTCTTCTAAACCTCCATAAGAGAAATCTGTCTCATTTTAACTGCTGGCAACATCAAATTTTAGCACAAGCTTACGTATTGGGCGTAGACTGTTGTCTGAAAAAATCATCAAATTCGGACATATTTATAATATATATCCCATACAACCGACTGTTCAGGTAAGAGGATTTTCATCATTTTTGTCGAAATCGATTTTTAGTCCGATTTAGAGGATTTTTTTAGACAAAACTCTACGCCCAATATGTAAGCTTGTGGTAAAATTTGATGAGAATTGGGGTAGAAATGGCGAAAACTCTTTTATTGAACAATCGATTGTATGGGAGGTATATGCTATAGTGGTCCGATCCGGTCGATTCCGACAAATGTCAAATCCCCCATCAAAATATGCCTGTTTACCAAATTTCATCCAGATATCTCAAAAATTGAGGGACTAGTTTGCGTTCAAACAAACGGACAGACGGACGGATGGACAAACGGACATGACTAAATCAACTTAGCTCATCCCCTGATCATTTTGGTATACTTATTGGTGGGTCTAACATATACATAAAAAATGGTTTGGAGCCTTGAAAATGAAAAAAATCGATTTCGACCAAAACAAGTCCCAAAAACCAAAAAAAAATTTTTTTTTTAACTGTTAACGCAAACGTTTTTATCGCATAATTTTAAGTGCGAGGGGAACTATGAGACAAATTCATTTTCATCGGCAACACTTTTACAAATTTCTGAAGAAACCCTTAAAAAAATGGCGAAAAAATAATTTTTTTCCCCAAAAAACTCCTCAAAACCCAAAAAATATTTTTTTTTTTCAAAAGACTGTTAGCGCCAAAGTTTTTGGCGGATAATTTTGAGTCGGACAGGGTATACATGAAATTTTGAAATCAAATGAAAATTTTTTAAGTAGGTCATGAAAAAACCTTAAAAATCAAAGAAAAAAAAGTCAAAAAACTCAAATTTTGCAGGCTCGAAAATTATTTTTTGGGTATGCTTAGTGGAACTTTTTTGCCTGAGCCCAAAACCTATCGAAAAATCGATGGCGCGATATAGGTTAATAAATCGACTCAGCTTAGTGGTTACTCAAAGATGGGAGTCGCTCCGTAATATGGATATACTGAAACCCTTTGTTCTACCTTCTGTTGGTTGTACGATGTTTACCATCAATATATCTAACTACGATATTCGAATGTGATTTAGAGAGTCTAATCTTACAACTAAGTAGTTAATTCCGACCATATTTTCAGAGAAGTTTTCGATGCCAACTTCTGGTTGTATGCGTCCTTTTGTTCAGCACCTTGTTTTTTCTGCTGCCATTTGGAGTACTCCAAAGTCTGCCGACTCTTTCGTGCGTATAATATACTTATTGCACCTTCGGCGTGGTTTTTCTGTGGTTCGGGCAGTAGGTATGTTTTATCGGGCACTTCAAAATTGAAATTTCATGCTAGCTAACGCTCCATAGATCAGGACCAATAATCGATTTTTGTGTTGCTAGATATGTGACTCCTGGCCATTTGTTGTTTAGTATACGAGAATGTGATCACTAAGATAGATTCCGATAACGTTTTGTTGTAGCAAGCGATTTGTTTTAAGTTGGCCAGAATGACTGCTTATCTCGGTATCTTACATCTAAAGTTGCTATGCTACCTCTATTTTAGAAAAGTCATCTACGATTGCTTTTAGAATGCATTTTCCATATCGGAAGTCATGCTGCCTGGTGATAGTCCTCCACCTTGATCTATGGCGACTGAAAGACGCTTTTAGAGGCTTCTCAAACAGTATACTGATGGCAAGCTTGAGTTCCATTAATTTTGCAAGTTTACCTATTGATTCTTCTGTATGCCTGAGAATAATCTCTTACTTCGGCATGTGTTAAAATATCCAGCGGGTTCTCTGGATCCATTTTTGCAATTAGGGCTTTCAGAAGCCTGGAAATTTTAACTCCTCTTTGACAAATCACCCATATCACTAGCAATATACATTTAAAAACATTTTTTTCGTTGAGAAATTTAGAAAATTTAAAACGTACATACGTATACACAATAAAACAAATAACATTTTTTTTTTAAATATTTAATTATAATTATGGGTTGCGCCGATTCGCTTAGTTGCTTTGCAGCAATTTGGCCACAGCTTCCATAGTTGCACGCAAATTACTCCACTGGCACAATACAATCATTTGGGTGGATAGAAGAATGGTCGACTGGCTGGCTTGCGTCTTTACTGGCTAGCGGCTTGATTGGTCACTTCTTTACCGTCCAAAGCTACGATCTCCTTGTTCCCTTGTTCATCTCCAAATTCATTGCCCCAACTGAGTACTACATCTGTTCAGTTTGTTTTTTGTTAATCCGGCTGGCTGCTAGCTGGCGGTTGCATCACAGTAAACTTAGCTTTACCACGTCTGTTGTTACATACATATATAGAGGCCTACATACATATTTGCCCTCAACGATGGTGGCTTTTTCGATAGTTCAACTTGGAGACCAAGGCGTGGTGGTGGTTGTACGGCGGTGCCTGTCAGTTTATTTGATTGACATTTTGACTTGAGATCTTCTCGTACTTTTCACTCCTCGTAAATGTTTTATTTCATTTGTGTTACGCTGATTATCATAACGTGTTATGCCGCATTATATTTAGTGTGAATATTTGTATATATGTATGTATATATGTGTACTAGAGCGGGTCAAATTTTTTGCCCATCAGGAGTATAGCAAAAACGTAATCTACAGATGATTCCAAGAAAAATTGCTGAAGACATCATAGCTCTAAGTCCGATTTCGAGGTCCGCACTTTTGCAAAATAGATATTTTGTATTTGAATGTAGGGTTTGGCCAAAAAATCTTCATATCTTCTGATAGAAATATAGAAAAATATCATACTGGGCTTACTTTAAAGGTATTTGACGTATATTTCAGAATCAATATTAATATCTATAGTGTTTTTGAAATTTAGTAGAGATATCAGGCTTAAATTATGAGAAATTAGCCTAAAATGAAATTTTAATTATTATATTATCATTTTTAACAAATTTCTTATGGAAAAATTTTTTTCTTTACAGCTAAAATAAATTCAGAACATTTCCAACAACTTTCATTCAGGCAGTTTTTCTTTTTTCGAATTCGTTTTAGTAGAAAAAAATGTTTGCTTATTACTTGAAAATATAGGTTTTTTTTGAAAATTGTTTTCTACTAAAACGAGTTCGAAAAAATAAAAACTGTATTTATGGAAGTTGTTGAAAATGTTCTGAACGTATTTTAAATTTGTTAACAATGGTAATATATTAGTTAAAAGTTCATTCTAGGATAATTTCTCATAACTTAAGCCTGATATCTCTACTGAAATTCAAAAACACTATAGATATTAATAGAGGTTCTGAAATGTGCGTAAAATACCTTTAAAGTAAGCCCGATATGATATTTTTCCTATAATTCTATCAGAAGCTATGAATATTTTTTGGCCAAACCCCACATTCAAATGCAAAATATTTATTTTGCAAAAGTGCGGACCTCGAAATCGGACTTAGAGCTTTGGTGTCTTCAGCAATTTTTCTTAGAATCATCTGTAGATTACGTTTTTGCTATACCCCTGATGGGAAAAAATCCTTCCATACAATTTGACCCGCTCTAATGTACACATTAGTATATAAACATTCATATACACATGTACCTGTACAAAGATTTAGTAAAATTCGGGTGGTATTACATGAAATATATAAAATATAGTCAGATATGTACATATATGGATAAACACATTAGGGGTTCTCTGTGAAAAACTAGCGAAATTTTATTTGTAGGTTGTGCATTGCCAGTTTTTCTGAATTTGTTTGAATTGAACTGTCCCACATATCAAATATTATTGCTATAAGTCGAATGCTCAAAATTAAAAATTTGTTCCCCGAGAAGGGGGATTAATGATATGGTCCTTAAACATTCCGCACATTCCGGGCCTCTAAAACAATCACCAAACCGTCTAGAAAGAAACCGAAGATAATCGCAAATTTGCTCCAAAATAGCCCTGAATTCATACCGAATTCGTCTGCAACTGATACCGAAATAATCTAGAAAATAATGCGAAAACAACGCGAAGATAGTCCTGAATCGGAAGATAGAATTGATCACGAAGTAAAAGGAAGATAGTCACGAAATCAGCCTGAAAATAATTCCGAAACATGCATTACACCGAAGCAATCACGAAATGATGCGAAATTAGATCCTCAAACAGTATTTAAGTTATTCCAAAAAAAACAATCCCGATATAAGCTTGAAATAACCCAGAAACATTTTCAAAGCAATATTGAGTTGTTTCGGATATTTCGCGATTTCTGAAAGCAATCCCGAATATAAGTCGAAATAGTCCTGAAACGATCCTAAAAACATCGCCGGAATGATCCAGAGGCAGTCCCAATGTGAACACCATTCAAGCGAACATAAAATGATTCAAAGAAAGCTAGGAAATAATCCCAAAACAATTCCCAAATGATGGCAATTTATTGTCGACTCGATCCCGAAACAATACCAAAATGACCGAGAGATAGTTTCTAAATCATCCGAAAAAAATCCCGAAATGTTGCATAAATAGTTCAGAAAGGCGTCGTAGATATCTCCAACATGACGCAAAATACTCATAAAAAATGCGAAATGATTCCGAAAACAATCCCGAAACCATCCGAAAATATATTCCTTTATACAATACTTAAATTATACGATTGTATCCTGATATGATCTTGAGATGATCCTAAAAATTAACGTGATCGCGAATTGATACCATAATTCCACTGAAAATATAGCTTTATCATACAAACAGGATATTTTAGAGGAGGCTGCGAAACATAGTCTAATTGACATGGCTCTTCTTGTAGACAGTCTAATGTGAGCTAAACAAATAAATTTAGTGGAGAAGTAAATTGTCATGTATCAAAAGGTCCCTAATCATTCTCAAAATGCGTATTTGTTTCATGCTTTTACAATTTTAATTTAGGTATTTTTTATTATAAATAGCTAAGTATGTATGGGCAGTTATATATAATTCATTTATATCCACAAAGTGATATTAAGAAATATCTGCGATAAGGTTATATTGAAATATTTTAACTTTTATAAGAAATCCATTTTAATGAAAATTTAAGAAATTAGTTGAAAATTTTAATTTCCATATCGAAGGTTTGAAGAAAATTCTAACCGAGTATTGTATCAAAAACTTTCTTTCCAGATTTGCAGGGCCGTGCGAATATTTTTTGCAAAGTTATGCACGTGGAAAAGCGAAAACTGAAACGTGCTAGTTTTCCATCTGAACAATGAACTGCGCTAGTCTTCCATGCTAACAACGGACCGTGCTAGACCGATGATGTGTTTATTTCTAATATCAGTAGGGTAAGGAAAGTATTAAATAAGGCAGCTTGCTGAAAACTTGTTCCATAAAATAAGAAGGTAGGTAGGTTGGGTGGTAGCTTCCCTGATGAGAGGAAGCTCATTTGGACAACATGACGGTCCGTTGTGATACCACATATAATAAACTAAACTAACGGTGACGTAGATAGAACTACTTAGAGAATCGTTGGGTAGCAACGATAAAGTTCCGAATGATCCCGATCTCAACCTTGGATAGCTCCTCGGGAGATCCAAGTGAGTCACGGCCAAAATACTTTCGCCTAGTTCTGGCAAAAGCTGGGCAGTCAAGCATAAAGTGATTTGGTGATTCCACCTCATCATCCTCCATACAGCTGCAGCAGGATGGAGTTTCCAATATATTGAGACGTACCGCATGGATACCCATGGGACAGTGCCCTGTCAAAACCCCAATGACCATTGATAGGTGAGCCTTAGTGAACCCAATTATTTCAGCAGACCTCCTGCCATCCACTTTCGGCCAGAAAGATCTTGATATCCTACAAGACGTAGTGTCCGCCCAACGTTTGCTGAGCTGACTCGAGGCCCAGCTATGGAAGAGCAATCCACAGGTGGCTAGCGGAATCCCGAAATCCCTACAGCCATCTTCATCCGGTTCAGTTGTACCGATTCGGGCTAAGAGATCCGCTTGACAGTTACCCGGAATATCACTATGTCCCGGGACCCAGATAATCTTAATTGTAAAATAATTCGATGCAATCGCAAGTGTGGTCAGGCACTCCCAGACCACCCTCGATCGCACTGTAGTTGAGCTCAAGGCCTTTATAGCCGCTTGGCTATCAGAGTAGATGTTAAATTCCCTAACCGTAGTAGCGCTGGATAGCATTTCATCCACCGCATCCTTAATCGCAGCAACTTCCGCTTGGAATACACTGCAGTGATCAGCCAACTTAAACTTGCGGCTTACATTTAGCTCTTGACAAAAGACCCCCCGCCAACCTTTCCGTCCAACTTCGACCCATCCGTGAACAAGTTAACCGGTCCCATGCCCCAGATAATTCCTCTTCTCCACTCCTCCCTCGGGGGAATGACCGGGTGAAGGTTGTATAGGGAGCGGCCACCGGCATGCAATAGTCCGTCCTGTCCGGGATAAAGTCGAAACTAGTAAGAAGGCTAGAGTGTCCGAAATCAGAAAGCATATAACCCATATCACGAAGCCTGACCAACGACCGAGCCGCGGCTGCCTTTCCCGCAATATCTACTGGATGTATATTCAGCATGACATTCAGTGCCAAGGTAGGTGTTGTTCTCATAGCGCCACTGATGCCGATAAGCGCCGTCCGTTGCACTGACACTAGCATTTTGGAGGTGCTCGCCGTGTCCAGTGCTTTCCACCAGACCAGCACCCCATATAGCAGAATCGGTTTAACCACCATCTCATAAAGCCAGTGTACTACTCCTGGCGAGAGCCCCCATCTCTTTCCGATAGCCCCCCTGCAGCAGTACAAGGCAACCGCGGCCTTCCTGGCCCTATCTTCCACATTGGGCCTCCAGGACAGCTTCTTGTCCAGAACAATTCCCAAATATTTAACCCTGTCAGTAAGTACCAACGGTATCCCTCCAATCGAAGGAGTTCTGAAGTCGGGTATCTTATATCTCCTTGTAAAAAGAACCAATTCTGTTTTTCCCGGGTTGACCGCCACTCCACATGATTCAGCCCACCTAGCCACAGTATCCAGGTATCCCTGCAGAACATGGCGCAGGGTGCCCAGAAATTTGCCCCTGACTAGGATAGCGAGGTCATCTGCATAGGCAACCACCCGACAGCCATTGGCTTCCAGCTCCACAAGAAGCTCGTTGACTACCACAACCCAGAGCAGAGGAGATAGGACACCTCCCTGTGGCGTGCCCCTGCACACCTTCCTCCTTATTATGGCTCCTCCCCACTCCGCTGCGACAATTCTGCCGCATAGAAGTTTGCTAATAAATTCAACCAGAGCCGCTTCGACTCCTAAACCCACCAGAGCTCTTTCGATTGCCCCCGGTAGAACATTGTTAAAAGCCCCCTCGATGTCTAGAAAGGCACCCAGAGCATACTCTTTATGTTCTAGAGACCCCTCTATTTGCTTTACAATCGAATGGAGAGCCGTTTCCGTCGATCTGCCTTTGCAGTACGCATGCTGTGAAGCCGACAGTAACCCCCCAGGTATCCTTTCTCGTAGGTACAGGTCAATTAGCCGCTCAAGCGTCTTAAGAAGAAACGACGAGAGACTGATTGGCCTGAAATCCTTAGGTGACACATGAGAGCCCCTGCCGGCCTTCGGAATGAAGATGACCCTAACCGTGTGCCACGACCTAGGGATATAGTTAAGCCTGAGGCAGTTAGTGTAGATGATGGCCAACCAGCGGCAGGAAATCCCTAAAGACCTTTGAAGTTGCGCAGGAATGATGCCATCCGGACCGGGTGACTTATAGGGCTTGAACGAATTTATAGCCCAGGATATTTGACTTTCCCGTAGTGGGATGGCAGGCATTTCTGCATGGCCAGCAACCGCCGACCACGCAAGCGAAGATCCCTGCGCAACTGGGACATCGGGAAAATGATTGTCCAGTAAAAGTCTCAGGGACTCCTCGCTACCCATCGACCAGTCCCCACCATCATCTCTCAGATACCCCCGAGGGGCGGGATTCCTAGAGAGTATTTTTCTAAGCCTCGCGGATTCATTGCAGCCCTCTACGTTTTCGCAGAAGCTTCGCCATGAATCCCGCTTGGCTAACCTTATTTCATATTTATAAATCCCCAGACTCACCTTATAGAGCTCCCAGTCCGAGGGTAGTTTACTCCTCCTGGCTCTATTAAAGAGCCGCCTACTGGACGCTCTTAGGTCGTCAAGGGAATCAGACCACCAGGGCGGCTTGCCCTTCCCCCTGTAAGTTTTCAGTGGGCAGGACTGTTGAAAGGCGCTATTGCTTGCCAAGGTGAAGTTTTCCACCAGATCGTCTATTTCAGATTCGGACAGGTCCGAACCAGCGATAGGCGCCTCAGGCAATAGCTCTCCCAACTTCCTACAATACAAGTCCCAGTTGGTACTTTTAGGGTTCCTAAAAGATATTTTACCGGGACGTTCTTCATTCACCGAGAACTGAATATATCGGTGATCAGAGAAAGAGTGCTCGTTGAGAACCCTCCATCCAGATATCCGATCTTCCAGTTCTCTGCTAACCAGGGTGAGGTCCAAGACCTCCTCCCTTACCGCAGTAATAAAAGTCGGGTCATTCCCCCTATTACATATACAAAGTCCCTCATCTACAATAAAAGTAAATAAAGACTCACCTCTGGTGTTCGTATCCGAGCTCCCCCATATGCTATGGTGTGCATTAGCATCGGCACCTATGATTACGCCAACACCTCTCCGCCTTGCTTCAGCGGTGATTTCGCCCAGTATCACAGGCGGTGGTCCCGTTACGTCCCCATGGGGCATATACGCTGAGACCACCCACAATTCGCTACTGCCTCGCTCGAGGCAGACCGTGGTTACGTCAGCATTGCTGAAATTAGAGAGAATAAAAGCTTTAAATTCCTTTTTAATAAGCACACAGGATCTAGGCCTACCTGCCTCCCCATGCACCAAGGTGTTGAATTTTCCCGTCCTTAATCCAGAAATTTTTCCGCCGTTACTACTCAGCCACGGCTCCTGGACAAGGACAATATCCACTCCGCCTTTCTCAAGACAGAGCAACAAGTTTGCGGAAGCCGCCTTAGAATGCTGAAGATTGATTTGACGGATTTCCATCAACACCACTCTTCTTCTTCTGCACCCCATCCTTGGCGGCTTCGCCCTCGGAGACTAGGAGATCCTCCTCCTCCCCCAACAGACGACTTACACTGATGACGGATCCCGCCATCGATGATTCGCCCTCGGAGGCCAGGAGCTCCTCCTCGGCCCTATCAGCCAGACGACTAGCACTGATGACAGATCCCGCTATTGACGGGACGTCAACAGTGCTTTCGCTGTCCAAATTAGCGGAGTCAGCATCCACAACCATGGGTACTGGCTCCCCTGCGGACGCCTCCACCTCCCGAACAGTCTCTGTGGGAGAGGAACCATCCCCCCTGGAATCGGCGTGGTAGATTTTAAGAACCACACGCTCGAGGCCATAGGAGATAACCCCCCTCGTGTCAGAGAGAGGACTGGTGGACTCTGCGTTTAGCAGAATCAGCACTTGCCGACGTGGCCCAACAGCCTCCTCTACTCTGAGGACCCTCCAGTTATGCGTCGGAAGGTTCGGGTTGCAGTAACGCATTAGTTCGAGTATTTTCTCCGGCTGAGATGGCCCGGCAGGCAACCACACCCGAGCCCTCGGTCGAAGGGGGAGATCCCTCCGTTCCACGGCCTCGAGTCTGGCCCCCCTCCAGACCTCCCCTACCAAAGAAATTATTTTCTTAAAGATACAGGCTGACCGCTCGTCAGCACAAGTAATCAGTCTAAAACCATGATACCACCCCGAGTATTCGAAGCATGGCCGCGTACCTGGGCTCTCCATAACAGCGGTCATATAGGCCGCTGATATGGCGCTGGCGACCCACGGCCACTCCTCTCGGGAGATGGCACCATCCTCCCTACTCCTATCCAGGACCCCGAGGGTGATGGAGCCTGCACGTTTAGCGATTTCGCTAAACGAAATTGCGTCCCCACCTCCTCGGGCCCTTTTTGTCGTTGAGGCATTCCGCTCATCCGACCTTTGCCGCTTCATAGCCCCCAAACCCTGCTGCTCACCCGCATCGTTCGACACCGGTGTGTGGTCGTCGCAAGCTACGACGCTCCTGGCCCACTCCAGCGTCCGGGAATGCTTCTCAGACATCTGAGCTGCATCCCTTCCGCCGTAGCGCTCCAAGATCTTCTCAGCTAAGCGCCGATCACCCAGAGCTTTCCTACGCGGCGTCGATCGCCTACCTTTCCCGGCAGTCTTCGACCCCAGGGCTCCCGTTGGGAAAGCTCCTCGCGACAGGGCTTCCTTACTAGTACTGGGCTGCTCCGTCGCATTCGTCGGACCTCTGCCTTTCCCTGTCACAGCCCCATATGGGCCTACATTGGGTGTCGGTTTCGACACCCCTCCACTACCCGAACTACCCGTACCTACGGGGTTTGAAACCAAACCCCTGCGCTGATCCGTCTGATCAGCCCTTTTGACCCGCAGGGAGCTTTCCCGGCTGGCGGCGACCTGCTTCGGAGCACTCTCCGCACCTGTTGCGTCCCCCGCACCATGACGACTTTCGCCGAAACTCCTACCCTCCTTTTTATTCGTCTTCGTGTCCATTCTAAGAAGTCCCCCCTCAAGGCCGCTATCCGGAGCCGATTGTGTAGTCGCCCTTCAACGGTCCCGTGGTTATCTATGCTGCGCAGGGAGGCCACGCGAGGGTTGACGCATTACCTTATGAGTAATGCGTTCAGAGCCAGACCGGACGCAAAGCGGGAAAATCTTCAACCGCACCTACACCACCAACTTAACGGCGACGGAGCCGGAACGTACCTTGAGGCCCGCCACGGTTTTAACGGGACGTGGGCAGGTGCAGCATTAGCCTACCAGCCATTTCGATAGGGTTTCACCCCGACCTACTAAGGTGGCAGAATACTGCACCTACCAGCCCAAAGTCATCAATTCCTATCCATAGTCAAAATCAAGTCCCTAACAATCCGGTTCGTCACCGTTGAGTACTGATCTTGACCATTAACAGGGTCCTCCCTCCCCTGAGCTCGGCACAATGACTCAGGGGTGCGGGTTTTATCGAGTTGTCCTCTCTAGATCCGCCATTATCAGTAGAAGCAGGGGCACCTCGTGCAGGACGTGACAACCAATCACGTGTGACAATTCGTCACTATGGCCGGTCTAAGACTGATACCAGTCCCTGATCCAGAGCCTGGAACCACGTATGATATCCAAGCCAAGTATCTTAACCCCCGATAAAATAAGAAACTGTCGTGGAATAATATACTCTTTCGTTTCACTAGTGCGATATCCCCTTACTCATCAATTCACTTCAAAGGGCTTTGTTGTGGTTTCCTGCATGGGCAGATGCATTTTTGTACATAAACTTTGTATGGCCTACTAGCCATTATAACCACAAAATCTTAACATGGCCGCTCTAGAACAATTATATTTACCAAATGTTTTTTTTTTTTTTTGTTATAGCCACCAAAATCGATCTTTTTTTTTGTTATTAGGAACAAAACAACGTATATGTTTCTAGCTTAGATCTACATATCCATGGTATCATAAGGCCCTTTATATGAAGATTACGAAATGCATTTACAAGAAGATATATTCTGCATGAATGCTGTTATCTTAAAGCTATTCTTGTATATGTATTCCTATATTCGCTACTATCTCGGAATTCACAATGGAAACCGAAAAAGACGGAGGATTCAACTATCTAGACCTCACGACAAATATTGATGAATTTTCCAAAAGATTTAAATACGACATATATAGAAAGACAACGGCCACCGGCACATTAAGGCATTTGATACATAGACTTGAAAGAACACCTCTTACACTAGAAGCATATAAGAGAGAGCCTGAGGTAATATATAAGATTGCTGCAAACGACGGATATAAAAAAATAAATAAATAAAATAAATGTAAGGCGCGATAACCTCCGAAGAGATCTAAGGCCGAGCTTCTCTTCCAATTTGCGTCGTGCTCCTCTTGATTTTTCCCTACAAATTGGCCGGACGAGGCCTACATGTTTTATGCCGACTCCGAACGGCATCTGCAAGGCAGATGAGTTTTCACTGAGAGCTTTTCATGGCAGAAATACAATCGGAGCGCTTGCCAGACACTGCCGAGGGGCGAACCCGCTTAGAAAAAATTTCTTCTAATTGAAAAATCTTATTTCTAAAATTTTGATGTTGCTTTGCCCGGGAGTTGAACCCAGGGCATACGGTGTGATAGGCGGAGCACGCTACCATCACACCACGGTGGCCGCCACGGATATAAAAACAGCAATAGTAAATAATCTCAGAAGGACGCATGGAGAACTAGAAAGAAATAATGGAAAGGATAATAGCAACACCTGGACGACTATTACACATACTGGAAAAACAACATATAAATTGGCAAACTTCTTTAAAAAATACAACATTACCACAGCGTTCAAAACATCCAACAATCTAGGGCGAAAACTCAGAACTAACACTAATTAGGAGGATCCGTTTAGCAGCCACGCCGTATACAAGCTTACCTGTGGATGCCAAAACAGTTACATAGGACAAACAAGACGACAAATAAGAAAGAGGTTCAGAGAACACATTAGAGAATACCACAAAAAAAAAAAAAAAAAAAAAAACACGGAATCCAAACATTAACCACAGTCTAACTTCCCGAATCACATGGTCGAAAATGAATGTTCCCCAGCAAACACAAACAAAACAGTCAGGGTCCTTCACATACAAGCAAAAGGCCGACGTCTGAAGGTACTGGAAAACATGGAAATCTACAAACAGAAAACATTAAACGGTAAAACATAAACGAACAGATAAACACAATTTCTGACACAATATTTGAGCCTTTAAAACTTGGTTACAAGAAAATAAGTAATCACACAGATACTACAGATAAACATACAACACCAAATACACACAAAATGATAAACGCACCAAAGCAACAAACACACAAAGAAGATCTAATGACTAAAACTACTGACTTTTACTTGCCTCAGTCAGCCACACAAATCGATCAGTAAAAACTATCCTCGGTTCTGAATGAACACACAGCACATACATATACATACACACAAACATCAATTTTAACAATACCTGCTCATGTACCTACGAACTATAAATACAAGACAAACGACAACAACAGATCAGAACAAAAATCGGCACTGATGATGGCACAACGCCGAAACCGATTTGTCTCGAAACAAAATTTGAAAAGGGATGACAGAAAATCGTTCTAATATACATCATTTATCCACCCTGTTGGAAAATCAATAAATAGAAATCTTTCTTGGTTTGGTTACTTTACTCCTTTATATGTATTATGTCGTTTATTCCCTACTACCTCGAAAACGAACTGACCCATGTGGATGAAATTTCCTTCATGGGTAACAAGCTATATTTAAGGATTGTTTTCACAGTGTCCTACCTTTCTTAACCTTATTTCAATGAAATGAGATACGCTGTAGTGGGTATTACACACAACCTTAGGTATAGATTTTTATATTTATATATCGTACAGTTATATAGCTTTTGGGGCAAAGCAAAATATACCGAGCAAAGTTCTGACTTCCATTGGTAAAATTAAATCCGATTTATTCCATAGAACCATAATTAATATAGTTTTCTTGATCAAAATAGTCCCCTTGATAATTGTTGTTTACAACCAATATCTCAATATATCATTATAAGTGGTTAAAAAAGCTATTTTATTCCTTACTGTAGTAACAGTTACGTCCCTGGTTTTAATGGTACGAAAACCTGACATCGATCCTTTTGGATCTTGGGGGTGTGACGACAGAATGAACAAGAAGGTTTTATGTGGTCATGCTAAATCATTCTTGTTGCCGGAGCGTACCGGATCTGCATCCGGCAAAGGACCATCAACATCGACTACAACAACAAAAACAACAACAAACAAGTAAGGAAGGTTAAGTTCGGGTGTAACCGAACATTACGTACTCAGTTGAGAGCTATGGTGACAACATAAGGGAAAATAACCATGTAGGAAAATGAACCGAGGGAAACCCTGGAATGTGTATCAACTGAAAGGCATTAAAGAGTATTTTATGAGGGAGTGGGCCATAGTTCTATAGGTGGACGCCATTTAGGGATATAGCCATAAAGGTGGAACAGGGTTGACTCTAAAATGCGTTTGTACGATATGGGTATCAAATAAAAGGTATTAATGAGAGTTTTAAAAGGGAGTGGTGGTTGTTGAATAGGTGGTCGCCTTTTCGAGATATCGCCATAAACGGGGACCAGGAGTGACTCTAAAATGCGTTTGTACGATATGGGTATCAAATGAAAGGTGTTAATGAGTATTTTAAAAGGGAGTAATCCTTAGTTCCATAGGTGGACGCCATTTCGAAATATCGTCATAAAGGTGGACCAGGGGTGACTCTAGAATGTTTGTACGATATGGGTATCAAATTAAAGGTATTAATGAGAGTTTTAAAAGGGAGTGGTGTGAAGGCGTTTTCCAGATATCGACCAAAATGTGGACCAGGTTGACCCAGAACATCATCTGTTGGATACCGCTAATTTATTGTAATACCTGCCAAGATTTTAAGGGTTTTTCATTTCGCCCTGCAGAACTTTTTCATTTTCTTCTACTTAATATGGTAGGTGTCACAACCATTTTATAAAGTTTTTTCTAAAGTTATAAAAAAAAAAATAAATGTAAGGCGCGATAACCTCCGAAGAGATCTAAGGCCGAGCTTCTCTTCCAATTTGCGTCGTGCTCCTTTTGATTTTCCCTACAAATTGGCCGGACTGGACCTACATGTTTTATGCCGACTCCGAACGGCATCTGCAAGGCAGATGAGTTTTTACTGAGAGCTTTTCATGGCAGAAATACACCCGGAGCGCTTTCCAAACACTGCCGAGGGGCGACTTCGCTTGGAAAAATTTTCTTCTAATTGAAAAATCTTATTTCTAAAATTTTGATGTTGCTTTGCCCGGGGTTTGAACCCAGGGCATACGGTGTGGTAGGCGGAGCACGCTACCATCATACCACGGTGGTCGGTTTCTAAAGTTATATTTCGCGTCAATAAAACAATCCAATTACCTTACCATGTTTCATCCCTTTTATCGTATTTGGTATATTTTTATGGCATTTTTTTTTAAAAGTGGGCGTGGTCCTTCTCCGATTTTGCTAATTTTTATTAAGCGTACATATAGTAATAGGAGTAACGTTCCTGCCAAATTTCATCATGATATCTTCAACGACTGCCAAATTACAGCTTGCAAAAGTTTTAAATTACCTTCTTTTAAAAGTGGGCGGTGCCACGCCCATTGTCCAAAATTTTACTAATTTTCTATTCTGCGTCATAAGTTCAACTCATCTACCAAGTTTCGTCGCTTGAGCTGTCTTTTGTAATGAATTATCGCACTTTTTCGGTTTTTCGAAATTTTCGATATCGAAAAAGTGGGTGTGGTTATAGTCCGATATCGTTCATTTTAAATAACGATCTGAGATGAGTGCTCAGGAACCCACATACCAAATTTCATCAAGATACCTCAAAATTTACTCAAGTTATCGTGTTAACGGACGGACGGACGTACATGGCTCAATAAAATTTTTTTTCGATCCTGATTATTTTGATATATGGAAGTCTATATCTATCTCGATTCCTTTATATATGTACAACCAACCGTTTTCCAATCAAACTTAATATACTCTGTGAGCTCTGCTCAACTGAGTATAAAAATAATTCGAAATTTTGAAGGTTGATTGTTTGTCGACTTCTGAGTGGAATATCGTTCTACCTTGGCTACCAGATAGAAACCGCCTTTTCTATAGTAGGTTTTTTTTTTCAAAACAGCCTATCTCAAAATTCGTTTGAAGAACGTCCTTCGAATTTGTTTCTTAAACTCCCTATCTGACGTCAAAATACACTAAATTCAGGCTTGCAACAAATTCTGAAATAAGGTGATATTCCAGATAGGGCGACATTCCTCTCAGCAGTCGATGTAGCTTGCATTCAATTCCATTTCTTTTTTGCCGTTTTAAATAAAAAAAATTTTGTTCTCTATTCTCCAAATAGATATTTAATTTTTTTTTTTTTTTTAGATTGAGATAGGGTCCCGAAGCAAAAAGTAGGTAATGTAACTCGCTGTACATTTACTTCTACACTATACTTGATAAAACATATCGCTCATTTACTACAATAGTGTCATAACTCAAAAAACACAACTTTTGAGTTAATAACATATAAACGTACCCAATATCATGATCTATGTTGTATAAAAAAATCTTTGTGATCAGTTAATAATTTACCATGTGCTATAAAAATGAAAATGGCTCTCCTGGAAAATTGTGTTTTTTGAGTTATGACACTATTGAAGTAAATGAGCGATATGTATAAACACTTTTTGACTCCGCATTAGCAACATCCGCAATAGTTATATTTATGTAAGTACATACATATACAAGGGATCTCTTGATTTCCGTGCTTTGAACATTTTAGAGCCTATATAGTGGGGTAAGTCCACCAGTCTGGGTGTTACACTTTATGCAGTCCGCTGAGTATGTAAAACTATAAATGTTCAGGTGTATGCACCTATGTTTACGTACATATGTATGCGAATGCGTTGCATTTTTTCACAAATGCATATTTCATGACTGAAAATATCGAAAACATTCCGTTCACCATTTACAACATTCATTCGTAGATCTGCTGATAGTCGGCGTTATTTTTTTTCTTATGCAGTTTTGCAGCCGCCACTTAAAATTTGCCATACATGCAATATCGATTCGCACGTAAGGCCCACCTGTAAGTAAATAAATGGTGCACTTTAGCAGGGCTGCAGATCACTTCGTACTGTATTGTACTGCAAGGGTCGGTTGAACGGTTTAGGCAAATTTGAGTATGTATAGAGTAAACTTTTTTCAGCTATTTATACCAATTTCATATATGTCGCATAAATGGGGTATCATATTACGCATAAGTGGTTGCCCCCAGCCAGCAGAGGGGCACACTTGGGCCGACGTGCTCATTGTGATAAAGTTAGAACCCGCCATTCTCTAGTTTGTAAAATATTGAACAGATTTCTCCGTCTTATATAGCGCCCAATGTCTGCGACTTCAGCACAGCCAAGCCCTGCTAGAAAGCCTTTTCAGACTTTGCATATGTACCCTGGACAGAGGACGGAATCTGCAACAAAGTGTCTAACACTTTCTTCCTCCTCTTCGTACATACAGTTTCCAATTGACTGTTCGTATGGATTGCCATGGGTTCGCCTTGTTCTACCATTAGACCTTGGTCTGTTAATATCCCTTTTAATGAACTTAAGGGTAAAATTTTAAGATCAACTAGGACACGACTCTACCTTATCATGGGATAAATATGTGTGGATACTCCAAATTGGAAGTGCCCACAGTATCCTTCATCCATCAGCTCGAACGAAAATCATTCGTTGGGATTGCCATGGGCTCACCTTATACCATCACCAGACAGTGGTATGTTAATATCCATATTAACGGACTAGGGAGAAATTATTATGACTGATTAGAAACCTTTCTAGGGTCTATATTATGCGAGGAAAGACACGAGCACGCATTTGCACTCTGCTAGAGCAAGAGGTATGAAATTCAGCTGATTTAACTCAGTCTGTTCATTGGCCTTCCTCGCTAGATCGCATTGTACTTAGGGGGGTCGCCCCTCGGTAGTGGTTAAGCAAACATTCTGAGTGTATTTCTGCCATAGCAACCTTCTCAGTTAAAATACATCTGCCTTGCAGCTTCCGTTCGGAGTCGGCATAAAACATGTAGGTTCCGTTCCGCCAAATTGTAGGGAAAGCTAAAAAACCATAACGCAAATTAGAAGGGAAGCTCGGCCTCACTCTGTTCGGAGCTAAATCGCTTCAAGTATTTATTTTTTATCTTGTGCTTCGGTTCAAAACCAAAAATAGCAACTTCTTTGCGCAAAGCCGGTTTGGATCCCTGCCGAAATGTACAAACGAACATAAGCCGTATATACATACATATGTACATATGGATGGTTGAATGTAAATGCTAATATTTGTAAGCGTTATTTCTGTTGCCAGTAAAAAATAATTTCGACTTAGCACTTCCGGCGGTGAGCTTGAGTGGTTGCTGGTGATGGGGTGGCCGACGTAAGACGATTAAAGAGCAGCAGTTGTTGGTGACGCTATTTACGCGTTGCTGCCGATACGCTGTTGACCTTTTTCCGCTTGCTTTAAGATTGTAACGCTGCGATTACTGCCAGGTATTTGCATGTAAAATGCCGCTTGTGACCAAATGTAATTCCAGCCACTGCTGCTTACGCAAATGCAATATCCAAAGCTATGGCAATAATAAAAACAACAACAAAAAGCTAAGCTAAAAGAGGCGCTTGCCGCTTGACAACAATTCGCAACTACTGTATTACTTCAATGGTGTTCGGAGGAGGGGATGTACAAGTATAAACAGTTGTTCACATACTTTTGATTTATTTGGCCATTTACGTTAGTCGCTGACCGTTGGTTGACTGTTGTTGTTAGCCGGCTGACCAATTGAGAAGTTACGTATTTACTCATGGTACCGTTTTTATGTTCAGGTAAATACTTACCTATGGCTTTATGCTGAAAATGATTTTTTTAGCCTAATTTTTTGTTACTGTTGCAATGTTGCTATTCGCCACATGCCTTCTTGGTGCATAATAACTAAACGTCATGGCGGCGCTCCGTTGCAACCACAATGGCCACCAACTTTATTCTATCACTTTTTATCATGTTTTTATACTCAGCTGAGCATAGCTAACAGAGTATATTAACTTTGTTCGCATAACGGTAATCCGTAACGGCATAAACTAATCGAGATAGATATAGACTGAAATGGTTGAAGCCACGTCCAGTTTTTATACACAGTCGACCCTCTGTCCTTCCGCTCGGCCGTTAACACGATAACTTGAGCAAAAATCAATATATCTTTACTAAACTTAGTTCACGTACTTATCTGAACTCACTTTGTATTGGTATACAAAATTGTCGAAATCCGACTATGACCACGCCCATTTTTCCGATATCGAAAATTGTGAAAAATGAAAAAAAAAATCCATAATTCTATACCAAATATGAAAAAAGAGATGAAACATGGTAATTGGATTGGTTTATTGACGCAAAATATAACTTTAGAAAAAACTTTGTAAAATGGGTGTGACACCTACCATATTAAGTAGAAGAAAATGAAAAAGGTCTTCAGGGCGAAATCAAAAGCCTTTGGAATCTTGGCCGGAATACTGTTCGTGGTATTACATATATAAATAAATTAGCGGTACCCGACAGATGAATCTCTGGGTCACCCTGGTCCCCATTTTCATCGATATCTCGAAAACGACTTCACAGGCATTCTAGTCACCCCTGGTCCACCTTTATGACGATATCCCGAAATGGCGTCCACCTATAGAACTATGGCCCACTCCCTTTTAAAATACTCTTTAATACCTTCGATTTGAAATCCATGTCATACAAACACATTCCAGGGTTACCCTAGGTTCATCTTGCTAAATGCTGATTTTCCCTTATTTTGTCTCCAAACCTCTCAGCTGAGTATGTAACGTTCGGTTACACCCGAACTTAACCTTCCTTACTTGTTTTTATTTATGTTTTTTATATATTTTTTGTGACTACTGCCATTATCACTATTAGCACGCTAGAACGGTTGCTACATTTTTGCATTGACTTGACGTCAGGCAGTGGCAAATGCGTTTATGCATATTACATTTTGTATTTTCATTTTCATATTGAATGGATTTCGTCTGCTTTTTTTTCGGTGATATCCGTTTCTCCTTTCCGCATTTTCTATTCAACAGCTTTTTGTTGAATTTCGAAATCTACACTGTAGTTTGTTCCAAAATGTAGGAAATAGGGGCAGAGTCTGATATTTGAAAATGAAATCTTTTTAGCGGTTGAAGAAGTACAACAGAATACAACAGAATTTTAGTTTTTCTTGCAACAAGGTAACCATGATATTTTCCATAAAACGTACTTCGCACATATAATTTTCTGTTCGGTGACATAAGGTCAACGGTCATAAGATCAATAAGATCCTCTTGAGATAAGAAGAAATTATTTAAAAATAACGCTATTTATTGTTCCAAATTTTGCCTGCTCGATCGAAACGGTCGATTTCTCAATTCTGGTTTCAGTAAATTCAAAATCGTTTTATGCAATTATGACCTTCTGGCCGTTGACTTTATGTCACGTCACCGACCTTGTAGCTATTTCAAATGTTCGCGAGGTCAATTGACGTTATGGCTGTTGACCCCATGTCACTCTTCCGTAATTTTCGCTGAACATTCGTATAGGCCAGCTCGCCTGAGCCGAACCCTTTGTGTATCTAAGGCTTTGTTCGCCACTACGCATATGCTGGCACCTCATGTTGGGCTACTGAAACTGGAAAAATTTCTAATGAATATACCAATATCAGGGTTCAAAACTTATTTACATACTTCAGGGATTTTTAAAAAATTTGTATTGCTTTGCTTTTTGTTCTCTTTGATATTTTCAGTATTAAAACCACTTCGCATGGAGCTGCAGTCTAGAAACAAAAGCAATACTGGTGATAATTGGGGATTTGAGAATTATGAGCTCAATTATTTTGTTACTTACCGGATAGCTAGGCCCCTGACAGACGAAAAACTCTGTTAGATAAGGAACTCATCCAAATATTTAGAAAACTTAAGCAAGGCATGAAATATTGAAAACATTTTTTAACAACTACGCCTTAAGGCACAAAATTGAAACTTCACACATATTTGAAAACCCTGTGGCAGTGCAAAAAAAAGGGATTTTCATTCAGAATTTTGCTACCAATTTTTAAATAGATCTCTGGTGAGATGAAAGCTTGAAATTTGAAATTCAGATATGTAGTTCAAGCGCCGATAACAATCTTCCGATAGGTGACGGACGGTCGAGTTATTTAGAAAGCCCAAACAGCACAGGAGGAACTTTTCGATAGCACTTTATGTAACACCCTGCCGAGCTGGATACGCTAAACCTTTTCCATAATTTAAAACTCGTTGACTAAAAAAATAAATAAATGCAGGGCGCAATAACCTCCGAAGAGATTTTTGACCGAGCTTCTCTTCCAATTCTCGTCGGGCTACTTAAAAATTTTCTACCTCCACTCTGAACGGTATCTGCAAGGCAGGTGGGATTTTAGTGAGCAGATTTGCCAAATCACTGCCGAGGGGCGACCCCGCTTAGAAAAACTTGTTTTAATTTTTCGGTGTGGTAGGCACAGCACGCTCTTACCACACCACGGTGAGAAAAAGAGGTAAAACACAAAGCTGGGAAATTACGACATAAAATTTTATTGGGTGGCACGTGGAACACGATATCTCGCAAAATTGTATGGACTGGAAGAATTTTTTCTTAGATTTTTAAGAGACCTCCCCACTTTCGAAGTACAGGGTTAAATGACAATGGGCAATGGGGGATGGAATATTCGAAATTTAAACAAAACTGCAACCTTAAACAAAGACATAATCTTGGTATATTTTGACTTTTAAACTTTTACAATTTAGACCTTCGAAGGCATAAATATCGGACTGATTTGTTCAGAACATCTGCTACATAAATAAAACGAGAAGAGGTCTCATTAATCCAGTATTTGGAAACAAACTTTATGGAGGTCAAATTTCCCAAAAATCAGTTTGCGCTTGGTTTTCACTACGTAATAATTGACCACAATCCTTGTCATATCAATTAAAACTTCTGGTCATTGGATACCACTTGCGTTTGCTTGTTGTTTCGGCTAGGAAGTGACAATTGACAATTACCTCCTCTTATGGCAAATTTGACATTAAAACTTCATTTGCCAACATGTTGGCAATTTTTATCGTTTGCCAGCTGATGTCCCATCAATTTATAAACCCACGGCATCTGAAAATATCGGAAATAATAAAACGGGGTTTAAAATAAATAAACACAAAATATAATGTTAGGTTTTGATCACACTGCTTTTTCGACTTCGATTCAGTTATGCGACATAATGGAAACGACTTCGAACCAAATGACTTGCGTGCCAATTTGAGCAGCCTTTCATGTCATTCATATTAATCTAGTGAAAACCAAGCATACGGCTTTGATGTGTTTTTCGTACATTCCCAACAAACATGACTTCGGAATCCTGGAACAGTCCATAAATGGTTTCGAAAGAGTTTCTATATGATTCCAAAAATAGCCCCGAAGTGAACCCGAAACGATGACAAAGCTTTCACAAAACTGTCCCGAAACAGTCTCGAAATTACTCTAAAGTTTTCCCGAAATCATATCTAATCCCGAAGTCATCTAGTAACAGTTGTTTCGAAATATTCTCAAAATGATTCAGTAGTTCTTCAACAATTATACCTAAAATAGTCCCAAATTCATCTTGAAATCGTACCCAATTGGTCCCAGAAGTCCGGAATATAAAAAAAATAAATGTAAGGCGCGATAACCTCCGAAGAGATCTAAGGCCGAGCTTCTCTTCCAATTTGCGTCGTGCTCCTCTTGATTTTTCCCTACAAATTGGCCGGACGGGACCTACATGTTTTATGCCGACTCCGAACGGCATCTGCAAGGCAGATGAGTTTTCACTGAGAGCTTTTCATGGCAGAAATACAATCGGAGCGCTTGCCAGACACTGCCGAGGGGCGACCCCGCTTAGAAAAATTTTCTTCTAATTGAAAAATCTTATTTCTAAAATTTTGATGTTGCTTTGCCCGGGAGTTGAACCCAGGGCATACGGTGTGATAGGCGGAGCACGCTACCATCACACCACGGTGGCCGCCAGAAGTCCGGAATAATCCCGAAATAATTCCAAAAATTATCCTGAAGTACTCCTGAAGTTTTTTCACATGGGTCATTGAATAGTCTCAATATAATTCCGAAAAAATCCAGAAGTTATCCTGAAATTGCCCCAAAATTTCACTGAAATAATTTCAAAATTATCCTTAAAATAATCTTGAAATGCTCCTGAAGTTACCCCTAAATGTTCCATCTTTTATTGAATGGAAAAATGGTGAGCCTCAGTTTTATTGTATGAATCGATGGTCCCAGGTTGAATGGGAAAAAAGTATAAGTTTCGTTTAACCAAACTTTTATTTTTACCGCACTTTTACGGACATAATTATTTGTTTGGCTGTTATTCACTCTTAATATAAATACCGTCTTTACCGCTGACCGTTCATATATTGTATCCCATTGTACGCTTTTATACTTAGCTGAGCAGAGCTCACAGAGTATACTAATTTTGTTCGCATAACGGTAATCCGTAACGGCTTAAACTAAGCGAGATAGATAGAGAATGATCCTGACGAAAAAAGAAATTCATTTAGCCATGTCCGTCCGTCCGTCCGTCCGTCCTTACTTACTTACTTAATTGGCGCTTAACCGTCTAAACGGTTATGGCCGTCCAACAAGGCGCGCCAGTCGCTCCTCCGCTCCGCCAACCGGCGCCAATTGGTCACACCAAGCGAGTTTAAATCGTTCTCCACCTAGTCCTTCCAACGGAATGGGGCTGCCCTCTACCTCTGCTTCCACAGGCGGGTTCCGATAGAAACACTTTCTTGGCCGGAGCGTCATCTTTCATTCGCATAACATGGCCTAGCCAGCGCAGCTGCAGCGTTTTAATTCGCTTTAATTCGCTTGGATGTCTGCGTAGAGCTCGTACAGCTCATCATTAAATCTTCTTCGGTACTCGCCATCGCCAACGCGTAGAGGTCCATAAATCTTTCGAAGAACTTTTCTCTCGAACACTCCCAAAGCCGCTTCATCTGCTGTTGTCATGGTCCATGCCTCTGCCCCATATAGCAGGACGGGTACGATAAGTGACTTGTAGAGTATAATTTTCGTTCACCGAGAGAGGACTTTCTTTGCCTACCTAGTCCAAAGTAGCATTTATTGGCAAGATTGATTCTTCGCTGGATTTCAGTGCTGATGTTGTTGCTAGTGTTGATGCTGGTTCCTAAATAAACGAAGTGTTTTACTATTTTGAATTTATGGCTGCCAACAGTAGCGTGGTTGCCAAGGCGCGTATGCGTTGACTCTTTGCTCGATGACAGCAGGTACTTCGTTTTGTCCTCATTCACCATAAAACAAATCGTTACCGCTTCTTTTTCCAATTTGGAGTAAGCAGAACTAACAGCGCGGGTGTTGAGGCCGGTGATATCAATGTCATCAGCCATCAGCATATGCCGTCCGTCCGTAAACACGATAACTTGAATAAACTTTGAGGTATCTGAATGAAATTTGGTATGTAAGTTCCTGGGCATTCATCTCAGATTGCTATTCAAAATGAACGAAATCGGACTATAACCACGCCCACTTTTTCGATATTGCAAATTTCGAAAAACAGAAAAAGTGCGATAATTCATGAGTTGACCTTATGACGTAGAATGGAAAATTTTTAAAGTTTTGGACAATGGGCGTGGCACCGCCCACTTTTAAAAGAAGGTAATTTAAAAGTTTTACAAGCTGTAATTTAGCAGTCGTTGAAGATTTTATGATGGAATTTGGCAGGATCATTGCATGTATTCCTATACGTGTTCTAAATAGAAACTAGCAAAAACGGATGACGAATACGCCCACTTTTCAAAAAAAAAAATTTAAAGTAAAATTTTAACAAAAAATTGAATATCTTTACAGTATATATATAAGTAAATTATGTCAAGATTCAACTCCAGTAATGATATGGTGCAACAAAATACAAAAAAAAAAAGAAAATTTAAAAACGGGCGTGGCTCCGCCCTTTTTCATTTAATTTGTCTAGAATACTTTTAATGCCATAAGTCGAACAAAAATTTAGCAATCCTGGTGAAATTTGGTAAGGGCGTAGCTCCTATGACGGTAACTGTTTTTTGTGAAAATGGGCGAAATCGGTTGAAGCCACGGCCAGTTTTTATACTCAGTCGGCCGTCTGTCCTTCCGCTAGGCCGTTAACACGATAACTTGAACAAAAATAGATGTATCTTTACTAAACTTTGTTTACGTAATTATCAGAACTGATATATATAATATAACTAGCAGACCCGGCAGACGTTGTTCTGACCTAAATTTGGCCTATTTGCATATATTTTAATAAGCCTTTTCCGTCTAACTCTGCCCTATCCCTCTACACTTTTTCCTAATCTTTATATTTACTCCTCCCTCCGTCTTTTTCGCTTCATCTCCATCTTCGTTTCATTCTATGTCTTTCTCAGTCTCCTTCTCTCTTTTCTCTTCTCTCAAGTTTTTCTCCTTCTTCTTCATCCCTTATTGCCAGTCGCAGAGGGTGGTATGTATTTTGTCCTGTCCCATTCCGAGTCTCAGTCCCAGTCCCACTCCAAGTCTCAGTCTCAGTCCCAGTCCTAGTCCCAGTCCCAGTCCCAGTCCCAGTCCGTCTCTGGTATAATTCCCGGAAAAAAGCATCCTAAATACTAATATAAACAAATTTATATACGAAATTTCAGGCAAATCGAATAAGGCGTATGTAAATAGGTATGTGGGTATTATTAATTATTGTCTTCATTTCGGTTGATGCGACTAAATCGAATATCACAATGAACTTTAGAGCTCTCAGCAACAGCTTTCATTTGATATCCAAAATACACACACATTCTGGGGGTATCCGGGTCCATGTTTTGGCCTATATCACGAGACCCTAGTCACTCAGCAGTGTAAAACATACTCTGTATTATAGCAAACATCAAAAGCTTCAATTTGATACCCATATTACAAAAACACATTCTAGGTGTATCCGGGTCCATGTTTTGGCCTATATCTCGAGAACGTAGTCACCCAGCGGTGTAAAACTTACTCTGTACTGAAGCATACATCAACAGTTTTCATTTGATATCCATACTGTATAAACACATTCCAGGGGTACCCGGGTCCACACTTCGGGCTATATTTCGAGACCCTAGCTCCCAGTTGTATGACAATTATCCTGTACTATAGCACTCTTCAACAGCTTTCATTTGATATCCATATTGTATAAACACATTCTAGGGGTACCCGGGTCCACGTTTTGGGCTATATCTGGAGACCCTAGCCTCCCAGTTGCATGAAAATTATCCTGTACTATAGCAATCATCAACAGTTTTCATTTGATATCCATATTGTATAAACACATTTCAGGGGTACCCGTGTCCACGTTTTGGGCTATATCTCGAGACCCTAGCCTCCCAGTCGTATGAAAATTATCCCCTACTATAGCACTCATCAACGGCTTTCATTTGATATCCATATTGTATAAACACATTCTAGGGGTACCCGGTCCACGTTTTGGGCTATATCTGGAGACCCTAGCCTCGCAGTTGCATGAAAATTATCCTGTACTATAGCAATCATCAACAGTTTTCATTTGATATCCATATTGTATAAACACATTTCAGGGGTACCCGTGTCCACGTTTTGGGCTATATCTCGAGACCCTAGCCTCCCAGTCGTATGAAAATTATCCCCTACTATAGCACTCATCAACGGCTTTCATTTGATATCCATATTGTATAAACATATTCTAGGGGTACCCGGGTCCACGTTTTGGCCTATATCTCGAGACCCTAGTCACCGAGGGGTATGAAAATTACCCTGTACTATAGCACACATCAACAGCTTTCATTTGATATTCATATTGTATAAACACATTCTCGGGGTACCCGGGTCCACGTTTTGATCTCAAGACCCTAGGCACGTAGCGAAAAAAAGGTAGACGTTGGCCGATTCTCAGACCTACCCAATATGCTCACAAAATTTCGTGAGAATCGGTTTAGCCGTTTCGGAGGAGTTAAGCCTCAAACCGTGACAGAAGAATTTTATATATTAGATGATTTTGGTATTAAAAATGGGCGAAATCGTACTATGACCACGCCCACTTTTTCTGTATTGAAAATTTCGAAAAATGGAAAAAATGCCATATTTCTATACCAAATACGAAAAAATGGATGAAACATGGAGATTGGATTCGTTTTTTGAAAAATATAAAAATAAAACTTTAGAAAAAACTTTGTAAAATGTGTGTGACACCTACCATATTAAGTAGAAGCAAATGCAAATTTCAGGGGGAAATCAAAAGCCCTTGAAATCATGGCAGGAATACTTTTCGTGGTATTACATATATAAATAAATTGGCGGCACCCGACAAATGATGTTCTAGGCACCCTGGTCCACATTTTGGTCGATATCTCGAAAACGCCTTCACATATACTACTAAGGGCCACTCGCTTTTAAAACCCTCATTAATACCTTTAATTTGATATCCATATCGTACAAACACATTGTAGAGTCACCCCTGGTCTACCTTTATGGTGATATCTCGAAAAGGCGTCCACTTATAGAACTAAGGCCCACCCCCTTTTAAAATACTCATTGAAACCTTTCATTTGATATGCATGTCATATAAACACATTCCAGGGTTACCCTAGGTTACTTTTCCTACATGGTGATTTTCCCCTTATTTGACAAAGGATGAAGAAAATCGTTCCAAAAAACTTCACCCATGGCCTACAATTTGGTCGATATTTCCCAAACGAATGTGATATGAAATTAAAAACCACTTATAAACCATCTACGAAACCCTACGAAACCAACGCAGCTAAGCTCTCAGCTGAGTATGTAATGTTCGGTTACACCCGAACTTAGCCTTCCTTACTTGTTTTAAATAGTTTTCATTTATTAAAAAAATTTTTCAATTGTTTTTCATTTTAGTAAACATTGGACGGCATCTGTAAAACTGGGGCTGTAACGCGTCATACGATCCGTGATCGAATGCCATTTTTTAAATCACAATAGCTGCGAAACGGTGAATCGGATTAATGAAATATGTGAAACAGGGAAAAGCATACTCACTAGAATCATAATATATGTAGCCTCATGCAATAACCGCTTAAGTTGACTTAAGAAGAATTTGAGTTGTTAGTGGTATGGTGTTCGCGAATTAAAGCTACATATTTGTGTCCAACCAGTATCCTTCTAAGTAAATTAATAGAGAAGTTATTGGCAAGTGCATAATCGCCGAACTCGAAACTATACTAATTTACATTTGCATAAGTAGCTTTTGTGTTCTTAAGAAGAAATGTAAACATTTATTTGTGTTGCATAATACGTCTATCTCGAGATAAGCGGTTATTGCAAACATATTTTCTTAACAAAGCGGCACATTTTAGTATAAAGTAGAAATAGCTTAAGTCGTAGTAAGCGATTACACTGGTCGACGGCCAAAATTTACCAGAGACGACGTTATGAAATTCGTATGTAAAACCACCCCCTGATTTCGAAAATCGAGTTCATTTTTGATTCTATGGTACCGTTTTTGAGATATTTGCAATTTACCGTTATTCGAAAAAACCAAAAAGATGACTCCCTTTAATTACGTCAAGCAATTGCAAATAAGTTTTCAGAATCGGAAAGACGATAAAATTTGCTATAAATGCATCATACATTGTTTTTTGCTCAACCATATAGTTTTCGAGATATTACTTTTTGCGAGGGCAGCATTCCAAAACCACAACCTTTTTTCCAAATATTTTTTATTTACGTAAAGCTTTGTTTAATTAGAAAAAAGATAAGCTTTCATCGAAGAAATTCGATGCAAAACTACGTAAGTTATAAGCGATCAAATAAAAATACCCAGGTTGCGCAATTTCAACGTATACCTCAAAACGTATGTATGGTATAAAGAAGAGTGAAATATCTAGCTATGCTCTGTTTCTATTTAGTTAAAAGTTCAATTTATGAACGAAATTACCCATATTTTTAACTTTTTTATTTTAATTTATTTATGTTTGTACTATATTCTAACAATCTTTATCTTAATTTTATTTTACTATGTACTCGAAATAATTATGTGTTCGACTTTGACGCTTATTCAGTTTAGGATCGGATTCTCTTATGAGAAACCAGCAGTAATCACCCATCATTGCGACGTCCCAGAATCCTTGATATCGATTTTCAATTAATTTCATTTGCTGATGAAACCTTTCGCCATGTTCGTCACTTTCGTCGCCAAGATTTGCCGGAAAAAACTCAAATGTGAGTGCAGAAAGTGAATTTTTAAAGACATGTTTACGCCAGGAAAGAAAATATTAGTTAGGTAAACAAGTTATAGAATTTTGGGAAATTAATTTTAATAAGCCTTTAATATTTACCCATTTTCGCATAATTATTGATTAATTCGTTCACTATCTGCTCGTAGTTAGGGCTTTTGTGTCTACCGAGAAAAGAAGCAACGACCTTTTCAAAGGATTCCCACGCTGCTGCCTCAACTGATGAGAGTAGTCCTTTGAATTGATTATTGTTGATCAACTTTTTTATTTGTGGTCCGACAAAAATACCTTCCTTTATCTTGGCTTGAGAAATATCTGGAAAAATTGTTTTCAAATAGTCGAATGCTTCGCCTTCTTTGTCCAAAGCCTTAACAAAGTTCTTAATGAGACCGAGCTTGATGTGTAAGGGTGGAAGTATGATTTTCTCTTTCTTAACAAGAGGGGTGTATTTGATGTTTTCCACACCCACGGTAAACTCGACTCTTTCCGGCCAATCCTTTCTGACGTAGTGGTCCTTACGAGCTCGGCTATCCCACTTGCAGAGGAAGCAGCAGTGCTTGGTGTAGCCACTTTGTAGACCGCATAGCATTGCAACGACTTTGAGATCAGAACATATTTTCCAATCATGCTCTTCATATTTGATAAATTTGAGTAGTTTTTGCATTTCCTCGTAGGTTTCCTTTGTATTTACTGCATGTGCTAGCGGAATAGAAGGCTTTTTGTTACCAATATGCAATAATACAGCCTTTAAACTCAGTTTATTGCTGTCTATGAACAATCGCCACTCTTTTGAATCATATGTTTGACCAAACTCTTTGAATAAACCAGGAATGTCGTTGCAGTAGCATATACTGTCTTTTTTGGTATAGTGTTTGGAAAATGGTTCGTGACGAGTTCTACAATATATCACCTTAACATCGGATGATGCAAATTTAAATTGTTGCATACGAGAAGTGTGGATCTCGGCCTTTTCCTTGGATAGTTCCAAATCTCTTATCCAATCATTAAGTTGTGCTTGTGATAGAACGTTTCTCTCCTTTCCCATGCGAAATTCAGTACAACTTGATTCCCCGCACTCAGATGTTACTGTTGACAATGGAACTGGATCCGCAACTGCCGTTGAATGTAGTACTGGTAATGTCACTGTAGGTACGCTGGCATAGGTTACTCTTCTTGATCTTCCAACGCCAAGTACTTTTGTTTGACAAATATAACACTCTATTGAATGGCAAGTAGGTTCTCTCCATATCATTGGTGTATCAAATTTTATTTGTTGTCCGGATTCCGACTGAATCAATTCTACTCGACACGATGTACACAAAGTGTTCGGTGTCCATGGTTTTTCAGCATTTTTAGGCTCAATGCCAAAATACTTGGAGTATAAAGTTTTGATATGATCTGAGAACACTCGTCGTCGCCTTATGATAGTATATTGGCCACACATGAAACATAATATATCTGGATCGTTATTACACTCAAATTCTCGCGTCCTTTTACTCATTTTATTTTTTTTAATAAATCACGGTTTTGAAATTTGACTTATGAACTGAACTATCTCTGGCGAGCCTTGCAGATGTTATGAAGTTTCAAGGCGCATTAACTCATATTTATACTCGGAACAAGAATAAAATTTAAAAAATCAAATCTTACCTAGACAGAAAAGTTCCTTTTTATACGAAGCCGGGAAAAGAAAATACTACCTGCTTTAGGTAGGCTTTAAAAATTTTCTGTGTCTTATAATTTTGAAAATCTACCTGCATACTTACCCATAAGTGACGGAAATACATGTTTATAACTACATGCCTACAGCAGCTTTCGAACCCAACCACTCTTTCTTTCGATGCAACCACTCTACCTACTATAAAACAATTCGAGTATTAAAAGTACTATTTGATTTATTTAAAGAAAAAGTATTATCATTGTTATGGTGTTATTCGTTTATCCGGATAATATCCCATTTGCACTTTATACCTTTAATATATGTATGTATACATACATTGAAGTTGCGCAACCTGGGTATTTTTATTTGATCGCTTATAACTTACGTAGTTTTGCATCGATTTTCTTCGATGATAACTTATCTTTTTTCTAATTAAACAGAGCTTTACGTAAATAAAAAATATTTGGAAAAAAGTTGTGGTTTTGGAATGCTGCCCTCGCAAAAATAATTTTTTTCATATTTTTTCATAAAAAAAACAAAAATCTGAAATGATGAGCTAATATCTCGAAAACTATATGGTTGAGCAAAAAACAATGTATGATGCATTTATAGCAAATTTTATCGTCTTTCCGATTCTGTAAACTTATTTGCAATTGCTTGACCCATTCGTGAGATATACGTAATTAAAGGGAGCCATCTTTTTGGTTTTTTCGAATAACGGTAAATTGCAAATATCTCCAAACGGTACCATAGAATCAAAAATGAACTCAGTTTTCGAAATCAGGGGGTGATTTTACATTCGAATTTCATAACGGCGTTTCTGGTAAAGAAAAAAAGTTGAAATTCGTGGTCCAGTGCTATTGCAAAAAGGAAAACTTACAAAGTGGAGTGATAACCACAATTAGGCTTTTATTGTAAATTTGTTATGCCGCGAATAACGGACCTCTATCGAGATAAGCGGTTAATACACTTATTGTTATATCACGTTTGAGTTCTTAAGTCTCCTTAAGTTTTTGTAGTACAAACAAACAGCACACATCCAGTGTACTTATCACAAACTTTCATAGCAGATGTTTCGTTAAAAGGAAATAAAAATGAATAAAAACAAGTAAGGAAGGTTAAGTTCGGGTGTAACCGAACATTACATACTCAGTTGAGAGCTATGGTGACAACATAAGGGAAAATAACCATGTAGGAAAATGAACCGAGGGAAACCCTGGAATGTGTTTGTATGACATGTGTATCAAATGAAAGGTATTAAAGAGTATTTTATGAGGGAGTGGGCCATAGTTCTATAGGTGGACGCCATTTAGGGATATAGCCATAAAGGTGGATCAGGGTTGACTCTAGAATGCGTTTGTACGATATGGGTATCAAATGAAAGGTATTAATGAGTAATTTAAAAGGGCGTGGACCTAAGTTCTATAGATGGACGCCTTTTCGAGATATCGCCGTAAAGATGGACCAGGGGTGACTCTAGAATGCGTTTGTACGATATGGGTATCAAATGAAAGGTGTTAATGAGCATTTTAAAAGGTAGTAATCCTTAGTTCCATAGGTGGACGCCGTTTCGAGATATCGCCATAAAGGTGGACCAGGGGTGACCCTAGAATTTGCACATTATGGGCATCAAACGAAAGGTGTTAATGAGTATTTTAAAAGGGAGTGAGCCTTAGTTCTATAGGTGGACGCCGTTTCGAGATATCGCCATAAAGGTGGGCCAGGGGTGACTCTAGAATTCGTTTGTGCAATATGGGTATCAAACGAAAGGAGTTAATGAGTATTTTAAAATGGAGTGGGCCTTAGTTCTATAGGTGGACGCATTTTCGAGGTATCGCAATAAAGGTGGACCAGGGGTGACTCTAGACTTTGTTTGTACAATATGGGTATCAAATGAAAGGTGTTAATGAGTATTTTTAAAAGGGAGTGGGCCTTCGTTTTATAGGTGTTCGCCTTTTCGAGATATCGCCATAAAGGTGGACCAGGGGTGACTTTAGAATTTGTTTGTATGATATGGGTATCAAATGAAAGGTGTTAATGATTATTTTAAAAGGGCGTGGGGCTTAGTTCTATAGGTGGAACCCTTTTCGAGATATCGCCATAAAGGTGGGCCAGGGGTGACTCTAGAATTCGTTTGTGCAATATGGGTATCAAACGAAAGGAATTAATGAGTATTTTAAGAGGGAGTGGGCCTTAGTTCTATAGGTGGACGCCTTTTCGAGATATCGCCATAAAGATGGACCAGGTGTGACTTTAGAATGCGTTTGTACGATATGGGTATCAAATGAAAGGTGTTAATGAGTATTTTAAAAGGGAGTAATCCTTAGTTCCATAGGTGGACGCCGTTTCGAGATATCGCCATAAAGGTGGAGCAGGGGTGACCCTAGAATTTGTTTGTACAATATGGGCATCAAACGAAAGGTGTTAATGAGTATTTTTAAAAGGGAGTGGGCCTTCGTTCTATAGGTGTTCGCCTTTTCGAAATATCGCCATAAAGGTGGACCAGGGGTGACTCTAGAATGAGTTTGAACGATATGGGATTCAAATTAAAGGTATTAATGAGAGTTTTAAAAGGGAGTGGTGGTAGTTGTATATGTGAAGGCGTTTTCCAGATATCGACCAAAATGTGGACCAGGGTGACCCAGAACATCATCTGTTGGATACCGCTAATTTATTTGTATATGTAATACCTGCCAAGATTTTAAGGGTTTTTTATTTCGCCCTGCAGAACTTTTTCATTTTCTTCTACTTAATATGGTAGGTGTCACAACCATTTTACAAAGTTTTTTCTAAAGTTGTTTTTCGCGTCAATAAACCAATCCAATTACCATGTTTCATCCCTTTTTTCGTATTTGGTATAGAATTATGGCATTTTTTTCATTTTTCGTAATTTTCGATATCGAAAAAGTGGGCGTGGTCATAGTCGGATTTCGTTCATTTTTTATACCAAGATAAAGTGAGTTCAGGTAAGTACGCGAACTAAGGTTAGTAAAGATATGTCGATTTTTGCTCAATTTATCGTGTTAACGGCCATGCGGAAGGACAGGCGGACGACTGTGTATAAAAACTGGGCGTGACATCAACCGATTTCGCCCATTTTCACAGAAAACAGTTAACGCCATAAAATCTATGCCTCTACCAAATTTCGAAAGGATTGGTTAATTTTTGTTCGACTTATGGCGTTAAAAGTATCCTAGACAAATTAAATGAAAAAGGGCGCAGCCACGCCCATTTTTAAATTTTCTTTTATTTTTGTATTTTGTTGCACCATATCATTACTGGAGTTGAATCTTGACATAATTTACTTATATACTGTAAAGATATTAAATTTTTTGTTAAAATTTTACTTTAAACAAAATTTTTTTTTAAAAGTGGGCGTGGTCCTTCTCCGATTTTGCTAATTTTTATTAAGCGTACATATAGTAATAAGAGTAACGTTCCTGCCAAATTTCATGATGATATCTTCAACGACTGCCAAATTACAGCTTGCAAAATTTTAAATTACCTTCTTTTAAATGTGGGCGGTGCCACGCCCATTGTCCAAAATTTTACTAATTTTCTATTTTGCGTCATACTATCAACTCATCTACCAAGTTTCGTCGCTTTATCGGTCTTTTGTAATGAATTATCGCACTTTTTCCGTTTTTCGAAATTTTCGATATCGAAAAAGTGGGCGTGGTTATAGTCCGATATCGTTCATTTTAAATATCGATCTGAGATGAGTGCTCAGGAACCTACATACCAAATTTCGTCAAGATACCTCAAAATTTACTCAAGTTATCGTGTTAACGGACGGACGGACGGACGGACGGACATGGCTCAATCAAATTTTTTTTCGATCCTGATTATTTTGATATATGGAAGTCTATATCTATCTCGATTCCTTTATATATGTACAACCAACCGTTATCCAATCAAACTTAATATACTCTGTGAGCTCTGCTCAACTGAGTATAAAAACTGTTTTCTATCTCTGGATTTGATCGCACAACCTTCCGATCGCAAGCTAGTCATTTTACTCGTCCGCCAAAGGCTGTTTTCTCAGCTTTAAAATTGTCGGTATTCGAACATGAAATATTTAAATTTTTGGCAATTTGATTTCTTTAATGTAAAAGTTACGCACTAATTATGAACGCATTAGTAAATTACATTTAAAAGTGTTCCATTTGAGTGAAAAGTGCAGTGTTAACTGTTTTTAATTAGGCGATATCCTTAAATTTCCGAAGAGATCTATACAGTTGCGTATTTTTCAATACAAAAATCAAAAAAAAAAAAAAAAAAAAAAAAACTGGGTTCGCCGAATTCTAAGTGTTTGCGTTTGATAAGGAGGATCGCGAATCCATCTTGGTTATCAAGTTACTGATTTTGAATCTGAAATTGATAACCATGAAAATAATAAACTTAGTATCATTGAGTCAGAAGTGTATCACCAAGAAATCGATGAAACTATTTTAAGCACTGAAAAAGGTTCCTTCTCATTCTAAAACTCAAAATTAAACGGAATAGTGGTAAAACTTACGTAAACTCCAAATTAGTAGTAGCAGAAAGAGTTTTCCACCTTATTAATGACGAATGCCGCAGAAAATGAAATACTAAAATATCACCTTCTCTCCACAATAAAGTATTTGATAGCTTTTGCGCACTTGGTTCTCATAATGAACGAGTTTTGTTTATTGGAGCCCTCATAAATATTGATGGCAAGATTTTGGCTAAATTATATTACCACGCTAAAACGCTCCGTCAACGAAACCATACCATTGTGTATAATGTGAATGAAGAACAAATATTCAGCTATGTCAAAAAGTTTTTTTAAAGCGTTGTGAAAAAAAATCTGTAATCCAAACTGAAGTTTTCTTGATAGACGTGGCTCCCCAGCTGGATGAAACATACTCTCTAAAGATAGAATAAGCAAAATTAAAGAACACATTAACAGCTTTCCAAGCTATGAGAGGCACTACCCAAGGAGTGGCCTATGCTGCAAGTACTTTCACGCCGAGTTATCGCTTTCGATAATGTATTGTGACGATTGTGAACGACACTACGTGATACTCACATCCCTAGTCTGATGCTAAGTAAATAAAGTCACAACAACAATAAAGCAGACAGTCACTTGTATCTACACAAACGAATCAATCAATATGGCTACACATATGTAGGTACACGCAGCTGAGAAGCAAGGCACAACCACATGCATATATCTGAGATACTCCTGAAAGTATGCAATGAGAGAAGCTATAAAATCGTGCAATTATAGTTGCAGCTGAGAAATTTGAGAGCTGATGGGCAACATTAGATTCTGGAAATGGAAGCGCCTAGAAGATGCGAACGAGGAAATCAGAGAGTATAAAAGGCAGCAAATGTAGAGGCGCTGGAGTTCAGTTTCATTTGAGCTATCAATCAGTTTGGTTATTAAGCAAGCTATTCGTTGCAAAGTATAAGTGTTATTGTGAAGTACTTTAATAAAGGCCATTTTTGCATTATTAAATATTGGAGTTATTTATTCCACAGTTTAGCGATACGAACATTGGCAGAAGATTGCAAATAAGGGGAATTGCAGTAAATTCGTTACAGTATGCACTATTTTGTGGCAAGTGTCCATCCCAAGCCACTGCTTGTTTTTCATATTGGAAAGTTTTTAAATGTAGAGAATATATTATAACTCGGTACGTTCATTTTTAGGTAAGAAAATTAAACTAGATACTTGTCAAACATGTGATAAATTGGAGATAAATTGGAAGCAAAAATAGTTGTTCCTAATGAAGGCAACAATCAAGATCTAGTTCAGTAATTGCAGAATGAGCGGTCAGTGCACCAAGAAACAGCGGAGTTGGCTTGTAACTCCAAGTGGGTAGATAATGGATCTACTGGCATAAGGAGTTTTACCTTCGACCTACAAAAATATATGTTCCTTTCCTGCACATATCCTTAAGCTTTTGTAAAAGGCAATTTTGGACTTTTAATTTAACGATTGCACAGCAATTCCTCCATATTGCTACATGTGGCATGAAGGAATATCACGGCGCGATGAAAATCAGATCGCTTCTTGCTCATTCGAGCATCTTAAGAACCTTCAGGGAGTAAGCCATGTTGTCTCCACAGTGGCAATTCCGCTCATTTGTGTCTGTAATGTTCACATCAGCAAATCGCATTCCCAATCCTATTTATATTATCGACCACAAGTTTATGGAACCAGGCCACACCCACATGGAGTGCGGCGTAGTTCACGCGATTATTGAAAGAAAGAAGAAAATCACAAATGCCACAATACACCATCCCCAAGATTGGTATTATTTTGTTGGGTGTGAAGGTACAAAAAACGTTTTTAGTGTTATAGAAATGGATACAGTTAATTTCTATACATACTATATAATACTAAAATCAAAATATAATTGGATACTTAGTAATGAAGATGGCAAATGATTTCTTTGGAACAATTTTAAATGGTTACGATATAAAAAAGCAATTTTCCCAAAATTTACTATAAAATTAGTCTTAATGACATTGAGCCTTTCAACGTTTTAAATATTCTAAATAGAGGTTCAAATACAATTTATTTAAAAAAAATTCCATTGCTTAATGAAAGGGTTATAATGAAACTTAGCTCATATTTATTAAATATAAACATAGATATGAGAGCAATTCCCCGAATTTTTCCTTTCACCTTTTCTGATTTATGGAGTGAGCTTTTATGTTAAAAATTGTACTTATTGTTAAATAAAACTAACAAATGAAATATTTAACTCGATACTGTATATTTTCGTTTTGAGTTGAGTCCTTAGGTTTGTACGTTTACTGTTTGCAATAAAAACCTGTGTCGATATCAGTTAGGCTGATATTTAAATCAAAATCTGAAATAAAGGCTTAAGTCGATGTAAGATGTAAGTGTAAATATCTTAAAATTTGCAACAACCTACCAAGTTATTTAAGTGCAAAAACTTCTTGTAATACGCATACGTTTTAAAAAAGATTTGGTGGCCCTTATTAACTTTACTTTAATCCATCTGATTCACGCACTTTTGATTGAGTACCTGTTTTGAATTTTTTCAAATATGCATTTAAACCTTAAATATCAATTTGTGGCAAACTAAAATATAAAACTTAAGCGGTTATTGCAAAAGAGAACAGATATATTATTATTATTTTTTTTAAGTTTATCGACTGAGTGAAAATTGTTTTCTATACATAATCGTAAGTGACGATGCGGCCCCAGATTGGTATATACAAATGAGAGTTTTCTTGTTGAGTACTCTAGACTGCACCTTTCTTGTGGTACTCATATTAAAGGTGAATGTGAGTGATTGCAACTCAAACTGCACGGGTTTATATGAAATCGGGCCCTAAATATCGAAACTATAGAGTGCTGTGCACAATAATTATTTGCCTTTCTACTTCAAAAATGGTGCGCAAGAAATAACTTTACCCTATAAGGTCTTAATTAGAACAAATTATCACGGTATCTACCATTAGAACACTTAAGCCTTTGTTTGTTTTAATGGTGTGTTCAACTTATACTTATTAAGAATTAATAACTTAAGCCTTTTTGTTTAAAATCGCAAGCCAACTCAACAATTTATTTACTATAAAAACTAAAACACTGTACAGTAGTCATATAAGCAAGTATTTCATCATTTCCCCAGGCGTCCGCCATCGAACCAAACTAGTTATTTTGTGTTTTATTGCTTTCGTTGTTGTTGTGCGTTTTTATTTGGTTTCATTGAGTTTAGTTGCCACACAAAAAGTGTTGCAATGAAATGCGAAACTTTTTTTATAAATTTTTTTTGTTTATTTTTTATTGCACGAATTTGCCATAAAAGCGTTTCCATCATTTTTATGCTATCGCATGCCATTTGCAGTCGCTGGAGTAATGGCGCCGCCTAAGCTAAATATAAATGCAGTACGCACTCTGTGAGGAAATAAAAATGAAATATTATAAATAAACCAAACATATGAACATACTCTTCCTATACCTATATTTGTATACATGCACGAAGTCAATATTTTTACATTTACCACATCATACCAAAATGCCATTGATGTGTGTTTCTTCAACTTGTTATTTAAATTTATTTTAATTTACAACGATTGTAAATACTAAAAATAATAAATTTTAAGTTCAAGTCAAAGGATTATGAATAACTTGGGTGCCACTAAACTTTCGCTAACTAACAACAATGGTTACGTGTTAAAAAGACACTTGCAAAAGTGACAGTTATATATATAGCATTTGTTGCAACCATAAGAGGTTAGGCTAACGTGCAACGTGCATAAGTCAAAATTGTTTAATAAATGAGCGCTTTGTTGACGCACGGGTCATTGGACAGGCACATTAATACACTCAACAGCGTTGGAGGTGGCCTTTGCAATGAAAGCCACAATTGACTTTGTATTGTAATTTCATATGATGTCCACTGAGCAGTTAATTGAGGTCGAAAATAATTCACTGCCTTGTTGGCGAATTGCATTGTTCAAATACCGCATTCGTAATTCACGCACCATCAATTAGTTTGCCATAATTATTTTAGAGCTATAGTGTTATTGCTAACCAAACTGCATCTTCATCAAGCATTTCTATGCAACCGATAACATCATTAAATCTTTGCCTTTTTTTTTAAGTAACCTAAGTCCATCTCTAACCTAATATCAAAGTTGATTAAGCCTTGACTACTCAGTCCGAAATAGACAGCAATCAGCCAATAATGATATTAAATTTGTTACAACTAATTTATAAGCTTAGTCAGCTTGGTTTTATACCAGACCTACTTCCACTTTCTGAGGTCACCAATGTTTCTTCTGGTGTTCCTCAAGGCAGCCATCTTATTCCGATTTTGTACTTGTTGTTCATAAACGACATATCCAATACAATAAAATATTCAAAAATCTTGATGTGTGCTGCCGATGTAAAACTTTCAAGTCATATGCGACGGTTGAGGAACACTCCTTGCTTCAAACGGATTTAAACCACTTGGTTACCTGTAAATGCAATGTAAATGATACGCCTCTCAATCTTAAAAAATGTAGATTCATGTGTTTTTCTCGGAGGAATCGCTACCAGCTTCATATACAATAAACAGCTGTAGTCTAGAAATTGTAAATAATTTTGCAGACTTGGTTGCCATGATGGACTCCAAACTTAGTTTCAAACTTCATACTAATACTACAGTCAATAAAACCAAAGGTGTTTTTGCATTTGTAAACGGTGGTCAAAAGAATTTAACTACCCTTACGTAACTAAAGCTCTTTTTACAACATTAGTAAGGCCAATATTAGAATACGGTTCAGTAGTCCAGAACACGCGTTATCAAGTCCATGCAATCAGGCTCGAATCAATACAAAAACAATTTTTACTATTTACCTCAAGAAATTTTCAATGGGACTCTTTATATAATATTCCATCATACACTAATCGAATAAAGCTTATCAATCTCCCTACTCTTGCTAGCCGAAGGGAAATGCTTGGTGTAATATTTATGTCACAACTACCAAATGGATCGATTTCAAGCCCATTCTTCCGAACGAAGTAAACTTTTGTGTTCCCTGGCGAACTAAGAGACACTTTAAACCTCTTCTTCTGAAACAGTGTAGAAATAATTCCGAACTGAACGAGCCTTTCCGGTGTTTGGAGTTAAGGAGATCCCAGTAAGTATCTAATAGATATTGTTTAATAAAACGAATAATTAGCTTTTTACTAGCTGGGCTTAATCAATTTCGACATTTTGTCGGGGATCGAGTTAGGCTATTTAAAAAAATGCCAAAAATTATTGAGACAACTTACTCAAACGTGCTCAAGCTTATTTGAAAAATCGTTTCAGTTGCGCGGATTCCATGGTTACGATTAATATTTTCATTATGTTATGACTGCAAAGAACAACTTCATGAAGTAAGTCTGAAAAAATCAGGTCATTCGTATAATCGCTGGTGAATTTTTAATGCGTCATATGAACGGGTTGATACGCGAACTACGCAGTGAAATATGTCCAGCCTCAAATAACTTACGAGCTTTGTAAGCTTTTATAATTTGTTCTAGTATGTAAGTCAACCAGGCGGAATGGACAAGCAGTTGTAGCGAGGGATAAAGTGGATATCTGCGATCACGAAAAATGGCTGGTACGTTGAAAAATACTGTGTCGCAACCGCTATAAAAGAAAGCTGTCTATAGAGACGCCTTAAGATCGATTTAAATGAGAAAAGTTTGCGAGCACTTTGGTATTTTCGATCTAATTTTCGAGTGAGTTGCCATGGATCTGCCACTGCAGCGAAATATGAATGAAGTTTGTCGTGTGGATACCATATTAGCCTAAGCATCTAGTTGAATGCCCCAGTACGCTGCAAATCAAAATAATCTGGGCGATAGGACATATACTTTATTTAAATATTTTTGTATATTATATATGTATGTACTGAAATATGTACATTGTATATTTTTGCAATCAAACCCTCAGTTAGTTGCAAACTACTCCAAACTAGTATGTGTCTAAAAATTAACTAGTTATACGGCCAACACATTGAGTATACTTCCGCGCGAAGTACAACTTAGTCAAACATTTAGGAAGCGCATTTTTCTTTGCGCGACCCTTGTTAGTTGGAGCTCCCTCGACAAGTTAGAAACTGTAAAGAAAGTAAGGAGTCACATTGTCTTAAGCTGGTAAAATTATTCCTATAACAACAGGGATAAAGCTCAGGTTAAGTTGAATTGATCGATCCGTGGGGACATCACATGAACTAAGTTTGCCTGTAGTGTTAAGGGTTTGGCTCCCACTTGTTCAATTCTGAACTAGCACTAAACTGTCGCCGATCTCTTCAAGAGATGGCTCAATATAACCGTGTATACCTCACATGGGTCCCTGGACATAGGAATATCGAGGGAAACTGCATTGCAGATGAACTCCCTATGCAGGGTACAACCAGGCAGGTTCTTCCTGGACAAGAACGCTTAGGCATGCCCCTGTCCACATGCAATCTAATGCTAAAAGAGCACATCTACCGTCAAGCCGACAAAAGATGGATACAAACACCGGGGTGTCGAACATCGAAAGAAACCTGGCCTAAATGGGATCCTAAAAGATCCCGTCACGTGTACAACCTAAGAAGAGATAAAATTTCCACATTTGTGGGGCACTACCTGGTCATTGCCTCATAGGTAGGCATGCAGAAAGGTTAGGAGCACCTTATCGTCGTTGCTGTAGGAGTTGTAAAGAGGATGAGGAGGAGGAAACGGTGGTTCACCTCATTTGCAACTGCCCAGCACTAAGCGGATCACGGCAGCGCTTTCTGGGAGCTCCATTTCTTGATAATCTGAGCCAGGTTGGGGAGCATGACTTCAAGGACCTGGTAGCTTTCATCAGGTCCTCAAAATGGTTCGCAGAGGAAAGGTAACGGTGTTTTTCGTGGTATCACAACGGGCCTAATACAACTGGCCTAAGTGTTCCCTCGGGCAGCCACCCTAACCTAACCTAACCTAAGGGTTAATACAATCTATTTAATGTTTATTTTAGTAATTGCCACTCTTCAGTTTGATTTTATTACATTCTGATATTGTAAGCAAACATTTTCGGTACACGTAATTTGATGCTTAAAAAAATTGAAACTATCTGCATAAGTTTTGTAGGGAGTACTTTCTGGCGCATTCAGCAGAACTATTTTGGTAACATCAGATTAATCCCACTTCTTTTTGTGAGTCATATAAACGATTTGGAACAAAGATTTTTTGTTTCGTCGCTGTATTCCTGTTTTATTACGGGGTATTTATAGAATTGCTATGAGTGTTTCTATAATCGTTTTGTTCATTAATTATGCACTTGGAATAAATTGCAGCGACTATTTTCTAAATGCTTCCATATACATACATACATACATATTTACTAGCTAAGCATGTTTTCCTTAATTCTGTCATAAGCATTAGATATGAATATGAATGCTCGTGTGTAAGTGGCGGCTTTATTTATACGCCTTAACATTAATCGAGTTTAATTGCATTAACAAATATGCGGCAAAGCAACTACGTTAATCGATTTCTAATGCAAATTCATAATTACATTTCTGTAAGTGATAACCAGTTAACCTGAACAGTATACAACACATACATATGCATTTTAAAAGTTAATTAGTTGGTGTCTCGGATTATGTGATTCATATACAATTTGATTAGTTTAATGCACTTTCATCCCAACTCATAGTTTTAATAAGAGAATTTAACAGTTCTAATTACACATTTTTAAAAGTTGTTCTTGAATATCCATTTTGAATAAAGAATATGTTCTGTGTGATATGCTTTCCAAAATAGTAGGTAGGAATTGGTTCATTTACGTTTAAGTAGCAGCGAAGAGAAAAATAGGGATGGCAATTTTTATCAAGCTTCGTCAAGGAAATATTTATTTTTTTATTTTCGATATTTTAAGAAAAACTTCTATGAGCTTTGTAACTAAAAGAACGCTGATAAATTTCAAAAAGTTTTCGAAAATTCAAAGTACAAGCTTTAGGCCTCTCACACCTCTCATTAATTTTTGACAATCGTATTCCGAAGGGTGCTTTAGATGTAACTCCAAGCAAAGTGTGGATTTTTGTAAATTCATTTGGAAGAAAATATGAAACGCCATAATGGCCTACGTGAGCCTCCGCTTGGGCAGTGACCCGGCCACTTTAACTTAACCTAACCTAAAGTGTTGTATGGGAAATATCAAGAAGAAGCAACCAGCTGATGGAATAACCACACCTGGTAATGAATTCGCCTTGGGTAAATCCGAGGTGAGGTTTAATATGAGGTAAAGAACTCAAAGCATAGAGCCAAAATGTGTCACTACTGGTCTATCACAGCAAGTCCGTCGCTCTATTTTATACCAAATGCGAAAAAATTTATTTTAAGCGCCTCCTGTTGCCAATGTAGAGTTTTGATAAAAATTTCATTTACACAAAAATTAAAATGCCGCAGATCATACCCACCCAGCCATCTGTTCCTGTCGTTTCAACTCGGATTTTGTAGTGAAATTCAATTAACCATATTCTGTTGTTATAAGATAGGTTCCCAATTGGCAAAATTCGAAAGTCTTCATCGTGAGCAAAAAAGTTTGGTATCCAAAAAAGTTTTGGCTCTAATATTGGTTTGTTAGTTTCTGTCAGAGTATTTAGTGGACCCAGTTAGTGTTTTGGGGCTTTCAAACTCTTAAAATGGAAGCTAAAAGGGTTCGGCCCTTGGAGGACCTTCATAGTGTATAAAAAAAATAAGATCAATGTAAGGCGGGAAAGCCTCCGAACGGATTTTCGGCCGAGCTTTTCTTCCAATGTGCTCCTTTTAATTTTTCTTCTAGGCAAAAGTAACAAGAAATAATTTTTGTAAATAACTTACTTTCTAGAGATTCAGTAGAAGGAGGACTAAATCCCCGATTTACAATGTAAGTTAGGTTAGGTTAAGAAAGCGTGGAACTTCCTACACTTTGAAGACATTTTTGTTCACTGTGAATGCCCTCACTGAGTGCCGGGTGGAGGTACAGTAGTCCAACCGGATTACTTCCTAATAGTCTTCAGCAAACCACTTGCTTTATCTAATGAAATTAAGCAGGATCGAAATATTCGCCTTCCCAACCTCTGCCAAACTGTCGAAAAACCGTGAGCCCAAAAGCTTAGTCATCTTGTTTGCTGTACTGGACATCGGCAGAGAAACCGACGAATCGATTTCTCCTCCTCATCCTCACAGCTTCCGCTGAGGAAAGTTTTTGGTATGCACCGTTGGAGCATTCTTGCAATAGCGCAATGGCCTGTGATTACACCCGCAAGTATCTGCTCTAAATGCAGATTTGCTAAGCTTGCGAAGGAAGCTAATTCCTTTTCAATCCAAAAATGGTTATTAGGACCTAGATAACTAGCAAATAAACTCTGCTGATCCGCTATAGCCTCGATGCTCTAATTATATATTCCTCGATTTTTCTCAGGAGATAATATAGACTTTCTTGGCCATCTCATTTGCAAATTCATTCCCTGCAAAATCGCTGCGTACAGGGGCCCAGTAAAGGGAGATATTGAGATGCGTTACGGATGACAGTGAGGCTCGGCACCTTCACGTGATACCCGCCTTTATCACGTTGGATGGTTATGCTTTTAAGGTAACTTGGCTGTCGACAAAGAACGTCACATTGATGACTTAGACCATACTGCCCTGGATAAGTCTAGCTGCTCTCTCCATGGCATAGACTTTATTGTGTAAGACACTGCATGACTCAGGAAGTCGGGATGACTAATTTACCTGCAGATGCCTTGAGTACATTCAAACTCCAGTTCTCTTTTCCATTTTCGAGACATCTGTGTAGATTGTAATGCCCCTACTACTGTCTAGGCCTTCTTCCCATTCCTCCCGCTAAGAATATGTTATGTTTTGAGCCTGAAAGGTAATAGCCGCCTTGATATGGCCGGTGTTGGACGTAAGGTCAGTTAATTTAGTCGTCCTTTACCATATCATCGCGTGCCCGTATTTAGTTGTTTTCCATAATATCTTAGTCATAGAGCTACTTCTTGGAGAGGCTTCACCTTCGCAACCCTCTGTTGATTGTTCTTTTTATCTAGCGCCTTATACCAGACAAGAGCTCCATTCGTTAGTATGAGTGGAATGACTGTTTTGTGTATGCCATGAATGAATTCCGACAGCTTTTTGCAGGTGTAGTAAGCTGCCAGAGCTTCCTTTGATATCACCTCGACGTTCCTTTCCCAGCTTTATTTTGTGCCTTTTAGCCCCAGTAGGTTTAAGGCAATAAAATTGTGTATAAATCGCGAGAATGACAAGTTGAAGTACTACATATTTAGCAAATTGTAGTTTAAGCCCTCTTTAAAAAACTGGAACTAAAAAAAAACATGCAGCATGTCCTTTCTGTCTGGCACTTTTTCGCTTTAAATTAAAAATGGAAAATTTTGCTGGAAATTTATAAAATTTATGAGAAGGCGCGCAAATTAAGTTCACTAATCGACATACGCCGGCCATTTGTTATTTTTGTTCAAGCTGCATGCCTACATACAAACATACTATGTGTTGTTTGAAAAAATTACATATGGATATTTGTATGTAGATGCAGCAGAAAAGGCTGCCTGTTAGCTTAAGGTTAGCAATTGTCAGCATAGGTTGGCAACTGATTGAGTGTGTGTTGGTGTGTGCGCGCCATTTGGACCGATGCGTCTGTCCATTTAATCGCACTTTATGCGCATGCGTGCACGCCCCTGCCAAGTAAATCCTTAAGCGTTTACAGAGCCACCAGCGTAACGCATCACATTGCAATAGCAGCGGTCACAGAAGTATAAATTCAAGTAGAAATTTATATTTATAAAAATTTACCCACATATGCATAAGTATGTATGTATGCATGTGCATCCACTGCTCTGGTTGGTAGCTATCGGTTTGCAGTTAGCGTTTGGCGGTTCGCTACCCTTTCAGTCAGCGGTTCACCATAAATTTGCAACTTAACAGCGTGCGCTTTTTGTTATTGTTACTGTTTTTGTTATTGGTATCTGCACAGCTTCATTGACTGCTCCTGCACCGTCACCACAGCTGCTGCAAATACACAAACAACAAGTCTCTGACTGGTTGCGTAGCAAATCTGAAGCTGCAAGAATGAAAATTTATTGCTCGAAGTCACATAATTTTGCTGCCAAGTAACAAATTGCTAAGGAAGTGAATTTAGCTGCACCACTCCACCACACACCCCGCCCAGCCACGCACAATCAGTGTAGATTTAGTGAAAATTGTTTAATTGTAAATGCGGTAGAATTATGTGAGTACCTATATACATATTTAAATACATACATATGTATATATATACGTTCTGCAAAAACTTGTGGGTTCCAACTCTGCGTAGTATAAAAAATGTCTCCTTCTCCAGTCTCGCCCATTGTTTGCCTATAATTATTTATTTATTCTTGCATTATTTTTATATTTTTTGTTTGCTGTACTCGTATGCAGCACAAAACATAAATTAAATTTAGTTTGCAAATTTATACGCCAAGATGAAGTTGTTACGTTGACCAACATAATTTTTAGCCAACACCTTTATTCGATATATTGCTGTGATTGTTATGTTGTTGCTTTATTTCTTGTGTTTTTGTTGTTTTTGCTTGTTGTGCGGGCGTAGTACAAATGTTGCAGGACTTTTGCTTTGATTTGCAGCAACATTTTCTCTAAATACGGTTACACGCTTGAATTTGTGTGGGTGGCGAAAGATTTGAACTCGTTCCAGGTTTGTTGCTCACTTGTTCCCTTTGGTTGCTGTTGTTCTTGTTGTTGCTGTAAAACAAAGCGTACGGTTAGGTCAGCTATTGCTATTTGGTGCCAAAAGCTAAAGTAGTTAACGTCAATTAATTCAACTGACAGCTTTGGTTAATAATTTACTGTGTTGGTGGTTACACAGTGGCGTAAGAATAGGGCGGCAGGGCTGGCAAAATGTCACGGGTCCTCGACCCAAGAGAGCCAAAGAGGCCGCGGGCTCAAAAATATTTTTCTAAATTGTACCTGAATATTTTATTTTATTTAAAAAGTATATTTTTATAAGTTCTGCTAAAAATCCAAAGTGAGACAACTAAAACCATAATATTTTAACGAATTTATAGCAATTCCGTTTATTCCAAATCTTCTGCTAACGTTCGCATCGCTAAGCTGTTGAATAAATAACTCCAATATTCAATAATGCAAAATGGCCTTTATTAAAATACTTCACAATAACACTGATACTTCATAACCAATAGCTTGCTTAAATCGAACTGATTACCGATTACTCAGCTTTAGCTCCTTTTATACTCTGTAATGTCTCGATCGCATACTTCTACGCGTTTCTAGAATTTAACTTAGTTAAGCGCCAAATACACGACACGAACATTTCCGCGAACATTCCCGTTATGTCATGTTTCTGCGACCTTTTCTGTCGTGTATGGTGGTGTTTGCCAGTTCGCGCAAATGTTCGTGCGTGTATGGCGAAATAGCTCATTATCGTAGTAATTTCTGAACGGAACAGACATGCGCGGAAAAGTAAAATGGACAATAAAAAATTTCTGAGTGAATTTATTGAAATGTATAAATCTTTGCCATCATTGTGGCAAGTAAAAAGCAAAGATTATTGTAATAGAATTAAAAAGAATAATGATTATGGCAAAATTTTTTGTAAAAGTTGGCTTGCTCATATGAACATTAAACCATTCTTTGCACCAAATTCTTTTTTTGCGATCTTCTCTCTTTTTTTACGCTTAATTGCCACAGCGAGCAATATTGCTGCAGCACAATTGTTGTCCGTATTCATCGCTGTCTGAAAGAGAACTAATGTTCGGCCAAAAGTTCGTATGGTTTATGGCCAAAGCTGCGAACAAGATTGCGGAATGTTCGCGGAAATGTTCGTGTCGTGTATTTGGCGCTTTACCAGCTATAAAATTACCAGCTATAACTACATATGCACGTTATAGCTTCTCATATGCGCGTGTATATGTGAGTGATACAAATAATTGCCTACTTTTGTGAGCATCTCAGAAGAGATATATGGATGTATTTGGCGTTTCTTTCCGCTGCTTGTATGGACATATGGGTAGACATAATGATTAATTTGTTTACGTATGTACACAAAAGTGTGGTAGCTTGCTTTACTGTTGTTGTGGCTTTATTTTTTTTTAGTATCAGATTAGTGATGTGAGTATCACTTAGTGTCACTAATGTTCGTCACAATACAATTTCAAGTTAATCGTTAAGCATTTCAACCAACCAAATATAAAGAGAGAGGTTATTGATATGCAACAATTTTTTGAAACAATTTAACAAATTAATAATTTTGGGCATAGTAAGATGGAATATTTGATCAAGTTTTATATCTAATAAAGAAAGTGAGTCTTCAACTTCAATAACGTTAGAAACTTTAAACCCTACTAGATGGACAGGACGTTATGACCTGGGTTTTGCTATAAAAGTTAGGTTTGTTGAAGTCCAAAAAGCGCTAACGAAAACATTCCGTTAAATTGCAAATCTGAGGAAAGAAATCAAACTGTTTCATTCAAAAATAAGGCCGAACACAACAATTTTGCCAAGTTATTGGTTTTTCATTACAAAATCCTACTTACTATCGATGCAACCTCTAAAGCACTTTAGTCTAAAGCCACCGATCTCTCAAATGCCTTATGAAAATGTCTGGAAGAACTGGAACGTATCGACATGAATTTGAAAATTTAAAAAGACCCTGAATTTTCAAAAACTCGCGAGAATTTAATATTGATGAGCTTTGCGAAGATGAGCGTCTCCAAGATCCTGAAAGTTTGTTCAAAATGAACATATTTTATGGAGTATTTGACATCATTATAAACTAACTGAAATCGCGTTAATTCCAATGGATCGAATTGTTTCAAATTCCAGGGTTTCGCAGCGTTCCATTTTAATAGTTTTAAATGACACTGATCTATTAAAAAAATCTCTAGAACTTGTTGAGATATGTATATGAAAAAAGACATATCTGAATCATTTGCCAGGGAAATTCTCAGTTTTCGACCCACTTTCAGATACGAAATGGTAAAATCGTCGTGTATTAGAGACTTTGCTGATTTATTAATAATAAAAAATAATTTTTCTTGCAGCTTTCCTGAAGTATGCACTGCATTACTGGTATTTCTTTCAATTTCTGTGACTACAACTAGTGCTGAACGATCATTTTCAAAATTAAAATTGATAAAAACCTACTTAAGAAATTCTGTAAGACAAGACAGGTTATGTAACTTCGCTATTCTGTTTATTGAATATTCTATAGTCCGATCTTTAAAAATTGATGATGTTATTGACACTTTTGCGGAACAGAAATATCGAAAATTCTCCCTTGCATTAGAGAGAAGGCCTATGGCCATTAGTGGGACACATACAACATGTAATTGAGTACGCTGAAAATCTTGAGATTTGTTAAAATGAAACTGAGTAAAACGTGACGATTTAGGGGCCCATCCAAAGAACTTGCCACGGCCCCAGATGGTATAGTTACGCCACTGTGGTTACAGTTAAAAATTTAACAAGAAAATTGTGAGATTCGGTGGTTTTTAAATTTTATTTTATGGAGTGAATTTGTTCTTATTTCGTTTTGATTACGTTCAACCACTTGTAAACGCCGCACTTCCATTAACTTCAAGAATGCAAAGTTGATCATACATGATATAAAGATAAGTATACTCTTCAAATCCCAATAGATGTCCGTCAGGGGAAACGTGCGTTTCGCCGCGTCATTGAGTTCGCATCCTTTGCCTGTATTCCCACTGAAATAAATCTGGAAATTCGGTCAAACAGCGCATAGTTATAAACATAAGCACAGTGTGACTCCCATTATCATCATCATCAAAGAAGTTGAAGAAGCCGTGACATGAACTGGCCGATCAATAAAGACCTCAAATAGACTGAGTTTGTCCATAATGCCTGCCATACCGATGCTAAAAAATCTTGGCAGTGAGGGACTTAGTTACTTGGCGCTTGTCTTCAACTTGCCCCTGTCCACATTTGCCTTACTTAAAAAATGGAAATTGGCGAGGATTGTACCGCTACTAAAGCCTTAGAACGAGAACAAGCTAACCAAGGAAACTCATTTCGCCCGATATCTATCTCGTCGCCAATACCTTAAAGTCCTGCTCCCTTATTTTACCGCAAACCCGCTACTTGCCAACTACCAGCATGGCTCTCGAAAATTGCATAGCATGACCACGATGCTTAATGGCATCAACACTTAAATAAATTACGGATTAAACCAAAAACTCGAACGCTACTCGTAACGCAAGACTTTTCAGAAGCGTTTGACATAGTCAAACACGGCACGTTACTGGGTCTATCCTTACACCTAGTCTCAAAGTTGGACTGCAAACTATTTGAGTGGTGGGTAGGTATCGGTCCAAATCAGTAACGTAACACAAAGTCAAAAGGAATTAATCAAGGGGTACCTTCGAGTGTTCCCTATCGCTAATTTTGCTTTATGTTTGCATATCGAAGCTCCCCTCCACATCAGAAAGGAGGGAGTTACCATTCATTGTCTTTAACGCGCGATAATAGCAAACATGTCCCGACACTTTCGTTGTTGAGCTATATTCCAAAAATAGCAACTACCTCCCTAGTTTTTCCAGACGTGGGCGTGAAAAATGTTGGCAGTGTTGGACCTCTATGACGATAGTATCACGTTAACTTCTGTCTGGCACTAAGAAATACTGGAAGTGCCACAATTCCAACTTAAGGTCAAAGCTGTAACAAAACCTTCAAGTCCTCCGGTGGCAAGCCTTCAGGCAAGGACAAAGAAACGAGTTACTTATAAAGCAATTGTCTAACCGATCCTTATGTCGCCAGAACATTATCTACACAGTTAGGCTGGAATACTCCCCAAAAACTAATCTGAAACCTCGGTAACCTAACAAACAACTATATCAATTTAGCCATTTGGACCAGATGAGCATAAACAGGCCATCATCCTCATCCAATCTTATGCAAATAAATGCGCGGCGTGGACCGTTCTCAGTACCCGAAACTCGCAGTAGGGGAAAGCAGACTTTTTAGGGAGACGTGCATCACTCTGGCATAACTTAGATCTGGATACTGTCATAGGTTGAACTCTTCCTCTTCCAGAATCAGCCACGACATATGTATATATTGTAAGTCCTGCATATCAACCATGTTTTCATTGGCTATGTGGAACCAAAGTCTCTAACACATATGGATCTTTGGTCAAACCATATTGAAACTGCAAGTTAACTTAGCCCTTCGGTAGAGAGTATCAATGACAATTCGTGAGTGATCGCCTATTCGGGGTGGGGAAGCACTGCTACGAGAAGTAGAAAAAGAAGTTGAGAATATGGTCGCTTCTTATACACATACCCAATATTTTCATTGAAATACTCCCTCAGAGTCCTAAAAGTCTTACACATATATGTCGCATACCTACATCCAAGAGCGATCAAGTCAAAAAATCCCAATGTTCAGAAAACGCAAAAACTTCTTCATATGCGCAAATGCAATTTTTTTGCAAAGTTTTTTCTCGATGATTAGTGGGGGTATTGTTAACTCCAGTGTACGGTTCGGAGGGTATATAATTGGGAGACCCGAAAGTATCCATACCTTCGAAATTTCAGATTTTTGAGTTAGCTGCCCGTTGACCTAGGTGTGTGATATATATTTATGTTCACAAGTTTCCAATTGTTTTTGTATTAAGTAAATAGATATTTAGAGTATATAAGTACAATATACACTAAACAAACATACATATATACAAACTACTTAAAGTAATACTGACCTCTACCACAAATATCCCAGACCAAATGTAGGTGCATTTGTAACACGCATAGCGTCGAAGAAGCAACCGCATGCTCCAGCAGACAATCTTTTGATCTTTCGCTCAGTCAGTACAAATGTTTTTAAGCTCATTTGCTACAGTTCCATTATCAATACAATTTTTTACCTGCGACGCAAATGAAACTCACTTGAACTGAAAACCCCACATGACATCAACTTCAAAGGATATATTAGCAGCGGCAGTGAAACAATATGGCACCATGGTGGTGCACCTAGTGGGAGTTGGTTCTTGGTAGTTTGTATAGTTGCGAAAAAGAATGTGCACGCAATCAAGCTGAGTGCAGCAAGAATAACACAATAAACATACCCTGGTGGAAAAATAAAGTAAGTGTGATAAAACGAGAAATTTAAATATTTGAACAAATGTATACGCTTTTAAAAAAAATCCTAGTCGGGTATTTCCGTTCACTCACCGGTCAAATTCCATTTAGCCTACCTACCAAATATTTTATAAATGAGACTCTAGCGACCTTAAGTTCTCCACGGAACTAGGGTATGGGTGAATGATCTACAAAGATCAACTTGATCATATCATATTGTGCCTGGGATGTTTAGGTTAATACTTTGCTGGTGGTAGCTCCGGAGAAATGGATCTACATCCGCAAAAGGAACACTAACATCTACAACAACGTTACAAAAACAACAATAATATGACGTGGGCGCCAGAGAAAATTAAATTACGAAATACAGAAACAATACTCTGTCATCGAAGATAAGCTACAAATACATCTAAAATAGTGTCCGCAAATTGAATTTCGCTATGTGGTGCGCTGTCCTTACGACGTTTTTGTGATTCACTCAAGGCACTGTACGATATATCTCATAAAACCAGATTCGAAAAGAGATTAAGTTATAAGAAAATCTAAACTAACAATACAGAAATATATGGCTTTTAATATTAAAAATTATAATATATTATAAATCTTATAAGTACTTGTAGCCACTTTTTCGCGTATTACCGAAATCCCGATCACACCTTCAGTGGTATTGCGATTTAAAAAATTTAATTCGATAACGAATCATAAAATACCATACGGGCACTGAATACGCATTGTATAGCATTTAAATGAAAATGTGAATGACCAAATGTTCAATTTCGAACTTCGAAAAGCGGAGAAAGAATCGAACGTTCGCTCAAACTTGAGTTCCTGGGTAAAATATAGGTTTTTACGTGGAGTAAAAAAAAGAATCAAGTCATTTTTACTCAGACTGAAAAAATAGTTAGACAACTGACTTTACTTTTCTCAAATAAACCAGTATACCAACGGATTTTGTTGCAATAATGCTGGGTCCATGCAGCTAGACAGTGGGATACAAAAAGCTTGGGCTAATTTTAGTGACGGGCGTTTGAGCAGAGGAAACATAGGGCCATGGCCTTGGGAAGAGACTGCTGCTACCCTGAAGAGAAAATCTTAAAATCCTAGTTCAAAACTGGTGCGTTTTTAGTACATGGAGAGCCACTATTAGTTCGCCTTATATCTATTTGACATGATTTCAACTGACGAATTTAACATGGCGAGGTCCCGGAGGGTGGAAATAGACCCCGTTTCCACTTTAGAGCTAGACGGTTTATTGGCACTATTTCGATAGTTCCGAACCAGTTTAAAATTTTTGAGTTAGGATATGTGTACTTCTTTTGTTGATTCTTTTGCGTTGTTTCCAAATTGGACCGCAATTCTACATGTTGCTTCTAGAACGATTTAGTGCTCCTCTTTCAAGTGGGTTTAAAGTATAGGGAAAGAAGATATACTCATAATCGAAGCTCATTAGTGCTAGTAAAGGAATTTTTTCTTAAAGGCTAGCTATCAAGTAAATACATAATAAATATTGTGACGAATATTAGCATCACTAAGCTGCTACTAAATAAATGCACAACAACAATAAAGCAGCCACCCCTATGTATGAAGGTGACGAAAGGATATCTCACACACACAAATATGTAGTCATCAGCAGAAGTAGTTACTCACACATACACATGCCTATGGCTATTGGAGAGGCGTGGATTACAGATATACATAACTTACTAAGCATGAGCTACAACTGTTCGCGAAATTAATAGACTTTAGGAAAAATGTGTGAATGAGGAAACCAAGAGCATAAAAGCAGCGCGAGCTGAGTAATAACGAATCAGTTTGATTTAGACACGCTATTAGTTGCGAAGTGAAGTATAATTGTACTACTCCCGAAGTAGTCTAATAAAGACCATTTTGCAATACAGAATATTGGAGGTATTTATTCGACAGTTTAGCGATACGAACCTTTCGCAGAAATATAGAAATGCAAACGGTTGATTTTTGGTCTAGTGAAAATGTAGTCTCAATCGAACTAGGACTTAAGGTCTTGTTCCGAACTAGACATTTTGATCACTAGTTACTGACTTCCCTTCAGGGTATGTACTTCTCCAAGCCGTATTGCAATTGTAGCTGTATGAAGTAGTTAAGAATTGTACCATCACTTGGGGGGAACTGTCCCAAGATCGGAGACCAATTGCATAGCATTGCATTTGGCTCTTGAGCTCGGACTATGAAAACTGCAGGTGTAAAGTGCATGTTGGTTGATATAGAGAGCGCTAGGAGGCGAGCAACCAGCCAGCTCAAATTAAGGAAGCCAGCCCTGAAACAACGTTTAAAATTTAGTAACTGTAGAGTCAACGCATTTTTAATTTGTTTAAATTTGTTAAAAATTTATGTTAAAATGGCCAGTTCCTCGCAATGGAAAAGGTCTGAATTTCAACTACATTTTATCAATATTGTCACGGATATTAGCATCACTAAGGCGATGCTAAGGCCATGCTAAGCGATATTTACATCAATAATCAAATTATGTATACACATATATAAGGCAGCCGAGAGATGCCACACACAGATGCATTTACTTAGACGCCTATGTGTGTGCGAGAGACTGTAAACTACAAACATTCACATCAATAATTCAATCATTATGTGTCTACATAAACGAATAAATAATTGCGTCTACACATCTGTACCATGTACGTATACGAGCAGCGGAGAGTCAATGCGCAAACACATGCATATATCTGAGATACTCCTATAAGTATGCAATAAGAAAAACTATAAAATTGTGCAATTGTAGTTACAGCTGAGATGTTTGAGAGCTAATGGACTAGTAGATTCTGGAAGCGCCTAGAAAATGCGAATGTTAAAATCAAAGAGTATAAAAGGCGACAGATGTAGAGGCGCTGGAATTAAGTTTGATTTCAGTTGTCAAGCAGTTTCGTTATTAAGCAAGCTATTCGTCGCACATTTTGAGTGTTATTGTGAAGTATTTTAATAAAGGCCATTTTGCATTATTACAAATTGGAGTTATTTATTCAACAGTTTAGTGACTCGAACTTAGCAGAGGATTGCAAATAAGAAGATTTGAAAGTAAAATTCGTAACAATATAAATTAGAACGAAAATAGGCACTGATGATGACAAAATGCCGAAACAGGTTTATCTCGAAATCAAATTTGATAAGGGATGCCGGAAAATCGTTCCAATATACATCAATATAAAGTACTTTATTACATTATACCAAATTCCTACAGGGTACATACGCATACTTTTATTCAAACAGATTGAATATAGGAATGAATGTAGGATTGTTTAAAAAAAAAAATTTGAACAGTTTCTAGCTCTGTATAAGCATATAATGCGAAAAAATATGCTCTCAGTGAAAGTGCAAATACCGCATATAGAACACGTTGGAAATGGCATAAGTGTAAATATTACAAGAAAGTCAATTATTTTTTTTAAAAAACTGATCCTACTTACTTACTCAATTGGCGCTTAACCGTTTGAACGGATATGACCGTCCAACAAAGCGCGCCAGTCGCTTCTTCTCTGGGTTAACTGGCGTCTTTTGGTCATACAAAGTTCAAGCCGTTTTCAGCCGATCCTTCTAGCAGAGTGGGGCCGCCCTCTTCCTTTGATTCCATAAGCGGGTTCCAATTAAAATATTTTCTTAGCCGGAGCGGCATTTTTCATTCGCATAACATGGCTTAGACAGCATAGCCTAGAGAAAATGGGAGACATCCACGAAAAGCAACAGCTTCGAACTACTACAAGTTAAATGATTAACTTCAAGCTGGTGCTAATCGGATATAGAAAGGTACAGATGGTAACCATACTCGTATCAATAGCGCTGAAGTCTGGGCTACATATATGAAATCTAATTACAGAATCAAAGACTGCGACTATTTTAGAACCACCTATGACTGAAGAAGTTAAGAATGCGTTCAAATAGTCTGCAAAGGGGGCCAAATGCCTTTTATCAGGTCATCACAATGTTGAAAGATTCCTTTAAATCACTGCTATCGGGCACAATTACAGTTAGTACCGTCTTTAAATGCAATAGTTCTGCGCTAGTTCAGAATGAGTGCGGTTCCCTCCATGTTATATAGAATTTTTAATACTGAGTAGGAACGGCTGAGTAAAATTCCATTTCGGCTACCAGGTCGAAAATCATCTTTATATTTCGGAATTTTTTCATAAACGCCTTTTCTCAGGTGGAAATGTATTCAAATTATGGTCAGATCCTGAAGAAGAGGCATTTCAGAAACGGTAGCCAGGGGAGCATGATGTTCTACTCATCAGGCGACATTAGAAATATACATTACACTACAATTTATGCTCAACTTATGAACTAACTTATGTTAAGTACTAAAATAGTAAAATTAAGCTTATGTTAACTTAGCTTTACTTTAAGTCGTACTAAAAAACTTCTAATAAAATTATACTAGTTTTTGTTTCTTTTGCAGAATTTTGTTTACAGCACGTACGCCGTTTTCAGAATGCTAGATATGCGGTTTTGTGGTTTTAACGAATATAGCTTCATACATATATATGTACATATATAAACATACATTTTCTTGCATATGTCACAGTTCACTGTGTTTAATATTGGTTTTTGTATTTTCGGCCTACCTTTTTGAACTGAGGCCATGTCCTGCTGTGTAACATTTGCATAAGTTTCTTTGAATTTTGTTTCTGTTTTCTCACTGACACCTGGTGTTATTTTGATGAGGGCGTTCAGGTAAGAATATTTGGTGTTTTTGCAAACTCAAAACTGCTAGGCATTCGTTGATTGAAACTTAATCAACGAATGAACGTATACTTTATACAAACAATAAATAATTTAAGAAATTTCTGAGTTCTTTATAAAAATGTCTATTTATGTATTTATGGTTAGACGATGACTTTTAGCTTATTAATCGAGTCAATAGCTTTGTAAATGGAGGATACCTTAATTTATTTTGTTTTGTTGATTTTTGGACCGGGTGAATAAATTATGTATATTGGAACGATTTTCCGTTATCCCTTGTCAAATTTGATTTCGAGACAAACCGGTTTCGGTGTTGTGCCATCATCAGTGTCTGTTTTCGTTCTCAAGAATAAGGGATGACGGAAAATCGTTCCAATACACATCATAAACCTTAATTAGTGAGGAAAATTTAAATGAATTTTAGCTAAAAATTATTTTGTCAGCTGAGTGTACTCTTTTTCTTAAATAATATATGAGTGTTTCGTAAAACAAACAAAAATCATTCATTATTAAACAATACACATCAAAGATTAGTGGAAGTAAGTTATTAGCAATCAAAAATCATTCGCATTTTCACAATAAAGTCGGCCATTTTGACATAAATTGTTAAATTGTGACTGACCCATGTTAAAATGCCAACACTCGGAAAAAACAGTTCCCTAAAATGAAGAAAAAAATTTCTTAAAAATATTTTCTTTAAATTGAGGAAAATTTCAATGTAATGAGTAGGGTTTCTTATTTTTGTATAATACATTTTATTAATTGAAGGAAAAATGTTTCTTTATTTTTTCTCAATCAAGAATACTTGATTGAATATAGTGCACAATATTCGCTTGTACGAGATAGCTCAGTGAATAAGAGTACTCGACTGTAAAGTTGCCGACCTCGACTAGAAATCAATGATCGTAATAGTTACATAGCTAAATTTTAAATTTTTTTAGAAAGTTTTCTCCATTTTTAAGAAAATTACATTAACAACCAAACAAAAAATAACAAGAAGATAAACAATGTGGAAATATTTCCTTTATGTAAATGGACCAGAAGAAACGAAAAATGCCTCTTTAAACAAAGACATAATCTTGTTGAACTTTATTATTCAAATTTTAACGTAACAACCGTAAAATTTTTTATGATGAACTAGACTTTCTAAATATCTCGATCCCTGTTCTACGGAGCAAACTTTTTCTTAAATATTACAACGTAATAAACCCCGAAACTACGTTCAAAATAGGCCATCGGAAGTTCCTTAAAAATCGACAGCAAAACATCCAAATTCGGACGATTTTATGAACTTTCACGATCCCTGATCATCTGCGAAAAATGTTTTCCTTAATGTTGTTATATCATGGGGTTCTGAATTAAGTTCTTAGTTCCAAGAATCTAGCTCTACGGTAAGTTTTTCAAATAGCGGTCGCAATATTCCACATATTGTAACTAGACTTTCTAAATATCTCGATCCCTGCTCCATATAGAAAAATCTTTTATCCTTAATATTACATCGTAATAATCTGCAAAGCTATGTTCAAATTTCAGGTCACTGGGTAACCGGGAAGTTCCTTAAAACTCCAGGTTCGGAATGTTTTTTAGAATGTTCACGATCGCTCGACCATCCAGCAAAGTTTTTCCTCATGTGTAAACTGTCGTCGGGTTCCGATGTGTGTTCCAAGGAGACTCTAGCACTCCGGAAAGTAACTCAAAAACGGATTGCATTTTCTACAATTTTGTGTGGAAATTGGCGGAAAAACATCAAACGGAACTAAAGGAAGTAAAAACATCTTAGTTGTTCGGAAAATTACTTGTCTAGATTGGGGGAGGCGTTTCTATGGCGAATTAAAAATAAATATAAAAATAAATGTAAGGCGCGATAACCTCCGAAGAGATTTTAGGCCGAGCTTCTCTTCCAACTTGCGCCGTGCTCGTTTTTAATTTTTCCTTCAAATTGGCGGGGCAGGACCTACTTTTTTATTCCGACTCCGAACGGCATCTGCAAGGTAGATGAGTTTTCACTGAAAGCTTTTCATGGCAGAAATACACTCGGAGTGCTACCAAATACTGCCGAGGGGCCGCCCCGCTTAGACATTTTTTTCCATTTTTTCTTCGTTTTCAAGAACTGTTAGGATTTTTTTTGCGTGCTGTTAAAAATTCCCCTAAGTTTACACCAATGGTCTCGAATCCACTGCACAAGTGTACTCTCATTACGCGTGAGAAAGGGAAGTCACTTCAAATTTTTAGAGACCCGTGGTTTAGACAAAATTTGCTACAACTAGCTTTGTGTGACATTGACTTTACCACCTCAGAACGCTCAATCTACCATAACTTCAATAAGTCTGCCTGGAGAAGCATGCCCACCCCTAGACATGGTGAACGATGCCTAGACTCTATAGTCAAGTCAAAAGTCCCAACCAGCCGGTCACATTGGACGATAAACCCTTTTCATGTATAGCCAAGGAATTGCAGAGTGCGATACTTCTTTATGACTTCTTTATGATGAACCCATGGCCAGTTATGTACTAACTCGGATCTCGAAGGTAATAAAATCGGAAAATTATGGAATAAACCAAATATGGTCTGACGGAGTAAAATGTTGGCGTGAAACTTGACGTAGTAAAGTATTTGAACTCTTCCATGCTATGGTTAGAAGGGGCCATCGGTGTGAGCACCAGTGCACCTAGGCCCAAAAAGGTCCCATTGTGATACCACGCTTATCTCTCACCTACTCAAACTAACAGGTCGATTCAGCAAATATCAGAAATTTCTCAGGTTACAACTTAGCCAGATCACAAAAGTCGTCAAAGAAGGGAGACGAAGAGATTTCTTCCTCTTGTGCCAGAGCGGAGGACAATCGCACAGAAAATGCTTGACTGTTTATATTTCCTCTTCGTTTTTGCAGCTCCTGCAGTAATCATTATAGGGAGCACCCAGCCGTTGTGCTATAGTTCTTTACTATAAAATAGCGTTATCTAGTAAATTAGATTAGTTTGTTGTACTTAATAAAATAATTGTTTTTAAGTCACCGCATTCTACTACGCAGCTGGTGGCTCGATAATAGGATTGGGTACACTGAAAGAAAAAGCTGGTAAATAAATAAATAAAAAAAAAACAACATAGTTTATCAAATGTTAGCAATAGTTCTATATTGTTTCTGGCCTTGATCCAAAAATGTTCAGTTTGATAGGTGTAGCACGTTACCATCACACCATGGTGACCGCCACGATCTTAACTAACAATTATTAATGTGTACCTTAATACCAATGAAAACTTTAAAAATATAACACTGGCTGTCGATATTACAGATATTTCTCTTTTAACAAAAAAACCATCTAGATTGATTGAGAACCTGTCATTTTTACAGAATATTGTTGGCTTGATACCAATAGTTTTTCTTTTGTTGAAATGACTGTAAAGACTGCTCTCTTAACAAAAGATTCCGTTGAATTAACTAAAATGCTATCAATTTTACTGAATAACTCTTAATTCAAGAACAACAAACCTGACTTGTTGATTTTACTGGATTCATTTCTTTTTGTGGCCTATGGCGAAATATCATGTAACATTTTTCTTATTTTAGTAGGTATTTTCCTCGTTTTTAGGAATTTCTTTCTGAGTGTATGTATGTATACATTTATAACTGTTGTGTTATAAGCGTAAGACTGCAATAATAAAAGTAATTTTATAAACAATTATTGTCTTAATTTATTCATTCGTTGTCTACGACATGCCGATGGCTAATCAGCGATAAATGGCTATTCTTTTGATTGGTTAGATAGAAAAATGTCGTCAAAACATATATCATGATTGACTCATAAGATACTTTCAACACCTTAAAGATTTTAATAACGTACATTAGGAAACTTGTACAAATAAATAATTCATAATAAATAATGCTAGTTGATTAGAAATTCAATAAAGCAACAACAATTTCATTATCTTTAAAGCCATGTGCTGCAAATAATTATTAATTTCAATGACAAGAATAAAGTGACCAAAACTCGAGTGACAACTTGTAGACAAGAAAGAATTATTTTGAAGCAAAATTTTAAAGAAATTAAAATACACAGCATTTTTTTAAATTAAAAATATAAAAATAATCAACTCATTTGTTTCATAAATTAGCATGTCTCAAACTTCGACATCAAACGCATACGAAATGTGGCAAGGCGCTTAACTTTCGTTCTTATGTCTGTTGTTTCACATCCGATTACTGACATTCTTCTCATTATTTTTATATTATTTCTGCTAGTCCATGTCATGTATGTATATGCATATGAATATGTATGTAGGAAAATGCTATCTGTTCATTGCTTACAATCATATCCTTTCTTGCCAGTTTATTAAATGATTGCGGTCGTTATGTATGCCGCACCTTCCTGACCACCTTTTCAATTACAAATCTACAATGAAATCCAAATTCAACTCAAATTTATTCTACAACGATTAGCCGTTTGGCATATTGGTTGCACACATTGCCACACACGCGCTACGTGTCCATAATGGAGAAATTTCATGCACCATTATTCTTCATTGCCCTCTTAACTCTCCTCCTTTCCATTTACATATAAGTTTTTGGTTAACAAGCAGCCAAAATTTAAATTAAAATTCGTTCGTCGACTTTTGAAGTCTTGGCAATTCCAATCAGGTTGATTTTGTTAGACACATGCATCAGGCATGCAACACGAGGTATGCACGGTTAATGCATGCAACATGGAATTCGTGTTGTGGAAATCGATTTGAAATTGCCCATATCTATATTGTAGATATATGCATAAAACACGTTTGTATAACTTCTTACTTGTGTTAGTAATATTTCATTATGTGCAACGAATATTTAATATTTGGAATTGAAAAAATAAATTAAAAACTACAAGCCAGGGCATGGTGCATCACGATGTGATACCCTATACGAAAAAATAATCAACCGCACTTGGCTGTGTGTAGTTGGCATCCCGAATACGATTTTTTTTTAAATAAAAATTATGAGTTTCTCTTGTTCAAGGAATGCCCACTCTTTTTTGCGTAACCCCATCACTGGAAAATTATATTTAAGCAAGCAAGGAAGGCTAAGTTCGGGTATAACTGAACATTACATACTCAGCTGAGAGCTCAGCAGGGTTGGTTTCACATACGTTAGGGAAATATCGACCAAATTGTTGACCAAGGGTGACGTTTTTGGAACGATTTTCCTTCATCCTTTGTCAAATAAGGGAAAATCACCATGTAGGAAAATATACCTAGGGTAACCCTGGAATGTGTTTGTATGACATTGGTATCAAATTGAAGGTATTAAAGAGTACTTTAAGAGGGAGTGGGCCATAGTTCTATAGGTGGACGATATGGGTATCAAATTAAAGGTATTAATGATGATTTTAAAAGTCCCCAGCGGGTTAGGGGGTCAGAATATACCCGCGGTAGGTATGCCTGTCGTAAGAGGCGACTAAAATACCAGATTCAGGGGGCTGTGTAGCGCAACCCTTCAGGTTGCCAGCGCAATATACAGCTTCTCCAAACCCAATTGTGAACCTCACCTACCCACGGCGAATCCTGTTTCACTAACATACGAGGCTCCTCGTGCAACTTGGGGATGGGGAGGGAAGGATGGCCTGAAGGTTTAATGTGGCCATATAAATCGTTCCCGAGATGGTCGGGCTAGCACCTTTTGGTGCTGTGTTACCGGAGCGTACCGGATCTGTATCCGGCAAAGGACAATCACATCGATTACACTCCCCAACGCCTTCGGGGTGCAACCTTATCGCTAAAACAACAACAACAACATGGTTTAAAAGGGAGTGGCCATTAGTTGTATATGTGAAGGCGTTTTCGAGATACCGGCGAAAATGTGGACCAGGGTGACCCAGAACTTCACCTGTCGGTCACCGCTAATTTATTTATATATCTAATACCTCGAACAGTATTCCTGCCATGATTCCAAGGGCTTTTGGCCGTGTTCATAGTCGGATTTCGCCCATTTTTAATACCAAGATAAATTGATTGCAGATAAACCCGTAAACTAAATTTAGTAAAGATATATCCAATTTTGCTCAAGTTATCGTGTTAACGGCCGAGCGGAAGGACAGACGGTCGACTGTGTATAAAAACCGGACGTGGCTTTAACCGATATCGCCCATTTTCACAGCAAACAGTTATCTTCATAGAACCCTACCAAATTTCACAAGGATTGGTAAATTTTTGTTCGACTTATTGCATTAAAAGTATTCTAGACAAATTAAATGAACTTATATACTGCAAAGATATTCAATTTTTTGTTAAAATTTTACTTCAACATTTTTTTTTTTAAGTGAGCGTGTTCGTCATCCGATTTTGCTAATTTTTATTTGGCGCACATATAGTAACATGTGTAACGTTCCTGCCAAATTTCATCATGATATCTTCAACGACTGCCAAATTACAGCTTGCAAAACTTTTAAATTACCTTCTTTTAAAAGTGGGCGGTGCCATGCACATTGTCCAAGATTTTATTAATTTTCTATTCTGCGTCATATGTTCAACCCACCTACCAAGTTTCGTCGCACTTTTTCCGTTTTTCGAAATATTCGATATCAAAAAACTGGGCGTGCTTATCGTCCAATTTCGTTCATTTTAAATAGCAATCTGAGATGAGTGCTCAGGAACTTACATACAAAATTTCATTAAGATATATCAAAATTTACTCAAGTTATCGTGTTGACGAACGGACAGACGGACGGACGGACATGGCTAAATGAATTTCTTTTTTCGCCCAGATCATTTTGATATATAGAAGTCTATATCTATCTCGATTAGTTTATGCCGTTACATAGTACCGTTATGCGAACAAAATTAATATACTCAATTAATATTTTTTCACTGTGGTTCGTTTGCACAAGGTTAACTCAGTATAGTCCAACCTTATTTGCGTTATTCCAATTGAGGAAAAAAAATATCTTAAAATAATGTTGAAAATCCCCTAAAATGAAAACAAGCAAATTGAAAGACACCGCGTTACACACACGAACCAAATACACTTTTTCGGAAAGGGGAGAAAAACAAAATCTTCGTGTATCGGCGATTTTCATGTACATGCAAGAATTTTTTTTGCTAGTTTTCTTCAATCTGGAAGATAAAAAAAATGTTGCATTGCTTTAGTTTTCAAATTTGAATTAAATAATTTCAATTATCGGAATGAATTTTCTGTATTGCCTGCATTCAGGTATTCATTGAAAAAAGTTACTTGGTCAAGTAATTTGGAAGAAATTTACAGTAAATAAAGAACATCAATTGATCTTACTAAACCAAAAACAGCTTTGAATAATTTTTTTCGGATCAGTATATCATATGTGGAGATTAAGTTTCCTTTAAGCTATTCTGAAATATTACGTTATAGTGTGAATAAAAACAAGGTTTATTCCACCTTACGGCCCAACGTTTCGCCAAATTTCCTTAGCATCATCAGGGGCGTAATATTCTATTTATTTTTTAAGATGTGGCGGTAGACAAAATTACAAATCGATCTTTTAGTGTATTGAAGAGAAAGTCTAGATTACCCAAGGTGAAAGATATTATGGGCTCATGGTTAAGCTTTGAGCCTAATTCGAAAATTTTTTTTTTGTAGTACTCACATATGACTAAACCGAATTTTATTTAAAAAGTAAATAAATTTAAAAACTCCTCAAAGCCTTTTTTCCTGTGTGGTATTTAGAACCACAGTCTTGCTATGATTGAACTAACTGTTGACCAACATATTCAGCCAAATTCATGCCTTTGTTGTTGTGCAACTTTTCCCATTTGCTTTCTTAACATAGTTTTATTCTTTGAACAGTGCCTACTTTTTATGTTTACTTGTACCACAGCTACGTTTTGTTGTTGGCAAGTTCATTTTATGAACCGGCTTTGCTTTGTTCTATTTATGGAAATAAAAAGAATAAACCAATTAATATTTATTTGTATTATTATTTGAGTTTCGTTATTTAGGCCGTTTAGACTTATTGCTAATTAAGGTTTGTATTTTAAACAGATTAATATTAAAAAAAGTAGTAGTAAGTAGAACGTTTTCTAATTTAGGTTAAAGAAGTTTGTAAAATGCTTAGACCCATGGTTCCAAGTTTTGGTCCCCAACTTTTAACCGTGTACTTAATATGATTCTCTTTTTATACCTCTATCATAGGAGACATTGATAACACTGTCGTCTCGGTATTTGGCAAAATCAATTAGGGACGAAATTCTAAGTTAACTGCTTTATCTTACTTATACAATTTAAAACAAAAATAGCCACGAAAGGAGTTTTAATTCATCGCACACTTCGATGAAATTAGCGATCAACTCGAAAAATCGCAATGTTCAGAAAACATAAAAAACTGACTGCTTCCCCAAATGTGCGCCAATGCAATTTCAATTTTTTAGACAGCCTTTTCTCGCTGATTTGTGCAAGTTCTTTAGATATTAAATTGGGAAGGTACTCATAACTTCGAAATTTAGGTTTTTTGAGTTAGCTGCTTTAGATCTGGCCTTGGGATATTTACTCTAGATGGCGCTGTATGCCAAAGTTGATTGAATTTTATTAATGTTTTATAATTTTCACTGTATAAATATTCAAATTAGAAATTATTATTTGAATTAAAAAAAGTTATCTGCAAAAATTCAGCTCGATTGGATCACGGAAAAATGGTTAAAAATCGATCCATAGTCTTTCACACAGGCGGACAGACGGACACAACGAGCTTTATACTTTATACATAAAAAAAAAAAAAATCTGACGTGTACATGAAAATCGACCATACACGTGTATTTTTATTTTTTCACCCCTTTCCGAAAAAGTATATTGGTTCATAGGACAGAACTAAAGCTCGTTTTTGTAATGCAGTGCTATGAACCAGGGACCTAAATTGTTATTCCTATTATAATAATAGTCCTTCAGAAAAAATTGTTTCCTGACATTTATTTTTTTAGTACGAAAGAAACCTTTAGCCCGGACCTTTATTTCATAATTCCGAAAATAAATCTAAATTTGTGGAATTAATAACAACAAATTTCTTATTATCATATAGGTTCCAAATGTAGACATTTACATAGAAGAATCTTTTGGTAAAAAATTCGTTTCATTTGAATGAGCCGTTCAATAATTATAGGACCGAACTTTATTTGTCCTTAAAAAATAAAAGTCCGGATTTTACTTTTATTTCTTTTTTTTTTTAAAGGTCCGAAAAATAAAAAGGATGCATTATTCGTTATGAAAATGATATGAGTATCCCCGGGATCCCATAAAATTTCATCTAGGACAATTTTTTGACCCGTACTTTGCCGGCTCAAAGAAAAAAAAATTAATAATGTTTGCAGTTTTTGAAACATAAAGACCCGAACACATTCGACTTTTGCGAACGCACGTCAAAGTTTTCCTGACACAATGAGCTCAAAAGGAAAATTCGAATTTTAATTTTTCATTATTCAAAAAAATGTAAAAATCAAATTTTTTAGTTCAAGAAAGAAACAATTTTTACGTACTGAATAAAATTAATTGAAAACAAAACAATTTGACAACGTCAGTATAACATACGTTTTTGAATTTATTTTGATTACTTTAACGTGTCCGTTGCGTCGCCTGTGGCTTAGGAACATATCGACAAAGACGTGTGTGTTCAAAGTCAGCTGTTGACGCAACGCATGCGCCAAAACGACACAAAAGACGAGTGTGTTTGGGCCTCAATTTATCTTGATGCTACGGCGAAAATATTTGTTTTATCTTTAACAAACAAAAAACTTAGTTGAGGACGATTCATGAAATATAAGCATATCGACAGTGAAGTTGTCCTTTCCCTGGAATGACCCAAAAAATTGTTTACCCTTTTTTTACATTCCAGAATAAATTCCACAATTTAAAGGTTCTAGCAATAAAATCCAAAACTATTTTTGTTGGAGCTTTCTAGAAATTGGGAACTGAGGAAGAATAGTAGATTAGCTAATAACATCGCCAAAACAATAGTAAATTATTTCCTGTAAGGTATATATACTTGTACGTTTGTATACGTTGCCAAAAATCCTGAGTCGATTAAAAAAGGAAGTGAAACAAAGCGAGGGTGGGACCCAAAATGAAACAATTCTGCAAAGGAAACTATATTTAAATTCGAACTTGGAAGAACGATCTGCCATATGATTTGTAGTTTCGATAATTTTATTTTATTCGTTTGCCTGCCGATCGATACCGTAGCTTTGACGTATTCCTAAGCTATTTTAAACTTTCAATTTGGGAATTCTATGTGTACATACCTTCATGTTGCATTCGGACGGAGGCAGTGTTGCCTAAACTTTTTCAGAAAAAAGGCTAGCATCACCAAAAAAACGCTAAAAAAGCCTAAATAAACAATTTTTAAGGCTAAGAAATATAGCTAAAAGTTTAAGGCAACTTTCTATGCATTTTATTAATTTTTTTCATAAAAGTCATAACAAAATAAAAAATTTTAATTAATTTTAACTTCAATTTCATAAAAAATAAAAAAACAGTTAGCATTTGCTAGCTGTGTTTTAAAAGGGATAAATGATAAATAAAACTCCATTTTAGTCTATAAGTTTTCATAAGATGTTTTAGGTAAATGGTTTTTTATTTGCAAAATAAGAACGCCGATAAAACTATTTTCAATAAGGAAATCTACTTTTTGTCCTTTTAAAGAACATATGAAAGACGTAAACTCTACATTCCACGCTGTCTGAGAACCTCCTTTTCAAGTTTTTGGTATGTGTTTTACACCAACCCCCAAACGATATCTGGCTAATGAATTTTTAGAGGGAATATTTTCATGACACTTTCTGGGCTGACTTAACCACAGCCAATGAGTTACCCCCGGTTAAATAAAGTTTTGAAATAGGTTACTATGATTATGAATAAAGGAATTTGAAGTCAGATGGTATCTTATTATAAGTTCAAGCAATTTTATATGTGCAATAAAACTTACAATAAGGTTATACCATAGTACACCAATCCTTATTCAACCTCGTTATTATAACAGCTTATGTAAGCCTGATTTTGGATGGGCTATATATAAGCCTTATATAAAAGGTCATATACAGCAAGTAGTTTCTTTTAATAAGGCCTTATTAGTTCCTAAGCCGCGTCAAGGCCGATATCAACTCAATGAGTTTCCGCAATTGCACCAAACGATTTTTTGACGTTTCAGTAGTTCTTTGGTGGCATTTAATGGTTTGGTGTCGACTATTTGAGTATAACGAAATTCTGTACCGATTAGAAGTAACGTATTAAGCTGTTATTTATTGTGACCAAAGAATTGATTTACTTGTGTCTTTTGAGTCACACATTTCGATAATCAAGTCTATTTGTTAAAAAATATCACTCGCTTGAGGTGGCATAAGCAGTCTTGGAACGTGTGCGTCATTGATATCTTGTTTGTGTTTCTACTAGTCTAGTGTGACTAGCGCTATTGTCGTCAATGCGCCACGTTATCATGTAGTAGTGTATTAATGCCAGTGGCGCCAACATTGTATCAACACAATAACTAAACATCACGAAAAGTTATTAATGAAAAGTTACTAATTAACTAAAACACTTTATTGAGAGCGGAATGCTTGAACAAAAAAGACTCATGGGAGTTAATTCCTTTTAGAAACAGAGCTTTATATGATAAAAACTCGACTTAAGCTCCAGCGCTACGTCATACAAGTGACAATTTTAGAAACAAATATTTTGCATTAAAAATAAAAACAAATGTAAGGCGCGATAACCTCCGAAGAGATTTAAGGCCGACCTTCTGTTCCAATTTGCGTCGTGCTCCTCTTATTTTTACCTACAAATTGGCTGGATGGGACCTACTTGTTTTATGCCGACTCCGAACGGCATCTGCAAGGCAGATGAGTTTTCACTGAGAGCTTTTCATGGCAGAAATACACTCGGAGTGCTTGCGAAACACTGCCGAAGGGCGACCCGCTTAGAACAATTTTCTTCTAATTGAAAAAACTTGTTTCCAAAATTTTTGATGTAGCTTTGCCCGGGGCGTGAACCCAGGATCACCGGTGTGGTAGACGGAGCACGCTACCATTACACCACGGCGGCCGCCGTTTTTTATTAGTATTCGAAAAGTTTGAATTATAAATTAAATTGGGGGTTTAAAAATGTAAGTTCTCCTTTTTAATTTTTCCCACAAATCGTCGGGATGCGACTCACATGTTCTATGCCTACTCCGAACGGCATCTGCAAGGCAGATGAGTTTTCACTAAGAAGATTTTCATGGTAGAAATAGGAGTGTTTGCCAAATCACCCCGCTTAGAACAACTCTTTCTAATTGGAAAAATTTGTTTCTAACACTTCAATGTTGCTTTGCCCGGGGATTGAACCCAGGATCTTTTATAAATAAAACCAGTCAAGTCAAAATGCCTTTATAATTTTTTTTATTCAGTGTTATAATCATAAATGATATTTATAAAAACTTTACGCTGCTTAACCTTCACTACTCAGCTCCATTTACATATCTACATTAAAGAAATAATATTTCACCAATCGAGGTGTAAATATTACGTTCAAGTACAACACTTCGATAATTAAATAAATCAGAAAACAAATTATTTATTATACTTACAATTACTTTTTATTTATATCTTTCAGTGTACAAATACAACGTACTTAAATACACTTACGACCAATGGAATAGGGACAAAAGTTCAAATGTAATTTTTTATTTAAACTTAGTTTTGCTCGTTCTGAAAAAAATCAGATTATTTAAGCTTTGGCGATTCGGAGGGCGAATAGTTTTCTTATAATTTAATTATTTGTTACTTTAGGGGACTGTATGTTATTTTAGCTGTTTTTTTTTACAGTTGAAGGCATGAAATTGCTGCGCAGAAATCATTACTTTTAAGGTTCAAGGCCGCGGCTCATTGCAATTTTTCATATTGATGTGTTTAACAAAAGGTTATGCATTCCAGTAACATCGCCACAATCAATCAATATCTTGCGTTTATAAATATGAAGGAACTTCAGACTTGGCAATTGAAGTTTTTTTCGCCTTGCCCATTCACATACAAAATTTCGCGAAGCACTGTTATAAAATTTTTTCCTATACAACAAAAATACTTGCCAACATTTTTTGTGTCATATTCATTTGTTATATTACAGTTTTTAAATGTTAGAAAAGTTACAAAAGAGTGGGAAAAATAATTTCACTCGCTAATTGTGCCAGCGCCCTTAGCCAAATGTCAAATTCTTCTTCTTAAGCTTTGCTTGCAATAAAATTTGGGAGTTTACTACTTTTCTATGTCAGATGGCGTCAGTGTCGCTTAATTTACCATTCTCCATAAAAATACGTGCAATCTACTCATAATGCATAAGACTGATTAAAACGCATCCATATGAAAAACTGCTGATGTGACGGGGCTTTTAGTTGCAACTGGAATGTGTCTCTCCATTTTATCTCTACACTATTCTCCATTCCTTTGACCGAGTTTGTGTGTCCACGATTCATCGCAACTGATTCAGCTATAGGTTATACACCATGACCAACAGAGGTGCGTGTCTCCCATATTAAATACAACCCGTAACGAATATTTAACCACTGCTTCTTCAGTAATTTCCGCTAGATGGGTCTCCTAAACATTATCTAAGTGATAGATAAGCGTTTTTTTTTTACCCGTTTATGGTTATAGCTTTTTTATTTCAATCTCATTTGCTTTTTCGTGTTAAGCCCCCTCATTTCGCATTGAAAAACCCCGGTTTCGGATAAATATTTTAGACTATGTCCTTAGAATATCGAGTGCGCTTGTACTTCTCAATTAGTTAGTGAAACAACCGAAAGCAAATTGTTCATTGTTTAAGTCACTTAAACATAGATAAGTTGAAGTATCAAAGCATGCGAAAAGTTGACAGATCTAATCAGTCGCCTAGCCAGAAAAAAGTTTCGGGGGAGGTTTTGGCCAAAGTTGCAGTTAATAATAATTACCTATAAATATACACATATTTATATTTTTACAATTTACATATTTATACTTTTATTTATTTGAAATTTTTCTTTCTTTCTACAAAACAATATTAACTTTTCTTGTTTGTTTCGCCATTTTGTTTAGGATTTCTTCATGAGTTACTTCAATGGTAGAGTGGATGTTGAGTAGAGCCAGCCCATTCATCCTCTCCTGGCCCATTGTATTTCTTAGACAAGTTTTTAACCTTCGAAGGCAAGAGAAAGAGCGTTCGCTAGGAGCAACGGAAACTGGAAGCGGCGCAGCAATTTTTATATATCGATGTACCGTAGGGAAAAAAGACACGGAACAATTATTTAACGCATCACTGAACGTGCTAGGTCGCTCCTCCTTTGGGATTGTCAAACAATGCCTGAAAAAGTTTTGCTATGTTTTTTATTATGGCGTAATACCAAAAAGATATTCTTGATCATATTTTCATTTGATTTACTTGATGAGATATTTCTTTCATTGCATTTTTATTGAGAGGTGGGTAAAGCCGCGTCAAACCCGCACATGTTTTTTTAATTGATCTCTAGAATTTCAACAACGAAGCAAAAATGTATAGATAAAGTCGATACAAAATTACACTTTTCGATACTCCCCTTCGTTTGCAGAAAACATTTTTTTTAAAGGCACATTTTAGTGAGAAGTTAATAACTCGCCTGTATATTGTTTTTGTAGAAAAAACATTTGCCTAGTCTCAAAAAAATTTTTATAGATTTATTGCAAAAAGCCTGTGAGTTATTAACTTTTCATTAAAATATTCCTTATTTTATTTTTTTAAACACTGTATCTTGCAAACAAAGCGGAATCTCGAAAAATCACTCAAGTGTATTTTTGTATCGACATTTCCCACATATCTTTGCAGTCTTTGATGATATCCCAGAGATCAATGAAATTACATTGGCGGTTTTGACGTGGATTTAATCAGGTGAAACATACGAAAATGAGATGACTGAGCATGAAAATAATGCAAAATTCGATATTTTAATAGGAGCAACTACCAATAACTTCTCTCAGTGTGAAATATTATTTAATTTTATTCTTTCGCATTTTCATTATTGCTATTAATGCTATTTTCTTAACAGGGGTTTTAAAAGCGAATAGAGTAATTATTCTAGTACAGACGTATATTTTTTAATTTTCGGAAATTTTAACCCCAAATCGCCTCCCCCCCTGAATACGCGCCTGAATCTAATCAAAGTTTAAAAGGGGATTTTTAGAAATTACTAGAGTATGCAGTTTAGTAGCCTGCTCGACAGAACATATTTTTTTGAGGCTTCATAAAGAACTATTAAAATAAAAACGAAGAAGATTTGAATAAAAGTTTTATTCAATACTTTTTCGAGTTGTTTTCCTATTTTATTGGCCGCGGGTCTACGAATTTAAATTGTAAGCGATTATGAGCTCTCTTCGCCCCAAGACGTACTCATATTTCTTAGGCTCATATCATTTTGTCATAAATAATATTGCACTTATCAACGTGCGTGTATGAATAACGATTTTAATAATCTTAAATATTCAAAAAATGTATGATACCCATATTTAGACTGTCAAATATTCAAAAAGATAACCACACACTTTTCAAACACTTAAAAATTTTGGTTTAATCCAAACACTAGTGTGAATAACCATCATAAAATTATGAGGGTAGTTATAGGCAAAGAAAAAGTAGAACAGCTGAAATAAATGTAAGCAAGGATTTCTGGTATACTGCAATGCCTACAATCAAAACGGGGATTCAGACAAGGCGGCTCCGAAAATTTAGGAAGTGAGTAATTTTGATAAACGGTGCTACTTCGGACTTTCATTTGGCGCACAGTTTTTTTTTGTGGGTGTGCTGTACACATTACCATACACAAAGAGACAACAGTTTGTAATCACATTAAAATGCTGATGTGTAAGGTTTTAAATTTTAATCTGGTATTCATAAGCAATTCATAGCACTAAATAATTATTTGGTAGCTTTGGTAGCACGTATAATGAAAATGAATGGATTGGTTATTTTGTATGGGAAAAAACCATGAACGCCTGATCAGTTTTGAATCACAGAAATTAAATGCCTTCCATTGTGCGCATATGAAATGCACTAAACCTGCGTATCAGATTACAAACACACACGTTAGATCCGTTATTTTGTGGTAATATTTGTTGTTAACATTTTCGGTAATGGCGTTACATCGAAGGTGTACAATAATTTTGAAAAAAAAAGGGAAATATGTAAATGACTTTGCAGTATATTTTGCCATAAGTTTAAGGTATTATTTTTTCAGCATATGCATATGTATCTGTTAGGACTTTTTACTTAAATTCATTTGCTTCAATCTAATGTTGAACTTGAACTCAACAAAGGAGACAAAAATTGTGCGATTTCCTTAAAAGTTTTAACACTTTTCTCGGACGATTCAGGATTTTTTGCGGAAGTATTTGAAATTCATCTCGAGATAAGTTTTGTGATTACTTCGGGCTAACTCCGGAAACATTTCATAGCTATCGATGGATCATATCGGAATATATTTCGGCAACATTAAGAACATTTGGGGATTAAAACTATCTTAGAATAATTTTGTGGCTATTGCGAAATTTGTTTACGATATCAGGCGGGGACTATACCCAGATCATTTCGGGGCTGATATCGGGATCGCTTTGGGCCTGCAAAAAATTTCAATTCATCTTTTCGTGGCTTTCTCCTTATAATTTCGACATGAATGGGTATCAGGATAATATAGTATGTAGATATATACATAAATATATTGTGGTCTAAGCTATTTTTAAAAGGGCACAACCTATAAAAAAAATTAAATTTTTATAATATCTGTGGTCACAATCGATAACAACCGAATTAGGAAAATCGCAGGGTACCAGGTTCTTTTAGTAATAAAACCTAATATATATTTTTTCCAAATTTTGTGGAGCTATTATAATATTTTTGTTTAAAGTGGTCGTTTATTTTTGTTATGAAATTCCATAAACAAATGATGAAATTTATCAGTTAAAGTATTGCGTTTTAAGTATTTATTAAATCGACTTAAGTTGTTGACGCTTGTGATCACAGATATTACATATACTCACAGTTTATTTAGATTTTGGTCTAGAGAAGTTCGCAGTTTTCGGGATAGTCGAACGATAATTTCAGTATTGATCCAGTATCTTTTGGTGATGATTACGGATCTATCTCAGATTTATATCAGGATTTCGTCTATATTTTATCGAAGCATTTTCAGTTTTATTTCGGGACGACTTCGCAACTATTTGGGGATCGTATTGGGATGATTACCACACCGTTTGGAGACTGTTTTGGATGATTTCAGAACTACTATCTGTTTTGGGATAATTTTTGAGAATTAGGGACTGTCGCCAGATTATTCCGGTAGTTTTTTCGCTTTTATTTTTCGACTTGTTCGGAATCGTTTCAGGTCGAAATTGTTTTGTGTGCTGTTTAAGCTTTTTTATCCTTACATATGGACTTAATGTGAACACTCAAAGTACGTATGCATGAAGAAGAATATGTTTTCAACAATTTCTTCGCTACCATCGCTTTAGGCAAAAATTGCTGTTTCTTGGTCTTAGGTTAAGCATTTGATGTCATATCGGAGCTAAAACCTCTCCATAGGAGATACTTCTCTCACTGTAAAAATGTGATCGGCATCAATTATCAGAATGAACAAAGAATTTAGTTCATATTTATGATTTGGTAAAAACCTGTTAGATTAAAAGGAACCTTTAAGGTACTTTAATTATAAATAATCTGTCTATATACGGAAGTAGTAAACACTTCAAGTATGGTTTTTAGATTTCACGATGTTACAAAATTTTTTTATGTAATATGCCATAATACATCTGTACATATCTTCGATCAAAAATTTGTTAACAATTTCAATACAAGATAATTTTTAAATGCTTCAAGAGAACAATTTATTGACTGTCAATAGTTGACGTTAAGGCGTCAACAGTTGAAAATGGGCAACAAACAACACATTACAGCAAAAAAAAAAAAAAAATCGCTAACATTTTAAGCGTACAGAACAATGCCAATAAACCGGCAAAGTGTCAAACAACAAATTAGGAATATTTGACAATAGATAGAGCTTTTAATGCCACAATCTGAGGGGCTTACAAGTTAAATCACTCAATCTTTTGAGTAATATGTGCAAGCTTTTTGAACAAAAGAGTATGGAAGTATGTATGTATGTATTTATATAGCTTATTTGCAAATGTATTTAGACACACTTATATATGGATGTAGGTACACGCTAAGGTATTAAGTCATATTCATGAAAATTGACATATGATTTGGTGGGAGATTATTGTATTGCATTAGGCACGTGTTGATGTATTTGTCATGTTTGTATGTACAACTTCGAGCTGTCTTACATTAAAACTTTGCATTTACATTAGACTGTTGCGGTTTTCGTGCCGTTGAAATTAAGCTGATACGCTGTTTATCGATCAGAGTTTAAAAATGATACGAAATTGAATTGCTCACTACATTATAACACAGTAAGCCATAAAAAATTCAAACAAGGAACAAACAGGGCCTGCCATTGAGTGGCCACAAAATGTGACAGCTTAATTTTTGCATATCAGCACATAATTTTCCACCGATTCACCATAATCTCCTACGCGGACGACTGCACAATAAAAGCAACAGAGTCGGACTATTCCACAGATAAGCTGTGCCTCAACATAAAGAGTTATCTCCTTTGTCTCTGCAGTTTTTTACCTTAAGCTGAGGATTTATATGGCACAACCTGACTAAATTACAAAAGCTCTTGCAAAGAAAACAAGATCGGTAGACTCTGCCGAGAAAAATCGTTAGCGACGACCGAAAAATTTGGAAGCCTTAAACGAAAAAAATGTAAGTTATCGTTGCTCATCCACCCGTCCCTCTATTAGTCAGCTTTTACCTCCGAAGGCTTATCGTAACATATTTTTTTGCAATAACTTTCGATTAAACGATGGTATTGAAATGAATTTAATATACTTCTTCTCTCTAGCATGAGAAGGCTTTCACTGAATAATCGGTATATAACCAAGCCTCCCTTTTATACTCAGTTGAGCAGAGCTCACAGAGTACATTAACTTTGATTGGATAACGGTTGGTTGTACAGTAGGGCGGGTCGATCGCTCATTGCTCTGTGAAAATCGTATTCTAGGGATCAAAATAAGAAACTTTGCCGAAGGAACCATACCTCTAAAACGAATTCTGATGTCCCCCCTTTGCGTCGAACTTTTGGGTAGGGGCAATTTCAGTTCTACCTGCTGTGTCTTGTGGTGGCTTAAAAAAAACAACCCAAGCAATTTTACGATCTGCAATTGTGTCACAGTGATACCTTCATTTTTTAAAACGGTTGAATAAAAAACCCACACAACTATGTTTACGCTAAAACGCTAATTTCTAATAATTTTTTTTAATTTCTTTTCTATTACTAAGTTAAATTCATTTTTTCATTTACATATGTTCTGACTAAATAAATTTCTAAGGACAAAAATAAACTCCAAAAAGAAAAAAACATAGGCATTTCAAAGTGGGATTTTTCAAAATTTGCCCCTACTACCCAAAGGGGGGGGGGACATCAGAATTCGTTTTAGAGGTATGGTTCCTTCGGCAAAGTTTCTTATTTTGATCCCTAGAATATGATTTTCACAGAGCAATGGGCGATTTTTTTGCCTCCCCACAAATCGGCCTGGCCTACTGTACAGGTATAAAGGAATCAAGATAGATATAGACTTCCATATATCAAAATCATCAGTATCGAAAAAAAATTTGATTGAGTCATGTCCGTCCGTCCTTCCGTCTGTCCGTTAACACGATAACCTGAGTAAATTTTGAGGTATCGTGATGAAATTTTGGTATGTAAGTTCCTGGGCACTCGTCTCAGATCGCTATTTAAAATTAACGAAATCGGACGATAACCACGCCAACTTTTTCGATATCGAAAATTTCGAAAAACCGAAAATGTGCGATAATTCATTACAAAAGACGGATAAAGCGATGAAATTTGGTAGGTGAGTTGAACTTATGACGCAGAATAGAAAATTAGTAAAATTTTGGACAATGGGCGTAACACCGCCCACTTTTAAAAGAAGGTAATTTAAAAGTTTTGCAAGCTGTAATTTGGCAGACGTTGAAGATATCATGATGAAATTCGGCAGGAAAGTTACTCCTATCACTATATGTATGCTTAATAAAAATTAGCAAAATCGGAGAACGACCACGCCCACTTAAAAAAAAAAACTTTTAAGTCAAATTTTAATAAAAAATTTAATATCTTTACAGTATATAAGTAAATTATGTCAACATTCGACACCAGTAATGATATGGTGCAATAAAATACAAAAATTATATAAAATTTCAAAATGGGCGTTGCTCCGCCCTTTTTCATTTAATTTGTCTAGGATAATTTTAATGCCATAAGTCGAACAAAAATTTACCAATCCTTGTGAAATTTTGTAGGTGCATAGTTTCTATGACGGTTACTGTTCTCTGTGAAAATGGGCGAAATCGGTTGAAGCCACGCCCAGTTTTTATACACAGTCGACCGTCTGTCCTTCCGCTCGGCCGTTAACACGATAACTTGAGCAAAAATCAATATATCTTTGCTAAACTCAGTTCATGTAATTACCTGAACTCACTTTGTATTGGTATAAAAAATGGCCGAAATCCGACTATGACCACGCCTACTTTTTCGACATCGAAAATTACGAAAAATGAAACGTGGTAATTGGATTGGTTTATTGACGCAAAATATAACTTTAGAGAAACACTTTGTAAAATGGGTGTGACGCCTACCATATTAAGTAGAAGAAAATGAAAAAGTTCTGCAGGGCGAAATCAAAAGCCCTTGGAATCTTGGCAGGAATACTGTTCGTGGTATTACATATATAGATAAATTAGCGGTACCCGACATATGATGGTCTAGTTCACCCTGGTCCACATTTTGGTCGATATCTCGAAAACGCCTTCACATATACAACTACCACCACTCCCTTTTAAAACCCTCATTAATACCTTTAATTTGATACCTATATCGTACAAACACATTATAGAGTAACCCATGGTCCAAATTTATGGCGACATCTCGAAAAGGCGTCCACCTATAAAACTAAGGCCCACTCCCTTTTAAAATAGTCATTAACACCTTTCATTTGATACCCATATCGTACAAAAAAATTCTACACTCACCCCTGGTCCACCTTTTTGGCGATATCTCGAAAAGGCGTCCACCTATAGAACTAAGGCCCACTCCCTTTTAAAATACTCATTAACACCTTTCATTTGATACCCATATCGTACAAACAAATTCTAGAGTCAGCCCTGGGGCCCTATTCAGTATCTATGAGTTTTAAAATGTACACTTTTTCTTCATATAATTTGTATGAAAGAAAAATGTACATTTCAAAACTCATATTTACTGAATAGGGCCCCAGGTCCACCTTTATGGCGATATCCCCTAAATGGCGTCCACCCATAGAACTATGGCCTGCTCCCTCTTAAAATGCTCACTAACACCTTTCATTTGATGTCCATATCGTACAAACACATTCCAGGGTTTCCCTAGGTTCATTTTCCTACATGGTGATTTTCCCTTATTTTGTCTCCATAGCTCTCAGCTGAGTATGTAATGTTCGGTTACACCCGAACTTAGCCTTCCTTACTTGTTATGTTTCAAAATAATTGCTTTAAATCAAATTCATCGATATATCAGTATTTAATTGTGGTAGTATACTCAAAATTTTCAAGAGGTTTGTCTACGTAGAGTTTACGAAAGCTGCACGAAAATTAAAACAAACTGACGAAATTGTCGGGAGACAGTTCTGACATGGTGCCAATATAATTTAGATATAGTACCCAAATCAGAAATTCAGAAAAGAATATAAATTTTTTTTTAACTCATAATTGATGAAATAGCAATAAATTTGTCATGAATTTTTCTGAATTCATTGAGAAAGATAAACAAACCTATTTTTTTCTCTCCAATTAATATTATGTGATTGTATAAATGTATTTAAACTGAGCTATTTTCATAACACCCAAAACAAAATAGGGCGAATTGATAGTTTGGATACAATTCCGCGTGATTTTCAGAACAGACCTTAAATGATTACAAAGTGTGAAAATGAATTACAGCTACATATTTATCCTGCCAGAAATATTATTTTTAAGCTACACCATCTGTAACAGGACTCCTGAGGTACAATTTTTTTTGATGGTTTTATTGAAATTACGTCCTTTTTAACAAAATTGTTAAGTTAAAATCATTTTATTAGAAACGCTCGAAAAGCTTCAGTTATAAAATTAGTTTCTTAAAATGTCTTTGGCCACTCATGTTGGCTTTAGTTATGAGTAAGAAAATTTGAGGAACATTGTATGCCAAATAAATCGCCTCGGTCTAATAGTTGAACACACACCTTCGTAGGTAACATCGTTCACACTGCAAACTATTTATTGTTAGTTTTATTTATTAAAATTTAATGCCTTGATACGTGTCATCTACTGAATCAAACTCGTCATATAAAACCGTAATTTTAAACGAACCCATTGAACGGCCATTTCTGGTACCATTCCAAATAAAAAACTTTTAATCAGCCATTGAACAGAAAAAGTCAAAATTATATGGAGCCTTTTACGGATGATCATTTATAAGTAATTTGAGTGGGTTGAATTTATAGCATTTCGAGATTTACTGCTTTTTTTGGTTAAGTTGCTGTCTCAAAATCTCTTTCCTTGCAGTGTTCTTTCGTCAAAAACCTATTGAGAAAATATTCATACACAGGTAGTCGAAAAGCGGTCAGAAAAGTCAATTTGCATGCTAAATGCGCGAAACCCAGTCAAAAATTGATAAGAATTTTCCAAGCCTGGTGGCATATCGTGTTTTTATTGTTGTGCTAAGACGTAAGTAACGAAGAAGCGAATGGATGGCCATAAACCTTTAAACCGATAAGAGCCCTGTTCGGAGCAGCAGCTGACACCTAAGTGAACACACCTTCGAATGAGTATGTGTTGACAGTTGTCAAGCAAAACATATGGTCAAGTGACAGCAATTCGTTTTTGATTTTCGTGGCGCTAGCAAGGACATCTTCTTGATATACATAATTTTTCGCGGCTACTCATTTCGTTGTACAAACCAAAATTTAATTTGCATTGTTTTAAAACGATAATAAATTCTGTAAAATAGATACAGTGATAAACATCAAAGGTTTGCGTTTTTTGTTTATTTGGATCGGTTTCGGTATTAAAAGGTTGCATTTGGATGCATTTTGGAGTGTGGGCGTGCAACCCAACAAGCACACATTCATACTTTCGGATTCCATAAGCTGCAAAAAAGCTTACAGCCCAAAATTTTTTGGTGACCCCGACGTGAAAGCCGCGGGAATGTGGTAATGCAAATACAAGGCATTAGTCAATTCAGATTTGTTGTTCAGCAATAAAAGCGCTAAAGTTATTTCATTTTTGGTTCTGGCGAATTTTTCTCGTGCACATACATATTTGGAGTTTTTTGTAGCATGGCATTTAACTGTTAGAACTGTAACTTCCAGTAAATAACCAGCATCTGTCGTACATGCCTACAAGTCGAATTTATATACATTCGTTTTTTTTTCGCAAATCATATACATACTTGAATAGTACTGCTACCAAAAACAACTCCGTCATGCATTTTTTTTCAATTCGTTAATTTTTTACGCAAGTCATTTTCTGTACTTAGAAGCATAAAAATGGCTGGTGATTCTTCCAATGGGGGAGATCCTACAGCGGTATCTCCTGATCCAGTTACCTTCTTAAAATTAAAAACCATGGCTATATTTAATCGTCTCTTGCGTATAGAGACAGTGATAAGCTGCAAAACATGGATGAATATGCACTGTCGGCAATGATCGAATCATTGGGCGAATTAAAGTCAACATTCTCAGCAGCGCATAATAGTCTTGAGGAACTAGATGTCGAAAGCTTGAACAGTGATTTACCATACAAGTTTGATGATAAGCTAGTAAACCTCAAAGCAATTTTACAACGAGAAATTAGTAAGCGTAGTGTATCTCAACATTGTTCAACATTCAAGATGAACACCAACGATTCGCAGTCAATTATCGTAAATGCAAATCGCTCTCGGTTGCCTTTGCTCACATTGCCAAAATTCAGTGGGGTCTACACCGAGTGGACCAATTTCTTTTCTATGTTCACTTCTGTTATTGACAAGGATGCTGACCTCACACAAGTCGACAAGTTGCAGCACTTGCGTTCCTGTCTGAGTGGCGCAGCGCTAGACACCATCAGATCACTGGAAATAAATGAAGCCAATTACAAAATTGCATTAGATTTACTACGTAAACGTTTTGATAATAAGACTTATATTTCAGGCACACATCAGAGAGATATTCTGGCTGGACAAGGTAGAGGTAAATAAGTTACGTGAGCTAACGGACAAGGTCACATGTTGTTGTTGTTGTAGCAATGCTCACCCCACCTAATAGCCGCGACCGATCACAAATTGTCATCAATATCCTCTAACGGGAGTCCAAGGAAACTTGCCGTTTCAACAGGGGTGGACCATAAGGAAAGGGGTGTTAGAGGCGTTGGTCCCACATTACAATTGAAGAGATGGTTGGTGTCATGTGGGGACACATTGCAAGCGGGGCATACATTTCATTTTGTCGGGGTTGATTCTGGATAGGTAAGAGTTTAACCTGTTACAGTATCCAGAACGAAGTTGAGCAAGAGTGACACGCGTTTCCCTGGGGAGTATGCGTTCCTCTTCCGCGAGTTTTGGATAATTTTCGTTAAGTACTGGATTCACCGGGCAATTCCCGGCATAAAGGTCCAACGCCTGTTTATGGAGTTCACCAAGGACCTGCTTGTGTTTCTCCGCTTCATACGGCTGGGTTCTCAGGTGCCGTATTTCCTCAAAATGCTTACGGAGATGACTCCTTGGGCCCCTAGGCGGTGCTGGTTCGTCAATCAGATGTCTGTTGGGATGCCCAGGTTTCTGGGTATTCAACAGAAACTGTTTAGTCAGCATCTCATTTCTCTCCCTGATGGGGAGTATTCTCGCCTCATTATGCAGATGGTGTTCTGGGGACATAAGAAGACAGCCCGTGCCGATTCTGAGAGCAGTATTTTGGCAGGCCTGTAGTTTCTTCCAGTGGGTGGTTTTTAGGCTTGGCGACCATATGGGTGACGCGTAGCACGTAATCGGCTGGCTAATTGCTTTGTATGTGGTCAAGAGCGTTTCTTTATCTTTTCCCCAGGTACTGCCAGCAAGGGATTTGAGGATTTTATTACGGCTCTGAATTCTTGGAACAATTGCGGTTGCGTGCGCACCAAAATGTAGATCCTGATCAAACGTCACACCCAAGATTTTGGGGTGTAGGACAGTCGGTAGCGTAGTGCCATCGACGTGGATGTTCAATATGGTCGACATTTGGGGCGTCCATGTTGTAAATAAGGTCGCGGAAGATTTAGTCGGTGACAATGCCAGGTTTCGCGAGGCGAAAAAACTGGAGAGATCAGGGAGATAGCCGTTTATTTTATTGCATAGCTCATCGATCTTTGGGCCTGGGCCTGTGGCCATTATTGTGCAGTCATCGGCGTAGGAAACGATTGTGACTCCTTCCGGTGGTGAAGGTAGCTTAGATATGTAGAAATTAAACAAAAGCGGGGATAGGACACCACCCTGTGGCACCCCTTGTTTAATTCTCCTTTGTTTTGATGTTTCGTTTCTGAATTGCACCGATGCCTGCCGACCACCCAGATAATTTGCGGTCCACCTTTTAAGACATGGGGGAAGGGTGGACCCTTCCAGGTCTTGCAGTAACGAGCCATGGTTGACCGTATCAAAAGCTTTTGATAGGTCTAACGCTACGAGTACTGTTCTATGGTGGGGATATTGATTCAAACCGCAATTTATCTGGGTGCTAATGACATTTAGCGCGGAGGTAGTGCTATGGAGTTTTCTGAAGCCATGCTGATGAGGGGCTAGCTGCAAATGTGCTTGGAAATAAGGGAGCAAAATGGCTTCAAGCGTCTTTGCCACTAGCGATAGGAGAGATATCGGACGATATGACTCACCTACGTTAGCTGGTTTCCCAGGCTTTAGTAGCGGGACCACCTTGGCCATTTTCCATTTCTCGGGTATGACAAAGGTGGAAAGAGACAGGTTGAAGACATGCGCTAAATATTTGATACCCTCTTTCCCTAGGCTTTTAAGCATCGGCATGGCTATGCCGTCTGGGCCCACTGCTTTGGATGGTTTAGCACGACCAATGGCGTCCTCAACCTCTTTAGCGGTGATGGTGATTGGTGACGCGCTGAATTTGTGTTTATGTGCGTGTCTATTGGCTCTCCGTCTATCTTTGTCGACCGTAGGATTCATTTTATATTGTCGGCAGAAAGCGCTCGCGCATTTTTTCGCATCCGACAGCACTTTGTCGCCAAAGGCGATGGAAACTTTGTCTTTGTGCTTAGTCGGATTCGATAGGGACTTTACGGTGGACCAAAGTTTACCCACACTGGTAGAGAGGTTACATCCTCTTAGGTGCTCCCCCCCCCATTTCGCCCGCTTGTGTTCATCCACAAGCAATCTGATGCGTTGGTTTATGTCCCTTATTTGGGGGTCGCCTGGATCAAGCTGTCTTATAAGGTCACGTTCTCTCGCTAAGTTTGCGGCGTCCGCCGGGAAGTGGGGCCGGATTTCGGGAATTCTCCCGGCGGGAATGAAACGTGCCGAGGCGGATTCAATGACCTTACGGAAGGCACGCTCCAGTTGGCGGGCATCAGTCGGGATAGAGAGGGCAGCAAAGCGGTTGTCTGTAAAGGATTTATATTCTTCCCACTTTCCTTTTTTGAAGTTTATGAAAGTGCATTTTTAAGTGACGATGAAGTCGGCGGTACGCTCGAGCGAAATAAGTATGGGCAGGTGGTCGGATGCCAATGTTACCATCGGCTGCCAGTTGACGCATTTTACGAGTACTGCGCTCACGATTGAGATATCTGGCGAGCTGTGACAGCTTCCTACCATACGTGTGGGGGCGTCTCCGTTTATTGTGTAGAACGTCGTTTCTTCTATTTGATCCGCCAACATCTCACCCCTACTGTCCGCCCGCAAGTTTGAATGCCATAGATCATGATGGGCATTGAAATCGCCTAAGATAATGCGATTGTTGCCAGTGAGTAAGGCCCTGATATTAGGGCGGTATCCACTGGGGCAACAGGTGGCAGGAGGGATGTAGATGTTGATGATTTCTAGGTTTGCATCGCCTGACCGGACAGATAGGCCTTGACGTTCTAAGACATTGTCCCTGCCGTCGATGCCAGGATCAAATATATAATATTGCACAGAGTGGTGTATGATAAACGCGAGGCCGCCTCCATTTCCGCTCTCGCGGTCTTTCCTGTGGACATTATACCCAGAGCAGGTCTGCAATGCAGATCTTGCTGTGAGTTTATTCTCTTGAATCGCGGCAATGCGGATGTTGTGCCGCTTCATGAAATCGACTATCTCCATAATCTTCCCAGTTAGTCCATTACAGTTTAACTGCAGAATTCTGAAGTGCACAAGGGGAGACGCCGCCACTCTGGCGGTAAGTGACGGGTGACTACGCCTGGGTTGTGGAAGGCCAGGACGCAATTGCTGTTGTGGCCCTGGGACTGGGCGTCCTTAGGCAAGCATTGGGGTACCCGGATGATTTGGGTTTGCGACCTGGAAACATGGCGCGATGAAACCCGTCGGTGGGTTGCCGTCGCGGAGACCAGAACATCTAGGAAAGTGGCACCTCCCAAGGCAGGAGCTGCATTAGGCGGATGTCGCAACCCTATATATTCTGTGCTGGCAGACGGTGCAAACGGAGGTAGGGACTAAAAGTCTGTTTCCCTGACCTGCACGATTGCTGCCGGAAAAGAGGGGGGGGGGAGAAGACGGGGGCAGGGGCTGATGCTCAGCATTGCTACCAACTCTACTACGAAGGTAGTAGTTATGAGTGGTATCAGCTGTTTGAGTTGTTGGCGCCGTGGGGCGCGAGCAGTAGCGGGTACTTGTTGTGGCTTGCTGAGCAGCGAAGCAAGCGAAGTAGACTACGGGACGCCCTTGGGCGTGAGCAGCAAGGAGCCACAAAAGATTTATAAAAGTTACGTGGACGTCGGGTTTTGGGATCAAGCCCAGAACAACCTGTCGGATGCAACCATCCCTTGCACGAGACACACTGAACAGAGTATGACCGTCCTAAAAAGATTCTTTTCCGGCAGATGCAGCAAAACAATTTCTCAGGACCGGGGTCAGGAGACGGACCCGGATTGGATTCGATGCCTTCCAGGAGTAAGAGAGTATGTAGCAGCCCTGCTGCAAGGAGCCGCTGGGAGGATGACAATTTGTGGGAGGGACGAAACAAATTAAATGGGGTCACACTGAAATGACAGTCCTTGGTCGGGAAAAATCCCGAGTCGCTCCGGTACATAGAACCGACTGCCTTGGGAAGCGTGACAAGGTCACATCGCATATACGAGCGTTACAAACACTCGGATCACGGGAGCAAATAGCAGATTGCGTCATTGTACATCTAATATTGCAAAGACTAGGCAAGGTAACTCAAGCCAAATGGGAAGAACATTCGTCAAGCAACGAACTGCCTTCGTGGGACCAGCTGGCCTCATTTTTAGAAAAACGATGTCGAACGTTAGAGAATGTGGAGCATGCGATGCAAATGCACAAGGGTCAAGTCAACCGAACCGAAAAACCTGTAAGTACAAATCAAAGAAAATCATTTGTAGTTTCGAATGTTTCGACAGCAAGGTGTATGTTTTGCGATAGCTCAGAGCATCAAATTCAGCATTGTCAACGTTTTACAAATTTATCGCCAAATCTTCGGCAAAAGGAGGCTAACAAGCTTGCGCTTCGCCTCAATTGCCTTAGGAAGGGCCACCAACTGAAAGATTGCAAATCTGGTTCTTGTAGGACCTGCCAATCGAGGCACCACACCCTTCTGCACTTTGATCGCATACCCACATCTACATCTACCAATCAATTGCCAGCTTCTCAATCTATCAGTTCGCAGTCAAACGCGATGGTGGCAACGTCCTACTGCCATCATACTCGTAAAAAATCATGCCGGAACCTTCGTGCCCTGTCGTGCTCTTTTGGACTCGGGCTCTCAGCTTAATTTTGTTACTAATCGCCTTGCCAATCAGCTTCAGCTTCGTAGAATGAAATGCTCGGCAGCAGTTTTGGGCAATAGAGATGCCAACTTTTTGACAGAAGGATGTTCTGTTGATATTGACCTGAAGTCGCGGACTTCAGAATTCGTAACGCAGATCACTGCTGTTGTCGTGAAAACAATTACAGATAACCAACCTAGTTTTTCTTTGAATACTGCGGACTGGAACGTCCCATCCAATATTCTACTGGCTGATCCTAATTTCAACATACCGCAGCGTATTGAGTTGCTCATCGGAGCCAATCTCTTTTTCGAATTGCTTTGCGTTGGGCAAATCCATCTAGCTTCGGGGTTGCCAGTGCATCAAAAGACTCTCTTCGGATGAGTTTTGTCAGGGGGTGCGCAGCACAATTCAAAACTTTCGTCTTTCGTCGTAAATCAAAAAACAATTATTGACATCGAACCAAATAATCGATTGGATGATTTGGTACGTCGTTTTTGGGAAGTAGAACACATTGCTGAATCCATATCTAAAACTACAAAGGAGGAGCTCGATTGCGAGTCCCATTTTTCGCAACACTTTTCGCGCTTACCTTCTGGCGAATATTCGGTTCGCTTGCCAACGAAGCTTGATCCGCAGTTCTTAGGTGACTGATATATGCAGGCTAAACGGCGATTTGAAACTCTTGAGCGCAAACTACTTCGGAACCCTGATGTTATGGAAAGCTATCGCGCCTTCATAAAAGAATACCTCGCTTTGAAGCACATATCATTAGTCCCCACGGCAGCTGTGGATGAGTGTAAATACTTTCTTCCACATCACTGCGTCTTCAAAGAAGATAGTTCTACAACGAAGCTTAGAGTTGTATTTGACGGCTCAGCTGCTACAACCTCGGGCTTATCATTGAATGATATCCTTATGGCAGGACCAATAATTCAGCCCAAATTATTCAACATCCTCATTAGATTTCGTTCGTTTTCTGTAGCGCTTACTGGCGATATCTGTAAAATGTATCGCTGTGTCAAGGTATCGCCACCTGACAACCTGCTCCAATGCATTCTGTGGCGGGACTCCCCAGGGGGTGAGAGTAGCGTTTATGAACTAGACACCATTACTTATGGAACCAAGCCAGCCGCCTTTCTTGGTATTCGGGCAAAGCGTCAGCTTGCTGATGATGAATCCTCATCCTTCCCTCTGGGCACTAAAATCGTTACGCGGGACTTCTACGTTGATGACCTAATATCTGGTGGGAACACGGTAGAAGAAGCTATCGAAATCAGGAAGCAAAAACAAATCTCCTCTCTCGAGGCAACTTTCGCTTGCGTAAGTGGTGTTCTAATGATCCGGACGTCTTGCATGTTATTCCTGATGCGGACCGCGAAAGTTTTTTGAAATTCGATAACAGCAGCAACATTACAAAGGCATTGGGTCTTGCATGGGATCCGCTCAAGGATACTTTTTTATTTGCTTTCACTCCCCTAATCACACCTGGAAAAAATTCGAAGCGTTCTGTATTGTCCACCATAGCTCGCTGTTACGACCCGCTTCGGCTCATTGGCCCGACCTTGACCAAAGCGAAAATTATATTGCAGCGAATGTGGAGGAACAAACTTGATTGGGATGACGGCCTACCACAATCTCTTGATATAGCTTGGTCTACATTCTGCACAGCCTTTTCAGAAATTCATTATTTGACATTCCCACGTTACGTCGGAACTGCACACGAAATTTTGTGACGCCAGCCTTGATGCATACGGCGCTTGCATTTACGTACGCTCAATAATAGATGATAAATTTCAAGTTCAGTTATTATGTTCAAAAGCTCGCGTTGCACCGTTGAAGACGCTCACTGTACCAAAACTTGAACTCTGTGCTGCTGATTTACTAGCTCAGCTAGCGGCCGAAATCGCTAAAATTAAACTTTTCGGTTGTCCTTATTACTGTTGGTCTGATTCAACTATGGTGTTGTCATGGTTACGTGAAGAGCCCTCCAAATTCAACGTATTCGTAGCTAATCGTATTTGTACCATACAGCAGCGTACAAAGGGAATGCAATGGCGTTACGTCCCTACGTCCGTTAACCCAGTTGATATTTTGTCAAAGGGAGCCTCACCAGCTGAGCTGTCCCGATCAACGCTTTGTGTTCATGGTCCCCCTTTCTTACAAGCAGAGGAGCGTGATTGGCCGCAGGCCAGCGTGTCCAACCCTAATCTCCCTGAAATTCGTCACAAGGCTCTGGTTATTTCAAATAATCGAATCGACTTCTCGCTATCGTTTAAGTATATCAACTCATTCGGCAAGATGCAGCGCATATTTGGATATGTTCATAAGTTTCTACCCATAAGAAAATCCAGAGGAACATCGCAGCTAACCTATGAAAACATTTATCAAGGAACTCAAATTTTAATTCGCATGGTTCAAAGGGCACAACTTTGGCCTGAGTATGGCGTACTCAAGAATCAGGAAAATGTTCACCCTTCGAGCAGCATCGCTTCGTTAGCACCATTTTTGGATGATTTAAGAATAATTAGGGTTGGTGGCCGACTCAGGAATTCAACCCTCGGCTTCGAAGCAAAACATCCAAGCATTCTACCAAAAGATCATCCACTAACGTTTGCTATAATTATGCATTTTCATCGTAAATATCATCACGCAGGTCCCCAATCCCTTCTAGCTACGATTCGCATGCAATATTGGCCCATAGGTGGAAGAAAATGTATCATATGTTGCAGATCAAAACCACGACTCGTCGAGCATATCATGGCAGATTTACCCAAGGAGCGCATTGAAGTCTCGCGCCCTTTTACCATTTCTGGAGTTGACTACTGCGGGCCCTTTTATTACAAGCCCGAAGCGCGCAATAAATCGCCTCAAAAATGTCTTTTCATTTGTTTTGCGACAAAGTCTGTTTGGATGGAGTTAGTGAAGAATCTTTCAACAAGTGCCTTTCTCGACGCTTTAAAACGTTTTGTTGCTACCCGCGGTACACCAAGCTGCATTTGGTCCGAAAACGCGACTAATTTTGTAGGTGCTAATAACGAGCTGAAGGACTTATGTCGCTTATTCCTTAGTGAAAGGCATCACAAAGATGTTTACGCGCACTGCCTTAATAATGGAATCGATTGGCGATTCATACCACCTCGTTCGCCGCACTTTGGTGGGTTATGGGAGGCCGCAGTGAAGATGGCCAAACAGCATTTGTATCGCAGAATAGGATCTGCACTTCTTGGCTTCGATGAATTACGCACCTTAGTATGCGAAATTTCTGCAGTAATCAACTCTCGTCCTCTAGTACCAATTTCCGAAAATCCGGACGATCTCGACGTATTGACACCCGGCCATTTTCTTATTCGTGGTCCTTTCACAGCTCTCCCAGTACCTGACCTTACGCCCCTAAATTATAGTCGACTTGATAGTTGGCAGCGCGTTACCTATCTGCAACAATTATTTTGGAAGAGGTGGAGTGAAGAATATCGGAGTCTTCTCCAGCAGCGCGCCAAGTGGCGCACTCCACATACAAACATTCAAATAAACGATATTGTGTGCATCAAGGATGAAAACTCTCCACCCCTAAAATAGCCTCTCGGCCGTGTAACTGACGTTATCACTGGGAAGGATGATGCGGTGAGAGTTGCCATTCTACGTACATCTGCAGGTATCGTGCGTCGAGCAGTAAATAAGCTGTGCGTCCTTCCAGTTAGAGAGTGTGTTGAAAGCACTAATGTTTCAACGGGGGGAGGATGTTCGGAGCAGCAGCTGAACCTAAGTGAACACACCTTCGAATGAGTATGTGTTGACAGTTGTCAAGCAAAACATATGGTCAAGTGACAGCAATTCGTTTTTGATTTTCGTGGCGCTAGCAAGGACATCTTCTTGATATACATAATTTTTCGCGGCTACTCATTTCGTTGTACAAACCAAAATTTAATTTGCATTGTTTTAAAACGATAATAAATTCTGTAAAATACATACAGTGATAAACATCAAAGGTTTGCGTTTTTTGTTTATTTGGATCGGTTTCGGTATTAAAAGGTTGCATTTGGATGCATTTTGGAGTGTGGGCGTGCAACCCAACAAGCACACATTCATAACATCGGATTCCATAAGCTGCAAAAAAGCTTGCAGCCCAACAAGCCCATTAGTGAAAAGAAACCAGAAGTGTAGTGATTTGAGGATTTTCATAAATTACACAAGTAACTTTATCTTTAAGCTATCATAGCTAAAGCCTACGAATTTTCTTTAAAAAGAAAAGAACAAAAAAAGGTTGTTTGAGACATAATCCAATCTTTATAAAGACACATATTTTAAGTCAGTTCCTTTCTAATTAATCGATTACTTGATTGATCAAAACTCTGTCTAATTAAAACCAAGCACAATTTGAGTTCCTTTAAAATTGGTACATAAATTTTTCCGGATTTACCTACGAGGAGATTTCGGCCGAGCCTCTATTCCTATTTGCGTCGTGGTCCTTTTTAATTTTTTCCTACATGTTTTATGCCGACTCCGATGAATTCTCACTGAGAAGTTTTGTATGGCAGAAATGCACTCGGAGTGTTTGTCAAACGGGGGTCGACGGGTGACCTCCCGTAGAAAATTCGTTTCTAATTGAAATAACTTGTTTCTAAATTTTTTGTTGCTTTCCACGGAAGCGAACGCAAGAGCTTTGATGTCGTAGGCGGAGCATGCTACCTCCACACCACGGCAGCCGCTAAATTCCTAATGGATTGTTATCGATGAGTCATCGGTTTATAGACGAGTTATCGATTTAGACGGGTTATCGATTTGTTATGAACACTTCTTAATGTGCTATCGATAAAAAAATTTAATCAAAGAATTACTGCATTATTATCGACGAGTTATCTCTTTGCTATAGAAATGTTACAGATTTATTTTCTTCAAGTTATCGAATTGTTATCAAAAAATTATCGATTCACTATCGATATGTTAAGGAATTACTTTTTATTAGGGACACATTTTAATACTTTCCGCGTCAAAAATTTTCCTAGGTGAAGATTTACTGGAACCTGGGGATACCCATACAATTTTTATGACGAATTCTGCATCGTATTTATTTTTGGAATTTTTTTTTTTTCAAAAAAAAAGCCATTACTAAAAGTAAAATACCATCGAAATCATTAAAAAACAATAACCAACTCTTCCACCTGTATTTTCGCCATAAAGTTTGATCCAATTGATATATTGCCTTGAATTTTGATACACCGCTTCTGGAGAAAAAAAAAACTCATTTTATTTGGATGAACCGTTCTCTATAGTTATAGGGCTGGACTTTTTATATAATATAAAGTCGGGATTTTATAATTTCCTTCGGACTAAAAAATTAAAAGTTCGGAAATACCTTTTCCAGAACTACTTTTATTATAAAAGGAATGTCAGTTTGTTTTAGAAAAGTTAGCGATTTTTTATAGAAAAATTATCGATTTATTGTCGAAAAATTTAATTTTTTAATAAAATCGATGGCAGATATAAAAAAAAAAGATATGCAAGCCGTTAAATAACCAAATGAAGCCGATGACTCGGTAATAAAAAGCCGATTACAAACCAATTACAAGAGGACTCTAATTTTCTGTTGATAATAAGCCGATAGTAAAACAAGTAAGGAAGGTTAAGTTCGGGTGTAACCGAACATTACATACTCAGTTGAGAGCTATGGTGACAACATAAGGGAAAATAACCATGTAGGAAAATGAACCGAGGGAAACCCTGGAATGTGTTTGTATGACATGTGTATCAAATGAAAGGCATTAAAGAGTATTTTATGAGGGAGTGGACCTAAGTTCTATAGATGGACGCCTTTTCGAGATATCGCCGTAAAGATGGACCAGGGGTAACTCTAGAATGCGTTTGTGCAATATGGGTATCAAACGAAAGGAGTTAATGAGTATTTTAAGAGGGAGTGGGCCTTAGTTCTATAGGTGGACGCCGTTTCGAGATATCGCCATAAAGGTGGGCCAGAGGTGACTCTAGAATTCGTTTGTGCAATATGGGTATCAAACGAAAGGAGTTAATGAGTATTTTAAGAGGGAGTGGGCCTTAGTTCTATAGGTGGACGCCGTTTCGAGATATCGCCATAAAGGTGGGCCAGAGGTGACTCTAGAATTCGTTTGTGCAATATGGGTATCAAACGAAAGGAGTTAATGAGTATTTTAAGAGGGAGTGGGCCTTTCTGGACCAGGGGTGACTCTAGACTTTGTTTGTACGATATGGGTATCAAATGAAAGGTGTTAATGAGCATTTTAAAAGGGAGTAATCCTTAGTTCCATAGGTGGACGCCGTTTCGAGATATCGCCATAAAGGTGGACCAGAGGTGACTCTAGAATTCGTTTGTGCAATATGGGTATCAAACGAAAGGAGTTAATGAGTATTTTAAGAGGGAGTGGGCCTTTCTGGACCAGGGGTGACTCTAGACTTTGTTTGTACGATATGGGTATCAAATGAAAGGTGTTAATGAGCATTTTAAAAGGGAGTAATCCTTAGTTCCATAGGTGGACGCCGTTTCGAGATATCGCCATAAAGGTGGACCAGAGGTGACTCTAGAATTCGTTTGTGCAATATGGGTATCAAACGAAAGGAGTTAATGAGTATTTTAAGAGGGAGTGGGCCTTTCTGGACCAGGGGTGACTCTAGACTTTGTTTGTACGATATGGGTATCAAATGAAAGGTGTTAATGAGCATTTTAAAAGGGAGTAATCCTTAGTTCCATAGGTGGACGCCGTTTCGAGATATCGCCATAAAGGTGGGCCAGAGGTGACTCTAGAATTCGTTTGTGCAATATGGGTATCAAACGAAAGGAGTTAATGAGTATTTTAAGAGGAAGTGGGCCTTTCTGGACCAGGGGTGACTCTAGACTTTGTTTGTACGATATGGGTATCAAATGAAAGGTGTTAATGAGCATTTTAAAAGGGAGTAATCCTTAGTTCCATAGGTGGACGCCGTTTCGAGATATCGCCATAAAGGTGGACCAGAGGTGACTCTAGAATTCGTTTGTGCAATATGGGTATCAAACGAAAGGAGTTAATGAGTATTTTAAGAGGGAGTGGGCCTTAGTTCTATAGGTGGACGCCGTTTCGAGATATCGCCATAAAGGTGGGCCAGAGGTGACTCTAGAATTCGTTTGTGCAATATGGGTATCAAACGAAAGGAGTTAATGAGTATTTTAAGAGGGAGTGGGCCTTTCTGGACCAGGGGTGACTCTAGACTTTGTTTGTACGATATGGGTATCAAATGAAAGGTGTTAATGAGCATTTTAAAAGGGAGTAATCCTTAGTTCCATAGGTGGACGCCGTTTCGAGATATCGCCATAAAGGTGGGCCAGAGGTGACTCTAGAATTCGTTTGTGCAATATGGGTATCAAACGAAAGGAGTTAATGAGTATTTTAAGAGGGAGTGGGCCTTAGTTCTATAGGTGGACGCCGTTTCGAGATATCGCCATAAAGGTGGGCCAGAGGTGACTCTAGAATTCGTTTGTGCAATATGGGTATCAAACGAAAGGAGTTAATGAGTATTTTAAGAGGGAGTGGGCCTTTCTGGACCAGGGGTGACTCTAGACTTTGTTTGTACGATATGGGTATCAAATGAAAGGTGTTAATGAGTATTTTTAAAAGGGAGTGGGCCTTCGTTCTATAGGTGTTCGCCTTTTCGAAATATCGCCATAAAGGTGGACCAGGGGTGACTCTAGAATGAGTTTGTACGATATGGGTATCAAATTAAAGGTATTAATGAGAGTTTTAAAAGAGAGTGGTGGTAGTTGTATATGTGAAGGCGTTTTCCAGATATCGACCAAAATGTTGACCAGGGTGACCCAGAACATCATCTGTTGTATACCGCTAATTTATTTATATATGTAATACCTGCCAAGATTTTAAGGGTTTTTTATTTCGCCCTGCAGAACTTTTTCATTTTCTTCTACTTAATATGGTAGGTGTCACAACCATTTTATAAAGTTTTTTCTAAAGTTATATTTCGCGTCAATAAAACAATCCAATTACCTTACCATATTTCATCCCTTTTTTCGTATTTGGTATAGAATTATGGCATTTTTTTCATTTTTCGTAATTTTCGATATCGAAAAAGTGGGCGTGGTCATAGTCGGATTTCGTTCATTTTTCATACCAAGATAAAGTGAGTTCAGATAAGTACGTGAACTGAGTTTAGTAAAGATATATCGATTTTTGCTCAAGTTATCGTGTTAACGGCCATGCGGAAGGACAGACGACTGTGTATAAAAACTGGGCGTGGCATCAACCGATTTCGCCTATTTTCACAGAAAACAGTTAGCGCCATAAAATCTATGCCCCTACCAAATTTCAAAAGGATTGGTTAATTTTTGTTCGACTTATGGCGTTAAAAGTATCCTAGAAAAATTAAATGAAAAAGGGCGGAGCCACGCCCATTTTTAAATTTTCTTTTATTTTTGTATTTTGTTGCACCATATCATTACTGGAGTTGAATCTCGACATAATTTACTTATATACTGTAAAGATATTAAATTTTTTGTTAAAATTTTACTTTTAAAAAAAATTTTTTTTAAAAGTGGGCGTGGTCCTTCTCCGATTTTGCTAATTTTTATTAAGCGTACATATAGTAATAAGAGTAACGTTCCTGCCAAATTTCATCATGATATCTTCAACGACTGCCAAATTACAGCTTGCAAAATTTTAAATTACCTTCTTTTAAAAGTGGGCGGTGCCACGCCCATTGTCCAAAATTTTACTCATTTTCTATTTTGCGTTATAAATTCAACTCATCTACCAAGTTTCGTCGCTTTATCGGTCTTTTGTAATGAATTATCGCACTTTTTCGGTTTTTCGAAATTTTCGATATCGAAAAAGTGGGCGTGGTTATGGTCCGATATCGTTCATTTTAAATAGCGATCTGAGATGAGTGCTCAGGAACCTACATACCAAATTTCATCAAGATACCTCAAAATTTACTCAAGTTATCGTGTTAACGGACGGACGGACGGACGGACGGACGGACGGACGGGCGGACGGACGGACATTGCTCAATCAAATTTTTTTTCGATCCTGATTATTTTGATATATGGAAGTCTATATCTATCTCGATTCCTTTATATATGTACAACCAACCGTTATCCAATCAAACTTAATATACTCTGTGAGCTCTGCTCAACTGAGTATAACAATAACTTGTCGTATCTGCATTGAAACTCTGCAAATAGCTTTCGAAATAATGCCAAAGGCTGTCAAAACTCTGAAATTTAAAAACTATTTGAACTTTTTACATTCTGGATTTTATACTGCTAAGAATAGCAAAGATAGGCAATGCGGTTGAATATCAGATTTATCCTGACTACGGCCATGTAAGAAAGAGGATTGATTTATCACGTCAATCTCGTATAGAGGAATATAAAAATCATAATGGAAATTTGCCAATTTTGAACTTCATTAGTTGAATCGATTAGCAAAAAAAATTGCATTTTTCAAATGCATCAAACGACTTTCAAAGAATAAGCCGCTGTTAAATTTCGCATTACAGCATTCACTAAAATTATTTTGCTTTTTATTTTTCAATTTTGTCGAGCTGCCAATCAAAAATGTGAATGGTGTCTCATCAACATCAGCGCCATTGTCCACATTATAATACATTATAGCTGCAATTATAGATGGCATGTATCTTGAAAGGTGAATTTTTCACGTGTCTGTGATTTTTTATTTGTTTTTTTAACCATTTTTAAATGTTTTTTGCTTTGTTTTTAAAAGCAATTAATTTATTTAACTTTTAAATAAAATTGACATAATTATTTGTCTCTGGTTTTTCTTGTCTACATAAAAGGAAAACAATCAGCTGGAGTTAATGAAAAATGTATGTATTGTAATTGTTGTTGTATTGCTATTTTTTAACTTGTTACAATCTATATGTGTCGCAAAATTGTTCGGTAGTACATTTTGCTGAGAAATCGCTCAGCGCCAGTGCATTTGTTTACTGCTGCTGCCACAGTGCACTGTCATGTTTAGGCCTTCAACTGCCTTGTGCTTGATCTGCGTTCTTTAGCTCACAGCGCACCTACGAATAATTAATGCCAACGGATTATCTTAATTGTACTGCTATTATGAGAATTCATATGCTTCGACCGCAAATTACACGTCGGCATTTAAGTCAGCTGCACAGTTAAAAGCGCATTCATTTACATATTACAAGTAGAGAAACTGCTGTGCTTCTGATATCTAGCTTGGCGTTTGCTGCCCCTTTTTATTATATATTTCTTGGACATAAAAGTAGCTGTTCTGTATTGCGCTGCTACATTGCAACTTAAGATTTTTTTGCTACTATTTTAGTAGATACTGTAATTTTTACTACGACTTTAAACATATGCGGCTTCACTAGTCCTTCACTAATCCTCCACTAGCCGCTGTAGCTTTCAAGCACTTTCAACGCTTTCGTATATTGCCGCTCCGACGACACACATCATCATTATGTTGTAATCACCACAAAATGCATTCCCTAATGAGTGATAAATGATTTGTAATAAATCAATGTTTAACAAAATCTTCTGCCGATCGGTGTATTTATGTGGTGGTACAGTGGTCCAAATTGGATAAAAGAGTGGAATATATGTACATAAATTCAAGACAAATAATCATAAACAGATTTTTTAGAAATTGTTAAATAGACATTATATAAACAGAATTTCTCAAAACTTGTGTATTTTAACGGTAATATGGTTATGGGGTTCCGAAATTCCATAATACTTTAGCCATTAACTTTACAATCCTACCGTAATTACTCTCCCTTCCGAAGCTTTTTCACCTTCCTCAGAAATGTTTTGTATTACGTAATAAACCATTTTTTGCAATTACATGTTTTTTAATCAACACGAGCAGATAACACGGATACTTTATAGTAAAGCTATCAGGACATGGTTTCGAACATTATATATCTTTTTCAGGTCAAATTAAACTTTTTTCAAGCAAAATGATAATTAAACTTTTTTCAAAAGTCTGACAACTAGAGTTCGAGTCTCAGCTTGGGGGGAATACATTTTTATTTAAAATACGAAAACATCTGGTGAAATCTTTTTTCTAATAAAATTAAATCTTTTTCAAAACAATTTAAACTTTTTTCAAGTCCAATTACACATTTTCTCAAATCAAATGAGACTTTTTTCAAGTCAATTGAAACTTTTTCAAGCCCAATTAAACTTTTTTTTAAATTAAATGAAACTTTTTTCAAGTAAATTTATACTTTTTGGAAAATATACTAAACTTTTTTCAAATAAAACAAAACCGATTTCAAATCAAATTAAACATTCTTTCAAGTCAAATTGAACCTTTTTCAAGTCAAATGAAACTTTTTCATATTAAATGGAAATTTAAAATTTTTCAAAAAAATAAAAATAAAAATTAAGTGAAACTTTTTTCAAGTCAAAGGAAGATATGTTCAAATGAAACGTTTTTCAAATCAAAGAAAAAATTATTAAAATCAAATAAAGTATTTTTGAAAGAAATTATGTTCTTTTCAAGTCAAATGAAATTTTTTATAAATCCAAAGAAACTGAGATGAAACTTTTTTTTGAGTCAAACTGAGTTTTCTTAAACAAATTGATACTTTTTCCAAATCAAATGTATCTATTTCAAAACAAATTAAACATTTTTCAAGCAAAATAAAACAATTTTGAAATCAAATGAAACTTTTTTCAAGTAAATTTAAAGTTTTTTTTGAAAATATACTAAACTTTTTTCAAATCAAATAAATTTAAAGTTTTTTCAAGCCAAGTGTTCTATAGCAATGCCAAAAGAGATTTTTTTATTAGGCCCAATCTTATACATCTACATATATGTTGACTGCTGAGTGGAATATCACCCTATCTCGGCTGCCAGTTCGAAAACGCCCCATCTCATAATATGTTTTCAATAATGCTCAATCTCAGACTTTTTGTCTTAATCACCCTACCTCCCGTAAAAATATTTTGATATTAGGCTCAGATAGAGCGTTGTTGCAAAAAAATTTGATATGGGGATTTTTTTAATATATGTCTGAAGCAGAGCATTCTTCAAACAAAACCTGATATACTTGTTATTTTTTAAAAGTTTTTTCAGCTAGGGCGTGTTTGAATCGGCCGACTAGGGAAAAGAATATTCCACTCAGCCGACGATAAATGACCCAAAATTAGTTTCATTTGACCTGAAAATACCATAAAAGTTACTTAAATTTTCTTGACCCTCATTAAAAAACCGTTTCAGTTTTTTCTGGTCACGCTAATACAAACAAAATGTATTTGTTACTATTAAATAATTTCAGATGATCACCTACATTCAAATGCAATACAATCATTTCTTAATTAGGCTTAAAATATGACAATCACTTTTACGGTAGATTCTCCTAAATTTGTCTCATGAATACACAAGTTAAACTGGTTTACTTTTTGGGTTTTTGAAAAAGGTTGATTTGATGATTGAATGTTTTTAGATACATATCTAATTTTAATTTGCATTTTAAATAACCTGAATAGAGAATTTAACTCAAACGAATAACATGTGACGTAACCACAAAATAAAAATATTCCATATTTAAATGAATAAAACATTTTGTATTATACATATTTTTGCTGAAAAAATTTAAGCCACTAATAAATTAAGGTTGTTCTATGTATGAGGTATTAGGGTAAGCCATTTTTTTTTACTCAGCTGAATAAAGATAACGGAGTATATTAGCTTAGTTGACATAACGGAGGCTTGTAGTTGCATAAACTTTTCGAGATAAAAATATACTTTCATAAATCAAATCAGATCAGGGTGAAAGAAGAAATTCATTTAGCCATGTCCGTGCGGCTGTCCGTCTGTGAACACGATAACTTGAGTAAATTTTGAGATATTTTGCTGAAATTTGGTATGTGTGTTCCTTGGCTTTCCTCTCCAATTGCAACTTAATATCAGCGAAATTGTACAACAAGCACGCCTACTTTTTATATATATTAAATTTTGGAAAACACCAAAAACGTAATTTTTTTGATTACCGCTAATTTACATTTTTGAAAATTTTCAAAAACGGGCGTGACACACAAATTTCTGAAAATTGTTTTTTTCTGGTCAAATAAACGGTTTAAGTTGTCACAACAAAACTTGGTAAACTGATCAACTTTGTGGTAAGGAATAATCGAAATCGGGAAAGTGACACGCCGACTTTTATATAAAAAATATTTGGAGGTAACTTAGGCGAATATAGTAGGCAACATCTTTGCGAAAATTACTTTTTTGTCAATGCTATTTAACTTCCAAAGTGCACTTATAACAATAAAAGGAATAAATAAAATAAATCTGGAAATGAGCAAGGCATCGCCTTTGTTTTGAGCAATCATTGATACCACAGGAAGAACAGGAGCACGAAAGACACATGTGCAGGGAAATCATAAAAAAGGAGGTGAAAGCACAGGAAGGACAAAAATCGAATACAGAGGAGAAAACAATAAAGAATCTAAGGCATAAACTAAGGAAAAACAATATTGTTACAACGAAAGTGGACAAAGGAAACACCACTGTGCTAATCGAAAAAGAGGAATATATAGCCAAAACAGAATCGGCACCATGTTACAAACTGTCCAGATATTTAAAAACGATATTGAAAGATACTCTGGAGCTAAGGAACGAATATGCAATAGCTAACACAACAGAACTAATAGAGAGACTTGAGACCGTAGAGCTAAAAAGGGACAGCAAAATGGTATATTTTGACATACAAGATTTATACCCATCTATACCACTATCGGAGACTTTGGACATAGTTAGCTCAACAATAGTTCATAATACAAAAAACAAAGTGAAAGGTATGCAAATCACAAATACGCTAAGAACCACTCAACGTCAACAATATTTTCAATTCAACAATAAAATATATAGACAAACAAACGGTCTTAGAATGGGAAGCCACACATCAGCAATTCTTATGGAAGTGTTCATGCACAATTTGGAAGAAAAGTACATAAAGGAGCTGAAGTCTAAATTAGGCGTGTCATTTTATGCTAGATACGTGGAAGACATAATATGTGTTTTAACTACTAATAACGAAGAGCTTGTACTGGAGTACCTCCACAAGCAGTATGGAAATATAAAATTTACAATGGAAACCGAAAAAGACGGAGGAATCAACTAGCTAGACCTCACGATAAATATTGATAAAGAAGCCAAAAGATTTAACTATGACATATATAGAAAGCCAACGGCCACCGACACAATAATACACCATAGCTCAAATAACCCCCAACAGCATATAAATGCAGCATTGAGGCAGTTGGTACATAGACTTGAAAGAACACCTCTTACACATGAGGCATATAAGAGAGAATTTGAGGTCATATGTATATAATATCGCTGCAAACAACGGATATAATAAAGCACTAGTAGTAAATGGAGAACCAAAAAGAAATAATGAAAAGGGAAATAATAGCTGGACGACTATGACATATACTGGAAAATCAACATATAAATTGGCAAACTTCTTTAAAAAATACAACATTAACACAGCGTTCAAAACATCGAAAAATCTAGGCCGAAAACTAAGAACTAACACTAATTCAGGGGATCCGTTTAGCAGCCACGGCGTATACAAGCTTACCTGCGGATGCCAGCATAGTTACATAGGACAAACAGGACGGCAAATAAGAACGAGGTTCAGAAAACATATCAGAGATTACAACAAAAAAATACGGAATCCAAACATTATACTCGAGTCTAACTTCGCGAATCACATGATCGAGAATGAATGTTCCCCAGCTAATATCAATAAAACAGTTAAGGTTCTTCACATACAAGCAAAAGGCCGACGTCTCAACGTACTCGAAAACATGGAAATCTACAAACAGAAAACATTCGACGGTAGAATAATAAACGAACAGATAAACACAATTTCTAACACAATATTCGAGTCTTTAAAACTTGTTTACATGAAACAAAGTAATCACACAGGTACAATAAACAAACACACAACAACAAATAAACACAAAACAATTAACAGACCAAAACAAAAAACCCACAAAGGAGGTCACACGACTAAAATCACGGATTTTTACCTACCCCAGTCAGCCACACAAATCGATTAGTAAACCACCCTCGGTTCTGAATTAACACACAGCACATACACATAACTAAATATACACAAGCATCAATTTTGACAATACCTGCTCATGTACCTACGAACTATAAATACAGAACAAACGACAACAACAGATCAGAACGAAAATCGACACTGATGATGGCACAACGCCGAAACCGGTTTATCTCAAAACAAAATTTGAGGAGTATTTGTAACAAAAGTGGGAAAAATCGATTAACGAACACGACCACTTTTGATTATTCTTAGTGTCAAAAAAAACTGAAGCTAAATGAACTACACGATAGAAGCTCTTAGGTTCGGTTACATCCACTCATAAATACCCTTACTTCATCTCATTTTATTTTGATATAGGTAGGAAGAGAAGAAGAATGTCAACTGAAGAGCTTTGGTCGCTGCTTGGCTGTCAGTCACGTTCGTGAGGTTCTACAATATAAACCATCGAACGGGAAGGCGGGTAATTACATATGTAATACGTATTTGCTATTTTATGAAACCAAATTTTTTACATAGCACTTATTTGGAAGCCGTAGTACGCTGGAAAAGGCGGCTTTAAATGAAAGAGAAGTGTTGGGCATCATATTTCTCTTGGCTAATTGAGCCTTCAAATTAAACAGTGGGAGCATTAAGAGAGAAAAGCACAAGAAAGAAATATTCAAAGAAAAATTCATTTTTTTTTCAATATTTTCATACAAATTCAATGGAAATCTATCAAGCGATCAACGCATACACTTTGCCATATAACACAATCAAGACAACGGTCAAATGTTCGATAGTATGACAGACCACTTGATGGATAATTTTTCTAGTAAGCAAGAATGTAAAAAAAGTTAAAAAAAAATTTTAAAGTACATATCTACATGCAACAAACATAGCTACGATATAAAAAGGGGCTGCGTGCTCACTTGAAATATAAATGGATAAATAAATACAGCATATCTAGATCTAAATAATGATCAACGCAGACAAACCCAAAAAATTGAATACCTTTTCCATATGAGCTGAAGGAATTCACAATTTTTATCGCGCATTTTCTCTGTGAATACTGAAGATACTATTGCTAGGATTTTACAGATCGATAGGTGTTGGATTAAGCAATCTGCGGTATACTAAATTTTAAAAATCGATATTTTTGACTTAACTGCCTTTACATCTACATGTGTGGCATGTAGTACAAAATGCAATATATTCTATACACACATACGTGTGTTAAATCGGTTCTGAAAAACAATAGGGAAAATATTTAATTTTTGAAAACAAAGGAAACAACTACAATAGAAGCCAAGAGACGACCTTATGCGCATGCGCAGCTTGTAATAACGCATCCAACATCAGTCACTCCATCAAACGAATGCTCTTTTTGACTCTAAAACCAAAGTGATAACTTCATTTGAATTGACGAGCTGTCTGTCTGCCGGTCACAATCGAATGGATGATGCACCACCTTACTTCAAGTAAATCCAATAATCCGTCGGTATCTTTGCGTGTGCGATCAGAAGAATATATCTGATCTATAGATCAATGTACTTTGTACCCATGTGACTCTTTTGTGGCTGTTATTTCCAATTGTTCTGCGTACGATACCCGCTGCTAAAAATACCTAACTTTAACTACGTACATATTCATAAGCATTTATGCAGGGCCGGCTTTAACAAAAATGCGCCCCAGGTGAAATATGCACTGGAGTAGAACTACGAACCATTCCTTAAATAATATAGCCCGAGAGCTAGAAACCGTTCTATTTCAGTTAAGAAATTGATAGTTAAAAGACATTTCTAAGTAGCGATTATCTTTCATCGTTCAATCGGCTCTGGTTGAAACCTATCAAAATAAAATGCTTTAAGACTGTTCATAATGGAATTGTTCGAGTTCCAGTTGCGAGGTAATGGACTGGGGGCCAGTTGCCGCCGCTAAAGAAAGTAGACATTTGAATGAACTGGTTCGTTACTGAGCCAGAACTAGTACTACCGCTATATTATCTAGCTCTTTCTTAGCTCTAGGCTAGCCGAATTCTCCAAAGACAAAGACAAATAATGGTAAGAAAAATTTATTTCCATAAAGTTTCTTAGTGATTTTCGGAAATGTATTGTCGTCGTAATTAATTCATACTTAACCGACTGACGAGTCCTGACGGGTTCAAGGGTTTAGACCATTCTCGCGGTAGGAATATCTGTCGGAAGGGGAGACTAAAATACAAGGATGATTTTCTGTACCGGAGCGTCTGAATGCGTTCGAATAACTTAACTTTGCGAGCGAAGCCTTTGTGTTTTCGCTCGAATATTTCAAAAGTGAATACCTAGTTATCCAGATACCATACATGTGTCCGAGCCATGCATCAGACAGGTATAACCAGATACTTATATAGCGTGGTTCTTATCCGATGAGGCAAGAATTTTGTCTTTACTTTGCATGCATCTTTGAAGAGCGGGAAGTTGCCACACTCACTTCGTCATAGTCGGATGTCGGAACTATACCGTCATCGGTGTTCGAAGAATCGAGCTCATCATCTCTATCACTGTTTGACGATATACAAAGCGATTTGTAGCCATACTGCGTAAAGGCCCTATATGCAACGTCTTTCTTTCTGTACCTGCGTTACAGTTGTACTTCTAGGAGGTAGCAAGTAGTTATTGGGTTACATCGTCAAGCAGAAGTTACCACAGTGAGTGCTCGCACTCTCTTTGCTGTACAGAGACGTGGAGACTCGTAGAGTTCCCAAATACAGGATGCTGATAATATGACTGCGTTCGATGTGATCAATCTGGTTTCGTGTTATTGAAACAGGGGTAAGCGAAGTAGCTTGGCGTATCTAACCTTTGGGGATCCTCCATCGAGGAGGCTGAATTTTCTAACCTTGGAACTTAACACCTATTTTCTGCCAATACGAACGTTAAAATCACAAATCATGATTTTGATATCAGAATCCAAGCTGGGTCCTATTTCATGGGTGAGAAAGCGCAGACAAATGTTAAAAAGCTTACCTCGTTGCGGATAACTGCGAGTTGCTCGTTTACAGCATTGAACGACAGCACCTTGGGGATTCAAGGGGTTTAAAAGCGCAAAACTAGGCTTAATAGCTTCAGAGCTTCCGCAAACCAATTGTCAAACCTCATCTACGCGAGGGGAATCCTGTTACAAATACGAACGGATCATACACATATTTAACAGGTGAGGCTCTGGCGACCCCAAATTCTCCATGGAACTAGGGGGAGGAGAGCGGGATGGCCTAGAAGGTTAAATGTGGCCATGTTAAACGTTCCCGAGATGGTCGGGCTAGTGCCTTAATGGTGCTTGTTACCGAAACGTACCGGATCTATATTTGGCAAAGTACCATCAACATCGTTAATCCTCCCAAAACCTGCGGGGGTGGCTTTATCGTTAATACAACAACAACCACAACAGTACCTGGGTCCAAAGTCTGTTTCTCTCCACAACCCCTAGGACGTGGCTCCGAATTGCGCTTTCCTTCTTATGGCTACTGTGGTGTAAGTGGCAAAGTCTTGTTAATCTTTCGGCCTCTCCTCGTCCATCGCGTTTCCTATCAGACTTTAAATCCACGATGACAAAACTAGCCGAGTATTTTTGACTAAAAAAAAATCTATTTTGAATACGAATTTTTGATGAAGAAAATTTCCATCCTTATTAGTCAGGTTAGAAAATTTATTTTGAGGAAGACATTTTTATGGAGAAAAATCATTACCATTTTGGAAAAAGGTTGTTTGAGTGGACTATCGGAATCGTTGCTGGTGTTACGCTTTATTCTTCTACTTCTTGTAGCGTATTGTAGGATTTCTTGGGCATTTTTTCAAAGGTCCGAGAAATGCTCAAGAAATATAAGTAAATTTATAATTGCAGTGCCCTTCTCGGAAGCACTTTAATAAAATGAATAACAAAATGGGAAAGTACTATTTTCAAAAAAACAATATTGATGTTTGGCTTACAAGAACAAAAACTGAATATTTTGTTTGAAGGTATTGTTACAATTTTATGTCCTGATCCCGTGCGGATCACCTAAAACTGGCGCCCGAGCGCCCTTCCATAAACCACCACTGCATTCAGATATCGCACAGTTACAGATTTGGTGATATGAATAGTAGTTTGTATATTGCAGTTCACTTTTTGTGCTCATCGACTTTGTTGGGTACTTAACTGAAATTGTGAACATGCTTGTTTCACTATTCACTTTAACAAAGAAAGAGAAAATTATAAACGTTATTTTTTTACGTTTAAGTTGTCTTGCGGTTTTTGCTTTGACATTAATAGAAATTGTAGAAAATCAGGTTAATGGCTACGGTGACAATCAAATACAAAAACAATCAAATTATGAATAAATTCAATGTGGAATGCTTATGGAAATAAATCCTAAAAAATACTCACACAAAACTTATGAGATTGACGGCTTTGTTACGAAAAACATCTTTTGGTGTTCAAGACGGACAAATGCGTCGTACTTTAATAGTTTAAAGCGATTTGTGTGTCAAAGAAAAGGTAACAAAATATGCGCGGACACTTGTGGTCATATCCAAGGAGAGACTGATGCAAGTTCGGTGAATGGGGTGTATGGAGCCTAGTCGTTTGCGGGAGTTTAACCTGAGTTAAGTTTAGTATATTATGTCTAAAAATCTTACAGACTAGATTCAAATATTGTGATGAATATTAGCAACAATAAGGCATACTATCATTTCTAAGCCGATACTAAGCAGTCACTTGTATCTATATAAACAAATCAATCATTATGTCTACACATATGTACATACAAGAAGCGGAGAGATATGCACAAACAGATACATATATCTGAGATACTTACAAAAGTATGCAATCATCGGTGGAATTATCACTCACACATACACGCGCATATGGCTATGCGAGAAGCTATAAACGTGCATCTGTAGTTTATAGATCGTGAGTTTATAGCTGGTAAACAAGTAGTAAATTCTAGAAGAAGAAACGCTTAGAAGTATGCGAACGACACAGCAGAGAGTATAAAAGGAGCAAAAGCTGAGTAAGCAGAATCAGTTTGATTTAAGCATGCTATTGGTTGTGAAGTGTTATTGTGAAGTACTTTCAAGTAGTCTGATAAAAACCATTTTTGCATTATTGAATATTGGAGTTATTTATTCAACAGTTTAGCGATTCGAACGTTAGCAGAAGATTTAGAATAAGCGGAATTTCCCTAAATTCGTTACAATTGGTGTCAGAAGAGGAATTGTTGAATAAATTCCGAACATTTCGAATACAATTTGGACGTGGCAAAGTTAAGTGAATTAAGGATCCAGCAACTGAAAAAGGAGTTGGACAACCGTGGATTGAATACAACCGGCAATAAGATCGAACTTCAAGCACGGCTACGGGAGGCAATGGAGTTGGAAGGAATTAATGTGGATGAGTATGTCTTTCATCCTGATGGGGACGAAAAAACAACAAAAATTTAAGAGAAAAATGAAACATCGCAGACAGTTACGAGCACAGACTTGAACATGATTTTGGCTCCAATGTCTGCTCAAACATCGACAGTGTCATCTCAACTGGCAGAACAGAAGACATATATGGAATCACAGGAGGCACGGCATAACGTCCAAGATTGAAGCACAAGAAACACAAATTTCATCACACCTGGAAGAACAAGAGACATATATGGCAACTCAATTGAAACAACAAGGGACACGCATAAAAGTACAACTAGAAGCACAAGAGGCGCGTATATCATCAAAACTCGAAGCGCGCATGGACGAAAAAATAATGCAGTTTGAAGAAAAATTCCAGGCAGAGGTGGGTGCTTTGAGAGGTCGTATACAGGAACTGCAACTTAATCGCCCGGCTGCTTTATCGAGTAATACGAAGATAAAACTCCATCTTTTGACAGTTCTGTTCCTTTCCAGGTCTTTAAGCTACAGCTTGAGAAGACCGCAGTTGCTGCACTGTTCGTGGCATTGAAAGGGCCTGCAGCGGAAATCTTACAGACGATTCCAGAGTACGAATGTAACATTTATGAAGCATTGATGGGCGCAATAGAGAGGCGATATGGAATCGAGCATAGGAGGCAGTTATACCAAATGGAGTTGCTGAACCGCTTCCAGAGGTCTGGTGAAACATTGCAAGAGTTTGCGTCGGATGTTGAAAGTCTGGCACATTTAGCGAATGCGGACACACCTATTAAGCACACAAAACAAACAACAACAGCATTTAAATTGTACAGCTGGGTATGTAATATTCGGTTTCACCCGAACTAAGACCTCCTTACTTGTTTAACATAGGTCCTAGTTTTATATAGACCTTTTCAGTTTTGCCGTTAAACAAACTTCTGGGAACACTATGTACTCATTACTTGTTTAACATAGGTCCTAGTTTTATATAGGCCTTTTCAGTTTTGCCGTTAAACAAACTTCTGGGAACACTATGTACTCATTCAGTCTATGTGTGGTCCTCAGGGACCGGTCAGTTATATTTAGCCCAATCATAGGTTATTCCCTTGACTTGAAAGTATCTCTCTACAGAGAAAAATTCATTATAAGAGTCTTTAAGGGTGTTTTCCATAAATCTGTAACATATGTATATTAGACTGGTAATCCTCACAACAGTTTTCGCATTTGTAGCGGTGTACATGTCGGATCTATGACGGTAAACTTTCGGTTGTATTGGATATATGTATATTATAAATACCACAGATCAGGAACATTTTTCGTACAACGATGTAAATTCATATGTTATATATTAAGGCATAATTAGAAACTTGAATCTTCAAGCTTTTAAAACAATAAAGAAATGACAAAAGCTCCTCTTATCCGAAAAATCGGTTGTATGGAATATATTTGATGGTTAGACAACAATATGTGCCATATATGTATGTAACCCAAATACACCCAAATATAAACGCTCACCAAATATCATCAATATATCTCAAAAGACTAAATTGCATTAAAACAGAAGGAAGGACCGACATACGGATAGGGCAACATACTGAAGATTTCGCTCTATTTATTGGTGTATCTATCTTTCCTACTTCAAGGGCTAGCAATTTTCAATAGTTGGACTTAACCCAAAATACTATTTTATATTCGTGAAATGTATAAAAATGTCTAAAGCTTGGAGTATGGCTCAGAGTGCACTATTTGCTAGTGTATGCGGAAAAGACTTAGATACTACCAATTTTTGCAATTCCCAAAGGTATAGATAACATAGAACAACACTGATCACTATTCTATCAAATCTGTGATTCATGCAAATATACATAAATGCAAATAAATTCAAATGTATGCGGTCTTATACAAAAGATCCATCTAACTGATCTTCAAAGCGCTAGTTGTGTACCTCGTGATACGATTAGCAGCTGCCATATAGCACAGCTGTAGCTCGATTTATTGTCTGCATACAAGTGCTATAGTTTTCAATATGTCAAAGTACCTTTTATTTTTAAAATTTTCTAAAGAGCTGTATACCAGCTTATCAAAGGCCTGTCAATCAAGGGCATGCAATTTATCTATGTACATATATGAATATAGATTTCCATATCTCCAGGTTTTTAATTTAATGTGATCGTTTGATCTTCTACGTACACACCTACGAAAGCCAATAAATGAAGTACATTATAATTTATAAGCATACATACTCAAATTGCACATTAATATTTAGCACTTAACACTTTTACCCAAGTGTTTAAGTCTATCCTTTTTTCGTGATCCCTTTTATTGTATTGTCCATGATTTAGCAGATTTTCAAGGTTCCATATGTAAATATGTATATATATGGGGTATTCCATCCCATTTCGACCAATTTTGAACCCGACCCCTTTAGAATTGGCTGAAAGTTTTTCTTCTTTTTCTAGCTTACGAAAGACGTTTTTCAGAAGTTTTTCATCCAACTCAAAAAAAGTTATGAATTTTTAAAAAAACACCGTTTTTGTTTTCAAAATGCTATAACTTTTTCAAAAATTGATTGTTTGGGATCTTTTTTTTTAATTTGTTTTTAAATGTACTTTTCGGAAAAAATTCAAAAAAATTTTTTAAGTTTTTTTTTTTGTAATTTTTCAGTTTTTCGAGATTTTTCGAATTTCGGCCTTTTTTTTATACTCAGTTGAGCAGAGCTCACAGAGTATATTAAGTTTGATTGGATAACGGTTGGTTGTACATATATAAAGGAATCGAGATAGATATAGACTTCCATATATCAAAATAATCAGGATCGAAAAAAAATTTGATTGAGCCATGTCCGTCCGTCCGTCCGTCCGTTAACACGATAACTTGAGTAAATTTTGAGGTATCTTGATGAAATTTCGTATGTAGGTTCCTGAGCACTCATCTCAGATCGCTATTTAAAATGAACGATATCGGACTATAACCACGCCCACTTTTTCGATATCGAAAATTTCGAAAAACCGAAAAAGTGCGATAATTCATTACAAAAGACCGATAAAGCGACGAAACTTGGTAGATGAGTTGAACTTATGACGCAAAATAGAAAATTAGTAAAATTTTGGACAATGGGCGTGGCACCGCCCACTTTTAAAAGAAGGTAATTTAAAACTTTTGCAAGCTGTAATTTGGCAGTCGTTGAAGATATCATGATGAAATTTGGCAGGAACGTTACTCTTATTACTATATGTACGCTTAATAAAAATTAGCAAAATCGGAGAAGGTCCACGCCCACTTTTAAAAAAAAATTTTTTTTAAAGTAAAATTTTAACAAAAAATTTAATATCTTTACAGTATATAAGTAAATTATGTCAAGATTCAACTCCAGTAATGATATGATGCAACAAAATACAAAAATAAAAGAAAATTTAAAAATGGGCGTGGCTCCGCCCTTTTTCATTTAATTTGTCTAGGATACTTTTAACGCCATAAGTCGAACAAAAATTAACCAATCCTTTTGAAATTTGGTAGGGGCATAGATTTTATGGCGTTAACTGTTTTCTGTGAAAATGGGCGAAATCGGTTGATGTCACGCCCAGTTTTTATACACAGTCTTCCGTCTGTCCTTCCGCATGGCCATTAACACGATAACTTGAGCAAAAATCGATATATCTTTACTAAACTCAGTTCACGTACTTATCTGAACTCACTTTATCTTGGTATGAAAAATGAACGAAATCCGACTATGACCACGCCCACTTTTTCGATATCGAAAATTACGAAAAATGAAAAAAATGCCATAATTCCATACCAAATACGAAAAAAGGGATGAAATATGTTAAGGTAATTGGATTGTTTTATTGACGCGAAATATAACTTTAGAAAAAACTTTATAAAATGGTTGTGACACCTACCATATTAAGTAGAAGAAAATGAAAAAGTTCTGCAGGGCGAAATAAAAAACCCTTAAAATCTTGGCAGGTATTACATATATAAATAAATTAGCGGTATCCAACAGTTGATGTTCTGGGTCACCCTGGTCCACATTTTGGTCGATATCTGGAAAACGCCTTCACATATACAACTACCACCACTCCCTTTTAAAACTCTCATTAATACCTTTAATTTGATACGTATATCGTACGAACGCATTCTAGAGTCACCCCTGGTCCATCTTTACGGCGATATCTCGAAAAGGCGTCCATCTATAGAACTTAGGTCCACGCCCTTTTAAAATACTCATTAATACCTTTCATTTGATACCCATATCGTACAAACGCATTCTAGAGTCAACCCTGATCCACCTTTGTGGCTATATCCCTAAATGGCGTCCACCTATAGAACTATGGCCCACTCCTTCATAAAATACTCTTTAATGTCTTTCATTTGATACACATGTCATACAAACACATTCCAGGGTTTCCCTCGGTTCATTTTCCTACATGGTTATTTTCCCTTATGTTGTCACCATAGCTCTCAACTGAGTATGTAATGTTCGGTTACACCCGAACTTAACCTTCCTTACTTGTTTTCTCATAAAAAACTTTAATGAATTCTGCAATCATCCCCACTAATCCCGAAGTGGGCCGATAATTTTTTTTTTATTTAATTGAAAAAAAAAAAACTTAAAAAATTTTTTTGTTTTTTTTTCCGAAAAGTACATTTAAAAACATATTAAAAACAAGTAATGAAGGCTAAGTTCGGGTGTAACCGAACATTACATACTCAGTTGAGAGCTGTGGAGACAAAGTAAGGGAAATCACCATGTTGTAAAAGGAACCTAGGGTAACCCTGGAATGTGTTTGTATGACATGTGTATCAAATGGAAGGTATTAAAGAGTATTTTAAGAGGAAGTGGGCCATAGATCTATAGATGGACGCCATTTAGGGATATCGCCATAAAGATGGACCAGGGGTGACTCTAGAATTTATTTTGTACGATATGGGTATCAAATGAAGGGTGTTAATGAGTATTTTAAGAGGGCGTGGGCCTTAGTTCTATATGTGGACGCCTTTTCGAGATATCGCCATAAACGTGGACCAGGGGTGACTCTAGAATTTGTTTGTACTATATGGGTATCAAATGAAAGGTGTTAATGAGTATTTTAAAAGGGAGTGGGCCTAAGTTCTATAGGTGGACGCGTTTCGGAATATCGTTATAAAAGTGGACCTGGGTTGACTCTAGAATGCGTTTGTACAATATGGTTATCAAATGAAAGGTGTTAATGAGTATTTTAAAAGGCCGTGGGTCTTAGTTCTATAGGTGGACGCCTTTTCGAGATATCTCCATAAAGGTAGACCAGGGGTGACTCTAGAATTTGTTTGTACGATACGGGTATCAAATGAAAGGCGTTAATGAGTATTTTAAAAGGGAGTGGGCCTTAGTTCTATAGGTGGATGCCCTTTCGAGATATCGCCATAAAGGTGGGCCAGGGGTGACTCTAGAATTTTTGTGTACGATATGGGTATCAAATGAAAGGAGTTAATGAGTATTTTAAAAAGGCGTGGGCCTTAGTTCTACAGGTGGACGCCTTTTCGAGATATCGACATGAAGGTGGACCAGGGGTGACTCTAGAATTTGTTTGTACGATATGGGTATCAAATTAAAGGTATTAATGAGGGTTTTAAAAGGGAGTGGCCCTTAGTTGTATATGTGAAGGCGTTTTCAAGATATCTACCAAAATGTGGACCAGGGTGATCCAGAACATCATCTGTCGGGTACCGCTAATTTATTTATATATGTAATACCACAAACCGTATTCCTTCCAAGATTCCAAGGGCTTTTGATTTCGCCTTGCAAAACTTTTTCATTTTCTTCTACTTAATATGGTAGGTGTCACACCCATTTTACCAAGTTTTTTTCTAAAGTTATATTTTGCGTCAATAGACCAATACAATTACCATGTTTCATTCCATTTTTCGTATTTGGTATATAATTATGGTATTTTTTTTCATTTTTCGTAATTTTCGATATCGAAAAAGTGGGCGTGGTCATAGTCGGATTTCGGCCATTTTTTACACCAATACAAAGTGAGTTGAGATAAGTACGTGAACTGAGTTTAGTAAAGATATATCGATTTTTGCTCAAGTTATCGTGTTAACGGCCGAGTGGAAGGACAGACGGTCGACTGTGGCTTCAACCGATTTCGCCCTTTTTCACAGAAAACAGTTATCGTCCTAGGAGCTAAGCCTCTACCAAATTTCACAAGGATTGGTTAATTTTTGTTCGACTTATGGCATTAAAAGCATCCTAGACAAATTAAATGAAAAAGGGCAGAGCCACGCCCATTTTGAAATTTTCTTTTATTTTTGTATTTTGTTGCACCATATCCTTACTGGAGTTGAATGTTGGCATAATTTACTTATATGCTGTAAATATATTAACTTTTCTTTTAAAATTTGAATTAAAAAAAAAAAAAATTTTAAAAAGTGGGCGTGGTCGTTCTCCGATTTTGCTAATTTTTGTTAAGCAGGTATAAAGTAATAAGAGTAACGTTCCTGCCAAATTCCATCATGATATCTTCAACGACTGCCAAATTACAGCTTGCAAAACTTCTAAATTACCTTCATTTAAAAGTGGGCGGTGCCACGCCCATTGTCCAAAATTTTACTAGTTTTCTATTCTGCGTCATAAGCTCAACTCACCTACCAAGTTTCATCGCTTAATACGTATTTGGTAATGAATTATCGCACTTTTTCGATTTTTCGAAATTTTCGATATCGAAAAGTGGGCGTGGTTATTGTCCGATATCGTTCATTTTAAATAGCGATCTGAGATGAGTGCCCAGGAACCTACATACCAAATTTCATCAAGATACCTCAAAATTTACTCAAGTTATCGTGTTAACGGTCAGACGGACGGACGGACATGGCTCAATCTAATTTTTTTTCCATACTGATGATTTTGATATATGGAAGTCTATATCTATCTCGATTTCTTTATACCTGTACAACCTATGCAATCAAAGTTAATATACTCTGTGAGCTCTGCTCAACTGAGTATAAAAATGATCCCAAACGGTAAATTTTTGAAAAAGTTATAGCATTTTGAAAAAAACACCGTTTTCCAACTCAAAATAAGTTTTAAATATTTTGAAAAAAAGGGTGTTTTTTTCAAAATGTTTTACCTTTTTCAAAAATTTACCGTTTGGGATCATTTTTTTGTTTTTAAGTAGGTTTTTAAATGTACTTTTCGGAAAAAATACAAAAAAAATTTTTAAGTAAAAATTCTCGGCCCACTCCGGGATTAGTGGGGATGATTGCAGAATTGATTGAAGTTTTTTATAAGAAAAAAAGGGCGAAATTCGAAAAATCTCGAAAAACTGAAAAATTACAAAAAAAACTTTAAAAATTTTTTTGAATTTTTTCCGAAAAGTACATTTAAAAACAAATTAAAAAAAAAAAAGATCCCAAACGGTCAATTTTTGAAAAAGTTATAGCATTTTGAAAACAAAAACGGTGTTTTTTTTAAAAATTCATAACTTTTTTTGATTTGGATGAAAAAATTTGAAAAACTTCTGAAAAACGTCTTTCGTAAGCTAGAAAAAGAAGAAAAACTTTCAGCCAATTCTAAAGGAGTCGGGTTCAAAATTGGTCGAAATGGGATGGAATACCCCATATGTACGAGTACATGCCTATTATTACTTTTACAAATAAATAAAACTATCGAAAAATTTCTAAAAGCTGTTAGATAAAACGTGTGGGTTGGAATTTTGCTAATGCGTTCGGCGATCTTTCGGCACGCACGCTATTCAATTTATTAATATATCTTTGGAAGTTTTTATATGACTTTATATACTTAGGTATACTAGAGCGTATAACTGAAAAAGTTCCCTCCGGGCTCGAATACTTATTGGAGATTTCAAAACTTTAAGAAAATATTTTTTTAAGCGTCCTGTAAAAACAGCGAAATTGGCGTTTTCTTTATAAATTATTTACTTGATAATTGCTTTCAATATGTGATACATCGTTGTGAAGAATAACTCCCAAATATTTTCCATACAAATTGGGACTTATTTCATTATGAAATAGCTCCCAATTTATGGGAACTTATTTCATAATTTTTGCTGGTAATTATTTCATAATGAAATAACTTCCAAATGAAATAATCCCCAATAAAATTTCTTTGGGAGTTATTTCATAATTTTTGGAGATTGGAAGTTATTTCATGGTATAACCGTTCTGCGTAGTACACCCTTCTGCGTAGAAGGACATCACCGTGGCGGTAGCCACGGTTATACCACACACCCGGACTTGGCATGGCGTAGCCCAGGGTTATTTTTTATAAAGGGGTTTGAACTTTTAAATTTTGCACACAGGTTCTCAGGGAGTTCCCCAACGAGAATCAGTAAGTAGTTTTTAATTGTTATTAACAATTTACTAGTAATTAGTAGTTAAATTTACCATGGTATAACTAAAACTTTTTATCTACATACGAACACTTTGACAAGAATTTTATACATAAGTACACTTTATAATGTTTATAAAACCACAATCAACTATTTTCATTTGTTTAAATTTGCGTATTATTGTAAAATTTAATGATTTATTTGTTTACTTATCGCGAACACAAGCATACAGCAATTTTGTATAATTCACTGCTTGCTTGGTGGTACCAGATGCTTTAAATTGTTCCAACGAATGAAACATTTTTAAATAGTACCAACGAGGAAAATGGTCATTTTTCATTCAACTCTATTTATTTATTTTACAAAAAAATAGAAAATTCGGAATAAAAAATCGCGCGATGCACAGTAATTCTGCGTAGAACACCTTTCTGCATAAGCGGCCTTCGGCCGCGCTTGAAAAAAATTACCCTGGGCTACGCCATGCCAAGTCCGGGTGTGTGGTATAACCGTGGCTACCGCCACGGTGATGTCCTTCTACGCAGAAGGGTATACTACGCAGAACAGTTATACCACACACCCGGACTTGGCATGGCGTAGCCCAGGGTAATTTTTTTCAAGCGCGGCCGAAGGCCGCTTATGCAGAAAGGTGTTCTACGCAGACTTGTTCCTTTTATTTTTAACTTTTAACAAATTATGTTAATTTCATAAAAAAATGCGATTTTTTAAAATAAATTACGTTTACTTCGACGAGACTATTCAAGTTTTCTTGTAATTGTAACTTTTACATATGTACATAATAGTTTGCTGTATTTTTCAAATCTCATTGTAACTGATTATATAGTATAAAGATACCATTTCAAATTTTGATTTGGGATTTATTTAATTTTCTTGGGACTTGTGGTTTCATTATGAAATAACTGGCCAATATTGGGAGTTATTTCATTTCCTTCTTTGGGAGTTATTTCATTTATTAAAGTTGGGAGTTATTTCATTTTTATTGGGACTTATTTCATTTGGGAGTTATTTCATTGCACCTGGAGAATATTGAGTATGAAATTTAAAATAGAAGTAGGAAATATAAGGTAGTTGTGCAGTTTATGAGACGCTCCTAATGTGTAGGCCTAAAATTTTGTGGGGTATTCAAAGTCGCTTATTCAGAATCAACAGTCCAGAACCTGATACTAGTAACTAAAAATATTACTCCAAGCATGGAGTATGGAGCCAACTTTATCAAAAAAAGTTAAAGGCTGCCAAATAAAGGCTTACACCGATAACTTGGCAACTATTGTCAGGCGTTAATTTCTACATACACTGAGGGCCGTTTTAAAGGGTTAATTGGGTGTCGGTGTTCCGAATCATGCGGATTAGCTTTCAATCCAAAGTACAATAATACTGAATTTAGATATTGGCGAAGTAGGTATCGCTGGTACTGTCTGACAGGGTTAAGTTCCTTGGGGATTTTCTTCACGGAAAACTGTCATGGATGCTTAATGTGGAGGATTGAACTGGGTTGGTCTTCGGTTGTCTTATACTACTATCGAGGGGCAATTGGCAGATGCTGGGTGCTGTCTCCAAGGGTAGTATATTGGTTGTACCATGTGAGGTCAAGTCGATTCCTTTTATGGCTAGTTTGGTGTAGATCACAAGACACTTCTGCCGTCATGAGGTTGGCAGTAGTGCAGCGATTGGTAATGGTTAGAATAAGCGGATCCCTTCGTACAACACCTACACTGGCACTGAACGCAATGTTGAATCTCTACACGGTTGGCATCATGGGAAAAATGGCTGCCGAACGAGAGGAAATACGGCTTCGAGACGGAGGATATATGCTTGAGAATTTTGGGCACACCAGCCTTCTGACCGAGTTTGACTTCATCAGTCGAGGGACAGAGTACTGTGCATTGCCTTCCGCTCCTGTTGCTATATTTACCAGTCATATTTTCTCAAGACAAGAATGGAATGGAATGAATGGATAGTCTGCTTAACTTATTCACGGATGGATCAAAGCTGGACAAGAGGTTCTGGGTGGAGTATTCCACCATAAGCTCGATGTTAGCCAACAATTTATGTTGCCCGATCACTGAAGCATCTTCCATGTGGCAACACAGCGGACTTATATAAAAGTGTCCAAGCCTAAGTGAGCAGTTCCTTAACTGGACAGCTCCCACAAAACCTAACCTAGTGGGAGTATCTTCATTCATGCGGGTAACACGCTGCTGCCATTGGAGGCGCTGGATTTTAGCTCAACAAGTTGACCACATTATAGTGAGGTCCTACGGAAACTAATAAATATTTATTGAATTTGCTTACCATAAAATTTCAAATATTCCAAATTACAAGAGGAGCATAATTTTGTTTAACAATATTCGTCTAAATTTGGCAAACATAACCGTGAACTGTGCAATGAATGCATGGCGCATTTCATCAAAGGAACAATTGGAGCCAAACATGGCAGCCGGTCAGAGATGACAAGCCAAATAAACGACATATATACTTACGTACATATTTATATGAATGACTGTTACCATTGACGACGGAAATACTGAAATGTATTTAAGGTTAAACGGATAATAACGTTGGCAGAAACATTGGTGATGACGATGCCCAAAATTGTCTACCAAACAAGTGTACGAAACATGTTTGTAGAACGACAAAATTTCCCAAACGTTTAGCTACCGAATGCGAGGTCTTGGGTAAAATGTTGGCGAGCGAAATAAAGTAGTAGAGGACCAAATATTAACCTAGAAATGGAGAGGGTTGCCGGTATACTTACATACTTACTTAATTGACGATTTGTTTCTCGAGCACTCCAAGAGCCGTCTCATCTATAGAGCATGGTTTTCGTTTCCCGAGAGAGGACTTTACATCAATTGCCTACCTAGTTCAAAGTAACATTTATTGGCAGGAGTGATTCTTCGCTGGATTTAAAAGCTCATGTTGTTGTTAGAGTTGATGCTGGTTCCCAAATAAACGAAGTCTTTTAGTATTTCGAAATTATGGCTGCCAACAGTGGCGTGGTTGCCTAGGTACAAACGCGCTGACTCTTTGCTTTACGGCAGTGGGTAATTCCTTTTGTCTTCAAGTAGCATCAAATTGATCTTTTAATTGCGGTTAAGCTCTGCAGCCTGAATTATTTTCTCCAACATCAAATTAAAGAAATCGCACGATAGTCTGTCACCCTTTCTGAAACCTCATATAGTCTCGAACGACTCGGAGAGGTCCTTCCTAATTCTGACTGAGCTGATAGTAGTGCTCAGCGTTATTTTCACAGCCGTATATGTTTTGCGGAGAAATCAAATTCGGACATAGCGGCATAAAGGCAGCTCATTTTCGTGCTGTCGAAAGCGGGTTTAAAATCGACGAAGAGGTGATGTGTGCCAATTCTTTTTTATCAAATCTCCTTTTAGATTTACCACGCCTTAAGCCGCACTGATAAGGTCCAATCAGCCGATGCACAGTGGGCTTCAATCTTTCGCATAGTACAGCTGACAAGATGCGATACTAAGAAAGCTGATTCCGCGATAATTGGCACAGTGCAGGATCCCCTTCTTATGGACTGGGCAAATAAAACTTGGAATCCAATCGTAGGGCATACACTCGTTCGACTACACTTTGCATAGACGTTGCTGCATGTGGCTTACTAGCTCCTCGCCGCCGTATTTGAATAGCTGCGCGGCCTTGTTGTTTTTTAATCTGGTTTTCTCTATTCTATCTTTTTAATAGTCGGATAGGAGGACAATAATTCCAACATCATCGATTGCGGGCTCGGGTTCATCATCTTCCCTGGGAATCTCATCGCCACCTCCATTTAGGAGCACAGAGAAGTGTTCCTTTCATAACACTTATACTGATTATATGGTTGGGAGGAAATGGGTTAACCGCTCACATGCCGAGGATTTTACATTTCTTGGAAAACAATCCAACAACCCAGTTCTTAAAAAGAAGTCAATTTAAACGATTTCTAAAATTACCAAACAGCATCTCGTCATTTAGGCAGCCAAGCAGCCATTTGATATGACTTTCGGTTTGTGTCTTTTTGCGCACTTGAAGATTAAAACAGATTAACATTTGTTCTTTCGGCAGTAATGCTTAATGTTGCCGCTGTTTTCTTTTGTTTTAAGATCTGAGACACTTCAGCTTTATTTTTGTTGTTATTTGTTAGTTTGTTATTTCAGTTGCTGTCAAGTGTTTTTATCTGTTTTGGATTATTGTCGAAACAATAAAATAAAAAATTCTTTCGTTAATACATACACAAACAAGTACATCATACATACGTCAAAGAGCGGCATGCTGTTGGTATTTTTTTTATTGTTTTACGAGCCTTGACATAAGGGCATCAGACGTTGGACCATTCACAACAGTGCGCTTTTATAGGCGTAGTTCTTATTGTGTTTATTGGTGTTAGTGTCGGTGCGCATGCGCTCAAGGTGACCACCGACCATCAGCAATGCCATTTGACATTATGTTATGCGTATCCGGCATATTGACCTTTATTTGTATAAGGCAGTGTCTGGACAGGCATAAATCACTAGTTGACATTTCGTCCAATGTTGTAATGTCCCTTTTTTGTACTAAGAAAAATACAAACATAAAATAAAACAGAAGTCAGAACTTCTTGTACTGAACTGCTGTTCACATATCATGGGTCATATTAGTACTCATAAAATTTTAAGACAGTTTAATGACAAGCAAAGTGTCTTTGGAATTTTTGTAGTCCAAATGCACCTGCTTATGTTAGCTGAATATCAACTTTTGATCTTTGTTCTTATTCTTGTTAAGCGGCGATTTTTAGTTCAAAAGTCTAAAGTTTGCCATAACATATGTATGTACATATATTTGTTGTAACACTTTTTATAGCTCGCTTCCGTCAGATATGTATGTGTAATTTAAATGCTTAAGTGTGGAAATGTTATCTACTTTGGTGTTAAAGTTCACATGTACCCATGTTAAGATAACAAGAAAAAGGAGTTAATAATAAGAAAACGTATTTTCGGAAGGAAAATCCGGATGTTAACTAACCACATCTGGGAGGGACAGAAAAGCTCGAATAAAAAATTATTCAAGTGTGTGAAATTTTTGTTTTACTTCATCGTTGAACATAGCAAGAATTGTCGCCTGAGGCACTAGTTTTTTAAATTTAGGTTTCACCACAGTGAAAAATCGGATTAAAAGCTTGTGCGGTGAGGATTCCGCAGGTCTTTTGTTTTTAAGCTGATCTTGAATTGCTTATTTAAGGTATCTTTCCCTTAAAGGGACATTTTTTAAAGGGCCATAATAAAGTCAAATTAAGACGGGTAATAACGTCAATTGACCTTAGGACTATTTGAAGTGGTTATAAAGTGGCCGTTGACCTTGTGTCACCCCGCCATATATAGTAACAGAAGTGTAGTTGCAGAGATTGCTGTATTATTTGCAGGCGGAACGTTGGTCCAGGAATAGCTTCCATATAACAAAAGATTGAAGACGGCGCGTTGCAACGAAAGAAAAGACGCTGCCTACAGGGCTACATTAAAAGAAGTCTGTGAAAGACTGCAGCCAACTTAAAATAAATTGGGACATCTTTCCGGACAGAAAGAAGTAACCAGCAGAAATAATGACCGCAAATTTTACCAAAAATTTCAAACCTCAAGCTTTAATTGATTCCTTGAGGATGCAAATATGCTTGGACGAGTGAATGCCTCAGGATTCACATCTAAGTGTTCTTTGCTCATCCCACAAGAAATTAGTTCCTGAAAACTATTGGGAAAAAATCTAGGCCAACCATAGATCAACTGATTTGACTTTATGAATGAGGCTTTTTACATACATACTTAATTGGCGCTAACGGTTTAAACAACAATACCGCTTTTCCGCAAGATAAACTTGAGCCAATTGGTCACACCAAGGAAATTAAAATTCTTTCCACCAGGTCCTTCCAGCGAAGTGGGTTCCGATAAAAATACTTTCTTAGCCGAAGCATCATCTTTCATTCATGGCTTAGCCAGCGTAGCAGCCTCGTTTCAATTCGCTTCGATGTCTGCGTAAAGCTCGTAGAGCTCATCATTAAATCTTCTTCGCTGCTCGCCGCCGCCAATGTGTAGAGGGCCGTAAATCTTTCGAAGAACTTTTCACTCGAGCAATCCCAGAGCCGTATAACCTGATGTTGTCATGGTCTATGCTTCTGCAACATATAGCAGGACGGGTCAGGGGGCTTAGAATATACCCGCGGCAGGTATGCTTGTCGTAATAGGCGACTAAAATACCAAATTGATTCAAGGGGTTATGTAGCGCAACCGTTTCAAAATGTCGCTAGTGCAATTGCCAACCTCACCTACCCGTGGCGAATCCTGTTACTTTAATAGCCGAGGCTCTGGCGACCCCAAACTCTCCAACCCAATTGTCAAGCTCACCTACCCATGGCGAATCCTGTTACTTTAACAGCCGATGCTTTGGCGACCACAACTTCCTCACGGATCTAGGGGATGGGAGGGCGGTATGGCCTTGAAGGTTTCATGTGGTCATTCTAAATCGTTCCGGATATGGTCGGGCTGGTGCCTCAATGGTGCTTGTTACCGGAACGTACAGGATCTGCATCCAGAAAAGGACCATAAACATCGATAACACTCCCCAAAGCCTTCGGGAGTGTCCTTATCGCTACAACAACAACAACAACGGGTACGATAAGTGAGTTTTAGGGCATGAATTTCGTTTGCCGAGTGAGGACTTTACTTTTCAATTGCCTACTTAGTCCAAAGTAGCATTTATTGGCAAGAGTGATTCGTCGCTGGATTTCAGAGCTGATATTGTTGTTTGTGTTAATATTGGTTCCGAAATAAACGAAGCATTTTAATATTTCTAAAGTATGGCTGCCACAAGTGGCATCAAGGCGCTGATTCTTTGCTCGTTGACAGCAGGTACTTCGCTATGTCCTCATTCACAATAAAACGAATCGTTTCCGCTACTTGAATGAGGTTTCAGACATGGTAAAAAAAATTACACATATCACCTCTTTGTCTATTTAAAAGCCGCCTTCGTCAGCACGAAAAGGAGCTGTCTATATGCGCCGCTATGTCTAAATTCGGTTTCCGCGCAAAACCTATACGCCTGTGATGACGTTGAGCAACAATATCCGAACCATCATTGTAAGCAAAAAAACAACATCCGAGCCATTCAGAACGAAACGAGTTTTCAGACAGGGTGAAACCCCATCGTGCGATTTCTTAAGCTTAATTTTGGAGGAAATTATGCTAGCTAATTAGGTTACCCGCAATATTTTTACTGGCATATGCTGACGACCTTTACATCGTCCGCCTGAACATCCGCGTTGTTGTTGTTGTTGTTGTTGCTGTTGTAGCGATTAGGTTACTCCCCGAAGGCTTTGGGGAGTGTTATCGATGTGATGGTCCTTTGTCGGATACAGATCCGATACGCTCCGGTAACACAGCAGCATTAAGGTGCTGGCCCGACCATCTCGGGAACGATTTATATGGCCACATTAAATCTTCAGGCCATCCCTCCCTCCCCACCCCCAAGTTCCATGAGGAGCTTGGGGTCGCCAGAGCCTCGTCTGTTAGTGAAACGGGATTCGCCGCTCGAAGGTGAGGTTGACAATTGGGTTGGAGAAGCTATATATTGCGCTACACAACCCCTTGAATCCCAACATCCGCGTCTTTTTGTATGATTTTAATAATCGGGGATTGCCCATATTGCTTTTCTAAATGTATGAAAACATTTATTTGAAGCAATTTTTTAATTTTATAATTTATTTAATAATTTGGGAAAAATTTAAACAACGTGACATCAGGACGGACAAGGCGACAGCTGTTTCGATTATACCTTGTAAATCTCTTCAAAGCCTTTTCTCCCGGGAGTGGGAGTCGAACTGCTTACTCAAAACTGAAAAAGACGCGAAGACAAGCAGTTTAACTAAATCTTGGAGCGATACAGCTTCAAGAAGTTTCAGGCCGATTTCTCTTCCAATTTGCGTTACCATACTTTAAACATTATCCTTCAAAATTAACTTACATGTTTTATGCCGTTTGAGAACGACATTTGCAAACCAGATGCATTTTCGCTGAGAAGCTTTTCTAGTGGCAAAAGCACCCTCCCCTCGGAGTGTTTGGAAAACAATTACTGTGTAGCAACTCCGTTTAGAAAAAAACTTCTGGAAAGTATTTTGATGTTACTTTTTTTTAGCATCTGCAAGGTTGAAAATTTTGGTTTAAATTTTAAACTTTTTGTTATACATTTGAGACTAAACTTATTTTGGTTTAAACGCAGTCCTTGAAAAGCTTGAAAAGAAACGAGGTCATTTAACTGGTCCAAAATTGAAACATTTTGGTTTAAATTTTAGTTCAGAAATTTCCATTTTTCAAATCAATAAACACTAATATGAAAACATTATGGCTTAGATTCAAAGCTTAATTATTTAAATGGAATTTCACAAAATACTAGAAAAAAAGCGTTTTTGTTTGCTTTCTAAACCTTTGATTGTATGTTCAAAGGCTTTAAAAACTAAATTGAAAGCATCTAGCTTAGAATGTTAGAGTTGTATTTTCAAATCACTCATTAATATAATTAAATAATAATATTTTTGAAGTATCTGGCTAAAATTTAAACCTAAAAATAATAAAAATTTTGGTTAGTCTCTTATAGTTTATCACATAGTCCAAAAAAGTTTGAAAACGGAGTACGGGTAAAATTTTTTTTATTTTAATTTTAAACTTTTAATCGGAAATAATATTTTTCAAGTGTCTGAACATAAATTGGAATCAAAATATATTAAATTGAAACAAAAATATCCTTAATTGCTTAAAACTATTTAGTGGTTTGAAAAGTAATATAAAATATATATTGTTTAAAAAACTAAATAATCTCGAACTAAAAAGCTAAAAACTAATTTTTCTTATAAGTTTAAAACAATAATGAGCGCAAAATTCTAGTGTTATTGTGAAAACGAAAAACATGGCACAAAGCGCCGTTTTAAATTTATTGGAAAATTATTTTTAACTTTTTATTCGATATTATTTAAAAGCGTGTTCTTTAGTTTTTTTTAACTATATTTATTCTTTTGGGCGCCTGGCCTAGAGAGATACAAACAAAGACACATACATACAAGCGAAGCTAATATAAGCGTGTTGAAAAGCTTAAAGTAAGCAGTAAATTTTGCTAGGTTTAAAAAATAAACTAAAATTTTAGACTGTGTGGTAGAATAATACTCAAAATGGAACAAATAGGCTGTAGCCACTTTATCTCTCAACATCAGGACAGGCATGATGAGAGCCTTATATGATTTTGTACGGCAAGACAAAAAAAGTAAGCAAAAACAAGTAAGGATGGCTAAGTTCGGGTGTAACCGAACATTCACACTCAGCTGCCAAATTACAGCTTGCAAAACTTTAATTACCTTCTTTTAAAAGTGGCGGTGCCGCGCCCATTGTCCAAAAATTTACTAATTTTCTATTCTGCGTCATAAGGTCAGCCCACCCACCAAGTTTCATCGCTTTATCCGTCTTTGGTAATGAATTATCACACTTTTTCGGTTTTTCGAAATTTTCGATATCAAGAAAGTGGGCGTGGTTATAGCCCGATTTCGTTTATTTTAAATAGGTATTTGAGACGGGTGCCCAGGAACTTACGTACCAAATTGCATTAAGATACCTCAAAATTTACTCAAGTTATCGTGTTCACGGACAGACGGACGGACGGGTGGACGGACGGACGGACATGGCTAAATGAATTTCTTTTTTCGCCCAGATCATTTTGATATATAGAAGTCTATATCTATCTCGATTAGTTTATGCCGTTACGGGGTACCGTTATGCGAACAAAATTAATATACTCCGTGAGCTCTGCTCAGCTGAGTATAATAATAACGAATTCAGAAAAGTTTTTAACATCGTTGAGAGCAAATAAAAAGTCGAAAATATATATTCTAGTACCTATTTTATTACATATTCCTATTTAAAGCCATAATACGTACACTTAAACGATTTTAACGGCTAATTGCCTACAACTCCAACTGCATTAACGCACTGTGCGTAAGATGACAAATGCCTGCTATTAAAAAGCAGGGTGGCCAGTTACCTAGAATGAGGTGAAGCAAAGTATAGTAATAAATAGTAGTAAATGCGATACGCGCATAAGAAGAACATTAAATATTTATTGAGTTCCAACTCAGTTTAATTACATTTAAATTTACAACAAAATAAAAATAGGAATTGCAGAAAGCAAGAAAAAATATTAAGAATGTTGTTATAATAAACGATTAAAATAAAAGTAAAAGAGGCATATGTACATGCGTGAACACATATGGGAATATATACATACATATGTATGTATGTAAGCTATTTATACATATGTATGCACAAAAACAAAATAAATAAAATACAATTTTAATTAGCAATTTTTTCACTTGTTTCTAATTATTTTTAATGCGCTGCACAAGATGTGGGCACATTCAACAAGCATTCTTAATACGAGTTTTAATCTAAAAGTAATGCATAAATAAGGAAAAGCACATACTTGCGTACATACCATATGGACATCAAGACACACATGAAAGCCGTTTTCAATATAGTGTTGTAATTGTGTTCAAATGCGTAATCGCACACTCGCCGTCTCTTATCTAAAGCGCATAAAAATTCCCATTTTATAGCCCATCACTCATTTAGCCAACTGTCGCGCAACAGCCTCAAATTCGCACTTATGTCTCGGGGTGTTCCTCATCTCCGCGAGCGTTGTTGCAAAATACTGCCATCATCAGGTTCACTCAGTGCTTTAGTCTTGGCTTCAATTTGTGTTGCAGATCTTCTGTGCGTATACGCAATTCAATACAACTGGTCAACTCCATCAGTTTTGAAATTTACCAACCAAAATTGTGCACTTCATGAACGTCGCTTCGTCACTTTCCTTCGCTTTCATAGCACGGTTGCTCAGTTGCTATATTTGCAATTATTATCCAAAGTTGCATCGGTGCGCATTGAAATTAATTACAGTGGTAACACAGTCGTATCACGATAGTGCGGCGCAGAAGGTAGCACCAACATATTGCACAGTGGAATGCAGCACAGAAGTCGCTCAGTTGGTAACGCCTTGAGATGAGCGTACGATTAGTTTGTTTAGCTACCAGTAGTTTGGCTGCAAAGTAACAGCCTTGACTTGTTTTGGCTTCAATCTTTGGTTGTTGTTGATTTTTTTCTATAACTTTTTTTTTTGCATACATCGATGCACAGTAGGATTATGATTTATCAAAATTTGTGGTTTTAGTCATTTACATTGCCGTTTCTCTTGTAATAATGCTGCAGCTAGAAGGGTATGCTGTTGCCAATGTTCAAACAATGACTGAGTTGGAATGCATATTGTAAGAACTAAGTAACTGTTAAATGAAAGAATATAGAGCCCTGAGGTTACATTACTATCGTTTGGATACAGTCATCCGCCTTTCAAACCGCACCTTTGGGGTTCAAGTCCCGGCCGAAGCAACATCGATTTTTTTTTATTTTTTAATATTTTATTTAGAATACCACTCCTTGGGGATGAAGTTCACACCTTTTACGGTTTCTATAAGGAACAATACCACAACATGCGGTTTTGACAATCAAAATTTTTTGTGTAAAGTTGTAGTATGGGAGTTAACCTTTATTTTGTTTTTGTCTTCTCACGGACGCTGTCGTGTGGCGGTAGCGTACTAGCCGACCACGCAAAAGGTCCTGTGCTGAAGCCTGGAAAAAGCCACACCAAAATCTTTAAAAACATTCTTTTTCAACAACAGAAAAAAGCTCAACAAATATCATAAAAACAGATGCAGTCATCAACCTGATTTATATATATATACCTGAATCATATATTTACTTTCTAATTTAAGAATAAAACCAGATTATTTTTCAGATCCATTAATTTATACTGTGAGGCCTTCGGCACAGTTGAAGACAGTCATATCGTCTCTTGTTTTTTTTTAGGTATTAACATCTTTCAAAGAAGGGAAGCTGGAGGAAATGAAAGGAATGGAAAAGAGAGGAAAGCAAAGTAAACAAAATAAAATGAAAGGAAAGGAGAGAAAAGGAAAGGAAAGGAAAGAAAAGGAAGACAGAGGAAAGGACAGCTTAGAAGTCAAAACCGAAGCCAAATTGAGCTATCGGTTTGTTATAGGTGTGTTAGCGGCGAGGTATAAGCGAGTTACTGATTTATTATCAAAATATTATAAAGTTTATCATTGAGTGAATGATTTTGTATCGACAAGTAATCGTATTGTTTTCGATTATCAATTTGTACAGTATTGATCGAAAAGTTATCGACATCCTACCAGAAAGTCGTCGAAAACTGTCGATGTCATATTTTTCAAAAAAGCTATCGGTTTGTTATCAAAGTATGACAAATCGGTCGTTGATCGGTTTGTTATTGAAAATTCATCAATAAGTTATCGAAGAATTGTCAACTAGTTATCAACCAGCTATCATTGTAATCAAAAATTACAAATTTTTATCGCAGTATTGTTGTTGGTTATCGATGACTCATAAGTTTGCTATGAAAAAGATATCGATAAAACTTAACTACAACACCGATGGCACATTTGTAATCCGGCTATAGCACGTCGGCTAAGAAACCAATAAGAAGCCGATTACTCGGCCATAACAACACAATAAGAAACCCATAGTTCCACAATAATAATACTTTGTAGGTAGTAAGCTGGTAATCAAATAATAGCTGGATTTTTTTACATGTAAGTACATATGCACTTAAACTTTTTATGGACCGCTAAGTGCACACCTTTGTCTATATGTATGCAATTTTGCGCCGAAAATTAGTAGTGCTAAATTTCAGTACGAATTATACTCAGTTGCAACTGAAATGTTGCTCTCCATTTTATCTCTAGACTATTCTCCACTTCTATGACCGTAAAGTGTATGTGTCCTCAATTCATTGCAACCGGCTCAGCTATGGGTTATACACCACGACCGACAGAGGTACATGTATTCGCTATTAGGCACAACCCGTTTTGCGGCGAGTTATTTAACCACTGCCGCGAGTCTTCGATAATTTCCGCTAAATGGGTCTCCTAATCTAATATATATTATAAATGGGAAAGTTTGGATGTTTGGATGTTTGGATGTTTGGATGTCCAGACGTTTGTCTTTGTGACTCAATAACGCAAGAACGGCTGGACCGATTTGGATGAAATTTTGCACACATATAGCCAATAGTCTAGTCATTATATAAGTGATGACGCTTGTCTTATTTTACCCGCAAATGAAGATGTATATACATGTAAAACAAAAACGCCGCTAATAATTTGTAGGTACCGGTTGTTACAGATAAGAAACCAAGAAGGTATTTTCAAAAGGCCCAATCGTATGTTTCTGTTAAATTTGGCTCTGTTGTACTTTAACTTTAACTCCCTCAAATAGCTTTAGCTCACCCTAGTTTGCTTAAAAATATAAGTTTTCTAGATTTAATCTTCTCTGTTTACACAAATTTTCTCAAAATTTAAACAGAAATGCATATTTGGGCAAATTGTTTAAATCGTTTTATTACTTCATGTTACAAAATCCCGTAACCTGTCTCTCACTTAAAGAAAGTTATAACACATTTAATGCATATAAAACTCAATCAGTGAAATATTGCTTCCAGGGACTGAGGGCATCTGCTTTCTCTGTGTAAGTATTTTAAAACCTTTATGGAAGTTCGCGAAATTTTATCGATATTGCGTATAAAGTTAAAAAATATAAACTGTTTATATTATATTTACAGCGAAAATATAACTGAAACTGCAAAACTTGCTGAAAAGTGGCAGACAATTTTTGATCTGATGCATCTTTCATCCCTGGTGTTGTGGGGTGTGACTCAGGTTGCCTTGCAAATCCTTCTTTTGATTTCAACAGTGCCAGTATAGCAATGCAGTTTTAAAAACTTGTTTTGAAGTAATCGATCGATTCAGATGCGGAATAAGAAGTTAATTACAAAATAAAACACGATGTTTGCAGTTCTTTGTACTGCGCATGCTTAGCCACGCTTGTAGCGTCATCATCACCATACATATCATTGCTTATAGCCACCTTGGATGGATGCCAATATACAAAACATCGAGAACGTAACACCATATCTGTGTGGAACCTACAATCCAACTCTAACTACAAGGAGTACACATATTTAAATATATTCGTATATATGTACAAACAAATATGCAATGCGGCACAACTAAAATTTAACTCTGACTCCCAGTGAAGTTAGCTAAATTCACGCTGTGCAGGAATGGTCATCATAAGCGCAGATATCACGCTGTGCGAATCGGCGATACCAGTATAAGATAAAGTCAAACCGTCATGCCCAACGCGATCATATTTTCATTTCATTTTCATAATTTGTGACATGTGTGAGTGGTTGATGGTGATGGGGCGGGTGTGAAGATTGAAAACAAACGAATGGATGAAGTAAATATGTAGGAACTTGAAAGTGTAAAGTGAGCGCTAGTACCTACAGGGAAGGCCAAAAGTGCTTATAAAAGGATAGCTTTACCCATTAAAAATTCTGAAGAATTTTCTAGAAACTGGTGTTAATAATCAACACATTTGCCTAGGATAATGACACCTTCCCACCAAATCCTTTTATTGCACTGACTAGGCAAGTGAAAGTAAAGTGTCCTGATAGCAGATGCAATTCAAGCTCTATCAGTTACTTATCAAACACATTCGGCTATATGGCACAGAAGCACAGCGGCTGAGACATCAGATGAGGTGGGTTTGGAAGTATTTCAAAGAATAGTTTTTTGTAAGATTTATGAACTTCTAGGTGTTGACGACGTTGAGTACCGAAGAAGAGTGAGTGATGAACTTTTGAAGTTTATGCTTACGCCTACATAGTTTAACGCATTAGAAGTCATAACATTACTAAGATGGCTTATTATGTGAATGAAAAAAGATATTTTGAACCAGATGGTGGTTTTCTCTTTCTCTTTACTTGTTGTGTTCGAAATCACGTCTTATCACCAGCTGCAGTAGCTTTGGGCGGGTGGCTTGGAATCACGTCCTTTCCAACCTCCCACACATCGCAGCCCTACTTGTTGTGTGTCAAATATACATCAGCTGCTCGAAATCACGTCCATTGCGACAGCACTAATAATCAATTCCCGTTGCACGGCATCACAGTCCATCCCGACAACTGATTTAATAATATATATACATATTTTATAATACAATTTTGTTCAATTTGTATGCTTCTGTATTTATCTGTAATCCGTAACTATATTTAGTCTTATTAATTGTTAAGTTTGTTGACTAGTAAATAAATAAATAAAATAAACAAAGAAAGGGGAGGCCCCACTTCGCTGGAAAGACCTGGTGAAAAACCATTCAATTTCTGTTTAATATTGTTTGAAACTCTTTATTGTGGGCACACATTCGAAATTTAGGAAGTTGCCCATTATTCTACAAATCATATACTCAAAACAGCTTTAACCTGATTAACGATATTTGCGTACACTGACAATTCAATTCGAAATCTGCTTCTCGACCCTTGAGACCTAAAAGGAAATGTCGATTTTCCTGTCACGAGATTAAGCACCTGGGACACATTCAAGCAGCAGATGGCATACCATTAGATCAAGGGTCTTCAAAAATTGATTGCTCTTTCTCATACGCAATGAGAAAAAAATTAAGCTGTAGAATATAGGCCTCTGCATGAGATGCAAATAAGGTCGCCGCAATATCTCTGCGCTATATCTGTGCGATTTGTTAATCGACATGCGCCACAGTAGATTCCTCGAGCCTTGAAATCATCTCTAAGTGCGCCAGCGTTGTGCAAGGCCACCGAAATTAAAACGCTTAACTCAGCCGGCCCATACGCCGACATACTGTCATAAGCTTGCACTTCACAGCTGTTTTACGAAATCGACAGTCGTTCATCGCATTCGAACAACAGCTCAGTCAGCCTTTTCTAGACCATTACGTCTTGCACACGAGAAGCTTGCGGCAGCACGTAAGGAAATCAACTTTTTACTTAAGGCAGGCATTTCGAGCCCCCTACATATGCTGAGAAAAAGCGATGGCACAACGCATTAACGTTACCCGACAGGTATCCTTTACCTTTATTGACTGATTTTATGTCCACTTTTTGAGGAAAAATTGTTTTTTTCGAATATCGACTTGTAACGGGCAATAGCTGCGCCATTCGGGATATTTAAGTTCAAGTTTATGACCTTCGGACGGTGCAACGCCGCGCAAACGTTCCAAAGGTTGATAAACGAGGCCTTGCGTAGCCTTGTCTACGTTTTTCCATACATCTATAATATCTATTTACCTTTGGAATCAATGGAGCAACATAAACAAGATTTGCGCAAAAATTACAAACGTCTTCGAAACAACAACTTTGCAATAAATTTTGTTAAAAAGCGAATTTGGAAAAAAGCAACTGAAGTTTTTTGGCCACGTCGTCGACGCCAAAAGCATATGTAGATCATGTACCGAACGAATAGCATCGACTCGCGATTTTCCGAAGGCGACTGTATCGAAAGAACTCGAAGAGTTTCATTGTCATGATAAATTTCTATCGCAAATGTTTTCCTAATTATAAAGTGGAACAGTATGTCCAAAGCTGCGTTTGACCGCTGCAAATCCGAGTTGGTAAAAGCGACAGACTTAGTTCAACCGTCATCAAGCGCGGAATTGGCGCTATAAGTTGACGCATCTCACACTGCTGTTAGAGTAGCATTCCATCAACTCGTAGATGCGGAACTTCAGTCACTCGGCTACTATTTAAAGAAGCTGATGAAGGCATAACGCAAATATAGTACATACAACTGTGACATGACTCCAGCATATCAAGGCATGTGCCATTTCCAGCACAAAAACCAGAAAAAGTGTCACCGCATCGAGTAAGACAATTGAACGTAATCGGCCCGTGTTGGTGTATCTCATTTCAGTCTCAAAAGAGCCTTGTAAAATCCTCTTTATGGCGTTTTCTTTTCAGAAAATAGTTTCGATCTGTTGGCGTTTTTCAGCTCTGCTGTGAGTTTGTGTGTTCCTTTGACACAATATTTTCCTTTTGAATAACAAAAGTGATCCCATTATTTACAAAAAGCGCCATTTTGCATTGCGCGAGGTGACCTACATAGTTCAAAAGTTAGAGTTTAGGAGTGCAACATGATTGTATCATTTTATCCAGAGAAAAAAAAAACGCGTTTAGTTGCAACTCCTCTGTTTGTACATCTGAACTTTGACCCAGCCTAACTGCATTTCACCAATCTAGTGTTTGTCCGACTATATTTTTTTTGGACAAAACGCTTATGTGCCATCGATCATTTTTATTACATGAACGAGAGGGTAGATATGTACACCATTCACTTATACCAGCAACAAAACTCAATGGGTCAAATGCAAGCAATTGTTGCACGTTTGCATCAACATTCATAAGATGCACCGCCAATCTCTAGGAAAATGTACACACGCAAAAAAAAAATGGCAGCCCCAAAAATAGGTTCAGCACCTGCTCAGCCCTGTGAATGCAGCAGTGCGCAGGATGCGCTGATAAAAATGCAATAAAATAAATATTTCCGCTTTTAAATTATTGCATTTTAATAATCTCATTTAAATTCACAAACACAACAATGCACTTTGCTTACACCGCAACATTAGCATTGAACACCCAGTTTTTTGCACCTTTGCGGGTGTGTGTGTATGGTGCGTATAACATACCAAAATAAATACATCAATTCCCAAGCTGTATGTACATATGTATATTAGTGTAGATGTGTGTATGCATCCTTTTGTTTGTTGATCACAAAAGTGCATTCACATTCGTCTGAAAGATCCTTTCTTGGTTTTCTTCGTTCTTTTAGCTTGCAAGTCATCATTCATCAATTTCTGCGAAACAATAGAGCCAACATAAGTTAATGCGCATTAAGTGCAACAGGCAGTGATCAAAACAATCGCGCAATTGTGACTTTTTAAGGCCCAACATGAGGATGGCGATGACGCTGAAAACTTGAAAAGGTGGCCAAGCGCAATGATATGTATATTTGATAGGGAAACAATGTATTCATTCTTAATAAACATGGGCTTCAATGTAACTAAGTGGTAAGTGTTAGAGCGACACGTTCAGCTGCCCTTTTGAAAGCAGCGTGCCACTTGTCACTTGTTGTAAAACATTAAAATTGCATATCATCCTAGAATCGAATGTAATTTTTCACTTTTATTGTGTATTTTAATAAAAGATGCGTATAGAACTGTCATTTGGCATTGAGCCATAACATTTTAATTTATTGTTTTAAGCACGCGAAAGTTATTGGGTACATTTTTCTCTTCTAAAATAGTATATAATCAGTTACACCGATTAGTCAAAACTTGGTAGTTTAATAATCTGAAATAGATATAATCAAAATTATAAATATAAAATAAAAGTAAAAAATAGAAGTTAACAAAATTAAAATAAGAGAAATCAGTTACCCGAATATTAATTATTAATATTAATTAAAATTTGTTGGCTTACTTAATAAAAGTAAGATGATACAAAATTATGTAAAATAATATAAATCTCAATGAAAATTTGAAAATGTTGACTAAATTTTTTAATAGAACGATTAGTTAGTTAACTGAATATGCCGATTAATCAAGACTTAACATTTTAATAAATCAGAAATAAATAGAATCAAAGTTAAAGATGTAAAATAAAGTTAAAAAACAAAAGTAAAATACAATTACGATACGATTATCTATTTATCGAATATAACGAATAATAAAAATTGTTAACTTTATTAATCAGTAAATAAGATATATAGGACAAATATGTAAAATAATATAAAAATCGAAGTAATTTTTGAAAATACTGATACAATTTTTTAACTGAATTTTGACCAGTCGGCGACTTGACACTTTGATTAAACAGAAACAAATATAATCAAACTTACATATGTAAAATTAAATAAAAAAATTAAAAGTAAGAAAATAAAGATTAGTCAGTTAACGGAATATATGTTACTCAAAATTTGTTAGTTTATTTAATCAGGAAAATATATAATAAAGAAAAACTGTAAAATAGTTTTTTTTTGGGAGCGATAATCAGTTAATTGAAAATGGCGATTAGTCAATACTTGATTGCTCAATCAATCAGAAAACAGTCAGTTACAATTAATTAAAAATTAAAAACTTGAACTTAAGAATGCGAAATAAAATTAAAAAATAAAATTTAAATAACATTAATCAAATAACCGAATATACCAAGTTAATAAAATTTGTTAGCCTACGTTAGGCTAGGTTAGGTTCAAGTGGCTGCCGTCCACACCGGAGCGGCACACTTAGGCCTTTATAGGCCCATTGTGAAACCAAGGGATTGTTCCTACTCTCCTAATCAAACCACTTCGTTGAGTTTGTGAAGCTAACTAAGCGTCGTGTATTGACCTTAGCCATATCAGTCTTGCCCATAAAACGTTGCTTTCTTCTACCGAGCGCTGGACATTCACAGAGTAGATGCCTCACATTTTCAGGCTCTTCTTCGTTGCCGTAGCTTCTACAATAATCATCAAATGGAGCACCAATCCTTTCCGCATGCGGTCAAATACAAACATGAACAGTGAGAATACCCACAACTAAGGAAAGATCCCTCTTACGGAGGGTGAGAAGCTCTCGCGATCTCTTCTCATTCCATTCCGGCCATATGAGTTTTGCCGTGTGGCATCTATCATGATGCTTCCAACTGGCTCCCGCTTCCATCAGTAGAGCCTTCTTTATCTTGAACTTACAGGTGGAGAGCGGCATCCCCTACCTCTTCCAGGATGGCGAAAGTGGAAGGGAGGTACCCTTTCTTGCAAGCTCATCCGCCATCTCATTACCTGGTATGCCCTTATGCCCCGGAACCCAGACCTGTAAAGAAAAAGTACCAGTACAAGTACAAGTATCAGTACCTCAGTACTTCGAAAAATGAGTACAAGTATAAGTATCGAGGTAGTTGTACTTGAATTGTTGAAGTACAAGTAAAGTACTTGTAAGTATTTTCGAAGTACTTTGATAAGTATTAAACGGTTTTGAAGCGGACCAACCAGCACCCTTACGGTCACCTAACTTTGACAAAATGGTTGAAGAAGAGTTCTAAAGGTATTTTAATGATATATCAACAGATTTCAATATGCTTCAGAGTTATCCTCTTATGAAGGACCTATCACTCAAAATGAATACACCCTCAGCTTCCTCCGACCCAGTAGAGCGTTTGTTTTAATATTGTTAGCTGTTGTACAATTTATACTTATTTAATATGTAGTTTTACTTCTGGTTGCTTTCTAATATAAATTTTACTCATATTTTATTCCATTTATGAATCAAACTGATATATTTTATCAAAAAAAGTACTTTCGTGTACTTTCAAGTATTTCGTAAGTATATCTACTTGTACTTTCGGATTCGAAGTACAAGTACTGTAGTACTAATACCTTGTACTTAGATTTGAAGTAATTGAGTACTTGTACTTATTTGGTACTAGTACAAGTATGTACTCAGTACTTTACAGGTCTGACGTTAAGTGATCTGCGACAGCCTACAATAGTTTCAGAATTAGTTGTGACAAAGTAAAGGGCTTTCAGTGCTGCTTGACTGAGAAAATATAAGTGTGCTTCTGAGAGACTGCCTTCTGCCTAAGGCAGTCCACAGCGTCTTGTATGGCCGCAAGCTCGGCCTGAAATACGCTACAATGATCCGAAAGGCGAAACGATCTTTGTGTGTCCAATCGTTCCGAATAGACATCCCCTCCGACCCTGTTATCCACTTTAGATCCATCTGTGTAGATCTGAATGCTGTTAGTGGGCCAATCACGGTCATTCACCCACTGTTCGCTCTCTGGGATTAATATCTCGTATCCCTTGTTAAAGTTGGTATGTGGTTTGCAGAAATCTTCCATTCTGGTATGCATAATCTGTCAAGAATTTCAGAATGGTTGCAGTGAGACCATGTGGTCAGTTTCCTCAGCCTAATAGCTGCACATGCTGCATATTTTATGCCTACTGTATATACGGGAAGTAGGTTCAGTATTACATTCATAGCCTCCGTTGCCGTTGTGCGGATGGCTCCGCTTATGCATAGTAGTGCAGATCTTTGCACCTTTTGAAGAGCAAGAACCGTCGAAGATTTATTCAGGGCGGGCCACCATACTGCCACCCCGTATAGCAATATTGGCCTAACTATGGTCGTGTATATTCAATGTACTATCATAGGGGACATACCCCAATTCCGTCCAATTGCCCCTTTATATGTGTAGAGGGCAACCGTGGCCTTACGGACACGTTCCGTGGTGTTTTATGTCCAGTCAGTAGGTGGAATCACTTAACTTAAGCACTGTGTTTGCCAGCACTGAAGTTGAGAGAGGTGGTATCTTATACCTCCTCGTAAAGAACACCAGCTCCGTTTTGTTTTGGTTCACGCCCAGACCATTATCAACGGCCCATGCTTCGACCCTTCTTAATTCCACCTGCATCATATCGCAAAGAGTTTGTGGAAACATCCCACTTATCACCAAGGCAAGGTCGTCAGCATATGCTATAACTTTACAGCCCCTCTCCTCCTCCATGTCCCTTAGCAGCTGATTCACCACCAAGACCCACAGCAGAGGGGATAGGACTCCACCTTGGGGAGTTCCCCTACTGACGAACCTGCTCACCCCTGCAAGTTCTGCCTGTACTACCCTGCATAGCAGCAATTGGTGCACAAGACCCACCAGCTGAGATTCGATGCCCAGATCAGTCAGTACCTTAATAATTGAGTCGGGTTTGATGCTATTGAACGCTCCTTCTATGTCTAGGAAGGCCGCCAGGCAGTATTCCTTGAAGGAGAACGATCTCTCTATGCACGATGTAACTTCGTGCAATGCCGTTTCCGTTGATTTACTCTTCATATAGGCGTGTTGTGCCTCAGAGAGTTGGTCACTCACTGCCTCCCTGATATATGTTTCCATCAGGGTAATGGAGAGGATCCTTAGTTGAAACGAATATAGACCGATTGGTCTGAAGTATTTAGGCTTCGCCTGGCACGCTTTGCCTGCCTTGGGAATAAATACCACTTTAGATATTTTCCATATACGTTGTATGTAGTTGAGTGCCACGACACCTCCTATTATAGCGTATAGTCAGTTAGTGCTGCATTCCAGTGATTGTTGCAGTTATATAGGTGTAACTCCGTCCGGCCCTGGAGTTTTGAATGGTTCAACAGACTGGATGGCCCAAGATATCTTATCTCTTGTATTAGGTTGTGCATTATAGGTTGCACTGTTGCTTGTGTATCCCCTGGTTCATAGTTGCACCTGGAAAGTGTGTATTCAGCAGTAGGTCCAGGGTTTCCTCCCCAGTTTCGATCCACGAACCATCAGGCCTTTGCAAGCATCCTGGGCCGTATTAGCCGATCTGGAAAGTACTTTCCTGAGCCCCCCCCCCCCCCCCCCTCCATGAGGACAATATCAGCTGCCTCTTTGGATGCCAGTCGGAGCAGCAGTGCAGCGGAGGCTGCTGTACTGTGGTGCAGGTTTATCTGGAGGACCCGCACCAACATCGCACACTATCGCTACCTCCTTGAGCGTGGAGTTAGCTGCATCTTCCAGCATCAGCTCCTCCTCCGTGTATTGCAGGTGTAACCCGCCTATACCTATGGATGAATTAGACGAGGTGTAGCCGTCCAACGTATCCGGCTCACCCCCATCTGCCTTCATATCTACGTCATCTCTTCTCCTGGCTCCACCTCGGCTACCAAAATTCTAGCGGCGTTGACGTAATTACTATAAACCTTTATGGTGACGGTGTCTAGGCCGTAGTTAATCTCGCCTCCGGTTTCCTTCAATACCGATAGCGATTCCTCATTCAGTAGAAAGACAGCCTGACGTGTGGCTCTGTTCCCTTTCTCCACGTTGACAACCCTCCAGTTGGCGGCTGGCAGCGTCAGGTTGGGGATCCTTATCATATTCAGTATCCTCTCTGGTTCAGCTGGTTTTGCCGGCAGCCACACCCTTGCTCGTGGCCGTGACGGTATATCCTTGAAGTCAACCGCCCTGAGCTTCGCTCCAGGGTAGACTTCACCCATGGATTCTATCGGCTTTTTGTAGATAGCTGCGGATCTCGCCTCCGCATGCCACAACCTTGATGCTGCCCTGGAACCACCCGGCGTACTTACATACCGGTGGCGGTCCAGGATTGCGCATAAGCACGTCCAGGGTAATGTTTGAAAGCTCGTTCTTCACCCATTTCCATTTGTACTTCTTGACTGTGCCGTCTTTTTGATTGTCGTCAAGGACCCATAGCAGGATTTTGACTTCTGCAAAACAGAGCCCATGCACCTTCGGCCTCTTTGATTTGGCAGGCACTACTTCCGCCGACCTTTCCCTTTTGGTTGGCGCTTGTGGCTCACTCCCTTCTGCAAGATGAAAGTCCGGTTTCCCCTCTTTCGCCCACATGATTTCTGCCAGGATTTCTCCCACGTTGTCGCTTTCCGCTCTACTCACGAGGTTTGGCATTCGTGCGGATCTGGTTAGAATCCTTGCAGCCGCTCTCCTGTGTTTGTATCCAACTTCACTGGACTGTGGCCGCTCATTTGGCTCTGTGAAGGCGGTGGGTTTCGAGGGTGGACCACGCGGGGTCTGCGCACCAGCTTCAACTGAGGCTGCATTCTGCACACCTACTTTGTCTCTGCTCGTGCCAGGAGTATCCGAAAGAACACCCCTTTGCCCTGCCTCACTGCCGCAAGTTTTGTTGGGGAGAGGGTTCTGACCCGGCATCTCCTTTTTTAGCCATTGTCTGGCGGCTAGAATGACCCTGCATCGCACTGGTCACCGTTTTGGTGGGCAGAAGCCCTCCCGGCCTTTGAAGAATGCCGGTCTCTTTTTGTTTTGTTGTATTTTTTTGTTTGTTACTATTATCCATGTCCCCACGAGTGGCGGAGAAAAGGAACGTCCACCCAGGCAGAGATCCGCAATACCCGGGTAAGGTCTTCGTACAACCTGATGCGACCTGGTGCCAGGAGGGCTCCGTTCATTCATAAACCATGGTCAATAATCCATTCCGTATAACCAGGTCATTAATGGGTCAGGCACACAGCCCTGATTCCTGATCTTAGATGAAAACCGTCCTGACATCGCACAGGCTCGATACTGTAGCGTCCATTTCCAGTCGGCACCCTCTTGGAGGGTTCAGTTGGGGATTTGTTCCAACTTTTGTTAGTCTACTTAATTACAAAATAATCAATTACGTTAAATAAAAAAGTAAGAACTTCCAATATTGTTTTATTTATCTCAAATTAAAAGTTGAATAATCCCAATCTGAGTTATAGTTGTTTGTTATTCAGCCGAAGTAATCCATTATTCAGGATCTGATTAATAATAATCTTATTAATGAATTTTTTAAATTAATCAGGAAACACATTTTAATTGAATTTTTGAAATTAGTCAGGAAACAAAATTTAATTAATTAATTTGCTGTAACAGAATAATTGCATATGCAATGTGCCTTAAATAAACGTCTGCTCAAATTTTCACCAAGGATGTGATAAAGCATACACTTATGATTGAAAATTTTAGACTAATTAGAAAAAGGATTATTTGAAATTTTAAGCCGAATACCCGAATTTTCGGAACCCTCATTCACCTCGGGGCTGGGGCTAATAATATTAAAATAAAATTAATCAAAACTTGATACCTAAGTTAAAATTAAGTTTAATTAAAAACTATGTATAAGTTTCTTACATTTTTTTAATTTATAAATTTTTATTAGAATACTGGATAATCCCAATATGATCAAATAAAAATACAACTATTAGTTGTTTTTCAGCCGAAATTATCAACTAATCTGGCTCCTTTTTGTCTTCCTTAATGGTGGGCCCTCTTATGTATATCAATTTCCCATTTTTAAGAGATTGTGCCTATGTTATATAAGAACACCTGCCATCAGATTCCTCAGCACCTTCTTAGTTTCAACCAAATAGAAGGCGGTCAAAATATCCTTTCTTTTGCCGATGCTGATTTAGAATGGACTTATTAGTATTTTAGCCCTACACTACTAAGAATGTCTTGTATTGCTCTATGGAGTTTATAGTTCTTGGTTTAAGAAGCCGGAAACCTATATTTTTCTGGGAACAATACATTTTCTTACATTGAAGTTGTTTAGTTTGTAAAATAGCGTGGTTTAATTTTATTCACCGTATTCAATAATTCACGGTATTCAATCTGTGATCCAGGGCACCCATTAACTCAAAATTGAAAAAAGTGCACATTCATACTTCTCGCTAGACGTCGACGATATATATCTAACAAAATTTCTTACCATGAGTTGTGTTTTGTTAACATGATTTTAATGGAGTAAGAAAGAGATTGTTTACTTCAGGTTTATAATTTTTTTATTTAATTTAAGATTTATATGTATGTATTTTCTTTTACATTTGATTTCACGCTGATGATTTTTGATCGAATTTAAGGCTACTCAAGTAAGTGATTTATTATCTTTGAATTGCTAGGTGTGCTTTTCAGCTCACTCATTCTCTCTTTCTTGTTTCTTGTCTAATAGCTGTTAAAGCATTGTTATCAAATAAGATTGTTAATCACACATACGAGGGGTAATTTATATTTTTTGGAATGGAAAATAAAACCAAATGTTTTTGGTGAATTTTGTTTTTTAAAACCAATTTCACTGGGCAATAATTTGAGAATAGCTATCCGAAAAGGAATAATTTTAACAAGTAAGGAAGGCTAAGTTCGGGTGTAACCGAACATTACATACTCAGCTGAGAACCTCGGAGACAAAATAAGGGAAAATCACCATTTAGCAAACTGAACCTAGGGTAACCCTGGAATGTGTTTCTATGACATGCGTATCAAATGAAAGGTGTTAATGATTATTTAAAACGTAGTGGGATTTAGTTCTATGGGTGGACGCCTTTTCGAGATATCGCAATAAGGGTGAACCAGGGGTGACTCTAGGATGTGTTTGTACGATATGGGTATCAAATTTAAAGTATTAATGAGGGTTTTAAAAGGGAGTAGCCCTTAGTTGTATATGTGAAGGCGTTTTCGAGATATCGACCAAAAAGTGGGCCAGGGTGACCCAGAACATCTTCTGTCGCGTACCGCTAATTTATTTATATATGTAATACCACAAACCGTATTCCTGCCAAGATTCCAAGGGCTTTTGATTTCGCCCTGCAGAACTTTTTCATTTTCTTCTACTTAATATGGTAGGTGTCACACCCATTTTACAAAGTTTTTTCTAGAGTTATATTTTGCGTCAATAAACCAATCCAATTACCATGTCTCATCTCTTTTTTCATGTTTGGTACAGAATTATGGCATTTTTTTCATTTTTCGTAATTTTCGATATCGGAAAAGTGGGCGTGGTCATAGTCGGATTTCGGCCATATTTTATACCAAGATAAAGTGACTTCAGATAAGTACGTGAACTAAGTTTTTAAGATATATCGTTTTTTGCGCAAGTTATCGTGTTAACGGCCGAGCGGAAGGACAGACGGTCGACTGTGTATAAAAACTGGGCGTGGCTTCAACCGATATCGCCCATTTTCACAGAAAACAGTTATCTATGTCCCTACCAAATCTCACAAGGATTGTGTAAATTTTTGTTCGATTTATGGCATTAAAAGTATTCTAGACGAATTAAATGAAAAAGGACGGACTTACGCCCATTTTGAAATTTTCTTTTCTCTTTGTATTTTGTTGCACCATATCATTACTGGAGTTGAATGTTGACATAATTTACTTATATACTGTAAAGATATTAAATTGTTTGTTAAAATTTGACTTAAAAAAAACTTTTTTTTAAGGTGGGCGTGTTCGTCATCCGATTTCGCTAATTTTTATTTAGCACACATACAGTTATAGGGGTAACGCCCCTACCAAATTTAATCATGATATCTTCAACGACAGCTTCAATTACAGCTTGCAAAACTTTTAAATTACCTTCTTTTAAAAGTGGGCGGTGCCACGCCTATTGTCCAAAATTTTTCTAATTTTATATTTTGCGTCATAAGGTCAATGCACCTACCAAGTTTCATCGCTTTATCCGTATTTGGTAATGAATTATCGCACTTTTTCGGTTTTTCGAAATTTTCGATATCGAAAAAGTGGGCGTGGTTGTAGTCCGATTTCGTTCATTTTAAACAGCGATCTGAGATGAGCGCGCAGGAATCTACATACCAAGTATCATCAAGATACCTCAAAATTTACTCAAGTTATCGTGTTTACAGGCGGACGGACAGACGGACGGACGGACATGGCTAAATGAATTTATTTTTTCACCCAGATCATTTTGATATATAGAAGTCTATATCTATCTCGATTAGTTTATGCCATTACGGATTACCGTTATGCGAATAAAGTTAATATACTCTGTGAGCTCTGCTCAGCTGAGTATAAAAACATAGAAACTAGAATATGTACGTTTGTTTTTTAAAACCTACCAATTATACCCAAATATAAAAACACTGATACTGGTGCGTAAAGGTAACAATTTTTATTATTTGGTATAAAAAAGAGTTATATACATACAAATACAAAATTGAAGCTAATAAATAAAATTTCCGTTTTTTTTCAGTCTCTCCGGTAGTACCAAGGCCAAAAATATTATATACAAATTTTGGTCCCTATTGGAGACAATGAAGAGGTGTCGCACAGGGATCAAAGTAGAGATTCATTTATGGACACTCAACAAATTTATATGCAATTTTTTTTCTTATTTTATAACAATAACTTTTCGATAGCACATCGACATTTTTGCGATAAGTTTTCGATAACGAATCGTCCTCCAGCTGACAACAGCAACCGATTTGCATATCCGAAAATTTAACTTGTTGAGATGATATCGTTGACTACAGTGTCCCGTAAAGTACCCAAAGAAAGTTCGTAATCGTCTCTGCTAAGATTGAGTTTAGCTGCTACTGTCGTTGCTGGGAGTATAAACACTTTTTTAAGATCCACCCGTGAACCAGACTCCGAATCGGGGTCTGAATATGGACTCCCTGTTTCCCAAAGAATTCTGTTCGGGTTCTGAGCGTGAGAGCCATTGCATCACGTGGTTGCTGATGCAGTAGTTTCCTTGTATATGCCCGTGGTATTCCTACATTTTCACTTAATCTTTTCCGATTCGCTATAGTGTGCGCAACGTCCTCCCATATCCCTCGAATATGCTCCGATAAGGCGAGCCTACTATCACCCGCAGATATTTCGTTAAGGTGCGTGTTTCTATTTGTGGATAGTGGTTTACCGACTCTTCGTGAAGATGACGATCTTCGTGTTTTCTGTTGCCAGCTGAAGACCGTGATCAGCCATCTATCTATTTTCACAGCACCTGATTTATTTTATGCAGTTCCAGCTCGCAGTTTCGTATTATGACAGCTGCCACTACGTCTGCGATAGTGATGAGGAAGGTGTTCTCTGACGTTTCCAATCAAAGACGACTTTTGTAAGTAGTATTCTAGAAATCGGGTGGCTTTACCTGTTATCTTCACCTTTCATTGACCTTGAATAGTTTTGTATCTCAGATACCGGTCTCTCAGGTAGTCCCTCAGAATTTCTAGTAGATATTGAGGTGCTCTGAAATATCATTATATTGATTCTAGCATATCCACAGAGCCGAGTTAAAAGTTTTACTTAACGTGTCGCAGTACTAGTGTGTCGGTTTTCTTGACTGCGTTTATCATTTCTGTAATGGCATATTATGTGTAGTGCTCTCTCTGGAATCCCTGCTGTTGACAAGACAGTCCTCTACCGTACTCTATTGCTGCCGTGAGGCGTTACTTCAGCAGGCTCTCCATCATATTTCCTGCGGTATCCAGTATATTTAATGGACGCAAGGACGATGGAGAATTGGGATCTATTTTGATATCGGAATAAGAAAATTCATGCTACGAAACATTTATTGTAAATGTGCAACAAAAGTTCTGGGCATACATTTACAGCTAACCTAACTGTCTCCGACAATATACCGTCGGGCCTTACGGATTTTATAGGTTTCATGCTGCGCACGGGCGTTATGAGCTCCTCTTCGTGTAATGTTTCCACTTTGCAGTTTTCTTGGGTGAAATGCTCATCCTATCTGTGTGGTTGGGGGTATTACTAGCTACCAGTTATCGATATGAATAATGTCACCCTCGTATTAATGCATAATCGTAGTTAAGCGGTATTCGTTTGAAAGATACAATATATTCATGTACCCTAAAATGTATGATTATTCGTACATATAATAATCATATACGTTCATAATGTATATACAATTAATCGGGCGTCAACTAGCCGCCTTGCCGACTTGGGGAATTGCAGCTGTTAGTGTATTATATGCGTTTTTGTATTTGTATTCAAGTTTGTGTCTAAAGAGCTTGCGGACTGCGCATGGCGCCACCTCGACTGTGGCATTTGCGCACGCGTTTAACATTTTACGCTCACAGCTATGACTGGCTCAAAAAAAAAAAAAAAACTGTGGTCTAACACTCAAAGTTTTGTATTGGCCCAATGGTCCCACTGAGGCATAGCAATTGCTACTTGGTTAGCGCTTTTGGTGGTATAACGTTGGATGGTTAATTAAAAAAGCTGTAGGGTACTTCAATCATAGTATACATTATGTATGTAGATATCGCACAGAAGTTCAAAATGACCTATGGCTCAACGTTTTTGTGTTTTTTGTTGTTGTTGTGATTTTGTCTACTGTTTTGTACATTTTTGTAAATTTGTTGAATTTTTTCACGCGATTCTATAGTACCCCTGTGGTTACCGGTTACATTTTACCAATTTTCAACGCGTTCTTTTTTTACTCTTTCAGTATAGTAATTTTATATTTTTGGTGTGAAACAAAGTTTCTTTTCTATCAATAATTTAATATTTTTTAAATACGTGCGTTGCTAATGCGTTTTTGATGTCTTGGTTTGCATTTAACTTTTCTTTTTTGGCTTGGTTTGGTTGTTGCTAATTACTTAACTGAAATATGACTTTGAAATTTCATTGGCTAGATGGTGGCGAAGATTTGATAAATGAAGAGTAGGCGCTATTGATTTATTTTAAAATTAGAACTTGTTAGTTATATTAAGTGACACGTCGGTGCATGGCTAATGCTGTTCGGAACTAATTAATTTAAAATACATCATAAATTAAAACTTGATTATTGAAAAAGAAAGCATTGGAGTCCCGCACCATACATATGTGTCACTATCATTATAGCTTGTTCTCCTACTGTTTGGAGCTGAAACTTAGACGATGGAAAGTAAATATTAGTTTCGGCTAATACATATTATAGGCGACTCTAAAGTTTGAATATGTGGTTAGATAGGGCTACAACGATATGCCCAGTTATGTATATTACTTTAGCCAGTAACAGGCGCTGTATTTGATAGAATTGTAGACAAGTGTAACTAGATGGAAACCCTGCTGACAACATGACTCTCACTTTTCTATATAAATCCTCTCTAACATTCACGTTAGGTTACACCGTTGATAACAATAACTTTTTGGAGATATGTACGGTACTTCGTCAGGGGCTCGATTCGGGGTAATCGCTCAGGTATCACATTTTTCCAGTAGGGATAACCTAATTTTGCTTAAGGAAAAACGAAAGCTAATGCTTCACAATTTAATTCCAAGTAAGAAATATTTCAATCTAGTAATTTGTTGTTGACTTGCACAGCTAAACTACAATTTTATGATTTTTTACCACATTTCAGCAATTTTTCACGCACTTATTATAAATTATATCATATTTTATTGAAATGAACCATCTCACACAGGTAAGTTTAGGTGAAAATAACTGTACTGATAAAAAATAAGAAAGGTCCATAACACAATTTTCCTAGTACGGCTTTCCTGTTAAGTTTTTTCGGGAACTCGACTAGATGCCGATCAATTCTAAAAAAAATCATCATCAATAAAACTGCATACATTGATAGCTTCTTGTCTAGATTTTGAGGGTCTTAGGACACTATTTTTCTGAGTAGCGGACTACATACCGATCTAGGCGGAAACATTAATTAATTTAAGATGTGATTTTTTGTAAATCGCCAACACTAATATTTCGCATATTTGTAGTTGGTACACTGAACCAAAAACGTATATGTTTTCTTAAGAAAAACTTTCATATAAATTCAGTCCGATTTTTTCTTAAACTTTAAGAAAAATTGCATATAATTTAAGAAAATTTGCGTATGATCAAAGAAAACATTCGTAAAATTATATTTATGACAAACTTCTTTCTTATAATACAAGAAACCATATTCATTAAGTTGCTTGACTAAATTTGTTCTTAGATAATAAGAATTTGTTCTTAAAATTGAAGAAATTGCGTATTTAAGAACTTTTACATACATTTAACTTGTGTAGGAAAGCGTTCTTACAATCTAAAACATTTTTCTTAGAATATAAGAATTGATACATGAGTTTTTGTCTCAGTTAACGAAAGAGTAAGAAAACGTTCATAGATTTTAAGAAAGTTTTCTAAGAATACAAGAACTGTTCTTACCTAAGTATATATTGTCACGGATATTAGCATCACTAAGCTATACCATCACTAAGGCCATGCCAAGCAGTATTTACGTCAATAATCAAATCAAGTATACACATATATAAGGCAGCCCAGAGAGATGTCACACACAGATGCATTTACTTATACGCGTATGTGTACTCGAGAGACTGTAAACTACAAACATTCACATCAATAATTCAATCATTATGTATCTACATAAACGAATAAATAATTGCGTCTACACATATGTACGTATACGAGCAGTGGAGCGGCAATGCACAAACACATGCATATATCTTATCTGAGTTGTCACAAGAGAGGGCAATAATTTGTGCACGTAGTTGTGGCTGGCGATTTTGTAGCCGAAACTAACTAGTAAGTTCTGGAATGGAAAAGCCTAGAAGTATGCAATTAGAAATCAAAAAGTATAAAAGGCGCGACAGTAAAGGCGAGGAGTTTGAGTTTGATTTGAGTTGTCAAGCAGTTACGACTAAGACGATATCTAGCGAGCAATATCAGTATTATTTTGAATAGTGGATTTTCATTTGAGCTATCAGTTTGGTTATTAAGCTATTCGTTGCACAGTTTGAGTGTTATTGTGAAGTATTTTAATAAAGGCCATTTTTCCATTATTCAATATTGGAGTTATTTATTCAACAGTTTAGCGATACGAACCTAGCAAAAGGGCAAATAAGAGGAATTTGCAAGTAAAATCGTTACAATTTGTGCCAGAAGAGGAATTGTTGAATAAATTCCAGAGGACAAAAGGACATGGCAAAGTTCAGTGAATTGAAGATCCAGCAACTAAAGAAGGAGTTGGAGAGCCGTGGATTGAATACAAGCGGCGTTAAACTTGAACTTCAGGCACGGCTACGAGAGGCAATGGAAGCAGAAGGAATTGATGTGGAAGAGTATGACTTTCATCTTGATGGCGAGGAAATAACAAAAATGGAAGAAACACCGCAGACAATGGCGAACACAGACTTGAACATGATTTTGGCTGCAATATCTGCTCAAACATCGACAGTGGCTTTTCAACTGGAATCGCAAAAGACATATATAACATCTCAACTAGCATCTCAACTAGAAGAACAGAAAACTTATATGTCATCTCAACTAGAAGAATAGAAGACGTATATGGTATCCCAACTGGAATCGCAGGAAACCCGTATAACATCACAATTGGAAGAACAGAATACATATATGGCATCCCAACTGGAATCGCAGGAGACACGCATAACATCAAAGATGGAAGAACAAGAGGAGCGCTTATCATTGCAGGTGGCACAAATGTCTTCACAGTTAGAAGCACAGGAAGCAAGGGTAACATCAAAGCTGGAAGCGCAGGATGCAAAAATCGCTCAATTTCAGGCAGAACTCGATGATTTGAAGGGTCGTATGTAGCAGTTACAATTAAATCGTCCAGCAGTTTCAGCGAGTAATCCAAAGGTAAAAACACCATCCTTTGACGGTTCTGTTCCTTTCCAGGTCTTTAAGCTACAGTTTGAGAAGACCGCAGCAGTGAACAACTGGAATGCGGAAGATAAAGTTGCTGCACTGTTCGTGGCATTGAAAGGGCCTGCAGCGGAAATCTTACAGACGATTCCAGAGTACGAACGAAACAGTTATGAAACATTGATGGCTGCTGTAGAACGACGTTATGGAAGCGAGCATAGGGAACAGATATTCCAAATTGAGTTGCAAAACCGTCACCAAAGAGCGAATGAGACTTTGCAGGAGTTTGCCTCGGATGGTGAAAGGTTAGCTCATCTCGCAAATGCGGACGCACCCGTGGAATACACCGAGAGGGTAAAAATCCAGAGTTTCATAAATGGCATACGGGACGTGGAAACGAAGCGAGCTAAATACGCAAACCCAAAGCTGACATTTGCTGAAACGGTATCACATGCATTGATTCAGGAAACGGCCTCACTATTGAGTAAACCAGCATACAAAGCTCATCGTGTGGAAGTGGAAAGACCAGATTGGGTAGACACAATTTTGGAAGCACTGAAGGGATCACAACAGAAAAATGCCGGAGTTATTAAATGTTTCAAGTGCGGCAACCCAGGTCATATTGCACGACATTGCAGGCGCGGTCCCAATAGCTCCAACAATGTGGGTGGTCGTAAACGCAGAGCAGAAGGTGATGAGCAAATCTCCAAGACCACTCAATCGGTAAACTAAATCGAGTCACCCGCAAGGGGCGACAGCTGGCTCCCGCAATTGAATGCCCAATAATCTCTATCTCGCAGATTGGAAGAAGATCGAGCAATCTTACTGTTGGAGGACATGTGGACGGAAAGGAACGTTTACTGACTTTAGATACGGGTGCATCTCATTCCATCATTCGAGCGGATTTCGTCAACAAAAAGATAAGACCATTGCTTGGAGCAAGATTACGTACAGCCGCGGGAGAGGACACCCAGGTAATTGGAGAAGTAGAATGTGAAGTCGCAATTGGGAACGTCACGGTAGTACACAATTTTATAGTGGCAGAAATTGTTGATGAAATCATAATTGGAGTGGACTTCTTAATCGACCAGGGCATCAAGATCGACATGCAAAGCAAGATGATGCGATATAAAAACATGGATGTACCACTTAATTTCGGCTACGAGAGAGGCTACAGCAGTTAACGAGTGCTGGTGGAAGAGAGTCAGCAAATACCACCAAAATCCGAAGCAGTCATCTGGGCAAAGGTCGATGGAGATGTTGGGACAAACAAATTGTCGTTGTCGAAGCAGCACACAAATCAGCACTAAACATACTTGTAGGAAAACCCCTGGCTATGACAAAACAAGATGGACGTATTCCGGTAAGAGTACTCAATGAGTTCAAGTCACCACTCAAACTGACTAAAGGAGCTATTTTGGGAAGATGCCAAGAGGCTGAAGTAGTTATTAACTGTGAGCAGCTCCAGGAACACATTTCAGCTAGTAATACTGATCTTTCAAATGACATCACGGCATGGACGCAGGGGCTAGAGGAAGCATATCAGAGTAAGGCAAAACAACTGCTCCTAAAGTACGCGAACATATTTGACCAGGATGATTCTAAACCAGGCCGCACCAACGTTGTGAAACTTCAAATTGACACTGGAGATGCGAGGCCGATCCGTCAAGCTCCACGTAGTGTTCCACTAGCGAAGCGGGAAGTTGTGAGTCAAATCATTCAAGAAATGAGCGACAGCGGCGTCATCGAACCATCAGCTAGTCCATGGAGCTCACCGGTAGTACTTGTAAAAAAGAAGGATGGAAAAATGAGATTTTGCGTGGACTACCGGAAGTTGAATGACGTAACGAAAAAGGATAGCTACCCATTGCCAAGAATTGACGACACTCTGGACTCGCTATCTGGTACGAAATGGTTTTCCACACTGGACTTGAAAAGCGGCTACTGGCAAGTTGAAGTGAAGGAGGAAGATAAAGAGAAAACAGCCTTCAGTGTGGGTGATGGTCTTTGGCAATTTACAGTGATGCCTTTTGGACTTTGTAATGCACCAGCTACTTTTGAGAGACTCGTGGACCAGGTACTGAAAGGACCACATTGGAAAACATGCTTGGTGTACATGGACGACATCATCGTATTGGGCAAGGATTTGATGAACATCTTAAGAACTTGGAGGAAGTTTTCCAGAGAATAGCTGGCGCTGGTCTGAAGTTAAGTCCCAAAAAGTGTGCGCTGTTTAAAAAGGAAGTAAATTATTTGGGTCACAAGGTAACGAAAGAGGGCATCTGCACTGCGAACGAAAATATAGAGGCTGTAAAGGATTGGCCAATACCACAGAACCTACATGAATTGAGAAGTTTTCTTGGGCTGTGTACATATTACCGCCGATGTGTACCAAATTTTTCCAGCGTAGCCCATAGCCTCCATGAGCTTACAAGAAAAAATAAAGCTTTTGAATGGAAGAAGGAGCAAGAAGTGGCTTTCCAAACATTGAAGGAGCGTTTGTGCACTGCCCCAATGTTAGCATATCCGATTCCAGGAGCAACATTTATTCTAGACACAGATGCGAGTGGATATGCTATAGGAGGCGTTTTATCACAACTGGTCGATGGACAAGAAAAGGTAGTTGCATATTGCAGCCGTTCGATTGGAAAACCAGAGAGGAACTACTGCGTTACGCGGAGAGAGCAGTTGGCATTTGTAGAGTGCATTAAACATTTTCACAAATACTTCTACGGCCAGCGATTCCGTGTCAGGACAGATCACGCAGCGTTGAAATGGCTTCTGCAGTTCCGTAATCCGGAAGGACAATTGGCACGGTGGATCGAGCGACTACAAAGCTATGACTTTTCCATTGGGCATCGAAAAGGTAGTACGCATGGAAATGCTGATGCAATGTCACGAAGACCATGTAGTTTGGAATGCAAGCACTGTTCAAAGGCCGAGGCTAAAGAAGACATTATAGATGTCCGGCTAATGACTATAACGTGTACGGATGAATTGGACAAGGAACAACTAAGGAAGTGTCAGCTAGAAGATACAGATTTGTCACATGTTATGCAAGGGCTAGAACGAAACGAAAGACCAAGCAGAGAGGAGATGTCAGCAGAGAGTCCCATTGCGAAGTCATATTGGGCACAGTGGAACAGTTTAGAATTGATATCCGGTTGCTTGCATCGAGTATGGGAGAGTGAAGATGGTCAATGTAAGAAGAAACTGATAGTTGTTCCCGGAAAGAGGATTCCTGACGTGCTCAGCGAGCTGCACAATGGTCCAAGTGGAGGTCATCTTGGAATCACGAAGACACTCGAGAAAATTAAGCAGAGATTCTATTGGGTTGGTTGCCGTCAGTCGGCCACCGAGTGGATTGCCAATTGCGAGGTATGCAACAGAGCGAAAGGGCCCAAAACCCAAAGTCATGGCCAGATGAAGCAGTATATTTCAGGTGCACCCTTTGAAAGGATCGCCATGGATGTCGCAGGTCCATTTCCTACTAGCAGCCGCGGAAACAAATACGTACTGGTGGCTATGGATTATTTCAGTAAATGGCCAGAGGTATACCCAATCACAAACCAAGAAGCAGAAACAGTACCAGAAGTGGTTAAAAACGAATGGGTTGCAAGGTATAGTGTACCAATGGAGTTACATTCTGACCAAAGCAGGAATTTTGAATCAGCTGTGTTCCAAGAAATATGCAAGAAGTTGGGCATTCGAAAAACCCGGACAACTGCATTGCATCCTCAGTCCGATGGTATGGTGGAACGTTTCAATAGAACATTGGAGGAGCATTTAAGGAAAGTAGTAGACAAGTACCATACGGACTGGGATACACACATATCATTATTCTTGATGGCCTACCGATCGGCAGTACATGACACAACGGGCCAAACTCCCGCAAAGGTAATTTTTGGCAATGACCTTCGACTGCCAGCTGATTTGAAGTATGGGATAGATGCCGATGCGGAGAGGAATGTCAAGAAATCCACTGATATCTTGGAAGAAGAGCTGAGAGAGATACACGATCTGGTAAGGCAACGAGCAAATATTATGAGTGACAAGATGAAAGCGAGGTAAGATAAAGCAATTAATTCGGAAGGGTTTCAGGAAGGAGATTTGGTGCTGCTATACAACCCAAAACGAAAAAAAGGTTTGTCCTCGAAATTTCAGTGTAACTGGGAAGGCCCATACAAAGTTGTAAAACGGATCAACGATGTAGTGTACCGCATACAAACCACTACCAAACCACGAACCACAATGAAAGTGGTTCATTTGGAAATATTAGCAGCGTTTAGATCGAGAGATCTGTCTGATCGGGACGATCAGGCTTAGGTGGAGGGCAGTGTCACGGATATTAGCATCACTAAGCTATACCATCACTAAGGCCATGCTAAGCAGTATTTACGTCAATAATCAAATCAAGTATAGACATATATAAGGCAGCCCAGAGAGATGTCACACACAGATGCATTTACTTATACGCGTATGTGTACTCGAGAGACTGTAAACTACAAACATTCACATCAATAATTCAATCATTATGTATATACATAAACGAATAAATAATTGCGTCTACACATATGTACGTATACGAGCAGTGGAGCGGCAATGCACAAACACATGCATATATCTTATCTGAGTTGTCACAAGAGAGGGCAATAATTTGCGCACGTAGTTGTGGCTGGCGATTTTGTAGCCGAAACTAACTAGTAAGTTCTGGAATGGAAAAGCCTAGAAGTATGCAATCAGAAATCAAAAAGTATAAAAGGCGCGACAGTAAAGGCGAGGAGTTTGAGTTTGATTTGAGTTGTCAAGCAGTTACGACTAAGACGATATCTAGCGAGCAATATCAGTATTATTTTGAATAGTGGAGTTTCATTTGAGCTATGAGTTTGGTTATTAAGCTATTCGTTGCACAGTTTGAGTGTTATTGTGAAGTATTTTAATATAGGCCATTTTTCCATTATTCAATATTGGAGTTATTTATTCAACAGTTTAGCGATACGAACCTAGCAAAAGGGCAAATAAGAGGAATTTGCAAGTAAAATCGTTACAATATTAAACAAAAGTTTCGTAAAATCTAAGAACAATTTCTTGTATTCTAAGGAAAATTTCATAGATTAAAAGAACATTTTCTTACCAAGCGCTGATATAACAGTTTTTGTGTGAACGTGTTTAGTGTACATAATTTATTTGCACTTATGCAAGTGACGTGAGAATATCTCCTAAGAAACACTGAATTTACTTTTGAAAAATTAATTTGTGAGTGTTCCGTACAATGATTAGGTGTTTTCTATGTGCAGAAAACTTTTTCGTTACTGAAACCTTGATGTTTCACTGAAAAAAATTGGAAAACGAACAAAGATTTCAACCTTATCGGAACCAACAAAAAGTTATACGGAGGCAACTTCATCTACATCAATACCAGAAGGACATGTGACAAATATGCTATATTCAGTAACGGAGCCACCATTATCACCTGCAACAGCTGCAGAACGCCATGGGACTAATTTGTTTTCGTCATATTCAATAAATAAATTTACTTTCGCTCCTAGTGCTCGCGAAGAACCAACAGAATCTATTAATTTAGACGAAAGCGATTCTGGTGCTCCCCAAGAACCAACAGAATCTATTAATTTAGACGAAAACGCTTTAAAGTTTATACTTTACCTTTATTAGAAAGCCAATTTTTCCAGAAAAGATATGTGTATCATTAAAAATTCGTTGAAAACTCTATTATTCAATCCCATTTTAGAAGTACTTAAGCAAATTATAAATGAAAAGCTGAAAGCTAATTTAGAAGCTAAAATAGAGTTTTTGGCTTTTGTGTCAAAATGTCCAAACTTATTAGAGCCACACAAATCCGAATACAAGCTATTTCAAAATTTGACGGGAAAAGGTATTGCTGATGATTTGAAGAAGAGTATTGTAGGGATTTTGTTAAAATATATTTACTTGTTTAAATAATACTTTGTATTTTTATTTTGTTTAGATTTAAGAATTCTTTTCTTCATTTGTTCTAAAAAAAAAAATTTTAATTAAGGGATTCGGTTTTCAATTTTTAATAAAAGTAGTCAAAGATATTTTGTATATTAATAAACTAACATTTTAAAAACCATCTGAGGCTACATCATGGCGATCCTGCCTGAATGAACAAAAGAAAACAACACAACAACGTTTTAATAACAAGTCCGAACCACTAGCCTTCTTTTCGAAGAAGCTTTCATAAGCAGAAATGAAATATAGTGCTTTTGACAGAGAATTGCTAGCTATTTATTTAACTATAAAACATTTTCGTTATTTGTTGGAGGGTCGATCGTTCACTGTTTATACGGATCATAAACCTTTGGTTTTTGCCTTAAAGTAAAAAACTGATCGAAGTCCTAGGCAAGCAAGACATGTGGAGTTTATTGCACAGTTTACCAGTGACATACAATATATATAAGGTCAGGAAAATATTGTAGCTGACACGTTATCACGTGCCTTTGAAATAGATACGATTAGGAATTGTGAACTTAATTTTAAAGTTTTACAGAGTGAACAACAACAAGATAGTGAACTTGAAAAGCTGAATTCTGGACAAACATTCAAAATCTGAAGTTGATAAAAATTCCACTTTTGAATTTTAATATTTGGTGTGAAATCTCGGGAGATAATCATGGACCTTTTGTACCAAATAGTTTACGCAAAAAAGTTTTTGATATGCTACATGGGATATCACATCCTGGTAGCAAAGCTACACGTCGTTTGATAGTAAAGAAATATTTTTGGCCTTATATGAATGAACAAATCAATAACTGGTCAAAAGAGTGCATTCGCTGTCAAAAATGAAAAGAATATCGCCAAAAAAAGTCTCCAATAAGTACGATTCCTATTCCTAGACCCAGTATATCGCCATACAAAGTCTCCAATAAGTACGATTCCGATTCCTAGAGCCAGATTTGAGCATATTCATTTAGATGTTGTAGGACCTTTACCAATTTCAAAAGGACATCGCTATAGTTGATAGGTTTACCCGCTGGCCAGAGGCTTATGCTCTTAGAGACGTTTCTGCATCAACAGTTGTAAATAATTTTTTAAATGAATATATATCTCGTTTCGGTGTACCTTTAAAAATAACTACAGATCGAGGTTCTATATTTACATCTCATTTATTTTCGGAATTAACAAAATTACTCGGAAGTCAACACATCAAAACGTCTCCCTATCATCCGCAAGCCAACGGTATGGTGGAGCGTTTTCATAGGCAATTGAAATCTTCATTGACGGCTAAAGGTGACAACAGATATTGGTGCGATGAATTACCTATATTTTTATTGGGATTACAATCGGTTTTTAAAGAAGATATTTCTGCTACACCAGCTGAAATGGTTTTTGGGAAAAATTTACGATTGCCTGGTGAACTTGTTGTTTCAACTTCTGAAAATGTTTCTCCGGCAGAAATTTTAAGTAGTTTTAAAGAGCGTTTTAAAAATGTTAATTCGAATTTGAAACATCGTTTCAATTTAAACACTGGTATATTTCTTCCAGTGGATCTTCAGAGTTGTAAATTTGTTCTTGTTCGGGTTAAAAATAAGCATTCTTTGCAAAAACCGTATGAAGGACCTTACGGAGTTGTTGGAAAAGATAAGAAATATTTTAAGATTGAAATTAATAATGAAATCAGAACCATTCCGATTGACAGATTGAAACCTGCAACTGTAGAAACACCTATCACAGACATTTACACTAATAACATTACAACACAAAGAAAAAGAGTTACATTTAATTTATTTAAATAGATTCTTTGGAAAGAGGAGTATTGTAGGGATTTTGTTAAAATATATTTACTTGTTTAAATAATACTTTGTATTTTTATTTTGTTTAGATTTAAGAATGCTTTTGTTCATTTGTTTTAAAACAAATTTTTTTTGATTAAGGGATTCGGTTTTCAATTTTTAAGGAATATAGTCAAAGATATTTTATATATTAATAAACTAACATTTTACAAATTATCTGAGGGTACAAGTATTATAAAGGAAACAAACACTTTCACCTTAGATAGAGGAGAATTGAAATTTGGTAAAAAAAATCCAAAATTGTTGCGATGCCTTTGGTTCATTCTATGAAAATGATTCTGAAAAAATATAATCTTATATCGAAAATTTTGGCTATCATTGATGAACTAAAGAAAAGTTCAAACTTCATCAATATCACATCAACAGAATAAAATTTACCTATACCCAAATAAAATTTTATTACCATACTTTTTGTACATTGATAACATAGAAGTAAATAACCCTTTAGGATCCCATGCTTCAAAACATTCTGTTTGAAATATTTACTATTCATTTCCGTGCTCTCCTCTTGACGAAACTAATTTAGGTAGCATGTTTCTAGCGGCAGTTATTAGAGCTGAAGATTTAAAAAAACACGGAAGCAGTTTATGCCTAAATACATTAATTGACCAAATATTGGTGCTCGAAACTGATGGAATACATTTAAGTACTGACAGTTACAACTATCATATGTATTAGACTGGGTTGGTCCCATACCAAAAAAAAGTTGCTAATCCGCCCCTAAATTTAAAGCTTATGTTGAGAGGGTTTCGGACATTTTTTTTTATATTTTTTTTTATCCTTCGAAATACAGCCGAAAAGGTTTTTTCGGTGTAACTTGGTTATTTGACGTCCGATTTTTAAAATTGATATGTCATTACTTTAGTCTTGAGAAACTTCATATTTCCGTTTAATGTCCTTCTAAGCTATGAAGTCGTTTTCATATGATTAGGTCAGCTAACAAAGTTGTACCTCCCACCTCAAACCTGTTGTTTCATATTTATAATAATAACACTATGCGACAAAATCACCTTTTTTCTGGGTATTAGACAAAACCCAGTTTTTTGTAGAAATTGAGGCTTAAGTAAACAAAGTACTATCCCCTTTTTTCGAGCTTAGCCTCCAAAAAATAGATATCGGCTTACGAAATTCGAAGTTCGAAATTCTACATTTCGAATTTTTTTTTTTTTTTATTAACGCGTTCAGCAAATTGAAAAAATAAAAATGTCGTCGTGGTCCGCTCTTTTTCCTTATTTGAAGGGCTGAATTCTTTTTTTTGAGAAATTTGGTATAACAGCTGTTATACGAGGTGAAAAGTCAGAAGTCAGAGTCTGACTGTAGTCAGAAGTCAGAGTCTGAAAAGAAAGGTTTAAAATGTATTCTCGAGCTATTACTTCAAGAAAAAATATATGCTTATCCATATGTAAAAAGTATCAACTTCATTTGGCAAATTTTTTAGTAAATGAAAAGCAAACTTTTAAAAAATTTAGGGTGAACGGCGACGAGGTCAAAGACGCCGATTTTAAAGAAATAATTTGCCAAAAGATGAATCAACCGGACTCTAAATTTCAGTTGTATAACAGCATTTTATGTAAAAAGGCCATATATAACAAAAATGACTTCACAGGAGTTATTACATCAGATTACCATAATCATATTCTTGTTATTCTACATATTGTGATTTTAAACGAGAACCCATTACTTTTTTGTCAAAAAGTGGGAATAGTTTTATAAGTCGTTTGAAATTTGTCCGCAATCTTTTACTTACTTTTTTTTAGTCAGATTTGAAGAAGTTGTTGGGCCTGCAATATCATTGATAAAAACCGCAAGAAGGCTTTATATGGGGCGATTGAAGGAATACTTTTTTGCATACAAAGACATGGCCAATTAAATCTCACAACATTTTTTTAAACTAATTTACCAATCAACATTTGCCATCATTTCGATCACTCATCTTCTACAAAAATATATAGACGTAATTTTGTAAACATGACGGAGAATTGCATATTTCTGGACGGGGACTCCGAATTAGGAAATGTTGCACACTATATAGTCGCATCTCCAGTTAAGCATACACCGGAAGACGAAGAGCTATTTTCTTTATTGCCAAGTTGGAGTTTAGAGCATATGTATCTAAAGTTTTCAGGTAATTGTTTCGCTTCTAGTTATATAAGGATTTTATAATAAATTAATGCAGATTGTGGCTTTAGAGGAAAAAATTACTGTTGCTGTTTTGAAAATTTTAAAACCTAAGCATATATAAGATTTAACAAAAACTGGAAAACAGGAGAACGAGCGTTATTTAAGCATCATTTCGAAGAGTGGAGAAAAGCCACAAGCCCCCAATTCGAAATCGTCACTTCCGTTAATCAAGCTTCTAACACTTGTACTAAATATATTTTCAATACGAAATGTACGTAATTACATATAAACATTATCGTTTGTAAAATGAGTTATATATTAACTATTTCAAAAATTACATACAAATATTGATCTTTGTTAATGAAGTTATATTTTTATTGCATTACAACTTTCATGAATTTTAGTCAAATTCCATATATTTATTTAATTCAAATAATGTTTAAATACATTATTTGAACGTATTCATTAAAGGTAAAAGTAGTTACATAAATTTAAAGAATGGATTCTTTTAATCTATGAATATTTTCTTAAATTTGAGGAATGTTTCTTAGATCATAAAAATAACATCATACAATTTAGGAACGAATTCATGCATTCTAAGAACGAGTTCTTATATTGTATGAATATTTTATTAAAATTTAAGGAATGTTTCCTAAATCATAAGAATAACATCATACAATTTAGGAACGAATTCATGCATTCTAAGAATGAGTTCTTATATTGTACGAATATTTTCTTAAAATTTAAAATTTATTTTCTTAAAATTTAGGGAAGAATTACATAATTTTTATGAAATGCAATTTCTTGGATAATAAGAACTTTTTCTTGTAATTTAAGAAATATTCTTAAAAATAAATTTCATGGATATCTTAATGTATTTATATTCTTAAATTCTATGAATACGGGTTTTGGAGAGCTTTTCAATGAACATTTCTTAAAATATACGCACTTTTTCTTAGTATACATGCACTTTTTTGATTCAGTGTAGAATAAAGGACAAAAAAGAAAAACGAAGGAAGGAAAAATGGGAAAAAGATTGGGAAAGAGATAAAGTTTGACGAAGATCGTGATAGCGGGAGCGGGGGAGTGGGAAGGAGGTAGAGAGGGAGAAGCCGGGAGACAGAAAGAGAGAGATATGTAGGGAGAAAAAAAGAAAGAGAGGAGCTAATAAATGGAAGCGGAAAGGGAGAGGGGAAGAAAGAAGGAGGGGGGGGGGGGGGTAAGAGATTAAAACTTCTTCAGAGTCATGCAGCCGGGTCTGCTTTTTCTTATAGTCGGAGCTGCTCAACCCGTAAAGAATATGCACAGATACAAATTCACACTTTGAATATAAAAAAAAAATGTTCATAGCTTCCCACATGCCCTCACATATAAATTCGATTCATTTCAAAGTGCCTGAATTTCATATGAAAGTGCAAACAAAAAGCACTTCCATATGAAGCCAAGGTACTTCGTTATGATATTCAAATCTACGCTACCAAATTGACAGCAAAAATGTTTCTTTTTAAACGGTTTTATTCTGCTTGACTTGACAGGCCGGCCGTTGTGAACGAATTTTGTAATTCAAATTTAAGTAACTTCCCGACAAGCTTGAAACTTGGAATATAGTTCAGAACCCGAAGCTGAAACTTGGAATATAGTTCAGAACCCGATGGCAATGCAATAATAAGATAAAAATCACTACATATTACATACATGAGTAGAAAGCGACATATGAAAAATCGCCGCCAGGTGGCGCAATGATCAAGATATTAAAAAAAATCGTATCTGCGGTCCGAGTTGGCTCATATTTGGGACACATATTACATACAGAAATAGAAATCGCTTTATGAAAAAAAAATCCCGCTAGGTGCGGCAAGCATCAAGATATGAAAAACATTCGTATCGGTAGTCCGATTTGGCTCATATTTGGATCAAATATTACATAGAGTACGGTAGAAGTGACATCAAAATACTTTGGAGTTCGAGGAGGGACAAGCATACGTGGCGCCCTGTTGAGTAAAGCCTTTAGAAGGATTATGTATTGAGGACTTAGGTTGTCACAAATTATCACGAAAGAGTCCTTGTAATAATGAGTCACTAAATGAACTAAAAATGAGAAATAATAGGCAATTCAATAAAGCCTAAAAACTTGAAAAAAATTTAAAGTTAAACGGTTTTATTGAAAACAATACTTACATTAAGTAATAATAATACTAAAAGCTAGAAAATAAGTAGGTAGGTCCTAGTACTAGTCATCACACTCCTCATTAACCTAGGGCGTTGACAGACAAATAAATAAAAGCATTGGGCGAGTGAAATTTCTAAAAATGTGACGCGTAGCATAACCTGATTAAGGTTCAGTTGGTCTTACTTAAAAAAAAACAACACAAAAAAAAAAAAAAAAGAAATGTAAGGCCCGATAACCTCCGAAGAGATCTAAGGCCGAGCTTCTCTTCCAATTTGCGTCGTGTTCCTCTTGATTTTCCCTAAAAATTGGCCGGACGGGACCTACATCGTTTATGCCGACTCCGAACGGTATCTGCAAGGCAGATGAGTTTTCACTGAGAGCTTTTTATGGCGACCCCGCTTAGAGAAATTTTTTTCTAATTGAAAAACCTTATTTCTAAAATTTTGATGTTGCTTTGCCAGGGGTGCGAACCCAGGGCATACGGTGTGGCAGGCGGAGCACGCTACCATCACACCACGGTGGCCGCCAACTATTGACTATCAATAGACATTTGACGCGTCCAACGCTTTTATTTAATTGTATGATCAACGTCCTAGATTGATGAGGAGTGTAATGACTAGTACTAGGACCTACCTAATTATTTTCTAGCTTTTAGTATTATTATTACTTAAAGTAAGTATTGTTTTTTTTTTAAATTATTTTATTTAAATTTATATTTAATTTTATAATTTTTTTTTTATTTTATTGCATGGTATACTTATTAAGTTCTTTTTATATAATTTTTTCCATATTTTTATTGAACATTAGTAATGATCGAAAAAAGGAACTACTCCATCGAACATACATATTTTATTCTTATTTTTTACGAAAAACTCAGTTTAAAATTTTTTTTATTAGCTGAAGAGGAAGTTGACTTTTTTACTATTCCAAAGGTATTTATGGGATGAAAGTATCGGAAATATGATACACTTGAGAAATTTTAATCCAAATATGTAGGTAAGTATTTTCTGAATATTTTCATACTTGCGCCATTGGGCGAAATTTTTTGTATTTCGTTCCACGATGTCAACTGGTCATTATGCTCGAAATTCGAAGTTTCTAGCCTACCGGAAGGTAGATTATATATTAACTGCGAAATTGCGGAAATTACTTACACAGGTTAATACTAGACTGGGTCAGAAAAAAGTTACAAAACTTCGCCTGTTAATTTTAGGCTTTTTCAAGAGGGTTTCCAAAAACGTTTTATTTTTTTATTTTTTTGGCCCTTACAGATACATCCGAAATTTGTTTTTACTGTAACTTTTTCAGCGACAACAGATTTTATCCATAATTTTGGCCTCGAAAAGCTCTATAATTTCTTCAAATGTCCTTTTGAGGTCTGAAGTTTTTTTCTTTATATTTCGACAGCTAGACCAATTCTAGTCTTTTTAAGTACGTTTCACCATTATATAAAAAATTGCCCACAGCTCTAAGTGCACAATAAATTGAAATATCTACTTACATACATATTACACTGAAAGAAATGTTGCTAGTAAATTCAACAAATCGGTTCTGTTGTTCCTGACTTAACGGAGATTCGGTGAAATTGATCGAATTACGGTTAATTCGACCGAGTTCTTTGTCAAACGAACAAATTAGTTTAGTCATTTCAACAGAAGAGAAATTGTCGCTCTTAAGTTAACAAAATTCTGTAAAATTGACAGATTCCTGGTCAATCTAACTGATTTTTCTGTTAACACAATTGATCTCACTGGTTATTTCAAAAGCGATCAACAGTCAGTACATGAGCAGATTTCAAAGAGAATTTTACGTTCACTGCGCTCTCTAATTTGCACTTATGAAGATGGTGCCACTTGTTTAAAAAAAATTACCACTATAAGACAACCACCAAATCGAAAAAACACACAAAATGGGAAAACAACAAAAAACTAGTTTTTCAGTTATCAAAACACAACGAAAAACCCTTTTTTGAATGTACTGTGCAAAAAAATGAGATACCGGGACACCTATTTATCGGGTACAATTTTGCAACTTCTCCTCCAAGCGAAATGCAAAATTGCGCCCTCTTGTTGCAAAAGTTTTGTTTGAACGAACAGGATTTTTCCAAAGTAACATTTTGTTCAAGTTTTTACGAATTTTTGGGTTTTGTTAATAGCCTTATAAGTTTATCTTAACTTTCTGGTTAATTATTGAGCTCAAGGCCACAAGGATAAATAAAACACCATGTATTTTGTATAAATTATAATACCACAAAATACATGGTGTTTTATTTATCCTTGCGGCATTGAGCTCAATAATTAACCAGAAAGTTTTTACGAATTTTCACTCACGCGAACGAATTTAATAAGATAATAAAAAACATCCTTTTTTATGTTGATGTTTCCGACAACATAAAAGTTTGAGTTGTTCTGGAATCGTTTCAACTTAAAGTGTTACGAAAATTAAACTTTCCGAATTACGTTTAAAATTACTCCAGTGGTGAATTACCTTCTAGCGATTTGATTCTTTACTTTTCTATAACTTACAAGTTCTCTATTTAAAATGTTATGTCAAACATTAATACAAGTTTTGTTCGAAACAATCAAGTGGGGCAACTACATGCGAGAGAAGAAATTGAGAATGAGCTGAGCTGCAACCGAAAGAATTGAGAATCAGTTTTGTGACCACTATTTTCATTTCTATTTGCAAAGCGAAGTTCACAACTATAAATTAATAATTAAACAAAATAATAAAGTGTATAATGTTTAATGTGTGCCAGCATATTTGATGTAAGCCCAATTGACGTTCGGTTAGTAAGTGTCACCGTGGTGTGATGGTAGCGTGCTCCGCCTGCCACACCATATGCCCTGGGTTCGCACCCCCGGCAAAGCAACAACAAAATTTTAGAAATAAGATTTTTCAATTAGAAGAAAATTTTTCTAAGCGGGGTCGCCCCTCGGCAGTGTTTGGCAAGCGCTCCCGAGTGTATTTCTGCCATGAAAATCTCTCAGTGAAAACTCATCTGCCTCGCAGATGTAGGTCCCGTCCGGCCAATTTGTAGGGAAAATCAAGAGGAGCACGACGCAAATTGGAAGAGAAGCTGTCGTACAAAGCTGTCGCAACAACTTTTTTTTTTTGTTCATTTGACTACTAAAACGGTCAATTACGAATCAACGATCTGTGCGCAGTTGGTTCAACATCCTGTTGCGATGAATAAAAATTAACAGAATATCGGTTGAATTGACCCGCATATTTCGGTTGATTTTACCAGTCTTTTTCTTTCAGTGTACGTATTTAAGCTGTGCTCAAAATCGACAAAACCTCATATAAATAACTCACCGCTGGAAATCGTTCATTTGAAATTAATACGACATTACAACTTCGCACTTTACTAAATGCAACAACTGCAAGTGATGAAAGCATAATTCAATTTGAGCTCCAACGCATACAAATGCACATATGTATATATGTAAGCAAGATTCAGGCAATGAAAAATATATGTGGCAAGATGAAGTACTAGTTTTTAACTAGAAAATTGGACTAAAATTGAACTACTAATCCGAAGAGACCAGACTTAGTTGAACTAAAATTTAGCCTAAGTTCGTCATAATGTGGGCTATTTCTGCTCTCTATCTCTACATCCCTTAAAGTTTTAACTTTTTTTATTGAATTCGACTATACAAGGACTCCATAAACGGGAATGTACCTTAAATTTTCTAAAATAAGTTTAATCTAAGTAGGGTAACTCAAATTATTCAAATAACATGCACATTATGTAGAGGTTTACCTTCTTAACTGAGTAAGATATCTTTACAATTCCTCAGATAAGATATCTTTACATTCCTAGGGTAGCATTCGTTTAGGTATATTATTGACTTAAATTAAGAAGCTTTTAATAATTCTCTATAGTTTTCAAGTTATATTGCAAACCTAAATCAATAGGGAGCTCACTCAAAAATCTGAAAATTCGAAGTTATTAGTCATTTTCGGTTTCTCTGTTTAATACATACCGAGCTGTATACTCGATTACTAATACCTTCACTACTCAGTGAGAATCACCAACTGGCGCCAATTGGAAGCACCAATGGAGGTCAAGTTCTTCTCCATCTGGCTCACCCAACTCAGCGGAGGTCTACACCTTTCTCTGCTTCCAAACTGCGGTGTCGACTGAAATACTTTCTTGGCCGGATCTTCTGCGTGCATTCGCATAACATGACCTAGCCAGCGAAGCCTTATAGTTTTTATTCGCTGCAATATTGTTATATCTGCGTAAAGCTAATATAGCTCACCATTATTCCTTCGATATCTGCCTTTTTTTTCAACATTCCTAAAGCCATCTCATCTTCTCTTCACACCGTCCATGATTCCGAGGCCATACAGCAGAACAGATATGATGAGCGTATTGTTGAGATTAATTTTTGTTCATCGAGAGACGACTTTTCTATTCAATTGCCTAATCATCCAAAATAGCATTTGTTAGCAACATTGATTCTTCGCTGGAAGAGACAGTTTCTGAATATTGCGATTTTTTTAGTTGATCGTTGGATTGACCTAATTGTGCGATATAAATACTAGGTGGGTGCCATGAGGGGACACTTGGTAGCCTAAAAAATATTGGATGACTTTTGATCTTATACAAAAATCTCTTCGTAAATGATAAGGTCGGTTCATGCTGTAGTGGATTACGACTGTCGACGCTATGATTCGAAACCTGAGCCTTTGATGTGTCACCATTTATCTTCTATAATACGATGTCCTTCAAAGCATCTGCCAGCGAGGTTTCGATCTCTCCATAAGAAACCAAATGAAGTGATTTTTTTCGTCCCTTGTAAAATTTTGTTTGGCTATGCCATCTTCAGTGCAATTTTTTTTATGGGCTCACGCATGTGTGCTTTACGAATTTATATTATTTCAGTTACCTGGATCATTATTGTTGAAGTTGAAGCAGGTGGGCATCAGTAATTTCTGTTTTATGATGTACATATTTGGTGTGTTTATTGCTTAATTAACCTTATTCTGGATTTCTGGAAACAGCGGTATAGAAGGGAAAGTTAATAGGAATGAACTTGCTGTGAACCAATGGGGTTTATTGCGCAGTCTTAAAGTCCTTATGGCCATGTTTGGATAGGAAAGGAACTATCTTCCTTCTTAAGCAGTAAGAGTACTAACAGAAGTCATCACATGTCATGGCGTTATTGCAGCCATAGTCCGTCGGTGGCGCATACCAACAAGCTCACTTTGCAGAAGCTGCCTTGCGATGGTCAGGACTGCGGACGAATATGCCCGGCACTCACGGAGTTCACTCATAATGGACAGATATGTAACCAAGTGGAAGTGTGGAAAACTTCTACTCACGCACTTCTAACCTTACTCAATCTTAGACATTCCTTAGTCAAATTCTAAAATGGACAACTTCCTAAAAAAATTCTGAGGTTTGTTCAAGCAAACAAAAGCTTTCTGAGGTACCTATACTATTCGCCATCTCGTAAAAACATTAGCTGTTTATATAAAAATAATGAATTGGTCCTCTAGTTGGATATGGGATGCATATTAGTTCCTCGACAGTTTACTACTAATTGATTTGCTGTAGGGTAAGTGCATACATTTATACTCGTATGAATTAATACTAGTGACAGAGACTTGAAAAACACGTGTGAACCACAGTCGGAAACATGTTGCTCTACTTTGACTTTAGACCTGTGTTGCGTTTAGAAAAACTTTTACGATTCAAGCCAAAGTTGTCCGATTGGGATTTGGCTGCACAGCAGCATGGACATCATATTTTGATTTATGCATTCGTGTGGGAAGATACTGATTTTTTCGCGCTTTGTTAAGCTACACTAATTTCATGTGAATTTGCAATGCGAATGTATAATCACAAATGATTTGTTTGTTGGTTTGGCAAATTTGCCAGATCAGCACGCAAAATGCGTATTTAGGTACAAAAAGAGGTTAGAAAAAAACACATATTTGCATTTTTGTTGTAGTGCATTTGGGCAACCACATTGCGTTCGTTAAGAATGGCGGGCAGGTGGCGTCATGTTTATGATGAAGTGTATGCATTAAGTTTAAAGAGAGAAGCAGAAGGCGGGGGGAGTTAATCTATGCCATACTAAACATTAACCGCCCGCAAACGCATTTCTGAAACGCCCACCAACTATAAACGTTGCCTTGAGGTTGTGCGTTTCGCCGTTGGCCTCTGCATATTCACTACATTAGCCAAATTGCACGCATTTTGCATGTCACAACGACGTTCATTGCACATGCAACATGCGCCTCATATGCGTGGTTGCGTTGCACTAAGCGTTACGGCTGCAGCAACAGCGCAATGATTTTATTTCACTTCACTACACTTCATTTCATTTGGCATTTCGGCTTTTGCATTTTTGTGTTATTGTGTAGTGCTTTAGTTGGCGTTTATGTGTTTGCTCGTGCATTTTTCGCCACATTTTCGTTTCGTACGCAAAAGGAAAATTTAATTTATTGATACTTTGTAATAAATTAAATCATTGCCTCGTTAGGTGTGCAGATTTATGGAGGGGGAGAAATAATTCACGAAATACGTTCTGAAGCACCGCACAGACTAACAGAACACACACGCACAATCTTATCCAAACATGAATACATTCCTACCTATACGGAAACACACGCTTAGCCAACAAAGAGCTCTTGATAAGGTCGTAGGTAATAAATAAAAAATAAAAAAAGTTACTAAAATGCTTTTCATTCGCATAACATGACCTAGCCAGCGAGTCCTATGGGCCTTAATTCGATACGTAAAGCTCATATAGCTCGCCATTAAAACCTCACTCGGTACTCGCAGTCGGTATCACGGACACTAAGGTGATCGCATTTTTTTCTCGAAACCGTCCATGATTCCATGATTCCGAGCCAGACATCAGGACAGGTACAATAAGCGACTCCTATAGCGTGATTTTTTGTTTCATCGAGTTGGGACTTTGCTTCTCAATTGCCTACGCAGTCCAAAGAAGTACTTGTTGGCAAGAGTAATTTTTTGTTTGATTTCTAAACTGATATTGTTTGCGCTGTTGACAAAATCCTTTACAGTCTCGAACTTATGTATATCCGTCAACAGTGACGTGGCTGTTAAGGCGCGAACTCGCCGATACTTTCTTAGATGACAGCAAGTACTTCGTCTTATCCTGATTTACGTCAAGACACACTTTTCCCCTTTTAACCAATATAGAGAAGGCAGAACTCACTATGCGTTTGTTATGGCCAATAATATCAATACCATCGGTATTTGCCGCTAATTGTATGCACATATTGTAACATCACGGCTTAGTTCTGCTGCCAGAATAATCTGTTCCAACATTATGTTAAAGAAATCGCACCAAAGGGAGTCGCTTTGTCTATAGCCTCGTTTTATTTCGACTGGCACGAAGAGGTCCTTCTCAATCCTTACAGAGCTGCTGGAGTCGTTCAATGTCATTTGACAGAGCTAAGGCTCTAAGTTAACTTTGCAGTCTACAAAAAGATGGTAAGTGCCGATTCTCTTATCTTAGTCTTCTCCAGGACCTGGCGCATCGTGAAGTTCTGGTAGAAAGTAGACTTACCGGGTATGAAGCCGCACTGATAAGATCGAATCAGTTCTTTGGCTTTGGGCTTCAGTCATTTGCACAGTGCGCTCGATATAACCTTACAGGTTGTACTAAGCAGGCTGATTCCGCGATAACTGGCGCGATTTGCGGGTTTGGATTGAGGAGACCACACTAAACTTTCAATCTAGAGGGATGCGCTCATCCGATCTTATTTTGCATAGGACATGATGCATGCTCTTTAACAACTCTTCGCACCCGTGCTCGGCAGATAGCTCGCCATTACCTGGCGCCTTGTGATTTATAATGATATATGCAAGATAACTTTTCGGGTTGCCAAGTGAATTCACCTATGAAAATACTAAAATACTTTATGCTGCACTCTTATCAAACGCGCCTCGTCCATGTCGGACCGCAACCAAGCAGTGAAGGACAGTTGTCAGCATTACCGCATTGGGGCAGTTAATAAATTCAATAGTCAAGAAACAAATATGTATGTATGTGTGTATATACACTTTAACGTGTGAGCATGTTTTTGTTAAATGGCTAATTTTTTATACTCAGCGTGCTTTGCACACAGAGTATATTAACTGTGATTAACGTTTGGTTGTACAGGTATAATGGAATCGAGATAGATATAGACTTCCATATATCAAAATCATCAGTATCGAAAAAAAATTTGATTGAGCCATGTCCATTCGTCCGTCCGTCCGTCCGCCCGTTAACACGATAACTTGAGTAAATATTGAGATATCTTCACCAAATTTGGTACACGAGCTTATCTGGACCGAGAAAATATTGGTATTGAAAACGAGCGAATTCGAATGATAACCACGCCTACCTTTTATATATATAACATTTTGGAAAACAAAAAAAAAAAACCTAATTATTTAGTAAATAATACACCCAGAATATTGACGTGTGGTCTGACATTGAGACTCTTGATAAAAATTAAAAAAATTGTTTAAAATGGGCGTGGCACCGCCCACTTGTGATATAGCAAATTTTACAAATATTATAAATCATAAATCCAAAATCGTTAAGCCTATCGTAACAGAATTCGGTAGAGAGGCTGCCTTTACCATAAGGAATAATTTGAAGAAAAATTTACGAAATCGGTTAAGGACCACGCCCACTTTTATATAAAAGATTTTTAAAGGGGTCGTGGACGAATAAAATAACATATATTTTTGCAAAAAAGACCTTTATATCAATGGTATTTCATTTCAATAAATAGGAAAAACCTCAAATTTTAAAAAATGGGGGTGGTACCGCCCCTTTTATGACTAAACTATTTTCTATGTTCCGTGAGCCATAACTCGAAGAAAAATTTACATATCATGACAAAATTGGGTACACATATTTTCCTTATAGCAGGAAATATTTCTAAAAAGAATGAACGATATCGCTTAAAAACCACGCCCAATTTTATATAGAAGATTTTTAAAAGGGTCGTAGACGAAAATAATAAGCTATGACTTAGCAAAAAATAGTTTTGAATCAATGATATTTCAGTTATCAAGTTTTTCTGTAAGAGTAAATGGGGAAACATTTTTCTTAAATGGGCGGTGCCATGTGTTATGTAGAAAAGTAATTTATCTGAAATGAAATGTACAATTGAAGCTCACGCTGAGTATATAATGTTCGGTTACACCCGAACTTAGACACCTTTACTCGTTTTTATAGACTTCTATATATCAAAATGATCTGGGTGAAAAAAGAAATTCATTTAGCCATGTCCGTCCGTCTGTAAAGACGAAAACTTGAGTAAATTTTGAGGTATCTTGATGATATTTGGTATGTAGGTTCCTGGGTGCTCATCTCAGATCTCTATTTAAAATGAACGAAATCGGACTACAACCACGCCCACTTTTTCGATATCGAAAATTTCGAAAAACCGAAAAAGTGCTATAATTCATTACTAAAGACGGATAAAGCGATGAAACTTGGTAAGCGCATTGACCTTATGACGCAAAATAGAAAATTAGTAAACCTTTGGACAATGGGCGTGGCACCGCCCACTTTTAAATGAAGGTAATTTAAAAGTTTTGCAAGCAGTAATTTGGCAGTCGTTGAAGATATCATGATGAAGTTTGGCAGGCACGTTACTCCTATTACTATATGTATGCTAAATAAAAATTAGCAAAATCGGATGACGAACACGCCCACTTTAAAAAAAAAATTTTTTTTAAAGCCAAATTTTAACAAAAAATTTAAAATCTTTACAGTATATAAGTAAATTATGTCAACATTCAACTCCAGTAATGATATGGTGCAACAAAATACAAAAATAAAACAAAATTTCAAAATGGACGTGGCTCCGCCCTATTTCATTTAACTCGTCTAGAATAATTTTAAGGCCATAAGTCGAACAAAAATTTACCAATCCTTGTGAAATTTTGTAGGTGCATAGTTTCTATGACGGTTACTGTTCTCTGTGAAAATGGGCGAAATATGTTGCAGCCACGCCCAGTTTTTATACACAGTCGACCGTCTGTCCTTCCGCTCGGCCGTTAACACGATAACTTGAGCAAAAATCGATATATCTTAACTAAACTTAGTTCACGTACTTATCTGAAGTCACTTTATCTTGGTATGAAATAGGGCCGAAATCCGACTATGACCACGACCACTTTTCCGATATCGAAGGTTACGATAAATGAAAAAATGCCATAATTCTGTACCAAATATGAAAAAAGAGAGGAAACATGGTAATTGGATTGGTTTATTGACGCAAAATATAACTTTAGAAAAAACTTTGTAAAATGGGTGTGACACCTGCCATATTACGTAGAAGAAAATGAAAAAGTTCTGCAGGGCGCAATCAAAAGCCTTTGGAATCTGGGCAGGAATACTGTTCGTGGTATGACATATAAATAAATTAGCGGTACCCAACAGAAGATGTTCTGGGTCACCCGGCCCACATTTTGGTCGGTATCTCGAAAACGCCTTCACATATACAAGTAGGGGTTACTCCCTTTTAAAACCCTCATTAATACTTTTAATTTGATACCCATATCGTACAAACACATTCTAGAGTCACCCCTGGTCCAACCTTATTGCGATATCTCGAAAAGGCGTCCACCTATAGAACAAAGGCCTACTTTCATTTGATACACATGTCATACAAACACATTCCAGGGTTACCCTAGGTTCATTTTGCTAAATGGTGATTTTCCCTTATTTTGTCTCCAAAGCTCTCAGGTGAGTATGTAATGTTCGGTTACACCCGAACTTAGGCTTCCTTACTTTTTTGTATTGTATTTGTGCAGCGAAAATTGCGCCAGCGTTTCAATTTATTTGCGATTATTTTCGCAGCATGCTCCAGCACGCAATCCTTGTTGCATCGTCACCGCCAACGTCGCACAGTGGGATATCTGTTCCAAGAGAAAATTAATTATCTAAGATTGCATTATGGCTAAGCATATACAAATTAGTTTTGATTCGCATATAAAATTAATGTTTTTTGTTTTTAATAGAAAAAATGCGTTTAAAAATAAATAAAATAAAATTGCAATCATAATAAGTGTAATAACAAAAAAAAAAAAAAAATGATAAAGGAAAATATTGTTGTGACTGTGTGACTAAATACTACTTACAGTCTTGATAAGCGTTTTGCAGACTTCCAAGGTTTAAAAATTAGGGCAACACAGTAAGCTTGAATTTCTTCGCTTGTACAATTAATATATTTACACCGAATTCATCTTCAACAAGTAAGAAAGTCTAAGTTTGGGTTAAACCGAACATTACATACCCAGCTGTGCACTTTAAACGCTATTATTATTGCTTGCTTTGTGTGGTTCATAGACGATTTCGCTGTAGCTATGAAACACAGTTTTTTCGACTTATGACATTAAACGTATTTTGAAAAGGGTAACAAAAAAGGCCGGCCCATGTCCATTTTCAAAATTTGTTTAAGTTTTACTCTTAGCTAAACCATACTACTACTGAGGTAGAATATAAGTTGAATGTAGTTAAATACCATAGATTTATTGCAAACATTGTTAAGGTTACAACTTTAGAAAAAGTGGGCATGGTCTTTTAGCGATTTTGAATATCTTCACTCAGTCTATATAATTTGGCTTGGATATTCTCTCTGCCAAATTTTAATGTAATATCTTTAACGGATTTTGGTTTTCGGCTTGTTAATCTTCCGAATTTTTTTTAGAATTTATATTTTGTGTCATAAAACCAATTCACCTACCAAATTTTAATAGTTTATTGGTATTCGTTTTTGAATTATCTCATATTTTCCATTTTTCTAAATTTTCGATATCGAAAAAGTGGGCGTGGTTATCGTCCGATTTCGCTCATTTTCAATACCAATCTATTCTGGGTCCAGATTTGGTGAGGATATATCAATATTTGCTCAAGTTATCGTACAGACAGGAGTAGGGAGGGACATGCCTTAATAATTTTTTTTTTTTTATTCTTATGATTTTCGTATATGGAAGTCCATATATATTTCGATTCCTTTATACCTGTACAACCAACCGTTATCCAATGAAAGTTGTAATTCCCTGTGTGCAAGTACGGCTGGGTATAAAAACCAAAGGCATTTAAATTTTTTTGAAAGAATTTTTTGTTGAACAAATATATACTTAGATTAACATCGGGTTTAACTCCTACACTCCCGACTGGTTAAAAGTGAAGGGGGATAAAAGGGTGAGGCCTATCATGTCAGGTGGAGTACTTCCACCCTCTTCAACTCTACTTCCGCGCAGCCTTGGTGGTGGCACTGTAAGATAATAGGAGCCATCACAGTGCCGATGGCTTCGTGCAAGTTGCGCTGAAGAGGATGGGGGGACTCTCCTTGACGGGTCACGACTCATCTTTTTCCCCTTCAACTTTTAAACAGTATCTTTCCCCTCACATCTATTTCTCTTAATTTCCAATCACATGCCGGTGTGAACCCTATTTTGTGGATGAGGACAGTGGTGAAATGCACCACCTAAGACGACAAGCTAGCATACCTGTTTTCTTGCGCTCCTCGGCGTCCAAACAGCCTGTCACAACCAATGAAGGAACATTTTGAAAACTTTCTATGTGATATATACAAATATTTGGCACACTGTGCATCTGCTGGCATGAGGTCATACGCACCAAATACGAATCGCATTGGTGTTGACAATAAATTCTAAGATACATTTAGCACCTTCATTCAATTTCAATTTCGTTTTGTCAGTGATTTTCCATGGTTTTTATGGGCCACGATGTGGCGTTCGGTATGAGTCATGGGCTGATTGAAAAGCTTAACCGCCAAGAAGCGCTGATTTCGCATGTAAGTATGCGAATACGTTGTAATCGTAATTTGACGATGCATTCCAATGCATTTAATACATTTGATAATATATATATGAAATGCAGAACAGTTAGGAACTATTTTTGTAAGGAAGAGCGGACAAAGGCACTACATGCCATTAAACGTGGTTTTGTCGGCAAACCTAGATTAGCACCAAAAACTGACAAAAGTTGAATAGGACCACTAAAAGGTAATGTTGATAATTAACAATTTTGTTCCTTTAATATATCAATATTTTTTATTTAATATTCAATTTGTGCTGATATGGGATATATTTAGTAATAGTTGTTCGTCGGGGCGTATGAGCAATATAAGACGTACACACAAAGAAATATTTATTGTAAAGGTTTTAAAATCGATTTGCTATTGATTGATATGTTGTTAATTTTGTATACCTTCTTAGGCTATAACATTAGATCCGTATGCTATGTGAATTTTGACTAGTCCTAATATATAATTGTATCTGAATATGAGGTCCGTATTCCTATATTTATATGCTTCAGAATTCGCACAATTAAAAGGGCCAGCACTGGCAGATGACTTCAATGGTGAGGTGTCATAAGTTCACTGCCATAAGGCCCCTTTATCTAATATCACTTGAAGTGGCTTTATGACCACTTTAAATGACAATTTGAATTAGTCATAAGGTCAATTGGCAAACACACAACTATATTTCACAACTATTACTTAACTTTTATTGCTTTCGTTGCAGAACTTTAAATTTACTTTAAATTCGCTTTTCCAAGTTTACAAAGCAAGAGATCTCACAATTTTTTTTAAATATTTAATTATAGCAAAAGTCACACCGAGACATAGTACAGGTTTACAAGTATGATATGTATGAGAAGGAAACAATTCCTTTCTCTTTCTGACCTAAAAATGAACTTTCATGAATTTTGTTATTGAAACTATACCAACTATATCAACAACGGTTTCTACAAAACTCGAAAGTTCGAGAAAATTTTACGAAAATTGCAGTGTTCCAGTGACCTGAATGAAGTGGAAGGTTTCAAGTTCAAACCTCAGTCAGATATATTGAAAATAATCGGAAAATGATATTAAACTCGAATGAAAAATTTACAAGTTTGGTGAAGTTTTTTAAATATCGCGATCCCTGCGACACATAGCGAACGTTTTTTCCTTATATTGCATTGCCATTGGTTATAAAAAAAGTTCCAGATTTCATTCACTCCGAGAGAAATAACGGGGAATCTTTCACTTGAAAGCTCATAATTACACCTTGAAGGCCAACTTAAAAAAAAGTGAAAGTTTTTTTTTTTTTGCTTATCGCTCCCAGCCAGTTTGTATAAAGTTTCTCCTGTTTGCAGGTACAGTAAAATATGTAGTTATTTATTTTTTCGAGTTTTTTCAGTAGCAACGCCCCGGACTATCCGTAGTCTTATTTGAGCTACATACTAAAGTTATTGTTTATTTCAACTGTTTACCTTCTTTATAACTCGGGGACAACCACATATGCGGCTTTTAAAATTAATGTGAGAAAAGATCTTTAAAAATATCTTTCACGACGATAAGAGTCAATTTTAAAAAGTTGATTGACCCACTATTTTGCATAATCTTGCAAAATAAGCTCATTCAATAAGCAAACTGTTAACGGATGTTTCGCTCATATTTGATCTAATGCAACCACGCGTATATATGTTAGTTTCTACCGTTATATCAAGCGCATATAAAATCAAGATAAAAAGTTATCGGCATTTCGAATTAACATATGAAGAGTCTATTCATCTTATTCGTTTTTGTTATTTTAAAATCGAATAATAATTTGATGATGCTTTTAGTACAAACACATAAATCTATTTGTGCAATCAGACTGCCAGCAAATTGATTTATTTATTTATTTTATATAGGTTTTATTTCACGCATTATAAAATTCAAGCGGACAGTTGTTAAGTTTTCACACCATATTTTTCCATGTATTGGATACTCTGATAATATCTATTTAAATAGGCATAAACATTAAATTAAACAATGGTTAAATTTTATGTGATGTTAGCACTTCACTTTTGCGGAGACAATGACAATTTCATTAAAATCTAGCTACCGTATTGAAAAACGTTATGATTTTTTATGAATCTTAAATGTAAGCGTAAGGTGTAAATTGTAAGCGTTAGCTTAGTCTATGCAAGTAATATGTACGCTATGTGGTATACTGTAAGCAGTACTACAAGATGTGTAAACGTAGGTGTAGTGTGGTTTTGATATGGAGTAATGCAACTACGTGAGGGACCGCTTAAAATCCCACCGAAGTTTAAAGCATCCGTTGTGGACATAACTCTTTAGGAAATAGGAAATCCATATACTGACCCTGACCCAAATGTATGGTTCACGAATGGTTCAAAATTTGATGACGGAAAAACGGGAGCTTGTGCATATGAGTCGAACTTCATGAAATTGATATCAGTGTGATATTACCGTACTGAAATTTGTCTGTTTCGTTTGCTGCGAAACACCGCTTTAGTATGTTTTTTGCTATAGCTACACCCTTTTCCGCCAAGACATTGCTTTGCGGATATCTTGGGCTTGAGAATTTTAGTTGGATGTTGCATACATGCAAATTGTTCAACCTCCGCCGAATGAAAAGGACTTTTATCACATCTGATAACCGGACTAACTGGATATCCCAGTTTATCGAATATTTGAGATATAGATAGCACAATCTCTTTCGATGTTTTGTTTTTAAGTTTCAACGCTACCACGTAATTTGAATATGAATCTATCAGCGATATGTAATCATGACTTCCATATTCAAATAAATCCATGATATGGATATTTTCAGGCAGAAATCCAGGGAATAGAAGTTTGCGACAGATAATGTTTACGAAAAGGCTTATCTTCGAGGAATATCTTCATAACGTTAGACAAACTGGGAGCCTTACATGCCTTGTAGTCTTACATAACTAAAAAATAAACAAATAAATAAATGAAAGGCGCGATAACATACGAAGAGATTTAAGGCCGAACTTCTCTATCACTTTGCGTTGTGCTCCTTTTAATTTTTCCTACAAATTGGCGGGACGGGACCTACATCTTTTATCCCTACTCCGAACGGCATCTGCAAGGCAGATGAAATTTCACTGAGAGCTTTTCATGGCAGAAATACAATCGAAGTGCATGTCAAATACTGCCGAGAGGCGACACCGCTTAGAAAAATTTTATTCTAATTGAAAAACTTGTTTCCAAAAGTTTGATGTTGCTTTTTCCGGGGCGTGAACTCAGGATCTTCGGTGTGTTAGGCTGAGCACGCTACCATCACATCACGGCGACCGCATACTCAATTACTTCTAAGCTATGGACGGCCGACGTGGTGTTCTCTTCGTATCATACCGAAGATCCTGGGCTCAATTCCCGGGCGAAGCAACTTCAAAAGTTTAGAAAAAAGTTTTTTCAATCGGAAAAAATTGTTAGGGGCAGAATCGCCGATGGTCGTGATTTGGCTAATACTCCGAGTGTATTTCTGCCATAACAGCTTCTCAGTGAACATACATCTGCCATGCAGATGCCATTTGGAGTCGGGATGTATCATGTAGATTTCGTTCCGCAAATTTGTGGGAAAAATTAGCTCTACCAAAAATCTATTCAGAGGTTATTGCGTTTAACACTTTTTTTATTGGACGGATGCGTCAGTCCCAAATGGTCTGGGAGTCAAAAACAAAGTTTTGCAAGGATTGGTTCCATGACATCAAGGATATGTGGGTAATGAACAGGCAGACTACATGGGCAAGCAGGATGCTGTAGCATATCTGCGAATGCGTTGTTCTCATTGTACATACAGTAAATGGCTAAAAGGTCAAGTACAAAAGATCTACATAAATAAAGGTCGCAGTGCATCGAGGCCTAACAATAATAATAAGTGATATGCTATCGACGAGTTATAAACGAGTAATCGACTTGTTATCGAAGTGTTGTAGACTTGCTTTCGATTGCTAAGGTTATCAATGAGTTATAGATTTTCCATCGACAAGTTTTCGGTTTGTTATCGAAAAAATACCGATTTGTTATCAAAATGTTATCTATTATTTATCACAAAACTGTCGAAATGTTATCAAAGAGCTATCGATTTGTTATTGAAAATGTATTTACGTGTTATCGAAAATGTATCGATATCATGAATTCAACGAGAGTTATGGATAATTCACAAAAATTTTGGATATATTATTGAAAAATTATCGGTTTGAGTTTACCGGCGCGTTATCGATAAATTAACGACGACGCGTCTTCTTCTTTTGATACAAATATCAGTTAAGCTTCAATTAAAAATCGTTGGCGATAGCAAGCTGATACAGATACAGATAGGTCTGCGAAATATTTATGTTTACACAACGAAATTTACGATAATTTTTTTCTGATTTTGATGATTCTGCTATATTAACGGATATGATTCGATTATCTTGGTTTGTAAATACAAAATAATAGCCGAGAAAAAAGGACGGGAATCGGTATTTGCTTTTATGAAAGAAAATGGCTCAAGGCCTATAAGATAAGGGGAAAACAGCCTTCTCAAATGACCTATTTTGTTTTGTTTGTCTCGAAACCAAATTTGACAAGGGATGACGGAAAATCGTTTCAATATACATCATTTATCCACCCTGTCGGAAAATCAAAAAAAAAAAAAAAAAACACGTAAGGAAGGCTAAGTTCGGGTTTAACCGAACATTACATACTCAGCTGAGAGCTTTGGAGACAAAATAAGGGAAAATCCCCATTTAGCAAAATGAACATAGGGTAACCCTAGAATATGTTTGTATGACATGGGTTTCAAATGGAAGGTGCTAATGAGCTTTTTAAGAGGGAGCAGGCCATAGTTCTAGAGGTGGACGCCTTTCCGAGATATCGCCATAAAGGTGGACCAGTGTGACTCTAGAATGTGTTTGTACGATATGGGTATCAAATGAAATGTGTTAGTGAGTATTTTAAAAGGGAGTGGGCCATAGTTCTATAGGTGGACGCCTTTTCGAGATATCGCCATAACGGTGGATCAGGGGTGACTCTAGAATGTGTTTGTACGATATGGGTATCATATGAAAGGTGTTAAGGATTATTTAAAACGTACTGGGCCTTAGTTCTATAGGTGGACGCCTTTTTGAGATATCGTCATAAGAGTGGACCAAGGGTGACTCTGGAATGCGTTTGTACGATATGGGTATCATATTAAAGGTATTAATGAGAGTTGTAAAAGAGATATGTGAAGGCATTTTCGAAATATCGACCAAAATGTGGACCAAGGTGACCCAGAACATCATCTTTCGGGTACCGCTAATTTATTTATATATGTAATACCACGAACAGTATTCCTGCCAAGATTCCAAGGGCTTTTGATTTCGCCCTGCAGAACTTTTTATACTCAGTTGAGCAGAGCTCACAGAGTATATTAACTTTGATTGCATAACGGTTGGTTGTACAGGTATAAAGGAATCGAGATAGATATAGACTTCCATATATCAAAATCAGCAGTATCGAAAAAAAATTCGATTGAGCCATGTCCGTCCGTCCGTCCGTCCGTCTGTCCGTTAACACGATAACTTGAGTAAATTTTGAGGTATCTTGATGAAGTTTGGTATGTTCCTGGGCACACATCTCAGATCGCTATTTAAAATGAACGATATCGGACAATAACCACGCCCACTTTTTCGATATCGAAAATTTCGAAAAATCGAAAAAGTGCGATAATTCATTACCAAATACGCATTAAGCGATGAAACTTGGTAGGTGAGTTGAGCTTATGACGCAGAATAGAAAACTAGTAAAATTTTGGACAATGGGCGTGGCACCGCCCACTTTTACATGAAGTTATTTAGAAGTTTTGCAAGCTGTAATTTGGCAGTCGTTGAAGATATCATGATGGAATTTGGCCGGAAAGTTACTCTTATTACTTTATGTCTGATTAATAAAAATTAGCAAAATCGGAGAACAATGACACCCACTTTTTAAAATTTTTTTTTTTTAATTCAAATTTTAAAAGAAAAGTTAATATATTTACAGCATATAAGTAAATTATGCCAACATTCAACTCCAGTAAGGATATGGTGCAACAAAATACAAAAATAAAAGAAAATTTCAAAATGGGCGTGGATCCGCCCTTTTTCATTTAATTTGTCTAGGATGCTTTTAATGCCATAAGTAGAACAAAAATTAACCAATCCTTGTGAAATTTGGTAGAGGCTTAGCTCCTAGGACGATAACTGTTTTCTGTGAAAAAGAGCGAAATCGCTTGAAGCCACGCCCAGTTTTTATACACAGTCGACCGTCTGTCCTTCCGCTCGGCCGTTAACACGATAACTTGAGCAAAAATCGATATATCTTTACTAAACTCAGTTCACGCATTTATCTCAACTCACTTTGTATTGGTGTAAAAAATGGCCGAAATCCGACTATGACCACGCCCACTTTTTCGATATCGAAAATTACGAAAAATGAAAAAAATACCATAATTATATACCAAATACGGAAAAATGAATGAAACATGGTAATAGTATTGGTCTATTGACGCAAAATATAACTTTAGAAAAAAACTTGGTAAAATGGGTGTGACACCTACCATATTAAGTAGAAGAAAATGAAAAAGTTTTGCAAGGCGAAATCAAAAGCCGTTGGAATCTTGGAAGGAATACTGTACGTGGTATTACATATATAAATAAATTAGCGGTACCCGACAGATGATTTTCTGGATCACCCTGGTCCACATTTTGGTAGATATCTTGAAAACTCCTTCACATATACAAATAAGGGTCACTCCCTTTTAAAACCCTCATTAATACCTTTAATTTGATACCCATATCGTACAAACATATTCTAGAGTCACCCCTGGTCCACCTTAATGTCGATATCTCGAAAAGGCGTCCACCTATAGAACTAAGGCCCACGCCTTTTTAAAATACTCATTAACACCTTTCATTTGATACCCATATCGTACAAACAAATTCTAGAGTCACCCCTGGTCCACCTTCATGTCGATATCTCGAAAAGGCGTCCACCTATAGAACTAAGGCCCACGCCTTTTTAAAATACTCATTAACTCCTTTCATTTGATACCCATATCGTACAAACAAATTCTAGAGTCACCCCTGGTCCACCTTCATGTCGATATCTCGAAAAGGCGTCCACCTATAGAACTAAGGCCTACGCCTTTTTAAAATACTCATTAACACCTTTCATTTGATACCCGTATCGTACAAACAAATTCTAGAGTCACCCCTGGTCTACCTTTATGGAGATATCTCGAAAAGGCGTCCACCTATAGAACTAAGACCCACGGCCTTTTAAAATACTCATTAACACCTTTCATTTGATACTCATATCGTACAAACAAATTCTAGAGTCACCCCTGGTCCACGTTTATGGCGATATCTCGAAAAGGCGTCCACATATAGAACTAAGGCCCACGCCCTCTTAAAATACTCATTAACACCTTTCATTTGATACTCATATCGTACAAAATAAATTCTAGAGTCACCCCTGGTCCACCTTTATGGCGATATCTCGAAAAGACGTCCACATATAGAACTAAGGCCCACTCCTTTTTAAAATACTCATTAACACCTTTCATTTGATACCCATATCGTACAAACAAATTCTAGAGTCACCCCTGGTCCACCTTCATGTCGATATCTCGAAAAGGCGTCCACCTATAGAACTAAGTCCCACACCTTTTTAAAATACTCATTAACACCTTTCATTTGATACTCATATTGTACAAAATAAATTCTAGAGTCACCCCTGGTCCACGTTTATGGCGATATCTCGAAAAGGCGTCCACATATAGAACTAAGGCCCACGCCCTCTTAAAATACTCATTAACACCTTTCATTTGATACTCATATTGTACAAAATAAATTCTAGAGTCACCCCTGGTCCACGTTTATGGCGATATCTCGAAAAGGTGTCCACCTATAGAACTAAGGCCCACTCCTTTTTAAAATACTCATTAACACCTTTCATTTGATATCCATATCGTACAAACAAATTCTAGAGTCACCCCTGGTCCACCTTCATGTCGATATCTCGAAAAGGCGTCCACCTATAGAACTAAGTCCCACGGCCTTTTAAAATACTCATTAACACCTTTCATTTGATACCCATATCGTACAAACAAATTCTAGAGTCACCCCTGGTCCACGTTTATGGCGATATCTCGAAAAGGCGTCCACATATAGAACTAAGGCCCGCGCCCTCTTAAAATACTCATTAACACCTTTCATTTGATACTCATATCGTACAAAATAAATTCTAGAGTCACCCCTGGTCCACGTTTATGGAGATATCTCGAAAAGGCGTCCACATATAGAACTAAGGCCCACGGCCTCTTAAAATACTCATTAACACCTTTCATTTGATACTCATATCGTACACAAAAATTCTAGAGTCACCTCTGGCCCACCTTTATGGCGATATCTCGAAAGGGCATCCACCTATAGAACTAAGGCCCACTCCCTTTTAAAATACTCACTAACGCCTTTCATTTGATACCCGTATCGTACAAACAAATTCTAGAGTCACCCCTGGTCTACCTTTATGGAGATATCTCGAAAAGGCGTCCACCTATAGAACTAAGGCCCACTCTCTTTTAAAATACTCATTAACACCTTTCATTTGATACCCATATAGTACAAACAAATTCTAGAGTCACCCCTGGTCCACGTTTATGGCGATATCTCGAAAAGGCGTCCACATATAGAACTAAGGCCCACGCCCTCTTAAAATACTCATTAACACCTTTCATTTGATACTCATATCGTACAAAATAAATTCTCGAGTCAGACCTGGTCCACCTTTATGGCGATATCCCTAAATGGCGTCCATCTATAGAACTATGGTCCATTTCCTCTTAAACTACTCTTTAATACCTTCCATTTGATACACATGTCATACAAACACATTCCAGGGTTACCCTAGGTTCCTTTTACAACATAGTGATTTCCCTTACTTTGTCTCCACAGCTCTCAACTGAGTATGTAATGTTCGGTTACATCCGAACTTAGCCTTCATTACTTGTTTAGTTCCTTCTACTTAATATGGTAATAGGTGTAAAGTGCCCACAAAATTCCATCATGATATCTTCAACGACTGCCAGATTACAGCTTGCAAAACTTTTTAATTACCTTCTTTTAAAAGTGGGCGGTGCCACGCCCATTGTCCAAAATTTTAATAATTTTCTATTTTGCGTCATAAGCTCAACGCACCTACCAAGTTTCATCGCTTTATCCGTCTTTGGCAATGAATTATCACACTTTTTTGGTTTTTCGAAATTTTCGATATCGAAAAAGTGGGCCTGGTTGTAGTCCGATTTCGTTTAAATAGAGATCTGAGATGAGCACCCAGCAACCTACATACCAAATTTCATAAAGATACCTCAAAATTTACTCAAGTTATCGTGTTTTCGGACGGGCGGACAGACGGACGGACGGACGGACGGACATGTCTAAATGAATTTCTTTTCGCCCAGATCATTTTGATATATAGAAGTCTATATCTATCTCGATTAGTTTATGCCGTTACGGATTACCGTTATGCGAACAAAGTTAATATACTATGTGAGCTCTGCTCAGCTGAGTATAATAAGACAGTTAATGCTTGTCAGGCTTTTAACTTGAACGCGAACGGACACTACTGGCAATTTACAAGCGACGCACAGTGGCGCCTTTTGAGTTTTTTCTTTGCAAAAATCATAACTTTTGAACTAATGAAGATATTTTATAAGTTTTAATTGAAAATGAAAGCTAATTATTTAAAGTTTTATCGTGTAAAAGCTCAGAATGTCACAGATACAGGGTGCTTCAAAAAATTAGTCAAAACCGAAATGAAAAATGCAAAAACAAAATGTTTTTAGTAAAAAATAAACAAAGTGAAATGAGATTTGTCTAACAATGACGTATTTAAGCATTAAATAAGATAAACTAATGATTTTGATAAGATAGCTTGGTACTGCCCGCTTATGATAAAAAGTTTTATCTAAGTAGTCACGTAATCAATAACTACCAAAATCGATAGACGTATTGTTTGTTTTAAATGGCAATACTCTTATAAAACTCAAATGTCCGTTTTTGGTGCCACAATAACAAGGTGCTTCAAAATTCATCGTAAAATTTAACGTTTTTTTTTTTTTAATTTACAAGCCAAATACGTATTTTATTAATAACTAAAGGTTATTGAAAGTGGTTCAATGAAATTTTATTTGAGCTAAAGATTAAACAGCCAACGAATTTTGGAAAAAGGGAGTGGCACTGCCCATTTATGCTAAAAAGTTTGATCTTAGTAACCGTACTAATTTGTACCAAACTCGATAGACGTATTTATTTCCATAAAAATTTAACACTCGTTTGAAGGCGAAATGCCTAAGCTTTAATATAAATTTGATAAACTTTAGACGAATACAATAACGAAAAGTATATATTTATAAATTACTAAATTAATTAATTCTTTTATTTGAAATAAAAAATTAACTTGTATGTAGATATCTTATTTTTCAATAAAGTAACAAAATTGATAAGTAAATCTCTTTTTCATTGTTGTTCTTAGATTCTTGAGCTTCCTCAGACAATTCTCCTAATGGTAAGCACTGGTACTCTATTAAATCTTTTCAATTTGCTAGAATTGTATGTACCGTTGGTGTAAGTTTCTTCTCGGGATACTTTTGATGCAGCAACTCTGTAGGTTTAGATGCATATTCTCCAAATTTGGGTCAATTAACTGGTTCATGGCAGTTTAAAATATTTAAAATTACTCCCAATCTTTTTACAATATCTCTATCAACTCCTGTTATGCGAGCAGTCACTTCATCGTTTTCAAAAAATCTTCTTGAGGAGTTACCATCATTTGTATCTCCGTATCCATAATTTCGACAGTCAACTCTAAGGCCAATCTCTTTATAAAATGCATCCTGAATTATTTTTTTTCTCCTGTTTTGTTTCTTCTTACATGTTGTATTGTTGTTGAAAACTTCTCCTTGTTGTGGTAGTGTATAAGCCAGCTTCAAAACAAATTTCATACATCTTATCGTAATTCGTCAGTTATTGAATCATCAAGATTTTCCAAGTCCTTTTGGCTCTTCTTAAAATTGGACATTTCATTATAGATGTCGTATTTGTTATTAAGTTCAAAACTTTTCCATCGACCATTGTTAGAAGAAAATCATGCTTTATTGTAATGACATTCCCCTCTTCAATTTCAATTATTGTTGGTTCTAATTTGGTAATTTGATTTTTTGTATCACTCACTGTAGCTTTTATGAGTTCCGAAGACTCCTTTTCGTATTTAAATAATATCGGGCGGCACAATATAGTTGCTGACGGACGTGGAGTTTTCCCATATTCTGAAGCTTCATTTTTTAGTCGTAATGGAACAATAGAAGCCATAAACATATTAGTATCTGTAATTGTTTCATCGTCTACATTTATTCTTTGTTTATATGCGCTTTGTCCTGATGATCCATCACAGCCCACTTAGTTATCAATGCTAGCTCCTTTGGCAGTGATTTCAACTTTGCTTCAGTAAACTTTGAAAGAGTCGTGTAGACGTATGATCCATTAGGTTTTGTAGCTCAATTTCAGATGATACTTCGGTTATTTTGGGACTCACAGGAACTGCTTCTTTCTCGGCTTGAGTAATATGATATATTTTTTCTTCGTTAAACCGATATCTATAAACAGCGCCAAAGCTTCTTCGGGAGTGTATTTCCTAGGTGGCGCATTTGGTGGTGTGGGAATGCTATTTTTGATCCTCATCAGTCGCACTGGACTTGCTACCGTAACTGCTTCTGTTATATAAGACTTCGCGTTTTCTTCGTCTTTTTTATATTTAATAGCCAGTGCTTCTGAAAGATGAGTCGTGGCCATAGCTTTTGTGGTATCAGACAGCTTCCTTTTCCTTGCGTAGGTAGAACACTCTTCTACGGCTTTTGCTGGTCTCCCTCTAGTTGGATTGGTTGACGTGCTAGGCATTTCTTCTTCCAAAAAAGTTTTGTCAGCTAGCCACTTTTCATGCTTACTTAGAAATTTTGAATTGTTACAATAGAGGTCCTTCCATTTTCTTTCTATCATAATGTATTGTAAACCAATTTTTTCTTCCAGGCCTTCCTTTTCTTTAATGGTGGTTTCACTCGCGAATTCTCTCATAATAGCCTCAACGAAGTCCCGTCTTGACTTTGTAGATTTAAACACGGCAAATAGTTTCGAGTTTTCTAGATACATATTAGAATTGGCTTCGAGTGTATCTGACTAAATATTAAACTGTGAGCTATATTTAAAAATACTATGCTCTTTATTTAAGTAAACAGAATACTTAGTTCCTTAATCTCCAAAAGACGAATGATAATGTGCATTGTATGATGGATAGCTTTATATACCTACTCAAATTATTAAAATGAATTTTAGGTATACAATTCGTAACTAGAAAAATGTATGTTGTTAACAAGTTCAAATAACATAAACGACCATACGGCCGTACTGAATTATATATACCTGCTCAGACGCGTATTTATGCCCAAGATTGCTTAACTTCATTTGAAGTTGCAGCTGGACGCAGGTAGACTTTATGAAATTTATTTCACAAATAACTACTGTTAATTTGACGGAGCACATATTTTAACATTTTTTTGTTTCCATCAAAGTTTTAAAAAGGGCCTAAAAATAGGGATTTCGAAAAACAGGTATATCCGCCAACTTTTAACAAAAAAAACAATTTTTTTTGGTTTCAATCCTAAATTAAATTATCTTTAATTGCTATACAAGAAAATGACAACCGGCCGCCTTGTTTACTCACAAAACCATTTTAAATACAACGAAAACGAAGAAAAATTTCAAATTTTTCCCAACGTTGAAAATTGGTAAACTTTGAGCGGCTCTACCTGGTAAACTATCATTTTCTGTAAAAAAAACAGTTGTATATTCTTGATCCCTGGAAAATTCTCTATTAGCGAACGCTTTCATGATTTTTTTGATTTTTGCCATGATTTAACGGTAGAGGCGCCACTGTGCGACATCTACTGAAAATACATAAAACAAAGGCGAGCATTTGGTTCAGCAAACAATACCTAGAATTGAATGTTACTGCAAAATTCGCTAAAATAACAATAAAGGTAAATACCAAGTTTAGCAGGAAAACAGTTAGAAAAGCAGAAAGAGATTGTTTAACACATAAGTTGGAAAGCTTATACTCCAAGAAGGATGAGATAAATGCCGAGTTATTATCTACCCATTTAAGATTGGCAGAACAACTACCTACGACTGCATTAATGGAATGTTTCTACCTCATAAGCAATTTTTGATACTCGCATTATGCGGCCTTAATTTGGACTCAAGTCTCCACCTTCCTCCATACAGAAGTAGACTTCTTCTTATTAACTTACCCACTCTGGAAAATTGGAGAATATTACGGGGGGTATTGTTCATCCATAAGCTCATTATTGGAGAAATTGATTCTGCGGACCTTTTCAGCCGCTTGTTTTTGCTATTCCCCCTAGAGTATCCAGACACTACGTTCCTTTTTATTTACCCCTTTGTCGACGAAACTTTGCTAAAAATAATCCTGTTCTTATCTGGTGCGTGCTCTACAATGACTTGTATAGCTGTATCAGTCTTGAATGTAATTTTGCCACTATATGTAATGCAATACTTGCCTATCTAATCTAAGAAATACAAGCTAGTTTAATTTGCCGGCATTTATTTCTTCCATAAAAAACAGGCACTGTCTCGTATAAGGATGGAGGAACATTTATCAGCATGTATCATTAAGAAGGAACAAGACAGTACTGTGTTGATTGGAATCTGGTGTATTCCAACAACGTTAAAAACATGCTTTTTATGAGTCACTGACCGGAATCGTATGCATTCCGGCAGTATAATCTTGTGGATCAGGCATCGAGCTGATTGGAATCCGGTGCATTCCAACATTACAAGTCATGTTGCTTTTTAATGCCTTGTGATGACGTATCCTCATTACACTATCGCACTACCGGATTCCCATGACATGCTGATTGGAATCTTGTTGCATTTCAACAGCAAGATTGGAATCCACTACATTCTGAAATCACGCTGAGCGGAATGTGATGCATTCCGCCAGTATAAGATCTCAGTATAAGATCTTATCTCTGCTCATATTTCTTATTATTATATTCTGAAACTAAACTGTAATGTTCAATAATATATCTTTGTTTGTAATATAACATTGTTGAAATCTCGATATATCTTAAATTTTAACTTTTGACTTGTATATTTATATATCTTTTACATTATGCAGTCGACCATTTCAAGTTTGTCGTCGAATTTAAATAATAAATAAATAATAATAAATAATAAAGACAGAAGTAGATCATGAACTACAACAAAAATACAGCTCACTGAACCGGAAATTGGACAAGCTGGCAGCAGGGGCGGATTAAAGTAGGGGCTAGCAGGGGCTATAGCCCCGGGCCCCAGCATCGGGAGGGCCCCGCGAGCTCGAATAAATAATATCATATTATGTATTTGCGTATACATAATTTAATTTTGCACCTCAAAATAAATATTAATACGATAAATATTAATAAAGTTGCCAAAAGATTTAACTATGACATGTATAGAAAGCCAACGGCCACCGACAGAATAAGACACAATATATATATATAAAATGTAGCATAAAGGCATTTGGTACATAGACTTGAAAGAACACCTCTTACACAAAAGGCATATAAGAGAGAGCTTGAAGTCATATATAACATTGCTACAAACAACGGATATAAAAAATCACTAGTAGATAAGCTCAGAAAGACGCATGGAGAACCAAAAAGAAATAATGAAAAGGGAAATAATAACGCCTGGACGACTATGACATATATTGGAAAAGAAACATAAATTGGCAAACTTCTTTAAAAAATACAACATTAACACAGCGTTCAAAACATCGAACAATCTAGGGCGAAAACTAAGAACTAACACTAACTCAGAGGATCCGTTTGGCAGCAACGGTGTATACAAGCTTACCTGCGGATGCCAACACAGTTACATAGGCCAAACGGGACGGCAAATAAGAACGAGGTTCAGAGAACATATCAGAGATTAAACAAAAAATACGGAATCCAAACATCATACCCGAGTCTAACTTCGCGAATCACATGGTCGAAAATGAATGCTCCCCAGCAAACATCAATAAAACAGTTAGGGTCCTTCGCATACAAGCAAAAGGCCGACGTCTCAACGTATTCGAAAACATGGAAATCTAAAAACCGAAAACGTTCGTCGATAGAATAATACACTAACAGATAAACACAATTTCTGACAAAATAATCGAGCCTTTAAAACTTGTTTACAAGAAACAAAGTAATCACACAGGTACAGCAGACAGACACACAACAACAAATAAACACAAAACGATAACGCACCAACAACAAACCCACAAAAAAGGTCGAACGAATAAAATTACGGACTTTCACCTGCCTTCCCAAATGTTCGTACGTTTGCTCAGAACATGTCGACAAAATACGCATGATTCAAACGTGGCGCTGGGGGAAGGACTTGTTGTGCGTTTTTTCTTTTATTGAGAACATTTCCCCTATAGTTCTGCAGGTAAGCCACTAGAAATGAGAATTTTAATGCCCGTTGAGACAGGGGTACACATTATATGTTCTTTTAACACTGTCATGCTATAGGAGGCGATATCCCGCCAAATAGAGCAAGCTAAATATCTTGATATACATCCCATCCTTGCACTGCCAGAAATCGTGTCCTGTCACACACTGCAGAGTCTCAATCTTCTCATTCAATAGATATCGTGTCCAAATTTTCACTTATTTTAAGTACTTTAATGAAAACGTTATAACAGTATATCGGGGTCAACCTCCGCTATGGTAGGCACCTTGTCGCGGTGCGGGGGCTTACGCCGCTTCCTCGAGGCGCTGAACATACAAAAGGAGATGCTCAGGCATCCTCCGCCCGTATGGATCGAACTTCGTGGAGAGGTAACCAAGAACTGCTACTTTTGCCTTAACGGCTACGAGTGTGCGACTGTTTTCCCATGTTCGGGCGGCACCTCTTGTCCGCCAGATGCATCTGTTTCTCCATGTTAGGGGCGGCATCTGGTACACACAGCCCTAACGGATCAATAAGTCGCCAGATGCGTCTGTTTCCTCAGGTCAGGGCGGCACCTGGCACACATAGCCTTAACGCCACGTGTGCGTCTGTTTCCCATGTCAGGGGCGGCACACAACGACTTCTGTTTTCCCCAGGTTAGGGGCGGCGGAGTCTGAGTCTTTTGGAAGGAGTGGTAGACTTAAAAGAAAATCCAAAAGTAATGGCGAATTCGCTTCGTCGGGTATGAGTGAAAACGAAGGGAGAAAAGTTACGGTACACGGTTTCGGATCCCCAGTACCGGCGGTAGACGGTGGGCGAGAAGGCCATCTGGCGTCGAGATCCAGCGACTTCTCAGGCTGTGGAGCGGAACCCCAGGCTACACAGTCTACGAATGCTACTAGGAGAACAAGAGCTCTGTCCCTATCCGAGCACGCTCTGTGGAGCACGGCAAAAGCAGGATCTGAGTCTGGTGCTGAGGGAAGCGTTAGTTCTCGATTGCGGAGTCTAACCATCGTCAGCGCCACCGGGGATGAGCTATCATCACTGGTGAGCGACGACGATGAAAAAGACTAGGAGGCTGAGAGCGTTCTGCTGAAGGGCCAAGGAACTACGGAGGACAAAGGGTCAGGTCGGAGAAGATAAAAAGGGCGCAGAAAGCCCTGAAGGGCTGCTACACAAACTCTTCCTACTACCTTCGAGAGATGCAGAAGAAAGATCCTGCCGCTCTCATTGTGAGAGAAAAGGCTCTTATTAAGAAACACAGAAAGGTAGTAGCAAAGTACAAAGCAACTAACGCTGCTAAAGCTGGCGGCCAGAAAGCATCAAACGATCAGGGCTAGGATGCTAACCAAGCGTCCTCGTCGGGACCAATGGGCACACAAGGCCGGAAGGGCATCAGTTCCGTTGAGGGATCTGAAAAGGATTCGAAGAAGCGGAAACCTCACGCTACCTTCGACTGCCCCTCAGGTCTAAAAGTAGCCATCATCGACAAAATCAACCCTGACGGGAAGATAACGCCGGAAAGGTGGCTGCTTGTAGAAGGCAAGCTAATGGAGAGGATGCTCAAGGCTGAAAGCGATGAGATACCCTTCGACGGCGCGGGCTGGCAGAAGGGCGTTAAGGTCGTCTGCTGCAACAAGAAATCTGTGGATTTCTTAACGAAGGCAGTCCACGGCTTGGGAGCTCTTTGACCGAGAGCACATTTGGAGGCGATCCCCCGCTCCAGTTTACTGCTTCGTACGGTGGTCTCAGTATGGATGCCACCTCCAGTAATGGCAACGGAGTCCACACTGAAACTATTGGGCAAGCAGAATAAAGGGCTGAAGGCAGACCAATGGCAGGTCGTCTCGAAGACCCCTTCCAAGACAAGGGCGGGCAGCGACCTACAGATCGCAATCGATCAAACGTCGCTGCAAGCCATAAAGAGGCTCAACGGGGTCGTTAGGTTTGGGCTGGGCTCTCTTAAGGTCTTTGTGCCTGTTGACAGTCCAGATGCCACAAAAGAAGAAGCTCGCGGTGGTGCAGATTAATTTTCCCCACTTAGCTTCCGCCGCGATCCACCTAACGAAATACATTGCAAAAACGGAGTGGACATAGCTCTAACCCAAGAACCCTGGCTGGTTAAGGGCAGAGTTTGCGGATTAGGACTAGACGGCTACCGTCTACTTGCACCACAAGAGAGTAAAATTAGAGCATCTATTGTAGCTAAGAAAAATATTAAACTATTTATCTCTACACAGCACTGCAACGGAGACCTCGTTACTGTATAGAACTTGTGAAGTTCGCGGAAACGCATAGAACCGGCCTTGTCATCGGCTGCGACGCCAACGGACATCATGAGCTATGGGGGAGCAGCCACACAAACGCAAGAGGTGAGTCCATTTTTGACTACTTGCTTACTGCTAACCTAATGGTATGAAACAAAGACAACCAGCCAACGTTTAGGAATAGAATTAGAGAGGAAGTCATAGATATCACCCTGGCCACAGACTATGCCACTATAAGATTCGATGACTGGAGAGTGTCAGACATACGCTCCTTCTCGGACCACAGTAGGATACTCTTCAACATCGTGGACGCACGGATACGACAGGCACGACTATGCCAGAAAACCGCACATACCCTCCTGAAACCGACGTCATGGACATCGTTGACCAGGATAAAATGTCATGGGCTATAAAATCATTCGAACCTGTAATTTCTACCTTCGATGGTTAATAAAACAGCAGAAACGTCCGGATTAATTATCTTAATACTTTATTCTTCAGCCGTCAATCCAATAATGAACCGGAAGTCCGCCATCTTCCCTTTTCTTCCTTTACAGTGATGTATTTTTGCTTATTCTATTGATTAGTTGACTTGGTTGCATTTATGATCTTACAAACCCTACAAATCGGCGGGACCGGATGGTGTGATACCGGCTATGTTACAAGCCGTTTGTGACGAACTGATACCGTATCTACACGGCATCTTCTCAAGATGCTTACAAGATGGTTATGTACCCGAAACCTGTAGAAATGTACCGGTGGTTTTCATTCCCAAAGCAAGAAAACTTAACCACTCGGAAGCCAAAGACTATTGACCAATAAGCCTCTCCTCCTTTATCCTTAAAACACTGGAGAGACTTATCGATCTACACATTAGAAACAATGCCAATATCTGGCAGATAGATGCAGCACAGAATGCATACCAAAAAGGCAAATCAGTTTAAAATGCCCTTCATGAGGCAGTCAGTGCCATCGAGAACTTACTAAGCTGCAAGGAATACACGTTGGCAGCTTTCCTCGACATTGAGGGCGCTTTCAACAACGTGCAGACGGAGGCCATCTGCAAAGCTCTTACACGATATGGAATCCAAAGCTCTATAGTCGCGACTTTAGGGACTGGTTTTATTGGCAAAATGACCACCAGAGGCACCCCCAAAGGCGGGGTGCTATCGCCTCTTATCTGGATACTGGTGGTCAACGAAATTCTTGAAATCTGTAGGAGAAAAGGAAGAAAGGTAGTTGCATACGCCGACGACTTAGTGATTCTGATCACAGGCAAATTCTTGGCAACCATCAGCGAACTCATGGAATCGGCACTTTGTCATATTTCGCGATGGGCTGGGGGTAAACACAACACAAACCGAACTTGTCCTGTTCACGACAAAGACAAAGATACGCTCCTTTAACTTACCGCGGCTAAACGGCACAACGTTAAAGCTATCTACGGAAGCGAAATATCTTGGAATTATACTCGATTCCAAGTTAAGCTGGAGAAGGAACCTTGATATGAGATCAAAGAAAGCTCTAGCAGCATTCTACGCCTGCAAAAAGGCTTTTGGGCGGAACTGAGGACAGGCAGCACATGTCCTTCATGGCATGTACAGCACGGTCATTAGACCGATAATAACATATGGAGCTCTAGTCTGGTGGAAGGCGCTAGACCAAAAGAGTAATCAGCAGAGTATCGGAAAGGTACAAGGGCTGGCATGCCTGGGAATGTCAGGCGCTGTGAGCAGCGCACCTCAGGAAGCGCTAAATGTCATCTTTCACTTGACGCCTCTACAATTTTTCGTGCAGGGATTAGCCGCTAGGGGAGCTCTACAACTAACAGAATCCAACATGTGGAAAACAGCTAAGCACAGACACGCGACGATTTTGGACGATATGACAAAGGGGCAATTAAACGGAACATACGATATCCTTCAAGGGAGGAATGGGAGCTAGGCCTAGACTACGGCAGGTGCATCACAGTATACACCGACGGCTCGAAAACGGAAAAGGAACTGGAGCTGGAATGTACTCGACACATCTACAGCTAAGCCAATCATTCCGACTTCCTGACGCATGCAGGGTGTCCAAGCCGAGGTCTATGACATAGATAGAGCGGCAAAGCTACTCCAAGATAGCGCAGTCTCCAACACCGACGTAACAATCTTTGTTGACAACCAAGCCGCCTTAAGGGCTTAGAGTCCAACATGATAAAATCGGATATCGTGCGGAGGTGTAGAGCCTCTCTGGCTTCTATAAGTCATATCAATGTTTCCCTTTGCTGGGTCCCTGGGCACAGCGGCATTGAAGGGAATGAAATCGTTGATGAGATGGCTAGGAAAGGTTCCGACTTAGACATAAGTGAAATGGACAGCTCCGTCCGACCGCCGCTGAGTTGTCTCCTAGGGAGAATCGACGAATATGAGAACATGGCAACGGACTTGCTATGGACCAATAGGGTTGACTGCGAAGTCTCACGGTCCTTATGGCCATGCTTGGATAGGAAGGGCACCAGCTTCCTTCTCAAACTGAAAAAATCTGCGGTGAGGGTACTTGCGGGTGTCATCACAGGTCATTGTGCTATCGCACCAATGCTCCGACGGTGGCGAATACCAACAAGTTCCCTCTGCAGAAGCTGTCAGGATGAGGAGGAAGAGGAGTCGATCTTCTTCAAAGAAGAAGGATCACACTTCGTGGATAGCCTGGCAGAGGTTGGGAAGGTGGATATCTCGCTTCTTCTTGGGTTCATCAGGGAAATCAAGTGGTTCGTTGAGGACCGCTAGGAGGTAATGGGGCTAAATGAATTTGCCGCCACCCTGTACTTACTCAGGGCACTCACAAAAATGTCTCCGAGTGGAAGTATGGGTATCTCCCATGCACGCCCTCTTAACCTAACCTAACCTATATCGGGGTCAAATTTCGATCTTCGAAAACCCATAACTATATTTTTGAGGCTAACCTAGAAAAAAAGGGATTAGTCCCTTCTTTGGTTTAGTCCAATATCCAGCATCATGCTACACATTGTTTTAAATATATGTATGTATACGTCGGAATGTGTGTATGTAAAAAGCTCAAAATGTAAGAGAAAGATTTGTTACATTTGTATGTCATTCCAATTTCAACGGTGCTGACGCAAACATGACAGCCACTTGCACTTTTGTATTTTGCATGGTAATTTTTATGTTCTTACCAAATGTTTACTTGTTTTTTTCTCTTCTCTTTTGCTCTGGCATCATGAGTTAAAATATTGGGAAAAGCAATATCAAAATACTTTAAAAAAGTATTATTCTTTTCGGTGTCGCCCTTCGGCAGCAGACTGGCATTTACTTCGAGCGCATTCCTGCCATGTTGAGCTTCACGGGAAAAATTTATTTGTTTCGCAGATGCTGTTCGGAGGCCTCTAAAAACATATAGGCTTCGCCAATTTGTAGAAGTAGTTAAAAAGAACCTTACTACAAATTGGAAGAAAAGCTCGCCCCAAATTTCTTCGGATATTTATGTGACGAATATTAGTATCACTTAGCGATACTACCATCACTAAGCCGATACTAAGCAGTATATACATAAACAAATCAATCATCATCTACACACATACCTACAAGGCAACAGAGAAATACTCACAAACGCACGTGATCATCAGCCGCTCACATATACACACGCATATGGATACAAATTACAAATATACGTGTATATAGCTGGTAAACAAGCATCAGGTTCACGAAATTACTAGACCTTAGGAGAAATGGGTGAACGAGGAAACCGAAGAGTATAAAAGCAGCACAAGCTGAGGCATCACTAATCAGTTTGATTTAAGCACGCTATCAGTTGCGAAGTATAAGTGTTATTGTGAAGTATTTTGAAAGTAGTCTAATAAAGACCATTTTGCATTATTGAATATTGGAGTTATTTATTTTAGTTTAGCGATACTAATGTTAGTAGAAGGTTGCAAATAAGCGGAATTTCCCTAAATTCGTTACAGTATGTAATTATATTTCGCCAGGTTGTTATTATATTATTGTTATATTAAAATATTACACAGATTTACGTTCTTACATATCAATCAACCTCTTTTGCTAGGTAATAAAATAATAAAAAAAAATGTTTAAGTTAAGCGGTTTTATTGGAAAAAAATACTCACATTAAATAATAATAATACTAAAAGCTAGAAAATAATTAGGTAGGTCCTAGGTACCAGTCATCACACTCCTCATCAATATAGGGCGTTGATCAGACAATTAAATAAAAGCGTTGGGCGCGTGAAATTTCTAAAAGTGTGAGGCGTAGCATAACCTGATTAAGGTTCAGTTGGTCTTACTTATGACTATCAATAGAAATTTGACGTGTCTAAAGCTTTTATTTAGTTGTCTGATCAACGCCCTAGATTGATGAGGAGTGTGATGACTGGTACCTAGGACCTAACTAATTATTTTCTATCTTTTAGCATTATTATTACTTAATGTAAGTATTGTTTTCAAGAAAACCGTTTAACTTAAATTTTTTTGTAAATAATTTTATTTTAAAGTTTTAGTCTTTATTTAATTGTCTATTATTTCTCGTTCTATTTAGTTCATTTAGTGACTCATTGTTACTAGGACTCTTTCCTGACAATTTGTTACAATTTAAGTCACATAATAGTTCCAAAGACTCTACTCTACTCGGCGCCCCGTATGGTTGTCCCTCCTCGAACTCTAAAATATTTTGATGTCACTTCTACCGGACTGTATGGAATATTTGTTCCAAATATGAGCCAAATCGAACCACAAATACGATTTTTTGTAATTTTCGATCCATGCGCCACCTATCGGAGATTTTTTCATATTATTGCATTGTCATCGGGTTCTGAACTATATTCCAAGTTTAAGCTTGTAGCTTATCGGGAAGTTACTTAAAGTTTAATTACAAAATTCGTTCACAACGGCCGTGTGGCCGGCCGGCCTGTCAAGTCAAGCTAAATAAAACCGTTTAAAAACACAACTTTCACTGGGACCGGTGACGAGAAAAATCTTTTGCAAAATTTTCTCGAAATGAATTCTGACTGAAATTTTCCTTCACATTTTTGTGTATTTTATTTTTTTTTTATTTTACCAAAACTAAGATAAACATATAAAAAAATATACACCTGGCGCGATTTACCTCCGAGTAGCAGCAACGCAAAGAAGAAATACACTCGGAGTGTTTGCCAAATCCCTGCCGAGTGGCGACTTTTTTCTAAATTTTTAATGTTGCTTTGTCTAGAACTTGAAACCAGCACCTTCGTTGTGGTAGGTATTTTTTTATTTTCTTGTAGACGTTAGTTCTAATCTCTTCTGGGTTCAAATAAGCCACTATACCAGTTTTCGTAAAGATATCTAAACTTTTTTTTGTTATATCGGCCTACTGATTTGTAAGTTCGCGGGTTCGAGATAAATTTGTATTCAAGTTGTCGTGTTCACAGACGGTTGGACGGATTTTGCTCAGTCAAAATCTTTTTCATAGCTGATAGTTTTGATATAAGGAAGTCTACATCTATCTCGATTACCTTACGCTGTTACGTACTACCGTTATCCAATGTAAATTATATAACCTTATGTACAAACGCATGCTGGTTAAATTGGAAAATGGTGGAAATTCGAATTGAATGTTTTTGTTGTATTATATATACAAATTTTGTCATCCCTTTTGTGTCACGTTATTGCTTTGCCCTGCTTTAGTCTAGTTGTAGTTAAATTTTCCATTATTTTTTATTCATATGCTTGTGTTTTTAATTTGTTCCTTGTTTCCTGCGCGTGCAAACGTCAACATCGTTTGAAATTGAAACAACTTCCGCTTCATCCATTGTTGCCATGCGTATTGGTGTGAGTGCACCCATAACCACCAAAAAATTTGCGTCTTATATATACGATTAGATATGGAAGCCTAGATTTTAAACCATTCACCTATTTTAGCAATTTTTTAAATTTTTTCTACTTCTATGTCGATTGCTGTGTCCTGGTGCCAAATCAATGTTCCTTACTCCTTAAGATCACGTATAGGATGTTCTGCTGGGAATAATAATGTATGCACATGTGTAAGTAAGTATGCATATGTGCTAAGTTGTCACATGGCTCATGACATTGCAACAAATTTTCGCTTTATTATTTTATGAACATTCACTCGTTTTTCAATTGATCTAAATAATTAATGCACAACACTGGTAAATTAAAACTGAAATGAAGCGTTGGCAAAGTGAATCATTTGGAGTGGAGAAAATGCTCTGAACATGAGATGTATTATGTTTTGAAAAGAGGTTAAACTTACAATTCATTTTTCAAAAAATATCAGCGAAATAATGTTTTTATAATGTAAAAAGTTGAAGCACTTTACCGTTTTTACATAGAAACGTAATCGAGTCACAATTTTATTTAATGAAATAATTAAGTTTCCCTTTTCATACAGGAACTTTTGCTTCATTAAGCGAACATCTGTCAGCAGCCCCAAAAAATATTTCGTTTTTACAAAAAATAGTTAAAATGGAAAGCAGCCGTTTCCTTCTTAACTATAAATACAATCAAAATAAAATGCATGCGCAACTAGCCATAGATGTTGCACCTAACCAAATATGTGCTTATTTTCGAAAAAGCGTTATTATCTTTTGCAGAAAATGCGGCGAAAATTAAATTTTGAATTTTTTCGTGTTTTTCTATTTTTTGTAAATTTTTGAAAATAATTTATTTTTGATTGTCATTTGTTACATTGACAATAAAATTCGACGCTCCAAGCAAAACGGACTGAATTTTTGACTCGATTAGGCATTCTATAAAGCAGTAATGAGATAATTAAGAATTTGTATTTTGTTTGGAAGATTGAGTTCGATTAGGGCTTCAATGTAGAAAACTTGGCTAATTATTTCATTAAGCCTCTGTGTGAAATTGGCATAAGGATGATTGGAAAACATTTTAGATTTGCAGACACCTCTACTTTTTGATAGAGAGCACCGATGTAAATTGAAATTTTTCTAAATTTTGTGAATTATGTACCTATTAAATGGCTCCACTGCGTAAAATACTTTTATTCCATTTGATTTTTGGTTGTACATTAGAGAGCCATAATCAGTTTCTTTCATTAACGTCGATCTCTGCAGAGTTTAAACTGTGGGTTTTGTAATCGTATCCCTTTCACGCCAGTTGAAGATAAACCGACCCATAGTGATTCTTGATACATTTTTGTTACTCATACGCCGTGACATCACTTACCATTACTTATTTACTCTTGTTGCCATTAGAGCAAAAATGTTGAAAATGTGCCTCACTTGTTCGAATGCTTACTTCGTAGCGATTTCAAAAATTTAAAGCACCCTGTAATAATAGCGAAGTTAGTTTTTATTTTATTATTTATATATTTCTTCATTGATTAGAAAAAGTGATACATTGTTTTAGAGGTATTTACTCAGGGCACAATTTGTCCAGAGAAGTCATTAACCTATCCAACTACGTTCAGCTTTTAACGCTGATCTTCTAAAAATATAAACAAAAAATAAAAAAATAAAAATTAGGAATGTAATAAGATATCACTTGTATGTCATTCGAATATATATGTTACTAAATTATTTGTATTTACCATTGTGGAAAAAGTTGAATTCGAAAATTAGATACAAAAAACATATACCTCTCGAAAGATTTATTTTCTTTTTGTCTCGAATAGGCTTCGCAACAACTGGATCGATTCTTATTTAATTGTTAACATTTATTTGCTAGGTCTGGGGATAGGTCCTAAGCTATATTTTGTCCTGGGTACTTAGAGTTGTTGTTGTTATTGTAGCGATAAAGACATTCCCCAAAGGTTTTGAAGAGTGTTATCGATGTTGATGGTCCTTTGACAGATAAAGATACAGTGCGTTGCGATACGTACCGGTAACAAGTATCATAAAGGTACTAGCCCGACCATTTCGAGAACGATTTAATATGACCACATTGAACCTTGTAGCACATAGGTATATGGAGATGGTGACTGAGATGGAGATTGAGACGGAGATGGGGATAGAGATGCTAATAGTTTGGAGAGGCAGGGACGGGGAAAGGGAATAGGAAGACAAAGAAGAAAGTATAATTTGAATTTAAAGGGATTTGCAGTTTTTGAAAAACATTTTGAGTATTTTAATCATTTTAATAAATTATCCAAGCAGCGGCTGAATCGCATCGAATATTTTTTATTTTTTTTTCAATATTTAAAATTTTTTTCTTTCGCTACTTTGGAATTTTTATAACTTTCATGAAAATGAAATGGTATATTAATTTCGTCACGAAACCCAAAATTGTAAGTCCTTAAAGGAAAATAGATAGACCCACCATTAAGTATACCTAAATAATCAGAATGAAGAGCTGAGTTGATTTAGCCATGTCCGTCTGTCTGTCTGTCCATCTGTTCGTCTGTCTGTTTGTATGCAAACTTGTCCCTCAATTTTTGAGATATCTTGATAAAATTTGGTAAGCAGGTGTATTTGGGTGTCCGATTAGACATTTGTCGGAACCGGCCGGATCGGACCATTATAGCATATATCCTCCATACAACCGATTTTTCAGAAAAAAGAGGATTTTTGTAATATCTTACTCAATTTAACAGATTGAAGCTTCAAACTTCACCATATACTTTCGTATATTGCACATATTGTTGCCTGAAAAAATTGATGAGATCGGTCGTATATATAGTATATATCCCCCACAACCGATTGTTCAGATAAGAAACTTTTCGTAATTACTGACCCATTTTAAGAGCTAGAGGCTTCAAATTTCAACGAATGCTTACGTATATAGTATATATTGTTGTGTCAAAAAATCATAAAGATCGGTGATATATATAATATATATATGATGGTATATATAGTATATATAGAGTATATATATATTTTTTTGCGATTTCGGCCCCATTTTGACAGCTAGAAGCTTCAAATTTCACCAAATGCTTACGTATATAGCATATATTGTTGTCTGAAAAAATCATAGAGATCGGTTGTATATATAGTATATATCTCATACAATCGATTGTTCAAATAAGAAACTTTTCGCAATTTCTACCTCATTTTAACAGCTAGAAGCTTCAAATTTCACCGAACGCTTACGTATATGGCACATATTGTTGCCTGAAAAAATTGATGAGATCGGTCGTATATATAGTATATATCCCCCACAACCGATTGTTCAGATAAGAAACTTTTCGTAATTACTGACCCATTTTAAGAGCTAGAGGCTTCAAATTTCAACGAATGCTTACGTATATAGTATATATTGTTGTGTCAAAAAATCATAAAGATCGGTGATATATATAATATATATATGATGGTATATATAGTATATATAGAGTATATATATATTTTTTTGCGATTTCGGCCCCATTTTGACAGCTAGAAGCTTCAAATTTCACCAAATGCTTACGTATATAGCATATATTGTTGTCTGAAAAAATCATAGAGATCGGTTGTATATATAGTATATATCTCATACAATCGATTGTTCAAATAAGAAACTTTTCGCAATTTCTACCCCATTTTAACAGCTAGAAGCTTCAAATTTCACCGAACGCTTACGTATATGGCACATATTGTTGCCTGAAAAAATTGATGAGATCGGTCGTATATATAGTATATATCCCCCACAACCGATTGTTTAAATAAGAAACTTTTCGCAATTTCTACCCCATTTTAACAGCTAGAAGCTTCAAATTTCACCAAATGCTTACGTATATAGCATATATTATTGTCCGAAAAAATTATAGAGATCGGTGGTACATATATTATATACCCCATATAAACTGTATTTTTTTGCCCCTTTTTTACGGCTAGAAGCTTCAAAATTCAAAACATTTCATCAAATAGTTACGTTTACGTCATATATTGTTGAAATACGTGATTCGTAGTCATAGTTTTTACACGCAGACCACAAAAAACCTGAAACTTTGCATCCTCGCACAAAGTACCTACCTGTTTTTATACCTTTCATGAAAATGAAATGGTATATTAATTTCGTCACGAAACCGAAAATTGTAAGTCCTTAAAGGAAAATAGATAGACCCACCATTAAGTATACCGAAATAATCAGGTTGAAGAGCTGAGTTGATTTAGCCATGTCCGTCTGTCCGTCTGTCCGTCTGTCCGTCTGTCCGTCTGTCTGTTTGTATGCAAACTAGTCCCTCAATTTTTGAGATATCTTGATAAAATTTGGTGAGCAGGTGTATTTGGGTGTCCGATTAGACATTTGTCGGAACCGACCGGATCGGACCACTATAGCATATATCCTCCATACAACCGATTTTTCAGAAAAAGAGGATTTTTGTGATATCTTACCCAATTTAACAGATTGAAGCTTCAAACTTCACCATATACTTTCGTATATTGCACATATTTTTGCCTGAAAAAATTTATGAGATCGGTCGTATATATAGTATATATCCCCCACAACCGATTGTTCAGATAAGGAACTTTTCGTAATTACTGCCCTATTTTAAGAGCTAGAGGCTTCAAATTTCAGCGAATGCTTACGTATATAGCATATATTGTTGTCTGAAAAAATCAGAAAGATCGGTGGTATATATAGTATATATATGGTGGTATATATAGTATATATATATAGTATATATATATATATTTTCGCAAATTTTAGCCCCATTTTAACAGCTAGAAGCTTCAAATTTCACCGAATATTTACTTATATAGCATATATTGATGTCTGAAAAAATCATTGAGATCGGTGGTATAAATAGTATATATCTCATACAACCGATTGTTCAGATAAGAAACTTTGCGCAATTTCTGCCCCGTTTTAACAGTTAGAAGCTTCAAATTTCACAAAATGCTTTCGTATATAGCATATATTGTTGTCTGAAAAAATCATAGAGATCGGTGGTATATATATTATATACTTCATATAAACTGTCATATTGACCCCTTTTTTACGGCTAGAAGCTTCAAGATTCATCAAATTTCATCAAATAGTTACGTTTACGTCATATATTTTTGAAATACGTGATTCGTAGCCATAGTTTTTACATGCAGACCACAAAAAACGTGAAGCATTGCATCCTCACACAGATTACCTACCTATTTTTTATTTTATATTTATCTTAAAAATCGTTTAGATATGTTCAAATTTCACCAAATGCTTACGTGTATAGCATATATTGTTGTCTGAGAAAATCATAGATACCGGTGGTATATATAGTATATATCCCATACAACCGATTGTTCAGATAAGAAACTTTGCGCAATTTCTTCCCCATTTTAACAGTTATAAGCTTCAAATTTCACCGATTGCTTACGTATATAGTATGTATTGTTGTGTCAAAAAATCATAGAGATCGGTGATATATATAATATATATATGATGGTATATATAGTATATATATAGTATATATATATTTTTTTTACGATTTCGGCCCCATTTTAACAGCTAGAAGCTTCAAATTTCACCAACTGCTTACGTGAATAGCATATATTGATGTCTGAAAAAATCATTGAGATCGGTGGTACACATAGTATATATCTCATACAACCGATTGTTCAGATAAGAAACATTTTCGCAATTTCTGCCCCGTTTTAACAGTTAGAAGCTTCAAATTTCACAAAATGCTTACGTATATAGCATATATTTTTGTCTGAAAAAATCATAGAGATCGGTCGTATATATATTATATACTTCATATAAACTGTCATTTTGACCCCTTTTTTACGGCTAGAATCTTCAAAATTCATCAAATTTCATCAAATAGTTACGTTTTCGTCATATATTTTTGAAATACGTAATTCGTAGTCATAGTTTTTACACGCAGACCACAAAAAACCTGAAACTTTGCATCCTCACACAAAGTACCTACCTGTTTTTTATTTTATATTTATCTTAAAAATCGTTAAGGTATGTAGATCTGTTCACTATATATTTCTTATCTTATACATCCGATTATTCGGAGATTACGAACGGGATAAGATTATTGTTCAGCCCCATTCATGAAAGGTATGAAGTCTTCGGCACAGCCGAAGACAGTCCCGTTCTTACTTGTTTATTTTATATTTATCTTAAAAATCGTTAAGGTATGTAGATCTGTTCACTATATATTTCTTATCTTATACACCCGATTATTCGGAGATTACGAACGGAATAAGATTATTGTTCAGCCCCATTCATGAAAGGTATGAAGTCTTCGGCATAGCCGAAGACAGTCCCGTCCTTACTTGTTTTGTATCATTTTAAAATGCCATAAAGGTTAAGGTCTCAACTTTCTCGAAACAGTTGGTCATTCCAGTCAGATTCGGGCGCAAGAATGTCAAGTATTGAGTTTCCTAACGACTTGTTCAACAAAATTTGCGAACGTCTCAAATCCATGCGCGACAGCCGAGTATCCGGCATTTGCAACCACTGCAATCGAGGTTCAGCTCACAGCAGTACATCGGCTTCCAATTACAATACACAAATTGATTTTACTCAAGAGTCTTCTGTCCAAATCGAAACTATGAATAAGATCTGCTCTAAACGATCTGGCAAATAAAGGGCCGATGAACCTAATGGTATGTGATGTGCTTCTGGAAAAGCCTGTCTACTCAACGAAAACGAAATAATACTTAAAACAACATAAAGAGGTAAAAAAGATACTAAGATATATGTATAAGGTGTAAGTATACATGGTAGCTGCTAGCTATAGGTATTTAAGCCCAAACAAATTTAAAAAGTATGAAACAAATATCTGCTATAGAAACGCCCATTACCCAGAATGATTGCAACAAATTACTATTTTTTTTAAATGGGTACACAAACCGTTAGAAAACGGGCCGATAGCTAGTTTTTTATATGGAAGAAAATCTGAAACACCCCTAGAAAAAAAAATGTTTCAAAAATCATTGCGAATATAGAGAGTACTATAACTTATTTTGCTAAAGTTGATAAAACTAAATATACGTAAGGCGCGATAACCTCCGAAAAAAATTCAACTAGCGTCGTACTCCTTTTTAATATTTCCTACAAATTGACGGGACGGGATCTACATGTTTTACGCCAACTCCGAACTGCATCTGCAAGGCAGATGAGTTTCTACTGAGAAGCTTTTCATGGCAGAAAAGCACTGGCCCGTTTAGAAAACCTTTTTCAAATTGAAAAAAATTATTTTCGAAATTTTTATGCTGCTTTGTCCGAGGCGTCAACCCAAGATCTTCGGTGTGGTACCAAACAAGTAAAAGAAAAAATAAAGAGTTCGAAGTTTTTGTAAAGCTTCAATATTTTTGACAAGGTTTCTAAGATTGGTTTGCACATTTTCGGTTAAAAAATTAATGAAAGATTTTCTTAAGGTATCTAAAATAAAAAATTAAGTATTAAAATGACGAAATTTGTAACAACTTCATCACTTAACTGACGAAAGTTATAATAATTGCGGCGAAGCCGAATACAGTCCAGTCCTTATCCAATATATCAGCTACATATAAACCCTTTCCTATTATTTGGTGTTGTTTTCCTTGGTGTTGTTATACAAACTGAACTTTTAAATTGTTTTCCATTTCACAAATATTTCTCAATTCGTTTTGTTTATTTTCATTTGAATGCGCGCTGTGGAAAATGCTTTGATCTAAGAGGCCAAGCACTCTAAGCTATTTTTCATTTAGTTACTTGTTGATTCTGCAGTTCTTAACTTTGCTGTTGATTGAATATTTGTCGGCTGTTGGCGGTGGCGTAAAGTGTGATACTCAGTGAAATGTATGATTTATCATGAGTTTCTTCTCCACATACATACAAATATATCTGTAAATCTATATTTACTCAACTTTTATAGTTGACACGTTTTCCCTATTTTTATTTGTGTTGCTGATTTGTTTTAAGCAGCACACTTAGTAATATTAAACATTTTGAAAGCAAGTGTAACATTTATTATTTAAAAATTTACATTCATCACAAAACAATGTGATCAGCTACAAAAAGCACGATAACGGTCGAATGTCAGAAAGTGACATGTCCCACATCAAAATGGCGTTTAACTACCGTTTTTACAATCCAAGTAACAATTAAAAATGATATCACAGTTTATAAGTAAAAATAATTGAAAAAAAAAATCCGCTCGAATAAATCCTTCAAATGTCATATAGTCTTGGTCATAGAGAAAAAGGCGGGGTAAGAACTTCGTCGAATCATCAATTGAGACAATGATCGCTAAAAATGGAAAACCGTGTGCGGAGTTTTGGCTAGATGCTCAAGCTCTTTAGACTGACAGCATTGTGTGCCTAACTTTTCTTTCTTAAAAAGGCTGAGAACGCAAATTGGAAGAGAAGGTCTGCCGAAATTATTAGGCCTAGTACATTAGGTGAGCATAGCATGAGTGAACGAGCTTTCTTCCCATCACGAATCAGATACCATATTTTGTCGTTCGTTTTTCGTATTTCTTGGAAATTTCTGATGTCAGCTTTTAATATTACGTAGTGTAGACTGTGTAATTACTTACAGAGTCCCAAACTCAGCCCACAATCCAATCAGCAGGTAATTGTGCAACAACATACCCTTGTAAGACGAGCCGCTTGATACAAGACAGATGCTCGCTTGCATTCGCACCCCATCCATGTTCGTCGCAATTATGTTGGATTGGTCTTGCCAGGCTGAAATTTTAGCTCACCACTTAAGAGTTGTTCATAGGCTACCCAGAGGATACATGAACGCAAGTATTCCCTATTGATTGCCGATCATAAGCTTTCCCCACATACATATGTGAGCTTCTATCTTTCCTTGAACACTTTGTGGAAAAGATACAAATGAAAAAGTAAAAATTTAATTTTGAAAATGGAAAAAATAAATTTTTATTAATATGTATTTATTTATTTAGCTAAAAAGGGCGCATCCCTTGAAGCTTGCTCCGTAGATGTCCCAATTATGTCCCAATTATGTGTAGGTCTTACAACCTTAGACTAACACAGTTGCTTCTATCATTAAAAAGAGAGGACTGTAGACTCATGACGGGTATTCTGACTGGACACTGCCTTCTGGCGTCACATGATTTTAAATTAGGCTTGGTCAGTGATAGCAGATGTAGGAAGTGCGTGTTGGAAGAGAAAACGATCGAGCACGTTCTGTGCTCGTGCCCTGCACTTGCCAGGTAAAGACTCCAGCTATTAGGAGTGATACAGCTGTTAGATCTAAAAGCAGCAAGTGGCTTAAGTCCTAGGAAGCTTCTAGTATTTGCCAAGAGGACGGAGTTATTTTATAACATAGGTCCTGGTTTTTGATAGGGTTTTCAGTTTGGTCGTTAAAACAAACTTCTGGTAACACTACGGACTCAATCAGTCTATGTGAGGTCCTCATGGACCGGCCAGTTTAACCTACCTACCTATTTATTTATTTACTTTTTCTTGGTTCAATCTTAACAAAGTAATGGCATACCTTATTAATATGGTTTGGTGGGTTTGCCAATATATTTCTATTCTTTTTTTTTTACTTTTATTTTTTGTATGTTATTCCTCCACTTATCCATCCTTAACATTGGCATGCTTGCTATCCTCATTTCCTCTTTCAATCAAAAAAAAAAAAAAACGGGACGCAAGTTAATGTGTTGGCAACACTTACCAGCAATCAAAAATCATTCATTATAAATGTGTATAGGATACAGACACATACATGTGTAGATAGATAGTAGTGTGGGGGTGTGTTCACGCTACCGGTGTCGCTTGCGAAATGTCAAATGTCACAATGTGACATCCATGTGACATATCAGTGACAGCTTTGCATTAATCAAATTCTCTATTTTTATACCTTTCATGAAAATGAAATGGTATATTAATTTCGTCACGAAACCGAAAATTGTAAGTCCTTAAAGGAAAATAGATAGACCCACCATTAAGTATACCGAAATAATCAGGTTGAAGAGCTGAGTTGATTTAGCCATGTCCGTCTGTCCGTCTGTCCGTCTGTCCGTCTGTCCGTCTGTCTGTTTGTATGCAAACTAGTCCCTCAATTTTTGAGATATCTTGATAAAATTTGGTGAGCAGGTGTATTTGGGTGTCCGATTAGACATTTGTCGGAACCGACCGGATCGGACCACTATAGCATATATCCTCCATACAACCGATTTTTCAGAAAAAGAGGATTTTTGTGATATCTTACCCAATTTAACAGATTGAAGCTTCAAACTTCACCATATACTTTCGTATATTGCACATATTTTTGCCTGAAAAAATTTATGAGATCGGTCGTATATATAGTATATATCCCCCACAACCGATTGTTCAGATAAGGAACTTTTCGTAATTACTGCCCTATTTTAAGAGCTAGAGGCTTCAAATTTCAGCGAATGCTTACGTATATAGCATATATTGTTGTCTGAAAAAATCAGAAAGATCGGTGGTATATATAGTATATATATGGTGGTATATATAGTATATATATATAGTATATATATATATATTTTCGCAAATTTTAGCCCCATTTTAACAGCTAGAAGCTTCAAATTTCACCGAATATTTACTTATATAGCATATATTGATGTCTGAAAAAATCATTGAGATCGGTGGTATAAATAGTATATATCTCATACAACCGATTGTTCAGATAAGAAACTTTGCGCAATTTCTGCCCCGTTTTAACAGTTAGAAGCTTCAAATTTCACAAAATGCTTTCGTATATAGCATATATTGTTGTCTGAAAAAATCATAGAGATCGGTGGTATATATATTATATACTTCATATAAACTGTCATATTGACCCCTTTTTTACGGCTAGAAGCTTCAAGATTCATCAAATTTCATCAAATAGTTACGTTTACGTCATATATTTTTGAAATACGTGATTCGTAGCCATAGTTTTTACATGCAGACCACAAAAAACGTGAAGCATTGCATCCTCACACAGATTACCTACCTATTTTTTATTTTATATTTATCTTAAAAATCGTTTAGATATGTTCAAATTTCACCAAATGCTTACGTGTATAGCATATATTGTTGTCTGAGAAAATCATAGATACCGGTGGTATATATAGTATATATCCCATACAACCGATTGTTCAGATAAGAAACTTTGCGCAATTTCTTCCCCATTTTAACAGTTATAAGCTTCAAATTTCACCGATTGCTTACGTATATAGTATGTATTGTTGTGTCAAAAAATCATAGAGATCGGTGATATATATAATATATATATGATGGTATATATAGTATATATATAGTATATATATATTTTTTTTACGATTTCGGCCCCATTTTAACAGCTAGAAGCTTCAAATTTCACCAACTGCTTACGTGAATAGCATATATTGATGTCTGAAAAAATCATTGAGATCGGTGGTACACATAGTATATATCTCATACAACCGATTGTTCAGATAAGAAACATTTTCGCAATTTCTGCCCCGTTTTAACAGTTAGAAGCTTCAAATTTCACAAAATGCTTACGTATATAGCATATATTTTTGTCTGAAAAAATCATAGAGATCGGTCGTATATATATTATATACTTCATATAAACTGTCATTTTTACCCCTTTTTTACGGCTAGAATCTTCAAAATTCATCAAATTTCATCAAATAGTTACGTTTTCGTCATATATTTTTGAAATACGTGATTCGTAGTCATAGTTTTTACACGCAGACCACAAAAAACCTGAAACTTTGCATCCTCACACAAAGTACCTACCTGTTTTTTATTTTATATTTATCTTAAAAATCGTTAAGGTATGTAGATCTGTTCACTATATATTTCTTATCTTATACATCCGATTATTCGGAGATTACGAACGGGATAAGATTATTGTTCAGCCCCATTCATGAAAGGTATGAAGTCTTCGGCACAGCCGAAGACAGTCCCGTTCTTACTTGTTAAAATTGCGTTTGCTAATGCGTAAGTCCTTCGTCGTGCTCTCAAATGCATATTTATAAACTAACAAATATTTGTATACCTATGTCGTTCCGCTTTTACTTTTTTTTTTTTTTGAAAACGATACCAACTTACTTCTTACTATTCACATTTCCTAAGCGCAAAAGTAGGATAATGTGTTGTAACCCGATAAGTGTCAAATTTGATGGGAAAAGGCACGCGATTTGTTTCTTTTTTCACCGTTGGGTACATAATAACGCCAATGTCGGTTGATCTTTTGAGTTGATAGCATGAGTTTTGGCTTTGCTTGGAAAAAAGTTGATTGGTTGGTAAATAATCAGGTTATTATTCGGGGAGAAACTTGATTTTACGCGATTATAAATTTACGTCGAAATCTGAAATTGTTTGATAAAAATCGGACAAAACTTTTATTCGCTTCTATTTCCTACACCTGCAACAAACTCAACAGCGTTATGCAAGCCTGGTTTCTAGCGAAAAAGTCAAGTATTTGAGAATCATTTTAGGCAAGCAGTTTCTCTGGAGCCGAGGTCAATAGCTAGTGTAATAATTACTCGCACTCACTTCACGCATATTATTCTTCTCTTTTAGGCACTTCTACGTGAATAGCCCAAATATATATGTATAACATATTCACGAATAATTGTTGGAGTGTTAACAAACATGCATGCATGCACATTGCCTCGTCGCTCTTTAATCAAATACTAAACCAGACCACTACGGTGATTTTACTACTAACAAAACAGCCAGTTTCAGTTGGAGTGACCACTGCTCTGGAATGACAAAATAGCAGAGAGAATAAAGCAGGGCTCTTCAAAACTAAAAATGTGACTGTGTTAGTAAGATTTTTATGATCGTAGTGGTTTAGTCGTTGATCAAAGAGCAAATGAAGCAAGACTGTGACTGTTGTTGTTGTTGGTGTTGTTGTTGTAGCAGTGCTTTAAATGGGGTTACACTGAAATAACAGCCCTTGGTCGAGAAAACCCCTCCGTCGCTCCCGTACAGAGAAACGGCTGCCTTGGGAAGCGATGAAGCAAGAATAATGATGCATTGTTTGCTGACATTTACAAAATATTTCTTAAATTTCGGGCTTTACCAGATGCTTGTATGCTACGCGCCTTCGATATGGTTGCCGAAACTAAAAGAAGCACACTGGAGTAAACTGCAAACCTGTCGAAACACCGTACTCAGAACTGCCAAGGTGTGTTTCTTATGTTTTGAAAACATCATCTACACAGTGAGGTGAAAATACTCCTCATAAAAGAGATAAATTAAATGCTGAATTAACAGCTTCTTTTGAATACCCAAGATCCTGGTCATCTGAACAGACATCAGACAGATTGAAGAGGGCCACAGGCCCAGGCCCACAGATCGATGAGCTTTGCAACAAAATAAACGGCTACCTCCTTGATCTCTCCAGTTTTTTCACCTCGCGAAACCTGGAATTATCACCAACTAAATCATCGGCGAACTTATTTACAACATGGAGATCCCAAATATCGACCATTTTGAATATCCACTTCAATGGCACTACGCTACCGACTCTCTTACACCCCAAAAGTCTTGGGTGTGACGTTTGATCAGGATCTACATTTTGGTGAGCATGTAGCAGCAATTGTACCGAAAATCCAGAGCCGTAATAAAATCCTCAAATCTCTTGCTGGCAGTACTTGGGGAAAAGATAAAAGAACGCTCATTACCCCGATATGGTCGCTAAGCCTAAAGACTACTCACTGGAAGAAGCTACAGGTCTGCAAAAATACTAACCTCAGAACCGCCACTGGTTGTCTTCTTATGTCACAGAACACCATCTACATAATGAGGTGAGAATACTCCCCATTAGGGAGAGAAATGAAATGCTAACCAAACAGTTCCTGTTGAATACCCTGAAACCTGAGCGTCCCAACAGACATCTGATTGATGAGCCAACACTGCCCAGGGGCTTAAGGAGACATCTCCGTAAGCATTATGAGGAAATACGTCACCTGAGAACTCAGCCGTATGAAGAAAAAAAAACAAGCAGGTCCTCAGTGAATTCCACAAACAGGCGTCGGACCTTTATGTCAGGAATTGCCCAGTGAATGCAGTGCTCATAGAACAAGACCCTAAACTTGCAGATGAGGAACGCATACTCCCTAGGAAAATGCGAGTCACTCTAGCTTAACTTCGATCTGGATACTGTAACAGTCTTACCTATCCAGAATCAACCCCGACGTACAAAACATATGTCCTGTTTGCAACGTGTCCCCACATGACACCAACCATCTCTTCAAATGTATTGTGGAACCAACGCCTCTAACAACCCTCTCATTATGGTCCACCCCTATTGAAATAGCAAGTTTCCTTGGACTCCCGTTAGAGGATATTGACGACAATTTGTGATCGGTCAAACCTATTGGATTGGGCGAAGCACTGCTGCCGTCTTCCAGAAACTTAAGGAGTTGTCACTGTAAGCATTATAAAGAAACTGAGAAATTCTGCCGTGTGAAGGAAATAAGCACAAAAAGGTAGATGGTTGATAAAATTCAAATCTCTACAGCTTCAGAGCATCCGCAGCTCAATTGTGAACTTCACCTACGCAAGGGCAGTCCTGTTAGAAATGTAAATGTATTACACATATTTTTAGAAGTCGAGGCTCTGGTGATTCCAAGTTCCTCATGGAACTAGGGAGTGGGGAAGAGCGGTATGGCCGTGAAGGTTTACTGTGGTCATATTAATTGTTCCCAAGATAGTTGGGCTAGTAAAGGACACTTGGGGGAGTGTTCTTATTGTTACTACAACAACGAAAAGCACAAAACAGCTCTCAGAGACATCCACAGAAGTCGTCAAATTACTATGGCCACAAATTTCCGGTGAACCCCTTTCGCAGTTGAGGAAAGAAGCGTCCTCAGAAAAACGCGCGACACTCTAGCTAAACCTCGGTCTAGATACTGAAATAGGTTCAACTCTTTTTAACTCATATCTTTATGGTCCAACCCTGTTGAAGCTGCCAGTTTCCTCGAACTCCTGTTAGAGCATATTGATGACAATTTGTGAGTGATCGAACTTATTCGATGGGGAGAAGCAATGCTACAACAACAACAACAAAAACAAACACATTGATGCCTCTTTGGAAAGTAACGTTTGATCTTATGACCATTTCGGAGAGCCGTTGGCTTATTTAGGCCCACTTGTAGAACTGCAAGTCATCTTTATAACTCAGAGTTTGCTTCTCACGAAGGATTAAACACTGAGTTAGAAATATATTTTGCCGTTTCTTCAAGTGGGTTTTAGAGGTTTAGTTGAAATGTTTCTGTATACTTCGAAAAACTGTTTTGTAATTCTGCTTTTTACTGGAATGAAAGCAGAATACTTTAACTTTCAATCAATGCAAGGTAAATCGGTGACACCCACCGAACAGAAGATATGTATTTTGGGAATGTAATACTTAAACTATGCAAACAAGTTTGGAAGCAGACCAGTAAAGAAATTATAGCACCAACGGGACTATGAAAGCAGTGAGTTAGCGCTAACAGGTGATAAGGTGGGTTGTAATTAGCTGTAAGCGAATTACGATAATGTAAAAACAGTGTGAGCTTGCATTGCCCTAGTAAGAGGTGAATAGAGCACACTCTAGAGTGTGAAGCCAAAGCATTTGCCTGTATTTATTTGAGAAATGAGTGGATCCAACTGCTAATAATACATAGAAAAATCATTGAATTCGTCATAATATATTCTTCACTATATTTTTACCAATCACCTTTCTTCCACATTCGATCTTCACCCCAAATAATTGTAATTCTTAATAATTCCACTGACTTACACTTGACAGAAATTAGTGTTCCTTCAAGCATAAAATCGAACATTTCCGCAATGACAAATTTGAAAGCACAATAATACTCATATCGTATTTGTATTTATATTAAGTACTTATGGTTTTCAAACAAATAAGCTTTTTCAATCAAATGGTGGGGAGGAAAAAACTTGAAACAAACAAATAACAATAGAAAATCTGTAACACCACAGCAGATGGATTAACACTTTCCGGTGACGGCTGCAGCGAAAAGAGAGCGGCTAATATGATACACCACTGACTGCCAAGCTAACTTTAACATCAACATCAACGTCAACATTAACATTAACACCAACAACATTAACGCGAGCAATGTTTATAAAAGCCAAGAATGAAATTCGTATAACAATAACAGAATTAACAATCATAACAATAGCAAATACGCGCAACAAAAGAAAACTTGTAGTACTAAGTATGTACGTATGTAGTTCCCTAGCATCAGACTAACAGTGTACCACACAAATAAACAAACATGTAGATATATGCCGATAATGGGGGAATCAAAGCAGCAGTCAGAAATTGAGAGGCCTGTCAAAAATTCTTGCAGAAAAGGCACCAACGGAAAGCAAAAAAAAAATTGGAAATCAGATTATTAAGCGAAAGAATAACAAACAATATGACAAATGTTGCACGAATACACTGTGGTGGTCTTGTGGTGGGATGTATGATTGCCTGCCACCGTTGCTCTAAATCTGTGTATAACAACAAAAACCCAGCTACTCAAAGCTAATCGTTGTCAAGAAGTCAATTGCAGTTGCAATTTCAATTACAATTTCGAAATTAAAACAATCACATTGTTACTGTTATGTATGTGTATCAATGAGTGTTGTGTTGGTGTAATTGTTGTCAGAGCCGCCGCAAAGGGAGCAGTTACAAGTTAGGGTTTAAAACCTTCGAATGCACCAACACAGTGAAGACATGTACCGTAACTGGTAGTCGTTATATTACATGTTCTGTTTAGAATAATGTACGAGGATATTATTCCAATATCATATATAGAGTTAATGAGGGAATTAGTCCAATTTTTTACATTAAAGCTCTTATACAAATTTCTCACAGAGAACTTATCAAACCATAAGTCAAATTTCTACAATAAAAGGTTGGACGGACTTCGATCAAATTTTAAAGCGGGTAGATAAAATAAAAATAAATAAATGTAAGGCGCGACAACCTTCGAAGAGATTTTAGGCGTCGTGCTCCTTTTAATTTTTCCTACAAAATTGGCGGGACGGGAGCTACATACACTCGAAGTATTTACCACATCAATGCCTAGGGGCGACCCTGTTTAGAAAAACTTTCTTCTAATTGAAAAAACTTGTTTCTAAAATTATGATGTTGTTTTTCCCCTGGGTCTGAACCCAGGATCTTCGGCGTGTTATTCGGAGCACGCTACCACCATACTTGGGAGGCCGCCACAATAGGGGTGGAATTGTATCATACATTCTTCGATGATTTTGGGACTGGTTCGTGAACATTTTGGAATGAATTCAGGAACTCTTCGGTATTATAATAAGGACCATTTCTAAGCTACTTGTATAAGTGCAATTTGGTGCGGTTTCAGGATAATTCCTTGTTTATTTTCGGAATTACTTCGAGGGTATTTCAGTACCAATTTTGAAAAATTTGAGGATATTATAGTTATCACATAATTTCAAGATGATTTCGAGCCTATTTCTAAATGAGTTAGAACGATATTAGATTCTCTACGGGAATATTTCAAATAACATTTCGTGACAACTTCTGGATCATATCAAACCCATTTCCAATCATTTCAGGACTATTTCCAGAATGTTTTCGAGACAATTTCGAAAACAATTAGGAACAGTTTTAGTTTCACTTCGGGACTGTTTTTGGGATCATTTCAGTATAGTTTCTAAATTATTTTCGTACTCATCCCGCACCGAACTTTTTAAATTTATGGGAGTTTTACTGAAAGTTACGAAAAATTAACAATTCATAGGTACTTTATTAATTATCATGTTAACTAGCAGATCCCAATAAGGCATTCTTTACTTTTAACATATCGGAAGAGGTAGGCTTGAGTAAAACCAACATAAAAAAAAAAAAATAAAATAAAAAAAAGTTAATATGCAGAAAAGAACAGATCCCAAATAACCCCGAGATGATCCCGAGGGAGTCCCCAAAAGCATCCCGAAATGACCTCCAAACGACCCCGAAATGATCTCCAAATTAAACCGGGAGGGTCCCGAGTGGGTTCCCAAAATTATCTTGGAACGACCCCCAAATTACGCCGAAGTGACCCCCAAATAACCCTGGGAGGACCCCAAGAGAGTTCCACCAAATCATCCTGAAAGATTACCAAAAAAGCGCCGGGAAGATTCCGAGGGAGTTCCCAAATTCATGCTGAAATTAGACCTAATTTACCCCGGTTGGACCCTGATAAAGTCACCAAAATCATCCCGGATTATTTTCTAATAAGAATACAAGTATTGTCTCTTCCATCCCGACAATGGGAATTCCGCTGCCTGATTAAGTGCACTAAGTCTTTTAGCTAAACATTTGTAATTTAGCTGCATTTATGCACTGAAAGAAATGGTGCTAGTAAAATCAACAAATCGGTTCTGTTGTTCTTGACTTAACGGAGATTCGGTGAAATTGATCGAATTATGGTTAATTCGACCGAGTTCTTTGTACAACGGACATATTACTTTAGTCATTTCAACAGAATAGAAATTGTCGCTCTTAAGTGAACTAAATTCTGTAAAATTGACAGATTCCTGGTCAATATAACTGATTTTTTTGTTAACACAACTGATCTCACTGGTCATTTCAACAGCGATCAACAGTCAATACATGAGCAAATTTCAAAGAGAATTTTGTGCTCACTGCGCTCTCTGCTTTGTACTTATGTACTTGTTTAAAAAAAATACCAAAATAAGAAAAACACCAAATCGAAAAAACACACAAAATGGGAAAACAACAAAAAACTAGTTTTTCAGTTATCAATACAAAATGAAAAACCCTTTTTTGAATTTACTGTGCAAAAAATTACGAGATACCGGAACACCTATTTATCGGGTACAATTTTGCAGCTTCTCGTCCAAGCGAAATGCAAAATTGCGCCCCCTTGTTGCAAAAGTTTTGTTTGAACGAACAGGATTTTTCCAAAGTTAGCAACATTTTGTTCAAGTTTTTACGAATTTTCACTCACGCGAACGAATTTAATAAGATAATAAAAAACATCTTTTTTATGTTGATGTTTCCGAAAACATAAAAGTTTGAGTTGTTTTGGAATCGTTTAAACTTAAAGTGTTACCAAAATTAAACTTGCTGAATGACATGTAAAGTTACTCCAGTGGTGAGTTACCTTCTAGCGATTTGATTCTTTACTTTTCTATAACTTACAAGTTCTCTATTTAAAATGTTATGTCAAATATTAATACAAGTTTTGTTCGAAACAATCAAGTGTGGCAACTCTACATGCGAGAGAAGAAATTGAGAATGAGCTGAGCTGCAACTGAAAGAATTGCGAATCGGTTTTGTGACTTCTATTTTCATTTCTATTTGCAAAGCGAAGTTCAAAACTATAAATTAAATAAATTATAAAATATAAAATTTTGTGAAAGTGCGTTTAATAAAACAAAATAATAAAGTGTATAATGTTTAATGTGTGCCAGCATATTTGATGTAAGCCCAATTAACGTTCGGTTAGTAAGTGCCACCGTGGTGTGATGGTAGCGTGCTCCGCCTGCAGAACCGTATGCCCTGGTTTCGCATCCCGGGCAAAACAACATCAAAATTTTAGAAATAAGGTTTTTCAATAATAGAAGAAAATTTTTCTAAGCGGGGTCGCCCCGCGGCAGTGTTTAGCAAGCGCTCCGAGTGTGTTTCTGCCATGAAAAGCTCTCCGTGAAAACTCATCTGCCCGCAGAAGCCGTTCGGAGTCGGCGTAAAACAAGTAGGTCACGCCCCGCCAATTTTTAGGGAAAATCAAGAGGAGCACGACGCAAATTGGAAGAGAAGCTCGGTCTTAGATCTCTTCGGAGTTTATCGCGAATTACATTTATTTATTTATTTATGTATATGGAAACATAGGCACTTTCGTACAAAGCTGCCGCAACAACTTTTTTTGTTCATTTGACTACTAAAACGGTCAATTACGAATCAACGATTTGTGCGCAGTTGATTCAACATCTTGTTGCGATGGATAAAAAATAACAGAAATTTCGGTTGAATTGACACGTATTTCGGTTAATTTTACCAGTCGTTTTCTTTCAATGTGTGGTACATGGGATATTACGGCCTTAAGAATTGTTAGTATTTTCCGTTTTATTCGGTTTTGAAGTTGAAGACTTGGTCTCAGACAGGGATTTGTTTGAATCATTAGGTCGAAACACTTCCTGAAACAGATGAGGGATTTCCTTAACACTTCTGTTGACCATAGGGGCCATACTATACGGGCTGTAGGTTTCTGGGTCGGCCCTAGAAGCAGAAGTCGCCGTGTATTTACCCCCTTAGTAAGTATGTATTCTAACATATAGCTTACTTGTCAGCGACTGCGCCCGTGACTTTTTCGTTTCAGCTTGTCTTTGCAAGTGTTATAGACTTTTCGTGCATTTTGCAGCTGCTAGGCTTAGTTTTGTATATCATGCTCGAGCTGCATTCTAGCTGGTGGCCATGTTGTCAACGTTTATTGTTGTTTTTGCTGTTAATTTTGATTTTTGACGAATACCCACATGTCATACAAACGATAGATGGACGTTATAGAAAAAAGGGGAAATAAGCAAAGGGATGAATGTCATATTTGGTGCAATTTGTAAAGGCTCACAAGCAATGCATGAGACCTTTTTATCGTCACATACACTTACACATTCACGTATGTATATGTGAGCACACAAATACGAATATGAATATTTTTCATTTGTGTAGCATCAAACACCAGCTGTCAACTGGATTGTTTGTCTGTCAGCAATTAACACGCTATTCATCAAACGCTTGACTTTGCATCACATACATACAAACACACACGTGCACAAATATATATCCCCTAGATCTGGCAAACACGCCTAGTTGCCATCATCCTTTTATTACACACTTACAAAAATATATACATGTATGTATGTATATGTGCGTAACTATTCAATACTGTAGCGAACATTTGACATTTATGCGCTTCGTCTATGCCATTTAAAAAACCAGATCAACCGGCATCAGGATGCCACTGAGCCTGCTAAACAACACCAAGCGATGCTACGACAAATGCGGTTGTGAAACGTGTTTGTAATCCGTTTCGGTTTAAAATGAATAAAATTTAATTTTATTAAGTGGATTGTTCTATAGGCGAATGTTAATTTCTTTATTCATCAGTGGAATTTGGGATTTTGGTTGGATTTGGGATGAGGGGATGTCAGTGATATTAGGTAAACATAGTAGTTAGCGAAGTATGTAGTGACTGCTGATTTGCAAATGACAGTTAGTTTTTAGGGCGACTTACGCCACGCGCACCTGCAGCGGGTATATTCTAAGCCCCCTAAGCCGCTGGGGGCCAAAAACACCTTCTTATGTGCTAAATACACTTTTATTTAAAGGCGGATTTCATCTCGATACTCCAACCCAAAAACTTTCTAAAAAAAATCTGCAATTTCTAGTGATTGGAGACACACTCATTTAGATTGGGCAGTTATTACAAATAAAAAATTTGTCATTGAGACCAGCTACCCTAAAAATTAACTGTCATTTGCAAATCAGCAGTCACTACATACTTCGCTAACTACTATGTTTACCTAATATCACAAAATACCAACTTGATTTAAGAGATTGTGCGGCGCGATTTATAGCTTGTCAAACCCAATTTTCAACCTCACTTACCCGTGACGAATACTGTTTCTTTAGCAGCCGAGGCTCTGGCAACCCCAAGTTTCTGATGGATCTAGGGGGTGGTAGGGCGGGATGGCCTCGAAAGTTTCATGTGGTCTTATTAAATCGTTCCCGAGATGGTCAAGCTGGTACCTTAATTGTGCTTGTTATCGAAACGTACCGGATCTATATCCGGGAATGGACCATCAACATCGATAACACTCCCCAAAACCATCGGGGGATTTGCGGGACAGATTGAAGCCCACCGTGAATCGGTTAATTGGACTTTCTCAGTGCGGGTTCAGATCTGGTAAATATACCATCGACCAGATTTTCACTATGCGTCAAATCTTGGAAAAAATCCACAAGAATTGATACACATCGCTCGTTCGTCGATTTAAAAGCCGCTATGCCTGTTAGGTTCCCTGCAAAACTTATACGGCTGTGCAAAATGACGTTAAGCAACACCACCAGCTCAGCCAGAGTTTTAAAATAGCTGTTGTTGTTGTTGTATTAAAGATAAAGACAAACCCCGAAGGCTTTGGGGAGTGTTATCGATGTTGATGGTCCTTTGCCGGATATAGATCCGGTACGTTCCGGTAACAAAGCACCATTAAGGTACTAGCCCGACCATCTCGGGAACGATTTATATGACCACATTAAACCTTCTAGGCCATTCCGCCCCCTACTCCCTAGTTTCATGATTAACTTTGGGGTTCCAGAGCCTCGGCTGTTAATGCAACAGGATTCGCCACGGGTAGGTGACGTTGACAATATATAAATTATATAAATTGCGCTGGCAACTCCTTGATTTTAAAGAGAGGGGGGCGGGAGGGGGGTTTTAAAGGACTTCTCCAAGCCGTTCGAAACTAAACAAGGTTTCAGACAGGCTGATCATCGACATTCATATCATTGGCCTGAAAACCCGCGCCGTAAGTTCTGCTTTTCTCCAAACTGGAAAAAGAAACGAAAAGTTGGGTTCGAATGTGAATGAGGATAAAACGAAGTACATGCTGCCATCGGGCAAAGATTCAGCGAATTTGCTTTTGGCAACCTCGTGACTGCCGGCAGCCATAATTTCAAAATAGTTTAAGACTTGGTTTTTTTGGGAACGAGCATCAACACAAGCGACAGCATCACTTTTGGAATCCAGCGAGGAATCACTATTGCCAACAAACGCTACTTTGGACTAGGTAGGCAGTTGTAAAGTAAGGTCCTATCTGGGCAAACAAAAATTGTGCTCTACAAGTCACTTATCATACCCAACCTGCTCTATGGTGCACAAGCATAGCCCATTACAACTTCATGCTACTCTGGGAGTGTTTGAGAGAACAGTTCTTCGAAAGATTTATGGACCTCTGTGTTTTGGCGATGTACTGAATAATGTTAATTATAAGCCGTACGAGCTTTACATAAACATAGGTCAGCGAATTAATACACAGCGGCTACGCTGGGTAGGCTAGGTTATGAAAATATGACGCTTCAGCTAAGAATGTATTTTTATCGGAACCCTTCATATGGATGCAGATGAAGAGGAAGGTTGCGACTCCGCTGTGAAGACCAGGTGAAAAACTATTCAAATTACCCTTTTTTCATCATTCCTAGTTTTTGCCAAATAAATTTCAAAGGGCGACTCTAATTGTATGTAATTTTTCCCAAACTCTCAATTTCGGTATGGTAGACGAACACATATACAAAGTTGTTACCTATAAATCTCCACAGTTTTTCTTATTTTTCAAAAACCAATTACACAAATCAAAAGGAAATAAAATTAACTCTCAGTTTACACGCTTTAATTGCGAAAACAATTTGTTTAGCTGCAAAAATGTTTGCTCGAATTTAAAATATAATTTATATGAAATTAAAAGCAAGTGGCAAGTGGCAAATGCTACCACTTGTTGACTCTATCCATATAAGAGAGGGTATAAATAATTTTTGAATCAATTAACATTGCGCTATTAAAACGAATAACAAACGAAGAAAGATTTTATAGAAAGAATCACCAAAATAACATTAATCAAAATGAACGCAATTTTTATGCCTTAGTATGCGTGTTTGTACATATGACGTATGGATATATGTATTTATGCTCATTTTTTGGTTTTTCCTTGGTTGAAATATATAACAATACTAGCAGACCCGGCAGACGTTGTTCTACCCTAAATTTGGTCTATCTGCATACATTTTAATAAGCTTTTTCCGTCTAACTCTGCCCTACCCCTCTACACTTTTTCCTAATCTCTTTATTCATTCCTCCCTCCGTCTTTTTCGCTTCATCTCCATCTTCGTCTCATTCTATCTCTTTCTCAGTATCCTTCTCTCTTTTCTCTTTTCTCAAGTTTTTCTCCTTCTTCTTCATCTCCTATTGCCAGTCCCAGAGGGTGGCGTGTATTTTGTTCCCGTCCCATTCCGAGTCTCAGTCCCAGTCCCACTCCGAGTCGCAGCCTCCATCCCAGTCCTAGTCCTAATCCAAGTCTCAGTCCGTCTCTATTATACTTCCCGAAAGAAAGCATCGTAAATACTAATATAGGCAAATTTATATACGAAATTTCAGGCAAATCGAATAGGACGTATGCAAATAAGTATGTTGGTATTATTAATTCATGTCTTTATTTCGGCTTCGTATGCATATTTATCAGTTTTGCCAGGTTGATGCGACTAAATCAAATATCACAATGAACTTCAGAGCTCTCAGCAACAGCTTTCATTTGATAATCATAATACACACATATTCTACCGGTATCCGGGTCCATTTTTTGGCCTATATTTCGAAACCCTAGTCACTCAGCGGTGCAAAACTTACTCTGTACTAAAGCATAAATCAACAGCTTCAATTTGATATCCATAATGTAAAAACACATTCTAGGTGTATCAGGGTCCGCGTTTTGGGCTATATCTCGAGACCCTCTCCTCCCAGTTGTATGAAAATTATCCTGTATTATATCACTCATCAAAAGCTTTCATTTGATAGCCATATTGTATAAACACATTCTAGGGGTACACGGGTCCACGTTTTGGGCTATATCTCGAGAGCCTAGCCTCCCAGTTTTATGAAAATTATCCTGTACTATAGCACTCATCAACAGCTTTCATTTGATATCCATATTGTATAAACACATTCTAGGGGTACCCGGGTCCACTTTTTGGGCTATATCTCGAGACCCTAGCCTCCCAGTTGTATTAAAATTATCCTGTACTATAGCACTCATCAACAGTTTTCATTTGATATCCATATTGTATAAACACATTCTAGGGGTACCCGGGTCCACGTTTTGGGCTATATCTCGAGACCCTAGCCTCCCAGTTGTATGAAAATTATCCTGTACTATAGCACTCATCGACAGCTTTCATTTGATATCCATATTGTATTGTCACGGATATTAGCATCACTAAATTATCCCATCACTAAGGCGATGCTAAGGCCATGCCAAGCAGTATTTACGTTAATAATCAAATCAAGTATACACATATATAAGGCAGCCCAGAGAGATGTCACACACAGATGCATTTACTTATATTCCTATGTGCGCGCGAGAGACTGTAAACTACAAACATTCACATCAATAATTCAATCTTTATGTATCTACATAAACGAATAAATAATTGCGTCTACCCATATGTACGTATACGAGCAGCGGAGCGGCAATGCACAAACACATGCATATATCTTATCTGAGTTGTCACAAGAGAGAGCAATAATTTGTGCACGTAGTTGTGGCTGGCGATTTTGTAGCCGAAACAACTAGTAAGTTCTGGAAATCGAAGAGCCTAGAAGTATGCAGCGTAAACTATAAAAACGGGGCAAGCGAGTAAGAAGGAATTCAGTTTGAGTTGAGCAATCAATCAGTTATTGATTAAGCACGCGATCTGGCGGCCAATAGTAGAGTTTAATTTGAGTTATCAATCAGTTTGGTTATTAAGCCAGCGAGTAGCATAGTATAAGTGTTATTGTGAAGTACTTTAATAAAGGCCATTTTTCCATTATTCAATATTGGAGTTATTTATTCAACAGTTTAGTGATTCGAACTTAGCAGAGGATTGCAAATAAGAATATTTGCAAGTAAATTCGTTACAGTATAAACACATTCTAGGGGTACCCGGGTCCACGTTTTGATCTCAAGACCCTAGACACGTAGCGAAAAAAAGGTAGACGTTGGCCGATTCTCAGACCTACCCAATATGCTCACAAAATTTCATGAGAATCGGTTCACCCGTTTCGGAGGAGTTCAGCCTCTAAAACCGTGACAGAAGAATTTTATATATTAGATACGCTAGACATTATTGCCAAATAAATAAATAAAAATTCGGCATAGGGTTAAGGAATCGATGAGAGTGTACGTGTATGACATAGGAAGCCTTTAGAAGTTGGGTAAGAGTATGCTGCGAGCTAACTGTTCATTTTGTAAATATAATAAATGTGAAAATAATTATTCGCATTCTTATAGGGTGATTTAAGTACTTCTTATGCACATTCTCTACTACTCCATACTAGAACATACAATTTCTTCTCGAACACAAGCGAGAATTTCGAGACACGAGCAATCGAGAACTCGGCTTCTTGCTAGATTCTCGTATCTCGAAATACTTGTAAATTTCGCGAGCTCCCGACATTGTACTTAGTCGCTGTTTTGACACTATTTACACTCTGTGTTTTTTAATCGTGTTTTTTTTTTGTTGATTATATTGACTTTCCAATGACACTTCACTCAAAACATATTTATATAATTTTGTTCATAATACTGTAATTTTTTATTGAGAAGAGGTGAACTCGGCTTCTCTCGAGATTCTCGAATCTCGAAACACTCGTACAACTCGCGAGCTTCTCGATATTCAATTAAATTGCTGCATTGACGGTACGCTATGCATTTCGGTGTTTTGCAATTGTGGTATTGCGAACATTTTCGCTTGTGCTCCAGAATAAATGGAAGCTTTATATAAAGTGGCCAATGCGTCGATTAAACTTAATGTCGATAAGCTCGCAAGCTTTACGAGTATTTCGAGATCCGAAAATCTCGCGTGATACACATCAAAAAGTGCAGGCATAGTTGGTATATGTACTGTACGGAGTACTAGAGAATGTGCAAGCATAGGCTTGGTGTGGGGTATTGGTAGGCTCTATGGAGTTATAGAGAAAGAGAGCGTAAACGTAGATACTGCACTGTGAAGTAGTGTGGGAACAAGGTAGTTGGTACATTTAATATCAGCGAAACCACACAGCAAGTCAAGGAAAACACGTCACCTACTTATAAATTGAAGTCTAGGAGCATATACACAATTTTGTACATGCAAGCGCTCGAAGAGGTGTTAATGAGTAGTATCTCACTAAAACATCTTTTCGGGTTGTCCTTAATCTGTAGGACGGCTATATAACAAAAACATTCTTGAAAAATATGAAAGATATGAATAATACTGTGCAATACTCGGTCGGATATTGAACCAAACCAATTTTCGAAGGAAGCCTTTAAAAATAGAGTTTGGCTTTCGAAGTTCGAATTTACCAGGTAAAATTTTTTAATAAATTCTGCATTTATAATTTTAAAACACCTAATTTTAAACACCCTATAAATATCGAAATGTAGGAGCACATACACACACATTAGCTGTATATTTGAGGCGGGTTAGATGGAAATGCGGCCACCGTGGTGTGATGGTAGCGTGCTCCGCCTATCACACCGTATGCCCTGGGTTCGCACCCCGGGCAAAGCAACATCAAAATTTTAGAAATACGGTTTTTCAATTAGAAGAAAATTTTTCTAAGCGGGGTCGCCCCTCGGCAGTGTTTGACAAGCCCTCCGGGTGTATTTCTGCCATGAAAAGCTCTCAGTGAAAACTCATCTGCCTTGCAGATGCCGTTCGGAGTCAGCATAAAACATGTAGGTCCCGTCCGGCCAATTTGTAGGGCAAATCAAGAGGAGCACGACGCAAATTGGAAGAGAAGCTCGGCCTTAGATCTCTTCGGAGGTTATCGCGCCTTACATTTATTTATTTATTTTTTTTTTAGATGGAAATTGCGTTGAAATCATATCATTGAATAAAAATCTAAACAAATCGCGCTCGAGATAATTTATGAACATAACCAATACAAAGCAGAAAACCTTTAAGCAGAGTGTTACAAGTCAAAAAAAAAAAAAAAAACGGCGCCAGCACGTACGCATATTAGTCGACAGTGCCAAGTCAACAGTCTTATAGCTGTCCTCCATTTAAAATTTGATTACACATTTTGATTGTTGTTGTCGTTTATCGTTGGCACAGATATAGCGACATAAGCGACATAAGCACTATGCGTCCATGTGGTGAATGGCATGGCGAAAAATTCTTGTTTATATTTTATAAACGACAATATATCAAAACTCCAAAAATTTTAGTCGAAAAAGGGGAGGAGTGGAAATAATAATTTGTTTTCAAATAAAATATTGCCTGTATATTTAAAATGTTTTGCCACACAACTAATTAAATGCGAATAAAAGAAATTAATGGTTTACTTATAAATATTAATATTTAATTTGAAAAAAAAAACGTTCATCAAAAAATGGGTAAGAGACAAGTTAAAGATTGTAGGAAAAAAATTACAAATTATGTGTAGAAATTTGTCATTACGTACGTTTGTATAAATCAAAAATGTTTATTACCGAAATTATCTGTGACATTTTATGTGATTGTTATTACGTACTTACTGGTTGTCGAAAATTGGCCGTGTGACATTTAATGGCGTTTCTATACGGACGCGCGTGCGCAAAGCGTTGAACACGCACAATCTCTTACGTCAGCACATTTTTATTAATCTAAATTATAACAAGTAAGGAAAGCTAAGTTCGGGGGTAACCGAACATTACATATTCAGCTGAGAGCTTTGGAGACATAATAAAGGAAAATCAGCATTTAGGAAAATGAAACTAGGGTAACCCTGGAATGTGTTTGTATGACATGGGTATAAAATGGAAGGTATTAAAGAGTATTTTAAGAGGGAGTAGGCCATAGATCTACAGATGGTCGCCATTTAGGGATATCGCCATAAAGGTGGACCAGGCCTGACTCGAGAATTTGTTTGTACGATATGGGTATCAAATGAAATGTGTTAATGATAATTTTAAAAGGGAGTGGTGGTAGTTGTATAGGTTGTCGCCTTTTTTAGATATTGGCATAAAGGTGGACCAGGGGTGACTGTAGAATGCGTTTGTACAATATGGGTATCAAGCGAAAGGTGTTAATGGGTATTTTAAAAGGGAGTGGGCCTTAGTTCTATAGGTGGACGCCTTTTCGAGATATCGCCATAAAGGTGGACCAGGGGTGACTCTAGAATGTGTTTGTACGATATGGGTATCAAATTAAAGGTATTAATGAGGGTTTTAAAAAGGAGTGGTGGAGTTGTATAGGTGGTCGCTTTTTCGAGATATCGGCATAAAGGTGGACCAGGGGTGACTCTAGAATTTATTTATACGATATGGGTATCAAATGAAAGGTATTAATGAGGCTTTTAAAAGGGAGTGGTGGTAGTTGTATAGGTTGTCGCCTTTTCGAGATATTGGCATAAAGGTGGACCAGGGGTGACTGTAGAATGCGTTTGTACAATATGGGTATCAAGCGAAAGGTGTTAATGAGTTTTTTAAAAGGGAGTGATCCTTAGTTCCATAGGTGGACGCCGTTTCGACATATCGACATGAAGGTGGACCAGGGGTGACCCTAGAATTTGTTTGTACGATATGGGTATCAAATGAAAGGTATTAATGAGGCTTTTAAAAGGGAGTGGTGGTAATTGTATATGTGAAGGCATTTCCAGATATCGACCAAAATGTGGACCAGGGTGACCAGAACATCATCTGTTGGATACCGCTAATTTATTTATATATGTATATAATACCACGAACAGTATTCCTGCCAAGATTTCAAGGGTTTTTTATTGCGCCCTGCAGAACTTTTTCATTTCATTGTAATTAATATGGCAGGTGTCACACCCATTTTACAATGTTTTTTTCTTAAGTTATATTTTGCGTAAATAAACTAATCCAAATACCATTTTTCATACCGTTTTTCGTATTTGGTATAGAATTATGGCATTTTTTTCGTTTTTCGTAATTTTCGATATCGAAAAAGTGGGCCTGGTCATAGTCCGATTTCGGCCATTTTTTATACCAATACAAAGTGAGTTCAGATAAGTGCGTGAACTAAGTTTAGTAAAGATATATTGTATTTTACCCAAGTTATTGTGTTAACGGCCAAGCGGGAGGACAGACGGTCGACTGTGTATGAAAACTGGACGTGGCTTCAACCAATTTCGCCCTTTTTCACAGAAATAAGTTATCGTCCCAGAATCTAAGCCCATACCAAATTTCACAAGGATTGGTAAATTTTTGTTCGACTTATGGCATTAAAAGTATCCTAGACAAATTAAAAGAAAAAGGGCAGAGCCACGCCCATTTTGAAATTTTCTTTTATTTTTGCATTTTGTTGCAACATATGATTACTGGAGTTGAATGTTGATATAATTTACTTATCTAATATATAAAATTCTTCTGTCACGGTTTTAGAGGCTGAACTCCTCCGAAACGGCTGTACCGGTTCTCATGAAATTTTGTGAGCGTATTGGTTAGGTCCGAGAATCAGCCAACGTCTACCTTTTTTTCGCTACGTGTCTAGGGTCTTGAGACCAAAACGTGGACCCGGGTACCCTAGAATGTGTTTATAAAATATGGATATCAAATGAAAACTGTTGATGAGTGCTATAGCACAGGATAATTTTAATACAACTGGGAGGCTAGGGTCTCGATATATAGCCCAAAACGTGGACCCGAATACACCTAGAATGTGTTTTTACTTTATGGGTATCAAATTGAAGCTGTTGATTTATGCATGCGAAGCCGAAATAAAGACAAGAATTAATAATACCCACATACCTATTTACATACGTCCTATTCGATATTAGTATTTACGATGCTTTTTTCCGGGAAGTATACCAGAGACGGACTGGGACTGGGATTAGGACTTGGACTGGGACTGACACTGAGACTCGGAGTGGGACTGGGATGGAGACTCGGGATGAGACCTGAACAAAATACATACCTCCTTCTGGGACTGGCAATAAGAGATGAAGAAGAAGGAGAAAAACTTGAGAGAAGAGAAAAGAGAGAAGGAGGCTGAGAAAGATATAGAATGAGACGAAGATGGAGATAAAGCGAAAAACACGGAGGGAGGAGTGAATAAAAAGATTAGGAAAAAGTATAGAGGGGTGGCGCAGAGTTAAACGGAAAAAGCTTATTAAATGTATGCAGATAGGCCAAATTTAGGGCAGAACAACGTCTGCCGGGACTGCTAGTATACTGTAAAGATATTAAATTTTTTGTTAAAATTTGACTTAAAAACATTTTTTTTTAAAGTGGGCGTGGTCGTTCTCCGATTTTGCTAATTTTTATTAAGCATACATATAGTAATAGGAGTAACGTTCCTGCCAAATTTCATCATGATATCTTCAACGACTGCCAAATTACAGCTAGAAAAATTTTAAATTACCTTCTTTTACAAGTTGGCGGTGTCACGCCCATTGTCCACAATTTTACTAGTTTTCTATTCTGCGTCATAGGATCAACTCACCTACCAAGTTTCATCACTTTATTCGTCTTTGGTAATGAATTATCGCACTTTTTCGGTTTTTCGAAATTTTCGATATCGAAAAAGTGGGCGTGGTTATATTCCGATATTGTTCATTTTAAATAGCGATCTGAGATGAGTGCTTAGGAATCTACATACCAAATTTCATCAAGATACCTCAAAATTTACTCAAGTTATCGTGTTAACGGACGGACGGAAATGACTCAATCAAATTTTTTTTCGATCCTGATGATTTTGATATATGGAAGTCTATATCTATCTCGATTCCTTTATACCTGTACAACCAACCGTTATCCAATCAAAGTTAATATACTCTGTGAACTCTGCTCAACTGAGTATAAAGACACCGATAGGTGCCGCATGTATCGAAATATTTCAAAAAATGGTATTTGTGGTCCGATTTGATTCATATTGGGAACACATAATACATACATAAATAGAAAGCAACCTATGAAAAAAATCGCCGCTAGATGGCGCAAGGATCAAGATATTCAAAAAAACCGTATTTGTGGTCCGATTTAGCTCATATTTGGAACACTTAATACATACATGAATAGAAAGCGACCTATGAGAAAAATTGCCGCTAGGTGGCGCAAAGATCGAGATATTAAAAAAATCGTATTTTATGAATTTTCGAAGTTTTTACAGTGTACTTTTTAGTAGCTCAGTCGCAATTTTTTTTTTTTTTTTTGGATTTCAAATTAGGTGTGGTCGCGCTTCCATAAAAAGCTTTTGGCGATCCCTGCAGTATACTGTAGCGTAATTTGTTGACAAGGTAGAGTTGATAAGAGCAAAATCACACAGCATATCTGGGCAAACACGTCATCCACTTGTAAGGGCTCTGAGCATATACACAATTATTGTGCACGCAAGTGCTCGAAGAGCTGTATACACAGGTAATTTGTTTGAAATAAGGAGTCAGAGATATGGCGTGGTCTTCATTATTTATATACAAAGTGTTTACAAAAAAAAGCACATGGTTAGGTATTCAGGTTTAGGTTGTAATTTGTTTCTCTTTAGAATTTCGTTTGATTTCACATCTCTGTAAATTATTTGGTTAGATTAACATGACACATAGAAAGGTAAACAAAGAAAAGATCCAATTAAATAAAATAAAGCAAAAGAAAACAAAGAAAAATAAAATAACATAAAGAAGTCAAAAATAAAAAAAAAATTTAAATAAGCTAAAATAATTAATTCTCTTCTCACTCACTTAATCTGACCTCTCCGTACTTGGCACATCGCCATTATTTTCCCCCTCTTTCTGAATTGCCGCTTCTTCGCTATTGAAGTCACTTCGCCCGACAGTTTTAGATTAAATGACTTGTCGATGCTGCTTCACGGTCTTAAGGCTGGATATTTTATGTCTTTTAAAAGCTGGCTTATTGCACTCAGCAACTTTCCGCCCATGCGTAGATATTCTCGCACCCTAACCACTCGCTCCTAATGTTTTGTACTCTTCTTAAGTCTTCTTCCTTTTTTGGAAAAACCTGTCACTCTCTCGCTAACCTCATTTCTGCTACCTTCGCTATTCACGTCTTGTAGCGACCATATCGGAAAACTAGATCAAAACAGCAATCAACTAAAAAAATTGCAATATTCAGGAAAGGCAAAAAACTGATTGACTTCCACATATGCTCCAGTGGGAGTTGAATTGGTAAGGTGTGTGTGCTTAACCCATTATTGAGCGATGTGTGCGGTATATGGAATGGAATTAGGTTCATATCAGATGATCATCGCAACAGGGGAAATGCATTCATACCAGACCCTTAAATAAGCTCATAAATAATTTTAACGTTCACATTTAGGAAACATTTTTGACTCATTTGTGACTCCGAATGTTTGGTTGCTTGTGAAAAAAAAAGTTATATCACTTGCAGTACTTTAAAAAAAAAGTTAAGTACACAATTTTTGTTTTGTTCGAAACCGGTTTTAGACTTATTGCTCTGTTCAGGTTAGTTTCAAATAAAAACCATAAAAGTTGAAAACCCGTAGTATTTTTTGAGAAGTTTGAAATATGAAGAAGTTTAGAAAATGGCTTAAGTCATGATGTTTTCCAATTTTAAAACTTAAAATTTTAAAACTCGCTTTAAATTGTTTGCCATAATTTTTCGACCTTTAAGATATAGTCAGAGCTGGCTAAATTCAATTCCATTACATTACCCATTACATTCCTCAGTAATTGGAAAAAGTAATCAATTCCTTTCCTCCACGGCAAAGGAATTGATTACATTTCAATTCCTCAAAAAAACAATACCAAAAGTAATTTCGTTTTTTGAGGCTCAAGTACAAACAATTTTTTGCTTGTAATTGAAAAAAAAAAAAAAATACTTTGCTCAAATGTAATTTCTGCGCCAGTACTTTCGAAAGGAATTGCAAATGTAATTGAAAATTTTCCAATTACATTACAAGGAATTGAAAAAGTACTTTCGAATTTCCCATTCCATTCCTCAAAGGAATTGCGAAAGTAATTGAAAAACTACAAGTGTATAGGAACTTACGCGGGTTGATGTGGGTGACTTTTCGGGTCACACTTTTCATTATTTCATCAGATTTTTCTTTTGAGTGGTAACTGGTAAGGGATCTCCTCTCCTTCCTCCGCTATCAAAGGGTAGTGGCTATAGGTAAGCAGCACACTTTTTAATTCTCTTTGATTCATTCAGCTGGCATAACGTAAATACCAATAATGTTCCAGAAAACTTTTTTTCTCGTATTCTTGATCTTTTGATCCATCAATAGTTGCCTCTTCTGAACCATATTGTAATAAATAATATTAAAGCAGACAATGACAAGTCGTCCGTATAAACGTATAAAACCTCAGAAGCATTTGAGGTGAAGTGTAGCTAAGGTATAGCGGCACAAGGTGCTACTAAATTTCTCAATGCCAAATGCTTCTTAATATTTAAAAGTTTGCGTAGAAATAATGCATCGCTTCGCCTCCTTGTTTGAAAAGTTTAGTGGTCAGATGTTCTTCTGTGCCTCATTGATTTTAAGTCGGGATATTTGCATTTCCACCTCCTCACAGTACGATGTTATCCTCGCTTTTGGCAATAAGGCGTTACGCAAAATTTGTGAGTTTTTAAGTAATGGTATCCCCATTATTCCAGGGGCTGAAACTGTTATTCCTTTTATAATATAAGTCCTTGCAAAACTATTTATTTTGGACTTTAAACATATTTGGATGAAGAAAAAAATTATTTTTGTGGTTTTTATTTTTTGAGTCCGATAGAACTAGTTAAACTCAGACTTTTAAAAATAAAAGTCCGGATATAAAACTTAAATCAAGACTTTTATTTTTTAAGGCCGAAATAAAAGTCCCGCTTGATAACGAAGAAACGACTTATCCGAATTAAAAAAATTTGGTACCAATCGATTATCTTGGATTCCCAAAATTTAAAACCTTATGGACTTTTGAAAATTTCTGTTAATAATACTAGAAATTTATCATAAACAAACTAGATCGAACATCTCGTAGTATAAATGGTGAACTTGCAGTGGATTTTTGCAATAAATTTCGTTCCAATACAACTATTAGAGTGAAAATTGGTAAACCGCATTCTGCTATGATAGGAAAGCTTTCCAAAAAAAGAAATGGTCATAATCGGTCACTAGCCACGCCTCTTTCTGTATATAGAAATTTCCGCACAGAACATGCAATATTTGAGTATCTAAAGAAGCCACGTTATTTTGAATTCATTGCTAAGTACGTGAATATGTCGGAGTTATTTCTATTTCGGGATCATTTGGGGATCCTTCTGGTATCATTCCTGGATGACCTTCGGGATCCCGTCAGAGTCATTTCGGGACTTTTTCGGGATCATTTGGGGATCCTTCCGGCATCATTTCTGGATAGTTTTCGGTATCCGTCCGGGATTCCGTGAGGATTATTTCGGGACTTTTTCGGGAGTATTCTGGGATCATTTATGCATGGTTTTCTGGATCGCGTCGGATTTATTTCGGTATCATTTGGGGACTCTTCCGGTATAATTTCTGGAAAAAATCTTATTTGGAAAGTAGTTGGTGCCACGCCCATTGTCCAAAAAAATTATGTGGATCAACTAAATGCAATGTCAGTAATTTACGTGCCAAATTTAAATAACGTGGCTTCTATAGATACTCAAATATTGCATGTTCTGTGCGGAAATTTCTATATACAGAAAGAGGCGTGGCTACTGACCTATTATGACAATTTCTCTTTTTGGAAAGCTTTCCTATCATAGCAGAATGCGGTTTACCAATTTTCACTCTAATAGTTGTATTGGAACGAAATTTATTGCAAAAATCCATACGAGATTTTCGATCTAGTTTGTTTATGATAAATTTCTAGTATTATTAACAGAAATTTTCAAAAGGCCATAAGGTTTTAAATTTTAGGAATCCAGGAGAATCGATTGGTACCAAATTGTGCTGCAATATCACCAGGCTCAGCGCTATGATTCGAGCTCACCTGATATATGTTTAAAAATTAATTAAAAGATTCTGTAAAGTCCTTATCTAACCCAAAAAAACACAATGATAACACAGGCCGACAGCATCTTTGACCCAGAAACTGGACTATATACTTTCGAAGGATTTTCATGCTATGAGTCGAAATCTGGCCTCAAAATTTCTCTATCAGCTCTGGTTTTCGAGATATCCTAACCTAAAAGTGCCTAACCCCTAGAAACCACCCCTACCACACCACAAAATTTCAAAATGCGATATATCAGGGGAAAAATATTTAAGCAAACTCAACGCCATTTGAAAGAAGAAGACTTGTATTTAAAGATGGCATCCTTAAATATTGGTGAAAGAAAACATCTGCAAGACTACACAACCTCAAATATGGGCAAAAACGGTATTTTTTGCACTTTTAGGTTAGGATATCTCGAAAACCAGAGCTGATAGAGCAATTCTAAACCTTCAGAGCATCATAAACCTTCGAAAATATACCGTCCGGTATCTGGGTCTGAATGTTGGTTAAATTTTGTCGGCCCGTGTAATTTATCCATCGCCTTTGGCGATAAAACTCTTGTGACTCGAAGAGATGCGTGAGCGGTTTTTGCCGATATTTTTTAATGCCCGGAATTTTTAATTCTCCAGATGAGGTGAACATAGACACAAACACGACGTGTGACCCGTTACCATCACCGCACAGAGGTTGAAGAAGCCATGAAAAGAGCCAAACCTTCTAATTCAATAGGTCCAAATGGAGTAGTCATGCCAATGCTAAAACATCTTGGCACTGAGGAAGAAAGCTATCTGACGCACGTTTTCGAGCCTGGGAAACCGGCTAACGAAGGTGAGTTATAACGACCGGTATTACTCTGTTCGCCAGTAGCGAAGACATTAGAAACCTTCCTGCTCCATTTAGTGCGAATCTTCGCCTAGCCACTCATCAGCATGGATTTCGCAAAATATATAGCACTACCAGCACTGTAAAAAGCTTTTGACACAGTCAACCACGGTACTATACTCCAAGATATAGAAGATTCACCCTTTCCCCTTTGTATAAAAACATAAACTGCAAATTATCCGAACCTATCCGGCCAAATCCACGGTCACTGTTTTGCGACGTGGAATATTGGACGTTGACGTCGATGGTGTTGCGTTACCGATTGTCAGCCATTAAAATATCTTAGGAGCAACATTCGGTCACACTCTCACCTTCAAGAAGTATGCCATCGAAGTTGTATCTAAAGTACAAATCCGCAACAAAATCCTCAAGTCGCTTGCCAGTAGCACTTGGGGAAAAGATGAAGAAGCATTGCTAGCCACGTACAAAGCAATTGGCCGGCCATTCAACAGAAAATCTAAACTACGATGATACAATCTTACCATAACCCTCCTCATATATGGGGAGAAGAAATGAATTGCAAGTCACTGAAGGCAGTGCTTGTGTTTTAAAAACATTTTCTTATGGTCCAAAAAGTTACAATGGCCTCATAAGATAACCACTTGAATCGCAAAAATATTTTTTACACTAAGAATTCTTTAATTACTTTTGCAATTCCTTTGAGGATGGGAAATTCGAAAGTACTTTTTCCATTCCTTGTAATGTAATTGGAAAATTTTCAATTACATTTCCAATTCCTTTCCAAAGTACTTGGGCAGAAATTACATTTGAACAAAGTATTTTTTTCTCAATTACAAACAAAAATTTGTTTGTACTTGAGCCTCAAAAAACCAAATTACTTTTGGTATTTTTTTTTTAGGAATTGAAATGTAATCAATTCCTTTGTTGTGGAGGAAAGGAATTGATTACTTTCCTCAAGTACATGTAATGGGGAATCGACGGGTACTGATTACCTAAAGTAATCATTACTACCCAGCTCTGGATATAGTGAAATGTTTATGCTTTCATAATCTCCACTCAAGCACATATCGAAAGCTAAGTGGAATATCGCCCTATCTTCGCTGCCAGTAGGAAAACGTCCTATGTTTTACATTTTTCTTAAATTAATTTAGATTGGCAATAATAATTTTTCATAGCAAACGATTGGGTTATTAAATATGTTTACCTGTTGTTTCTAATTTTTCAGTGGAGTGAGTGATTTCGTCAAACAGCTGACCTGCCAACAAATGTCCAATGATTGTCGTAAACTGACAGCAAAATATTATGGGATAAGTTACTTAACAACATTGTTGATTAGCTATGACTTTGACTTTTTATGTCAAACAATTAGGATTTCAATTTCAATTATGAATACCAATATACATATATTTATGTGGGTAATTATATGAAATGATCAATCGACCATCGAATGATAGCTTTTAGCAGATAACAATTAAGGTGTAAATATCGTTGCAGTTTCCATAATCGTCGCCACAGGGTTTTCAGGTGGGGTGTGCAGAATGGCATACAGTCCCGACGTCGGGGTTGTTTACAGAGCTCCCGTAATGCTAAGCATTGGTAGTCTGCATACCCCTTTTTTGAGAAAGGTACTTTTCTGTGTGACCGTACACCAAAGAAGGACTCAATAGTATAAGAGAGTCTTCACAATCGCTGTAAATATACAATAAGTCAGAGAGCGCCAGACCCCACGTACATGCCAGCGTTGTTTAACATGCATTAATTACCTTCGATGCCTTCTTCAGTCTCTCCTCCTTGTTAACCTTCCCTGACAACTTACTGTCTAGAATGACTCCTAGATATGATTCTCTTGCGGGGGTTGAATCCATAATCTTCGGTGTGGTAGACGGATCACGATGCCACCAAAACATAGCCGCTGTCCCCTCCTGGTAAATAACATCATATCCGTCTCACCGCGTTAGTGCTCAACCCAACATTAAATGTCCAGGTATGTATATCCCCGATCCATCAAAGAGCTAATTGTTGGAAGGCACAACTGCAACGTCATCTGTTTACGCCGTAAGTTTTCCGAAAGACAGTTTAAATATAGGTTTAATGATAAGCGAAGAAGGTAAAAATAAATTAAATAAATCCAAATAAAACGAAAATAATTTCTTGTATTCCGGCCTTTTAGTTAATATATTCAAGGTCGACCAGGTGCATTCATAAGTTCCTGAAGATGACTTCAGATTGAAGTCGAAATATTGGCAAGACAAACCATTCGACAAATATATATACATTGTTTAAACACATTCGCTGTATTTTAATAAACATATGTATATATTGGCCTAGAGCTCAAACATACCTTGAATATAAAACGAAAATATTTAATAATTGTTTTGACTAACTGAAAAGCGAATAAGTTCTGTATCTTAAACCGATTGAAACAAAACAACTTTTCGCTGTACAAAAAAGACAGTAGTTTAGGACTTATTAATACGCAACTCTAACCGCTTAAGAGATATTCCGATTGACTTTCCTTAGAGACAACCTATGTATGTAGTTTTCAAATTTTTTTTCCAGGGATATATGCATGGATCCATGCGCATACATCCGCTCCCATTCCTCAACCGAAATGCATCAACCAAATTGTCACAATTACAATGGAAATGTGTTTATTTTTGCTGGGAATGGTAAAGTAGAAGATATTTGAAGAGAACAGCAGAGTCAAAGTAACAAACAAAAATAAAAATGTAAAATAAAAAAAATATTCTAATAAAAGAAATGGAAATGGGAAAGTCTTTCACAAAAACGCACAAACGAACAAACATACAAATCTGTAAGCATTCAGCCGCGTAGACAATCAAAATAAAGGGCCAAAGTGCGAGTACAAAAGAATTGAAAAGATTTAATGTCGACTTTGTTTGATTTATTACGAGGGAAATTGCGTTGAGTGCATGCAATAAGGATGCAGGAGCAAGAAGCACAACAACAACACTAGTAATGAATGCAATAACAACAGGGCTTAGTATTAGTCGTGGTGGTGTGAATGCTGTCACAAAAAAGGGCAATAGAGTCACTACAACAACAAAAGCAGGAATGAGAACAACGATTTGCTACATTTGTGTTGGAACAATCGAAGGAGCTGACAAAAAGAAATCAGCAGAATGCTTTGAAGTAAGAAAGGACACTGTGAAGAGTCAATGCATAAGCACTTATATACATACATTTCTATTTAGAAGAGGGATATATGAGGGATGGCAAGAGCGATCAAAGCATTAACAGCGAATGATTTCACTTTGAGCTGATATGGCTAATGCTATTAGGACCGATGACGATTTGTGTTGGTCGAATGAACTAAAATAAAGCGTTGTGCAATTCAATTGCAGCGTGTTTCGAAAATTGTTTTTAAAATCAAAATTATTGGTTGCGCGGTAACGAAAAGGAAGAACTCTTGCGAGTTTGATTAAAAAAATATGACGCTTACCACAAATTTTGTATATGGACTGTACAAAGAGTACGGTCCATAGTCGCATTTCAGAAACAAGTACATTTATTTGAGAGAAGAGCAAGGATATTGGAGAAACGTGGAATGTATTTGAGAAATGGCCAAATGAATTTGAGAAAGAAATATTCTAAAGACAAGAGTAAATTTTTATCCCATATCGAGATATTTTTAAATATCAGATGTAACTGGTGCTTAGCATCCCCTGTTCTTCTACGAGAACAGACAAATAACATACATACATTCCATTAAAATAACAAATAATACATTATAAAAAACTATTGGCTCTGAGAATCACCAAAGCTTATACATATATCCACCTTAAAATTTAATCTTTCGGATCCGCGAGGTAATATTGGTAAACGTTTTACTAAAATGTGTATATTGGAGTGATTTTCGTCATCCCTTGTAAAATTTGGTTTGGATACAAACCGGTTTTGGCGTTGTGACATCTTCAGTGTAATTTTTCATTCTAGATATGGAGATATATGTTGTCATTAATCTCGTATTATTGAAAAAAAATAATAATAATAATAAAAATAAAGAGGATAATTCAAAGTGAATCGGCATTGATTCAAATTCTAAGCAGTTTCCTTTTAAATTGTCGTTTAAGCAGTTTTAAAATTTGATCACTTAGGTTAGGTTGGGCGGTAGCTTCCCTGATAGAGGAAGCTCACTTGGACAACATGACGGTCCGTTGTGATACCACATATAATAAACTAAACTAACGGTGACGTAGATATAACTACTTAGAGAATCGTTGGGTAGCAACGATAAAGTTCCGAATGATCCCGATCTCAACCTTGTATAGCTCCTCGGGAGATCCAAGTGAGTCACGACCGAAATACTTTCGCCTAGTTCTGGCAAAAGCTGGGCAGTCAAGCATAAAGTGATTTGGTGATTCCACCTCATCATCCTCCATACAGCTGCAGCAGGATGGAGTTTCCAATATATTGAGACGTACCGCATGGATACCCATGGGACAGTGCCCTGTCAAAACCCCAATGACCATTGATAGGTGAGCCTTAGTGAACCCAATTATTTCAGCAGACCTCCTGCCATCCACTTTCGGCCAGAAAGATCTTGATATCCTACAAGACGTAGTGTCCGCCCAACGTTTGCTGAGCTGACTCGAGGCCCAGCTATGGAAGAGCAATCCACAGGTGGCTAGCGGAATCCCGAAATCCCTACAGCCATCTTCATCCGGTTCAGTTGTACCGATTCGGGCTAAGAGATCCGCTTGACAGTTACCCGGAATATCACTATGGCCCGGGACCCAGATAATCTTAATTGTAAAATAATTCGGTGCAATCGCAAGTGAGGTCAGGCACTCCCAGACCACCCTCGATCGCACTGTAGTTGAGCTCAAGGCCTTTATAGCCGCTTTGCTATCAGAGTAGATGTTAAAATCCCTAACCGTAGTAGCGCTGGATAGCATTTCATCCACCGCATCCTTAATCGCAGCAACTTCCGCTTGGAATACACTGCAGTGATCAGCCAACTTAAACTTGCGGCTTACATTTAGCTCTTGACAAAAGACCACCCCGCCAACCTTTCCGTCCAACTTCGACCCATCCGTGAACAAGTTAACCGGTCCCATGCCCCAGATAATTCCTCTTCTCCACTCCTCCCTCGGGGGAATGACCGGGTGAAGGTTGTATAGGGAGCGGTCACCGGCATGCTATAGTCCGTCCTGTCCGGGATAAAGTCGAAACTAGTAAGAAGGCTAGAGTGTCCGAAATCAGAAAGCATATAACCCATATCACGAAGCCTGACCAACGACCGGGCCGCGGCTGCCTTTCCCGCAATATCTACTGGATGTATATTCAGCATGACATTCAGTGCCAAGGTAGGTGTTGTTCTCATAGCGCCACTGATATCGATAAGCGCCGTCCGTTGCACTGACACTAGCATTTTGGGGGTGCTCGCCGTGTCCAGTGCTTTCCACCAGACCAGCACCCCATATAGCAGAATCGGTTTGACCACCATAATTTGATCACTTGAAGATGGATATTTTTTTTTTGAATACGCGGATAACGAAATGTAAAACTTTATTTTGTAATTTACACACAAAATTATCACTTTCTAACAGTGGTGCGTAGGACTTCTTAATTGCTCGCCATATTTGTGGATGATCTAACTTCCTTCTTTTCGAAATTGTCTGTACCATATGTTTTAATCAGAAAAAAAATCCAATTTGTGCTTTAACGGATGGGACAATCACATTGGAAGAAAATATTTCGTGGACATTAGCTTTTTTTTATTCCCGAACAAAGAAACCGAGCCCAAAGCCCGGCTCAAAGACCACTTTGAAGATAAAAGTTCAAAACCGGTTCGAACCGCTGAAGCTGACTGGTCACATTTTTCATCCGGTCCCTGCACCTGATTATTTGCTTGTAGCTCAAATAGAAAAGTTACTTAAAAGTCGATGCCAATGTCCCTTTGTTCTGTACTGATTTTCTAGAAGTTCTTAATATCTCGACTCCGGCCTCATCTAGAAACATTTTATAACCTAAATATCGCATTCAGAGACTTCTAAGGTATGTTCATAGTTTCAAGTTAGATTATCGGGAAAGTACTTAAAGCTTGACCGCCAGTTCTCAAATTCGAAGAAACAAATTTTGGTGTCAAAACAACACTTTGTGGTGTTGCTCTGTATAAAAAGCAAAAAACTGTAAATTTTATCCTCAAGAAGTGCTGAAAAAAAAAATTTCTAAAAATAGAACATAAATTATAATAATAATAAAAAAATGGGATCTGCAAGTAAATTAATTTTCCCTGAGAAGTTTTTCACGGCTCAAATATATATGTACATTCTGGGTATTCGCTATACCTCTGCCGAGGGGCGATGCCTCGTCGAAAAGCTTCTTTCTAATTGAAAAAACTTCTTTCTAAAGATTTTGATGCGCTATTTCCATTCCTTGAACCCTGGGCCTTCGGTACGGTATGCGTAGCACGCATGATCGTAAAAGTATATTCAAAGTCGAAAAGGTCTATACTTTGTATTGATCACTATTGCACAACACTGTACATAGCACAACTAACAATATAAACTAGATAAACCGATTTTTACACATAACTTAAGGAAATAGAATGGAATTGCATGAATTACCGAAGCAGAAGCTGAAACTGAATATTTGTACTTTCATTTGTACATACATAAGTATATTATAAACATATATGTATAGATATACAAAAATAGCCTACTTTCCTTTAAAAAGAAGAGGGTGTGAAGTGGTGTGAAGAAATTTCATAAAGTTCAGTGAAAATTTTCAAGAAGATACGCACTTCGAAGCATCGCCATAAATGTGAATGAACGCTAAATTGAAAGCGTGAGAATTTTTTTTTATTTTTTGTTGACTTTTTTTTATGAATTTTTGAAAATTTTAAGTAAATTTATTATATCTGAGAATTGTTGTTTTTTTACTATTTTTATCTTGTACCTGTCATCTTTATTACAAAACTCACAAAGGTTTATAGGTAATTAAAATGACAATAGCCGTAAAGAAAGAGTAAATTTGTCATATCTGCATCATTAAGATTTAAAACTATGATGACGAATTTCAAAAGAAACCACATCTGAGAGGTTATATATTCATTTTTATATGTATATGCACTTACACATACATACATACCTCTATAGTTGGGTATTAAAATTATAAGTACAGTGAGTTTTTTTTACAAAACGCTTTTTTTGTCCTAAAAAACATTTAACTTTTCGTTAAAATATGTAGTTCAGTATACACATAAAAAATAGCTAAGTCTGCGAAAGTTTTTTTAAAAGATTACCCTCCGGAACCAAGAAAATGTGGTGGGGCTGTCAGCGGAAACCCGTTGAATATATATGCCAATTCTGTAAACCAGAACAATACTCGAATAAGAACTCTAGGTTGTGATGACGATCTTGTTCTTGATGATCTTGTTGTAACGGTAGTACAAGGAAACTTGCAGTTTCAACAGGTGTGGACAACAACAATATGACGATCTTGTCAAACGTTTTAAGTACTGATTGAAAATGCTATGCTTAGGCGCTTAACATAAACAGAGCATATAGCACGAGCTAAGTCGTTTCTAGAGCGAATAGTAGACGAAGTTCTGCGTAACAGAGCAAATAACATTTTTTCTTGCTACCACTCCATAACAAATAGTATATCGTTCTTTCGTTCTGAAAAACGACTTAGGTGGTATCAGTGCATAATAAACGCTATCATTTTTTTGCACCGGCTCTGCTCTATGATCTGTTATGCTCTGTTCACAACCGGATGAGCAGAGCAGGGCAAGAAAGGAGCGTTTGATCCTACAGCCGAAAAATCCAGCTTCCACATTTACAAATGGGTTGAGGTTGATCAACTCCATAATATGACATCTGTGGTACTAAGTTTCAATATAAAAATATACACCAAGGTCCTAGATGAAAGGAAAATGAACAAAGCCCATCTCATCGTTGGCGATAGTTCTAGTCTAGTTCCTCTATGTCTCACGTACTCTAGGAGGTCCCAAATATCGACTTGGACCATTACCAAATATCGACTTCGGGATACGCCCACAATTTTGTACAAAGATGTGAGTGTGCGCATTGAGGCAGGGAAAGCTTGCTGTCGAGAAGCTTCTCACGAAACAGACAACTAATGATTTTAATACTCGGTTCTCACTTCTGTTCACTGAGAGTCATATTAACTTAACAAAATAAGCTAGCAGTGGTCGCAAATTTCTTACTATCTAAGTACATCCGCTGCGGGTGTCATAAAGTTCCAACAAGCCCAAAAAAAGTACAAAAGAAATGCAGCGCTACCTTGGACAAAAATAGGACTATGCCGACATTGCTGCTTAGGAGCACAACAACGATCGGTGAAGAGAGACACGCCAAGTTAAAAGAAAAAGATGCGAATTTTAATGGCGCAAGTGTGGGAAATTTTTGATGTTTGATAGAAATAATTTTCGAAATTCTTTCAGAAAATCTGGCGAAAGTTGGAAGGTTTCAAGGCCGGGAAACATTTCTGAGTGATCGAAAATAACCACATGATAGCCGTCGTAGTGATATTACTTAAGTTATGAACAACAAAAATTGCCACTTTGTTGTCGAGGGAAATGACTTACTTCACCCTTCAATCCCTGATTCCTAAAAATAAGTTCCGCCGCCTAACTATGATGATATGGCGGTGGCCTATTGGTCGAGTTGTTCAAACAGCGAAGCGAACGGTTGATAAAAGCATGTATAAATGTTTATTCAAAATATAATGGGAGGAGCGCCACAAAACATTTGATCACACAAACTGCTCCATCTTCAGAGAAATTAACTTGCTTGAATTGGGTCTAGAGCGCTAATTCATAGGTCAAATTGGATTTTATAAGTGAAACTTCAGACCTGCTAAATCTACTATTGAACATTTTTAATGCTACACCGAACCCTAGATAAGTCCCACGAAAAGGTACACCCACCAGCTCTTCGCAAACTGTAGTTTCCATACAAGTCTTATTCAGCTTTTCTAAAACATGCTTTTCTTTATTGACGCGAGCATGTAGACGCAGTTGAACCTAAAGTTCAGACACGTAACAAAAGTCACGAAGTCCCTCGCTGGCAGCACTTGTGGCAAAGACAAAGAAACGCTCGTAGTTACCGATAAAGTAATTGGCCAGCTGCTTGTGTGCTACGCATTTCCGCTGAGCTTAAAAGAAACACTTCATCTACGTGCTGCAAAATTTTGAAAACACCGCGCTCAGAACTACGACGAAACGAAATGCTGAAGAAAAAGAGCTCAGTCCTTTGCAGAAGATGAGCGTAAGCAGGCCCTCAGCCCCACCCCCGACGAGTTGGTAGAGCTTTTTTCCCACAAATTCTCGGCTAACCCCGTTCTCAGACAACCGAAACTTGCAGTTGAGAAAAGCATAATTCTCAGGAAGAACTCTTACTTATTCAGAATAAAATCCCACACACACAATGTATTTCCTGCATGTAATTTGTATCCACATGACACCAAACTTTTCAGTGTCTCTAACAAGCGTGGTTCTTTGGCCCTATCCTACTTAAACTACAAGTTTCCTTAGATTTCCGCCAGAGGATATCAGAACAATTTGTGAGTGATCACAACTACAGGATGGGGTGAAGCTCAACTACAAAAAGAAGAAGTATACATGGAGTAACACCATCACCTTGGTAAGGAAAGGGGGTGAGCTCTCCAAGCCATTTGAAACCAAACAAGGATTTATACAAGGCGGAGAAGATAATTCCAGCAATAGATCTAAATCATGGCGGTACCATCTGCCTTCTCTGACTTAGGTAAAGAAACGAAAAAGTTGGGTCCTCCGATGAACGCATTCGCACCTTGAAGCCATTTCTTCTGTTGATGTAAGAAAACGTTGATAAGTGAACACTTTAGCAAAAAATATCAGGAATTGAAATTAAAAACCCAAGTTAAATGAGTTTGGCCTTTCACGTCGTGCTAACAAATTGCTATTCCACTTTTGAAATCTCCATGAAGAAAATTTTCGAGCCCCGCACATTTTCAACATCAGCAGTGGGTTTGAAACAACGGGTGTACCATGGCTTTTTTAAAGATCTTACATATATGGCTAAATGATGGGGCAACTTTGTTAGGGTTTTACTCAAGTGTTACAGGTAATATCCTTAAAATACTTATGTCATTCACTTGTTAATAAAAAAAAAACGACCATGTCCAGAGTTGCTCAACTCCTATATACTTACAGAACTTTTGTTTTTCTTTTGCACTAAGCCATAGGCACAGATACAAATTTACACTTCAAAAAAAAAAATTTTAAAGCACTCCCATTTGCCCTCACATATAAATAAAATTCATATAGTAGTTTTGGATTTTCATATGTAAGCAAAGGCACTTTCATATGATGAACGAAAACTTCGGTGTAGAAAACAAATTGATAATTAAAAATTATTCAAAAATATTATGGCACTGAAAAAATTTTTTAGTCAAAATCGATTCATTAAGAAAATTAAAATTACTCCAGTCATTTAAGGGTTTGACTTCGGAATTTTAGATAAGACTTGGAAACTTGCATATGCCTTTATTTTATTAATGGTATTAAATTTCATGATAAGTCGCATGTGCTCGTCTTGAGATAATCGAGACTCGGGGTCGCAAAATTTTGTACTTTGCAAATATCTCGCTTCCCATGTCTTGCTCGAATTTCGCGCTCAGTTCGAAGCTGAACATTGTGAAATTCTCCACCCGTCCAGCTATTTCTAAGTTAAGGCTCGAGCAGTTGCTGCGACCTAGATTAGATTAGATATTATTGGAGCGAACTCTTTCAAATATTGTTTTTGGACTAACATATGCGTCGCCAGCAACATCGATTCAAAATTTTAAGATATGAGGATTGCTGCGCAATTTTTAAACTCAGTGTTTTCACCACAATTCCGAAGCTATAACAGTGCAGTGAAATAACTCCCAAATGAAATAAGTCCCAATGAAATAAGTCCCTATAAAAATGAAATAACTCCCAACTTTAATAAATGAAATAACTCCCAAAGAAGGAAATGAAATAACTCCCAATATTTGCCAGATATTTCATAATGAAACCAAAAGTCCAAAAAAAATTAAATAACTCCCAAATGAAATAAGTCCCAAAAAAATTAAATAACTCCCAAACCAAAATTTGAAATGGTATCTTTATACTATATAATCAGCTACAATGAGATTTGAAAAATACAGCAAACTATTATGTACATATGTAAAAGTTACAATTACAAGAAAACTTGAATAGCCTCGTCGAAGTAAACGAAATTTACTTTAAAAGATCGCATTTTTTTTATGAAATTAAAATAATTTATTAAAAGTAAATAATAAAAGGAAAAAGTCTGCGTAGAGCACCTTTCTGTATAGGCGGCCTTCCGCCGCGCTTATAAAAAATAACCCTGGGCTACGCCATGCCAAGTCCGGGTGTGTGGTATAACCGTGGCTACCGCCGCGGCGATGTCCTTCTACACAGAAGGGTGTGCTACGCAGAATTACTGCGCATCGCGCGATTTTTTATTCCAAATTTTCTATTTTTTTGTAAAATAAATAATAGAGTTGAATGAAAAAAGGTCAATTTTCCTCGTTGGTACTATTTAAAAATTTTTCATTCGTTGGAACAATTTAAAGCATCTGGTATCACAATGCAAGCAGTGAATTGGATAAAATGGCTGTATGCTTGTGTTCGCGGAAAGTAAACAAATAAATCATTAAATTTTACAATAATACGCAAATTTAAACAAATGGAAATAGTTGATTGTGGTTTTATAAACATTATAAAATATACTTATATATAAAATGCTTGTGAAAGTGTTCGTATGTAGATAAAAAGTGATAGTTATACCATGGTAAATTTAACTACTAATTACAAGTAAATTGTTAATAACAATTAAAAATTACTTACTGATTCTCGTTGGGGAACTCCCTGAGAACTTATGTGCAAAATTTCAAAGTTCAAACCCCTTTGGTTTACGAATAAAACCAATTGGTCCCTTAATGTATAGCCGACCAATAGAAACTGTTAGAAGAACGTCAAAGTTTGATAAAATTGTATTTTTAAGAAAGTGAAATAACTCCCAACAAAAATGAAATAACTCCCAATCTCAAAAAATTATGAAATAACTCCGAAAGCAATTTTATTGGGGATTATTTCATTTGGGAGTTATTTCATAATGAAATAAGTCCCAATTTGTATGGAAAATATTTGGGAGTTATTTCATTTTTTTTGTTGGGAGTTATTGCATTTGGGAGTTATTTCACTGCACCAGCTGTAAATCCGGTGATAACTCACGCATAGTCCAAAAAATTGGTGGCGATGATTTGAATGCTCTACTGATGACAATAACAATTGAAATAAATATCAACCGGTGCTGGGTGAAGGTGTTGTGCTGGATTTTGATATTTAAATTTAATTGCTCACGAGTATTGTGATGATATAGCGATTTACGAAATGTTTTAACAAATCGATATATTAAAAATTTTAAGCTTTTTGAACATATAAAAATTTAATTTTTATATTTTAAATAAAAAAAAGTTCAGTGTATATACAATTTTGTACATGTATTGTGATTTGCACTTCAATATAAAAAAATTTGAGCATATCAAACACGGCCTATACTACATACACCTTATGCCTTATATGAAAAAAAAAAAACACGTTATCAATAAATTAAAATTTACGTCACCAATTAAGCATTGATTCCCTCCCATAATCGCTAATTGAGCCGGATTTAAGCGATGTACAAGCTGAAAACGTAACAAACTCATTTGGTATTAATTTGCAATTTCCTGCAGCAATAAATTTTGCGCTCCAACTTCAAGCTACATCAAATCAATTGACAAACATTGAATCTTTAATTACAAAAAATAAGAATACATAACAACAAAATGCTTAGTGAGTAGGCAGCACAAATGATGACTGGACAAACCCTACGCTAAGCCATGGAAGGATCACGCCACACTCGGTTGATAATCAATACAAAGTGAATAAAGAAAACAACGAAAATAATCAATGTAGTTACTATTTATTTGTAGTAAAAACCGGAATTAAGTTGAAAAAATGGTTGGGTCATATAGTAAAACTGTGCAATATTGAGTACTTAAAAAGTGCTCCTCTATCATGCAGTAGCGGTCTCTATGCGAGTTCGCAGTTCTCTATAAATACAGGACTAGAATTTTCAGACTAAATTCTTGACTAAACTTTCCAAATTGCAAGGTTCAATCTCCCATCCTTTATGAGGATGACAGAATTTAAAGGAATATCTACACAATACCGAATTCTGAGTATAATGTCACCCTATGTCAACAGCCGTTTCGAAAGAGCACTCAACAAACTTTTCAAAAATGTCGGAAGTTTTTGGAATAATGCCATATATTTAAACAAACTCTAAGGAAAAGAATTCTTTAAACTTTTCAAAAATATCAAGGACACTAAGCTAATGGCGTATAAAGAAAAATACCTGCTCTATTCCAAATTATTCAAAGCGTTAGGCAAGAGGCTCCATGGTAACTATGTTCGTAATTTTGAATCTGACATTAAAGAAAACCCTAGGGCGTTCTGGAATTTTGTAAATTCCAAAAAACGATGCTCAAGTATCCCGGCCTCAGTCATTTATAACTCTGAGCATCAATAGCTGAAGCGGCCAATCTTTTTGCAGCCTTCTTCTGCTCCAATTTCGTTACGTCACAGGAGGTCCCGCACGAGTTGCCCACTGTTGTTGACACTCCCATTAACTTTGGCGCGCTGACTCTATCGATTGAAGAAATGGTCGATGGAATCCAGAATATTAAATCATCTACCTATAATGATATTGACGGCTTATCGTCTTATCTTTTGAAAAATTGTTTGGCTCTGGGTGTCTCCCTCCTTTTAATTTTCAACAAATCTTTAGAGTGTGGCGAATTTATTGATGGGTGGAAGATAACCTTCATCAGCCCGATCTTCAAGTGTGGTAACAACAACAATGTCGCAAATTATAGGCCCATTGCAAAATTATTATCTGTTTCAAAATTATTCGGGTACATCGTGAAAAAAAAAATGTATTTTGCTGTCAAACTTCTAAACATTGAAAATCAGCATGGTTTTATGGCAGGTAGGTCCACTGTAGCAAACCTATCTATCTTCTCTGATTTTTGCCTATCTTCTTTTAACGACCGTTGTCAAGTCGATACTGTGTAGACCGATTTCTCAAAAGCATTTGAGAAAGTTAGTCACCCAATCCTGATTTCTAAATTTGCCCGTTGGGTTTCCACTCGATGTTTTTATCATGGATTAAATCGTAACTTCACCAGCACAGCTGTGTTGTAGTTATGGACAATGACTCTTCTAACCCATTCACGTCCACCTCTGGGGTGCCTCAAGGTAGTATACTTGGCCCGTTACTTTTTGTAATTTTTATAAACGATACTTCCACCTGCTTCTAGCACTCTAATTTTCTATTATACGCTGATGACCTAAAGATTTTTAATACCATCACAAACTGTGATGACGTGATTTAGATAACGTTGATGTCTGGTACAGTGCCAATAACTTGCCACTAAATGTCAGCAAATGCTTTCTTGTAAACTTTTCTAAATCACGTGGCCTCATTCTCACTTCCTACCCCCTTGATGGTACCCGCCACTCAACTCTTAACGAGATAAAGGACTTGGGTGTTGTCTTCGATTCGAAATTTTCTTTCACGACCCATATAAATTCTACTATTGTTAAGGCGTATTCACTTCTGGCCTTTATTAGGCGTTGTTGCACAGACTTCACGGATCCCCACACCTTCAAGTTATTGTTCACTGCAATAGTTCGATCGAAACTGGAATATGCCTATTTTATTTGGAGGCTATATCATGAATGCTATATTGTTAGGCTTGAACATGTGCAAAAAACGTTTGTTCGGTTCGCGCTGCGCTCGATGAACTTTTCTGAACCTATTCCATCATATAAAGCCAGGTGCTCACTTATCAAACTAGAGTCCTTGGAATGTAGAAGAACTCCTATCGTTAACGTTTGTTTATGACATCATCAATGGTGTAGTTGATGCACCTTGTCTCCTTAAGAGTCTCCGTTTCCATATCCCTATAAGGCCTCTTCGTAATGTACCTATTTTTTATACAGATTGTGTCCGAACCCTCTATGCCTCAAACGCACCTTTGCTTAAAGCTATGACGGACTTTAATCGTATCTCTGATTCTTCAGCTATTGATTTTGCTCTTCCTAAGTCTACTTTTAAAACAATACTTATTGATATCTATTCAAACTGATTAATGTTCTGGTCAATCTCTTCGTAGCATGTAAGTTTTATTGTGTCTATACTCAACTTATGTACTATTAAGTAATTATCTAATTTTAATTAAACATTGTTATCTAGTCTGTAAGGGCTTTAAATGTCATAGACTGAAATAAAGAAGTAATAATAATAAATTCGGAGAGAGGTGCTGAAACAGGGTGATACTGTACTGTAGAAAATTCGAAACTATTGAGGGTCAAACCTTTTTTCAATGATTCTCTGCAATAAATCTGCAGCCGGTTGAAATTTTGAACAATTAAAAAAAAATTTTTATCGCAAACAATTTTAACAAGTTGGCTGCACTTGTATCACCGGTGATTTTCCAAGCTTGGAGGTGGCTATGGCGGGATCATACAAGATGGCATCACGGCCACATACATACAAACATAAAGAAACATTACATGTACTTGCTTTTGTAAATCGATGGACTAGTGACTAAGTCGTAAAGCGCCAGAAGTTGAAGTTTCCAATCACATAAAACGTACTAATCAGCTAATTTCCGGCAGTCGCCTGTTCCAGGTTCCGCCATTGAGGTAGCTCTTTGCTGTGATGCTACTGGCAGCCAATATGTTAAAGTTTGAATTGTAAACCAAATTTTCGTTGCTCATACATAAATGTAAGCTATATAATTTAAACTATGCTCCTACCCCCACAACTTTGAAGTGCTATTAGTTTTGGAGTACTCTTTAGCCATTACGAAGTACTTTTTATATCCGATTTTCACAGCAAAACATCCAAACTTACTGACATTCACACATATACTACATGTTTAGATCCTCATACAATTCGATTTCTCATCGCATTTACTTTAGTGACAGCGAGTTCTGTGACTTAAAGATAGTGCAGCAGTAGACGTTTAACAGCATCGATCTTTGATGTGACCGCCACGAGTGCAGAAATCAGAGATCATAAACTACAATTTGTTACGATACACGTTTGGAAATGTTTTGCACATTCAGTTTATTAAAGTGGTTGAACTTGATTTTGGAAGAAACGACAATAATAACAAAACAAAGTTAGGTTGAGTAGTAGGTGTATAGAATGGAAAGGATACCAAAGTGAAGGGGGATGTATGGAAAGCCAACATATTAAGTTCAAGGGGCTTTGGATATTTTCATGTGAGGATTGTTGCTTGCAAACTGAATTTTATATATGCAACACGTAACAAACGGTGTTGTGGCACTGATTGGTTTTACTGATGACAACCTGCCTTAGGTCGGTTCTCTGACCTGCCCTAAATATTCCTCTTTTAAGGCGGAGTTGACATTTCGTGCAGTCATTAGTTTGGGATTTTCATTTTGTCGATTTTGTGTCATGACTTTTTTGAAAAAAAAAAGACACAGCTATGTTCTTCAGGAAGTACTGCGCAATGCCAAATAGAGGTGAAAAAGTAGTGGTCGCATGGCACGACTTCTCCAGTACATTTCGCTTCATACCGCACTCCTCGATTCTTAAAGCACTGGAAATGCATGACGTGCCGGGCATGACTATTAAATTATTAAGGGTGCAGAGTGCATCTCTTTTCGCATAAGCATGCAGGCGGAAGCATACCAGGGATGCCCACTAAGCCCTATATTACTTCACCTAGTTCTGAAGGTCGTCATACGCACGGAAGCCGAAGAAGGCTGATCAAGTAAAACACAGACAAGTTATGAATGAACTTGCCTAAACGTGTAAGCGCCAAACATGCTTTTCGTCCGCCTCATAAAGGAGGTGGCGATATATCCAACCCGGGGATTCATTGGGTTAATAAGCGCAATTCATAGCTTTCGCAACCCAATTGTCAACCTCATCTACGCGAGGTGAATCCCGTTACAAATATGCATGTATCATACGCATATTTAGCAGGCGATACTTTGATGATCCCAAGTTTCTCATGGAAATAGGGGTTGGGGGGCGGAATGGCCTCGAGGATACAATATGTTCATATTATACAGCAACAACAAAAAGGTATCTATCATCGAACAAAATTAGCAGCAAGGCCAAATTCCACCGGATATGGTCCTCACCCGGGTCTGCGTTGTGGATAACGTGGGGTTAACCGACCAACCCTGAAACCAACCTCAAAAAATTAGATTTATTACATTCCATCGCTAGACGTGTTGACAAAGAATATAACAGCTGGAGCGCTGACCATATGGCCATAGTAGTACAGTGTCATCACAGGGCAAACAGACTATTTGACTCCGTATTTGCGTATCGAAGGGGCTTTTAGAGTCATAATAGAGGTTGATGGTTGGGGCAAGGGAGCCCAAGTGGCAGATGATACACGTGTACACTGATGGTTTCAAAAATAATGGAAGGAGTAGGGTCATCGTTATGAAGTGCTAATCCGGAAATAAATAGATCCTATAAGCTGCGAGAACACTGTAGTGTTTTTCAGGCAAAAGTAGTAGCCGTAACCAAAGCAATTGAAATACGGGAGGAAAATAGCTTAAGCTGCAACCGCGTCAACTTTTATATTGACAGCCAAGCAGCAATAAAGGCAAGAACCTCACACGGCATCTATGTGTTAGAGTGTAAGCAATCCCTGTAAAGAATCCGGATAGAAAGAACTAAATACATACAGTGGATCCTAGGGCAAATGGGAATTAAAGACGCATCTCTCGAAGCTTGCTCCGTAGATGGACCAATTAGGTTGTGCGAGATTAAAAGAGGGCGAGAGCTGCAATGATTTACCAAACAGGAAAGGCGTGGAGCCAAGCGGCGGACTGCAAAGTGCTGAAGATCATGTGCAACTCACTTGCAACCTTAGATTAACAAATTTATTTCTATCATTAAAAAGAAAGGACTGTAGACTTGTGAAGATTATTCTGAGTTGACACTGCCTTCTGGCGTCACATGCTTTTAAATTAGGCTTGGACGGTGCTAACCGAGGAAGGAAGTGCGGGTTGGAGGATGAAATAGTCTAACACGTTTTGCGACCGTGCGTTGCGCTTGCCAGGATAAGACTCCAGCTATTTGGAGTGATAGAGCTGTCAAAATGAGAACCGGGTATAGTAAAAGAATCCAGCAACTTTACAACATAAGTCTTCGTTTTTGGTGGGGTTTTTCAGTTGGGTCGTTAAACAAACTTCTTCTTATTCAATCTGTGACAAGGTCCTCACGCAACGGCCAGTTTAACCATACTTAACCTAACCTCCGAATAAAAAATTCAATTTTCTATGATTTCACTTTTTACACCTAACTGCCTTTTTGCTATAGGCAGCGATATATTAAAGTAGCCTTAAAAAATAAGAAAATCCACAAAGGCTATGAAAAAAATTAGGAAAAATGTGACAATGTTTTGAAATGGCATAACGATATACATGACCATTTTGTCTTGAAACGGGTGTGCTTAAAGGAGGAAAATCGTAGCTCCCTTTACCCTTTGCTGTATTTATTGAGTGACAGCTGAAGCAATCGTTTTTTTTTTTTTAATCAAGAAAACTCTCACTCTTTGCCCAACAAAAAGAACAGCCCAACATCCAAAACTTAAAAAACAAAAAAAAAAAAAAAAATACTGACACCAAACAAAACGGTTGGACTAATTGGCTTAAATGGAGGAAATTTATTTAAACACATTAGTGGGCTATTGGTACCTTCTTTCTTTTTGCATATTCGTAGTCCCACAAAAAAGGCATTGTAGACTTTTGTCTTTAAGTTTCTGAGACTTTGTAAATATTTTTAAACATTGAACATCTTTTTATTTTAATTTGATTCTCCCTAATCTCTTTCATTTGTTCTCTTTTCACATTTTTATTTGTTAGCTCTTGGCATTCTTTAATATTGTTAATTAGCCCGAGTAGCTGACAGCGTGCCACAGTCGCGCTAACGTCACAGAAAACAAAAACATATTACCCCTATACATAATATATAGAATTTAGCGATATGTCTATACTAAATTTAAAAGCTATGTGTTGGGCAATGGCAAAAAATCGGTATTTTTCTCAGGGCTAATAACAGGCAAATGCATTTTTTATTTATAGAGAAAAATCGACTGTTACGTAAATGGAATTAGATAACTCTATGCAAAACTTGGCGTTTTTCTCCCACTCCCTCATACTCAACCTTAACTTAATTGTCAGTCTCATCCTCTAAATCACTGTTACCGTCTTTCCTCCCCTAGCCCTGTTTGCTTTGAACTCTAAATTCGATTTTATCTAAAAGCGGTCCTTGGCCCCATTTCCGCAAAAAAGTTTCCTGTAGAATGACAAAGGCAATACATTACGCTAACTCTAAATGTCAAGCACTGGTTCACAGCCCGGGCAAAGCAACATAAAAATTTTAGAAATAAGGTTTTTCAATTAGAAGAAAATTTTTCTAAGCCTGCTATCCCCCCTCTTCACTTTTTCCTCATCCTTTTATTCACTCCTCCCTCCGTCTTTTTCGCTTCATCTATCTCCATCTTCGTCTCATTCTATCTCTTTCTCAATCTCCTTCTCTCTTTTCTCTTCTCTCAATTCCTTCTCATTCTTCTGCATCCCTTATTGCCTGTCCCAGAGGGTGGTATGTATTTTATTCCAGTCCCAGTCCCAATCCCACTCCGGGTCTCAGTCCCAGTCCTGGTCTTATCCCAGTCCCAGTCCGTCTCTGGATAATATATTACTATGTACTAAAGCACTCATCAACAGCTTTCATTTGATATCCATATTATATAAACACTGTCTATGCATTCACTGGCCCACGTTTTGGCCTATATCAAATGTCATAGTACCTCTAAAAATGTCATAGTACCTCTAAATTTCAAAGTAAATCGCACAAAAACTGTACTGTACTGCACTACTGAACTGTATTGTAATGTACTGTACTATACAGTACTGTACTATTTTGTACTTTTCTTTACCTTAATGTACGGTACTCTACAATGCATTTCTGTACTGTACTATACAATACCATTCTGCACTATACTTTAGTGTAATGTTCTTTACTGTACTGTAACAAAATATTCTGTATTATACTGTTCTGCCCAATACTTTACTGGAATGTTCTGAACTGTACTGTACTTTTTTCTACTGTACTGCACTGTAGTGTATTGTACTATACCATACTCTACTGTACTCTACTCTACTCCACTTTACTGTACTGTACTTTGCTATAATTGCATTGTACTTTATTGTACTGTTCTCAGCTCTACTCTATTCTACTGTACTGTAGTGTATTACATATCAAAAAGCTCCGTAGGATGAATTTAGTGGAATGTATTCTCCTTATATCAAAGTAAGCCTCACTAAATTTTTGACTGGAACTATTCAAACATGGGTGATTTTGCAGGCTGATTGGATCTCATTAGTGCGGCTTCAGACCAGGCAAATCTACCATCGATTAGATTTTCACTATGGGCCAATAATTGGAAGAAAACCCGCAAAAAAAACTCAACCAGGACCCTTTCCCAGATTTTAATACCGTCCATTAAAAAGCTCAGCCAGGATTGAGAAGGCCGTTTCCGAACAGTTCGAAGGCCCTTTCGGAACCATTCGCTTCAGACAGGGTAACCCCCTACTGTGTGATTTTTTTAGTTTTCTGATGGAGAAAATAATAAAAGCTGCAGAACTTAAGAATAATATTCTATAAGAGCGTGCAATTACTGGCGTAGGCTGACCACAATGATTGAAGAGTCTGTACGAGACGACGACGGCGAGTACCGAGAAAGATTCTATAATGAGTTGTACGAGCTCATTACATACATCTACATATCCCAGCGAATTAAAACACTGTGTCTCCTCTGACTAGGTCATGTTATGCAAACTAAAGATGGTGCTCTCGCCAAAAATGTATTCTTATCGAAACCCACGTATGGAGGCAGAGAAAGAGGGCGGCCCAAATCCCCTGGAAGGACTAGGTGAAAAGTAATTTAATTTTCCTTGGTGTTACTAATACGAACAAATTAGATCAATGAAGAAGCGATTGGCGTGCCTTGTTGGACGGCTATAACCGTTTAAACGATTAAGCGTCAATTATGTCGGTAAGGGCTAAGACCCGCTCTATTCCTAAAAATTGCTTTTGAAGTTTTTTGAACAGAATGAGAGAAAGAGCCTTGATGGATATATAAGGTACGGAGAAGGGGGGAAAAGGTACAGGGAGACTAATAAAAACTGAAAGACCGAGAGAAAATGAAAGATATATACAGCCTGTTTAACCAAAAGTAAGTTGTGGAAGGGAGAGGAAGAGTTAATTTAAGAAAAGAAGAGGTGAGTGAGCGGTAAACACTCCTTCAAAATTTATGCAGGTAATTAATATACTCAATAGATCATATAATCGCACTATATTGTCCAGTTATTATATTTTTCTCCTTTTCTTTTACATACTTAAGCGTATGTATATTAGAGTGGATATATTCACATTTAAAAATGAAGCAGTATAAGTTCTACCTCGAATTTGAAGCGTATGCATATTCCTTCAAAAAGGCTATATTTATCTTTCCAATTTACTTTTGGTATCCGGAATCATTTTCCCACTGTAGTTCTTTCAAATATATGAAAACACCATCAGAGCTTAAAGGGAAATAAAAAGGAAATATGAAAATGAATTTTATGAATCAATAAATTTCAATTTTAAAAATCAGAACTAAATGACCAAGGACAAAAAAATCATACATTTGGAACAGTCTAATGTTCCTTCATGTTTATGCATTTGAACGTACTTGAGTAAGTTTATTTTGTTTCATAATTTATTTACACTAATTTGTGAGTAAATATATTTTATCATAGCTACTGTTGTGCGCTATTTAAATATAAATATTATTTTATTTAAGCTTGTGACAGATTTGTTCGGTGAGCACATAAATTTTGTGAAGCACGGCGGTGCCTAAACAAATTACTTTATACATTTGTTTACCTATATTTCTATGCTTTTACGTATGTCATCTAATGGCGTAATGTAGCTGCGCGTTGGAAATGTTGCCACAATGTTCACCGATTGTATCAGAATACTCATATGTCGTCTTTGTTATTTTATATCATGATTTACATACAAATACTATTAATATTTTATAAGCCTCTTTATTACTTAAGATAAAATATTTATTTTGTCGTCAGTCTGGTTACCCCCAATACGTTCACGTTTTGCAGCAGAGTTCATTGGTCTGATACTGGATAATTTTTTGGATATTTTTTCATTCCTTCACATTTATTCACACAAAGTGGCCTAGTCAGAGTCTCTGCTTTTGTTTAGTGTACTATTTGGACGAAATTTTCTCGCATGTCCCTAAGAATCTTCAATTTTCAAGTTCTCGTGGTCCAGGACGGATATAAGATACTTGTTTTTTATCATTGTTGTTGGTAGTCTATTCTGCTAAAAGTATAAACAAAATAATTCCCGGTTTCATATTTATTGCTATTACCGGGACACAAGCGGCATTTATGACGCGATTTAAAATTTTACAACAATTGCATGGAATACCCTTCTCTCACCCTCTCCACAGTTTTTTTGTCTCTATAAACATTTAGAGAAACAAGAATTCAATAAAGAGAAGAAACACCCTGTATACTCCAGCTCTGGATTGCGATCAAATCTCACTGAAATAATCCGGATCAGTTCTAAGTGAGCCGGGAGCACTCAACTCACATAATAGTGCGACTGTTATTTATTAACTTTTTTTCCCGAATCGCCCTTAATTCTTAAAACATGCCACAAATATTTTCGCGATTTCACGTTCAAAAACAAAATAAAATTGTAATACTTAATAACCGGCGCCGGCAGTTAAAGCACGTCCAAAAATGTCAGGAAGGTAATCGCAAGAAGCGTTTTGAACCAAATAGCAATCATCCGAAGGCTGATAGTAAAACGTTTACCTCTGTCTGGAGCTAAACAATTGCACATTTCGCTTTGATTCTGGCCTTTTTCCTATTTTGTTTTAGATACGCAGGTGGAAAACTTATAGTTTATTTATCATGGTTTAAAAATAATATTATGTAATTATTACATAACCTTAATAAATAGTTTCAGACTTGAAGAAAAAATTTATCGAGGGTCGAGGGGATGCAAATAATGCATATCCTACTTCATAGTAAGCGCTACCAAAAAAAAATCTACCATAAAATATAAAATCAGCAGAACCACCCTGTGGATCCGAAATTTAAGCAGATATATGTCCAGATCAACGTTGTTCTTGCCCTTGCAAGTTGCATTTTTATCGAGATCTAAATCAGTGTTCATTGGAACTCAGATTATGTGCACTTAAAAGCAGGTTGATTTTTAGGGAATCGAAAACACAGAAAACTGCACATACGAAAAACTTTCTACGGACTATTCTGAGCAATAATATTGTGCCAAGGTCGCGCTTTCAAAAAATTAGGAATGTTGTGAAAAATAGACCTGGCCTAATATACATATATATGCCCATACATCAAAAACAACGTAATCTTAGATTGCAGAGTTATAAAAACTTCCATCCGTTCGTACGTCATTGACATTCTGCGGAGTTGTCTCGTTATGTCGATTTCACTGCAGTCTTTAGCTACAGCATTTACACCGCAATTTACTTAACTCAATCAACTAATAAAATATGTACAAATTTTGCAGATTCATACGTTATTATCTGGTTTACCGCTTTTTGTTCAGATAATATCAATTTTTTTTATTATATATAAATTTGCCGTATGTAACTCATACAATGAGCGTAATACCATTTTATTGAGCAGATTTCAGCATTTTAAATGATTTATAATTTAATAAGGCCTGCAACCTAGGACTGAGTAGGCAACTGAAAAGTAAATTCCTCTCTCGACGAACAAAAATCACTCTCTACAAGTCGCTCATCAAAGGGGTTGACAAGCACAATTCATAGCTTCCGCAGCACAATTGTCAACTTCACCTACGCCAGGCGAAGATCTGGCGACCCCAGGTTTCTCATTAGTTCCATGAGAAACCTAGGGTCGCCAGATTTTCGCCTGCCAAATATGAGTATGATACATGCATATGTGGAGTGGGGGCGGGATGGCCTAGAAGGTGCAATGTGATCATATTAAATCGTTGCCGAGATGTTCGGGCTAGTACCTTAACGGTGCTTGTTACCGGAACATCGACAACACCCCAAACCTTCGGCGGGTGTCTTTATCGCTACATCATCAACAACAACAAGCACTCATAACAATGTGCGTCCAGCTAGAGGCCGAAATTTCGGCAAGACATTAGGGAGATTCGTTTTATCTTGCAAACGGTTTGCATATATTATACGGACCAAGCAACAAAATTCAGGCAAACATTTAAATTAAATCCGAGCAATTTATAGTATACTCAAACCTATGTATTCCTCGCAATCCGCTCATTTCGCTCACGAAAAGATTGGGCAGTTGATTTTCATATTTTTTGGCCATATTTTGTTATTTATGAGCATGTATTAACGCTTCTATTGCAGTGGGCCGCTCTCGTAGTCTTGTATATTTTGTCGTAGGATATAAACAATCCGTGCAATCCATGCACAGTGAATCAACGTATTTTCTTTTCGTAGGGGTAGCCTAAAGTTCGTGTACATTAACTCCCTAGAATAAGATGAAAACACTTTTTAATTCAACGAAACATAGCTAAAAGAATAACTATGTAAGAAACTTGATAGAACATTTTTACAAATTAACAAGGTTTATTTTTAAATGTCAATTAGCGCTAACGAACCCCTCTCTTAGGCAATCAATACTGTAATATGTTAAGGTAGCTTTCCTGTCAAACATACGCACATATAACGAATGTAAATAATAAGTATATTATTATATACTTGTCCAAAGCAATTAGACAATGTCAAACAGTAGAAATTTAATAATTTAGTATAGTTCATGGCAAGTTTTTCAAATCAAGTTTAAAGTTAAGCTGAGTTTATCTTTAGCACTAATTCGCACTGAAAATACGAGCCTTAACAAATGAAGTGGTACGAATAAAGGGTGAGTTTAAAAATGCGTGATGTATATTTCGTTCTGATATAGGTAAGACGCAGTATAAGTAAAACTTCTTTTACCAATAGATTGTACTGTTTATGACGTTTTTTGTGCTTAATAAAAAATACCTATAAGGCATTTATTCCAAGTATCGCTCCAGAAATAATGGCCCTGTCAAAAATCAATTTAAAAAAATGTAACTTTAATTTAAACCATTCATCGATTTAAGCAATTTTTAAACTTTTTTGTTTTAAATAGGAAACCTCTCATTTTAGACAATGCGTGTTGCGGTATAAATTTTTAACTAAAGACCTCACATTGACTAAATGTGTGCATAGTGTTATCAGAATTGCAGAGTGCAGCCCCTAGCAGCTGCGGCCCTAATACTAGGTTCAAACACACACCAAATTGGCAATTTATACTATTTGGGCAATTTATTACGCAATTTGTCATATAATAAATTGTAATAATAAATTGCCAATTTAAAAAAAATTGCGTAATAAATTGTTTCAAACTGCAAATGCAACAATGCAAAGTGTGTATATTGAGTATATTTAAACGTCAGTTACGCACGGCTGAACTATATGGTTGGCTCATCTCATCAGCTGATTTTATGTCCTTCATTTCACTGGAGTAGAGATTGTCAAAGGAAGATGGCAAACTCAAAATGAAACCAAAACATTGAACACGTTTTCTTACAACACACAAAAATTTCAAAGTTTTATGTTTTCATTCCATTTCATTCGCCCTATACCAACACGCACATTTTGACAGTATGAACAAAGGTATGTTCTTGCTGTAGAGATGAGCCAACCAGCTATCAAATTACTATTGTGTAAGCTAAATCGAGTTGTATGAACAGCACTCAATTCAAATCGAAATTTCCTCAATTTATTTTTCTGTTTGAACATAGTATAACCTCGCGATCGCAGGATATGAAAACAGAACGTACTCAACCGTTTCTTTCTGCAGCTCGCACATCCTATATCTGATGTTACTGATGAGGCCTTTCTAATAAGCATGTGACGCCGGAGCGCAATGCTCAGTTAGTATGCCCAACGGGAACCTTAAGTCTCTCTTTAGATATATAAGCAACTTTTTGAATCTAACGTCGCAGGATTTCACATGCAGCCCTGCGCTACTGTATACCTGCTTGATGGATCATATGCAACTCGTGTCTCCTTTTGATTTCTTCCAAATGGATTGGGACGTCTACCGTCGATTCATCGAGTGCTGCATTCTTCTTTTCCCACTTAACTGCTTTTTTCGTTAGCTTTTATCCCTTTATGACAGGTAACCCAGTATACTGCCTTCCTAATAAAGAATGTGGGTGTTTGCATTTCTTTATTCAAAGATTGGTTATTTACAAAGGCGTATTCGTAAGAGGATTTCAGGTTTGAACTTGTTTTTCATAAATAGAAAGATCACATACCACATAGTCAAAAATACTTATATTTAATGACAGGTTAACTTCAATGTGCTTGTTTCATAAATAATATAGATACCCACATTTTTTCGGAACGGCAGTATAGATGTATGGTCCAGACTGAGCGAAGTCTCTATGTTGCTTCTTTGCATTCCACGACACTTCGTGGTATGTGAGATGATTTTCTTGATCGCTGCCTAACTATTAATATATATATTGATACGATTCCGCCTGAAGTACACTACAGTGATCTGACAGCCTTATGTTAATTTGGAACCATCGTTATTCACGGTTCTATTGTTGCCCCAAGATCTCTTTCGAAGCTCAGGCAATGTGTCGTGTAGTCGATTTGCCCCATATTTAAAGGTACTTTACTGCTACGGCCGTACGAGCGCCACTCAAGCTGCCCCGAGGCCTGAAGTCTGGTTGCAGTTGCTAACGCAATACTTTTGACCATTAGGTCTGGAGGTGCGATCTGCAGAATGGCATGCAATGCTGCTGTAGGAATACTTTTCAAGGCGTCTTTCATGATAATCTGCATACCCTCTCTATTTTTTTTTTTTTTTTTTTGTATACGTTGTTTTTTGTGTGGTTTTCCACCAAAACTGAACGCCATAGTAATGTATGGGCTTGACAATTTCCGTTAATACCCAATGAGAGAGTTTGGGCGATAGGTCCCACATGCATTCTAGCATCCTCTTACATGCATACAGCATCCACGAAGGCTGTTTTCGCTCCCTCTTCCTGATGGACTTTCTACAACAACTTACTATCTAGTATAGTTGCTAGATATTTTGTGCTGTACAGGTGACGTACTCTACAAAGACAACATTAACACCAACTTTGGTGGATTTTGGAGATATAAAGTTTTTCGAGTCGGAACACTTAACTTGAAAACCTCATATGAAGTACAAAAAAGCTTCATGTTGATATATACGTTTTCCTTGCTGGAGCCTGTCTAGCTTATGTAGTTTTCTCTCATAGGGGCCCATGTTCTTCTATGAGTTTCTATGAGTTTCTTAGTTTATTTTCTAGTAGGGTTCTTACCCCTTACGGTTAGCTTACGTACATCTTTACCATAGTTGTTCGTATAGATTGAACACCAATGAGATGATGAAGCAAACACTTCAAAAATAATTTGGTAAATAAGAACATTAAGAAATTATAGTAGAATCGCTCCACGCTAATTAGGTAGATGAAAAAATAACAGAAAAATTATTAAATACAACTAAAAATATGTAGCTTTGTATTGTAAAATGCCAAGAAAATGTCAACTTGCTAAATGACTAACTAAATATGCAAATGACAAAAGGTCTTGATTATATTTAAGGAAGGAAAAAGGGACGTAACAAATGAATTTATTTATATCAATGGAATTAAATGTTGATGATTCAATTAGTTATGAGGCATATGGTAAAAAGCATGTTTTGACCTTAAAAAATTAACTTTGCATAAACCTTCACATTTTGTACTACACTGGATAGCGATACCCTGCAGGAAAATAAATGTTCCCGCTCGAAAAATTTGATATCGCCAAAAACCACCAAAGTTGGTAAAATGTGGAACCAACGCTCCTAACACTTCTCTCATTATGGTCTACCCCTGTTGAAACAGCAAGTGTCCTCGGACTCCCGTTAGAGGACATTGATGACAATTTGTGATTAGTCAGACCTATTGTATGGGGCCAAGCATTGCTACAACAAAGGCCGTTTATTCCGTAAAGCGACCCTGCACTGTGGCAAGTAAACGATTAATTACGAGATTATATTATTAATAAAGGATTGCAACAAAACGAAGAATTAGATTTTTCTAGATCGGAAAGACAGTATAAAAATCAAAAAATATTTCTGTCGAAAAATATGTTTGAGGTAAAGCTTGTTAATGGCGAAATTGTGAAGAGAAGCTGGTTGGTATACTCAGAATCCACAGGTCGTGTGTTTTGTGGTGCTTGCAAATTATATGGAGGAACATCCGTATTTGCCAAAAGTGGATTTAATGACTGGAAAAATTCTAACTTAATAACTGATCACGACAATTCTCCGGATCATCGTAAATATTTGGGACAATATGTATGTAGAATAAAACTTTCACAACGATTGGATACGTAAATAGTCAAACACTATAATGAAGAAATAACTTATTGGCGAAATGTATTAGTACGTGTAAAGAAACAGTTAAGTTTTTAGCTTCTCGTGGGCTTCCATTTCACGGTCAAAAAGTAAATTATTGGATCTGCACTAAACGGCAATTTTCTTGGATGTATATATCTAAATTTGATCCTTTCCTGGCTGAACATTTGGTGAGATTTGGACACAAAGGCAGAGGTTCTCCATCGTACTTGTCATGCTCTATAACCGATGAGTTAAAAAGGAGGCGATCTTTCATCATTGATAATTATTATGCAGCGATTGATTATCTTAAAGTGCACTTACAAAACCGGCAAATTATTTATAACACAGTAAGCACAAAATTTGGTTTCTTATGGGAATTGCATGAACTAGATGACAGTGAATTTATTAGCAGCAAAGCAAATGAGTTAAAACAACTATGTGGGGGCGCGTCCTGATTATTAGCCTAGAAAGGTCAAAACTCTTGATCAGGCGCTGATGGCCAGACTTTTATTCTGTCCTTAAAGAATAAAAGTCCGGATTTAACTTTTACTATCGCATTTATAAAATAAAATTCCTGACTTTTCTTTCATTTGTGGATTTTTTTGAAAAAATTCCGCAAAATGAAAAGATTGCATGACTCGCCATGAAAATGCCATGGTTATCCCCGAGATCTCATCATCTTTCACTTTGAACAATTTTTGACGAGAACTTTTACAACTCAAAAAAAACTTTTGAAACTTGTCCCTGCTCCTTTGCATTATAGGCCGTGTTCGATTTGCTTTTATTGTTGCTCAAAATAGAGCCAAATTATTCTCCAAAATAACACTTTGTGGGGTAATGTTTTAAAAAATAGAGCACATGTATTTCCTTATACAAATGTAGGGGCCACTTTGTGGGGAAAGTCAACTTTTATTGGTTTTGCAGCTGCTTTATGGCGAATGTTCTCTTCAACATTTAATCGAGAATGCATACCACGCACAGTGTATTATTTTCATGTTCTACAAAATATTAATTAAAAAAAGCATATTATTGAATTTCAAAAATTCTTTTGAAATTCTATTTAGAAATGCATAATTAAGCGAAAAAATAAAAAACTAGGAAATTTTAACTAAGTTGAATCGACTAACGGAGCTTTATTTGGAAGCATATCAATTGAGAAAAAGTTTTAACTCGAATTCTTGCCATTGAATGTGAAAGTTTAAATTGCTGGCCTGCTGTGAGTTATACTTCAATTGCTAAAATATTATATTGTTTTTATTTTCTGAGGTATGCTTATTTTCGTAACTATACATTTTTGTGATTATAATTGAACAGGAATTAGTTTTTCATGTTATAGTGGGATAATGTTAAATTAAGTAAAATTTTTGAAATGTTTTGAATTCATAAGAATAGCAGTCTCGTTATGCGCGTTTATCCGCTTTAATTTTTATCTAAATTTGTTTGCTACTATTCGTATAACAAAAATAGTACAACTTAAGCTGCAGGAAAATGCACGTTTTCATGTAATACTTTGTTTTCAGGAAATATGGCAATTTCAAAGGATGAACTTTTCGAGATTCATAAGCAAAATAACGCAACAGAAAAAAAGGACAGCTCAAAGTTGAATCCAATAAAAAAAGCCGTTTCAAAATGTGTGAGTGGAAAAGTTGCAGACACATTGTAAAGATGAAAGGATGAACACTGATATCTTTTTCGGAGACTAGTCATCAGTCCAAAAGGAAAAAGTTATCACATTTGATAAGAAACTATTCAAAAGAAGAGTTGACTTTTGCAACTGCTTCCAGCTTGAGGTTATCAGGTCAGCGGGATGCAGAATTAATGGTAGAAGCCATCAACAAAATTGCAATCGCAATTAAAATATAACACGCCCTTACTCGTCCAGCCTCAGTGATAGTTAAATATACTCCTGAAGAGGCAGTAGCTCTATACGTAAAACGAAAGTTTACAGTTAAAACGTATTTAGAAATACGATCTGGGGCTAAATAAAGTTATGCTGACATTTACCCAGCATATGAATTAGAAAAGAAAAAATTGCATGCCATCCTCCAAAAGAATCCATTCTTATAACTGATCTGTCAGCGGAAGTCCACCTGCAAGCGTTGGTGAACAAAACTCTTGAAGGAACCGAAAAAAAGATTGTTGAAGAGAGAAAAAAAGATTTAAAGAAGACATGGGGTTATTAGTAGATTTTCCAAAACAAATCTTTGGGACGACCAACGATGGCAACACAGCCAGACGTTTTTTCAATGCCCTTCAAATGCTGTGGAAATAACGGGAGTAGACGACAATCTAATTAAGCGATTTGCTGTCATACTTCAAACTATATCATGTGGATTCGCCGTTGACCACAAAAAAATATTTGTAGATTTGTACCCATGGTATTACATGCCATCAAGCATTCACAAAATTTTGATTCATGGGGCAGACATTATTAATAAAGCTTTACTTCCAACAGGAAAGCTCTTAGAGGAAGATCTGGATAATAGAAATGAAGATTTTAAGAGCTACAGGCAAAACATCATAACAAAGATGTCTCGTAAATATACAATGGAAGATTTATTCAATATTTGTTTTTTGTCGTCGATCCCCTAATATACTCTATTTCAGAAAAGAACTCGAAGGAATTTAAGGCAAATTCGACAAAGAAGTACTTAAACTATTGTCAAACCCAGAAGCAAATTTTGTTCAAGGCTCCGATATCTCAGACCTAGATGAAGAGTTCGACTCAAGTTTCAGCGATTAACATAACGTTATCGACTTAGATTTGTTTGATTTTATTACAATTATTTAAATTTATAGCAATTAGTTATTACTACATACAAAATAAGTTTTCTCTAATGCATTTATTTAGCTTTAATATAACCTTTCTTAATTTAAATTTATTTAGCTCAATAAAAACTTAAAAAGTGGTGAAATAATAATAAATATTTACAAATATTATATTTATTTTTATGTAAAATCGTTAGTTGGTGAGTAGAACTAGAAAAATTAATTATTTATTCCAATCGTGACTATATATCAGCTAGGTTGATGATAATTTACACTGTGCCACGTCGGAAAAGCGTCCAAACATAGCAAGGTACAAAGCACTTTTCAGTAAAAAAAAAATTATAATGAGGGATAATCTCTAGTTCAAAACTGGTGCGCTTCTATTGCATGTAGAACCACTACTAGTTCGCAATCTATCTCTTTTACATGCTTTTAACTGGCGAATTTAACATGGCGATATCGTCGTTTTTTTGTATATAGCCAAATACGTTATAGGTAAATAAAATAAGATGATGTAGATTTTGGAATTAAAATAAATCTAGATAACTAACATATAATTTAGTTCTTCAGGTCTAGTTCTGAACCAGAAATTTAATTTCTAGTTACTGACTTCCCTTCGGGGTTGCTTAAAATAAAGGAGATTCCTGCAGGCTTGTCTATTAAGGCCAATAGCTCGACAATTTATTTATATCTTATATGTTGTTGTTTTGGCCCTTAAATGCTTGAGTGTAATTGCTTGTAATAAGGCGCTTAAAAAAATATCTGTATTCTCATTAATTGACCCCTTACACGCCAACACACATTTTACAGTCAGCGACATTCCGTGCAGAATCTGACCTTGCCTTTAATGCAGCTCCGCTCATTTTCTTCATTATCGTCCTGTTGAAAAAGGTGTGTGGATGGGCGGACGCATAAATATTTCCATAATTAAGCAATTACGCATACGAAAGCCATACAGTAAGGAAAACGAGTGATACACCATACATATACATGGGTAATTGACTGGGTGAGGTGCTGCAAATAGAGACAATAGATGTGCATGTGTGAGTCTAAAGTTTTTTCTTATAGCGTGTCCTGTCGACAAAACTTTTTTTTTGTTTTTATTTTCGGTCTACTCTTTAGTACAACAATTTTTTGTTAATACCTTTTTTTTTTGTATTTATTTCTAGTTTTTTAATTTTTTGCTTTTCGCTGATTAAAACCGACTGATTAACTTCATAAGCATGAAAAGAAGAGAAAGTGTGTAATGCATAAAGAGGCAAAATGCTTCAAGTCATTTATATTAATTTGCGTGAAACCACTGACAACGTTTGTCACAAATGTGTCGCCTGGTACATATCAACTCATCACATTCACACGTTGCCAACGACAGAAAAATTAAAAGAACAAGCAGTCATTCATATTCATATATAAGAAGTATAGTAGATATGTTTGTATATTAACTCATTTGCAAGCGGTAATGTATAAAAATGCTGTTTTTGTAATTTGTGCTATTTGTAGTTCCTTTCTGTCGTTATTTATAATTTCGCTTCTTATACTCAGCTGAGCAGAGCTCACAGAGTATATTAATTTTGTTCGCATAACGATAATCCGTAAAGGCATAAACTAATCGAGATAGATCAAAATGATCTGGGCGAAAAAAGAAATTCATTTAGCCATGTCCGTCCGTCCATCCGTCCGTAAACACGATAACTTGAGTAAATTTTGAGGTATCTTAATGAAATTTGGTATATAAGTTCCTGGGCACTCATCTCAGATCGCTATTTAAAATTAAGGAAATCGGACTATAACCACGCCCACTTTTTCGATATCGAAAAACCGAAAAAGTGCGAAAATTCATTACCAAAGACGGATAAAGCGATAAAACTTGGTAGATGGGTTGATCTTATGGCGCAGAATAGAAAATAAGTAAAATTTTGAACAATGGGCGTGGCACCGCCCACTTTTAAAAGAAGGTAATTTAAAAGTTTTGCAAGCTGTAATTTGGCAGTCGTTGAAGATATCGTGATGAAATTTGGCAGGAACGTTACTCCTATTACTATATATGCTCTAACTAAAAACTAGCAATATCGGATGACGAACGCGCCCACTTAACCAAAAAAATTTTTTAAAGTCAAATTTTAATAAAATATTTAATATCTTTACAGAAATTATGCCAACATTCAACCCCAGTAATGATATGGTGCAGCAAAATACAAAGATAAAAAAAAATTCAAAATGGGCGTGGCTCCGCCCTTTTTCATTTAATTCGTCTAGAATACTTTTAATGCCATAAATCGAACAAAAATTTACCAATCCTTGTGAAATTTGGTAGCTGCATAGATTCTATGATGATAACTGTTTTTTGTGAAAATTGGCGAAATCGGTTGAAGCCACGCCCAGTTTTTATACACAGTCGACCGTCCGTCGTTCCGCTCGGCCGTTAACACGATAACTTGAACAAAAATCGATATATCTTTACTAAATTTAGTTTACGTACTTATCGGGGGGTCAATTCACGTTCTATGAAGTGAAAAAAAAATCCATGCTCGCTGAGAAATAAATTTTTTCATGTTATCACATCACTTTTTCTTATTAGGCGATTCGTGTTATTTGGAATAATCGTTCTGAAAATCTAATAACGAGCACTGTGAGTAAAAAAAATGATATTTTCTGTCAAAAAAAAAAAAAAATTTAATGAATGAAAGTAGTAAATACTTTCAAGTTTTCAATACGAAGAGAAGAAAATGCCCAATATTCGCCTTTTGCTTTCTTTGAATTCTCATCTCCCTCTCGCGACTGCATAGCATTCCATCAGGATGTGCTTTGTAGTCTCATCTTCGTGATCGCAGAATCGACAGAGGCTACTAGACAATATACCTAGCTTATTCATGTGGCTCTATAGCCTGCAGTGACCTGTTAATTATGCCTGTTAAAATTCTAAAGCTGCTTTTTAGGAGCTTAATCATGGCTTTATATCGCTTATCCTCCTATCCTAAACTTTCGCGCCAGTGTTGTTCTCTGAGTCACGCTTCTTTTTGCCTGAACTCTTCCCTTATTTTGTGTGACACTATCGGTATGATGGGCTCGGGTCCTATTGGCTTTTCCTCCGCCGCCAACCTGGCAAGCTCGTTACCATCCACTCCTCTGTGTACAGTTACCCAGGCTAAACGGATGGTGTTATTGGCCCCTAGACTGCTTAACCTCTCTACTCACCTGACTGTCGCTGAGTATAGCGATTCCCTCGTTTGTATATCCCCGCTGTAAATTTATCTCTGGACACCGGCTCATGGCGAAAACTTCGGCTTGGAAGATGCTCGGACATTTTCCGATTGGTAGGGACATTTTGATTCGGGGGACAAAGATCTCCGCTCCTATGCTCTCCGGTGTATTCGAGCCATTGGTGTACCTTATTATAGTGTGTTCCTGGTGAAGCGCTTCAATTCTGAAGGTGTCCTATATACACTTGTTCCCCAGCTCTATTTTGAAGCGCTTCTCAAACTTAATTAGCTTCCTCGTCTCATCACTGGGAATTTGGATGAGAGGAATCTGCTCCTTCAGCTTCTCCATGTTTCGTGACTGTATCATTTTGCCTCTTCCGTATCCCTCTTTAGCTATGTTTATTAAAGTACTCTGGCTGACTGCTGAATTATTATGCGTAGAGGCGTTAATTTAAGCAGCACCTCTATTACTGCCGTTCGGCCATGTTCGCATACCTCCCGTAATGCAGACACATGCCAAGCGGTGAAGCTTCGTGAGTGACTTTTGTACGGTCACCATGGTTGTCTTTGATGCCCACGCAACTGCTTCATACACTGTGATAAGACTCACTATAATAGTGTACATCCATCTTGGGATCTTTGGGTTGCATCCCCCGGATCTTCCTGCAATACGTCTGCACACCAATGGCTGTCTTATTAGGGTTAATACTTAGCTCCACCTCAGTACACCATTCTTTCGTTACCCTCAATGCCTTTTGAATTATGTCGCAAAGGGTGCTTTCAAATCTGCCTCTTACAATTATAACAATATCATCCTCGTAACCCTGACATCGGATTCCGTTCTCTGAGAGCCTCTGTTGAAGTTCGTCTACTACCAGGCTCAACATCAGGGATGTCAGGACACCCTCTTGTGGACATCCCTTCGTTGTCTTGAACTCTACTGTACCGTCCCCACTCGAGGGTTCGGCAATCCTCGTATGCAGTAGAGCGTTTATCCGCATACGGATTAGACGTCGTATCTCTCTTCTCTCGAGTGCCCGATTCACACTCTCGTAGGCCGTGTTGTCGAATGCCCCCTCTATGTCCAAAAATGCAATAAGTGCAACCGCTCCACATTCGAACGCACTTTGGATTTCTGACAGCTGATACAATGCAGTTTCTTCTCCATTGCTTTCAGAGCAAAGGATGTCAATTGCTGTAGTGACCAGCCAAATTAAAATTTGCGGCTTACATTTAGCTCTTGACAAAAGGCCCCCCACCAACCTTTCCGTCCATACTCGACCAATCCGTGAACGTGTAAACCGGTCTCCTTCGCCGGATGAGTCCTCTTCCCCATTCCTCTCCCGGGTAATGACTGGGGTGAAAGTTGCAAAGGGAGCAGTTATCGGCATACAATAGTCCGTCCTGTCAGGGATAAAGTCGAAGGCTAGAGTGTACAAAGTCATAAAGCCCATAGCTCATATCAGTGGATCCCCTAGTAAATAATAATCGACTTTTAAAGAATTTTGGCAATTAGTGCGTCTAATTTATTATTTGTTTTTTTTTTTGGGCATTTAGCATCTCTTTAGCCTCATTATTATGGCTCTTCCTCTTCTCCATCTTTTTATATCCCTCCCTCTCATTCTGCTTCTAATCGGTCTCCCCCTCTCCCTCCGCCTTTCCTCTCCTCTACCGGTCTTTTCCCTCTTCCTTCCCCTTTTCCGTTCCGTTTTTCTTCTCCTTTCCTTCCCCTTCTTTCCGTTTCCTTTTTTTTCCTTCTTCCTTCCCCTTTTCCATTCCGTTTTTCTTCTCCTTTCCTTCCCCTTCTTTCTGTTTCCTTTTTCCTTCCCCTTTTCCTTTTCGTTCTCCTCTACTTCCCCTTCCACTTTCTCTTCCTCTTCTCCTTTTCCATTTCTTCTCCTTTACGTCTCCGTCCCCCTCTCCATCTTTTTATCCCACTCCTTCTCAGCCTCTCTCGTTCGCCCTCCCGATCTCCAACTCTTCTCCATTTCTTTGTCCCCATACTTTTTAATTTTCGTTTCCGTTCACATTTCCTTCTCCTATGCCTTCTTCCTCTCCCTTTTCCTATGCTTGTTCTACCCTTACCTGTATTCTTGTATCTATTCTTATTCGTCGGATAGGGACCATTCTCAAGAAGTGGGTTTACCAGTGACCTCGTCCGCAAGGAGAAAATAAAATATATGGACTATTCATGTTAACCTGCACATCAAATTATTTGTTTTAAAAAAGAATAGAGTAAATAATGAGCTGATAACCTGATAGGATCCCCAAATGACCGAAATTATAAAGAAAAAGCCACGAAATGAGACCGACGGTACCGCGGACGGATCCCGAAAACCATCCAAAAATGCTTCCGGAAGGGTCTCCAAATGGTCCCAGAATAGTCCCAAAAAAGTGCCAAAATGATAACGACGCGATTTTAGACTGATCCATAGAACCACACAGAACTGATCCCCTGAAGGGTACCTAAATTAACCCGAAATAGTCTCGAGAAAGTTCCGAAATGACCCTGACGGGCTCCCGGATGGACCCCAAGCACCATCCGGAAAAGGTCCTTAAATTATCCCGAAATGTCCCGAAATTACCCCGACGTGATCCCGGGCGGATCCCGAAAACCATCCAGAATTGATCCCGAAATGACCACGACGAGATCCCAGAAGGGTCCCGAAATTACTCTGACCGGATCCCGAAAGTCATCAAAAAATTGTGCCAGAAGAGTCCCAAAATAATCCCGAAATAGTCCCGAAATTCCCCTGAACGGATCCCGAAAGCCATCCAGAAATGATGGTAGAAGGGTCCGAAAATTATCCCGAATTAGCCCAAAAGTGTTCAGAAATTACCCTGAGGGGATCCCGAACGGATCCTGAAAACTATCCAGAAATGATGCTTGAAGGATACCGAGAATGTCCCGAAATAACCCCGAAGTGATCTCAGATGGATCCCGAAAACTAGCCAGAAATGATGCCTGAAGGATACCGGGAATGTCACGAAATAACCCCGACGGGATCCCAAATGGATCCCGAAAACCATCCAAAAATGATCCCGGAGGAATCCCCAAATAACCTTGACATAGTCCCTAAAAAGTCCCAAAACAACCCCGACGGGATCCCGGATGGATCCGGAAAGCCATACAGACGGGATAAAAAGTATCGTATGTCCGTCTCCTGGCTCTAAGCTACCTCTCGCACCAATTTTCAGCCAAATCGGTTAATCCGTTCTTAAGTTATAGTGTAACTAACTGCACTTTCTTTTATATATATACATTTTTCACCGGCAAATTCAACGGTGAAAAAATATTCGTTAAAAGAAAAAAATTTGACAATAAATATCACTTTTTTTTCGAACTGAATCGCATATCAGATGAAGTGGGGATAAATGCTTTCACTTCACAACTTCATAGAACGTGAATTGGCCCCCTGAGCTCATTCTATCTTGGTATTAAAAATGGGCGAAATCCGACTATGACCACGCCTACTTTTTCGATATCGAAAGTTTCGAGAAATGAAAAAAAAAAATGCAATAATTCTATACCAAATACGAAAAAAGGGATGAAACATGGTGATTGGATTGTTTTTTTGACGCAAATATAACTTTGGAAAAAACTTTGTAAAATGGGTGTGACACCTACCATATTAAGTAGAAGAAAATGAAAAAGTTCTGCAGGGCGAAATCGAAAGCCCTTGGAATCAAGGCAGGAGTACTGTTTGTGGTATTACATATATAAATAAATTAGTGGTACCCGGCAGATGATGTTCTGGGTCACCCTGGTCCACATTTTGGTCGATATCTCGAAAACGCCTTCACATATACAGCTAAGGGCCACTCCCTTTTAAAACCCTCATTAATACCTTTAATTTGATACCCATATCGTACAAACAAATTCTAGAGTCAACCATGGTCCACCTTTATGGCGATATTTCGGAAAGGCGTACACCTCTAGAACTATGGCCCACTCCCTTTTAAAATACTCTTTAATACCTTCGATTTGATACCCATATCGTACAAACACATTCCAGGGTTACCCTAGGTTCATTTTCCTATATGGTTATTTTGCCTTATTTTGTCTCCAAAGCTCTCAGCTGAGTATGTAATGTTCGGTTACACCCGAACTTAGCCTTCCTTACTTGTTTTCCTTAGAATAAGCGTTCTTCTGGTTGTCACTGAAACTTTCACAAATATATTTACACAAAATAACCCAGCAAAAAGAGGGTGGAAGTATTAACCAATCTCTCAGCTTTTGTGCTTAGTTTTTACTTTAAAAAAATTCTACCAACAAAGACCAAATATTGAATTATATTTTTTATCAAGGTTACGTTAAATAGTCAGCTCATGAGAACTTTGCATAGGCTGAATGAATGTTACCATGTTAGTTAGTGTTAACGACCAAACTGAAAAACCCTATCAAAAACCAGCACCTTTGTTATAGAACAACTCTGTCCTTTGGCAAATACTAGAATCTTTCTACGACCAATGCAACTTGCTGCTTCTAGATCTGACAGGTGTATCGCTTCTTTTAGGTGGAGTCTTAGCCTGGAAAGTGCAGGACACGAGCACAAGACGTGTGCCCCAGCGGGTTAGGGGATCAGAATATACCCGCGGTAGATATGCCTGTCGTAAGAGGCGACTAAAATACCAGATTCAAGCGGTTGTGTAACGCAACCCTTCAGGTTGCCAGCGCAATATATAGCTTCTCCGAACCCAATTGTCAACCTCACCTATCCGCGGCGAATCCTGTTTCACTAACAGACGAGGCTCTGGCGACCACAAGCTCCTCATGGAACTTGGGGGTGGGGAGGGGGGAATGGCCTGAAGGTTTAATGTGGCCACATAAATCGTTCCCGAGATGGTCGGGCTAGGCAAAAGACCATCACATCGATAACACTCCCCAAAGCCTTCGGGGAGCAACCTTATCGCTACAACAACAACAACAACAGCACAAGACGTGTTCAATCATATACAGTCCTCTTTTTTCAATGATAGAAGTAATTTTGTTAGTCTAAGGTTGTAAGACATACAAATGATCTTCATCACTTTACAGCCCCGCGCTTGGGTCCGCCCACACCATTCCAGTTTGGTCGATTATGCCTACGGAGCAAGCTCCGAGGGATGCGCTCTTTTTAGCGAACTGATTCGCTTCTTCATTCCCTTCTTTATGCCATATGCCCTGAGACCCAATTAATTAATCAATTAATTGCTGCTTGGCTGCCAATTTAAAAGTTGACGCGGCTGCGATGAAAGTTATTTTCTTCCAGAGTTTCAACCACTACTTACGCCCGAAAAACAGTTCAGTGATATAGCATTTTGAAAGGTCGGTCTATTTTCGGATCAGTACAGCATACCCTACTCCTTCTATTACTTTGAAATCATTGGCGTACACGTCCGCCTCATCTGCCATTTGGGAATCCTTGCGCCAACCATCCATCTCTAGTCTGACTATAAGAACCCCTTCGAAGCGCATGTATAAAATTAGGTAGTCTGTGCGTCCAGTTATTGATGACGCTATGCTACTACAACCATATTGTCTGCGCTTAAGCTGCCCCGAGGCACTGAGTCTCGTCAAAATTATTAACGCTATGTTCTTTGCCACCAGGTCTACAAATGGAATTTGCTGAATGGAAAACAGTGCAGCATCGGAGTTTTTTCAAGGCCCGTAATGGTAATCATTGGTAGCCTGCAAACCACCGCCTAATTTTTTAGGTCGGACTCCATAGCATAAGACTGGCTTGACAATCGCTGTAAATAACCAATGAAAGATATACGACGATAGACGCTACGTACACCCCAGCATTCTTTTACATGCATCAAGTGCCGTCTATGTCTTCTTCACTCTCTCATCCACGTTGAGCTTCCAAGACAACTTACTGTAAAAAATGGCCCCGCATATTTTGTGCAAGGTTTATCTGGCAGGGTCACCCCTCCTAGCTTAGGCATAGTCCAATTTGAGACAGTGTACCTCTTAGTAAATGACGCCATATCCTTCTTCTACGCTTTGGCTGTAAACCCGACATTAGATGCCCAGGTATGTATATCCCGAGGTGCCCAATCCATCACAGCGTCTACAGGAGAGGTGCCCCGCCCGGTGGCGTTCCTTTGTTTACATATGTATGTATGTTATGCAATTTGTAAAGGCCGGATGCATTTCAATCGAGTTGAGGCTGTCGATGATTGTTTGTTTTGGGACAGCTCAGGGCTTTCTCTATATTCATGACCAACCTATGCTTTGCAATATCAACTGACATGCCTATGTATAAGCATGTTGTGCTGGAGAGAATAATGCTTCTTTCATATTTGGTTTTGTAGTCTTGGGAGTAGATAACTGGTTCTTTCTGCTTTCGGTATCAGTTTATGACTTCGCTCTAATTTAAGGCTTATAGATCCTCAGCAGATCCCCATGTTCTTCCTCTCGCTTTCCGCAACATTTGCAAGCTTAAAAATTTTCTTTATCTGTTCTCTAAAAATAACCAACTCCTTACTTTGCCATGGCGGCTTTGCTTTTCCCTTGTATCTTATCAGAGGACAAGCTCTGTTATACGCAGTTGTCAACGCCTTTGATAAGGAGTTGCTCCACTCCACCAACTCCTCCAATGTGGTATCCTTTTAGGTTGCCCAAGTCCTCTTAGTTCATACGTATTTCCAGAATTTGTAACAGACCGTTTTGCTAAGGTCTGAAAGGTTTTCGTATTCTCTACCTTGTTTAGGAGGACGCATGGTCTGAAAGGGATAGCCCGTCATGCACATTCCATTCATATCCTGATATATCATGCTCAGAGCTCAGAGCTCGTGTTACTTTACTTTGGCCTAACATGTTGGAAAAAACTTTGCTTAATTTGTTTAACGAAAAAGATCAAGGAAAGGAATGATGGCCAGTGCACTGAACATACATTGCCAAAGGACCCATTTTCGGTACTATTATCGCAGAGCTATCGAATAAAGAGACGGTACTAGTTTTTATTTTGTCCCTCGCAGTGCTTTTAGCTGACATTTTTTGCATTGTGATGTCCCACGAATTGGCAATAGCTCCTCCCCCAAACCTGTCAGACCTTCCTCTGAATTAGTCTCAGCCTTTGATTTATCAACTTAAATACGTATAGCTCAGACTTAAGCGCTGTTTATACAGATGTGTCGAATAACTGTTCCGCTGTGCATCCGATTAGCACTAGTACGGAGGTAAGCACTAAGCCTGTAGTGCGAAACTATTTCCCATATTCGCTGCAGGGTACATATGTATGTACATACATACTCTTTAGTGAAATGCTAACGAAGATGAATTGGTTTTTTATTTAAATGTAATTTGGCTAAACGTCTTGTACAACACCTTTAAACAACTTTTTATTTTAACTTAAGACATTCGTAAATGTATTTCAATTCTCTTGGAATGGTGGATGGGTGTGGGAATTTATGTAATCACTAGCCTTTACCCGCGGCCCCGTCCGCAAGGAGAAAATGAAATATGTGGGCTATTCACGTTAGCCTGCTTATAAAGTTATCTGTTTAAAATTTTTTTTCTGTCTAATGCATTTTATTTTTGTAATTGAGTAAAAAAAAGAACTTTATGAGCTGATAACCTAATAGGATCCCAAAATGATAACGAAATTATCCAGAAAAAGCCACGAAATGACCCCGACGCTATCGCGGACGGATCCCGAAAACCATCCAGAAACGCCCCGGAAGTGTTTCCAAAAGTTCCCGAAGTAGTCCCAAAAAAACCCGAAATGACAACGACACGATTCTAGACTTATCCAGATAACCACACAGAAATGATGCCTGAAGGGTACCAAATTGATCCCGAAATGGTCCCGAAAAAGTTCCGAAATTACCCTGACGGGCTCCCGGACGGATCTCAGAAACCATCCAGAAAATATCCAGGAAGGGTCCCTAAATTATCCCGACTAACTCCAGAAAAAGTTCCGAAATGGCTCCGAGGGGATCCACGATGGATCGCGAAAACCATACAGAAATGATTCCGGAAGGATTCCAAAATGATCCCGAAATAGTCCGGAATTGACCCAGATGGGATCCCGCACAGATCCAGAAATGATCCCGGAAGGGTGCAAAAACTATCCCGGAAAAGTAACAAAAAATCCCGAAATGGTTCCTACGGCATCCCGGACGGATCCAGAAATGATCTCGGAAGGGTCCCCAAATGATCCCAAAATGGTCCCGAAATGACCCTGATGGATCCGGCAAACCATCAAGAAATTATGCCGAAAGGGTCCCAAAATGATCCCGAAATAATACAGAAAAAGTCACGAAACGACCCCTAGAGGATCCCCAAATGATCCCGTATTAGCCCCGAAAAGGTCCCGAAATAACCCCGACGGGATCCCGGACAAATCCCGAAAACCATCCAGAAATGATGCCGGAAGGAATCCCAAATGATTCCGTAAAAGTCCCGCATTGATTCCGACGGGATCCCGAACGGATACCGAAAATCATCCAGAAGTGACACCGGAAAGGTCCTCAAATGATCACCTAATAGTCCCGAAATGACCCTTAAGGGGTCATGGACGGATCCCATAAACCATCCAGAAATGATCCCGATATATTCCCGAAGAAGTCCCGAAATGACCCTGACGGGATCTCGAACGCACCCCTAAATGACCCTGACGGGATCCCGGACAGAACCCGAAATCCATCCAGAAATGATCTTGGGAGGGACCCCAAATGATCCCGAAAAAGTCCCGCAATGATTCCGAGGGGATCCTGATCGGATACCGGTAACCATCCAGAAGTGATGCCGGAAAGGTCCTCAAATGATCACCTAATACCAAAATGACCCTGACGGCATCCCGGACTGATCCCAAAATCCATCCAGAAATGATCTTGGGAAGGTCCCAAAATTATCCCGAAATAGTCTCGGAAAAGTTCAGAAATTACCCTGACGGGTTCCCGGACGAATCCTGAAAGCCATCTCTAAATGATCCCGAAAAAGTCCCGAAATGACCCTGACTGGACCCCGAAAGGATCCCGAAAACTATCCAGAAATGATGCCGGAAATGTCCTCAAATGATCACCTAATAGTTCCGAAAAGACCCTGACGGGATCCCGAACGGATCCCGACAACTATCTAGAAATGATGCCGAAAGGGCCCGCAAATGATCCCGTATTAGTCGAGAAAAAGTCCCGAAATGAACCCGACGGGATGCCGGACGAATCCCAAAAACCAGCCAGAAATGATGCCGTAAGGGACACCAAATGATCCCGAAAAAGTCCCGCAATAATTCCGACGGGATCCTGAGCGGATACCGAAAACCATCCAGAAGTGATGCCGAAAAGTTCCTCAAATGATCACCTAATAGTCCCAAAATGACCCTGAGGGCATCCCGGACAAATCCCGAAATCCATCCAGAAATGATCTTGGGAAGGTCCCAAAATGATCCCGAAATAGTCTCGGAAAAGTCCAGAAATTACCCTGACGGTTTCCCGGACGAATCCTGTAAGCCATCCTTAAATGATCCCGAAAAAGCCCCGAAATGACCCTGACGGGATCCCGAAAGGATTCCAAAAACTATCCAGAAATGATGCCGGAAAGGTCCTCAAATGATCCCCTAATAGTTCCGAAATGCCCGTGACGGGATCCCGAACGGATCCCGACAACTATCCAGAAATTATGCCGAAAGGGTCCGCAAATGATCCCGTATTAGTCGAGAAAAAGTCCCGAAATGACCCCGACGGGCTCCCGGACGAATCCCAAAAACCATCCAGAAATGATGCCGGTAGGTATCCTAAATGATCCCGAAATAATCCCGAAATGACCTCGTCGGCACCCCGGACGGATACCGAAAATTATCCAGAAATGATGCCGGAAAGGTCCACAAATGATCCCCTAATAGTCCCGAAATTACCCTGATGGGATCCCGGACGGATCCCGAAAACCATCCAGAAATGATGCCGGAAGAGCCTCCAAATGATCCCGAAAAAGTCCCCAAATGACCCCGACGAGATCCCGCACGGATCCCGAAAACCATCCAGAAATGATGCCGAAAGGGTTCCCAAATGATCCCGTATTATTCGCGAAAAAGTTCCGAAATGACCCCGACGGGATCCCGGACGGATCCCGAAAACCATCCAGAAATGATGCCGAAAGGGTTCCCAAATGATCCCGTATTAGTGGCGAAAAAGTCCCGAAATGACCCCGACGGGATCCCGGACGGATCCCGAAAACCATCCAGAAATGATGCCGGATGAGCCCCAAAATGATCCCGAAAAAGTCCCCAAATAACCCCGACGAGATCCCGGACGGATCCCGAAAACCATCCAGAAATGATGCCGGAAGAGCCCCCAAATGATCCCGAAAAAGTCCCCAAATGACCCCGACGACATCCCGGACAGATCCCGAAAACCATCCAGAAATGATGCCGGAAGAGCCCTCAAATGATCCCGAAAAAGTCCCCATATGACCCCAACGAGATCCCGCACGGATCCCGAAAACCATCCAGAAATGATGCCGGAAGGGTCCCCAAATGATCGCGAAATAGTCCCGAAATGATTCCGGAATAGTCCCGAAAATGTTCCAAAATAACCCCGACGGGATCCCGGACGGATCCCGTAAACTATACAGAAATGATCCCGGAAGGGTCCCAAAATGATCCCGAAATAGTCCCGAAAAAGTCCCGAAATTACCCCGGCGTAATCCCGGACCGATCCCGAAAACCGTCCAGAAATGATCCCGGAAGGGCCTCGATATGACCCTTACGGGATTACAAATAAGGTGAAGCTAATTATAAAACCATGTTAATAAGGCAGCAGGCGCATTGGAGCGAATAAAAAGTTAGATAGAAACATACAGGTAAAGCTAATAAAAGCGTGCTAATAAAAACAATTGATGGAGGGCGGATGGCGGGAGTAGAGGAGAGGACCACTGATCGTTCCTCCAAAATTGTCTAGATCTCGTCCTGTATGTACCAGATATCAAAAACTATTGATTTAGGAGAAAATTTAGATTGAGTTATAACAATTTATGGATTTTACACCAGAGGGGGAGATAAAGGGGGGCGGGCGGAGGGTGTCACTGCTTACTTTGTAAGCCCTTGACTTATTTGACCCCTTGAGTCTGTGATATTGGTGAAGGCCAGTATACGTAAAGTTATAATGTGTAAAAATTATGAAAAATAATTTCTCGAAGGGTCGTGGGACCCCCACCCCTCTTTCCATGTTCGAAAAAAATTTCGCTAGTAGACTACTGTCTGTGTCCCAAATTTCATCAAAATCCGTGTAGCCATTCTGGCGTGATTCAGTCGCAAAGAAGAAAAAATATAATAATTAAATTATAACTGTTCCTAGGGGGCGGGGACCACGCCCCTTTTGAAAAATATATAGCTAGTAGATCCTTCTAGACTATTGGCTATATGTGTACAAAATTTCATTCAAATCGGTCCAGCCGTTCTTGCGTTATTGAGTCACAAAGACAAACGTCTGGACAAACATCCAAACATCCAAACATCCAAACATCCAAACATCTAAACATCCAAACATCCAAACATCTTAACATCCAAACTTTCCCATTTATAATATATATTAGATTTATGAATTTGTTTTTGTTGTTATAAGAATAACCGTATTATTTTTATGCTAAAAAACAATAAAATCACAACAGTTAATTAAATATTTAAAAAAACGTGTAATATGCTTATTGTATAAATTTTTCATTCTCCTATATATGACCCTTTTATCCCCAGTTCTTTGTAAGCATATTTCCTTTAGAACTAAACTTATATAATAATTACTGGGACGTAATAAATCCCGTTCCTGGATTTTCTCTAGGCTTGGAATCTGCCACGTAAAAACACGTTCCAATGAAAAATATAAACAAGCCTCGGATAAGAACTCTTTGTTTCTGATGACTATTAGGACAATCGTTAATTCGACTATGATTTTAAAGACCATGATTTGAGGGCATGAACCTGGAATGTCCGAACTGTTCCAAGGTACCGATACCCAGCTGTTTCGGGGCAAGGCAGAAGAGCAACACGGTCCTGCGAAGCAACCATATGAGCTTGTTCATGGAATTCGGAGCCAAGGTGTTGGTTTCGTGGTGGAAAAGAAATTCGCCGCCGAGTAACATCGTTCAATGCTGCTAAAGAGCATCTCGCCGCGAACCGCATTAAAGTGATTTTTTTTTTCAATATTTCGCGTATGAAAAAATGAAAATGATAAAGACTCCTTCTATGAGAAACTAGAGAAGACCTGCTATAACTGCCTCCGCCATAATAATGAAATCTTTGAGTCTTTGGACCTACAGTCGGGAAATTTAGACTCCACAATTTAACACGAAATGCACTACGTACCGCCGCTGCTGACACCGTAGGTTTCCAGCAAGCCTGCAAAAATAACTGGTACAATGAGGAATGTTATGTTACTTCGGAAAAGAAGAACGAACTCTAGGGCCACGCAGCGTAAGGGCGCGGCATCGCGCTCTATTGTAGAGTTGTCTTGAGGCGAAGAAGGAAGAGAGACGTCTATTTAAAAGTAAAACACACGAGGCATAACGGCGTGAGTGCGAGAAGCTTGAGCTGTTGGTTGATAGAGATAGTACCCGAAAATTCTAGAAAAACTTCTGCAGATGGCGGAAGGTTTCAAGATCGGGCAGATTCCTGCAGAAATTATAATGACGGCCTGATGACTGCCGTACGAAAAATGTTTAAGTAAGTAAGATGGAAACAGTGCAGAGCATTAAAAAAAAACAGAAAGATGTTACTGTTAGACAAATAAAATTAATACTATCTGCCTGCTGTCCGCGGCTGAGTATAAAAAATCATTGCGGACGGGTTGTCGCTCTTAAACTTTAAGTGAATTCATTTTTCTACTCGTCAAACACATTTACGTGGCTTGGCTGTGCCCCCCGAACACTAAATAGCGCTCGGAGTACCACTTTGATGCAAATTTCTCATGGAACCAAGCGCTGCTGTTTTACTACAGCAAGTCGGTACTCCTTTCGAAACATTTGATGCTGACATCTTTAACAGAGCATCTTCCTTAAGTAACGACAGTATATTACATAGGTAGTGCGTGACTGTTTCTTTGCTGTCCTTCTCGCGGCAGCTCCAGCAAACGCAAATAAAAGGGATCCCCATTCTCTCGACACGCAGGCCAAGTGTCCAGTGACTTGTAATTATGGTGATGATCCTAACAATGTCTTTCCTTGATCTATTACCTCTCTTTTCCTACTATCGTAGTTTGGCAAGGTTTTCTTTGTTATCTTGCAGGTGATCTGGGAGTACCGGTTGGAGACTGCTAACTCCTTATATCTGCTATATATGTTTATTTTGATTGATGTAAGAGGATGATACCTTGGCAAGATCGTCTGCTTTCTCATTAAATAGCTGCGGCTTGAAGCTGCTGACGGACCTAGACAACGTAACGGGGGAGCTAAGCGCCATGAGACATGTCTTTCTTTACCAAACTGATTGTAATTAATTTTTAATTTGCAATATAGATTCCCCGGGCCGGGGTTTCTTAGGGGACCCGCGATTTAGAAACTTTTTTTTTTAATTCAAGAGAGTCTTTAGCTGTTCCATGTGCAAATTTAAAGCCGAATTTCGAAAGCAACGAATATTGATAATGATTTTTTGCTTGGGCCTTCGAACAGTGAGGCGACAATGAAAACATCGAACAAAAATGTATGTTAACATGAATCCGAAATCGTAGAGTTTTCGTGGTGACACTGATGAAGGTTCATCTTCAAAAAGTCTTCCAACAATACCACCAACTCTGTATCAAAGTCCAAATTATTTAAACGACTTCGATATCGGTACCGTGAATAGTGAGTTTTTGCGATCTGAAGAAGTCAACGAAATAATTCGTCGAGGTCCTCAAAAGTGTGCTGTTATTTTCCCACGTGATTGTCATGACGAGGCATTACCGACCTCGTTGTTAAACAGAATCTTGCCAAATGGAAAGAAAGTGGAGCGTGATTGGTTAGTGTGGAGTGCCAGTAGCAATGCTTTGTATTGCCTATCGTCTGTTAAGCGCCAATACTTTAAATCGACCTAAAATTTGTTGTGCGGATATTCGGTATACCAGGTATGAAAGAAGCTATACGATAAACTGCCATCACACGAAAATACTCAAGATCACATTAAATGTTTTATTCAATGGTGATCTTTACAAAACCTAATTCAAAATGGGGCTACAATTGATACACTTATCAATGAACAGCTGACATTCAGAACGAGTTCATAGAAATTTGTGCAAAGCACGTAAGGGAAACTATATTAGATCAAGGCAAGTAAGCCAATTATTTTGCTATTATCATTGATGCTATCCTGATGCTAGTCACGTTGACTACGTTCATTTTGCCCTAACTCCACTTCAATTAGAAAGCAGCAAATTTTACATTTCAAGAACGGGCTTTGGCTTTCGTGAATTGTAACCAAAAAACTGGTCAGAAAATCGCTGATCTAATTTGCCGTACTCTAGGTAAACATGAAATCCCATTCAAAGATTGTCGTGCACAGGGGTACGATAACGGCGCCAATATGAAAGGAGCTTACAACGGAGCACTACGTCGATTTCTCGACAAAACCTCGAATGCTGATTACTCGCCTTGTGCAACCCACAGTCTCAATTTATGTGGTTTTGTTCCTGCAGAATGTTGTACAGCTGCAGTTACTTTTTTCGGAGTTATACAAACACGTTTTACTATTTTCAGCAGCACTCCACAACCATGCGACATCCTAAAAAAATTAACCGAGCTCTATTCATAGTCTTTCAGCCAGAAGCCAAATTTGACTGCGCAAGCATAAGGCGATGTTACCGGAATTCTCAAGTACATCCACAAGTTCGAATGTATCTTAAATAAAAAAAAAATAAATGTAAGGCGCGATAACCTCCGAAGAGATCTAAGGCCGAGCTTCTCTTCCAATTTGCGTCGTGCTCCTATTGATTTTCCATACAAATTGGCTGGATGGGACCTACATGATTTTATGCCGACTCCGAACGGCATCTGCAAGGCAGATGAGTTTTCACTGAGAACTTTTCATGGCAGAAATACACCCGGAGCACTTGCCAAACACTGCCGAGGGGCGACCCCGCTTAGAAAAATTTTCTTCTAATTGAAAACCTTATTTCTAAAATTTTTGATGTTGCTTTGCCCGGGGTTTGAACCCAGGGCATCCGGTGTGGTAGGCGGAGCACGCTACCATCACACCACGGTGGCCGCCAAATGTATCGAATGTATCTTGCTGTCCTCAATTTGGTTCAAAATACTGACTACCATTAATGAAAGAAACGTGGTCCTCCAAGCTAGAAACGCCACCATAGATGTTGGGGTCCGACATCTAGATGCCTTATTAGTGGAATTGAAGCTGATCAGGAGCCAATGGGAAACAATTTTAAACGAATGCAAAACAATTGCTTTTCAATTGAACATCTCGCCAAAGTTTCCGGACATTCGAAAGAGAAAAGCCAAAAGACGATCTGAAGATAATTTAAATGAGATGATTACGGATGATCCAGAGTCTGATTTTAAAAACAATACATTCCTGGCGATCGTTGATTCGGCAATCACTGGCATTACTGAACGGTTTGCAGCTATGAGAAATTTGAACGAGACGTTTTCCTTTTTGTGGCAATTTGAAGACATGGATGAAACTACGGTTCGGGCGTGTGCAGCAAAATTTGTCGAAAAATACAAGTCGGACATTTCTCAAAGCTAAGAATGCGAAATAATTCACTTGAAACACATTTACGAAGCAAATTTTGATAAAGGTCTGTCACCATTGGAATTGCTAAATGCCATCTATATATGTGACCCCGCCTATGAAAAGGTGGCTTATGACTCAAAAATCTAATCAAAAATCAAATTACTAAGAAACTGAAGAAATACATTGTTTATCTTTAACAGCTGTTTCTCGCAATTTCTTTTTTGAGTCATAAGCCACCTTTTCCTAGACCGGGTCACATATCGCTTCCCCGGTTCAATAATGACGCAATTGTAAAATATTACGTTTTGGTGAAGCAAGGTTCAATATTTGCATCAACTAGGAAAATGTGCGAGTGCAATAACGACGCAAGTGGTCTAGCGCGGAAACTATTTGTAATACAATTATAAAATTTATACACAGCAAAGATTAGTACTCTTTAAAGCTTTTGTGCGCGTTATCTCGAAACTTTAAAATTGACATTTTCGTCATTATTGAACCGGGGTAACAGCACGGAAATTTACAAAGTAACCAAAGTATATAAATTCTTGCAGATCTACAGTTGTCTGCTAAGCAGGTTTTACTTGAACGCCGATATCTACTCATAATTTCTTTTAGAGATAATTCTTGCGATATTTCTATATGAAAGATAATTTTCCTATCCGAATATGCATAAAGCCGTGGTTACTCACGAACGTACGTAGAAAAAACGTGTCAGCTGACACGACCTATCTTATGAGTGTGCAATGTAAACGAAAACTCACCGACGTGCAACGCCCGTACGTACGTAGTCCGGAACGTAGAAATCAAAACAATTTTGATTTTTTCCGTATGAACGTGTCAGCTGATCGCTCTCTCACTAGACAGAGTTGCCTAGTAAACTTTTGTGCGCTAATTTTTAACCGTTTGCAATTTTATGCAAAAACGCCTAATTAAAGTTTGAAAAATTGTGAAAATAATTCGAAATAAATATGGAAAAGTGCTGATTATAAATATTTAATCTATTTATACTTATTTAATAGTATTCCGGCCTTTTACAATATCAAAAATTAAATTGGAAAAAGTTGATGTTTCCATAAGCATACATGCAAAATGGTCAATGGCAACAGTGCTTATCTGTAAACAATACACACACAAATATCTTATGTACATGTACACAGACGCACACATTGATTCCTACGGGCTTGAGAGTTCGGTCAAACGTGCTTCGTACGACAAACGTCCTTACGTACGGTACACGTCGGTGGGTAACTGCCGCATAACAAATTAAATGTCTCGGAAGCAACGATTTCTACATACTAAACTGTCAAAATATCAAAAGTGCTTGACAGACGTCAAAAATGTATGGACAAATCAATAAACCCACTTATTCCAATAAGAGACAAAACGACGGGTTCATAGCTGTCAACGCTGGTGCTATGATAGCCTTAAGCGCCAGTAAATTCGGAAACTCTCGCGAGCATATCATATTCCAGTGTCATCATTGACAACACCGACAGAGGTCGTAGTATACTCGTATAGTGAAACTGACAGCTAAGCGAACACCATATATTAACAACAAGCTGAAGGATGCTTTTAAGCGCTCTCACCAAAGCAACTTAAGAGAGTGGATGGCTAGGGTGCGCGCATTTTATTGATGGCTAATGCTAATTTTGCGAAAGGAGCGCGATGCGTCATTAAAATCACATAAGATGAGAACAAATGTCAAACATTGCTGAGGTTGACAAAACAGCATGCGATGGTTGAGGAATTTGCTTGAGAAGGGGCATTTGACAAAGAGTTCATGGTTAGTTTTGCGGTATTGATGTCCTTGCAAATTTTGATTTTGTACTACAAAACAAAACAATTTCTGTATAATTCCTATGCAAAAAAACCGGTTAACTCTACTGTTTGTAATGAAACTCTTCGATTGAATTAAAATGTTTAGTAGGCAGCTGGTTAAGTAAATGCCGACCATTGTTTTGGCGCAGGCACTGTTTACTCTCTCGCACTCTTGTGAGTTGTTGTCAAATTATATTAGTGAGTTTTGATTTTTGGTTTTACTACGTTTCGTTGGTGCTTACTCCAATACGAATGTTGTTCCCAGGCAACATTCTAAAACTTAAACTTTCCTTATTGTCTAAAATTTCGATTTTCAATAATATGCTTTGCAGCTGTAAATTAAACGTAATCAAGTCCGGTAAACACCAAACTATTGACGGAATTTAGCTGAAAGCTGCTTAAAGATATTAAAGCTCATAGAAAAATTTACGCCAGATATCCGAAAGCGGACTATTTAATGCTTGCCGAAAAAATATAAATAATCGTTTCTGGTATCGAGTTTGTGATCTCATCGAACTACATATGCGACTAGGTAGGGATTTCGGAAATGCCCAAACTTTAAGGACAGCCTTCAATATGCTCACTTGGTTGAGTTATTCCTATATCATTCATGATACCAGTAAAAATGCACAATTGGAAAACTATACGAAAAAGTATTTCTGTATCATCATGGTCCATTGCATACAAAAAATCAGCTGCTATATATGTCTACATCAGAGGTTTTCATTTAATAGCACAGTCATGCTCCCCATGCAGGCTCGCGGCCTAAATGCTTCTCGGAGGACCCATTCATATAGTCACTGAAAGCATATACGCTTTCTCCGACCCCTGCCATCATTCGGCGTAGGGTAGGCTAAGGTAATGGTGGAATATACGAATCGTATGCACCGATCTGTTTCGAAATCCTAAAAGCTGTTAGATCTATGAAGTGTTTTTAACTTACATGTGTTCTGGGTCCTCGATCATATGGGAATAGTGTTGAAGTCTTACGACATTTGACTGAAAAAGTTACTCCCATAATTAAAAAAAAACGTACTATCGGGTCATCATGGGCTTACTTACTGCGTTCCCCCTTTTGGGGTCAAATACTCAAAAATTTGATCTGGGCTGCTACGAAAAGTGGGTTGGGTCGGTCAAACCTTTCATATTACAGCTTGAGTGATCAGGTTTTTGGATAATTTGTGGACTACTTTCTGGACCATTTATAAATCGCCTCCTGATCCTTTTTAGAATAACTGTTTGAAAATTTCGAGATCTCTTTTGCCGTATTGGGTATTTTTTTCTAATTTCTTAACAGTTTCGGGATTACTACTAGTATATCTTGGCATTGCAGAATGATCGGTATCATTTTCGTGAAGGGATTATATCAATTTAGTTTCCCTATTGTGCTCGGTCGTTTCCTCCCTCAACTCGCACTTCCTACACCTATCACTGACCAAGCCTATCTTAAAAGTATGTGAAGCCAGAAGGCATTGTCCAGTCAGAATACCCGTCATGAGTCTACAACGTTCTCTTTTTAATGATAGGAATAACTTGGTTAGTCTAAGGTTGTAAGACCTACGCTCGATCTTGTGTCAACGCATTTCCCACTTGGTCGATCGTGTGTAGCTCTCACCTTTTCTTAATCTCGCCTAATTTGATAGGAACGTCTACGGCACAAGCTTCGACCCATATGCCCTGGAACGCAGTAAAGATGTATATATCTCCCTATCCTGATTCCATTCAGGAATTCTTTATACCCAAACATACTTTTAAATTTTGTGCTATGAGCGATTATAGCCTTTATTGTTTGCTTCGCTGTCAATGTAAAAACTTACGCGGCTGCAGTTTAAACTATGTATTTTCCTCTGCACTACAATGATCTTGCAACTTGTAGGATTTGTTTATTTATGGATCTGCGTAGTATGACGCAGACCCTACTCCTTCCATTACTTTGTAACCATCGATATGGACGTATATCGCTTCATCTGCACATATAGGAAACTACATACGTGCACATACCGTGCAGCCGTCGGGGTTGTTTTTAGGGTTCCCGTAAGCATTGACAGCCTACATATCCCCTCTAATGTTTATACTCAGCTGAGCAGAGCTCACAGAGTATATTAATTTTGTTCGCATAACGGTACGCCGTAACGGCATAAACTAATTGAGATAGATATAGACTTCTTGTATCAAAATGATCTGGGCGAAAAATACGATAACGTCTGTCCGTAAATACGATAACTTGAGTAAATTTTGAAGTATCTTAAGGAAATTTGGTATGTAAGTTTCTAGGCACTCATCTCAGATCGCTACTTTAAATAAACGAAATCGGACTATAACCAAGCCAACTTTTTCGATATCAAAAATTTCGAAAAACCGAAAAAGTGCGATAATTTATTACCGAAGACGGATAAAGCGATGAAACCTGGTAGGTGGGTTGACCTTATGCCGCAGAATAGAAAATTAGTAAAAGTTTGGACAATGTGCGTGGCACCGCCCACTTTTAAAAGAATGTAATTTAAAATTTTTGCAAGCTGTAATTTGGTAGCTGAGCATGTAATATTCGGTTACACCCGAACTTAGCCTTCCTCACTTGTTTTAATTACGTTCTTTTTTGAGTTGTTGTCTACCAAACAAGAACTCCGTAGTACAGGATAGGCTTTACAATTTCTGTAATTATCCAATGAAAGAGAAAGTGTGATAGACACCGCGTACACTCTTTTACATGAATCAATGCCCTAAGATAGACTCAGTGTTTTCCAAAGTTTTTCAAAAAGGTTGATGTGCGATTTGTACTTTCTGCAACGATATGATGTGAATGGAGCGCTGGGAGTCCACTATTGTAGCCGTCATCACAATCGTCGCTAAAAGTGTCGATTGTGTTAGCTGTCACTTTGGTTTAGCTCCCTTTGACAAAAACCCCATACAACAAAGGCAGCGCGAGCGAGCCTGAGCACATACATAGCCTCATCAGTGTGTGCGTGTGTTTAGTTGTTTTTTGTGTTTTGTGTGCACCGCGCTGATGATGATATTGCTGCTGCTGCTGCTGCTGCCGCGACTTCTAATCAAAATCGAACGAAATAGAATTTTTTGTGATATTTTCACGTTTTCCTAAAAAACAAAAGCAATACTTAAAATAATACTGGGCAATGAGCCGCGTGAATAAATGTTCCTAGAAATGGTGGTGAAAGTGTTAGTGCATGAGTTGCAAAAAAATGGAGTTTAGAAAAATGTGCAAATATTTAAGGTGGCTTCTAAACAGTTAAAGCTGTCTCGACATGCTTTTGGTCGTCTGTGTGTGTATGTACATCTTTGTTGGAAATGAAAAAAGTGAGCTTCTTTTACATTTCGGATACGTTAATTTAATTAAATTCGTTTCCGATATTCACAATAAATTTGTTTAGTAATCATTCTTGCCGTCTCCGTGAATACTACCGCTATTCCTCCCCCCCCCCCCCCCTTCCCCCACCAAATACTTCAGCTAACCCTCTTAGAGTGCAAAAATTCCAAACCCTATTCATGGTACGGGTATGGTGTTGTGGTGACGGCAGGCGCCTTACTTGCCTTGTCGCTATTGTGTCAGACAATGTCGATATGTCGCGGCTAAAAATCGTTGACTGGAGCTCGACACAATGGAATTTCGCGTATTCATTCACCCCTTTCGTCGTGTTGTATTGCTTGTCTCCAAACTTCTAAACACAATCAACTCAACTAACCGCACTACAAGTTTGACAGTAAGTGTCATTTAAAAAAAAAAATTTGTTTCATTCGTGTTTACATTTTTTTAAGCTAAAATCAAACACTCTCTTCGCCGCTCTATGACTTTGACATTTGCCATCCCCCACTCAGATGGAGTTCAATTCTCTTGGCTCCATTTGACTGCTATGCGGATGCTGTGAGCACCGTATTTTGTATCTGTGGAGAGAGTTAAAAGTAAAATAGAGTGGCAGGACATTTGTGTTTGTGTTAACGCGTGTTGGATGCGCAAAGAAAATGCGCAAAAATTTGACAACTGCTGAAGGAAGTGTCATACCAAATATTGTTTTGACAACTGTGATGGTTTATAAAGTTTGATTGTTTACTTTTTTGCAAGCAATATGTAAACAATAATAGTTAACTGTAAATGATTGAAAAATTTAAACATTTTTGCCGATTAAAATATGAAATGAGAAAACAGCCTTATGAAAGGGTAAATTATTGGTAAGTAGTGAGTCAATATATTAACTTTTTTAATACCCTGTAGGAAAAAGTTCGATCTAAAACAGAAATATTAAATAAAAAATCTAGTTTATATCGATTTGGAATATTTTGTATATTTAACCTTGCTTGAACAACTAATTACAAAGTTCGGTTACTTTTGGAACACAATATTTGCAAACAGATTTCTTAACCACACGAAAATATTGTCAAATATACTGGAGTATCTGACAGGCTAAACTTAGCGTGATTGAACCAGACTTGGTAAATTTCCATTAACAATAATCTTTAACTTCGTTGACTTTTTTAATTTTAGTGATTTGCAAGTTTTTTTCGCATGACCTAGCAATTAATAATTAATTCAAATAAAAAAGTCAAATATAAATGGAAAAATTAGCCATTGTTATGGACTAAAAAGTAAGGAAGGCTAAGTTCGGGCGCAACCGAACATGACATATTCAGCTGAGAGTTTTGGAGACAAAATAAAGGAAAATCACCATTTAGGAATGTGTTTGTAAGATATGGGTTTCCAATGAAAGGTGTTAATGGGTATCTTAAAAGGGAGTGGGCCATAGTTCTATAGGTGGACGCCATTTCGGGATATCGCCATAAAGGTGGACCAGATGTCACTCTAGAATGTGTTTGTACGATATGGGTTTCCAATGAAAGGTGTTAATGGTTATCTTAAAAGGGAGTGGGCCTTAGTTCTATAGGTGGACGCGTTTTCGAGATATCGCCATACGGGTGGACCAGAGGTCACTCTAGAATGTGTTTGTATGATATGGGTATCAAATTAAAGGTATTAATGAGGGTTTCAAAAGGGAGTGGCCTTAGTTGTACATGTGAAGGCGTTTTCGAGATATCGATGAATTTGTGGACCAGGGTGAACCAGAATATCATCTGTCGGGTACCGCTAATTTATTTATATATGTAATACCACGAACAGTATTTCAGCCAAGATTCTAAGGGCTTTTGATTTCGCCTGCAGAACTTTTTCATTTTCTTCTACTAAATATCACTCTCACTCTCACTCAAAATCACACTCATTTTACAAAGTTTTTTCTAAAGTTATATTTTGCGTCAATAAACCAATCCAATTACCGTGTTTCATCTCTTTTTTCATATTTGATATAGAATTGTAGAATATTTTTCATTTTTCGTAATTTTCGATATCGGAAAAGTGGGCGTGGTCATAGGCGGATTTCGGCCATTTTTATACTCAGCTGAGCAAAGCTCACAGAGTATATTAACTTTGTTCGCATAACGGTAATCCGTAACGGCATAAACTAATCGAGATAGATATAGACTTCTATATATCAAAATGATCTGGGTGAAAAAAGAACTTCATTTAGCCATGTCCGTCCGCCCATAAACACGATAACTTGAGTAAATTTTGAGGTATCTTGATGAAATTTGGTACGTAGGTTTCTGGGCGCTTATCTCAGATCGCTGTTTAAAATGAACGAAATCGGACAACAACCACGCCCACTTTTTCGATATCGAAAATTTCGAAAAACAGAAAAAGTGCGATAATTCGTTACCAAAGACGGATAAAGCGATGAAATTTGGTATGTGCGTTGACCATATGACGCAAAATAGAAAATTAGTAAAAGCTTGGACAATGGGCGTGGCACCGCTCACTTTTAAAAGAAGGTAATTTAAAAGTTTTGCCAGCTGTAATTTGGCAGTCGTTAAAGATATCATGATGAAATTTGGCAGGCACGTTACTATATGTATGCTAAATAAAAATTAGCAAAATGGGATGACGAACACGCCCACTTGAAAATTTTTTAAAGTCAAGTTTTAACAAAAAATTTAATATCTTTACAGTATATAAGTAAATTATGTCAACATTCAACTCCAGTAGTGATATGGTGCAACAAAATACAACGACTGCCAAATTACAGCTTGCAAAACTTTTAAATTACGTTCTTTTAAAAGTGGGCGGTGCCACGCCCATTGTACAAAATTTTACTAATTTTCTCTTTATCGTCATAAGATCAACTAACCTACCAAATTTCATCGCTCTATCAGTATTTGGTAATGAATTATCGCACTTTTTCGGTTTTTCGAAATTTTCGATATCGAAAAAGTGGGCGTGGTTGTAGCCCGATTTCGTTCTTTTTAAACAGCGATCCGAGATGAGCGCCCAGGAACCTTCATACCAAATTTCATTAAGATACCTCAAAATTTACTCAAGTAATCGTGTTTACGGGCGAACGGACGGACGGACTGAAGGACATGGCTAAATGAATTTCTTTTTTTACCTAGATCATTTTGATATATAGAAGTCTATGTCTATCTCGATTAGTTTATGCCGTTACGGATTACCGTTATGCGAACAAAGTTGATACACTCTGTGAGCTCTGCTCAGCTGGGTATAAAAAAAAATCAAATAATTAAAAATTATCAAGTATTTTAAATTAATCGAGTAATCATGATTAATAAAAAAAAATTATTTTATTTTAATATCAAAAACACGGATCTAATTTCATGATCAGCGGCCCAACCAAACAGCTCCATGTTCCCTACCCAAACACTGGCCGAATCTTAGGTGCCAAATTAGCCTGTAATCGGGTGTACAATGATAAGATCTTACATTGGTATGATACGGAATCCATCAAACCTTTTACAATTTAAAGGATAAAACATAAATAATTCGCTGGATGATTTTCTTACCATTTGGCACAATACAATCAGATACATGATACAATTCCATGTTTTCAATACAAGCATCAAGGGATGTGAACAACCTTTTCTGAGCACCAGGATAACCTGCATTACATAAGTAATTTAATCAGATTGTAAAAATATCCGTTCGAGTCCAGGATATAAGGCCTCATCTTCAAACACAAGTGAGCGCAAACCCACTCTTGCAGTTATCAACTGTTATCCACAAAAGATGGGCATCTGCCTAGCCAATATACATAAGTCGATCATTTTCAACCATTTTTCATCATAACTAACGAACTTGATCTACCTTTTCTTTGAACTTTCGCAGAAAAATCATTGACAAATTTATTCTTAGGCTAAAATGGAAAAAGGGGCTGCTTTACCATTGTGGGCGAACCAAGGGAAAACGTTATTGCCAACTTTCCAACGAAGAAGACCACATTACTCCGTAGAGAATGCTTTATTGCGAACTTCAGACTGCATATCTTCGTTAAGTATGCTTTAATGTCAACTACTCCCTCACATGTTGGGAAAAAACCAACCATGCTAGATGAAATCACAGCTATAACGGGAATCTCCCACTCCCCGATCCCAAGGACAGGAGATGAGACCTGTATACGATAATGACTGTAATAGTGACTAGCGACAGCTTACTGAATTCAGCTGTTAATCTAACTACAGTTGCTGCGTTTACATAGATTTTGGTTTGCATTTTAGGGGGCAGTTGTTCGCCATGCCGTATGAGTAACCCAGGTACTCAGCTCGACTCCCAGTGCAGACAACATAAACCTTCATGTAACCGGGCCGTATTTAGCCCGCAAGGAAAATCTCTAGTTCAAAACTGTTGCGCTTCTAGTGAATTTGGAGCCAGTACTAGTTCGCCATTTATCTCTTTTACATGCCTTCAACTGGTGAATTTTACATGGCGATGTCCTAGGCGGTGGAAATTTTTCCCGTTGTATGAGTATTTTCTCTAGTTCCGAACTAGATAAAAACTTCCACTTTAGAACTAGTTGCTTTATTGACAACTGTTTGATAGTTCCGGACTAGTGTAAAAATTTACAGTTCTTTTCATGGTAATATTTCGTTGGCTCGAACCGGACCGAAATTATAGATGTTGTTTCTGGCACAATATCATCCCCTTTGTCGTTAGTTCTGAACCGGTGGGGAAAGTGTGGGCAAAAAGGCATACTCATGGTCTAAGCTGTTTAAGCTGGTAGCAGTTTTTTTGTGGGTGGCCAATTTCTCAAACATATCTTAAATATGAAATAGAATAATCAAATTGTCAATTTTATAACGGGAGAAAATCTATTTACTAACAAACTAGTACTTATTTGGCACTTTAGGTCTAGCTCCGAACTAGAATTTTGTACCATTAATGATTGACTTCCTTTCAGGGTATTTACTTATTTCACATTTGAATGCAATTTTAAATATTTATGTATGTAATATTTGCATTGTCCAAAGAAGTATAGCCAAACAACCAAAAATGGATGCTGCCACATATGAATTTGAAAAGAGGCGTGACATTTTTATGAAATCGAAATTTCTGAATATTTGAGGCTTCTGTTATTTTCATTGTATTGTTTAAAATTTGAGAGACAGTGGTGGTAAATTAAAAAATATGCACATCGCCTCTTCCAATGATGGTCAACTAGAACATTTAAGTTACACCGCTCAAGTTTTTTATTAAGAGACTGAAAAGCTTCCGATTTTCGCTGCACCAACACCTGAGAATGCAAGCATATGCATCGGATAATACTGGAAATGATTTCTATTACATGAATTTTTATATGAAATTATTTCCTAAAAGTGACTATGAGTCAATATCCAACACAAATGTTTATTGGGAGTGAAAGTCTTCCAGTTAGTCAATGCTGCTCACTTCATTACTGTCTGCGCTCGCCTTATTTCATTATCAGCCATTCACTCTGTTAACATTGCGGTAATGGTTGAGGTAATGGTGACATGAGGAGAAAGTTAATTAAAATAATGAGCTTTTTTGTGCACACAATTGTTACCTGAATATAGTGACGAAACTAACTGGCATTTTCACAACTCAGTTATTACACTTTGTTGGTAAGTTAGCTGTCTGTTTGCTAATTTTGGCTTTCTCTTGGCAAAAGCCACTCATTCCAAAAATGATCCTTTAAAACGATACTCTATTCCCTTGTCTACTTAATTGTGATATACCATTTTAAATTTATATATTTTTTAAACTCAATTAAAGTGGTTTATTTATTAGGAATGAAATTTATTATTAACTAGTGTATCCGGCAGATATTGTCCTGCCCTATATTATATATAAATATATATATCAATTGGATCTCCAATCCCTCTATCTCCCACTATATTCCTTTTATCTCCACTCCCTTATCATTATAATTCTCCCTCTTACTCCCCCCTACCTATCCCAAATAATAATCTGGAATTATGCGGAATCTATACGCCAAATATTGAGGATTCGCTTCAAAAAATTACGGAGGCATTGCGAAATAAATTTTTGTTGCATTCACATTCTCACTACTGAACCCACTTCCAAACGCTCTACCTCTCCTAATTACCACATATATGGAATCTGCACACCCAATATTGAATACTGCCTTCCAATAATTGCGGATGTGTCCACCTCTACTACCTAATTTTTTCGATAGTTGGAATTTCTTTACCAAATATTGGATACCGGCTGCAAATAATATGGAGATGAAGAGAATTCAAATATATTCTGGTGTCTATGTATTTTCAAATTTTACAAAGCTAAAAAAATACCTGGTGACCGTGAAACTTTTTTGAAATTTTTGTCAAGATCTGTTGGACGCCTATATAACACGCACACACATCCATTTTTATACTCAGTTGAGCAGAGCACACAGAGTATATTAACTTTGGTTGGATAACGGTTGGTTGTACAGGTATAAAGGAATCGAGATAGATATAGGCTTCCATATATCAAAATCATCAGGATCGAAAAAAATTTGATTGAGCCATGTTCGTCCGTCCGTCCGTCCGTTAACACGATAGCTTGAGTAAATTTTGAGGTATCTTGATGAAATTTGCTATGTATCTTCCTGGGAGCACATCTCAGATTGCTATTTAAAATGAACGAAATCGGACTATAATCACGCCCACTTTTTCGATATCGAAAATTTCGCAGGAACGTTACTCCTATTACTATATGTGTGCTAAATAAAAATTAGCAAAATCGGATAACGAACACGCCCACTTTAAAAAAAAAAATTTTAAGTCAAATTTTAACAAAACATTTAATATCTTAACAGTATATAAGTAAATAATGTGAACATGCAACTCCATCAATGATATGGTGCAACAAAATACAAAAATAAAAGAAAATTTCAAAATGGGCCTAACTCCGCCCTTTTTCATTTAATTTGTCCAGAATACTTTTAATGTCAAAAGTCGAACAAATATTTACCAATCCCTATGAAATATTGTATGGGTATATCTTCTATGACGATAACTGTTTTCTGTGAAAATGGGCGAAATCAGTTGAAGCCACGTCCAGTTTTTATACACAGTCGACCGTCTGTCCTCCCGCTCGGCCGTTAACACAATAACTTGGGTAAAATACAATATATCTTTACTAAACTTAGTTAACGTACTTATCTGAACTTACTCTATCTTGGTATTAAAAATGGGCGAAATCAGACTATGACCACGCCCAATTTTTCGATATCGAAAACTTTAAAAAATGAAAAAAATGCCATAATTCTATACAAAATACGAAAAAAGGGATGAAACATGGTGATTGGATTGGGTTTTTGACGCAAAATATAACTTTAGAAAAAACTTTGTAAAATGGGTATGACACCTACCATATTAATTAGAAGAAACTGAAAAAGTTCTGCAGGGCGAAATCAAAAGCCCTTGGGATCATTGCAGGAATACTGTTCGTAGTATTAAATATGGGGTATTTCATCCTATTTCGACCAATTTTGAACCCGACCCCTTTAGAATTGGCTGAAAGTTTTTCTTATTTTTCTAGCTTACGAAAGACGTTTTTCAGAATTTTTTCAAATTTTTTCATCCAACTAAAAAAAAGTTATGAATTTTAAAAAAAACACCGTTTTTGTTTTCAAAATGCTATAACTTTTTGAAAAATTGACCGTTTGGGATCTTTTTTTTTTAAATTTGTTTTTAAATGTACTTTTCGGAAAAAACACAAAAAAATTTTTAAAGTTTTTTTTTTGCAATTTTTCAGTTTTTCGAGATTTTTCGAATTTCGTCATTTTTTTTTTCTCACAAAAAACTTCAATCAATGCTGCAATCATCCCTACTAATCCCGGAGTGGGCCGATTTTTTTTTTTTTTTATTTAATTGAAAAAAAAAAACTGAAAAGAAAGAAACATTTACTGGCATATTGCGATGGACCCATTTCGAAAACCGCCAACGTAATCATCATCAGGCAATTTTGTAATGTTATCAAAGGTTTCACCGGGATTCGAACCGTGAATTACATGGTGAAACTGCAGTAGTCTTTAACAACTAGGCCATCCTGCTGGTATTTGTTTTCATGCTTAATTCAGTTTTTCTCATTTCTACACTAACCACACCATTGAGACATTTTGTCTCTATATTGATTTTTATGCCATGTAGATTTTGTTTTTGTAAAAGCCGGTGTTAAGCTCATGAATTCTTAAATATAAGTATAAACTGAACACACAATTAAACAAACATACATAAATATGTACAACTGTGCCCGAGTTTACAAAGCTTCTCATTCGCAACGAAGAAGAACTTTATTAAAACAAATCTACATGGCACACAAATCAATATAGAGACAAAATGTCTCAATTGTTTTGTTAGTGTAGAAATGAGAAAAACTGAATTAATCATGAAAACAAATACCAGCAGGATGGCCTAGTGGTTAAAGGCTACTGCAGTTTCACCATGTGATTCACGGTTCGAATCCAGGTGAAACCTGATGATAATTACGTTGGCGGTTTTCGACATGGGTCCATCGCAATATGCCAGTAAATGTTTTTTTTCTTTTCAGTTTCTCTTAGAAAACATAGTAATTGAAATTCAATTATTATAAGCCGGTGTTAAGCTCATGAATTCTTAAATATAAGTATAAACTGAACACACCATTAAACAAACATACGAAAAAAAAAACTTTAAAAATTTTTTTGTATTATTTCCGAAAAGTACATTTAAAAACAAATTTAAAATAAAAAAAGATCCCAAACAATCAATTTTTGAAAAAGTTATAGCATTTTGAAAAAAACACGGTTTTTTTTTAAATTCATAACTTATTTTGAGTTGGACACCGTTTTTGTTTTCAAAATACTATAACTTTTTCAAAAATTGACCGTTTGGGATCATTTGTTTTTTAAAAAATTTTTTTTAATTGTCTTTTCGAAAAAAATACAAAAAAATTTATAAAGTTTTTTTTTTCAATTAAATAAAAAAAGAGATGATTGCAGAATTGATTGAAGTTTTTTATGAGAAAAAAAAAAAATGCGAAATTCGAAAAATCTCGAAAAACTGAAAAATTACAAAAAATAACTTTAAAAATTTTTTTGTATTTTTTCCGAAAAGTACATTTAAAAACAAATTTAAAAAAAAAAGATCCCAAACGGTTAGTTTTTGAAAAAGTTATAGCATTTTGAAAACAAAAAACGGTGTTTTTTTTTAAAATTCATAACTTTTTTAGAGTTGGATGAAAAAATTTGAAAAAATTCTGAAAACCGTCTTTCGTAAGCTAGAAAAAGAAGAAAAACTTTCAGCCAATTCTAAAGGGGTCGGGTTCAAAATTGGTCGAAATGGGATGAAATACCCCATATATAAATAAATTAGCGGTACCCGACAGATGCTGTTCTGGGTCACAATGGTCCACATTTTCGTCTATATCTCGAAAACGCATATACAACTAAGGGCAACTCTCTTTTAAAACCCTCATTAATACCTTTAATTTGATACCCATATCGTACACACACATTATAGAGTCCCCCTGGTTCACCTTTATGGCGATATCTGGAAAAGGCGTCCACCTATAGAACTAAGGCTCACTCCCTTTTAAAATACTCATTACCACCCTTTCTTTTGATACCCATAACGTACAACCACATTCTAAAGTCACCCCTGGTCCACCTTCATAGCGATATCTCGAAAAGGCGTCCACCTATAAAACTAAGGCCCACTCCCTTTTAAAATACTCTTTAATACCTTCCATTTGATATCCATGCCATACAAACACATTCCAGGGTTACCCTAGGTTTATTTTCCTACATGGTGATTTTCCCACGGAGATAGTACTGTAACGATATTTACTTGCAAATCCTCTTATTTGCAATCCTCTGCTAAGTTTGAATCACTAAACTGTTGAATAAATAACTCCAATTTGTAATAAGGCAAAATGGCCTTTATTAAAGTACCTCACAATAACACTCAAATGATGTGCAACGAATAGCTGGCTTAATAACCAAACTGATTGATAGCTCAAATGAATCTCTACTATTCAAAATAATACTGCTGTTGCTCGCTAGATATCGTCTTAATCGAAACTCAAATCAAACTGAATTCCAGCGCCTCTACACTTGTTGCCTTATATACTGTCTGATTTCAACGTTGCATCTTCTAGGCGCTTCCAGAATCTACTAGTTGCCATTAGCTCTCAAACTTCTCAGCTGTAACTACAATTGCACAATTTTATAGCTTTTCTCATTGCATACTTACAGGAGTATCTCAGATGTATGCATGTGTTTGTGGGTTGACTCTCCGCTGCTCGTATACGTACATGGTACATGTGTGTAGACGCAATTATTGTTTCGTTTATGTAGATACATAATGATTGAATTATTGATGTGAATTCGCGTCACTGCTTAGCATCGGCTTAGAGATAGCAGCACCCCTTAGTTTTGCTAATATTCGTAACACTGCCCTCCACCTAAGTCTGATCGTCCCGATCAGACAAATCTCTCGATCTAAACGCTGCTAGCATCGCCAAATGTACCACTCTTCTATTTCGTAATTTTCCAATTGCTTGTATGCGGTAGACGACATCACTGATCGTCTTCACAACTCTGTACGGGCCTTCCCAACTGTACCGATATTTGGATGGAACACCTTTCCGCCGGTGAGGGTTGTATAGCAGTACCAAATCTCCCTCCCGGAAACCTTCCAAATTATTTTCTTTGTCGTACCTGTGTTTCATCTTACTACTCATTATCCTGGATCGTTCCCTCGCACTCTGTTGCTTGGCCAATGAACTACTTCGTAGAGCTTGCGCTTGACGGATTGGCTTCGCATAATCAGTATCGTTGCCACATTTCACAACAGTAGTGCGCTCCGGCTTGAAAATACCCTCGCATTCTTTCTCGGAAATTCGTTGCTTCGTTTTCCTGCGTCTTTTAGGTTTTGCCAATGCCAGTGTTTTTCTCGCAGGTACTTTTGGTTTTGCTTTATTTGGCCCACTCGACCTATTAACCTTTGCTTTTGACTTCCGTGGTTTTTGTCGAGTCTTCTCCACCAGTAGTCGATTACTACTGAACCCTTTCTCCAACTTGAAGTTAAGTGGTATATCCTGGTTCTCATAACGCATCACCCTTCTCTGCATATCGATCTTGACGTCATGGTCAACCAAGAAGTCTACTCCCAATATGACTTCTTCAATGATCTTCGCCACAACGAATTTGTGTAGAACCATGACCTTTCAAATCAAGACTTCACATATCACTTCTCCCTGAACTTGGTTATACTCGCCAGCAACCTTGCTCCAGGTAACGGTTTTATTCTCCTGTTGACCAAGTCAGATCGGATCAAGGAATGAGATGCGCCCGTATCTACAGTCAGTACACGTTCTTTGCCATCCACATTCCCTCTGACGGTAAAACTGCTCAATTTTCTACCAATTTGCAACACAGATATCACAGGGCATTCAATAGCTGGATCTAGCTCTCGATCTCTACCTCTTACTCGCTCTTGCTTATCTCCTCCAGCTTTGCGTTTACGGCCATCCACATTGTTGGAACTATTAGGACCAAGATCGCAATGACGTGCAATGTGACTTGGGTTGCTGCACTTGAAACATTTAATAACTCCGGCATTCTTCTGTTGAGATCCCTTCAGTGCTTCCAAAATTGTGTCTACCCACTCTTTTCTACTTCCACACGGCGTGCTTTGAAAACTGGCTTACACAGAAGCGACGCTGTTTCCTGAATCAGAGCTTGTGACACCGTTTCTGCGAATGTTGGCTTTGGGTTTGCGTATGTAGCTCGCTTTGTTTCGGCGTCCCGTATGCCATTTATAAAGCTCTGAATCTTTACCCCTTCAGTGTACTCCACTGGTGCGTCCGCATTCGCTAAATGTGCTAGCCTTTAAATATCCGACGCAAACTCTTGCAATGTGTCAACAGGCCTCTGGAAGCGGTTCAGCAACTCCATTTGGTATATCTGTTTTCTATGCTCGCTTCCATAACATCGTTCTACAGCAGCCTCAATGCTTCATAATTGTTCCGATCTCCTTCGGGAATCGTCTGTAGGATTTTCGCTGCTGGCCCCTTCAATGCCACGAACAGTGCAGCAACTTTATCTTCCGCATTCCAGTTGTTCACTGCTGCGGTCTTCTCAAACTGTAGCTTGAAGACCTGGAATGGAACAGAACCATCAAACGTTCAATTGTAACTCCTGAATCCGATCTTGCAAAGCATCTATCTCGGCCTCCATTTTATCTTGTCGACCACTGAACCCTTCCTGAAACTGCGTTAGTTTCTCTTCCATACGCGATTCTAGTTGTGTAGAGATCTGCGATGATACCTGTGCTGAAATTTGTGTCAACATTTCTGATATACGTGCCTCTTGTGCTTCAATTTTAGATGTTATTTCTGACGACATTTCTGAGATACGTGTCTCCTGTGATTTAATCTTTGCTGTTATACGCTTCTCCTGTGATTCTAGTTGTTTTTCCATCTTGGGTGTTATGCGTGTCTCTTGGGATTCCATCTGTGATGACATATTGGTGGATATTAGTGATGACATTTCTGTTATACTTGCCTTTTGCGCTTCCATCTTGGATGTTACTGTCGATGTTTGAGCAGTTATTGCAGCCAATATCATGTTCAAGTCTGTGCTGGTAATTGTCTGCGATGTTTCGTTTTTCCCTTCAATTTTTGTTGTCACCTCCCCATCAAGATGAAAGACATACTCTTCCACATCAATTCCTTCTAATTCCATTGCCTCTCGTAGTCGTGCCTGAAGTTCGAGTTTAATGCCGGTTGTATTCAATCCACGGTTCTCCAACTCCTTCTTCAGTTGCGGGATCTTCAACTCACTTAACTTTGCCATGTCCTTGTTGTCCTCTGGAATTTATTCAACAATTCCTCTTCTGACACCAATTGTAACGATTTTTACTTGCAAATCCTCTTATTTGCGATCTTCTGCTAAGTTCGAATCACTAAACTGTTGAATAAATAACTGCAATTTGTAATAATGCAAAATGGCCTTTATTAAAGTATTTCACAATAACACTCAAATGATGTGCAACGAATAGCTGGCTTAATAACCAAACTGATTGATAGCTCAGTGAAACTCTACTATTCAAAATAATACTGCTCTTGCTCGCTAGATAGCCTGCTTAATCAATAACTGCTTGATAGCTCAAACCAAACTGAATTCCAGCGCCTCTACATCTGCGGCCTTTTTATACTCTCTGGTTTCCTCCTTTGCATCTTCTAGAATCTACTAGCATTGTCCATTAGCTCTCAAACTTCTCAGCTGTAACTACAATTTCACGATTTTATAGCTTCTCTCTTTGCATACTTATAGGAGTATCTTAGATATATGCATGTATTTGTGTATTGACTCTCCGCTGCTCGTATACGTACATGGTACATATATGTAGACGCAGTTATTGTTTCGTTTATGTAGATACATGATGATTGAATTATTGATATGCATTCACGTCACTGCTTAGCATCGGCTTAGAGCTGGCAGCACCCCTTAGTTTTGCTAATATTCGTAACAATACATAATGATTGAATTATTAATGTGAATTTAGTTTTGCTAATATTCGTAACAGTACTATGTTTACTTAAGCCTCAATCTCTACGAAAAAGTGGGTTTGTCCAATACCCAGAAAAAAAGTTGATTTTGTCGCATAGCGTTATTATTATAAATACGAAACTGCAGGTTTGACTCACTTATTTACTTTGACTTCTCCTATTCCTGATATTTGGCATATCTTTATTAACTTTTCAATGCAAACCCTGCAATTTTTCCTCCAAAAATATTATGAGTTTCAGGTCTAAGTATAATAAGAATCAGGTAAAATAACAGTTGCAATAAATATTGAAAGTGCTATAACTTCTTTGTTTATTATTTTAGTAATATGGTTTCAAAGCAACATTTTCTTGCATTTTTAAGTATTTTCGTTTGGTAAGGAAAAAAAAACATATATTAGGGGGGGGGGGGGGGGGGGGGGGGGGTTTAATTTTGTTAGCTGACCTAATCATGTGAAAACGACTTCATAGCTTAAAGGGACATTAAACAGAAATGTGAATCTTCTCAAGGCCAAAATAACGGCATATCAATTTTAAAAATCGGACGTCAAATAACCAAGTTACAACGAAAAAACCTTTTTGACTGTATTTCGAAGGATCAAAAAAAAATTTTAAAAAATTTTTCCGAAACCCTCTCAACATAATCTTCAAATTTAGGGGCGGACATTAGCAACTTTTTTTTTTGTATGGGGACCAACCCAGTCTATTCTACACGTTTTATTTACATACAGTTTCTTCAAGATAAAATTAGAATTGTTATCTTATGATGATGATATTGATAACATCTGCCTTTCATAGGCCCCGGAATCAAGAACCGTGCCGAAAGGAGACCAGATGGTCATTTTGGTGTTCACGGGAAAGGCTTTCAGGAAGATGTATGCTCCAGTCCGTTATATCGACTGCAGATCTCGACAGAGGTATAATGGTGAGCTGTATAAGCTTTGCGCAAATTTGAAGATGTATTGTCTAGTAGTATTTCTATCAACATCCATATTTAGAGGCAGAGGAAGGGCAACACCTCCACTGAGTTGATAGAGACAAGTGGAGGCCGATGTTTTTTTTAGGTGCCCAATTGGCGTCAGTTAACTCGAAACAGTGATAGCTGGCGTGATTTGTTGCGGAAGAGCCAAAGTTGCTAAGGCGGTTTGGTGGCAATTATTAACGATGCTAATGAATATTGCTCAGGTTCACAGTTCATATTAACTATATTTCTTCCATTTTACCATATTTATTTAACACCCCAAGCATCCGTACATTTTTAACTCAAAACTGATCTCTGTTGACCTTTGATAGCTTAAAATTTTAAGATAATTTATTTGCAAATGGCAATGCAACAAAATTTTAACTTGACATATTTAGGTGTGCTATGTATTCACTGGCCTAATTTGGCATACAGAATACATTTTTAAGCTTTTAGTAAGAATATTTTTAATGTAGCAGTCAAAACCATATTTAGATGCGTCGTAGCACAGATTTATTTCTTCCATTGAGTGGCGGTGATTCGCGAGCAGTTATTGCTTATAAATATGTGCTAATCTACGCATATGCAATAGCTTTTTTGTTGTAGTTGTGTATTGGCGGTACATATTTGTCATTGGACTTGATTTTAGTAATGCTTATACCTTCCACTAAACGGTGATTGGTTTGGCAATTCTTTACTTTAGGGTACAACTGCTAAAACTCCTCCAAAAATATCGGGAGAGGTGTCAAAAGACGCGCTTTGGACCCGGGATCACCAATACGAAAGCGGAAAATGTTCATGAGGTTGTTTTAATTTCCATCATTTTGTTACCCACAAGAAAAACTGTGGGTAAAAGTATTTTGTGCGGATGTAGTTTTGGTCTCAAACCGGTGTTGCACCCACCCAGGGTAATTTTTTATAAGAGCGGCCGAAGGCCGCCAATGAACAAAGGTGTTCTGGGCAAAAATACTATGGATCCCATCCCCGGCTTCGGAACGCTCCGGAGCCATTTTTCGGTTTTTTGGAAATATATTTTCACATTAATAAAGTTCTTAATTTCTACTTTCGGATTCTTGGTCACAGGATGAAAACGCGTCTCTTGATACCCCTATTAACTTTTTTAGTGAAATTTTAGAAGCTGTACCCTAAAGTAAAGAATTACCATTGGTTTAAATCAGAGCCGGCCACACAAAGGCTAAAACAATTGCATAAGTGTGTGTAGAAATTGAGTTACAACTCCCCACAGTGTGCTAAAAGAAAATGTGGACTGTGAAGTTTGAAATTAAAAAGGACTTTGGTTATTTGATTTCAAGCTAATCCTAACTATATTTACTTATATTCGTATAACTAAGAACGCGGAGGTCGAGCTAGCCATATAAAACTTTTTTATAAAAGAAGGTATGGTGTTTCTGCGATGCAAAATTTACTTAAAAAAATTCACTTTTTCATTAAGAAAGAACTATAAAACAAAGTAAATGTAAAGATATATATTTTCAAAACATAAAGTTATTCAATAAAAAAAAAAAATTATAAAAATTAATAAAACTAACTAAAACGTATAAAAAGTTACTTATATTAAATTTTCAATATGTATTAATAATTAATAAGTTGTCAATATTAATATGTATGTTCAAAGGAACTTAATAATACTAACTAAAACGTATTACACTCAGAGAAAAACGCCGTTCTAAAATCCAGCACCACCGGACTCATTTCAAGCTTTTCATGTTCTTACTTTTTTGTTCTTGAAAAACGAACGACCTGTTCTCAAAACAACAACCTTGTTCTTGAACTGACAACCATTTTCTTGAAAACAGAACGGCTGGTTTTAAAATATGAACAAATGTTCTAGTAATGAGAACAATGTTCTTAAATTAAGAACAATGTTCTTAAATTAAGTTCAAGAAAAAAGAAACGGTATAATTCGTGTGCACTAAAATGTTAAATACAACATTTGGCACAATCTATCGAGCAGTTGTAGTGGCTCAGCGGCTACGATGTTGCTGTTGTAATCGTGTGTCTCGAGTTCGATCACCGCCAAACTCTGAAGTTTTTTAAAACAATTTTTTTATATTCTATTTTTTTAACTCTTATTTTTCGTTCAGTTCCACTCATATATGTACAGCTAATTCTCAAACTTGTTATGAAATGTTTTAAGTATATATTCAGATTGCATCAATAAAATGAACAATTTCTCAATAAGAGAAAGACATAAAAAAAATGCATATTATGCGTTTTTCATCTTTTGGTCTTTAATAATAGCTTTTTTGTTATTAATATTTTTTATTAATTACAAAAAAATTATTATTAATAAAAATAAATAAATGAGTACTAATTGGAAAAATCACCTTCCCTCTCCATCCCCCACCCCCTCCAACAAAGATCAAGAACAAACCGTTCTTGAATTGAGACCGAAAAATTTTAAATCGACCACAAATCGTTCTCGAAGCGTGAGAACGAAAATTCTTAAATCAAGCCCAAGTATTGCTTGAAATGAGCACTGAAGGTTCACACATCAATACCAAAGTGGTCATAAAATACGAACGGTGTGCTTGGAAAAACGGTTCTTAAAACAAGCCCATCGGTCACGAGTTAAGAAAAAACGTACTTAACAGACTTTTGTCAACGAATGTTCTTAATTTTGAACTTGTTTCGTTCGTTTTAGAACGATTTTTTCTCTGAGTGTAGGTCACTTTAACATTGCAGTATATTGTTTTTATTATGTGCCCAAAAAGTAGCATGGACTTTTCCTTTTGCACTCACTGTTGATTTTAGTGAGTGAAAAGCGAAAGCAAACGATCGTGATCACACATCGTTAGTGTCGGTGAGGAAATACGAACTCAAATTGCACAATGTGCAACTTTTGGCCGGCTTTGGTTTAAATACACATGTACCTATTAGAGGTTTACGCCGATCGCTTTATCGGCGGCGGCGGCGTAGGCGGCGCGGCGGCGTACGCCGGTGATCTTACTTTAAAAAGCTTGATTTTTCTATTTAAAAAAATAATATTTAGGAAAGGTTTTGTTTGTATGTATTTAAGGAAATCAACGTGTTGGCCATTTCGGAAAGATCCGGGTTTTTTACCTCAAGATATCGCAGACCGTTCAAAATTTTTCAGGAGTAGCTCCTTTCGTAGGGATTGTCCCTCGTTCACTTACTCCAGAGAGGCTTCGAACCTAACTCTGGTCTTTGGAATTGGTACTGCTGCGTCTGCTGAAAAGAAATAGAGATACATAAAATAGCCACACTTTTGTCTGCATATCTCGTGCAAAGCGTAGTTTCACCTAGGGTTAACTCCTAATAATCGTCGCGAACACATTTTCTTTAAATCATTTGTGGCTCCTTGGCGGTCACGCACAAAGGCGACTTACGGTTGCTATTAGTGGTTTATTAATACTCATTACTCTCGTAGCACAGGGCGCCTCCAGTGTTTTCGACTGTTTTAAGAGCTACAATTACCGATGTGCGAACAGTAGCAATCCCTACAACCAGTCGCTACCACGACTCCTGACCCTCACATCATATGCCAGTACAGAAGCTATAGGACCGCAACTTCGAACTCATACCTTCGTCGACTTCACTTTCCTAGAAGCTCTAGGTGTAGCCCCGAAGACTTTCCAACGGATGCTTTTGTCGCGCTATGCTGCCGAGCTACACCAGAGAAACGCCATGAAACGTTACGGAGTGACTATTCGGCCAAGGATGCCGCCTTCGAAATCATAAGCAATCTAAGTGGAAGTCATTGCGTAATGGGTGAAAACCGTATAATACTCGGCGCATCTGAATGATTAAAATTTTACAAGGACCCTGGATAAAATTTTTAAAATGTAGACCAAAGTTTGCAGACGTTTGTGTTCACAACATTGATTTCAATAGGCTTCCTTAAATCAAAACGATATATTAGAATGAGACTCGACCAATTTTAAGTTGAAAATGTTTCTGCTGTTTTCCGGCCTTATGATATAACAGCTCATTATGGATGACCACGTAGCTTCAGTTTTCAGATTAGTTCGAATGTCCACTACGTTAGGGTAGTAGCACACACGGTCGTTAGTTCGACTGTCTTGGGAAAGCTTTTGCTTCACCACTATGAGTGTTCTTGCGAAGGACAAAGCCTCACCTGGTAAACATACTTATGTGCCTACGTATTAACATTTTTAAAAGGAGCCGTAACGTGTAGGTGATATTTAAACTTGTTTGATAGGCTATAATCAATGTAATTCACTCCAAAGGACTAGTTTTGGATAGGACCAACTTTAGGAAATGTCAATATACAGGGAGACTTGGGTGTTGAAGGATGAAGTGTGAAAATCAAAATTAAAATTTCAGACGCTATTGCATAATTTCGCAAATAAACAAGAGATGTTTGAATGTAAGCCCAAGCGATTTTTCAAACCCTTCTCATACATACATATATCCTCAACTTAAGTATGAGGTAAGAATCATTTCAATGGACTGTTTATGCCCCTAGAACCTGCTAAAGGATTTTGCATCCCTGATTTCGATTATTCTTTCAGCCAATCGCAATATAATATTTAAAAAAAAAAAATCGGCGCCTTTTTGGGTATTTTGGTTTTTTTTTTCAACTTGACAATTTGAAAACAATTCGAAACGCCTTGGGTCATTTTATTTGAATTCGTTATTAATTTTTTGAAAAAAATATGCAAAGTGAGAATATAAATTTATTATATAACTTTTCTTTTAGTGTTTTGTTTTAATAATTTGGTGAATTTGGTGATAGAAAGTCCGTGTTAAGCAGACATCGAAAACGCCTGTTTTTTTAAATAACTTTTGAACATTTAGAACGAGTTAAATTTCACAATTAGTTTCTTATAACTGGCAGTAGAAAACACAGTAACGCGCCGGACGCCGCCGCCGCCGCCGCGCCGATATTTTTGACTTTCGGCGGCGGCGTGCGAAAAACGATCCTAATCGGTGATCCTATCTCTAATTTATATAAATTATATTTTATATTTTTGTATATGGTTGTGAAAGTGGGCGGGGCCACGCCTACAAGTAGTATAAATATCACTTACCTTACAACGAATATCCTTGAAACTTTTTCTGCTGAGTCGCAGAGCTTATTATCCAAAGGTGAGTGTACAACAAATCCTCCGCCTGTTTGTTTATTTGCAGGGGGTAGTCCTAACTCTCTTCCGTAGGTCGAGATACAGTAAGTGCCTTTCGATATTGTGTCGGTATATTCAGGCTCTGACTAAAGGCTTCAACACGCATGAGCTTTACCCTTTGACCTTTACCATCATGCGAATCTAGGCTTTATCCACCCTCTCAAATCGCGCGCTTGTACCTTAATTGATTCATTCCGCATCATCTTGAGCACGAAGCTAATAGATAGGGGCTTCCATTCTATATATGTATCTCCTGCTTTCGGCAGACATCTGTCTGGGACTGCTTCGCCACGTCACTTATACTCTCAAGAACAGCCAAAATCTTAGTGTTATCTCCGTTTTGCTAACCACCCACTTCCACAGCCGTTTTTGGCATACCGCATATTTTTCCACCCTCTTTCTCAGTCGCAGCTTTTGGATATGTTGCTTCCGAGTGCTGCAGGAAAAAATGGTTGGGAACGTTTTGTGTACGTGTCCTGCACTCGTCAGGTCAAGGGTCCAGTTAGTTGGAGAGGCAGAGGTCAGATAGCGAGGCCAAGATTATTTAGTTATTTTTTAGCCTAAGTCCTGCTACCTAGTTGGAGTTTTTCCGTTTGGTCGTCAAATAAGTTCTGGTAATACTATCGACACATTCAGCCTATGTGAGATCTTTGTCCACCGACCAGTTCAACCTAACCTAATCTTGGTTTTTTGAATTTTCACGTCCACATTATATCAAGGCGTAATAAACAACGTCCTTTAAACATTGTTGTTGTAGCGATAAGGATACTCCGCGAAGGCCTTGTGGAGTGTTATCGAGTTGATGGTCCTTTGCCGGATCCGGTACGTTCTACAGGATTCGTCACGGATAGGTGAGGTTGACAATTGGGTTTGGAGAAGCTATGTATTGCGCTGGCAACTTGAAAGGGCTGCGCTACACAAACCCCTTTAATCCGGTATTTTAATCGCCTCTTACGACAGGCATACCTACCGCGGGTATATTCTAATCCCCTAACCCGCTGGTGGGTCCTTTAAACATTCGAGTATTTTTATGTATTTTCGAAGACCGCTCACTACAGGCATGAGCTATGGTACTAATAAAAAAAATAAGAGAGATCTATACTTAGTTCCATATGTATGTACATACATTCTTTGTAACCCTGTAAGTATCTTCTAGTACATGAAAGACAAACTCATGTTTTTTTACTTGAATATTTTTTTCTGTGCATATTTTCTTGTTGTTTAGCTGTTGCTGCCGTTGATATCGCCCGCTATCTCCTCTCTTTTCACATACCAATCCATAGCCCAAGCTTATGTTTATTTATCTTTTAATATGGTTCAGTTTTTGCTGACATTTTTTTTTTTATTTAACTCTACACATTGCAATTAAAATCATGTTCAGAGCGCATGCGCAAATTTTGGAACGACGTATGACAAATTCTATATAGCTATTGTACGACAGTGTATTGTCCCACCACAGATTTGTAGGCACATATATACAAGTTTGTGATTGTTTTTCTTGCAATTTACAGCACTGCTTATTTTTAGTTCCCTACACAACCATGTTGGAGAGGAGGCCACCATCAGAGCTACTGCCTCACACAACCAGCGTTATTGCCATATAATCATTGTCAACGCGACACATGTACGCTCCCAGCGCCATGCCATGCATACGCAAATGACATGAACGTGGTGCTTCCAGATGAAGACCCCTGGGCCCGCTTAATATAAATACCATCTCATTGCAATGGCTTACTCTTCTTGTTACCTCCCTAGAAACAGTAACGCCGCCACATGTATTTTCCTCCTTGCTACTGTTATTTCTGTTGTTGTTGTGTTTCCTTGTGTTTGTATGTCGTTAATGTTGTTCGTTGGCGCTGGTATCTGCATGTTGTTGGACACACACGCTGTTGTCGCGCCTGCGCTATTCTGGAATCTTGTATCCATAGAATTTAACATGCGTGCATCCATTCATATGTATGTACAAATGTATAGATATAGCAACAAAGTTTGTTTAGTGTGTTCCCAATAAGCACAAAAGATTGACCTAAAATTTGAAAGCGGCGGTAATCATTTATCGGATATGACACCGGTACTCTCCGGTAATTACACGACATCGGCTGCAACTATATTGCAAAGAATCGATGTTTTGAAATTGTTCGGTAAATGTATTTTTTAGTCAGGAAAAAGAACTGTTCGACGGCCATTACATTACTCTACCTCAAATGCGTCAGAGTAACGGAGTACAGTTTTTTTATGAATTGAGTATTCAAAAACACATTTTCTGCAATTTCATGCTTTATGAATCACGCATAAATCTAACCTAATTATAATTTTTGCAATTATTAAGTTCAAACATATTTTTATTTAAAACAATGAACGGCCATTTTTTCAAATAAACTTTAATGGCGGCCGCCGTGGTAAGATTTTTGAATTAGAAAAAACTTTGAGCCGTCACTGGACGCCTGGCAGATGTGAAACATGGACATCATTTTCCAAAATGAATATGCAGAAAAGAACAGATTGCGATAGAAACTAAATTTGGCATAGCTAAAGAATAAGATAAAAGGTTTTTTTTTTTTTTCGAAGTGATCCCCAAAAGACCCCAAAGTATCCCGAGAGAGTGCCCAAAATAATCCCGAAATTACCTTCTAAAGACTCCGAAGTGCTCCTACGAGGACCCCGACGTAATCCCCGACGTCGTCCCAAAATGGCCTCGGGAAGATCGGTAGGAGTTCCAAAATCATACAGAATAGACCGCCAAATGAGCCCGTGAGGACTACGAGGGAATGTTAAAAATTATCCCGAAATGGCCTTGCGAGGACCCCGAGAGCATCCCAAATAATCTCGAAACAACGCTAAAATAACCCCGGGAGGACCTGAAGATAGTCCCCTGGAGAATCCCAAGGGAGTCCCAAAATCATCCCGAAATGACCCCGGGAAGATTCCAAGAGAGTTCGAAAAATCAGACCAAAAAATGCCCTGGGAGTCCCCTATTATTTTTATTATTATTAATAGGTCTGGAAGCACTGCGATCTTTGTGCAGATCTATTGACCTTTCAGCCTAATTTTGTATCTGGAGGCTCTTGATGTATCTAAGTACCTCTTCAGGCTTTATACTCCATATCACATAGGGATTAAGAATCCCACCACCTAGATGGGATAGTCTCCGCCTTGCTGGAGTGACGTATTCGCAGATAATGTGAACCGGCGTTTCATCATCCAGCTCACAGAAATGACAAATTTGGGTATCAGATAGATTTAATTTACTGAGGTGATATCGTAGACCGCAGTGTCCCGTGTAGTACCCAGTAAGAGTTCTTAGGTCCACCCTGCTTACGTTAATGAGTTTGGCTGATTTTCCGGAAGTATAAACAGGTTGGCCCGCCTTTGCCTTGGGTAATCAATCCAGTGACGTCTGAATTGTTTAGTTTCCCAGTTACTTATAGTTTCCCTGGTGTATGCTTTGGTGAGTGCACAAAAGGACTCTGGACCATAGAATGCTGATGTAGCACCTTGCTTTCCTAGGTAATCTGCATGTTCATTACCTTCATATCCCTGATGTCCGGGATCCCATCCCAACAAAACCTTGTTTTTGGCTCCCACGGCATTAAGGATTTCAGTGCATTCATCCACCAGCTTAGGTGTAACTATGTAGGATTGCAAAGCACGCAGTGCCGCCTGGCTGTCGGACAAAATGTAGATGCTCTTCGATGTTGAGCCTCTCTGCAGACATTCTCTACCACAGACCTCTATTGCATGAATTTCTGCCTTAAATATGATGGGGTAAAATTCCATTGGTATCGATTTTTTGAAGTTTGGCCCAAAGATGCCAGCTCCCGTTCTTCCGTCATCGAATTTCGATCCATCCGTGTACCAGACCTCTGAGTCAGGGTCGTTATAAAGATTCCTTATTTCCCAGTGGGTCCTGTCCACAATGGACACTTCAAAGTTCCGTGAGATTCTCAACTTAGGGGACATTACGTCACGCAGTTGTAATGAGGGATTTCCTATGAATTTTCTTATTACTCTCATATGCCCTATCATATTTCCTTCCTTCAACTCAGAAATATTTGGAAGTCTTAGTGCACCTAGTGTTGCCTCTTTCTCTATCAGAATAGGGAAGGGAGGTATTCCCACTAAAGCACTAAGTGCGTCAGCAGGGGCGGTTCTCATCGCACCCGTTATGCCAACGCAAACTAGTCGATGCAGTTTGCTTAGTTTAGCCCTTGTCTTTCTTTACGTGGCCTTCTATCACCAAGCTAGAGAAGCATAGGTGGCTATTGGCCTTACGACAATATTAAATGTCCAATATACCATTTTTGGACAAATCCCCCATGTTTTGCCGTAGAGACGAGTACAGGCGAAGAAAGCTCTTGTTGCCACGTGAGGGTTCTATCCAGTGTGACCCCTAGATATTTAGCCTCCATTGAGAATTGTATTTTTGTACCACCCAGGGATGGTTCTGGGATGGATACTTTCCTTCTCCGGGTGAAAGGGAGTCCTCTAAGAAAGTCACCAAAGTCATCCCTAAATGTCCCTACCACTTTTTGTTTATATAGTTTGTATGAAAGAAAAATGTCCATTTTAAAACTCACACTTACTGAATACAGCTCCTGGAGAGTCCTCTATTGATGTTTCATCTCAAACAGTTTTTCTAAGCGAGGTCGCCCCTCGGCAAAATCACTGTTAAACACTCCGAGTGTATTCCTGCCATTATAAGCTTGTCAATGAAAATTTATTTTCCTTGCAGATATGCCGTTCGGAGGCGGCATACACATCGTAGCCTCACTGGAACTGAAGTTAAACGATTTTGGGCATGTTAAGCATTGTTATTGTTTGTCGGTCTCCTAGTTTTGCTAGATCGTGGGCTCGAATAACAGTGTCTTTCTTTCTTTAGTTATATGTGTGTGTATGCGTGAGTAACACCTTCTGACTACATATGTGTATGTGAGATGTATTCTTTGCTTTGAACTGCGGGTTATGTGTGTGAAATTCTACGTCGCCTTCTATGGATGTGTGTAAATGGCTTACGTTGATGTGTTCATGTACACAAGTGTTGCTACTCGCTGTTTTTGTTGTTGGGATTATTTACTAATAGTGATGTTAATATTCGCCACAATACATATGTATGTGTGTATGTTGCATTTACCAAATGGGCAAATGCATTCAAGTTTACTGTCATTCACTTATATTAAGTTCAAGTCATACAGGAAAAAAGGCCCAAACACATTTACCTTTTGGATTTTTTTTTCGCTGGCGTTACCTTGAAACAACGCATGTTGGTTTGAAAGCTTTCCTGTCATAACAAAGGTAAATTTAATTTTTTGTCATTAGGAAAAAAATAAAAATAAGATTTTTTTAGATATAAATCAAAAATACTTTCTAAACTAAAAAAATATGAATTTAAATTAGGAAATTCAAAATTAGCTGTTGAAGCAATGTAAGCGCCAAAAGAACTCAAAATTCGAATGTGTTTAAACCTAAAGTGTCTCATTGCATAACTCCATATATAATATCACTCTTAGCACCAAATTTTGTATGATGCCGCGAACACTTTACATCGCAATCACCCATATTCACATTAACTACAATATAATATCGACATTTTCACAATGACACTGAAGTGAACTGTCACTCTCTGAAGTTAGTGAATGCTTCAGTATTATACGAATCCGGTATTAAGGGTCATATTATGAGTCGTATTTTCTCGTGTGAACCAGAATTCGTTTAACATAAGAGCATTCATTCACTTCAGTGAGTGAAAGTAAACCTGATTGCCTTTGTGAGATTTTTAGTATTATATAGGTGTGAATGTGTATGCCAGTGACTGCGACGCAAAGTGTCAGGGCGTCATACATAATCTGGCCCTAAGCGAGAAAAAATATGTAGAGTTGCAATATAAATAATTTGCCCCTCATGAGCTCCACAGCATGTGACAGCACGTGGCGGGGGCGCAAAGTGCGACACATAACAACTGACGTAAGAACAGTTATTTAGCCGTACAATTTTAGATTCTATGATCAAAATAATAACAGTTTATCAACTAATAGCCGTGCTAATTTAACACACCAATTTTTCGCAGGCATACTATAAACGGCAAAACATAAAGTGAAGAAGCATGAAAGGGACCAAAAACGAATAATTTTGTTTTTCCGGAAAATTATTTTCTCGATTTCGAAAAATTAAATTCAAGTAAACCTAACTTCGCGGATCCGCATGCAATTCATAATATTATCCTCTTTTTTTGGGTTTATTGGGATATTTTTGTTTCTTCTTTAGATACATATGAGCTACGTAAGTAAATTTTTTTTTCATTGTTGCAATTTTATTTTTTTTGCTGCTTAAATAGTGGCAACATGACCACCGCGTATTGGTGCAATATGAATTGATAAAGTGCCGCGTATTTACATGCATACATACATACCTTCATACAAACAAATATACATACATACATAAGCAGATACAGATTGTTTATTTGAACACCTAAAATAGCCCCTGCTAAACCAAGATGGTGTATTCGTGTTCTTTTCAGTTTTTCTAGGTCTGCTTTTAAAGAGACAGATTTTCGACACCCCCAATTATGTTTGTTAGCTAACATTTATACACAAAAGAATGTAAGAAAAGTAACATTCCTTCCAAAGCTTTCCTATTTTTGTTGGTGTTCTTGTTGTTGTTGTTGTTGTTGTTGTAGCTATAAAGGCACTCCCCGATGGTTTTGACAAGTGTTATCGTTCTTGACGATCCTTTGCCGTCCGTATATAGGTCAGGTACTCTCCGGTAACAATCACCATTAAGGTATAAGCCCGACCATTTTGGGAACGATTTAATATGATCACATTGAACCTTAGAGGCCATACCCCCCTCCCCACTCGCTAAACCCACTAGATCCATGATGAAGTTGAGGTTGCAAGATTCTCGGCTTCTAAACGAACAGGGCTCGCCGCGTGTAAGTGAGGTTGAGAAGCTAGAAATTGTGCTGGCACCCCTTGAAAAGGTTGCGCTGTATAATCATTTGGGTTTTTTAGTTGCCTACTACGACAGGCATACCTGTAACCTAAGTAACTTACCCGCTGGAGTCCTATTATCCTTTAAAGTGTTGTTTCATCCACAAAATTGTGTTCCTAGCGCTCCCTTGAGTCTGGGTCGCTTATTCTGTAACCTACAAATAAATGCAATGCTGCCTTGATGTCATCTGTACAAACCTTGCCCATTGCATTTAAAGCTAATGTTATCCTGTAGTATGTCTGTCTATATGGTAGGATAACAGTTTTACTTTTTTCATATCTGCTATTTAAAGTGCGTAAAGTATTATTTATCGAGTGACAAGAAAGTCTGCAAATTGCAGTTGGCTTCAATAAATTGTCCATACAGCATACGAAGGAGTAAAAATAAAAAGTTGTACAACTCTTTTATTGACAAAAGATAATCACAAATTTGCATACCGTTGCTTGGTAAATATATATAGATATATATTTATTTATGATCGTTACATAAAAATCTTTAGACCACAATCTAGCTGGCATATTTATTGGAATTTTAGTGCGTGGTCGGAAAATGTTTATTATGATCGCATTCTGATCGCTGCAGGCATCAGAAATTCAATATTTCTATTACAATCTATTTATGTTCTTACATGTCTACATAGTAAATTCATTTTTTTTTTTCTCATTCGAAACACCAATGTAAACATGATGCTAAAAAATGTTTTTTTGGGAAAGCTACTGTTGAAACTAAAAGGAGAGTCGGCTGTTTTGATTACATCTTATAAATCTCTTCAAACGGTTTTCATAGTCGCAGCATCACCTTTAAATCGCATAACATGGCCTAGGCAGCGTAACCGCTGCGTTTTACTTCTCTGGACTATGTTGATGTGTGCGTAAAGCTCGTAAAGCTCATCATTAGATCTTCTGCGGTACTCGCCGTCGCCAACGCGTAGAGTTCTGCAAATCTTTCGAAGAGCTTTTCCCTCGAACACTCTTAGAGTCGTTTCATCAGATTTTGTCAGTGTCCATGCTTTGCGCCGCTGAACGAGTACGACAAGTGACTTGTAGAGCATGATTTTCGTTTGTCGAGTTAGGACTTTACTTTTCAATTGCCTATCTAGTTCAAAGTAGCATTTATTAGCAAGAGTGATTCTTCGCTGGTTTTCAAAGCTGATGTTGTTGCTAGTGTTGATGCTGGTTCCCAAATAAACGAAGACTTATTATTTCGAAACTATGACTACCCACAGTTGCGTGTTTGCCTAGGTTCAAATGCGCTGACTCTTTGTTTGATGACAGCACGTAATTCGTTTTGTCCTCAATCAACATCAAACTCATCTTTTCCGCTTTTTTTCTAGTTTGGAGGTAGCCGAACTTATGGGGGTTCAGGCCGTTTATATCAATGTCGTCAGCATACGCCAGCAGTTGCATGCTTTTATAGCATATTGTTTCAGAGTGGTCAAGTTCTGCAACTTGTATTATTTTTCCAGCATCAAATTAAAGAAATCGCAAGAAAGGAGGCCTCCATTTCTAACACCTCATTTAGCTTCGAACGGATAGGTGTTTCTAAATTCTGACTGAGCTGATGGTGTTGCTCAACTTCATTTTGCAAAGCCGTTTTTGCGGGGTAACCAATTTGAGACATAGCGCCATCAGGTCCAATCAGCCGATAAACTGTGGGCTTCAATCTTTCGTACAAAACGCTTTACAGTACCATATATGTGATATTAATAAGGCTGATTCCGCGACAGTTGGCGCAGTATGCAGAATCCACCTTCTTGTGGACCGGGAAAAAGACGCTTAAATTCCAATCCTTACCAACTTCTCACCACCGTTTTTGAATAGCCCCACAGGCAACCCATCAGCGCCCAAGCCTTTTTTAATTTGGTTGTTGCTACTGTTTTTGTTGTTGTAGCAATGCTTCACCCCACCTAATAGCTCCGACCGATCACAAATTGTCATCAATATCCTCTAACGGGAGTACAAGGAAACTTGCTGTTTCAACAGGGGTGGACCATAATGAAAGGGGTATTAGAGGCGTTGGTTCCACATGCAATTAAAGAGATGGTTGGTGTCATATGGGAACACATTGGAAGCGGGGCATACATTTGGGTTGATTCTGGATATGTAAGAGTTTAACCTGGTACAGTATCCAGAAAGAAGTTGAACCAGAGTGACTCGCGTTTCCCGGAGGAGTATGCGTTCCTCTTCCGCAAGTTTTGGGTACTGTTCTTTGAGCACTGGATTCTCCGGAAAATTCCTGGCATGAAGGTCCGACGCCTGTTTATGGAGTTCACCAAGGACCTGCTTGTGTTTTTTTGCTTCATACGGCTGAGTTCTCAGGTGCCGTACTTCCTCAAAATTCTTACGGAGATGGCTCCTTAAATCCCTAGGCGGTGTTGGCTCATCAATCAGATGTCTGTTGGGATGCCCAGGTTTCTGGGTATTCAACAGGAACTGTTTGGTTAGCATCTCATTTCTCTCCTTGATGGGGAGTATTCTCGCCTCATTATGTAGATGATCTTCTGGGGACTTAAGAAGACAGTCTGTGACGGTTCCCAGAGCAGTATTTTGGCAGGCCTGTAGCTTCTTCCAGTGGGTAATTTTTAGGCTTCGCGACCATATAGGGGACGCGTAGCACGCAATCGGCTGGCCAATTGCTTTGTATGTGGTAATGAGCGTTTCTTTGTCTTTTCCCCAAGTACTGCCAGCAAGGGATTTGAGGATTTTATTACGGCTCTGGATTTTCGGTACAATTGCGGCTGCGTGCTCACCAAAATGTAGATCCTCATCAAACGTCACACCCAAGATTTTAGGGTATAGGACAGGCGGCAGCGTAGTGCCATCGACGTGGATGTTCAAAATGGTCGACATTTGGGACGTCCATGTTGTAAATAAGGTCACGGAGGATTTAGTCGGTGATAATACCAGATTTCACGAGGCGAAAAAACTGGAGATATCAGGGATGTAGCCGTTTATTCTGTTGCACAGCTCATCGATCTTTGAGCCGGGGCCTGTGGCCATTATTGTGCAGTCATAGCCGTAGGAAACGATTTAATTTGGTTGTTGCTACTCTGACTCTACATTCGACATTAATTCTATAATCAAATGGTGAAAGCTGGGGTTCGTCATCTTCCCTAGGTGTTTCGTCGGTATTTCCATTTAAAAAACAGAGAAGTGTTACCTCTGAAATCTTAGTTCTCTCTGGGAATTCAGATCGCCGTTTTCGTTCATACAGGATTTGCCCCGGGCCTAAAGCCTTCTGTCTGCTTGATAAAATTTGCACGCGTTATTCCTTGTCGCTAGCAGCTCAAGCTCCTTGCACTCACGCCGTTCTGCCTCTGCTTTTCTTCCTGTAAATGTACCTCGCTTCAATTTTTAACTCGCGGTAAAGTATGTGTTGGTGCGCTGGCTTTTAATGTAGTACTGTAAGCAGCGTCTTTACGGTTGCATTCTTCTTCGTACCGATGTCGCCGGTAACAAGTCTTTTCTGTGGCGGCGGTACAAAGCGCTTCAGAGATGTACTCCCAATGCTTCTGCATTCCGTCGGGTTGACTTGTGCTCTTAGAAAGCATGATTGTTATGCGTGTACCTCGTACTAGAAATAGTGGGTGTAAAATTGGTATAACTGCATCAAAAAGTAATTTTTGTAAACAAAATTTACTATTTTTTAAATTAACAATTAAATTTTATAAACATATGCTTGCCATCTTCCATCTAGAACATTGCATTGAGCACACAAACAAATTGTCATGTTCATCTTGGTTTGCTACTTGGTACGAATGACAAAATCACCTGCTCCAATTGACCCGTCCGCCTTCAAAAACTTCGTCATTAGCATTTCATACCCCCACAATAGAGCATACCTGGACAGGTGCGGTGAATGTTGTAACCATAATTTAACATTTAGCATTGCATTATCTTGCACATTAAGGCTACAATGACAACGTAACAAAATAGTCAAAAACATTGAAGACACAAAATATCGTCTAGAAAAGCTAGCCTGACAGCAAAGTCTCAATTTCGTGGCAGGCATTTGCCATTTTTTTTAACCTTGTATGTTTTGGCGTTTTTTTGTTGCACAACTATACAGACATAGCCACTTTAAACTTATCTTCAACATGATAATTTTAAACAAATACATTCATACAAATAAATGCACCGAGTCGATTGGGTCGCGTCATCTCAACTCATTTGCAACACCAATCCATACTGAGTTTTGGTAATGATGCATTCGCATTTTCTCATCGTTTGTTTGTACACATACATTGCCAGCATGTAAGATCTGGCTAAAAAGGTAAAAATAGCAACTACAACAGAAACCGACCAAGAATAGTAAAAGTTTTGGCTGAAATTCTATACCCAGTACCGTCTAGAACTATTATTTTTTTTACTCGGGTGCTCTGATTCTTCTCATTTTCGTAAAACTGAAAGCCGAGTTTAAAAGAACGCATATTACAAACTAGACCATAATCGGAATTTACGACCTAGTAGATAATATAGACCATAATACCTGCATGCCGATTCCAAACTCCAAATTCTAGGTTAGGTTAGTTTGAACTGGCAGTTCCGTGAAGACCTCACCTGGACTGAATGAGTTCATCTTATTACGAGAAGTTTTTTTTTTTAACGACCAAATTGGAGGTTCAGTCCCCGCATATCTTGCTTTCACGATCATGTGCAACTATAGCCTTCTCTTAATCTCGCTCATTTTAATTGGGCCATGCATGGAGCAAGCTTTGAGAGATGGGCCTTGTTTAGCTAGCTCATCGGCTAGATATACGCACCTCTCAATCCCGATTCTTTCTAGGGATTGCTTACACTCCAACACACTTTTATATACTACAGTGATCTGGCAGCTTGTAGGATCTCTTTATTTCCGGATCAGCACAGCATGCCGCAGGCCCCACTCCTTTCACTACTTTGCAACCATAGGTGTACACGTACGTCGTGTATAATTCGGGCACCCATACGCCAAACATCTCTCTATTTTAGCTCTAAAAGCCCCTTCGAAACGCGGATATGGAATAAGCAAGCATCTGCTAAGACAGGCGAATATTTTCTAGTAAGCTTTTATGAGCTCGAAGACTTACAGTGTTTCTAAAACCTTTTAAGTTTTTGTTACCACCAAATTTGAACCGAGAATATTTGAGAAGCAAGGTAAGCACACTATTATACTGCAGCCGCCAAGTTTTAATACTGGGTATACAAATTATATGAAAAAGTATGTATGTTAAACAAAATCCCAATAAACATTTTTGTTCAATAAAATTTGAGAACAAATCTTATACTCGGTAATTTGGGATGGGTATTTCGTTTTTAAAATATAAGTCCCGGACAGCTCAAACTTCATTAGTATTCGAATGCTAAATGGAATATCTCCATATGTCGGTTGCCGTTTCGAAAACGCCGTAGAACTCGGTTGAAGAACGCAAAATTTCAGAATTTGTTTCAAAAACGTTCTATTTGAGCTTAAATTCAATACATTTTGACATTAGCTGGGGCTTTTAAGAAAAAAAATTGTGAAGTAAGGTCTTTTTGAAAAGTATTCTCAGATACTTTGGGCGATTTCAAATGGGCAACCGAGATAGGGTGATTTTCCACTCAGCCGTATTGGCATTTACAGAAAAAATTGTTTTGGAACCCGTTCTTTTTTGGAAAGATTTTTTTTTTTTCGGAACCGATTACTTTTTCACATCCGCTCCATATTTAAAGCTTTAGGCTTAGGAGAACCGGTTATTGTTTTTATACTCAGCGTGCCTTGCACACAGAGTATATTAACTTTGATTGGATAACGATTGGTTGTGCAGGTATAAAGGAATCGACGTAGATATAGACTTCCATATATCAAACTCATCAGTGTCGAAAAAAAATTTGATTGAGCCATGTCCGTCCGTCCGTCCGTCTGTCCGTTAACACGATAACTTGAGTAAATATTGAGATATCTTCACCAAATTTGGTGCACGAGCTTATCTGGACCCAGAATAGATTGATATTGAAAATGAGCGAAAGCGGATGATAACCACGCCCACTTTTTATATATATAACATTTTGGAAAACACAAAAAGCCTGATTATTCAGTAAATAATATACCTAGAATCAGGGCCGGATTAACAAGTAGGCAGATTTTAGGAAGCCCCCGAAAAATGAAGAGGACTTCTAAAATTTTCTTACAAACATAAAATTCTAGAGAGTGAAAGAAAAACATAATCAGAACTGAAAATAAATTTTACTTAAATAAATAAAACTCAATTGGCCGCATTCGAAAGGCGCGACCGACAAACTAGACAAGGTTCCTAAAAAGGACATTTCCGACTTATTTGACATATGAGCGTGCAAGAAGTGTATGGAAGTGAAAGGATAGTATATTGAATAATAAAAAAGGTTCATAACTTTTCTTCAGTTGGAAGGTCATACTCGTGAAAGTCTAGCGAATCAAACTTTAAAGTTTCTTACTGAAGACTGTGGTTTAGATATTCAAAATTGTAGCGGAGAATAATATGACAACGCATTAAACATGTCCGGGAAGTATAAAGGTATGCAAGCCAGAATATTGAGTTTGAATGAGAATGCGATCTATGTTCCCTATTCCGCGCATTCCCTTAATTTGGTTGCTGAGCATGTTGTGAAGTGCTGTTTTTATGCAGTAGATTTTTTCGCCATTCGACATTATATAATTTTTTTTCCACTTCCACCTATCGTTGGGGCGTATTAAAAAATAAAATAAAGAATGAGAAAACTTTTGAAGACATTTTCAACTTCACGCTGGGAAGCACATTCGAATGCGACGAATGCAGTTTACGATTCATTTGATAACATATTAGAGGCTCTAGAAATCATTGCTAATAACGAATCACAAAATACTGATACTCGTTATGAGGCGACGTGTATCGCAAAAATCCGAATTTGGTTTCATGTTCATTTTATGGAACTCTATTTTGCCTGCTATGCATTCAGTGATTAAGTCACTGCAAAGAGAACAAGTAAGGAAGGTTAAGTTCGGGTGCAACCGAACATTACATACTCAGTTGAGAGCTATGGTGACAACATAAGGGAAAATAACCATGTAGGAAAATTGAACCGAGGGCAACCCTGGAATGTGTTTGTATGACATGTGCATCAAATGAAAGGTATTAAAGAGTATTTTATGAGGGAATGGGCCATATTTCTATAGGTGGACGCCATTTAGGGATATCGCCAAAAAGGTGAACCAGGGCTGACTCTAGAATTTGTTTGTACGATATGGGTATCAAATGAAAGGTGTTAATGAGTATTTTAAAAGGGAGTGATCCTTAGTTCCATAGGTGGACGCCTTTTCGAGATATCGCCATAAAGGTGGACCAGGGGTGACCCTAGAATTTGTTTGTACGATATGGGTATCAAATGAAAGGGGTTAATGAGTATTTTAAAAGGGAGTGGGCCATAGTTCTATAGGTGGACGCCATTTAGGGATATCGCCATAAAGGTGAACCAGGGCTGACTCTAGAATTTGTTTGTACGATATGGGTATCAAATGAAAGGTGTTAATGAGTATTTTAAAAGGGAGTGATCCTTAGTTCCATAGGTGGACGCCTTTTCGAGATATCGCCATAAAGGTGGACCAGGGGTGACTCTAGAATGTGTTTGTACAATACGGGTATTAAATTAAAGGTATTAATGAGGGTTTTAAAAGGGAGTGGTAGTAGTTGTATAGGTGGTCGCCTTTTCGAGATATCGCCATAAAGGTGGACCAGCGGTGACTCTAGAATGCGTTTGTACAATATGTATTTCAAACGAAAGGTGTTAATGAGTATTTTAAAAGGGAATGGGCCTTAGTTCTATAGGTGGTCGCCTTTTCGAGATATCGCCATAATTGTGGACCAGGGGTGACTCTAGAATATGTTTGTACGATATGGGTATCAAATGAAAGGTGTTAAAGAGTATTTTAAAAGGGCGGGGGGCTTAGTTCTATAGGTGGACGCCTTTTCGAGATATCGCCATAAAGCTGGACCCAGGGGTGACCCTAGAACTTGTTTGTAAGATATGGGTATCAAATGAAAGGTTTTAGTGAGTATTTTAAAAGGGAGTGGGCCATAGTTCTATAGGTTGACGCCTTTTCGAGATATCGACCTAAATGTGGACCAGGGTGACCCAGAATATCATCTGTTGGATACCGCTACTTTATTTATATATGTAACACCACGAACAGTATTCCTGCCAAGATTTCAAGGGTTTTTTATTTCGCCCTGCAAAATTTTTCATTTTCTTCTACTTAATATGGTAGGCGTCACACCCATTTTACAAAGTTTTTTTCTAAAGTTATATTTTGCGTCAATAAACCAATCCAATTACCATGTTTCATCCCTTGTTTCGTATTTGGTAGAGAATTATGGCTTTTTTTTCATTTTTCGTAATTTTCGATATCGAAAAAGTGGGCGTGGTCATAGTCGGATTTCGGCCATTTTTTATACGAATACAAAGTGGGTTCAGATAAGTACGTGAACTGAGTTTAGTAAAGATATATCGATTTTTGCTCAAGTTATCGTGTTAACGGCCGAGCGGAAGGACAGACCGTCGACTGTGTATAAAAACTGGGCATGGCTTTAACCGATTCCGCCCTTTTTCACAGAAACCATTTATCGTCCTATAATCTAAGACTCTACCAAATTTCAAAAGGATTGGTAAATTTTTGTTCGACTTATAGCATTAAAAGTATCCTAGAAAAACTAAATGAAAAAGGGCGGAGCCACGACTATTTGGAAATTTTCTTTTATTTTTGTATTTTGTTGCATCATATCATTACTGGAGTTGAATGTTGATATAAATTACTTATATACTGTAAAGATATTAAATTTTTTGTTAAAATTTGACTTTAAAAAAATTTTTTTTTAAAAGTGGCCGTGGTCGTTCTCCGATTTTGCTAATTTTTATTAAGCGTATATATAGTAATAGGGGTAACGTTCCTACCAAATTTCATCATGATATCTTCAACGACTGCCAAATTACAGCTTGCAGAAATTTTAAATTACCGTCTTTTAAAAGTGGCCGGTGCTACGCCTATTGTCCAAAATTTTACTAATTTTCTATTCTGCGTCATAAGCTCAACTCACATACCAAGCTTTATCGCTTTATCCTTCTTTGGTAATGAATTATCCCACTTTTACAGTTTTTCGAAATTTTAGATATCGAAAAAGTGGGCGTGGTTATAGTCCGATATCGTTCATTTTAAATAGCGATCTGAGATAAGTGCTCAGGAACCTACATACCAAATTTCATCAAGATACCTCAAAATTAACTCAAGTTATCGTGTTAACGGACGGACGGACGGACGGACATAGCTCAGTCAAATTTTTTTTCGATCCTGATGATTTTGATATATGGAAGTCTATATCTATCTCGATTCCTTTATACCTATACAACCAACCGTTATCCAATCAAAGTTAATATACTCTGTGAGCTCTGCTCAACTGAGTATAAAAAGCAAATTTGCAAACGTGTGGTTTTCTGTACGGATTGTTAGAAGAGAGTTTCCGTAAAAAGTTCAATGATTTCGAGGAAAAAACAAAACAGTTATTACCTGGTGTAGGTTATACAGAAATCGTAAAATGTACTCGTCGTAGAAAAAACCAACCTAATGACGGAAGTGCTCCAGAAGTCCAGAAGTAGAATTTTCGCCTCGCGATTATTTTATTACAAAAGATTTCCTCGAAATCATCGACAATCTTCACTGTGAAATCAAACGACGTGCGAAAGTGTATATGGAAGTTTCAGATAGATTTGCGTTTCTCATCAACTTTTCTCTAAGTGATGGAGACCTCCACGAAGCTATAAATAACTTAGTTCGTTTTTATTATAGAGATTTGGAAGAATTTTTCATTGAAATGAAACAATTCCAAAGTTACGTGAACTCCAGATACACTGATGCACAAAAAACTCATAGTCATTTGTATAAGATTTTAATGGAAGATCAATTAGCCGATGTATTTCCTAGCACAGAAATAGCTCTTTGGATTTTTTAACATTAATGATCACAAATTGTTCTGCCGAACGATCCTTCTCGCAATTAAAAAGAATCAAAGCTGCTGAAAGAGCTACAACGCGACAAGAGCGACTCGAGATATTAGGTATACTTTGCATTGAGTCAGATTTATTGAACAAAATCGATATTGATGATATAATTGATGAATTTGCCGAAAACAAATGTAGAAAACGACATGTTTAAAATGTAGATAGTATTTTATTGATATTATTACATTGTGACAGTAAAATTTTAATGAAATATATAAGTTTGTATTTTTTGATCGAAAAAAGAAGGAAACGGACGTGAAAAAAGGGTCCCAAAATTGATGGTTGCCTAGGGCCCCTTGAGGGTTAATCCGGCCCTGCCTAGAATGTTGAAATTTGACGTGTGAACTGATATTGAGACTCTTGATAAAAATTAAAAAAAAAAAATTTAATGGGCGTGGCACCGCCTACTTTTGATAAAATCAATTTTACAAATTTTATTAATCATAATTCAAGAGAGGTTGCCTCTACTATAAGAAGAAAAATTAACGAAATCGGTTAAGAACCACGCCCACTTTTATATAAAAGATTTTTAAAAGGGTCGTGGACGAATAAAATAAGCCAAAGCTTTGCAAAAAAGAGCTTTATATCAATGCTATTTCATTTCACAAGTGGATTTATAAAAATAAATAGGAAAAACTTCAAATTCTTAAAAATGGGCGTGCCACCGCCCCTTTTATGACCAAGCAATTTTCTATGTTTGGGGAGCCATAACTCGAAGAAAAATTAACGGATCGTAATAAAATTGGGTACACAAATTTTCCCTATAGAGAAAATATTTCTAGTAAAAATGGATGGGATCGGTTAAAGACCACGGCAACTTAGATATAAAACAAGTTAATGAAGGTTGTAGATTAGAATAATAAGCTACAACTTAGCAAAAAATAGTTTTGAATCAATGATATTTCACTTATCAAGTTTTATTGTAAGAGGAAATGGGGGGGGACATTAAACGGGCGGTGCCACGTGTTATGTAGAAAAGTAATTTATCTGAAATGTGCAATTGAAGCTCACGCTGAGTATATAATGTTCGGTTACGCCCGAACTTAGACCGCTTTACGTGTTTAAATTCATTTTACTTTTTTGGCGTACCGGTTATATTTTGGGAACTGGTTACTTTTTGGGAACCTCGCTTATAAAAATTTACCCTGGATGGGTCCACCACCGGTGTGGAGGCCAAACGCCGCCAATGCAGAAATGTGTTCTGTGCAAAAAATGTATGGCCTAGAAGGTATAATGTGGTTGTATTAATTGTTCCCGAGATTGTTGGGCTAGTACCTTTTTCGTGCTTTGTTATTGGAACGTACCGGATCTGTATCCGGCAAAGGACCAAAACCTTCGGGGAGTGTCTTTATCGTTAATGCAACAACAACAGAAATACAATTTTTATTTTCGACTTTCATTTCCGTGGTCCTCTGCCGATATTTTTGGAAGTGTTCTAGTAGCTGCAGGCTAAATCGAATAATTGCTCAGTTGCTTTTGGGAACATCTTGGCATTAGGGAAACCGGTTACAATCTTCCTTTACGTAAATATTAAGACTTAAATTTTTTAATATATTGAATACATTAGTTTATGTACTTTAGGTTCATTGTTAAGAAAATTTTGAAATTTAGGATTTTCAAGCATGGTATTAAGCCAAAAATAGACATTTGATAAGAGCTTGAGAAAATTTTAAATGTTAGATAATAAACAATGCTGCAATAGTATTAAAAAAAATAACATTTCCTAAGCTTTTAATAATTATATTGTTGTTGTTTATTGGGATGTTGCTCATAAGAGCCATTTGAGTAATGGTTTATGATGTTGTGCTTTTCCATATTCTATTTTTTCCATTTTTTGTTGTTATTGCTCACTCACTGACCATCGCCAATTATGTTGCCGTGAATGTTTCAGTTGAGGATTCGAGATGCGTCGTCGTTCATTCGTTGATTCTAGGTGAAATCTGATACATTTTGACATTGGCATGTTGTTCAATGTATGTATATTTTTGTTGTTGTGGAATTTGTTGTCGTCATCTTCATCGCGTTGTTGTCGTTCTTGGTCATCAGCGACATCACAAGCCAACATCATCTTAGCATCAGCAGCACCAACATTTCTCATTTTGGAACAACATTACAACAATACCACACACATATGTATGTACATGTAGTAGATATGAAAGCATATAGCAAGCTGCTAAAACATTTTAGCTGCATCAAATTGGTATATCGCTGTCTTTTGTTGTACATTGGTGCCAACAACAAACGTACAACGTACAACCACATTCTTGACCACCGCACAACGTTCCTAACAATGTAGTCACATTTTTCACGCTTACACCCACCATGAAATTGAAGAATATTATCGATATTTAGAATACAAAAAAATTATTAAACGTGAATAATGAAGAAAAAGGAACACCAAAAACTTTAAGATATCTACAATACAGTGAGGTCAAGGTATTGTTGTACGAAGTCGACCCGGTGTCCGTTAGTAACATTTGTTCTTGTATAGGTGCGCTGGGGTATGAACTGCCGTGACGTGACAGCCATGCGATTCTTTGCTAAATTATATTTCTCTTCATTTTCGCATCATTTTACAAGAAATCCAAATTGTAAATTATCTTTGAACTCTTAAATATATGCGTCTATATTGCTGCGTTTGATAAATTACTGATTAAAACGGTTAAGGTTAAACTCGCCAATTGTCAATTTGTAAGTCTCAGTGATTGTATAATTTTTTATCGGGTACTGAAAATAATACTTATTTATTATAAATTTATACTAAAGTCATATTTAGAGACTATTCTAGCTGCAAAAAAAGATCCTCACACATTGGGATTGAAGCGGCCGATAAGCGCAGTTCACATCGTCCGGAACCCAATTGTCAACCTTACATACGCGAGGGAATCCTGCTAGAAAAATGAATGCATCATACACATCTTTAGCAGGCGAGGCTCTGACGAAGCCAAGTTCCTAATTGCTGGCCGCCTTATAGATGCGATTTAAAATACTATGCAATCTTCAGAGCGTCATCAGTAGCTATCTGAGTGAGCACATTCTTATATACCAAATCTCGGATTTTCCGCGGACCAACAAAGTACGGGGATCAACTCTCGACCTGTAGAACGTCTGTTACGATAAAATTTCAAATCTTGAAATTCCTGATGAATAATTCTTAAACAAATTCGTAGTGGACATTGCCGCAGTCATTACAGCCCGAAAACAGGAGATGCATGCATGAAATTTAATTAGGGTTTTTTATCTGTATCAGCCGATACGACAAATTGCTGCCATAAAGCTTATTACCGTCAGCGAATTATTATCGTCGAGTTATTGGTTTGTTGATGGTTTCTTATTGGCTTGTTACATATGTGTAATTAATTTTATAGTGTAGTTTTATCCGATCTGTTTCATAACAAATCGGTGAGTCGTCGATAACAATTCGATATCACGCCCATAACAAATAGGTCATATTCCGATAAAATTTATAGCTTTATGATTATAATTTTATAATAATTAATAATGTATTCAATAACAAATCGATAAATTCTAAACAATAAACCTATTACACTCCGATAAAAAAATGTTAACACTTCGAAACGAAATCGATAAACTTTTTAAAACATTTCGACAACTTTTCGATAATAAATCGATAACTTTTCGATATACTTGTGCTCAGTTTTTTATTAATAAGCGGTAATTCGTCGATAAGAAGTCACGTACTTGCTATCCTTAGCATATTCTTAAAACTATGATAGCAATTCAATAACTCGGCCATACTTGTAACTTAATAAATTTTCCGTTAATTTAAAATATGTCAAGTTGGATGGCCACTCTAATGTACATACATACTTCATGCATGTATACTATGCTCACAAATGATCATGGAACAAAGTGCTTACACCGACTTAAATTTCCAATTGAACTCCATTCATTTTGGTCACATTTTCAATTCTATTCCTATACTTCCATTCTAATTTCTATTAGCGATTACCATTTTCAAAGTTACAGCAACAACAATAATAACAAATACAGCATCTAGCAAGCGACGAGTGCACAATCGACGACACAAAAAGAAGATGGATTGACTGTCGTTTATTTTAATGTTTTGTCTCTACAGTTGGTCGGTCCGCTGTAGTCTGGCTTTTGGAGTCGTATCGTTTCAAACGTCAACTTAGTACAGCAAGTGAAATGGTTTTGGATTGCAACGCGCACTGCAGTCGGTGTTTCCTTTTCAACTATGCGCTGTCTTTATTTTATTATTAAGGTTTTTAGTTTTTCTATTTCTGTATTTTTTCTTGGTAGCGCCTTTAGTTTTCTTGCTGGCTAGACAATCTGTTGGTCGGTCAATCTATCGGTTTGTAGTTTAACGTTCAGTATCAATCCTATTTCGTATTACCCGTTTCTTATTCAGATATTGCGCTATATTTTGTTAATAAGTATATGGGTATGTTTGTATATTACATTTTGGAGTTTATGTTCCAACACAACCCAATAAACAATAGAAAAAACTCTCAAAATGTTATGAAACTGACATTATGTTTTTAGAAAGCTTGGAAATTAATTTGAGAGCTAACGAAACCCCAACCGTGCGGCTCGATATGCATTTGAGAACAAAATTTTGAGATTTGAAAGGCAGTACAGTTCTCAAGCTTTAAAATAGAGATTGAAGAAAACAGTTGATTGGGAAATCTCAGTCGTCTAATAACGTCATGACTGTTTTGCGCACACCAGACTATCCCAGTGGTGCACACCGCCTGCAAAGCTTCGAATACAAACGCAAATTTTATGTGTTTACATGGAGAATGTGGGAGCTTAAAGTTCGAGCATGGGATGTTTACTGCTAGAAGTACAAGCTAAAACTGATCACGACATTTACGTGAGTGCCGAATAGTTTCCGGCCTTCTACGAAGCTCTCGAGTGCACCACTGGTCTATCCACTGATTCGTTTGCCGTCTGCCGGACGAAGTACTCACTCATTCGTCTAATAATTAGTGAATTGGTCAGCCAGTCTATTGACGTATCCATCGTTTTGTTCATACATTTATGATTGTATACATTGATATATATCTTTGTATATTAGGGTGCTACATACATATATTGCTACATTGTCCTACAAGGCAATACCCGCTTTAAAAATCTACGTCAGGAAATATTAAACTTGCTTTCGTATACTTTTTATGCTGATTAGAAATCACTCGGTATCAAGTAAAAACGAAAATCGCTGTGAGGCACCTCATAACATTAAGGGCATTATCCTATTACGAAACGAACATTCGTTTCGCCTCAGAGACGAAGCGCAAGTGTATTTGCACTTTGTTAAACGATGGTAACATACTACTTGACAATTGCTTACGCCTTCCTGTTTGACATAAATTAAGAAACGTAAAGGCCGATAGAAAATAATGAAATATACCATTGCTAGACGAAATCCTTTGGAGGCGAATCATTTGTCTGAGTTTTCGTTCGCAATACGGAATGAAGCCTTAAAATTAAAAGCTGCCAATTTTACGCTCTAGTTTTCGATATACTGAAAATATTTCTACGTTATCGTAAAAGCAAACATTTTTTTGTTCACCCGCCCTAATATACATATTAACATAAAACCACCAAAAAATGTTCACTTAATTAACTTTTCGTTGTCAAAATAACTTGCATAGCTACTCCACGCTATCACCACTAATATAGAGAAAGGGACTGCTTTCATGAACTATACTCAAGACATCTCTGTCGACATAGAGAGAGATTAATAACGTCTATTCTAACGAAACTAAATATCGTATCATGTCTGGGAATAGTGGCACTCCCAAAAGAGGTGTTTTATCTCTTTCACTGCGAAACTTTGTGGTAAACTCCTTATAATTGAAGCTAGGAAGAACTGTTTGCCAAGTTATCGCTTACGGGAAGACTAAAATGGTTCTATTCACCAGATACTACAAAATATTACCTTTCAAAACCACCGTTATTAAATGGGATAAGACTCGTGCTATCACCAGAGGTTGAAGTTATTTAAGGCAGTTAATTTAACGGAATAAACATGTCGACGACAGATCCAGAAGACCCATAACTGCGCTTCAAGCTTCTAAGGCATCCGTGGGAAAATTTTTGGGTTTAAAGAACCACATTATGCATTGGTTGTACACCGTGGTTGTTAGAACCATCTCATTCTATTGCATTACGGTTTGGTAGCCGACACTCGAAAGAATCAGCCCAGTCAGCAAGATGGCTTTATTGCAGCTGTCAGCCACCATGTTTATATTGGGGACACTACCACCCACACCCACATTGTCTCCAGAGATTATACCAACCCTTCTCCCAATAAATTCTTCTAATTCGACCCTTCCTCTAGACAAACAGTTGATATCTCTATTCCATACCTAGAAAGCACAGATGTTTTCACAGATGGTTCCATACTTAATGGCAAGGTGGACAGTGGTATCTACACAAATGATTTTTCATTCTCTAGGCAAAACTAACAGCTTTTAAGGAGGCTACTCGATGGCTGCTATCTTAAAATCTAACGTCCGTTGGAATCTACTCCGACAGTCAAACGGGTATCAAAGATTTTCAAGGCAGGAGCACATCCGATGAACTAGCGAGAAAAGCCTCTGAACAGGCCGATCCACTTCAGTTATGGCATCTCGATTCTCCTCTTGTTACGTGCAAACACGGTCTCATGTCTGTATATACCGAGAAATCCAATGCCAGATGAGCATTGGGTCCCACTTGTGATCTGTCTCAGCAAAACTGGCCTTACGTAAATGAGAACGGAACCAGGTTCATTGATCGGTATATTAGTGGGCTACTGTCTGATGAGAGAAAACGGCGAAGGCATGGGAGTCTCAAACGACTGACTTCTGTAGGGATGAAGGGGAGACAGAAAGTGCTGAACATTTCCTCTGCACATGACAGAAAAGAAAAAAAAAACTGGTAAAATCAACCGAATGGTCATTTTAACCGATATTTTTTTATCTATGGCAAATAGCTGTTAAATCAACTTCGCACAAATTGTTGATTCTTAATTAAGCGTTTCAACAGTCAAATCAACAAAAAAAGTTCATCGACTTTAAGCCACAGCTCTGCTACGAAAAAAATACAAATTAAACCTTTTATCAAAATATTTTGGTCTTGCTTTTCCAGTCCTTGATCCAGGGTTTTCGGTGCGGTAGACGTAGGCCGCCTAGCTCTGGTGTATTAACTAACAATTAGTAATGTCACCCTTAAAATACCAAAGAAAACTGTTAAAATAACAGATTTTCGTCAACATTAGAAAAACATTGGCTATTCTTTCGATGGTATAGAAATTTTTATGGAAAGATAGTATTAACAACAATGTAGTGAGGGCCGTGAGCGTAAGTCTCCCTGCAAAAATTGGCTGATGCATTTGCATAATATTGTTCGCTGTTGAAATGACCAATGAAATTTGTTCTTTTAAGAGAAAAATCATTGATGAGATTCTGTAATTGTCTGTACAGAATATTTTTAACTTGAGACCAACAGTTTTTCTTCTAATGAAACGACAGTACAAGTTTGTTCTCTTGAAAAAAAAAACTTTGTTGAATCAACGATAATGCTATCAACTTCACTGAATAACTTTCAAATAAAGAACAACAAACCTTAAAGTTTGTTTGACTAAGGTCATAAGAGTTGCACAAGATCTTCAACACTTTGCAGCTCGCGCTTGGTTCGACACCTTTTCTGCTTGATCGGTCATGCGCCTTCTTTTTATCTTGCCCAAAATTATTGGAACGGGTACAGATTAACATAGGCTTATTGGAACTATTTGTAAGCTAAAATATCGACAAGACTATAAAGTGTTCAGAGCTTTGAAAACAACTTTGGCATCAGTTCGATGTGGATCGAACTCCAAACAAGCACTGCTACTGGCTCAGAACTGCATACACCAATTTATGTTGGATACGTTTATCTTTACATTCTTGCATACATTCATGTTCTTAATATATTTTTTGAATATTAGCAGTAATTTCTAATGGATTTTAATTGTGTATTCACATTTGTTTGAACGACTATCCATCGACGCACATAACTCACCAGCTAAGACCAATTATACCCATTATTACATACACATACAAACATTTGTTCCTAACTATCGGGCATTTGACTTTAGAAGAAATTACAAAAACAAGTTTTTTGTTTTGTCGTTCAAAAGTTATGACCTTTCTATTGTGCTATTTAGAATTTTAGTGAATTAATATTTAAATGACTGGTGCCTTATTTACATAGATAAACTATCAGCTATTTTTCTTCTTATTCCGTATATTCTTATGTCCTCAAGTTAAGAACTGATGCAGTCATATAAACCAAAAACTTTGGTATTCGAAGCATCTTTTTTATTCGCTTAGTTTGATTTATTTAGTTGTTGGGTTTTATTGGATTCCATTTGTTGCTGAAGTTAATTTTTCATTTTTATTGCATTGTATTATTGTTTTAATATGAAATTTATTAATAAAATCTTTTTTAATTACACCAGCAGTGCCTTTGTGGGCAAAGTAGCTTATTGACTTATGTGCATATGTATATACAATTTTGTTGTTGTTAGAATTCAAGATATATGTAAATATATTTTGTGCAATCTTAAAGGTGGATGTGTCTCAAAGCAAAAAGGTCAATCATATTAAGTTTAAATTTGTACCATATTTTGAGGTAGTTAATGATAAAATTTAGTAGGTGGTTAATAATAACTTATTTTTTTATTAAGACGTTTTTCTATTTTGTTTAGATTTTAGGCTAGACAGTCAGTTTTCATAAAATGACAGTCCAGAAGAATATATGAAAGAAATTGGCTACGAATATGAAAACAACATCGGACACAAACGAAGATGGGGATGGCCACTATTATGAACAAAGAGCCTCTATAGGCCCCGCTGCAAGAGACCATTATTAGTGTTTGTAGGAGTATAATCGACGGTAACTTCACACAGTCCTATTCCTTTTACCAAGGGGAAAAACTATCCGTGACAGAATGCCAGCCCTAGATGGCACAGAAATCACCTTAAATAAAGCAAGGAGAGCTTGTTTCGCCTGCACTCCACTCAATGGCGAAACAGCCACAATGTCTCACAAAATGATATACCGGACATTTAATACAGTTTTTAAGCCAATAGTCACTTATGCTTCCTAAGTTTAGTAGCCGAAGACAACGCAAACTGCATCCATTAGTTTGTATTGGCATAACGGGTGCAATGAGAACGTCTCGTGCTGATGCACTTAGTGCCTTAGTGAGAATAACTCCCTTCCCTATTCTAATAGAGAAAGAGACAACACAAAACTACAAAAAATAGCTCTAAGCTGACAGGACATATCAAAGTATTAAGAAAATCCATAGGAAATCCCTTATTGAGGCTACGTGACGCAATGGGCCCCACGTTCAGAATCTCGCGCAGTTTTAAGGTGTCCATTGTGGACAGAATTCTTTGGTAAAGAGGGAATCCATAAACTGACCATGACCCAGAGGTCTGGTTCGCGGATGGATACAAATTAGATGACGCAAAAACCGGAGATGGCATCTATATTTCTTGCAGAAATCCATACAATAGATCTAAAAAAATCTAAATCTATTTCCAAGAAAGTTGAGGGCATGCACAACAGTGCACTGGTTTCAAAAGGGGTTGGAAAAAATGCAGTGGTGAAGGAAGATCAGATAAGACGTATCAGATAACAGTTGGAGCTGTTTGTGATTGATAAGCTAAAAAAGATGGTAATGTAGCTAATCAGGTCCCAAAGAAATCACATATAGCAGACCGGTGTTGGAGGAGTATGATGCTTCCAAAGGATTCTCCCGCCTTTCAAAATACCACACAAACCCACTTGCTCGGTGATGTTGCTAAATAGATCCTGACCGCTACATGCGAAGAATCTGTGGAAGCTCTAGCTTAGGCAGAGGATAAGGTTGTCTTTGCCTAACGACCAAAATCGTGAGTCATGATGATGAAGACGAGCCTGAAGTCGTGGAAGGGACAGTTTAGCTGCTGCGGGGTATCAGCATCCATAATAAAGACACAACAGAGCTCCAAATGCGTACAAATTACTCTTCTGCAACTACTCCATAAAATTTGGGTACCCAATGACAGTAATAATATCGCGCGGTATGCCTCCGAGAAGGTTAAGGAAGGACTTTGGCGGGGTGATATAAGGTCAAATGTCGAACATAAATTGACCTTATAACCACTCATTTTTGAGTTGAGCCGAGCTCACAGAGTATATTAACTTTGATTGGATAACGGTTGGTTGTACAGCTATAAAGGACTCGAGATAGATATAGACTTCCTTATATCAAAATCATCAGGATCGAAAAAAAATTTGATTGAGCAAAGTCCGTCCGTCCGTCCGTCCGTTAACACGATAACTTGAGTAAATTTTGAGGTATCTTGATGAAATTTGGTATGTAGGTTTCTGGATACTCATCTCAGATCGCTATTTAAACTGAACGATATCGAACTATAACCACGCCCACTTTTTCGATATCGAAAATTTCGAAAAACCAAAAAAAGTGCGATAATTCATTACCAAAGACGGATAAAGCGATGCAACTTGGTAGGTGAATTGAACTTATGACCCAGAATAGAAAATTAGTAAAATTTTGGAAAGCATCGCCCACTTTTAAAAGAAGGTTATTTAAAATTTCTGCAAGCTGTAATTTGGCAGTCGTTGAAGGTATCATGATGAAATTTGGCAGGAACGTTGCTCCTATTACTATATGTATACTTAATAAAAATAAAGTAAAATTTTAACAAAAAATTTAATATCTTTACAGTATGTAAGTAAATTAAGTCAACATTTAACTCCAGTAATGATATGGTACAACAAAATACAAAAATAAAAGAAAATTTTAAAATGAGCGTGGCTCCTTGTGAAATTTGTTAGGGCTTAGATTTTAGGACGATGACTTATTTCTGTGAAAAAGGGCGAAATCGGTTGAAGCCACGCCCAGTGTTTATACACAGTCGACCGTCTGTCCTTACGCTAGGCCGTTAACACGTTAACTTGAGCAAAAATCGATATATCTGTACTAAACTCAGTTCACGTACTTATCTAAAGTCACTTTATCTTGGTATAAAATATGGCCGAAATCCCACTATGACCACTCCCACTTTTTCTATATCGAAAATACCGAAAAATGAAAAAAATGCCATAATTCTATACCAAATATGAAAAAAGGGATGAAACATGGTAATTGGATTGGTTTGTTGACGCAAAATATAACTTTAGAAAAAAACTTTGTAAAATGGGTGTGACATCTACCATATTAAGTAGAAGAAAATGAAAAAGTTCTGCAGGGCGAAATAAAAAACCCTTGAAATCTTGCCAGGAATACTGTTCGTGGTATTAGATATATAAATAAATTAGCGGTACCCGACAGATGATGTTCCGGATCACCCTGGTCCACATTTTGGTTGATATCTCGAAAACGCCTTCACATATAAAACTACCACCGCTCCCTTTTAAAATTCTCATTAATACCTTTAATTTGATACCCATATCGTACAAACAAAGTCTAGAGTCACCCCTGGTCCACCTTTATGGTGATATCTCGAAAAGGCGTCCACCTATACAACTACCACCACTTCCTTTTAAAACCCTCATTAATACCTTTAATTTAACACCCATATCGTACAAACACATTCTAGAGTCACCCCTGTTCCACCTTTATGGCGATATCTCGAAAAGGCGACCACCTATAGAACTAAGGCCCACTCCCTTTTAGAAAGACTCATTAACAACTTTAATTTGCTACCCATATCGTACAAACAAAGTCTGGAGTCACCCCTGGTTCACCTTTATGGTGATATCTCGAAAAGGCGTCCACCTATAGAACTACCACCACTTCCTTTTAAAACCCTCATTAATACCTTTCCACCTTTATGGCGATATCCATAAATGGCGTCCACCTATAGAACTATGGCCCACTCCCTCATAAAATACTCTTTAATACCTTTCATTTGATACACATGTCATACAAACACATTCCAGGGTTACCTTCGGTTCATTTTCCTACATGGGTTATTTTCCCTTATGTTGTCGCCATAGCTCTCAACTGAGTATGTAATGTTCGGTTACACCCGAACTTAACCTTCCTCCGCTTATTTTTCCATACTTTGCTTTCATTAGTGTTGAAAAATCTAGCGGTTTTTTATTGGAAGCTTTCATTTTCGGCGTTCTGGTTTCGTTCCAATTAAAAATCTGATTAAAAACAGGTTTGGTTTTAATTCCTTTGGAAAAAAAGCTCTTGGAAAGTTTTCTGTTTCTATGCTGGTTTCAATTCCAAATATAGTTATGGTTTTTTCCCCCAAATGGTCGTTAGATCCAATGGAATTGTCTTAAATGACCATTAGTCAGATTTTAAAGGGTCATAACGTCAACTGAGCTGATAGTCAATCGGCCATAAGGCCAGCTGACTTTTTGATTGTTTGCACTGGTTATAAGATCAGCTGACTTTATAGCCGTTGCACCTGGCAGATGAATTTTTATCTCAGTTGCCCCTCATTTGCGTTGGTTAAAAAAAAATAAATGTAAGGCGCGATAACCTCCAAAGAGATCTAAGGCCGAGCATCTCTTCCAATTTGCGTCGTGCTCCTCTTGATTTTGCCTGCAAATTGGCCGTACGGGACCTACATGTTTTATGCCGACTCCGAACGGCATCTGCAAGGCAGATGAGTTTTCACTGAGAGCTTTTCATGGCAGAAATACACCCGTAGCGCTTGCCAAACACTGCCGAGGGGCGACCCCGCTTAGAAAAATTTTCTTCTAATTGAAAAACTTTATTTCTAAAATATTGATGTTGCTTTGCCCGGGGTGTGAACCCAGGGCATATGGTGTGGTAGGGGGAGCACGCTACCATCACACCACGGTGGCCGCCGGATGGCCGGTTGGTTATCTTTGGTTAATCAGACCAGCACACGACTCTACATCACGGCGGCCGCTAATGCATCATTAGATCATGATAATAATAATAATAATAATAAACCCAACGGATTAATACCCTCCAAAGCCCGCCCAACCGACACGAGGGGCGCATCCGCATGACGCACGGATTTGTTTTTGTTTTTGCCGAGTTGTTGATAGGCGGAGGTTTGTTAAGCGTCGAGATCTAAAACTGCTCAGCTACAGAATAAAAATCATCAGCTGAGTATTATATACATAACAGTAGAAAATTATACATATAGTAAATTGTTAAATAAGTTAAGGATTTAGCATATAAAGATTTTTATTTTTTATTTTTATTTTTATTTTGTTACGAGTTAAGATAGGATAGGACAGTTTTCCTTATAGTAAAAAGTGAATCCGTTATATCAAATGAATTCGAGTGAGAGTTAAAATCATAACACAAACACCGGAAAGGTTCATTTAATTCGAAGTTAGTTCTACACTGCCTCAAAAGAAGAGGTTTGTAATGTCTTGACGCTCGTGATGGGATATTGAAGTTTACTTCGTTCAAAAGAAAGGGGCTAGAAATTAGTCCATTCAGTAGTTTAGCCATAAATAATACTCCTAGCATTTCTCTACGGCTAGCGAGAGTTGGAAGATTGATAAGCCTTAACCGACTAGTATAAGGTGGAAGATTATATGCAGAGTCCCAATGAAAATTCCTTAAAGAAAAAAGTAAAAATTGCTTCTGTATTGACTCAAGCCTATCTGCATGAACTTGATATCGCGGATTCCAGACTACTGATCCGTATTCTAGTATCGGCCTAACCAATGTGGTAAAAAGGGCTTTGGTTACATAAGGGTCACTAAATTCTTTAGACCATCTCTTCACGAATGATAGAACACCTCTAGCCTTATTGGCAGTAGTCATAATATGAAGGTTGAAACTAAGTTTAGCATCCATCGTAACTCCCAAGTCAACAAAATAATTTACTGATGCAAGACAAAAATTATCAATTACGTAAGAGGCTGCTGGCAAAGATCTCCGAGAGAAGCACATGAACTTACATTTATTGATGTTCAGCGGCATTGAATTCGCGTTGCACCAAGCAACTAAGCAGTTTAAATCCGCTTGAAGCAATGGACGTTCTTCAATAGACTCATAAGACCTAAAAAGTTTTACATCATCAGCATACATTAAAATTTTGGAATATTTTATTATGGTACAAATATCATTAATAAATAGCAAGAACAGAATTGGACCGAGATGACTGCCCTGTGGGACGCCAGAGGGAACATTAATGACCTCTGAAAGAGTATTTTTAAAAATTACTTGTTGCGTTCTACCGCAGAGATAAGAAGATATCCACTGAGTGAGACCTGGTTGGAAACCAAGTCGATCTAGCTTGTGGATAAGCAATGAATGGGAAACTTTGTCAAATGCTTTACTGAAATCAGTGTAAATAACATCGGTGTGAAGATTTTCTCTAAATCCATTAGAAACATGCGTTGTGAATTCAAGTAGGTTGGTAATGGTAGATTTGCCTCTACAGAATCCATGTTGAGAGTTTGCAATCAATGCAGAAATGGAAAATGTTAGCTGATTAGTAACAATGGCTTCAAACACCTTTGGGATGGCAGACAATTTTGCAATTCCTCGATAATTTTCTACACATGACCTACTGCCGTTTTTGTGGAGGGGTATTAGAAAAGATTCCTTCCAAGCAAAAGGAAAAACTCCATGTTTTAGGGACATGTTGAATAAATCAGTTAGGGGCAGATAAATGTGTTCTGCACATCTTTTGAGAAAACATGTGGGAATTAGATCAGGACCGTATTTATAAGATTCCTTCAAAGAAGTTAAATATGTAAGAACCTCTTCTGGAGATATTGATGGAATATTAATTGCGTTAAGTGAGTCAAGTTCATACGGGTATTCACTAGACAAAGAAATTAATTCAGCGGAATAGTTAGATTTGAAAAATTGTGCAAATAAATTAGCAATAACTTGATCGTCGCTAGAGAAATCATCACGGTATCATACCAGAAGGAAAGCCTTTAACCCTACGTTTAGAGTTCACGAAATTATAGAAAGCTTTCGGATTGCAAGTTATTTTCTTTTTCATGGCACAGAGATAGGTATTGTAACACTTTTTATTTAATTCAAAATATTTATGACGCAATATAGAGTACTTCAAGTAGTCGGAGTGTGACCCCGTCTTCTTGTACAGCTTGAAGGAACGCGTTTTTTTGTTTTTTAAAGATTTCAGTTCTTTGGTGTACCATATTTGGACTAGTTCAGTGAAAACACGTTTACGCTTAGGTACATGTCTGTCCAGAATAGCGTGAATGACGGCGTTGAAGTCAGAAACGTTTTTGTCAATATCTGCACCGTATTTGGGCCAAACTATTGTAGATAAAATTTGGTTGAGTTTATTAAAATTAGCCTTCGCGAATTCGAATCTAAAACTAGAGTCGGTTTCTGTGGTAGTGCAACTCCGAGAACTTTCTTCCAATTCGTAAACTATTTCCAGCGAAGGATGGTAAGGATCCTCAGGTACAGTAAGAGGTTCACCCCTCCTAAGAATGGATTTTGAAGTATCATCAACAAATACCAGATCAAGTACCCTCCCGTACATGTTTGGAACTATATTTATCTGTCTTAGGCAAAGTTCAGTTATTTCTGCTAAAAAGTCGATGCTGGAGAATTTTGAAGAAACCGGTACAATACCATGGTCGGATGTGGTCCATGATACGTGCGGAAGATTAAAATCACCCAAGACAATTATCGAGTCAATAGGCTTCAACAATGAACTAATATCTTTCAGTAACGAAATATGGTTCATATACACCGAGGGATCTGAAGATGGTGGGATATAGCAAATGGCAATATAGGTAAAACCTATTCCCAGCTGGGTTCTAATGCACTTAAATTCCGTAGCTTCAATAACAGGTAAATTTACCTCAGCGGAAGGTATAGAAGAATGTACCGCGAGCAAAACTCCACCTCCAACTCTGTTCAAGCGGTCATTTCTATATATTTGATAATCATTGCAAAGAATCTCCGAATTAAAAATATGAGGCTTTAACCAAGTTTCAGTAAAAGCGATGATATTGTAATTACAGTTAAATGATCTCAAGTATAGATCAGTTAGTTTTGTGTTTAGGCCTCTTACATTTTGATAAAATATATTAAGGACAGGTTTAATATTTAGTTTTTTGCAGCATTATTGGTTTGAGGAACGGTAGCAAGATTACGAATATTAACGTTGCGTCTATGCTCGAATTCACGTACAAAGGCTCCGGGTGGCCAAAATGAATTATTCAAAATTGTTTCAAAATGTTGCGCTGATACGTCGATCCTAAATGACGAAATGTCTCTAGGATAATTAAAATTAAATTTACGAATAGACACATTTTCAGATTTAAGTTTACTTATGATGTACGACTTCAGGTCCTCTTCTGTAGTGTCTCTCTCGAATCTGGAGACGAAAATCGACTTTTTAATCGGGACAGTAATCAATCTACCAGCCGGCGGTTCAGATTCCGCAGAGGGGTTTTGGGGAACCTGGTTCCTTTTTGTGGAGGGTACAGTAGATACAGCTGAATGAGCATTCGATGTCGATGGTTGAACTGCCAAGGGACTCGGAGAGGACAGATTTATCAATTCAATAGTTGGGGGTGGAAGATCTGGAGGTGAAGGAACTTTCCGCATAATTTCACTGTTGCTTCCATCTTATTTCTTTGGGTTCGTTTGTTCGTATATTTGTCTAGGATTTGATGTCAGATTTCGTTCAACTTTCGATACAAAGTATACCAATGAAAACGACTTGTCTTACAACAACAAATACGGTTGCAGTTCGTTTTGACTATAAAGAAAAGGGCAATTGCCCAAAGGAATGTCAAATTTGACTATCAAATTTCGTTTGCCAACTGGTGTCCCATCAATAAATAATGTCAAACCCTGTGAAACAATGGGAGGTAATGAAATGGGTTGTAGAATAAATGAACATAAAATTTCAGCGTGGATTTTGACCAAGCACTGCTTTACCGACTTTGAAGTATAATGGGAATTGGTTTGACCCGGTGGTCAGGGGCCAGCTGGAGGCATTTTTTGAAGTCAGTAATTTCGACTTAATGAAAACCAAGCATGGGATTGTTTAATAACAATTTTTTTAATGAAATTTGACGTAGTTCGGCACATGGTTCGCTGCAAAAACGACGAATAAGAGAGCAAAATGAACGAATGAGAGATTACGTGTACACATCGCATTAGTATAAACGCCAATTAAATATAAAATGTTTTATTTGCAAAATCTGACCGTAAATTATGAATGTAATTCTTAGTTTGCAGTAAGAAATCAAGAAAAAGTTAGGAACAAATACCGGGTTTAAATATTTAAGACTGCACCCGTCTGTGTTAAACATTTCTAAAATATATTAATACTAGGCACGAAATATTTATTGTTGCAACATATGATAATAACGTAAGCGCTTAGAAGTTAGACAGTAAGCTAACTTAGCTTGGTTTGTTGCAGTTATGATTAAATATTTAGTAGTTTGCGTGTGCGATTGTGTGTATGTGGGCTTGAAAGCATTAACGCCAAGTCCACACAAATCCACTTTATTTAATGAGCATCAAATGTCTTGCATTCCCAGCGCGCATACATAATTCAAAACTTGCAAAAACACCAAATGTTATGAGTAAAGTAATTTACCAAACAATAATATGGGAATACACTGCCGCTATTCTGACAAAAGGATGTATGTGTAAAAATTAATTTTTTTATAAAAAGTTGAATATATATTCACTCAGAAAAAAAAGACTTACCTAAAATGAGGCAAATATTTCCTAAAAAACTTTCTTTTAATTGCGGAAAATTTCAATTTAATGAGTAAGATTTTTTTTAATTTATGTAAAAAATTGTTTCATTCATTTGGGGGAAAAATGTTCTTAAACCAAAAAGTAAAATAAAATAAAATAAAATAAAATAAAATAATATAAACTAAGGTAAAATAAAACCCTTACGACGACCCCGGAGAAACTAAAATTAGAAGATAAGCTTCTACCTATTCAAAAGGCAGTAATTCTATCAACAACATCCATTGTTCCTTCGTTTTTAGACATTGACATGTAATTTACAGATTATTATGAATTTACCTATGTATATTTAGTATAAATAGCTTTATATGTGTTATTGTATACAACCGATGTATAATGTATATCCCAAAGTGGAGCTCAAGGAAGAAATAAAATAAAATAAAACTGAATAAAAGAAAATTAAATTAAAAATAAAACAAAATAAAATAAACTAAAGAAAAATAAAACAAAATGAGTTAAACTGATTTTTAATGGACGAGTTGTTATCGAAAAACTCGCGATTTGCTATCGGAAAATTATAAGAAAGTTATCGATTACTTACAGGAAAATTAATGACATGTTACCAATTTTTTTTGACGAGGCGTCATCGGTTTGTTATGAAACAGATACCGATAAAACGTTAACCTTAAATCGATGACACCTGTACAACCAATCCATAACAAACCGATCAGAAACCAATGAGAAAGTGATGAGAATCTGATAACAAATCGAAAACTCGGCGATGATAAATCGCTATCAGTTATAAGCCGATAATAAAACCATAACTTGTCGGTATAGGTTGTTTCCGTTAAGAAGTCGACGACGCTCTTCTAAAAAAGTCCGAAACTATTTGTTTCTGGTAAAGTTAACTATTCTAGGCGACCTCAAAACCATTATTTTCCAAAACGTAGGTACACCTGCACTTGGTACTCATGCTTTTTTTTGTAAGAATTTCTCCGTTTTTAAGAAAATTAAATTTTTAACCAAGGAAAAAATAGTTTTATTTTTAAAGAAAATTATTTGTGCAGTTATAGGAAAGAGTTCCTGTGGTAGAATATCGAATGATTGTATAATATAAAGCAGTCAAAAGTTAATCAACTAAACGGACTAGGTCGACATTATAAAAACGTACGTTCATATTGCGCGTTTAAGCGCGATGAGGCATAATAGAAAATCTCTAATGCGCAAAGTAGCATCAATAAATGGAGGTATTTGGACGATAAAACAACATTTCAATTCCGACACAAATACATATCGTGGGTGAAAACTCAATATCGCTAATTCTAAAACCGCGTAACCTATAATCGTATCATACTTATTTTCAACCACCTTTCATCAGGAATTTTTCTCCTTAAAGGTATAAGGAAGGTTGGAGGAATTATAAAAAAACAATCGAGCTTGAAGCGATTTTATTATTTAATAAAATTAACTTTTATTTAGTGACAAAACCACGTAAATTATAATGAGACCTAAGTGCCGTTGCAAATGTTGCATAGGCGATTTTGCATCTTTACGGTTACTATGCATGTATGTTCTTCCTAACTCACTTCATAACAATTGAAAAGGACACTACAATACACTATATAAGGATAATCACTTTGCTTGCCACACCATTGGGAATTCGTTTGACAGCATTTGCAACAAAAAGACAAGAAGATATAAGAATGGCTAACAAGTGAAATCAATCGAGCAGACAAATAAGAAAAATGTAACGTCAAGTTTGCGGATGTGTGTGTAAGCGCACGCTGATGAGGAAGAACATATAGTTGATAGTATATATTTGGTGTCGTTACCGTCTCACACCCAGAAAAAATATACACCCACAGGACTCATGGTAGAGCAGGGAAAAGCATAACGTAATAAAAAAAATCATTGAAAATATGTTCGTATTTTGGTGGCATTAGTTGATCAAGTAAAAATATTAAGCTCAGGTAGAGTATATACCCAGATGCAACTCTTGTTTACAAAAACTGAAATAAATATTCGAATGGTTGTTGAGAAAATGGGAGGAACAGTGAAGATATATGGCTAAGAGAGTCGAAAAGAAAGAGGATACACTTCAAAATATAAGACAAGTATTTGGACAGATTTGGCTAAATATACACTAGAGCGGCACGATCTCCATACGGAATAAAAAAGTTCCATAAGGCCGGCCCTAAATTTAAAGTTTTGTTAGTTTTATCCTTGAAAATTCACCTGAAGGTGTTTTTATGTTGTTGCTTGCTGATTTGATTTTTAAAATTAAAATGTCATAATATTTGGTCCCAAGAAGCTCTTCTTTATAACATCCGTTTGAACTCTGCACTAGCTGTCACATTTTTTCATTGTTGGTTAAAACGAGAAGCAAAGTTGAAGGGGATAAAGCTGATATAGCAGACAGAGGTTAGGTTGAACTGGCCAGTTCGCAAGGACCTCACATACACTGAGCAGCAATATCACAAGCGGGTATCAAAGGCTAAAACGGTAGTTTTCATTTCCTTTACTATATCCAGACAAGCAAGCAAAAAACGTGTCGTCTTCTTCATTGCTGACCTATTGTTTGGCTGCACATCGGTCGCACTTTAGGGAATTCGCTACCACTAGCTATATATGTATGTAGTAGCGGACTTTCACTTTATGTGCGACTTACTTATTCTACATACAACAGCTCACACTATATGTCTTAATGTATTGTTTTAAGCAAATATTCTTTTGGATTGTCTAACAAAAAAAAAAAAAATAAATAAAAAATAAAAGCAATTTTAGTAAAACGTTTTGTCAGTGCTTTTACGAATTTAACATATTGAGAAAAAGCTGCTTTGCGCCTCCCTCCAATGAGCCCATCTTATACCTGATGCTGAGTGCGTATGCGAACTCGCCACTTTCTGTTGCTTACTTAAAGCCCCGACACATAAGCAGTTTTTCATATAGATGAGTTTAGCACAAGCTTATGCATTATGAGTAGATTGCACGTATTTTTATGGAGAACGGTAGATTGGGCGACACTGGCGCCATCTGACATGGAAAAGTAGCCAACTCCCAAATTTTGTTACAAGCAAAGCATAAGAAGAAGAATTTGACATTTGCTTTGGCTAAGGGTCCGTTACTTTGCTGGATTTTTTGGTAGAAGTTTCGGGCATTGTTTACTATATAGTTTGGCAGCTTAAGTAGAGGTTATGTTGCGAATAGAGTGGAAGGCAGTGGACTAGGCAGTCGAATGTCATATAATGAAGGAATGGTGTTCGGTGATTTTTCAAAGTTAAAAAAAAAAAATGATAAAAGCTTTAATATAAATAAAACTATTGTTTTAATAACAACAAAAACGCCATATATATTCTGTATACATAAATTTGTAAGGATTATCTCACTTTAAAATTTGAATTAAATAATCTAAAGTTTTGTTTTGAAACTGAGTCGAGAACTGTGCGTGTGAATGTGCGAATTTTCGCCGATCAGCTGTTAGTTGCGCTACTTGGTAAAATTTACAATGGTTTCGGGCATCATTCCTATCAGCCAGCATCTGAAGCTTGCTGTACTCACGCCGTTGTGCCTAACGTTATTCGGAATCTATATTTGGAGCTCACTTCCAGTACACTGGAGCTATACCCACCATAGATCACTAAATGATCGGTTTGTTTTCGGCCTACACCGCACCCGGCTCATTTCCGATTCCACTCGCATTTCGAATAAAAATCTAAATATTTAATACAACCGATCATTAAGTCGTAACTATAACTCATTTACCAATTAAAAAATTCACGGCTCTTGGCACTTAATATTACGCAATCGGCACTATTTAATAAAAGCACAAAACCGTACTTTTATTCATAAAATGTTCATATGTTTGAATGTGTGTTTGCATTTCATTGTAAATACTCTTTTTTAATTCTAAAATGCATTGATACATACATATTTTGGGCACATACGTATGATATATCAATGTAGCAACAAACTATTTCAACGGTTTAGAAGACTTTAGGCCACATTGAGCTGACGCGCTTAGGCTTGTAAATCTTACTTTGAGCAGCATTGACATGTTGCAGGATTAAATTGTCAATTTACGCTTCCACAAAAACGAGCACAATATATATAATGCGCATATGTTAAAGTTCATACTTATAAATACCCACCAAAAAATATTTTGCACCTTATCAGCACACATTTAGCAGTTTGGTCGCATATTAGCATATACCTCAAAATGCGCCACTTATTTTTGTATTTTCCTTAAAAATTTGGACTTCAAAGTACTACTAAATGCTGCCGCATTTTAGCATTAGCATTATTAATACGGAAATCTACATTTTATTCTTAGAAAAAATTCACACAAAAGCGGCAATCCTAGTTAATTATCTTTTAACTTCCCTATTCACTGTCATTCCTCAATGCAAGTGCCTAATTTATTTTACTTCAATATATTTGTCTATTTAAAATAAATATATTTATAATTATGGATGCATCATGTGTGATTTAATATTACTTGCTTACGTAATTGGCGCTTAACCATTTAAGCTGTTATGGCCGTCCAGCAGGGCGCGCCAGTCGCTGTTCTATCTGATGCCAATTGGTAACACGAAAGATATTTATGGAGTGGGGACCGCTCTCCTTCAGAGCTCATGAGAAATTTTCATTTTATTTTCGTAAAATAATTTTTAATACTTATTATTTATCTAAAAGATTTTGAAGTCGTGTTGAGATATCTGACTTAAAATATAGAATCAGCGCTACGAAATGCAGCAGAGAACAGAAAATAGCAGTTACAATTTTTGCAGACCAATCTCAAAAACGTCTTCGAAAAATTCGAGAAAATTTCAAACTTTCTTCTTTGTTTTAAATTTCTAACAAATGTTTCCATAAGGTTCTCTTTACTTTCTGTTCTGTTTTACTTTCGAAAATTAAAAAAAACTTTAAATTCCAGAATGAAACAATGCAAATCAATTTCAAGAGCTTTTTGGAAAAATTGGAGAATATTTTACGAACATTTTAACCAGGGTTTTCAATTTTAATATTTCGTTAATTAAATTGTTTTTCTGTTTTATTTTCGATTAGCTAAGAAAAACTTGTACAAATTTTGTAACTAATCAACCTTAAAAAACGTTTTCGAAAAAATTCGGAAATTCAAGAAAATTTCTTATTTTGTTTTATTTTCGATAATTTAAGAAAAAGCGAGTAATTTGAAAGAAAATTTTGCGAAAATTTCGAACTTCTTATTTATAGTTTCCCGTTTTTATATTTCGTCAATTAAATTATTTTTGTGTTTTATTTTCGATAAATTAAAAAAAAAAAATTGAATGAATTTCATAACTGAAACTATGCAGACCTATCGCAAAAACACTTTCGATAAATTCAAAAATTCGAGAAAATTTTCCGAAAATTCCAAACTTTTTATGTAGTGTTTTGAATTTTTATCAAACTTCGTAAGTTTTTGATAATTCAAACAAATCTTGAATGATTTCTTTACCTTTTACGAAAGTTTCGAACGTATTATTTCGGATTTTTAAATTTTTATAGAATATCTTTATATCTATGCTAATATCTTATTATTATGCTGTTTTCATGTGCGCTAGGTAAATGTATAGCCCACTTTTTATATGTGATAGGGGAATCATTAGCCTGATACATCAATTTATTCTATATCAGTTTATAGTTGGCCTGAACTCAATGGGCTGCAACAACACTTACAACATTTATTTATACACTAACGTAGAAATGTGTGTTACGTTTGAACGTGCGTATCAGTTGAAGGTCGCTGAGTGAAAATTGTTTATGGAGAATTTATTACAGGTTGGTATTTTGATGGATTTGCATTGATTTATTTATTTATGGCCTTATAGCAGACACACAATTACAGCCGATGGTTACACATATGTACATACATACATAGTTACTGTTTTTATTGCTCTTGTTAATAATGGCATTATTGTCCTTGCTTGATTTTGCAATTAGCAAGTATTTTGCATGTTGTCGATCACACATTCATTAACTCATTTACTTTAAGTGCGTGTATCAGTGGGTCGTTCGTTTACATACCAACAATCAATTTATAATTTATTAGTGCATCAGTGGGCAAAGGATACAATTGTGCCAAAATGGAAGTTGGAGTGGTGAAAACTTACCCTCACCACAATGTCCACCGTATGATATAAAGTTGTGCATCAATAAATTTTGTTCTTGTTATGGGCCCGTATTCACAAGTTCTTTGCCATGGAGGAGCATTTGTAATTATTTTCTGAATGTGTCGGGTTTCATCGTTTGGCGCACGACTCAAAAACAATTTTTATATTCAAACTACAAAAGTTCAGCTTAAACGCTAGGTACCATTAAGTTTATAGAAACATTTCCTAAATGATCCCATGAAATGGTTTTGTAAACAACTTACAATACTCGCCCTCATAATTTTAATTGTTGCTTCTTGAATTATCTGCAGCATTAATTTCTTCAGTATCATAAAAAAATATTGATTATCTGAAATACGAAGTAACTTGCAGAAAAAAAACGCCTACGCTCTGAGTTCCATTTTGTGGGAGGATTCATTTCCTTTAGTCAATTGAACTGAATGGGTGGACCATCACATTTTCCACAATTAAGGAATATGGAAACATACTGCTGACGTCAGTGAGGTGATTAACGATCTGGAACAATATCATGAAGTTGCGTATGAGTATTTGGGAGGCTTGTAATGCGAAAACTCGAGACTGTATACCTTCCGAAGTCCCTTCATTTATCTATGTAATCCAAGCGTCGATATATGCTCATTTACCAGAAAAAGGTGGCTGGATTAAAAATATATAGAGGCAGTGGTTTAATAGCAACGAACTTGGCTTATCAGAACTTTATTATAAACGGTATTGGTTTACCCTGCAAACGTTTAGATAAACATGAAATACTTCCAGCCTTATGAGCAGACCCGCAAGACATTGTTCTGGCTTAATCTCCTCTGGCTCTTCTCTGTCCAACCCTTTTCTCTCTTAGTTCCTCTCCCTCTGCATTTTCTAATATACCTTTGAGTTAGGTTAAACTAGTCGGTGCTTGAGGACCCTATTCTCACCTTAAACGGTGCATTCAATTTCTCATCCCTTTCATTCTTCGGTAAATCTTGCAGCTTTTCCTCTTACTTTTCTTACTCTTGCTCTTATTCAAGTCTTGAGAAAAAATTAGTCAGTAGCATGGTGCCAATTGAAACCGAACCCTATCCCCATCAATTCTTAACTTTTAGCAGGTACTTTTTCAAGTAAAAGTGATGTGAATTAAAAAAAAACTTAATAAATAAGAGCACAAAAGCAAAAAAAAAAAAAAAACACTACACATCTTAGGTGACTTTTGTTGTATGCATACAAATTCGTTTTGGTTTGATTTGACTTTTAATGAAGGAGAAAGTGCATTCACGTATTCAGAGGGAAGGAAAACTAATCTAATCCACTTATCCGCTGCGCGTGCATTGGGAAAAAACCTGAATTTTTAACAATTTTCTTCAGATCACTTTCTTTGACTTTCAAAGGAAACAAATCCCTGTAAATTTAATTCAACAGGATTTTCTCAGTAATCAATTTGGTGCATATTGAATTTCATGCACACACCCAAACAGATGCCTACACATGGATTCGAATATATGTATGCCATGGGTGCCGGTGACAATACTTTGGGAGGAACTTTACATATCTTAAGTTAAACTGCCAAAAAATGCTAAATACTTGATATAGGAAGCTTCTTATTTTAAATATAGGTATTTATCTGCTCATTAAAAATTTTTTGCAGTCAAAACTAAATATGGTGTACTTTCAAATTTAGGACAAAAATAGTGCAATGTTTGGTGTAATTGTACAGTTTTAGACTTTTTAGAGTGATATTAAAAGCAATATTGGAGTCAACGCTGTTGCTCTCGGCTTTGACACCAACATTTTGTTTTTGTGAGTAATAGTAATAATAAAAGGGCTTTATCGCGCCAGGATGTTAGGCCTAAACTTCTCCGCTAAACTACGTTTGAATTCTTCCTATAATTTGGGGATACCTACGGAACAGATGAAAACCTTTTCAGTTCTGAAATACGTCCGGAAACTTTGCCAAAGCACCGTTCAAGAACACCCCCTTTTAGAATAAATGTTTAACCTTCTTTTGATACTCGTTCCGAAAATAAAGAATAGAACTTTAGATATAATAGTGTTCTTTTCAACTTAAAGTGAGCATTCCGTTCTTATCCTTTCGTCAGATTGGACGTGCAGTGCCAGCCTCGGCTCAACGAAAATATTTTCGGGCGTGACTTAGTTGAGGTAGTTTTCGCCTAATGGACCTAAAAGTGACACCTAAACTCCATTCTGGCGAATTGAGGGAGTTGAGACGTGCAATGCTTCCCTAAACTAGATTTAGGGAAAGTTTTTGCACTCCCAACAGGAAGTATTGTAAATTAAAAGGGTGTGACACCATATAACTGTGAAACAAAAATTGAAGTAAAGCGAACTAACGGAACAAATATAACAGATCGCAATGGGACAAAGGAAAACACATGGCAACACGCCACATATTGAAACTAAAACATACATATAGATATTAAAATAAGAAAAAATTCTCGTAATTTAGTAAACTAAAACTATAATTATCAAAGCACACTAAACGAATTGGCATTGGCGTTTTAGCTTCCGAGCTGGCCAAATAATTGGAAACTTATTCGACCTTCATCCGGTATTACTATATACCATGAACCAATAAACAGATCCCGCATTAAAACATGAGAGGGCTTAAAATCATAGTTAGCTGTGAAATACATTTTCTCGTCGTGACGTCACGCTTTTGACAACATGTTTCATTGCTGATCCAGTGTTCAGAATTTATTCCAATCGGAGTATTTTACTCCGCTCTTACCTCCTACTGTATTTTTTATCTCAAAGGTTTATTTGGGTCGAGTTGAAAACTAAATAGTATTACTACCTAATATCTTTTGGTTGAAGTTTTTATTATATACGTATGAAAAGCTGATTGTTTACAAGTGACGATTGGATGAAATGACGTGAATTCATTTTTCGTGTCTTAAGACATGTTTCTTCACATTGTACTCACAATTTTTGTACTTTTTTCGTACGGAATGAGAATAGAAGGAGTAAAATGTAAGCAAAAAATGTGTCTTGGCGCGATCTGTAAATCCTGCCAAAATTCAAAGTACTGTATGTTCTTGAAGTTTTATATAAAAATTAAGTACGTTAAGTCAGTGAGGCCAGCTAACCCAGTTTTGCGATAACAGTTGCCAATTGGGGGCACCAAGCTGGGTCAAATCTTCCTCCAACTATCTATTCCAACTCAGCGAAGGTCTTCTCTTTCCTCTGTTTACAAACTGCCGGAGCGTATTCGTTCATCCGCATAACATGCCCCACCTAGCGAAGACTTTGGAATTTTAATCGCTGCACTATCGTCTTGTCTGCGTAAAGATCATATGGCTCATCAGTATACCTCCTTCGATACTCGCCGTCGACATCACGCATAGGATTATAAACTTTCAGGAGAACTTTTCACTCGAATAATCCCAGAGACATCTCATCTTTTCTCGACACCTTCCATGATTCCGAGCCATACATCAGGACAGGTATGATGAGTGACTTGTAGAGCGAGAATTTTGTTCGTCGAGAGAGGACTTTACTTTTTAATTGCCTAAAGAAGCACTTGTTGGCAAGAGTTATTCTCCATTTGATTTCTAAGCCGACATTGTTTTTGCTTTTAATGCTGCTTCCCAAATGAACGAAATCCTTCACAATCTCGAATTTATATCCGTCAACAGTGAGCTACAAAGGCCGCGATGACAGCAAGTACTTCATCTTGTCCAAATTTACTGCAAGACCCACTTTTTTTGTTTCTTTACCTTATACCAACTCTTCGCCTCCCTGTTTGAACAGCCCGGCGGGTATCCCGCCATTACTTGGCAACTTGTGATTTTTTAGCCGTGATATTGGATGCCGGGGAGTGTTTTTCATCATCGGCGATCGCGGTATCGGGTTCGTCTTCCCCCACACTCTGTACGTCAGTTAGCAGGTCGCCATTGTCGTTCCTACAGGAATCTGGCCCATGTCTTCAAACCCTAGGTCATTAAAAGAGCATGAAATATATATGGTAAACCGAAGATAATAATAATAACATTTTTTCGCGATAAATATCCGTGGGGATAGAATGTGGTGTGTTAATGGGAGCATTAATTGGTGATCCTACACGTTTTAGGCCGAATCCATGTGCATCTGATAAGGCAGATAACTTTTTTGCTGAGATACATTTCATCGCAAAAACACAATCGAAAGGCTTGCCAATCCACCACATCAATTTGATGTTAGTTGTTCGCCCGCTTTCAAAAAGGAAGAAAAAAAAAAATACTCCGAAATTTTAATTTTTACTCCGGCGTAGTCGTTTAGTCAGGTAACAGTTTTAAATACACCGAGCACTGGCAGCAAAACATGAGAGAAATCTAATAAATCGAAAAATTTCAAAAGCGCTACGTCATCAAACTTTTTTTCAAATTCGATTACAAATACAACAATTCCGGAATGCGGGATCTTAGCTCATTCGATTATGACTACTTACGCTCAATGAAGTAACTTAAATATCAAAAAAAAAATAAAACTTACCTTGATTTAATTAATGGTATTTCAGGGATTTTGGTGACTTCTGAACCTCAAACCCCCGCTCCTGCGTGCGCCAATGATGAGTGCCATCTATTTTGTAGCATTCCTTTGCATGAATGGTGCACAATCCAAAAACAACAACAGCTTCCCTTGTTGTATAGCCAAAAATCGAACGCTGCTAAAGGACAAGAAGTCACAGTTTCCAATTTATGAACGTTTCTAAATGAGCGATTTCAGTTATTGTCCCTCCTCATTATACATGCCTATATTTGTATAGAACTGTTACATACATACATATTGGATATGCATTTTGTGTATATCACTTTGTGTCCTGCTGTTATGTGATGCATTGTGTGCCGATGTGAAAATTGCTTTGAGTTGACTATTTTGACTTTTCTCGTGAGCTTCATATTGACTTTCATTTCTTTCTTTTTCAATATGACATATATTGGAACGATTTTCCGTAATCCTTCATCAAATTTTGTTAGGAAACAAACCGCTTTCGGTGTTGCGCCATCAACAGTGTCATTTTTCGAAAGGCCCTGCCTAAATTGAGGAAGTCATATAAAAAAAAATATTTAATACAAATAATTATTGTTTCACCATTTTTCACGGCTCTCTAAGTCCAGAAAGTCTAGGAAGATGGTCGTTTTGGTTTTCATATTAATCATAACAAAATTACATATTTGTGCGAAAAGTAACGCATTGCAAAATCTTTTGTCTGTTTTAATGTGATAGTACCGATCGCCCCACTCAGGAAATTCTTCAACGATTTTGCAATGTCAAGAATGCCACCAACAGCAAATTCTTTTTATTCTGCGGACCACTCTTTTTGCTCTACAATATAGTGGAGAGCTATTTCCGTTGACCTGCTCGTTGACTGTGAATTCCCAAGGAAGCATATCCAGTTTGTAGAGCCACTGCAACATTTTTAGGAGAAACGACGAGAGACTGTTTGCTCCCTTACTTCCAGAGTTCGGTGCGTAGCCCCCTTTTAGGTAGTTCGTGTGACGAAACAGCCAACAAGATGACTTCCTATCTCAAATTATTTTAAGTTACTTGCTCGGATCAACTGATAAGTTGGTTTAGGTAAACTCTGAATGCTATCTCACCGCGAGCTTGTACATCTGTATATGTTTCCAATGTAAATATTTATAAAGTCTAGGACACCCCTCTTTGTATGGCCTTTATGCACTGAGACATTGCACTGAAAGAAAAAACTGGCACAATGAACCGATTCACGAGTTAATTCAACCGATATTTCTGTGAATTTTATCCATCGCAAATAGCTGTTCAATCAACTTGGCTCAAATTGTTGATCCGCAATTGACTATTTAAACAGTTAAATCAATAAACACAAAGTTCATAAAATGTAAGGCACATCTCTGTTAAAAAAGAAAGAAATAAAAAAAAAATGTTTCTAAAGATTTATATGTTGCTTTTTCGAGGCCTTGATAACAGGATTTTCGGTGTGGTATAATCACACCACGGTGGAATCGCGTGTTAACTAACATTTATTAATTTCACCCTAAAAATACCAATAAAAAATATAACAGTGGATATTATCATTACAGAAATTTCTGTGTCACGATAGTTATGATCAAAGTAGTGAGCGCCATGAGCGTAAGTCTCTCTCTAAAATTAGCTGATGCATTTGCATAATGTTGACAGTTGTTCGTTGTTGAAATGACTTATGAATTCAGTTCTTTTAACAAAAAAATCAGTTAGATTGATTAAAAATCTGTCATTCTTACAGTATATTATTAACTTTATACGAACAGTCTTTCTTCTGTTGAAACTAAACAAGTTAGTCCACTTGCCAAAAAACCTCTGGTGAATTGAATGTGATCAATTTTACTGAATAACTATCAATACAAGAATAACAAAGCTGAGTTGTTGATTTTACTAGTTCCATTTCTTTCGGTGTGCATTCAAGAATAATGATAATTTTACTATTACATTTGACTTTGGCTATGACGCTATAATTGAACTCACAAACTGGTGTTAATGACCATCGCAGATTGCAACAAAATTGTGAACTGTGTAATTTCACGCGCTCGTTTGTAAGCAAATTGAGAAAAAACAATTGAAAAATAGTAAAATTCGTAATGAAATTCAAGTCGAAAAAACATTAAATTTCGAAATAAAAATTAAATAAAAACACTAATTTTCTAAAGTGTTCACAACTTAATTTACAGAGCCGTAAAAATACATATTTACAAACATTCACACACACACACACACACACACACATATATTTCAAATGTAAATCAAAAGTAGCTGCATCAGAAGTTCAAAATGTAAAAGTAATAAAAATTTTTTAAATAAAAGGGACATTGATGGCTCGAATGAGTCGTAACTTTTTAGTTCAGCCCTTTCGTATTTGTATAAAACTTTGTATTATGTAATTTTGTAGTTCAAAGCGCCTCATCAAATTTGTGGACAAGGAAATTTTCTGGAGCACTTGCTACTCACATTATAATTGTTGTTGTCTATGGTGGGGTTCCCAGTAGAAAATATGAAAGTGTAAGAAGCACTTAGAGAGTTGTTCGCTTGTGTCTGAAAGGCCTGAGCGTCTTCATGATTTGGTAAAGATTTAAGCACACAGCCGTTGTAGAACCTCTAGTTTTCAAAAGTAACACCTTCCCAACTAGCTTCTCGAAAAATAGCTGATAAAACACTCTTCATGGCATGCAATAGCTTCCAAGGAAGGTGAGGTAAGGTTGAACTGACCAGCCAATAAAAACCGCACATAGACTGAATATGTCCATAGTATTACCAGAATTTGTTTGACGATCAAACGAAAAAACCCCAATTAGGTATCAAGACTTACGTTATAAAATAACTGCATTCCCTTGGCAAATGCCAGAAGTTTTCTAGGACCTAGCTTAATTGATTCCCAGGATCTGGCAATTCTGCCGCCCTTAATAGCTGGAGCCTTGGCCGGGCGAGCGCAGGACACAAATACAGAAGGCGATCTACCATTTTGTCCTGCAGCTCGCACTTCCTACATCTGCTGTTAATGACGACGCCTAACTTTAAGCATTTGACGCCATAGTGAGCCTTAAGTATTCTCTCTTTAGAGATATGAACAACTTTAGAGATAGGCAACTTGAGTCTAACGTCAAGTTGCCTGCTTGATGGGTCATATGCAATTTCTGCTGGTTTCTTCACGGCTACAATCTCTACCTGAAATACAACGCAGTAATCTGGCAAACTGTGGGATCTACTTATTTCTGAATCGACACAGTAAACCCTGCCAAGGAAAAGCGCTTGACAATTTTTTCTTCTGGGTTGTTTTTAGTTAAATATAGTACTTGTTAAATGTGTGTCTCTGCTGTTGTAAATATCATGTTGACAATGTGCATAAAAACCACCTAAAAACCCTAGTGCGACAATAAAATTTGAAATCTTATCAGCACGTTTCCCACTCAAGACATACACCTCAGCAAATCCTCTGAAACCCTTCATCAGTGCGACTTATGTGGCAAAGTAAGTTTTGTTGATGTTGTTGTTGGTATGCGAACTCAAAGAATTTATGTGTTGTTAAGTAGGATACATATTTACGTCGGTATGCTTAACTTCAATTGTTAGTATTTCAATCATAGTCATATAACTATGTATGTACATTAGGTCGTTTCGTAAAGATAAGTTTGGTATGTTAATAGCACACTGTTAGTGTTAACGTGATCCAACCCCTCTACTCCGGGGTATCATGCAGATGGTGTATATTGGATGATTTGCAACCAGAGCAGCCGTTGCGATATGGCGCCCCTCGGGAAGTAAATGTGACCTTACCATTGCCAAGGGTGCTCCTGTTATGGACGAGTTTTCTTCCTCATGTTTAATATTAGTCCGCTTAGTGTGCTTAATCGGACACATAAAATCTTATAATGAAGATAAGGAAAGGAGAAAAGGAAAATAGTGGCGAGAAAGATAGAAGCGCTGCAAACGATTAACTGGACTTGGAAACCGAAAATGGTGAAGAGTTTATGAGCGGTACACGTGAGAACATAGAAGAAGAATGGATAAGGGTCAGAAGCGGAGAGACTAGGAGAGCACTTCCAAAGTACATTTCAGCATTAAGAACTATCGAGCGCTAAGGAACCGAGAGAGTTAACACTATTTGATAGCTCGGCTCCTCTGTTATTTTAGAATTTATTATTTGATGTCCCATTTTAAGAATAGCTATTTCAATAATTCAGTTTTGGAAAGCTCTGTTATTCCTTTTAATTTTGTTTTGCGTCGTTTTCATACAGTTGTTCTTCCATAGTTTGTCATACGGAGAAGCATGCTTTAAGGGGCTGCAGCTGTTTTAGCAGACCAAAATATATTAAAACGACTTTAGAGCTCAAGAGGTCATTAGAAAGAAATATAGAATTCCTAAATGCAAAAATTATGAAATATCATAGCATAGACAAACGATTTTTTTATTTATTTTTTAGGTTCCCGCCCTTTTAACATAAATTTTAAATTTAGGCGCAAAATTTTCTTGGTTTTTTTTTTCTACCCAGTCTGATGTACACTTTGCCTTCTGTCGGTTTCGGTATCTTTTTTACGATTTTTATAGCGGAATTATTTTCATTTAAGCTTCGACTTTTTACGATCAACAAATTGTCCTACAAATTATACGTTAAATAGAAAATTATGACAAATAACAACATTTGCAGTACCATAACTGTCACTATGCTGCCATTGGTTAAACGTGGTGTAGGTTTTTGTTATTGCCTTTGTACAAGTTGACGTTTATATAGGTCGAATTAATGTACTAAGCTACCCATATCTTTGTCTTCTGTAACTAAAAGAACGGCTCATCAATACAAGCGGCAAGTAGAATAATAAAGAGAGTAGCGCCATAGTTGGATGCACATACATACATATGTATAATTGTGACTTTTATATGTAAGAATGCATGTATGTATGTATGTTGACTTAAGTGAGTTAAGTAACTTTTTCGATACGGGCGATCGTAAAATTCCTGTTATGTCAATTTGACATTTAAGTAAGTGTCATTGTTATGATGATGTTGTTTACAAACACAACACTTTTCCGCTTTGTCAAAATTTATGCCCTTCTCACATACACTGCTTTAACTGTATATTACATATGTAGGTACACACACGCATACAAAGGTCAATTGAGCTGTTGCGTCGCGCTTGTTTGCTGCTTTTTTTGTGTTGGTAGCAGTGATTTTCCAAACTGGCTTGAATTATAAAAGAAACTAGCACGAATATTTATTGTTATTGTTGTTTTTATTAGCAGACTGATACACTCAATCAGAAAGTCGTAAAATTTGCGCTGGGAAATGATGAAATTTTTACGACCTTTACTTATGTTTGCTGCTTGTGCGGCCGGCCGGTCTTCAAGTGCCTGCGGTGGTAATTGATATAGCAGGTGTTTTATCGTCAACATGCGGGTTGCGGGTGCCAAAAGTGGGGGAAGTATATCATAAATTTTTATAAATTATAAGGAAATATAGGCGAAGAGGTAAGTAGCATTTGCTGCTTGACAGCTGTATTTTTTCAAGCATTGTCTTGCTTTGATTTGATTTTATTTAAGGTATTTAATTATGTTTATGTTAACGGTTCACGATGGGCACTGCCTTCTGGCGTCACATGCGTATAAGTTAGGCCTCGTAAGTAACAGCAAGTGTAGGAAATGTGAGCTGCAGGAAGAGACGGTTGAGCACGTTCTGTGTCCATGTTCTGCGCTCGCCAAGACAAAGCTCCAGCTATTAGGGGCAGCAGAGTTGCCAGATCTTGAGGCAGCAATTAAGCTGGGTCCTAGAAAACTACTAGTATTTGCCAAGAGGACGGAGTTGTTCTATAACATATGTCCTGGCACCTTATTGGGTTTCTTCCGTTTGGTCGTAAAACAAATTCTGGTAACATTATGGATGCGCTCCGTCTACGTAAGGTCTTTATTGACCGCCCAGTTCAACCTAACCTAACCTAATGTTGCGTAAATATTATCAAACGTTTCGTTTTGTTACAAAAGTCAGTAGATATCCTACATGCGGCTGAATTCAAAATATTTGTTGGTTTGTATATATGACACTGAAATTTCTTTCGAAATTGGCTTCAACTTCTGCATTAAACAAATTTTTAAAATGTGAAAAATATATGTGACCAGGAATCATGAAATGACCCTATTGTGCGAAAGTACCGTTGTTCACTTTTTGAGTGATTCTTATAGGAAATTTAACGCTCTTTCTAATGGAATAAACCGCAGTTATCTGTCCTTCGCATTTAAAGCCGAATCGGACCACAAGTACGATTTTTTGAAATATTTCTACCCACACGCCACCTATCGGAGATTTTTTTCTTATTATTGCATTGTTATCGGGTCCTGAACTATATTCCAAGTTTCAAGCTTGTAGCTTATCGGGAAGTTACTTAAATTCTAATTACAAAATTCGTTCACAACGGCCGGCCGCTACACAGAGCCAAACTATACAAAAACTTTGAACGCGTTTTTCCCGAAAACTTGTTTTCGCACAATAGGGTCGTTTCATGATTCTAGGTCACATATATTAAAACTAGCAGACCCGACAGACGTTATTCTACCACAATTTTGGTCTAGTTGCATAAATTATAATAATTGTTTACCTCTTACTCTCCCTCCCCCTCTCTATGCCTTTTCTTTGTACTTTTATTGACTCCTCTCTACATATCTTTCTCCCTCTCCGTCTTTTCCATGATTTCTTTTCTCTCCTTCTCGCTCCCCAGCTCCATCTATACCTATCTATGTTCGTCTACCTCTCTCCCTCCTCCCCTTGTTTTTTTCTCCTTTCCTTATTCCTAGCTCCAGTCCTAGTTCCTTTCTTTATTCCTAATTCAAGTCCCAGTTGCTTATCTTAGACATACATACGGAGGCTCGACACACCAACCGGGATACACCGCGCAGGTAATTTGTTGTTGCAATCAAAAAAGTCCATAATACCTACAAACATTGTTAATATACGAGTAATTAAAAATTTGTAGACGAAGCGTCCATGGAAGAAAGGCGTCCATACCAATTTACAAAGGGAACGAAAAGAAAGGCTTTGATAATATTCAATGTGAATATTAATATGAACGCGAATTTGTTCAGAATGAAATACGAATATCTGCTCTAAAGATTGCTGAACACTCTTGACAGAAGGCTCAAATCTTTTATCATATCCGAGTCATAAAGACGCCTATCATATTTCTGAGAAAGTTTGAGGGAAATTGTAATCGAATCTTCAAATCACTTGAAAATTTATGGTGCAATTACAATTAATTTTCTGTATAAGTTTCAAAGCAATTTGCTTCAGCATCTGAACTCTTTGTTCAGGTAATCAATATCGTTTTTTTTTTTATTTAAGAGCTTAAAATCAAATATTTGCACAACGTGAATTGAACACCCGCAAATTGCTTGTAGCAGACGCACGTTTTACACTTGCATAGTAGCAATAATAAACAAACATGTATAAACATAAAAACGTTTTACAAGACATTAATTTAATAAAAACAATAACACAAAATACAACAAAAAAACAAACGTTTTAATTTTTCACTCAAAGCGTGAAGTCATAAAACTGCGAGTAATCATTTGATGATACCGTAAAAACCATAAAAATACAAGAAATTCACATATCATAAATTTCATAAGAGAACAATGAAAATAAACAAAAAATCAAATATAAACACACTATAAATGTCTGTGCACATGCGCGCAATAACAGAAGTGCTCAAAATGATTGTACAATAAAAGTAGCTGCAGCTGGCGCAAGACACTATTAAGACATCGTAAAGATTGAATTTTGCATTTGACACACTACAACAACAACAACAACAACAACAACAAAAGCCAATTTATGAAGTTACATTTTTTCAGAATGCAAACTAAAAAAACGCAAATAAATCGACATAAAACAAAAACATTGATGTGGCGCAGCCTTTAAGCTTGAGTCCCTGTACGCTCACGTTGGACGAGCTGATAGCAAAAAGAAAACTTTTAACCAAAATAATAATCGTAAGCAGTAAATCTTACAGCTGACACTGACTTCAAATGTGCGCATGCGCACAGCCTCCAACATAACCTCGTACACATACGCAATCTTGCATACGAATACTCACGCAACCAGATGCATATTTCCATGTTCATGGGTAAAAACTTGGGCGCATGTGCAAGCGCGTTGATAGATTTATGGCGCCAAATGATATGCTATAAAATAAAAACAAAATGCATTCGTAGTAAGTTTGGGCGTAGCGCAATTCTTCAATAGCTATTGCAGCGCGGTTGTATGACATACCTACATACACACATACATATGTGCGTAGGTCCAATTTTGCGGTGTGTGTATAAACTGCAGTTAAAATTGAGCTAAGTTTAAAATCTTGCCACTTTTTCAATTGAAACCAGGGGTGTCAAATACCTTTTACTGAAGGGGTGACGCCATTTGCTTAGAAAGTTCTTTATTATACAGACGAAGGAAAATATATACTTAAATATGGAAAAATGGTATTTGATATTTCCTCCTTAAATCGACACAGATAATTTTCTTAAAAATTAAAATTATTTTTTCCCTAGTTATGGAAAAATATTTTCTTAAAAATGGAGAAAATTTTCTAAAAAAAATTTAATTTAAGCGAAGTGCTCAATTTTACAGATAAGTGATCTTATTCACCGAGCTATCTCGTACATGTAAATATTGTGAGAAATATTCAATAAAGTATTCTTGATTGAAAAAACTTAACAAAAGTTTTCACTTAAATTAATGAAAAGTTTTATACAAAAATTATAAATTCTTACTCGTTAAGTTGAAATTTTCGTCGATTTAAAGAATATTTTTTTAAGAAATACTTTCCCCATTTAGGGCAAGAATTTTTTCCTAAGTGTATGTTAAATATCCATATCAACAAGATTGACATGCGTCTCCAAGGGCAGTTTGCGTTCCCCTTTTGTAATTGTTGCAAATTTAGATCTGACAACTAAGCTAACTGGGCGTGAGTTGTTAAAGAAGGCTTACGGCTAGGTTTGGGAGCAATTGCGGTTCCACTTACGTTATTGAAGTATATGTTGCAAGAGCTCGTCATTTTGCTATCACGGATTGTTCCTTATTTACCATGTTGTGCTACGTAAAAGAGTTTGTCGTCTAGAATAACTCAATTTATGAATATCAACATTTCATTACGGTCTTTAACAATTTTGTCAATTTTCTTTTCAGTATGCCAATGAGCTGAAAGATCATAAGGAGACAGCGCAGGGAAGTTCTTAATGCCAGGTTTTCAGGCCTACGGTTTTTTTTTTTTTCAATGTATTTATATCTTATAAGACTACTAAACTGTGACGATGCTGATTGATACAGATTATTATTAAGGTTATTATCACACAATTTTAATGTAATTTCAAAAGTAAATTTGCCTGATATATAGACATATGATTGAGTAATTGATGGATACAACATTTTTTCTAATAACTTTTTGTGATTCAAAATCAAAGAGCGAACAATAACAAAATACTCAAGAAACAAACTTGAATTATTGAAACCTTTTTCAAAGCCTTAGATTTTTTGGGGTATAATTTAGGGAATACATAATTTAAGCGTAATGTAAGTGTAAGCGTAGTCGTAGTGTTTAAAAAAAGCATGCTACATGGCGGATTATATAAAGTAAGTGTAAGCGTAGTGAGTGGTATTGGCATGCTATATGGGGGAATACAAAATGTATTAATAAGCGTTAGTATGGTCGAAGAGAAAAGAAACGGAAAGGAAGTTTAGGAATTTTAGGAAAAGACAAAAGGAACTGGCCGGTCAATAAAGACCTCACATAGACTGAATGTATCCAAAGTGTTACTAGAATTTGTTTAACGACCAAACGGGATAACCCCAATCAGTGCCAGGACTTATGTTATAGAATAACTCCATCCTCTTGGCAAATTCTAGAAGTTTTCTGGAACCTAGCTTAGTTTGCTGTCTCGATATCTGATAATTCTGCCGCTCCAAATACAAAATGTTGCAGCCACGCGCTTCTGTCCAGGCCTTTATGGACCATATGCAACTCCTATCCCCTTTTGTATTCTCCCAAACGAATTGGGACGTCTACCGGCGATACAGCTAGTTCCGCACCCTCGGGGAACCAGTATAGACGTCGGGTCCGACGTGAGCGAAGTTTTTCCAATGCTTTCTTGCATTCAATTCTTGATGAAGTGCTGTGCGAGGTTATTGACTAACTGACTATCAATATAGATATTGATACGACTGCAGCTTAAGCCCGCTTCCTGCAAAATGCCTGCTGATTTCTTCAATTTCCGCTTTATAGATACTGCAGTAGTCTGGCAGCCTGTAGGATTTACTTATTTCTGGAGCGACACCGTAAAGCAGATCCGATCTCTTCCGGTAATTTAGAACCATCGGTATGCAAGTGTAAAGTATTGCTTGCTGATATACGAGTATAGGTTTAACTTTTTTATTGAAGAAAATACACATTCAGCAAGCAATTTTGAAGAGTGAGTTATAAAATCCATTTCCAGGTTGTGTTCAGGATTATTTGGATACAGTTTAGGGAGATGTTCGGGAATGTTTCGTAGGCGTTTTAATTTTAGAAAAGCTGCCGAAATTTGTTTCAGAATCATTTCGAAACTATCTCCATATCATTTCGAGTATACTTCGGGATGATTTCGAAACTTTTTAGGGACAATTTCAGAACTCTCTCCGAAACACATCCCGAGAATAATGCTGTGATAATTTAAGAATAGTTTTGGGACTTTTTCCGTATAATTTTGAAATTGTTTTTGGGATGATTTGGACTGCTTCCTAATCATTCCCTGAATCCTTTCGAGACTACTTTTGGGATCCTTTCCTTTTGGGCCAATTGCGGAATTGTTTAGGGATTTATTATTTATTCGAATTATCTAGGGATTGTTTTGGGATTATTTGCAGATCATTTTGGAATCTTTTAAGGACCATTTCTTGATAATTCTGGCATGCTTTTTGAGATAAATTCGATACTATATACTTCTAGATTATTTGGGAACCATTTAGCATAATTTCAGGACAGTTTTGGTACAATTTCAGTATTACTTTCTGGGATATTTTAGGACTATTTTAAACTAAATAAAAATTAGTGGATTTTTGTAATTTTTTTTGCAAAGTTGCACAATTTTGTATTGCATTGGTCAGATTTGTGAAGAGAGCTAAAGCTTTTTTATGAGAAAGGTACTAATGGTAAAAAGGTGCCGTTATATTCAGTTGCAAAAAAGTTCTCCGCCACTTACTTAGTCTTTACTTTGTGCCGTTATAATTAATTTGAAAAATATTAATGAAATAATGATTATTGCACTTAGAAAGTGTTAGACCTATATATGCTGTTCTGTTTGAGTAATTAAGTTGAAACCTCGCAATCATTTACAATATAACTAAACATTAGGTAAAACAAGTAAGGAAGGCTAGGTTCGGGTGTACCGAAATTACATACTCAGTTGAGAGCTATGGTGACAAGATAAAGGAAAATAACCAAGTAGGAAAATGAACCTACGGTAACCCTGGAAATGTGTTTGTATGACATGTGTATCAAATGGAAGGTATTAAAGAGTAATTTAAGAGGGCCATAGTTCTAGGTGGACGCCATATAGAGATATCGCCAAAAAGGTGGACCAGGGCTGATTCTAGAATTTGTTTGTACGATATGGGTATCAAATGAAAGGTGTTAATGAGTATTTTAAAAAGGAGTGGTGGTAGTTGTATATGTGAAGGCGTTTCCGCGATATCGACCAAAATGTGGGCCAGGGTGACCCAGCACATCATCTTTCGGGTAACGCTAATTTATTTATATATATAATACCACGAACAGTATTCCTGCCATGATTCCAAGGGCTTTTGATTTCGCCCTGCAGAAATTTTTCATTTTCTTCTACTTAATATGGTAGGTGTCACACCCATTTTACAAAGTTTTTTTCTAAAATTATATGTTGCGTCAATAAACCAATCCAATTACCATGTTTCATCCCTTTTTTCGTATTTGGTATAGAATTATGGAATTTTTTTAATTTTTCGTAATTTTCGAAATCGAAAAACTGGGCGTGGTCATAGCCACATTTCAGCCGTTTTTTATACCAATACAGTGAGTTCAGGTAAGTACTTGAACTGAGTTTAGTAAAGATATATCAATTTTTGCTCAAGTTATCGTGTTAAAGGCCGAGCGGAAGGACAAACGGTCGACTGTGTATAAAAACTGGGCGTCGCTCCCTACCAAATTTCACAAGGATTGGTAAATTTTTGTTCGACTTATGACATTAAAAGTATCCTAGACAAATTAAATGAAAAAGGGCGGAGCCACGCCCATTTTGAAATTTTCTTTTATTTTTGTATTTTGTTGCACCATATCATTACTGGAGTTGAATGTTGACATAATTTACTTATAGTATACTGTAAAGATATTAAATTTTTTGTTAAAATTTGACTTAAACAAATTTTTTTTAAGTGGGCGTGGTCGTTCTCCGATTTTGCTAGTTTTTATTATATTTATTTTATTTTTATTATTTACTATATATATAGTAATAGAATTGACGTGCCAATCCAAAGTCCTGCCAAATTTCATCATCATATCTTCAACGACTGCCAAATTACGGCTTGCAAAACTTTTGAATTACTAATTTTCTATTCTGCGTCATAAGTTCAACTCACCTAACAAATTTCATCGCTTTATCCGTCTTTGGTAATGAATTATCGCACTTTCTGTGTTTTTCGAAATTTTCGATATCGAAAAAGTGGGCGTGGTTATAGTCCGATTTCGTTCATTTTAAAAAGCGATCTGAGAAGAGTGCCCAGGAACCTACATACCAAATTTCATCAAGATACCTCAAAATTTACTTAATTTATCGTGTTAACGGGCGGACGGACGGACGGACGGAAGGACATGGCTTAACCAAATTTTTATTCGATACTGATGATTTTGATATGTGGAAGTCTATATCTATCTCGATTCCTTTATACCTGTACAACCAACCGTTATCCGATCAAAGTTATTATACTCTGTGAGCTCTGCTCAACTGAGTATAAAAAGTGCATGCGTGCAAATCTACAAATTATACATTTGTGCGTTATTAGTTTCTTGGATGTATTTGAGCAACACTGGTAGCTAATAATGTTATGTACTCCTCGAATTTCGAAAATGTTTCACTTCGTGTTTGCGTAGAGTGCTTACATATTGCATATGTATAAACGTAGCGGCCCAAAAATCAATGGAACTAGTTCCAAATGAACTTACAACTAGTATACTTTAGAAGCTAAACTAATCTTCAACTCTCTCTTTTTCCCATTCAATCAACATAAGGCTGTCCAATGAGTGAGAACACTTAGATCGGGGTCTAATCAAAAGTAAAAGGTATCACACTCCACCATCTCTCCACTTCACATCAATTGCAAGAACAAATTCCAAAATTGTTTTTGGGGCCCCTTCTTGATAATTTAATTTTTTCGGACTATTTTGGTTAAATTGAACATGCCAGAAGTCAGTGTCCAGTCAAAATACCTATCTTGAGCCTACAGTCCTCAATTTTTCATGATAGGAGTAACTTTGTTAGTCTAAGGTTGTAAATGCTGCACATGATTTTCGACACTTGGCAGCCTCGCGCTTGGTTCAACCCCTTTCCTGCTAGGCCGATCATATGCAACTCTCACCTTCTTTTAATCTCCCAATCTGATTGGGACGTCCATGTTACAACTTCGAAGGTTGTCAATCTAGATGTATATTCCCGCTATCCTGCTGCTTTCCAGGTATTGCTTACATTCTAACACACTTTCCTATGTTGTGCTATGAGAGATTTTAACATTAATTGCTGCTTGAAAGTCAATGCAAAAAATTGATGCGGTTGCAGTTTAAGCCATTTTCCTTCAGCATTGCTATTGGTCTAGTCACCGCAACTATTTCCGCCAGAAAAGCACTATAGTGATCTGGCAGCTTGCAGAATTTGTTTGTTTTCGGATCAGCGCAGTGTACTATAGACGCTACACCTTCCATTACATTGCAGCCATCGGTGTACACGCGTATTGTCTCTTCTGCCATTTGAGCGCCCTTGCATTAACCTTCTACTTCTATTGTGGCTCTACACAGAGACACAAGCGCAGGTAGGGAACTATATGGTCTGTTCGTCCAATTTTTGACGGCGCTATACTACTATGCCGTATGGTCTGCGCTCGAGCAGGCACTGAGCTTCGTTGCAGTTTTTAACGCTATGTTCCTTGGCACCAGGTGTATAGGTGGAATAGGCAGAATAACATACAGTGCATCCGTCGTGTTTTCAGGGCCCTCAGGGCATTCAAAGCCTACATACCTCTCTGATTTTTGAACTAAGGAAGGTACTTTTTAACATGATTATATTAGCTTCACTTGTATGTATGTATGTATTTTTTTGTCTGTAACTCTCTAGGCCTGGCGCGCCAAACAGAGTTACAAACAACTAAATATAGTTTAAAAAAACTAAAAAACACGCTTTTAAATAATATCGAACTAAAAAATTAAAACTAATTTTCAAAATAAGTTAAAAACAATAATGAACGAAAAATACTAATATTATTGTGAAAAAGCGTGGGCACTTTGTGCCATATTTTTCGTATATCGAACACCCGGCACCTTTTTCACAATAAAACTAGTATTTTAGACTCGATTATCGCTTCTAATTTTGTGAGCATTTCAGGAAAGTTTTCAAGTGTTTTTTGTTGTATATTGCCGAAATTTCAGGAAAATTTCAAGATTCTTTAAAAAAAAATCCGGATATTTTTGATCATATCGGGGTGGCTTTTACAATCGATTCACGACCACTTCGGGAGCACTTTAAGAATAACTGCGGTTATTTTCGGGACTAACCTCGGAACATGATTCTGTTTGAATAGTATTTGGCTTGTTTCCGCATACCTTTGGGACTATCACGGGATCAATTTGCAATAATCGTTGGATCATTGCTGGACTGCCTATGGATATATCGACTGGCATATCGACTCTTTTTCTATATAGTTTTCTACCATTCCTGTACCAATCAAAAAACAATTTTCGACTAATGCGGGACTATCTCTAAATCATATTAATATAATATTTTGAAAGGATTTTCAGAATTGTGCATAGAGAGACTCTATCGATAGCACTTCGGAATTGCTTCAGGGATCGTTCTGGTACAATTATTTTATTGTCTTCGTGTTAGTTCGATATCATCACCAAAAAAAATTGGACTATTTCAAGATTATATAGGAACTATGTCCCAGTACTTTCGGCGCGTTCTTTAGAACATTTCGGGATGGTCTGAAGCCGGTTTTAAGTATCATTTCAGCATTGTTCTGAGTTCATTTCTAATCATTTTAAAAGTCTTTTGAGATAGTTTCTATGTTTTTGTTTGAAATGGTTAAGGCACTATCTTCGAATTATTTTGCGACTATCTGAAGAGGTTTTGGGTATGGTGCCGGGATAGTTCTGGGGTTATTTTCTTCATTTTAGTAATACTTTGAGCTCGTTGTCTATATCATTTCGCTCCAGCAGTCTTCTGAAGTTGTGGATGATACCTTCACTTTTACGAACTTGTTCTATTTCTGTCTGAAAATTCCTGTTGTAAACTAGTTATCTTTCAAGGCAAGGGACATTGTGAACAGCAAATGTAAGCGTGTGTGCAATTGAGTTATGGTATGTTCTTTTATTATACTTGATAAGTCATTAATAACAGTACTGCAATTCAACTTTATCACTAACATATTTATACTAAAAAAAAAATAGAATAATGAATTATGTATGTATGTACATAATTTAGCAAATTTTTTTTGCAATGTAGTTTTGATTTGTTTTATTCTTATTTGAGCAAAAATTTAGATGGGTTTTTATATGGTTTTATGTTATTTAGACTTACTTTTGCACAATATAGTAGATAACAAACACGCAATTTTGTTGGTTTGGTTGTTAACTTCATTTAAAGTTCAAGTATCTATATTTTTTTTTTATTTTATCGTATTTAGTTGTATTTAAAATACAATAATTCTACTTACAATACTAGAAAGTTTTCATTAAATAGCAACTTGAGGTACAGCAAAACTTTCGTAGCAATTGTTGTTTGTGTTGTTTTCGTAATTGGTCTTACCTCGTTGACTGTGGCATGCGAGGAGGTTTTCTGATTTCGGAATTTGATATGCTCACGCATGATTATACTTACAATTCATACTTGTGTGATTAATAAATAAAATGCATGGCCACCCAAAACACGCATACGTGTATATGTATGTATGTTTGTATGTACAACTGTTTGTTTCAAATTTGTGGCTCCAAATGCAACTATTTGGAATGGATTGCTGCCATGCAAGACTTCATCCATGATAACTTACACTTTATTGTTTTGGTAATGTGATACTTATGATTCTGCAGCGATGATCCCTCTCTCGGCGCACGCACACAAATTTTGTATGCTTTTGTTGTTGTATTTGATATATTGTTCGATGTTGCAAGTTGTTTTGTTTTTGTTGCATCATATCTTGTTATGTTTTCAAGCTTTTCTTTTTCGCTGGAAACGTATTCTGTCTGGCGCGCAATGAAGCATTGATGGAAAGTTTTGGACACAACAACACTTCTGACCATTTCGATAGCATTGGCTTTGTCGATAACGAATGCCGTTATCGTTGGCGTTAATTTATTTATGTTGTGAATCTTAACAACAACCGCAGCAACTATACACGATCAAAAATTGCTGTCATTTCACATGTTCAACTAGACTCGCTCCTTCTTATCCTTTGGTAATTCCGTAAAAGGTACCACCTAAAATAATCAGATAATGTTTAAAGCTCAAGTCACATATGCTCATAACACCTTTGGTAATAAAATCTCAATTAAATCAAGATGATTTGATAAAATGTCCGTTTGTTTCTGATTGATAGTAACGAAAAAAAATTGGAAATGAATGAAAGAAATAAGTAATATGAAAGTAAAAATGTAAGCAATTCCTGGAAAGAATCGGCATATGGAGAAGCATACATCTACATTGAATCCTAGGGTTTGTTTATGGGAATAGATGATAATGAAAAAACGAATAAGCTAGCTTAAAACGGCGCATTTCTCGTCCCAATCAGATTGGGCCACGTTAATAGAAGGCGAGAGTTGCACATGTTTCACCAAAATTGTCATCAAAAAGAAAGCACTGTGGGCTGATGACGGATTTTCTTACTTCTTGCGTTACATGCTTTCAAATTAAGTCAAGTCAGTGATAGCAGAGATAGAAAGTGCTAGAACGGATCAGACCACTTTAGCATATACAACCGAATTTTTAGTAAAAAGGTTTTTTTGTCATATCTTTCTCAATTTATCAGATGAAAGCTTCAAATTTCACCAGATGTTTTCATATGTGACACATAAAAAAAAAATCCCAAAATTGAGGATAATTTCAATAAGGAAGAATTTCTTATTTTTGTATAATAGTAGGTAGGTAGGTAGGTGAAATGGCTGCGACCCTGGTCGCCCAAGTAGCTATTTAAAGCCGTTTTGATGCCATGTAACTCGTCTAAAAACGTACGGAATGTTACGGTCAATGTATTACAACCAGCCAGAGTTTTTGATAAAATTAAGAATATTCGGGATTGCTATTACAGATAACCCTCTGAGGTCTTCTAGAAACGGGGTTCCAAGGAACCTTAGCCAGGCTATAGCTAGAGCCGGGCATTTACACATAAAGTGTTCTACTGTCTCCCTGGCATTTGGATCTTTGCAGCTTCTGCAGTATTCGTTATATGTAATGCCCATCCCCAATGTATAATACTTTTCATTAATTTGAGTATAAAATTTTCTCATAATATTCACATGTACGAGTAAGCTCAGTGAATGAGAGTTCTCGACTGTAAAATTACAGACCTGGACTAGAAATCTACGGCCGTTTAATTTTCGGGATCATTTCAGAGGTTTTTCGGGATTATTTCGAGACAATATAGAGATATTTTCAGAATCACGTCATGACTATTTCGGGATTGTTTTAGGGAAAATCTGTTAACCATTTCGGAACCTTTTTGGATGGTGCTCGCAATCATATCGAGTTTATATTGAGATTATTTGCGACCCAAAATTACATAGCCCGATTTATTGTATCTCACAACAGACGCCTAGTAAGATTATGTTCGCATACATAGAATACTCCTAGATGACCGGCCCAGTGGTCTTTGAATATAATTTTTGTAATGAATGTGTAAATAAAACTTTAATTGCGTTTTCCCAACAATTCTCTAAATAATTTTCACTCAGTCTATATAATTTTGCAAGGATAGTGTCTCTGCCAAATTTCAATGTAATACCTTTAACGACTTTTGATTTACGGCTTGTTGAATTTCCAAATTTTCTTCTTCTAAATGTGGGTGCCACGCCCATATCGTATTTGATGAAGATATTTCATTCAATATTTGCTCAAGTTATCGTGTTAACGGACGGACGGACGGACAAACTGACGGGCAGACGGACGTGGGTTAATAAAAATTTTTTCGATGCGTAAGTTTTGATATATTAAGTCTCTATCTATCTCTATTCGTCTATACCTAAACCACCTGTGTACAAGTACAGGGTATAAAAATGTTATCACTACCAATGCCCAACACGTTTTTAAAGCTATGAGAATATTTACACCCACACTACGAACGTAACATGTGTTTGATGTTGGTGTGTTGAGAAAAAACACCTGGTAATACTTTCTATCAAATTTTTGCAAAAAAGCTATCCAATGGGCTCAGCGCTCTTCTAGGGCAGTCTTCTGCAGCAAGGTTGATTCTAAACCTGGTACTTCCCGCTTGAGGAGGGTGCTCTCTCGATCGCAAACGATTCTTAATTGCCTTTCATTAAAAACACAACGATTTTTGGCATGTAAGCCTACACTCAGAAAACACCGTTACCTAAAATGGGGAAAACATTTCCTTAAAAAATTTCTTTAAATTAAGGAAAATTTCAATAAATTGAGTAAGAATTTTTAATTTTTGTTTAAAACTTTTCATTAATTTGAGCAAAAATTTGTATTCATTTTCTTTTTTTATACCTTTATATTAAGTCCCCTTCATGTTTCTCCACTCATTTCCATTCGAACTTTGACCCACAGAAAAGTCTTTTTCGGTAACTTCCCGTTGAGCTAGACACTTGATACTTAGAACATAGTTCAGATCTGGGAGACGTTACAATGCAAGTGAAAAAAAATCCGCTAGGAACCGAAATATACAGAAAATTTAAAATGGAAATTTTTCGATCGACTTTTAACTAACTTTTCGGTGATCCAGGGACATGAAACTTAGCACATAGTTTGCGATTCGATGGCACTACAATCCGTGGAAAACAAAATGTCGCCAGGTGGCAGACGAATCGAGATAAACGAAAATCCCTGAAAATCCCAGAAAAACGCATGGAATTTTGCGATTAATTTTTAAGTAACTTCCCGGTGAGCTAGAGACTTGAAACTTAGGCCGGGAGTCAGAACCCGGTGACAATGCAATATTTGATCAGAAAAGTTTCGCCAGGTGGTGCATGGATCGAAATATAAAAAAATTTATTTTAATTTGGGAATCTTTCAATCCATTTTTAACTAACTTGGCGGCGGCCTAGAGACTTGAAGCTTGGCACACTGTTCGAGGCTTAGTGACAATACAATTTACAGAAAACAAAATTCCGCTAGGTAGCGCGATAAGTGAGATAACTACTAATTCTTGAAAAACGAGGGGAATATTGCAATCGATTTTTGAGTAACTTCCCAGTGAGCTGGAGATATGAAACTTGGGCCGTAAGTCAGAACCCGGTGACAATGCAATATTTTATCAAAAAAAATCCGCTAGGTGGCGCATGAATCGAGATATTGAGAAAACTAGTTTTAAATTGGGAATCTTGCAATCGATTTTTAACTAACATTCTGGGTATCTAGAGACTTGAAACCTGAAATATAGTTTAAAACTCGGTGACAGTGCAATGTTTGATAAACTGTTTGAGCTAAGTAACGGACAAGTCGAACTAATTAGTAGATTATGCCATACCTTCATGGCTATCTTCCTGAGTGTTGCAGACGTTGTAGAATTCCACCTCCTTGAAGACCCAACTCAATGCACGTCCTTGCATACTTTAGGCGTACGCGACTTTCAACACGATTCTTTTAGACTTTCAGGCGTATGCGAATTTCGCCATTATTTTCAGTTGTGCAAATTAAGCAGCTGACAAACGAGGTGGAATTCTCTTGTTATGATGCGAGGTGGAATTCTGTTGTTTTCGCCAGTGTTGTCAGCGGAAATTCCACTAATTCTCTTAAATCTTGCTATTTTGAACAAATAAATAAAGATACGAATTTTCACTTAGGAATTACTTAAATTACTAATCAAAGTTGAAATTGTCGTTTTGTAGGCAGTACTCAAAAATTGAACATAAAAAGATGATACAAAAATTTTAAGGACTACCCTTATATAAATGTACCAAAAAATAGAAGCAATTTTTCCATTAATACAGACATAGTCTTGTTGAATTTTGACTAAAAAACTTTAACAATAGCTCTTGTAAAAGAATTTTGGGATTTAAAATTATAAAGGTAGAGCGCGTGTTTAAATTTTAAATAATCAATTAGTTAATCCCAAGTACATGGTTTGCCTTAAATTGAAAGATTGCGCTCCACATTTATAGTTTTAAATCCCAAAATTATTTTACAAGAGCTAGTGTTAAAGTTTTTTAGTCAAAATTCAACAAGACTATGTCTGTATTAATAGAAAAATTGCTTCTATTTTTTGGTCCATTTATATAAGGGTAGTCCTTAAAATTTTTGTATCACCTTTTTATTTTTCAATCAAGAATACTTGACTGAATATTTCTCAAAATATTTACATGAACGAGTTAGCTCAGTAAACAAGAGTATTTTTTATAAAATTTTCTTCACTTTTAAAAACTATTTTGAAAACTACCGAAACAATAGTTTTTGTCTACAAATAAAATCTATTCTTTAAATTCATCTTCAACTTAAAGAATTTATATTTAAGGGCAATAGTTTACCAGCCTTAACATTCCATCAACGTCAATGCTATCATAAGCACTTAAAATTGATCGTTCGTTCGAATTCACAAAACAAGCACTCGCCAAGCATTTTCTGCACACAATAGACAGGAATGATATAAAAAATTTTATCACACAAATAACAGTCATCAAAAGCATGTATTTAATTTGATACTAAATGATGGTAGGTGAGCACACGCCTATAATATATTTATGTAGGTATTTAAAACATTAAAATGCATTTTATTAAGTACACACCGACATTTATCCTTGACAAAGGATGAGCTCATTTTTATGGACAAAAAAACTTTACGAATTAAGTATCTATGTAGCAATGGATATCATAAACTACGGTTATTGCAAATAATTCATTAAGAAATTTTTATTTAATTTAACATAACTATCAAAAAAAAAATGTTAGTAATAAAAAAGGGATAACTGCCACTTTAAACGACTTCACGCATGGGCAGTGCATTGTAAAACGAAAGAGCAGAAGCGATGACAATGCCGGCAATACGTGTGACTGATAAATGCCCACAGTTTGGCTGGCTGATGCCATTTTGCATTGTTGGCTATTAAAGTTGGTTTTATTAGACTAATTGTAAATTGTCTAAGTAACGAGTATCTCTTGGACATTTGACTTCTAAGTGTAGATAATCAGCTTGACGCCTTGTTAGTATGTTCGCCTGTCGCCCCGGAGGACCTGGATTAAAAATATTACAGCGGACACCTCTCAACTTTGCTGAATATACTTGGGAACGTTTTTAGTATATATTTTTCAAATTTCAAACCAAAAAGTTAATTAGAAGGAATTCATCGACTTTTATATAATACCGTCTATCAGCAAAAACACAGAAGAAAAAACCTTTTTGACAGCTACATACATATACATATTGTAATTGCTAATAATATAAAGAACCCCAGTGGGTGGTAAAAAAAATAGTGAGATCTCCATACCGAGGCTCTTTAGTGGGTATTATCAAAAACTTTAACAGCTTAAGGACGGGCAGACCTGGCCAAATCTTTCAACCTCGATAATATGGATTTACGTAAGTTTATGTCTACATCGAACAAATAAAGCTATAATACATATGTATAAGTGCACAGCTGAAAATTTTGGTTTAAATCTTTAACTTTTTGATCTACATATATGACCAAATTTATTTTGGTTTTAAATGCAGGCCTTGCAAAGTTTAAACAAAAAACAACAAGTCAGTAATTTCAAAACTTAATTGTTTGAATGTGAAACCAAAAAATATTAGAACTAAAGCACTCTGCTTTTTAGACCCTTGAATATATATTTGAAACCTTCAAAAACTATAAGCAAAACATTGCAGTTTAAATTTTAGACCTAAAATGGTCCATATTTTAAACCAAAGGATCTATATTTAAAACTTAAAAATGTATGTAAGAGTTTAGGTAATAACTTGAAAATAAATCTAAGAGTTTAGGTTATAATGGGAGGAAGGGAGGAACTGTTTGGCTTTTAATTTTAAACCACTCACTGATCTAAAATTTAAATACAAAAATATTAGAAATTAGCCTCCAGGCTAGCTTTTAATGCAAGACTTTGAGGTTTTAATCTAAAACCCTCTATTGGCAATAATATTTTTCGAATTGCTGGACTAAAATTTAAGTCTAAAACGGTTAAAACACTGGATTTATCCTCTAATATTTTACAATATAGACCAAAGAAGTTTAAAAAAGCGGTACGGGTAAAACTTTTTGGTTTTAGTTTTGAACTTTCCATCGAAAACTATATTTTTCTTATTATTTTGTCGGAAAATATTTCAGTCTCGAAACTACCTTCTCGATACTTTTGAACTGTTTTAAGGTCCATATTGTTACTATTGCAGTATGATCCCAGATTAATTTGTTATTTTTAAGTTCCTTAATCCGTGGATACTTTAAATTTTTAAGGTAACGTTGGGGTGGTTGCGAAAATGTTTTCGGAATAATTTGGAGGCAATATCAACATCATTTCCGGTCTTCTTCTTCAGATAATTTCGATATTGTGTACGGGATGTTTTTGGGCATTTTTTTGGAATTGGTACAAGAATATTGTTTTCCGAATCTTTTCGGGCCTATTCCGAAAAGTTTTGGGGTAATTTTCAGAACACTTCGTGAATATTTGGATATGGTTTTTTTTGCGATATTTTCTTGCCAATAAGGGTTTTTTGGAACTGTTTTGTGTAGGATCTGAGGAATTGTTAAGTACTGCTTTTGGAATTGAAAATTGGAGAACACTGCGGCACTATTTCGGGATAATTTGGGACTATTTTTATACAGTTTCGGATTGGTATAAGGATTATTTCGAAGCCAATTCGGGATAACCTTAGGTTAATTTCGGGATTATTTAAGAGATCTTCGGTACTTTTTCTGGATCATTTCAAGTTCTAATTTGTTTTCTGAGTTTTCAACATAGAAAGTGGTTGAAAAATAGCACATACGACGAATAGGAGACCTTGTGAATTGCATAATTGTTTTTTTTTTTAATTTTAGCATTTAAAATTTGTGTTAATATAAAATTGTTTCTGTTATACATGATGTATGTAATTATGAGCGCCTGTTGCACTTAACTAGACGAAATAATTGTCAGAACTGTGAAAGACGGTATTGTCCATTGGGATAAATGAAGGAGTTTGTATTTCAACTCAAATGCTTTTTTTAATTATCTCAAATTAGAAAAGATTCTTGGAAGCGATCAGGAATTCGCTAAAACTGCTGCTGGCTTAGTTGCTACTATAGGCAGGAGGGGCTTTTCTATATGGGCAATAAGGGCTGCTGCCCAGGGGCGACGTGTTATATAGGAAATCCATTAACGTTAATGGAAAGAAAAATAACATAGAAATTCAAAAATTTAAATTGCCAAAAATTATGAAATATTAAGACTGCTGCCTTATTATACTAAAAATTTATTGGGTCGCAATAAATACTCAAAAAATATCTATAAATTCTAAGTAAAAATTCGTTTATTCTTCGCAATTATTGAAATAAGTTTCAAGCTTAAATTTAAATCGCGAGAACTTGTAGCCCATTCCACGATTATTTCATACACCCTGCACTGCTCTTAAGGAACATTTACGCATTTAACCGTTTAAAGGTGAGCTCGTAGCTTCTTTGCTCTTCTAGCTGGTGCCAATTGGTCCCATCAATGGAATTTAGATCGTTTTTCACCTGGTCTTCACAGCGGAGTGGGGGGCCGCGTTATTCCTCTGCTACCATGGGCGGGTTCCGATAAAAATACTTTCATCTTTCATTCCCACAGCCTAACCAGCGTAGCCGCAGCGTTTAAATTTGTTGGACTATGTTGATGTATGCGTAATAGTCGTACAGCTCATCACAAAATCTTCTTAGGTACTCGCCGTCGCCAACGCACAGAGGTCCGTAAATCTTTCGAAGAATTTCTCTCTCATTTATTCAATATTATTTCAGTTTCGATAATTTTCTTATAGGTATCTTAGCTCATCATAATAAATCTAAGTTTGGTACTATCTTATACACATTTAAGAGCTTTTACTTTTGTTTTTTTTTTTTTTTAATTTTCTAAACTTTGATATAAAAAACTTATAACAAGGTTTTGTGATCCATTAGATTTTAGTCTTACAGAGTGCGCCTATTTTGTAGTTATAGCTTACAATTTTGTTCTCGAAGAAAAATTTTGCAGAAGCAAACCTTGGTGAAAACTGGGATATTTAACCTATATATATGTTTTAGAAAAAATATCCTATGTTCGTAAGGCTTTTACGTTAAGTAATGATATTGTAACGAATTTTGTGCAATTCCTCTTATTTACAACGCTCGAACCACTAAACTGTTGAATAAATAACTCCAATATTCAGTAATGGAAAATGGTCCTTATTAGACTACTTTCCAATAACACTTCTACTTCTCAACAGATAGCGTGCTTAAATCAAACTGATTACTGCTTACTCAGCTTTAACTCCTTTTACACTCTGCGATGTCTCCTTCGCATACTTTTAGGCGTTTCTATTTCTAGAATTTACTACTCGTTTACCCGCTATAAATTTCTCAGCTATAACTACAGATGCACGATTATTATAGCTTCTTGCATAGCCAATGCGCGTGTACATGTGAGTGATACTTCCACAGATGATTGCCTACTTTTGGGAGTATCTCAAATATATGCATGTGTTTGTGAGACTCTCTCTGCTGCTTGTATGGACATATGTACAGACATAATGATTGATTTATTGATGTGCATACAAATCACTGCTTAGTATTGGCTTAGAGATGATAGTCCCTTAGTGTTGCTAATATTCGTCACACTGCCCTCCACCTAAGTCTAATCGTCCCGATCAGACAAATCTCTTGATTTAACGATGCCAGCCTTTCCAAATGTACCACTTTCATTTTGGTTCGTGGTTTGCCAATGGCTTGTATGCGGCACACTACATCGATGATCCGTTTTACAACTTTGTATGGGCCTTCCCAATTACACTGCAATTTCGGGGACAACCCTTTTTTCGTTGTGGGTTCTATAACAGCACAAAATCTCCTTCCTGAAAACCTTCCGAATTAATTGCTTTATCGTATCTGGCTTTCATCTTGTCTCTCATAATCTTTGCTCGTTGCCTTACAAGATCATTTATCTCTCTCAGCTCTTCTTCCAAGACACCAGTGGATTTCTTGATATTTCTCTCCGCATCGGCATCTATCCCAAACTTCAAATCAGCTGGTAGTCGAAGGCTATTGCCAAAAATTTCCTTTTTAGGAGTTTGGCCCGTTGTCTCATGCACTGTCGATCGGTAAGCCATCAAGAATAATGATATGTGTGTATCCCACTCCTTATGGTATTTGTCTACTACTTTCCTTAAATGCTCCTCCACGGTTCTATTGAAACGTTCCACCATACCATCGGACTGAGGATGCAATGCAGTTGCCGTGTTTTTCGAATATCCAATGATTTACACATTTCCTAGAACACAGCTGATTCGAAATTCCTGCCTTGGACACAATGGAACTCTATTGGTACACCATACCTTGCAACCCAAATGTTTATAAACACTTCTGCTACTGTTTCCGCTTCTTGATTTGGGATTGGGTATACCTCTGGCCATTTGCTGAAATAATCCATAACCACCAGTACATATTTGTTTCCGCAGTTGCTAGTAGGAAATGGACCTTCGACATCCATAGCGATCCTTTCAAATGGCGCACATGAGTTACATTGCTTCATCTGGCCATGACTGCGGGTTTTGGGCCCTTTCGCTCTGCTGCAAACCTCGCAGTTTGCAATACACTCAGTGACCGACTGACGGCAACCAACCCAATAGAATCTCTGTTTAATCTTCTCGAGCGTCTTCGTGATTCCAAGATGACCTCCGCTTGGACCATTATGCAGCCCACTGGGCACATCAGGAATCCTCTTTCTGGAAACAACTATCAGTTTCTTCTTGCATTGGCCATCCTCACTCTCCCATACTCGATGTAAGCAACCGGATATCAATTCTGTTCCACTGTGCCCAATATGACTTCGCAATGGGACTCTCTGCTGACATCTCCTCTCTTTCGTTTCGTCCGAGCCCTTGCATAAAATGTGACAGATCAGCATCTTCTAGCTGACACTTCCTTAATTCTTCCTTGTCCCATTCATCCGTACATGTTATAGTCATTAGCCGGACATCTGTAATGTCTTCTTAAGCCTCGGCCTTTGAACAGTGCTTGCATTCCAAACTACATGGTCTTCATGACATTGCATCAGCATTTCCATGGGTACTACCTTTTCGATGCTCAATGGAAAATTTATAGCTTTGTAGTCGCTCGATCCACCGTGCCAATTGGCCTTCCGGTTACGGAACTGCAGAAGCCATTTCAACGCTGCGTGATCTGTCCTGATTTGGAATTGCTGGACGTAGAGGTATTTGTGAAAATATATAATGCACTCTACCAATGCCAAGAGCTCTCTCCGTGTAACGCGGTAGTTCCTCTCTGGTTTTCCAATTTAACAGCTGTAATATGCAACTACCTTCTCCTGTCCATCGACCAGTTGTGATAAAATGCCTCCTATAGCATATCCACTCACATCTGTATCTAGAATAAATGTTACTCCTGGAATCGGATATGCCAAAATTTGGGCAGTGCACAAATGCTCCTTCAATATTTGGAAAGCCACCTCTTGCTCTTTCTTCCATTCAAAAGCTTAATTTTCCTTGTAAGCTCATGGAGGCTATGGGCTACGCTGGAAAAGTTTGGTACAAATCGGGGGTAATATGTGCACAGCCCAAGGAAACTTCTTAGTTCATGCAAGTTCTGTGGTCTTGGCCAATCCTTTACTGCCTCTATCTTTCCATTCGCAGTACAGATGCCTTCTGTCGTTACCTTGTGACCCAAATAATTTACTTCCTTTTTAAACATCGACCACTTTTTGGGACTTAGTTTTAGACCAGCGCAAGCTATTCTCTGGAAAACTTCCTCCTAGTTCTTCAGCTGTTCTCCGAAGTTCTTTTCCAATACGATGATGCCATCCAGGTACACCAAGCATGTTTTCCAATATAGTCTTTTCAATACCTGATCCATGAGTGTCTCGAAAGTAGCTGGTGCATTACGTAGTCCAAAGGGCATTACTCTAAATTGCCAAGGACCATCACCGGCACTGAAGGCTATTTTCTCTTTGTCTTCCTCCTTTACTTCCACTTGCCAGTAGCCGCTTTTTAAGTCCAGTGTGGAAAACCATTTCGTACCAGATAGCGACTCCAGAGTATCGTCAATTCTTGGCAATGGATAGCTATCCTTTTTCGTAACATCATTCAACTTTCGATAGTCCACGCAAAACCTCATTTTTCCATCCTTCTTCTTCACAAGTACCACAGGTGAGCTCCATGGACCAGCTGATGGTTCGATGACGCCGCTGTCGCTCATTTCTTGTACGATTTGACTCACAACTTCCCGCTTCGAGGAGCTTGACGGATTGGCCTCGCATCTCCATTGTCAATTTTATGTTTCACAACGTTCGTGCGGCCCGGTTTGGAGCCATCTTGGTCAAATATGTTGGCGTACTTGAGGAGCAGTTGTTTTGCCTTACTCTGATAGGCTTCTTCTAGTCCCTTCGTCCATGCCGTGATGTCATTTGAAAGATCAGTATTACTAGATGAAACGTGTTCCTGGAGCTGTTCACAGTTAATAACTACTTCAGCCTCTTGGCATCTTCCCAAAATAGCTCCTCTGGTCAGTTTGAGTGGTGACTTGAACTCATTGAGTACTTTTATCGGAATACGTCCATATTGTTTTGTAACAGCCAGGGTTTTTCCTACAAGTATGTTCGGTGTTGATTTGTTTGCTGCCTCGACAACCCACAATTTGTTTGTCCCACAATCTCCATCAACCTCTGCCCAGATTACTGCTTCGGATTTTGGTGGTATTTGCTGACTCTCTTCCACCAGCACTCGTTTGCTGCTGTAGCCTCTCTCGTAGCCGAAATTGAGTGGCACATCCATGTTCTTATATCGCATCGTCTTGCTTTATATATCGATCTTGATGCCTTGGTCGATTAAGAAGGCCACTCCAATTATGATTTCACAACAATCTCTGCCACTATAAAATTGTGTACTACCGTGATGTTCCCAATTTCTACTTCACAATTACTACTTCCAATTACCTGGGTGTCCTCTCCCGTGGCTGTACGTAATCTTGCTCCAAGCAATGGTCTTATCTTTTTGTTGACTAAATCTGATCAAATGATGAAATGAGATACACTCGTATCTACAGTCAGTAAATGTTCCTTTCGATCCACATGGCCTCCGACAGTAAGATTACTTGACCTTCTTCCAATTTGCGAGATAGAGATTATGGGGCATTCAATTGAGGGAGCCAGCTGTCGCTCCTTGCGGCTGACTCGCTTTAGTTTAACGATTGAGTGGACTTGGAGATTCGCTCATCTCCTTCAGCTCTGCGTTTACGGCCACCCACATTGTTGGAACTATTAGAACTGGTGCTGCAATGACGTGCAACGTGACCTGGGTTGGCGCACTTGAAACATTTGACGGCACCATCGTTTTTCTACTTCGTTCCTTTTAATGCTTCCAAAATTGTGTCTACCCAGTCTGGCCTTTCCACTTCCACGCGATGGGCTTTGTATGCGGGCTTACTCAAAAGTGAGGCAATTTCCTGATTTAGTGCATGTGATACTGTTTCAGCAAATGTTTGCTTTGGGCTTGCGTATGTAGCTCGCTTTGTTTGGACGTCCCGTATGGCATTTATAAAACTCTGAATCTTTACCCTTTCAGTGTATTCCACAGGTGCGTCCGCATTTGCAAGATGAGCTAATCTTTCAATGTCTGAAGAAAACTCCTGCAAAGTCTAGTTAGATCTTTGGTAGCGGTTTTGCAATTCTATTTGGTAGATTTGTTTCCTGTGTTCGCTTCCGTAGCGTCGTTCTACAGCAGCCATCAATGCCTCATTATTGTTCCGCTACTCTTGGGGAATCGTCTGTAGGATTTCGGCTGCTGGCCCCTTCAATGCTATGAACAGAGCTGCAACTTTATCTTCAGCATTCCAGTTGTTCATTGTTGCGGTCTTCTCAAACTGAAGCTTAAACACCTGGAAAGGAACAGAACCGTCATAGAATGGTGTTCATTGTTGCGGTCTTCTCAAACTGAAGCTTAAACACCTGGAAAGGAACAGAACCGTCATAGAATGGTGTTTTTACCTTTGGATTACTCGCTGAACAGCTGTGCAATTTAGTTGTAACTGCTCCTTACGACCCTTCAAATCATCGACTTCTGCCTAAAATTGAGCGATTTTTGCATCTTGCGCTTCCAGTTTTGATGATACCCCGTGCTTCCTATTCTGGCAGTTGCGAGGATATGCGAGTTTCTTGTGCTTTCAACTGCTCAGCCATATATGTCTTCTGTTCTTCTAACTGTGTTTCCATCTTAGATGTAATTTGTTTCGACATTTCTGAAATACGCGTCTTCTGTTCTTCCATCTTGGATGTTATGCGGTTCTCCTGCGATTCCAGTTGAGATGACATTTCAGTTGATATTTGTGACGACATTTACTTCAACACTGCTAGTATCGCGTTAGTGTCAACACTTGCCAATAGATTCGGGGTCTCGATCTTTCCTCCAAATTCGTCGCTGGCTCTTCCACATCAGGATAAAAGACATACTCTTCTACGTTAGCTTCTTCTGATTCCATTAGCCCTCGTAGTCGTGCCTGACTACAGATGCACGATTATTATAGCTTCCCGCATAGCCAATGCGCGTATATATGTGAGTGATATTTCCACAGATGATTGCCTACTTTTGGGAGTATCTCAGATATATGCATGTGTTTGTGCGTCTCTCTCCGCTGCTTGTATGGACATATGTATAGACATAATGATTGAGTTGTTGATGTGCATACAAGTCACTGCTTAGTATTGGCTTAGAGATGATAGTATCCCTTAGTGTTGCTAATATTCGTCACATTATTTTTAGTATTTTACATAGTGTGGGCGCTCTAGGGCTAAATCCGGCACTGACTATAGTGCAATATACCTGTTTCGCTAGTAGAAAATCTCTACATTGCTTATTGACAAAATTACCAAAAGATGTAAATACATATCTATGAACTACATATATAAATACGTATGTAGATATATATTTTTAAAAAGTACATTGCACTAATCGTTCCCATTGTCTCGTAAACTGTTGCATTTTATGACACCAAAACTATCAGAATGGCTACAATACTTTTTTGCTATTTCAAAGATTACATTTCGAATTATTATTTTTTTTTTATTTTTTTTATGGTTCACCTTCATTTCTAGGTATATTTTTTCATAACTTGGCTGTCAACAAACTGATTTCATGGATACTTCGTCCGCTTAGTACTTGCTGAACTTGAATATTCATTTTTTGCTTAGCTGCCAGTGATGCCGCCGTTGCTGCTGTCTGCTTTTATGCAACATTAATTTTAAGTGTGGAAAAAAGGCGTGAAACGTTCAATTATCGTAAAATTTACGATGGATGTGTGACAGGCAAGAAAATGTCTGAGAACACCTGAGCAACATATGGAAGCGGCGTTTTGCACAATTCAAGTACAAAGGGTTTAGCTAGTGTGGTCATAAGTTAGACTTAGTGCGAGATAAGCTACAGCAGGTGAGGTCGTAGCAAACAATGAAGAAGCAAAGAAATAAATGCAAAAATAAAATTGCCAATACGCAGCATGAGATAGTGAAAACTAAACTCAAGGTCTAATGTAAAAATTTAAAAATTCTAAAAGCAAATTTTGAATGTGGCATACATACATACATATATACCCGTATATTCAATATATCTATGTTTATATATACATTATATTTAAAAAAGAAATTAAGTAGCAACCCGATTATGGACATTCTCATAATGTTTATTCTTAACAGTTTTCTTTTTTCTATTTATTTATTTTTGATGTGTAAACATCCCTGCTCGCTGCATGGCGGAGTACTGAGTGTGAGTGTAAGGTATAAGCATAAACGTTAGGGTGGGTCGATTTGTATGGACGAAAGTTAACCGATATCGCGCCCAACCGATATACCCAAAAAAATAATTTTCGGGCTTACGAAATTTCATTTTTTTTACTTTTTTTCGACTTTGATTTTTAAGGTTTTTTTCATAACCTAACAAAAAAAATTTCATATGGACATGTCTGGGTCGGACAGAGTATACATGAAAATTTTACAATCAAATGAAAATTTTTTAGTAGGTCATGTCATGAAAAAATCTTAAATATCAAAGTCCAAAAAAGTCAAAAAAATTAAATTTCGCAGACTCGAAAATTATTTTTTTGGGTATGCGTAGTGGAACTTTTTTTCTTGACCCCAAATCCTATCGAAAAATCGATGGCGCGATGTCGGTTAATAAATCGACCCAGTCTAATAAACGTAGGCTTTGTAAGTGCTATGCTATCTGGAGGATATACATGTGTATGTAAAACGTAAGTCCTTGAGCTTATACACAATTTTTATGCATTCAAGTGCAGGAAGAAATAAACTAAAATAAGAGGAAAATATATTAAAAAAAATAATAATAATACAGAAAAATAAAATAAAATTTAAAAACGTAATAAAATAAATTCACATAAAATAAACTTAAATAAAATAAAACAAAATTTAAAAAATAAATAAATAAATAGAATAAAACAAAATAAAAAATGTAAAATTAAATAAAAAATAAATAAATAAAAATAATATAAAATAAAATCAAATCAAATCAAATTTAAAAAATTAAATGCAATAAAATAAACTAAAATTAAAGAAAATAAAATGAAACAATGTAAAGAAAAATGAAACAAAATGTTTGATCGACGAGATATCGGTTTGTTACCGAAAAGTTATCGATTTGTTTCCAGAATATTTTCGATTGGTACAGATTTTTAGCAATGTCTTATCGGAGTGTTATCGATAAGTTATCGATTTGCTGTCAAAAAGTTGTCGAATACTTATGGACAGCTGTTGAGATGTTATCAAAAGTATATCAATTTGTTTTCAGAAATTTATAGATATGTTTACCAATTTGTTCTCGACGTGTTATAAAAACATTAACGATTTTGTTATCAAGAATGTACCCGTTTGTTATCGAAAGGTTATCGACTTCCTCTGTTACCAATTTTTTATCGTTAGTTTTCGATTTCTTAGTAACGATGCATCGGTTTGTTGTGAAACAGATACCGATTAAACTTCAATATAAAACAGATGACACGTTTGCAATCCTTCGATAGTAAACAGATAAAAAAACAACAAGAGGACGATCACAAGCTGATAACAAATCGAAAACGAGCCTCTAATAATTCGCTACGAATAATAAAGCAATAACTTGTCGGTGTCGGTGCATACCGATAAGCAGACGAAAGCTATTGTTTCTGGTAAAGTTACCTCTGTTGTGGCTTAACTTCAGCCCCACGTTAACTTAAAACCCTTAGTTTTCTAGACTTCGCCTTTTTCTATATATATATGATTTTTTTTTTTTGACGAGTAATAAGATTTAGATATTGGAAAAAACAACCTAGTTTCAAATCCCTTAGTGTCATAAAATCGCATTTAAATTTCATTTGCCGAAAATCTTTTCTATTTTAAGTACATGTCTTATTTATAAAACAAATAAATGTGTGCACTCGCTTCTTTGTTGCTGCTAACAGATTCATTTGCGTCACAAAACACTTCATATCGATTCGTGGGCTCTTCACTTCACTCTTCTGCAATGCGTTACATTCATTAAGTGTCTTTTGGTTAGAAGGGAGGAAAATAGGAAAAAATAGAAGTTATAAATAAAATTCCTCAACACTTTACCACTTCATCATATTTCGGCGAACTCATCGCTATGTTTTGCCCTACAATGTATGACATACTTCAATAGAACATATGTATATTTGTATGGGAGACTGTATTTACTGCTGGCGGAATAAATAGATATAATAGGGTGTACTTAAGATCCCTCCTTTTGGTGTGGCATCTGAAGTTTCAAGTTTCTGTGTTAAAAATACGCGAATATCCGATCAAACAGTTATATAAATTTTATTTGGTTTTAGAACTGGCAGTTCTTAGAACTCAAATTCTAACCTGCAGTAATTTTTTTATTATTTTCTACTAGGTACTATTCATGTTCCAAGTCCATTTTTTCTTAAAACAGCAAGATCAGATGCAATTATACTAAATGTAGGAACTCCATTAAAAATTTCATATTTTATACATTCTCGTTTGATTATAAATTTTGGAGCACGATTTTGGCAATTATTAGTTTTGAGACGATTAGTTTTGAGGCGCTAGTTAATACTGGACAAAATAACGTTAAGAAATGATGAACAACCCAATTATTGCTTTATATATACATATCTACATATCCTTTTAAAGGAAACACTAGTTTATAGATATATGCAAACATCCATTCATATAAGTACATCTTATGGCAAAAATTCTTAGGTTTTTCTAAGAGGTAATCTCATTCATTCCTAAAATATGTATGCTTATACGAACGAACACTAAATTTAGTGTAACAGCGCCAGAAGTGTGAATTTGTGAGTCGTAAATCAAATGCCTTGCGTTTATTCGACTAACAAATTGGTTAAGCATGTGTGGTGTTTATTTCATCATACGTTGGACGCCTTACATCTGTTAAAGTAGGTACAAGCTTAATTTCAAACTGAGAAAGAAAGAGCAAAGTGGGGCTATCACGTATTTACAGTGAAATCTTTAAACGTAAATCATACCGAAAACAGTGACCGTAGTCTTTTAAAGCGAATGTTAATAGTGTTCCTCAAAACGCTCTTCACAGCGGTGTTGTTTTCCGTACCGAGCACTTCTGATGTAGCAGTTCTCATACGCGGACATCAATTTAATAGTCGAGACATTGCGATTCATAGTCATGATGACAGTTTGCGTAGAATATCTGAAGAAGGTAGTCGAGTTACTGGAGAGCAGACACGCGAAACGGTCCCATCCATGAACTATGACGCATGTAGTATAAGGGAACACTCATTTAGTATTATATATTTGGTTGAGGTATGAGTTTTTATGTTTCAGAACAACTTAAGTAAATGATCCTAAGTAATTTCCACATACATGGAAGTGTACACTAGGCGCGTTATGAAGCCTCGCTCAACCATGGTGCATAGATAAATGTACAATTCCGGAATTTTTCAATAATTATACCAGTCTTGTAAGGGTACAAGGTTAATCTTTTTTAAGAAAGATATAACTTAATGCCAATGTAAACTTTTACCGCTTTTTCCTATAACATTGTCCAAACTTTTTAGTGCAGGCGGTTTTAATAGCCTCCCACGGCATCAAACAATCTTGTACTCTGAATAAATGTATGAATGCGTTTGTAATTAACTACACCGAGATCACCTATGTCATACATAAGACCTACATATATTTAAGAGAATAACTTCACCTAGTACAATACTTTGTTGTGCTTTTCCATGATTTTTATTTCACTCCATTTTATTTTGATTTATTGCTTTTAGGGTTTTCATTTCCAATTAATAAAAATGTATGAATGTATGTAAGCAACCGTCTTCACGCTGTTTAATTGAAGTCAATTTTGCTTACGATCAATTACTTCTAATTAATCAGAGCAATGCGCTTTTGTTTTAGGGGTTTTTTTTTATTGTAAAGTGGCGGTCATTAGGGTTCAAGACATTACAAACGAGACCCGCACTTAAAAGATTCAATACCTGTTCCAAAAAAATGACTCATATTCAATTTCAATAAATATGGATAATTATTTATTGCGATTGTAGATATTTCAATCTTAAATAACTTCAGAGTAAAGTGATTGTAATCACGTTTTGATTATACAATCACTGATTGTATAAAAATTAGAAGCATACGTTTTTTTTTTAAATAATCGCTTGTTCATTTCTCACTTCTTGTGATTTAAGTTATTACTGCTTCTTTGAATTGAATCAAGTTGAGTGCAAACGAAGTGATTATATTTATTGAAACTTTAACTTTTACAATTACAATCTTAGCAACAAAGTTTTATTGCAATCATGTAACAGTTCTGCAACTAAGAGAGAATTAAGGGAACAATTTTGGAATAATCCAGGGATTATTTCAGTCCGATATCGTAATTTTTTGTTTTGGGGTCATTTCGGGTATTTTCCGGTATTTTTTGGAATAATTTAGAAGTTTTTTAGAATCATATCGTTATTACTAAGGATCACTTGGAGGAATATTTTGAGATTAGTGTGGACTAATTTAAGAGGTGTTCCTGCATAATGTTTCTAAATAACTTTATCATTTCAGAAATTTTTCAGGTCATTTTGAATAGTTCGCCACTTGGCGGGATATTATTACCTCTGCTGTGGACGCTGAGCAACCAACTGCTCAGGCGATGCCATGAGGAACCCGTAAATTTCACGGCGTACGCAGATAACGTTGAAATTTTCATAGGTAGAAAGTGCCTTCCGACAATTGCTTCGGGATATTCATACCTGGGCATCTAATGTCAGATTGACCGCCAATGTGGCGAAGACGGATATGGTCTCATTATCCAACAGGTACAAGATCCCAAATAAGACCAGGCCTAAGCTAGGAGGGGTACCCTGCAGTAGAAAACTTGATCAAAATGTTTAAGAATCATTCTAGGCAGTGAGTTGTCGTGAAAAAAAGACCTCGAAGGTCCTTATATGTATTTAAAGCGATTGTTAAACCTATTCTATATAATGGAGTCCTTGTTTGGTGGACAGCCAGACAAAAAAGAGCTTATCCCAAAAAATTTAAGGGAATATGCAGGCTATTGACCTGACCACAACTCCGACGGCTGCACTGTATGCCATTCTGACATTACACCTGCAGACCTGCTTGTAGCTTCAGCGCATCCCATACGACCATAGTAGTTACAGGATGAAGTGACTACCTGATTCTGTACCTGCGCTTTGAAGGGGCACTAATAGCCACAAAAGAGGTGAATGGTTGGCGAAAGGGTACCATATAACATACGAGAAGGAGTAGGGTTTACGGTGTACTGGGCTTTTTTTTATATTGATAGCCAAGCAGCAATTAAGGCTATAATCTCGCATAGGCCAACATCTAAAAGTGTATTAAAGTGTAAGTAGTTCTTGAAAAGAATAGGGATAGGGAAAAGCATACATATAAATTGGGTCCCAGGGCATATGGAAATAAATTGGAATTAATAAGCAGATGAGCTAGTTAAAACGAAAGCATCCCTTGAAATTTGCTCCGTAGACTTTACACATGGTCGACCAAGCGGGAAAGGCATGGACCCAATCGAGTGGCTGCAAAGTGTCGAGGATTATGTGTAGTTCTTAAAACCTTAGACTACAAACCTCTTATCATTAAAAAAAGCTAACTCTATACTCATGACTGGTATTCTAACTGGGCACAGCCCTATGGCGCCACATGCCTTTAAAATAGTCTTAGTTACTGATAGAAGATGTAGGAAGTGAGGGTTGGAGGACGAAACGATTGAGCACGTTTTGTGCTCGTGGTTTGCGCTTGCCGGTCGTCGGGCTAGGATTGCAGCTATCAGATCTATAAGCAGCAAGTGGCATAGGTCCTAGAAAGCTTGTAATATTTGCCCAGAAGACGGAATTATTTTATAACATACATCATTTACTTCAATAGTGTCATAACTCAAAAAACACAATTTTCCAGGAGAACCATTCAAATATTTTAACTGCCATATGTTGCGCCTATAAGAGCACATTTGCATTTTTATAGCATGTGGCAAATTTTTAACTGATCACAAAGATTTGTTTATACAACATAGATCATGATATTGGGTACGTTTATGTGTTATTAACTTAAAAGTCGTGTTTTTGAGTTATGACACTATTGAAGTAAATGAGCAATATGTCCTGCTTTTTGATAGGGTTTTTCAGTTTGTTCGCTAAACAAACTTCTGGTAAAAATATGGCCCTCACCGACCGGCCAGTTCCACCTATGATGAAAACACTGTTTCAAAGATAGTTGTCGATGATCCGCTATGTAGCTGTTGTGTGGCAAACTAGGTAAAACGCGAAAGTCTAAAACAAAAGTCGTATTTTATGAGAGCGTTCACTCACCTCAGCGTAATTTATTTGGTATTTTATACTGCTGAGTTGAAATAGAAGCGACAAGAATTGAACTTAAAAGCCTCGTCACTCAAGCAGATTTTCATATATATGCGTTTAGCGCAATCTTATGCATGTTGAGTAAATTTTAATGGACAACGGCATGACATGAAAAAGTAGCCAACTTCCAACTTTTGTTGCAAGCAAAGCATAAGAGGAAGAATATGACATTTGCTTTGGCCAAGGGTGCTTTCACACTTTGCAAGTGAAATTTATTTTCCCACTTTTTAGTACTTTTCTAACATGTTTGACAGTTAAAAACTGCAATTTAACAAATGAATAGGACAAAAAATATTTTAGCAAGTATTTTTCTTGTGAGAATGTTTATGACAGTACTTCGCGAAATTTTGTATGTGAATTGGCAAGGCGAAATAAATTTCAATCGCCAAGCATGAAGTTCCTTTAGTGGTGTTACTGGCATGAATAAGACTTCGTTGGTCGCATCTGTATGAAAAACTTTATTGTGGCTCGGTCATAATCCGGAATTGAAAAACTCACCAGAGATAGCTAAAACTTTTCAAAAAACGACTTTTTCAAATATAGATGCTTTGGCGATATACATGTTTAGGGACATACATAACGCGGAGTCTTCTTATCTTAAGCGCAATATACAGATCACAAGAGAACGCATACGATTTTTTTTAGTTTCCTTTTGTGAGCCAGATTTAAAAATTTTTATTGTAAACTATATATGTAATTTGCTTTGGTTGGACTAGCTTAAAAGACCTTTTGGACCTAGTGCAGCGCACAATATTTTAAAAATATCACTGGCAAATTCGTCGCACTGGCGGCCGCCGTGGTGTGATGGTAGCGTGCTCCGCCTACCACACCGTATTCCCTGCGTTCGCACCCCGGGCAAAGCACCATCAAAATTTTAGAAATAAGGTTTTTCAATTAGAAGAAAATTTTTCTAAGCGGGGTCACCCCGGCAGTGTTTGGCAAGCGCTCCGAGTGTATTTCTGCTATCAAAAGCTCTCAGTGAAAACTCGTCTGCCTTGAAGATGCCGTTCGGAGTCGACATAAAACATGTAGGCCCCGTGCGGGCAATTTGTAGGGAAAATCAAGAGGAGCACGACGCAAATTGGAAGAGAAAGTCGGCCTTAGATCTCTTCGGAGGTTATCGCGCCTTACATTTATTTATTTTTTAAGTTCGTCCCTTGTCCAAGTTTAATGCTTGACATAATGCATATTAAAGAATTAGAATGTTTTCTTTCCCCTTTTGAAATAGTCTTTAATACTAATATCAAATCCAAACTGATTGGTAAAAGCCTAGGTTAGGTTAGGTTAAAGTAGCTGCCTCCGCTGTCCGAGCGGAGACCCATATAGGCCGTTGTGGCCCGTTGTGCTACCACGCACACTTTCCCTACTTTCGAAGAAGAAGAAAGTTTAGACCCCAGTGAGGCTAAACCATCGCGTTTGCCTGATGAAACGCAAGATGTCGTTTGTGTTTGTAGATTCAAGCTCTGGAAGGCACCCAAAGGAGTGTATTCGGAGGCATGGTACCTGGTTTTTGACAGCGCGGGACAGTGGCACAGATAGTGCTCTACGCTTTCAATCTCCTCTTCGTCCCTACAGCTGCGGCAGAAGTCATATTTCTGTAGACCCATATAGGCACCGTGAGTGCCAATGAGACAATGACCTGTGAGCAGGCCCACTAGTGGGCTTATAGAGATACGGTTTAACAATATCACCAATTGCGATCTCTTTTCATTCAGCTTAGGCCAGATTTGCTTGGATATACTACATGTAGGTTCCTTGACCCATCTGGCGTCTGCTTGTTCCGTGAAAAGAGATCGTAGGCAGGGTTTGCAAGTGTTTAGAGGAGGGCTGGCCCAGCCAGCGGAGGTTATTGTTTGCAGGTTGGTGCCTTCCCTAGCTAGTTCATCCGCGGCGCAGTTTCCTGAGATGTCAGAGTGGCCAGGAACCCATATTATACTTACGTTGCAATTTTCAGCTAGTTTGTTGAGGGTTTCTCTGCACTTCAATGTCACTAGTGACGAGGTGTTACTGCATTGCAGGGATTTTATGGCAGCTTGGCTGTCAGAGAAAATCGAAATAGAATTGGTCACCTGCAGGTTGGCCAGATAGAGGGCTTGGTAAAGCCTAGCTTCTACTTTAATTTAAGATATGCCAAACACAGCTGGGCAATTTCATTCATTATTAATATTTTCGCCCCCTAAGGCTCGAACCCAAGAACCTCTCGAACATGAGTCGGGCACTCGCTCAGAATGTTACATAATCGCGGCTGTTATTATCTACCAACTAACTAATTTGTCGATGTGTGTCACGTATACATTTATTATTTTATATTTATTGATAAATAAATCTTACACGAAAGCATAAACTGTAAGTGTTTTCTGTTATGTATGTATATATATATGTACATACATACATGTGTACATATGTATGCATGCAAGTATTTTTGTTTTTATTTGTGCTATTAAAATAATGATAAATCTCAATCGACTTTGTGGGCAATTTGTCGCTATGTATTAAACGCTGTGTCAACGGCGGCATTCCTTGTTGGATGCTGGCTAATTTTTTTTGGCTCACAAATCACATTGGAAATTGTTGCTGTTTTGTTGTTGTTTTCGAGTGTGCCAATCTATTAAATGTACATAACTCATTTCTTGCAATAATATCCAAGCAGGCGGTGAAAACGTTCCATGCACTCTCAAACGTGGTGTTTGTCCAAAAGGAAGGGGGCAGACATGGCTACAAGCAATTGTGAGCATAGTTAAAAGCGAATTCGAGCTTTGAGTTTTTCACTTATTTTTTTTTTTTCATTTATACTACATGCTTCAACTGAGGTCAAAAGGCTTGAACGGTGCTTTTATGGCATATTGATGTGAAAATTCGTAGTAGCTGCTGTTGTTGCTGTAATTTACACTATTGTATTCATTTGATAACGCTGCTGTTGTTATTGTTACTTCTGCCAATTCAACTACACCACCACTGATTGTCTCGCACAGTGCTTTTGTTGTTGTATGATTTTGCAATTTGATTTATTGCCGACCTTGTTACATTAATGCAGCCCCTTCATATCTCTATTTCACTTTCTCGGCCATTACGAATTTTCTTGAGTAATGGTTGCTGCTACAATCGAAGTTCATCTCTGGTATAACAGCAGCTGTAAGAAATAAAAAAACAACAAAAGTAACGTGCTATAAGAAATATCTTGAAAACTTCAGGAGAAGACTATGCTCACTCATTTACGCCCTACAACAACGTTCAAAATAACGTGTACGTGTGAATGAGCTAGCATGCTTCGTATTTAATGTTAAGGTGTGTGAACAAGTGAAATAGCATATGTGAGAGTTATCTTCGTAGCTGAGAGGAAGTGTACTTTTAACGAGTACAAACAAGTGGTACGCTTCAATTATAGGGGAGGGTAGCATTAATCACACAAACGTCAGTCATTGTGGTCTTTGTCGTCAATTTGATGCGTTCCGAAAACGACACTGCATATCAACGTGTTTGTACACAACATTTTTGCTCATGTGAGGGGAAACAGCTGCATGCAATAACAAAAACAATATCTACATCATAAATGTATCGTGTGAAGCGGAGAAATTTTGGCATTGGCATTTCCCCTTTTTATAGCATGAATAGGGGTAAGTATTTATGATTTTGGTATTCGCTTGTGCTTTTTTCACTTTAGTACTTTCAGCGAGTGATAAAAGCTCACTATTCCTTAATAAGGATAATGATGATAATAATGCAGCTTTTTAGCGCCGTAATGTACATAAATATGAGGGTATATACATATGTATGTAGATACTTTATAGCAAATGTAATAAATTTACATAAAACTAGTTTCAGCCCCTAAATTTTAAGCTAACGTATGTTGCAAGGGTCTCCGAAAATTAAAAGTTTGTTTATTCTTGCATTGGCAATACAGCGAAGCGGTTCACCTTTGAAAATTGGTTATTTCTTATGGTCTGAGAAACTCTCGAAATTTTGAGGTGGACATTATGGATAGAGCTCTTTGTGAAAGAGGGCATCCATATACCGACCTTGGCTGAGAGGTCTTGTGCACGCATGGATGAAAATGTGATGACGGAAATCGATACCAATGAGATAAATCCTCACTATTTGAAGGACTCATGTGCGGAGAAACTTATCCTCGAGGATTCAGACAACCAACAGCCTTGCGTGTCTTGCTATCTTACAGAATCACGTGCTTCTAGTGTATGAATGCATAGGAGTCCATAACGATCTCGGAGCCAAAATTAAGGTTATGGTTATCATGGTTCCAGGGCATCAGGTACATGAAGGTAATGAACATGCAGACTAACAAGCCATGGAGGTTGCTATAGCAGCATTCTATGGTCCAGAGCACTTCTACGAACTCACAAAGGCACACACTAGGGAAACCGTAAGTACATAACTGGGAAACAAAGCAGTTAAGATAATACTTGATTCAATGCACAGGGCAGAGACAAGCCAAATGGTTTATACTCCCAGCAAAGAGAGTATGCGTGAAACTCATTTATCTAAGAGAGACCACTACGAACTCTCACTGGGTACTATACCGGACACTGTAGTTTATGATATTACCTTAATAAGTTAGATCTATCCGACACATAAATCTGTCACATTTGTGACCTGGAAGATGAAGCTTCGGTTCACACTCTCCGCGAATGCGTCGTTCTGCAAAGCAGAGACTCTCCCATCTATGTGGCGTAACTCTGAATCCATTCGTGATATGGAAATTAATGTAGTTGCTAACGTGTTTTGGTGTGTTAAGATTTTAGCTCACGGTACGGAGGACTAAATAATGTAAGCGTAAACGTAGTCTTTGGAAGGGGTATGCTGTATGGGGGAGTAAAGAATGTAAGCGAAATTGTTTCTACTACATTGTAGCATAATTTGGAAAAAATATACTGAGATATGGAAAACAAAGGAAGGGAAATATTTGTAATAGGTATTTTGTTATCAACGAGGTATAGACAAGTTACAGTTTTCTTATCGTAGTGTTTTAAATTTTCTATCGATAACGGTTTGTTATCGAAGAGAGTATTAAAATGTTATCGATCTAGCAACGAAACCTTATCGATACGTAATGAAGCAATTATTGAAAAGGTATCGATTTGTTATAGTTGTGTTGTCGATTAGTTATAAAAAAGTTATCGATTTGTTATCTATTAGAAAGCAAACTCTGCAATAACAAGCCAATAAAGAACAGGTAACTACCTATCTGATGATAGTTCGCTATTGGTGATAATGAAACAATGACTTGTCGGTATCGGTTGTCACCTCTGATGGGGTTAAACTTCAACCCCTGGGCGAGCTCTAGCTAATTTTAAAATATTAGCTTTGTAGACGTGCTTCTGTATGTTTTCACATTAAACTTCACCATACTTGGTACTCACAACTTTTTCAGAATTTTCTATAGAAATAAATATGGCTATACATACCTATATACATACATATGTATATAAAAAATAGAAAACATTTTGTTTGAAATACCTTTAAGTGTATTCTACATAATACTTACTTACATACGTACTCATGACATGTGACCTTGCGACAATAAAACTTAAGCCGCTTGTCAGATCTGTCAGAAAGTTTTGCAAAATTTGTCTCAGAGATGAAAAAGTAGATACCTATTTATGACTCAGCAACATATATTGCAAGGTAACTAATATATAAGTAGAAAGTAAATTAGCGAGACAGGCTCATATTGTTTTATACAATTATTTTTGTTATTGATATAAGAGAAAAATAACAAATTTTACACACGGCGATGGTTACTATGACATATTTCTGAGTTTCAATTTTTCAGCAGGTAGTTTTTCGGGAGCTGAGTTTTGAACTCGAAAACTTCTGCATTCATACTGGTGTAAAGGCAAATGCCTCTATCCACTCAGCCATATAAATGACCCGCTGCATGCTTTGTAATTTTTCTGTAAGTATTGCCTTTTTGTTGCTATTCCTTTTGAACACAATTTGATACACTTTTATAATACATATTTTTTAGTCCTAATTGTGAGGAATATTTAAAGGTGCGCTTCAAGAGCTTAGTAATATTGCATTTGTAGCAATGCTTTCGCTGTTCACTATTATACGCTGCAGCGATATATTTTTGAATTTCTTCGCTATATAACAAATTAAATGAGATTTTCCAACAAAAAAAACAAATTTTACGTTTGAGGGTAAATGATGCCGTTAAAACAATAAGCAAGTATAGGACGATTTCTCTTATTTTCGAGTAGCTGTGTCGCAGAACAACTTTTCCATCCTATCCTATAAAAACTCATTTGAAGTCATGCGCGAAATCTATATTTTTTGGTATAATCGATGTGAGAACGAATTTTAATAGTATTATTCTTAATGAAAAATTTCAAAAATTTTGATAAAAATACTCTTTTGGTGAAATAAAATACATGAATTAATTGAAAAAAGATTGATGTTAACCCTTACCATTCAATACTCATAAAAATGTATCTGCTCATGTAGCTGCATGTAGGTACATATGTACATATGTGCCTTTGTTTGTTTAGTTTGGCGGGTTTTTCAATGTCATCGATTACATTGCAAATTTTACGCCAAACACAAAACATGACACCATCGAGACGAGTCATTCGGCTAGACTCGCGGGCCACCTTCAAAAATTTTACTTAACACTGACAAACTCATGACAGCAACAACAACAATAATAAAAAATAAAATAAAAACAATATAATATATTATATATAAATTCATACAGAGGAACGTAGTACAACGACACAACACCTACGCTCGTGACGACAAAAGCTGTGTCAGGATGATCAACAAAAACATCATCAATAAAATCTAAAATAACTGCATGAAATGCTACGCGAGCTATACATACAACCACATGTACATATTGAGCACGTGTGCCTATTGTGTGGCTAAAAAATTTGCTCCTTGAATTAGGCTTATATAACTTCATAATAAGCCTTTTAAACTTGGCCACCGGTACCTTCGCGAACACGATATCTTGACCAATTTTCTATATCGAGGATTTCGAAACATGGGATTTCTCATTGATTAATACCTATATACTCATGAAACTAGGCTATATGTTTTTCGGAAGATTTATGATCCAGCCCGTGATGCCGACGGCGAGTATCCAAGAGAGTATAATGAGGAGATGTATGAACTTTACGCAGATATGACGATAGTACAACGAATAAAAGCCCAAAGACTTTGCTGGCTAGGTCATATTATGCCAATGGACGAAAAAAGTATTTTAGCCAACACCGCAGTTTGGAAGCAGAGCAAGGGGAAGATCTCCACTGAGTTCAGAGAGGCAGGTGGAGGAAGGCCTGACCTCTCTAGGTGGTACTCCAAATTGGCGTCAGGTACCGGAATTGTTACGAAAAGGCCAAAATCGCTTAGGCGATTAAGCGCCAATTAATGATGATGAATTAAGGAGAAAAGGCTTTGTAAAAAAAAAAAAAAAAAAAAAAAAATTTACGGACGTCGATCAAATTTTGAAAGAGGAGAAATTGTACCACATATTCTTAGGACTGCTTCGGAACTATTTCGTAAGATTTCGTTATGACTTCAGGAACATTTCGGAATTATTGTAAGGATCATTTCGAAACAATTTCTACTTAAATTGGGGGTATTTTCAGAATCACTTCTGAACTATTTTCGGATTAATTTCGAGATTATTTCGGGACATATATTATTTTAGGACCATTTCAAGACTATTTCGAAACCATTTTAGGACTATTATAGGATAATTAAGGAAATATTTTAAGACTATTTGAAGTACTTCTAAACTATTTTCAAATCGATTCAGGATTGTTTTCTGAGTTATGTGGGAACCATTTCGGAACCATTTGGGAACAATTTCAGAATCACTTCGGGGTTATTTCAGGTATCATTTCGGGATAGCTTCTGGATCATTTCGAAATCATGGAACTGTTATAGGACCATTTCAGTATCACTTCGAGATTATTCACGGAATCAAGTTCGGAACTATTTCGGAACAAATTTGAAAGCATTTCGAGATCACTTCGGGATTATAGTAGGAATGATAACATGTCAAATAATACCGAATTAGTTCTGAATTGATCTCGTAAGTGCCCCGAAATTAGTTGCAAATATATACAATACAATTCCATCACCTTTAGAATTTGATCAAAACCCGTCAATACGTTACGTATGGAAACAGGGCAGCACTTAGCTCCATATTAGTTGATATGCATGCGCATCCCCCATTTACTGAATAATATGACTTGACCATCTTTAATTGTATGATCTGGTATGTCTGCTTCTATGGAAAATTACGAGTCCCCGTTTTATTGTATGAATCGATGTGACTTAATTAAAAAAAAATAAAAACACGACAATTTCCGTTTATACTGCGCTCGTTCGTTTTGTCTATCGTATAAGGCTTATCAGTTGTTTGAAATAAACGATGCAAAAGGCTCATTGGATTATCACATATTGTTACTTACATAATTTTTTTTTGGCTACTTAAATACTATACATATACAATTGCAGCTAGTTCAATGGCTCAATGTTGTTGACATGTCAAATACTGTAAATGACACCTTAGCGCCATCTTTTGGTGTATAAGCTGACTGACTGTCAGTTTGAGATATGTCAACGGCGACTGAGTTTATTTGACTGATGCCACGTGTATATACACATGGTTGAACAGTATATAAATATACATACATATTTATAGATGCATTTCTTCAAATACATAAACATTTTAGGTTAAGTTGAACTGGCTAATCCACGAGGACCCCAGATAGACTGAATGAGTCCATACTGATACCAGACGATCAAACTCCGTCCTCTGGGCAAATACTAGAAGCTTGTATCTGGAGTCTTAGCCGTGCAAACGTAGGACACGAGCACAAAATGTGGACGATCGTTGCCCATCGTGCATTTCCTACATCTGCTATCACAGACAAGGCACAAGCTTTCAGCAATGCGCCCTCTTCAACTAGATCATCCACTATTTAATTTCCCTCTGTTTCCATATGCCCAGTGACCCAATATAGATGTATGCTCTCCCTGTCCCAACTCTTTCCAGGGATTTCTTACACTCTTAGCACCGTTTGGCCGAAAATGGCAAAATTGAATCGTTACGGCTACTACTCCAACCTGAAAAAAGGCTACAGTAATCTGTATTTTGTGCAAGGTTTCTCTTGCAGGATCACCCCTGTAAGCTTAGACTTAGTCCAATTCGGGACCTTTTACATCTTGGATTGCGCTGTAGTTAATTTTTTTTTTTTTTAATTTTTTTTTTCAAAGAAGAATCTATTCAAATTATATTAATTAAATATTTCAAATATATATATTGGTCCACCGACAGGTTTCGAGCTGGCGTATTCCACAATGTATAAAACATGTATGTATGCTTGATTTATCTCTATGAAACATGAACACTATATATTTGTTGTTGTATCTATCTGTTATTTAAATGTCCTGCAAATGTCTTCCTTATAGTTTAAATACTTTTTTTTTTACCATCCTGGTTGCCTATGTACGTAAAATAAATATTTCCTACTACTTTTTTTTATACTCAGCGTGCATTGCATTGCATAACTTTGATTGCATAATGGTGGGTTGTACAGGTATAAAGGAATCGAGATAGATATAGACTTCCATATATCAAAATCATCAGTATCGAAAACAAATTTGATTGAGCCATGTCCGTCCGTCCGTCTGTCCGTTAACACGATAACTTGAGTAAACGAGCTTATCTGCACCCAGAACAGATTGGTATTGAAAATGAGCGAAATCGGATGATAACCACGCCAACTTTTTTATATATAACATTTTGGAAAACACAAAAAACCTGATTATTTAGTAAATAATACACCTAAAATGTTGAAATTTGACGCGTGAACTGATATTGAGACTCTAGATAAAATTTTGAAAACATTTTTTAAAATGGGCGTGGCACCGCCCACTTGTGATAACATCAATTTTACAAATATTATTAATCATAAATCCAAAATCGTTAAACCTATCGTAACAAAATTCGACAGGGAGGTTGCCTTTACCATAAGGAATGATTTGAAGAAAAATTTACGAAATCGGTTAAGGACCACGCCCACTTTTATATAAAAGATTTTTAAAGGGGTCGTGGACGAATAAAATAAGCTACATCTTTGCAGAAAAGGGCTTTATTTCAATGGTATTTCATTTCCCAAGTGGATTTATTACAGTAAATAGGAAAAACTTCAAATTTTATAAAATAGGCGTGGCACCGCCCCTTTTATGACTAAGCAATTTTCTATGTTCCGGGAGCCATAACTCGAAGAAAAATTTACATATCGTAACAAAATTGGGTACACATATTTTCCTTATAGCAGGAAATATTTCTAGTAAAAATGGACGGGATCGGTTAAAGACCACGGCAACTTAGATATAAAATAAGCTTAAAAGGGTCATAGACTAGAATAGTAAGCTATGACTTAGCAAAAAATAGTTTTGAATCAATGATATTTCAGTTATCAAGTTTTTCTGTAAGAGTAAATGGGGAAAATTTTTTTTTTAAATGGGCGGTGCCATGTGTTATGTAGAAAAGTAATTTATCTGAAATCAAATGTACAATTTCACGCTGAGTATATAATTTTCAGTTACACCCGAACTTAGACACCTTTACTTGTTTATACTAATTTTAAACTCTTCCTACTTAAATCGAAATTGCAGTTAGTTACTCAGCCATCAGTTAGTTCTATGTTTGTTGTTCGTATTTGATATTGTTTACATTAACGATTATTATTATACCTTTCATGAAAATGAAATGGTATATTAATTTCGTCACGAAACCGAAAATTGTAAGTCCTTAAAGGAAAATAGATAGACCCACCATTAAGTATACCGAAATAATCAGGTTGAAGAGCTGAGTTGATTTAGCCATGTCCGTCTGTCCGTCTGTCTGTTTGTATGCAAACTAGTCCCTCAATTTTTGAGATATCTTGATAAAATTTGGTGAGCGGCTGTATTTGGGTGTCCGATTAGACATTTGTCGGAACCGACCGGATCGGACCACTATAGCATATATCCTCCATACAACCGATTTTTCTGAAAAAGAGGATTTTTGTAATATCTTACCCAATTTAACAGATTGAAGCTTCAAACTTCACCTTATACTTTCGTATATTGCACATATTGTTGCCTGAAAAAATTTATGAGATCGGTCGTATATATAGTATATATCCCATACAACCGATTGTTCAGATAAGGAACTTTTCGTAATTACTGCCCTATTTTAAGAGCTAGAGGCTTCAAATTTCAACGAATGCTTACGTATATAGCATATATTGTTTTCTGAAAAAATCATAAAGATCGGTGGTATATATAGTATATATATGGTGGTATATATAGTATATATATATAATATATATATATATATATTTTCGCAAATTTTAGCCCCATTTTAACAGCTAGAAGCTTCAAATTTCACCAAATATTTACGTATATAGCATATATTGTTGTCTGAAAAAATCATAGAGATCGGTTGTATTTATAGTATATATCTCATACAACCGATTGTTCAGATAAGAAAGTTTTCGCAATTTCTACCCCATTTTAACAGCTATAAGCTTCAAATTTCACTGATTGCTTACGTATATAGCATATATTGTTGTCTGAAAAAAATCATAGAGATCGGTTGTATATATAGTATATATCTCATACAACCGATTGTTCAGATAAGAAACTTTTCGCAATTTCTACCCCATTTTAACAGCTAGAAGCTTCAAATTTCACCAAATGCTTACATATATAGCATATATTGTTGTCTGAAAAAATCATTGAGATCGGTTGTATATATAGTATATATCTCATACAACCGATTGTTCAGTTAAGAAACTTTGCGCAATTTCTGCCCCTTTTTAACAGCTAGACGCTTCAAATTTCACTATATGCTTACGTATATAGCATATATTGTTGTCTGAAAAAATCATAGAGTTCGGTGGTATATATATTATATACCCCATATAAACTCTAATCTTTGCCCCCTTTTTACGGCTAGAAGCTTCAAAATTCATCAAATTTCATCAAATAGTTACGTTTACGTCATATATTGTTGAAATACGTGATTCGTAGTCATAGTTTTTACATGCAGACCACAAAAAAACCTGAAACTTTGCATCCTCATACAAAGTACCTACCTGTTTTTATTTTATATTTATCTTAAAAATCGTTAAGGTATGTAGATCTGTTCACTATATATTTCTTATCTTATACATCCGATTATTCGGAGATTAGGAACGGGATAAGATTATTGTTCAGCCCCATTCATGAAAGGTATGAAGTCTTCGGCACAGCCGAAGGCAGTCCCGTTCTTACTTGTTTTTTGTTGTTTTTTGTTGATGTCTATCATAATACATATTTGTTATAGATGTGGCCATTGAAATTTCTTCGTTTTGCTACTTTCCTAATGCATACCAATAAACTGGACTGAGCAGGATTATTTTTTTGTTATTGTTGTTGTTGACTTGTGGGTATGGCCTCTGATACAACTCGTCTAAGTCTGCTGCTCGTCCTTCGTGCTGTGCTCTTGCGATAACAGAAAGTAATATTTGTTATTTGTTTTAGCGGAAACAAATGCAATTGTTGTAACAAAAACAACAAAATTAATAAGCGTCACAACAAAAAATTTATATAGTAGCTAGTACAGTACAGTGTAATAATGTTGGCAATAGCAACAATTTCTAAACGGAAATGCGCATAAATTTTGTGAATATACATACATACATACTTACTTGTATATTATTATGAGCTGCTTTTGCCTTTTTTTATTATTGTTGTTATTTATAACGAACTGTGTTGATACAGTTTTGGCCACAACAGACACATTAATGTGCTCCAAAAACTTAGCTTATATCAAGTAAAGAAACAATTATTTGTGTATCTTTATTTTAAGAGTTTTTCGTCGTTCCCTGCCAAAATTTTTGTTCCGGTGTTGCGTTGTGTTGCGCCATCTTCAGCGTATTTTTTCTTTCTTAAACAATGTGCATTACAGTAAAAACAAATATATCGCGTTCTTAAATACAAAGAATACAAAAATAACTGAACTTGTTATAGTGTTAACTACTTTGTATTCTTAACTTGAATTTTTAAAATAATTTTTAATTGAGTTTTCGTGTTAACTTAAAATTTATGAATAACTACAAAAAAAGAAAATTCTAATTAGTTTGAAAATAATTAAACTCAATAATAAACAAAAATAAATTTTTAAAAATAAAATAAATATTTGGCTTATTACCAAATATATTGGCGATCTTGCGCGAATCTTTTATAGTATTGTAAAAATTGACAGCGCCAACGAACAACAATAACTTGAATGGGTCAATTAATTGTTAAGAATTTTACCATAAATTGAACACAAAAGAACTTTATCTATTTGTTATTCAAACTCACTAAAGATATACACCATTTAAGTGTGAACTTGTAAAATAAAATACATAATTAAACTTTGAAAACAAAACATCTACTTAACTTAATAACTGTGGCGAAATGTGAAATATATTGCGAAATAAAGTGAACAACAAAGAAATAAACTGAATTAGCAGCTAGACGACAAATAGTCGAACAACAACAAACATCAGCGGTAACTATAAAATCATTGACGCATATTTAATGATAATACATAGAAGTTTTGATAGAAAATATATCATAAATTTACAAATTCATCCTATTTTAAAATTTGATTAGAATTACAATCTAATTAAGTGAAATTTTGTGTCCAAAATAGAAGACAAGAAATATCTACCAAAACTTAAACGTCAAATATCTAATTGAATGATTTCATATATGTACATATTTCTTTAGGTTCAGACATACATATAACATTTTTAAGTGCACGACTTGATTTGCAAAAGCAACAAAATTTACTGAAGAAAAATGATTTCAATTAAATAACATATAGATTGCATTGAAAGAAATGGATTTGTAGATAAGGAGATTTTGACTTTCACTACAAACTTAATTAATATTCTAATCACAGTTAAAGTCATATTGAGATTTTGTATAATTTGTGCATTCTACATGTATGAAAGCTATTTGCTCATCAGAGAAATCAATATACATAACTCAATAGACCTTCTCATCACGGCCAGACTTCCAACTACAATCAAAACGAAAATATTTATCAAAATCAACAATCAAAATTTCTCGAATAACGTAAATACCATTGCAAATCATCAATCAATATTCAACAATAAAAATTTCAATAAATATATATATTTTTTTTTAACTTTTTATGATAATATATTCATGTGAGTATATATATATATATATTTAAAATAATTATTTTATTAAAGAATTTATGATATAAAATTAATTAAATTTAATTATTATTTTTTTTTTTTAATATTATTGATTTAAATATAAATATATATACAATTGTTAATATTATCTATCAACTATTATCTTATTAGTATCTTTTTGTTGTTAACTCCCTTTCCAAAAAAAATTCTTAAATATTTTCTAATTTTCAAATTATTCATTTAATTTTTTTTTTTTTATATGGTTCTACGTTCACCAATACGAACCCGTAATTTTACAAATTCGGAAAATCGAAATAACAACCATACAAATAACATCATGACTCACAATACAACTCAAAATTCTAACATTAATACAACACAAAACAACATCTCTAATATAATACAAGTTACTTCAACACAAGATAACTTTACAAATTTTCCTTCTACTAAATCTATTAAATCACCACAATTTTGGCAAGATTGTCCTGATGCTTGGTTTTTACTTATTGAAGGACAATTTGAAATTAATAATATCACTGATGATAATTTAAAATTTCAAAATGTTCTAGTTACCCTTCAACGCGATACTATTTCTAAAATTTTAGATGTTATTAACCCTGCTCCTCTTTTTAATAAATATGATACAATCAAAAAAATTCTATGTGAAAGATTTTCTCTTAGCGAAGAAAAACAATTAGAACAACTATTTTCAAAAGCTGAACTTGGTGATCGTTCACCATCTGAATTATTCAGATTTATGAAATCACTTATAGGTTCTGACTCCATAGTTAGCCAAGAATTACTCTTTAAATTGTGGATTCGTAAATTACCACAAGAAATACAAATTCATTTGACTTCCAATAATAATCAAAACAGAGATGAAATTATTATTTTAGCTGACAAACTTTTTGATTTAATCATCATCATCAAACCTCATTTTTCCAAATCTCCTGTAGTCTCAAGTATAAATAATAATATTTTAGAACAATGTGTTAAAAATTTAACTGAATTAACTATGGCTATTTATCAGAATTTAAATAAAATTTCTAATGATATTAATCAATTACAAATCCGTTTAAGATCTAAAGATAGAAATATATCTAAATCTCGAAATTTTTCAATATCAAGAAATTTTTCAAACAATCGTAATTTTAATTCACAAACAACTATTTGTTGGTATCACAAAAAATTTAAGAATAACGCTCTTAAATGTCAAAATCATAATTCAAATTAAGAACAAAATTTAAACTGAAACGATCCATTATGACGGTGACGGATAATAGAATTATTATTAAACCTACTCGTCGCCTATTCATATTTGATAAATTCAATAAACTTAATTTTCTTATCGATACAGGTGCAGTTGTATCAGTTATTCCTTTTTCTAAATTTAAAATTTATAAAAGAAATTCGGATCTTACTTTAACTGCAGCAAACGGTTCTTCAATTGAAACTTTCGGTACAAAACTACTTAATATTGATTTAGGTTTAAGAAGAGATTTTGAATTTCCATTCATTATTGCGAATATTGATACACCAATTTTAGGAGCAAACTTTTTAGAAAAATTCGGAATTATTGTCAATATTAAAAATAAAGAAATAATGGATTCTACTACAAAAATTAAAGTTACTGGATCTTCTGGATTTTCTGATATTTTCTCACTCAAAATTCCTATTGTCGAAAATAAGTTTTCAAAATTACTTAATGAATTTCCATCTATTACCTGTGAACCAGATTATACTAAAAAAGTTAAACACCATACGGTTCACAGAATAGAAACACAAGGTATTTTACCATTTTCGAAACCCAGACGACTTGATCCAATCAAACTTAAAATCGCTAAAGCTGAATTTGAATTTTTAGTTAAAACTGGTATATGCAGACCCTCAAATTCTCCTATTGCATCTCCACTTCATCTCGTTCCTAAAAAAGAACCAAATGATTGGAGACCTTGCGGAGACTATCGAAGACTTAATTTTATTACTACACCAGATCGGTATCCTTTACCACATATTCACGATTTAACAATAGATTTAAAAAACAAACAATTTTTTTCCAAAATTGATCTTGTGCGTGCTACCACCAAATTCCAATGGCAGAAGAAGACATTCATAAAACTGCAATAACTACCCGTTTTGGAATGTTTGAATTCGTAAGAATGCCTTTCGGTTTACGAAACAGTGCTCAAACTTTCCAACGCTTTATTAATGAAGTATTTTCTGATTTCGATTTTGTATTTACATACATTGATGACATTCTTATTGCCAGTGATAATGAAGATCAACATATAAATCATTTAAAAGCAGTTTTCAAAAGACTTGAAGAATATAATTTAAATATCAAACCTTCAAAATGTACTCTCGGTGTAAATAAATTAAATTTTTTAAGTTACGAAATTTCAGGCGAAGGTATTAAACCATCTTTAGATAGAATTGAAATCATAACAAATTTTGAAAAACCAATTTCTATAAATAAATTACAAAAATTTTAGGTATGATAAATTACTATCACAGATATATTAAAATGTTAGCAACAGAACTTAGTCCTCTGCATGGAATGTTAACACATGCAATTAAAAACAAACTCAAACAATTAAATTGGACAAATGAAACCACAACAGCTTTCGAAAATGTTAAAAAAACTTTTTGCTAAAAATACTTTACTTACACATTTCGACAAAAATGGTACTTTATCATTAGCAGTAGATTCATCAAATGTTGCTATTGGAGCAGTTCTTCAACAAACTAGCAATAATATACTAGAACCCTTAGCTTATTTTTCAAGAAAATTAACTACAACAGAAACTAAATATTCAACATTTGATCGTGAACTTTTGGCAATTTATAATTCAATTAAACATTTTAAACATTTTCTTGAAGGTAGAACTTTTACCATTTATACTGATCATAAACCGTTATTCATGTTCTAAATTCTAAAGTAGATAGATCTCCTCGTCAACTACGTCATCTTGAATATATTGCTCAATTTACAAATGATATTCAATATATACGTGGAAAAGACAACATAGTTGCCGACACACTTTCCCGTATTCCAGAAATAAATGCAATTTCAACTAAAGATATAAATTTAGAAACTTTATATAAAGAAAAACAAACTGATACATTTTTACAAAAAAACCATTTCTGATCAAAATTCTAAAAATAATTTGAAAGAAATTCATATTCCAGTTATTAATTTAAACATATGGTATGATGTTTCTCTACAACCTTTTCGACAATATGTTCCACATTCTATGAGAAGAATTATATTTGACAAAATTCACTCATTATCTCATCCAAGTATAAGAACAACTAGAAACTTAATTCAAAATAAATATTATTGGCCTAACATGCGTAAAGAAATTAACGATTGGACTTCATCTTGCATCAATTGTCAAAAATCCAAAATTTCAAGACATACTAAATCTCCTATTCAAAAAATTCAAATACCATCAGGTCGTTTTGAACATATTCATATGGATATTGTTGGACCTCTTCCAGTTTCAAATGAAAATTGTTATATTTTAACAATTATTGATAGATTTTCACGTTGGCCTGAAGCTTATCCACTTAAAGATATTTCAACAAATACTATAGTAAAAACTTTTATTCAAAATTACACTGGTCGACGGCCAAAATTTACCAGAGACGCCGTTATGAAATTCGTATGTAAAACCACCCCCTGATTTCGAAAATCGAGTTCATTTTTGATTCTATGGTACCGTTTTTTAGATATTTGCCATTTACCGTTATTCGAAAAAACCAAAAAGATGGCTCCCTTTAATTATGTATATCTCACGAACGGGTCAAGCAATTGCAAACAAGTTTACAGAATCAGAAAAACGATAAAATTTGCTATCATACATTGTTTTTTACTCAACCAGATAGTTTTCGAGATATTAGCTTATCATTTCAGGTTTTTGTTTTTTTTATGAAAAAATATGAAAAAAATTACTTTTTGCGAGGGCAGCATTCCAAAACCACAACTTTTTTCCTAGATATTTTTTCTTTGCGTAAAGCTCCGTTTAATTAGAAAAAAGATAAGCTTTCATCGAAGAAATTCGATGCAAAACTACGTAAGTTATAAGCGATCAAATAAAAATACCAAGGTTGCGCAATTTCAACGTATACCTCAAAACGTATGTATGGTATAAAGAAGAGTGAAATATCTAGCTATGGTCTGTTTCTATTTAGTTAAAAGTTAAATTTATGAATAAAATTACCCATATTTTTAACTTTTTTTTAAATTTATTTATTTTTATACTATATTCTAACAATCTTTATCATAATTTGATTTTACTATGTAGTCGAAATAATTATGTGTTCTACTTTGACGCTTATTCAGTTTAGGATCGGATTCTCTTATGAGAAACCAGCAGTAATCACCCATCATTGCGACGTCCCAGAATCCTTGATATCGATTCTCAATTAATTTCATTTGCTGATGAAACCTTCCGCCATGTTCGTCACTTTCGCGCCAAGATTTGCCGGAAAAAACTCAAATGTGAGTGCAGAAAGTGAATTTTTAAAGACATGTTTACGCCAAGAAAGAAAATATTAGTTAGGTAAACAAGTTATAGAATTTGAGGAAATTAATTTTAATAAGCCTTTAATATTTACCCATTTTCGCATAATTATTGATTAAGTCGTTCACTATCTGCTCGTAGTTAGGACTTTTGTGTCTACTGAGAAAAGAAGCAACGACCTTTTCAAAGGATTCCCACGCTGCTGCCTCAACTGATGAGAGTAGTCCTTTGAATTGATTATTGTTGATCAACTTTTTTATTTGTGGTCCAACAAAAATACCTTCCTTTATCTTGGCTTGAGAAATATCTGGAAATTGTCCAAAGCTTTAACAAATTTTTTAATGAGACCGAGCTTGATGTGTAAGGGTGGAAGTATGATTTTCTCTTTCTTGACAAGAGGGGCGTATTTGATGTTATCCACACCAACGGTAAACTCGACTCTTTCCGGCCAATCCTTTCTGACATAGTGGTCCTTACGAACTCGGCTATCCCACTTGCAGAGGAAGCAGCATTGTTTGGTGTAGCCACTTTGTAGACCGCATAGAATTGCAACGACTTTGAGATCAGAACATATTTTCCAATCATGTTCTTCATATTTGATAAATTTGAGTAGTTTTTGCATTTCCTCGTAGGTTTCCTTTGTATTTACTGCATGTGCGATCGGGATAGGCTTTTTGTTACCAATATGCAATAATACAGCCTTCAAACTCAGTTTATTGCTGTCTATGAACAATCGCCACTCTTTTGAATCAAATGTTTGACCAAACTCTTTGAATAAACCAGGAATGTCGTCGCAGTAGCATATACTGTCTTTCTTGGTATAGTGTTTGGAAAATGGTTCGTGACGAGTTCTACAATTTAAATTGTTGCATACGAGAAGTGTGGATTTCGGCCTTTTCCCTGGATAGTTAAAAATCTCTTATCCAATCATTAAGTTGTGCTTGTGATAGAACGTTTCTCTCCTTTCCCATGCGAAATTCAGTACAACTTGATTCCCCGCACTCAGACATTACTGTTGACAATGGAACTGAATCCGCAACTGCCGTTCAATGTAATACTGGTAATGTCACTGTAGGTACGCTGGCATAGGTTACTCTTCTTGATCTTCCAACGCTAAGTACTTTTGTTTGACAAATATAACACTCTATTGAATGGCAAGTAGGTTCTCTCCATATCATTGGTGTATATTCTACTCGACACTATGTACACAAAGTGTTCAATGTCCATGGTTTTCAGCAGTTTTAGGCTCAATGCCAAAATACTACCTGCTTTAGATGTGGGCTTTAAAAATTTTCTGTGTCTTATAATTTTGAAAATCTACCTGCATACTTACCGAACGGAAATACATGTTTATAACTACATGCCTACAGCAGGTTTCGAACCCAACCACTCTTCCTTTCGATGCAACCACTCTACCTACTATAAAACAATTCGAGTATTAAAAGTACTATTTGATTTATTTAAAGAAAAAGTATTATCATTGTTATGGTGTTATTCGTTTATCCGGATAATATCCCATTTGCACTTTATACCTTTAATATATGTATGTATACATACATTGAAGTTGCGCAACCTGGGTATTTTTATTTGATCGCTTATAACTTACGTAGTTTTGTATCGCTTTTCTTCCATGATATACTATCTTTTTTATAATTAAACGGAGCTTTACGTAAAGAAAAAATATTTGAAAAAAAAGTTGTGGTTTTGGAATGCTGCCCTCGCAAAGAGTAATTTTTTTCATATTTTTTCATAAAAAAAACAAAAATCTGAAATGATAAGCTAATATCTCGAAAACTTTCTGGTTGAGCAAAAACAATGTATGATGCATTTATAGAAAATTTTATCGTCTTTCCGATTCTGTAAAAGGTTTTTGCAATTGCTCTACATGTTCGTGAGATATACGTAATTAAAGGGAGCCATCTTTTTGGTTTTTTCGAATAACGGTAAATTGCAAATATCTCAAAAACGGTACCATACAATCAAAAATGAACTCAATTTTCGAAATCAGGGGCTGATTTTACATACGAATTTCACAACGGCGTTTCTGGTAAAGAGAAAAAGTTGAAATTCGTGGTCCAGTGTTATATACCACGATTTGGTATACCACTAAATATTACAGTAGATCAAGGTTCACAATTCACTTCAAAATTTTTTACGGAATTAACTAAACTTTTAGGTTCTCATAAAATTCATACATCTCCTTACCATTCCCAAGCAAATGGCATGATAGAGAGATTTCATCGAACTTTAAAAGCAGCAATTATAGCATCAAACGACTCGGTTCATTTGTCTGACATTTTACCATTCATTCTACTTGGTTTACGAACTTCTATTAAAGAAGATTTAAAATGTTCATCTACTGAACTTGTTTATGGCCAAACACTTAGAATACCTGGTGAATTAATTATTTCAAATAGTAATAAAGAACATGATTTTTCTAATGACGCTCTTCATAAAATAAGAGAATATTTTTCGATTGTTCGTTCTAAAGTTTTTCATCATAACAAAGAAAATTTTTTCGTTCCTAAACAATTAGAAAATTGTGAGTATGTTTTTGTTAAAGTTCTTCGTAAATCTAATTTAGAATCACATTATGAAGGACCTTTTAAAGTTATCTCTAAGAAACATAAAACATTTACAATTCAATACAAAAATACTATTAAAAATATTTCAATTGATTTACTTAAACCATCAAACATACTTATTAACACTAATTTAAATACAAATACATTAAACAACAAAAAACAAAAAAAAGGTTACATTTAATATTAATTAATAATTTGTTTGTTTCAAATTTTCTTGGAGGAGGAGTAAATATAGTGTTAACTACTTTGTATTTTTTACTTGAATTTTTAAAATAATTTTTAATTGAGTTTTCGTGTTAACTTAAAATTTTTGAATAACTTCAAAAAAAGAAAATTCTAATTAGTTTGAAAATATTTAAACTCAAAAATAAACAAAAATAAATTTTTTAAAATAAAATAAATATTTGACTTATTACCAAACTTGTATACAAAAACGTTTGACGGTAGTTCAAAACTATCTAGTAGTGGATAAATCATCTAGATATTGTTTTTCCTTGTATTCGGAATAAATATGGACGAACTAGTCATGCGACGGTTCGAAGAAGGACCCGTTAAACTTACGGCTTATGCAGATGACGTTGCAACTTTGGATCTACATCTAATGTCGCGTTGACCACCAACGCGGAGAAGATGCTTATGGAGGAAGACCTCGACGTCACGTTCTTCATGTACAATAATGCCGGGGTGTACGTGGGATACTTACAGAGATTTTAAAACCTATCCTATACCAAGAGTACTTGTTAGGTGGACGGCCACACAAATAACTACCTTTCTCAAAAAATTATAGGTACTATGCAGGCTATCAAAGCTCAGCATTACGGAAGCCCTGAAAACAACCCCGACGGCTGCAATTTATGCCATTTTGCACATGCCACTGCATTTAAGGCAATAATCTCGCATATCACAACATCTAAATGCGTGTTAGAGTGTAAGCAATCCTTGGAAAGGATCAGGATAGGGAGACACATACATCTATATTGGGTCCCATGGCATATGGGAATAGATGGGAAAGGAAAAGCGGTTGGGCTAGCTAAAAATGGGGCATCTCTCGAAGCTTGCTCCGTAGACGTCCTAATTAGATTGGGCGTGATTAAGATAAGGCGAGAGTTTCACACGATCCACGAAGCCGGAGAGGCCACAAGCACGGGCCTGTAAAATGTAGAAGATCATGTGTAGGAATTTCAACCTTAGATTAACAAAGCTACTTCTGTCATTAAAAAGAGAGGACTATAGACTCATGACGGGTATTCTAACTGAGAACTGCCTTCTGGCGTCACATGCCTTTAAATTAGGATTGGTCAATGACATCAGATGTGGGAAGTGCGGGTTGGAGAAGGAAACGATCAAGCACGTGTTATGCTCGTGCCCTGCGCTTATAAGGCTAAGACTCCAGCAATTAGGAGTGATATAGCTGTCAGTTCTAGGAAGTGGTATAGGTCCTAGAAAGCTTCTAGTATTTGCCAAGAGGACGGAGTTAATTTATATCATAGGTCCTGGTTTTAGATAGGGGTTTTCAGTTTCAGATCTTGTAACAGTAAAGACCTTCAGCCTATGTGAGCTCGATGAGTAAGCGTTCAGGTATATAGTTAAACTATAGCAGAGGCAGCTTTACTAGAAACATAAAATTTCGGGCTTTGCATTTTTTTTAACTAAAATAAAGTTGTCTTATAAATTGGCTGTACATGTTTATACCGACTCCGAAAGGCTTCTGCAAGGCAGATGGATTTTAACAAGAAGCTTTCATGGCAGAGATACACTCGTAGTACTTATTTGAGTAAAACTTATTTCTAAATGTTCAATGTTGCCTTTTCTAGGCCTTGAACACAGGACCTTCGGTGTGTTAGCCGGAGCACGCTTCCACCACACCATGGGGGCTTATTATAGAAAGCGAATTATTATCGTAGAGTTGGTTTCTAATCGGCTGATTATACACGGGTAAGAGATGTGCCATCGATCCCCCCAAGCGGGTTAGGGGGTTAGAATATACCCGCGGTAGGTATGCCTGTCGTAAGAGGCGACTAAAATACCAAATATATTCAAGGGGTTGTGTAGCGAAACCCTTGCAAGGGGTGGCGAGTCCTTCTTCATTAACAGCCGAGGCTCTGCCGAACTCCTCCTGGATCTAGGGGCTGGGAGGGCAGTATGGCCTAGAAGGTCGCATGTGGTCATACCAAATCGTTCCCGAGATGGTCGGGCTTGGTACCGGAACGTACCGGATCTGCATCTGGCAAAGGACCATCAACATCGATAACACTCCCCAAGGCCTTCGGGGAGTGTTCTTATCGCTACAACAACAACAACAACATGTGTCTTCGATTTTGCAGTGTAACTTCATCGGTATCTACACAAATAGGTAACAGAAAAATCGATACATTTCGATAGCAAATCGATAACTATTTGATAATGTAACTTTTCGATATATGTACATATAATCGATAATAAATCGATAACTTCCCTTTTTTGGTAATTATAACTATACACACATACCCTGACATAAACATACAAATATGTAAACCAAAGACTATATCGCCTCATCAAACGTTATTCATTGCAAAATAGCTGATCAAACGCTTCACTATTGTTCCAATTGCTGACTGACACTTCCAACCCATTTCATTTGCACTTATATTTTTTTATCAATTGTTTTTCCATTGATTGGATTTTTGTTTTGCACAAAATTTTTTTATTTGTATTTTACGCATTGTTTGATATTAGGAACAAAAACGCGTTTCGGCTTTTTAAAAAATTTTTTTTTTGGCTGACAACAAAATTGTTCTTGCAATAATAAGCAATGGCGTGGTTGGCGGAGAAGATGCAGATATTTATACATACATATGTATTTATTTATTTATTATACTCAGCTGAGCAGAGCTCACAGAGTATATTAACTTTGTTCGCATAACGGTAATCCGTAACGGCATAAACTAATGGAGATAGATATAGACTTCTATATATCAAAATGATTTAGGTGAAAAAAGAAATTCATTTAGCCATGTCCGTCCGTCCGTCCGTAAACACGAAAGGTTGAGTAAATTTTGAGGTATCTTGATGAAATTTGGTATGTAGATTCCTGAGGGCGCTCATCTCAGATCGCTATTTAAAATGAACGAAATCGGACTACAACCACGCCCACTTTTTCTATATCGACAATTTCGAAAAACGGAAAAAGTGAGATAATTCATTACCAAAGACGGCTAAAGCAATGAAACTTCGTAGGTGCGTTGACTTTATGACGCAAAATATAAAATTAGTAAAATTTTGGACAATGGGCGTGGCACCGCCCACTTTTAAAAGAAGTTAATTTAAAAGTTTTGCAAGCTGTAATTTGGCAGTCGTTGAAGATATCATGATGAAATTTGGCAGGCACATTGCTCCTACTACTACTATATGTGTGCTATATAAAAATTAGCAAAATCGGATGACGAACACGCCCACTTTTAAAAAAAAAAAATTTTTTAAGTCAAATTTTAACAAAAAATTTAATATCTTTACAGTATATAAGTAAATTATGTCAACATTCAACTCAAGTAATGATATGGTGAACAAAATACAAAAATAAAAGACAATTTCAAAATGGGCGTGGCTCCGCCCTTTTTCATTCAATTTATCTCCAATACTTTTAATGCCATAAGTCGAACAAAAATTTACCAATCCTTGTGAAATTTGACAGGGTGCATAGATTCTATGGCGGTAACTGTTTTCCATGAAAATGGGCGAAATCGGATGAAGCCACGCCCAGTTTTATACACAGTCGACCGTCTGTCCTTCCGCTCGGCCGTTAACACGATAGCTTGAGCAAAAATCGATATATCTTTACTAAACTCAGTTCACGTACTTATCTGAACTCACTTTGTATTGGTGTAAAAAATGGCCGAAATCCGACTATGACCACGCCCACTTTTTCGATATCGAAAATTACGAAAAATGATAAAATGCCAAATTCTATACCAAATATGAAAAAAGAGATGAAACATGGTAATTGGATTGGTTTATTGACGCAAAATATAACTTTAAAAAAAACTTTGTAAAATGGGCGTGACACCTACCATATTAAGTAGAAGAAAATGAAAAAGTTCTGCCGGGCGAAATCAAAAGCCCTTGGAATCTTGGCAGGAATACTGTTCGTGGTATTATATATATAAATAAATTAGCGGTACCCGACAGATGATGTTCTGGGTCACCCTGGTCCACATTTTGGTCGAAATCTCGAAAAGGCGTTCACCTATAGAACTAAGGCTCACTCCCTTTTAAAAGGTTCATTAACATATTTCATTTGATACCCATATCGTACAAACACATTCCAGGGTTACCCTAGGTTCATTTTGCTAAATGGTCAAATTCCCTTATTTTGTCTCCAAAGCTCTCACCTGAGTATGTAATGTTCGGTTACACCCGAACTTAGCCTTCCTTACTTGTTTATATATGTTCATATATGCAACTGCTTTGGATTTTGTATATTTATTCAACTGAAATCGAGGTATTGTTTTGAATTTTAATTCATATCGCAAACATGTTTACTTAAAAAACAATTAAACAAATATGCAAATAAATAAATGAATAAGCTTTTGATTCCATAAGTGAGTGTTATTTGAACAAATAAATAAAATCCACTTCATTTTTTTATAGAAACACTTTCATACATTTACGCATGGTATCAAAAAGAAGGTGTTCCACTCAAAATTTTTTGACGTATTTGGGGATTTTTGAAATTTCATAATTGTTGTTGTTTTACTAGAAGCGTTGCCATACCGTTACTGTTTAAGGCGAAATTGTGGTTTTTCGGGAAGACAATTTCCTTCAGAATGAAAACGCAATGGTCATCTGAGACAATAATAATATCCTTTAGCACGATTTATGTGCATACATGTTTATTCAGAATACAGTAAAATACGCAATTTTATTGAAAAGTAGTGGATAATGACTCATACATTGGTTAATGGCTCATATCTTTATGGCAGATTGACCCCTAGACAGAAAAAAATACACGAAAAATCCTGTTGTTCTAGCATGGCCCTAATATCATGTCTCTGCAGTTAATATTTCTCAAGGCATGTTGAGAAAAAGTGTACCTCCAAAGTCTGGTAGGTATTTAATTTGTTAAGTTTGTGGGACGCTACATCCATGTCAGTGCTAAAATGGCACAGAATGTGTTGAGGCGGGGCTTGCCCAAAGGTGACCCCTGGTACAACGGGCAAAACAACTCTCATTACTAGTGGCTTACCTGCAGAGCTACTGGGCATTTGTTCTCCCGGCAAAATGGTTTAACAATTCCCTCCTCAAGCGATACGCTTGAATTATACAATAAATAAAAAGTGTGGACTCGTAGCCAATTTATCACCATTCAATTTCATAAAACTTGCGTTTAAGTGTGCTAAACTCTTTAGAAATTGCGGTGTCCGCTTATAAGGACCTCCTTTGGCAATCAGTTGACAAACGTGTATGTTTTGTCAACATGTTCTGGGCAAACGTACGGACACTTAAGAAGGCTATATTCCCTCGCTTTGTACTTCTAACCATGTTTGTTCAACCAAAGCAATTTTTCTGGAGCTCGAAAAACTTATTGAATACCTTCTTTTCTACGCTGATATTTCGTAGTAGAATATTTCCAACGCGGCGGCCACCGTGGTGCGATGGTAGCGTGCTCCGCCTATCACACCGTATGCCCTGGGTTCAACTCCCGGGCAAAGCAACATCAAAATTTTAGAAATAAGATTTTTCAATTAGAAGAAAATTTTTCTAAGCGGGGTCGCCCCTCGGCAGTGTCTGGCAAGCGCTCCGATTGTATTTCTGCCATGAAAAGCTCTCAGTGAAAACTCATCTGCCTTGCAGATGCCGTTCGGAGTCGGCATAAAACATGTAGGTCCCGTCCGGCCAATTTGTAGGGAAAAATCAAGAGGAGCACGACGCAAATTGGAAGAGAAGCTCGGCCTTAGATCTCTTAGGAGGTTATCGCGCCTTACATTTATTTATTTTATATTTCCAACGCATGCGGCTAATTTTTTTATATTTATTTAAAATAACTATGAAAGTAATAAAGTCGTATCCGTTATTATGAAACCCATCAAAATTAGAATAATTCGTAACATTTTTCAATCTGGTAGCTTGTTTTTTGTGAAATTGTCATTGTCCCCGCAAAAGTCTAGTGGCTAACGTCACACTAAATGGAACTACCTCCATTTTTTGTATCATGCATTTACGTATGTGCTGACATTAGAATGCTTCACAATCGACATAAAAAAATATTTTGAATAATAAAAATATTTGAAACTACAAAAAGTTGCACAAAAATATATTTTTAATGCAATAGGGGAATTCGCCTTGTCCCGCAAATGATGGACAATTGCATGGATTACACGGATTGTAAAGTCACAACAACAAGATACACGCAAAAGCTTAAACGCAATCCGTGCAAATTAAAGTGAAGTCAAACCTACATTTTCCTGCAAAGAATTGCAGGATAATAAAATCAACCCTACTTTAAGGGTATTCCCTTTAAAGCTCTCATTTCGCTAATAAAAATATTGAGAAATTGTTTTCATTATTTTTCGTTTGTATTTTGTTATTTTCTAAGCCAATTTTTTGGCGCTTCTTAAATGGTGTGCTCAACTAGTCTTGCATATTTTGTCGTAGTACAATCCCTGCAATCCATGCACTTTGCAAGACAATGCGAATCTACTTAATATAAATTAGGAGGTTTGTGATGTCGTATGTAAGATATTTCCGTAAAAAAAAATTTGCCCGGTTTAATAATTTTAAGTGTCTCTCAGAACATAGGTTATGTTGAAATGGCCGGTCAATAAAGACCTCACATATAATGTGTCCATAGTTTTACCAGAATTTATTTTACTACCAAACGAAAAAATTCAAATTAGGTACCATGACTTATGTTGTAGAATAACTGCGCCCTCTTGGCAAATGCTAGAAGTTTTCTATGACCCAGCTTAATTACTGCCCCAAATCTGGCAACTCTGCCTTGACCTCACGAGCACACATGAGCACAGAACGTGCTTAACCGTTTTTGCCTGCAGCATGCACTTTTCTTCATCTGCTTTTACTGACTTACTTTTTATACTCAGTTGAGCAGAGCTCACAGAGTATATTAACTTTGATTGGATAACGGTTGGTTGTACAGGTATAAAGGAATCGAGATAAATATAGACTTCCATATATCAAAATCATCAGTATCGAAAAAAAATTTGATTGAGCCATGTCCGCCCGTCCGTCCGTTAACACGATAACTTGAGTAAATTTTGAGGTATCTTGACGAAATTCGGTATGTAGGTTCCTGGGCACTCATCTCAGATCGCTATTTAAAATGAACGATATCGGACTATAACCACGGCCACTTTTTCGATATCGAAAATTTCGAAAAATCGAAAAAGTGCGATAATTCATTACCAAAGACGGATAAAGCGATGGAACTTGGTAGGTGGATTGAACTTATGACGCAGAATTGAAAATAAGTAAAATTTTGGAAAATGGGCGTGGCACAGCCTACTTTTAAAAGAAGGTAATTTATAAGTTTTGCAAGCTTTAATTTGGCAGTCGTTGAAGATATCATGATGAAATTTGGCAGGAACGTTACTTGTATTACTATATATATGCTTAATAAAAATTAGCAAAATCGCAGAACGACCACGCCCACTTAAAAAAAAAATTTTTTTAAGTGAAATTTTTACAAAAAATTTAATATCTTTACAGTATATAAGTAAATTATGTCAACATTCAACTCCAGTAATGATATGGTGCAACAAAATACAAAAATAAAAGAAAATTTCAAAATGGGCGTGGCTCCGCCCTTTTTCATTTGATTTGTCTAGGATACATTTAATGCCATAAGTCGAACAAATATTTACCAATCCTTGTGAAATTTGGTAGGCGCTTAGATTCTAGGACGGTAACTGTTTTCTGTGAAAAAGGGCGAAACCGGTTGAAGCCATGCCCAGTTTTTATACACAGTAGATCGTCTGTCCTTCCGGTCAGCCGTTAACAAGATAACTTGAGCAAAAATCGATATATCTTTACTAAACTCAGTTCACATAATTACCTAAACACACTTTGTATTCGCATAAAAAATTACCGAAATCCGACTATGACCACGCCCACTTTTTCGATTTCGAAAATTACGAAAAATGAAAAAAATGCTATAATTCTATACCAAATACAAAAAAAGGCATGAAGCATGGTAATTGCATTGGTTTATTGACGCAAAATATAACTTTAGAAAAAACTTTGTAAAATGGGTGTGACACCTACCATATTAAGTAGAAGAAAATGAAAAAGTTCTGCCGGGCGAAATCAAAAGCCCTTGGAATCATGGCAGGAATACTGTTCGTGGTATTACATATATAAATAAATTAGCGGTACCCGACAGATGATGTTCTGGGTCACCCTGGTCGACATTTTGGTCGAAATCTCGAAAACGCCTTCACATATACAACTACCACAACTCCCTTTTAAAATTCTTATTAATACATTTAATTTAACACCCATATTGTACAAACGCATTCTAGAGTCACCCCTGGCCAACCTTTATGGCGATATCTCGAAAAGACGTCCACATATAGAACGAAGACCCACTCCCTTTTAAAAATACTCAATAACACCTTTCACCCCTGGTCCACCTTTATGTCGATATTTCGCAACGGCGTCCAGCTATGGAACTAAGGATCACTCCCTTTAAAATACTCAGTAACACCTTTCTTTTGATACCCATATTGTACAAACAAATTCTAGGGTCACCCCTGGTCCACCTTTATGGCGATATCCCTAAATGGAGTCCACCTATAGAACTATGGCCCACTCCCTCATAAAATACTCTTTAGCGCCTTTCATTTGATAGACATGTCATACAAACATATTCCAGGGTTTCCCACGGTTCATTTTCCTACATGGTTATTTTCCCTTATGTTGTCACCATAGCTCTCAACTGGGTATGTAATGTTCGGTTACACCCGAACTTAACCTTCCTTACTTGTTACTTATAAGCATGTGCCGCCAGAAGGCAGTGTCCAGTTAGCATACCCATCGTGAACCTTAAGTCTTATTTCTTTAGAGATCTGAGCAACTTTGTGAGTCTAGCCTGTTTTCCGTCGATTCATCGAGTTCTGCAGGCTCCTTTGCCAACTTATAGGCCTTTTCGCTACCTTTTATCACAGGGAACCTAGTATATATGGTCCGGCCTGAGCGATGTCTAGTGCTGCTTTGCATTCTAATAGCGTTTTCTTTTCTGAATTAAATTGTTGCCTAAGTAAATGGTAAAACCTTAATAGAGTTACTCCTACCCCAGAAAATTGTCAGCATTTATAGTGCATGCAAAGAACGTAAATGGCTACCCCGTGTATTAGCTGATTTTCACAAACGCGCTGTCAATGATAATAAAAATTCATTAGCAATTATTTCCTTCATTTCAATTTTCTTCGCTAAAAATATGTGAAGTTATGAAAATAAAGAGCAGAGCTGCACTGCCACACCGCCATTTTATGCAGGGTAAAATTGTAACGCTTTTGCGTTGCGAGCAGGCAACAATTTTCACAAAAGAACGAAATACGCCGTAAAGTGTTACCTGCTTTTTAGAACAGAACAAAATATATTTACAACCCTTGCGCGGCGTACAAAAAGCGTAACACTTTTGCCAGAAAAGAAAACGCTACAAGACTTCGCTTCCCAAGGCAGTCGGTTCTATGTACCGGAGCGACTCGGGATTTTTCCCGCGCAAGGACTGTCATTTCAGTGTAACCCCATTTAATTTGTTGCGTCCCTCCCACAAATTGTGATCCTGCCAGCAGCTCCTTGCAGCGGGACTGCTCCATATTCTCTTGCTCTAGTAAGGTATCGAATCCAATCCGGGTCTGTCTCCTGACCCCGGTCCTGAGAAATGGTTTTGCTGCATCTGCCGGAAAAGAATCTTTTTAGGACGGTCATACTCTGTTCAGTGTGTCTCGTGTAAGGGATGGTTGCATCGGACAGGTTGTTCTGGGCTTGATCCCAAAACTCGACGTCCACGTAACTTTTATAAATCTTTTGTGGCTCCTTGCTGTTCACGTCCAAGGGCGTCTTGTAGTCTACGCCTTAGCGCCCCCCACTACCTTCCAGCAGCCCCGCTGCTCAGCAAGCCACAACTAGTACCCCCTGTTGCTCGCGCCCCGCGGCGCCAACAACTCAAACAGCTGCTACCACTCATAACTACTATCTTCGTAGTAGAGTCGGTAGCAATGCTGAGCATCAGCCCTTGCCCCCGTCTTCTCCCCCCCCCCCCTTTCCGGTAGCAATCGTGTAGGTCAGGGAAACAGACTCTTAGTTCCTAACCCCGTTTGCACCGTTTGCCAGCACAGAATATATATGTTTGCGACATCCGCCCAATGCAGCTCCTGCCTTGGGCGGTGCCACTTTCCTAGATGTTCTGGTCTCCGCGACGGCAACCCCACGACGGGTTTCATTGCGCCATGTTGCCAGGTCGCAAACCCCAATCTACCGGGTACCCCAATGCTTGCCCAAGGACGCCCAGTCCCAGGGCCACAACAACAGTTGCGTTCTGGCCTTCCTCAACCCAGGCGTAGTCATCCGTCACTTACTCCCAGAGTGGTGACGTCTCCCCCTATGCACTTCAGAATTCTGCAGTTAAACTGTAATGGATTAACTGGGAAGATCAAGGAGATAGTCGATTTCATGAGACTAAACTCACAGCAAGATCTGCACTGCAAACCTGTTCTGGGTATAATGTCCACAGAAAAGATCGCATGAGCTTTGACTCATGACTTTAATGCCCATCACGATCTATGGCATTCAAACTTGCGGGCGGACAGTAGGGGGGAGATGTTGGCGGATGAAATAGAAGAAACGACGTTCTGCACAATAAACGGAGATGCCCCCACACGTATGGTAGGAAGCTGTCACAGTTCGCCGGATATCTCAATCGTGAGCGCAGAACTCGTAAACTGCGTCAACTGGCAGCCGATGGTAACATTGGCATCCGACCACCTGCCTATACTAATTTCGTTCGAGCGTACCGCCGACGTCGAAATCGTTACAGAAAAACGCACTTTCATAAACTTTAAAAAAGGAAAGTGGGAGGAATACAAATCTTTTACAGACAACCTCTTTGCTGCCCTCCCTATCCCGACTGATGCCCGCCAAGGGGAGCGTGCTTTCCGCAAGGTCATTGAATCCGCCTCGGCACGTTTCATTCCCGCCGGGAGAATATCCGAAATTCGGCCCCACTTCTCGGCGGAGGCCGCAAATTTAGCGAGAGAACGTGACCTTATAAGCCCGTGGAACAGGCGACCCCCAAATAAGGGACATAAACCAACGCATCAGATTGCTTGTGGATGAACACAAGCGGGCGAAATGGGAGGAGCACCTAAGAGGTTGTACCCTCTCTGCCGGTGTGGGTAAACTTTGGTCCACCGTAAAGTCCCTGTCGAATCCGTCTAAGCACAATGACAAAGTTTCCACCGCCTTCGGCGATAAAGTGCTGTCGGATTCGAAAAAATGCGCGAGCGCTTTCTGCCGTCAATATGTAATGCATTCTACGGTCGACAAAGATAGACGGAGGGCCAACAGACACGCACATAAACATAAATTCAGTGCGTCACCAATTACCATTACTGCCAGAGATGTTAAAGATGCCATTGGTCACGCTAAACCGTCCAAAGCAGTGGGCCCAGACGGCGTAGCCATGCCGATGCTTAAAAGCCTAGGGAAAGAGGGTTTCAAATACTTAGCACATGTCTTCAACCTGTCTCTTTCCACCTTTGTCATACCCGAAAAATGGAAAATGGCCAAGGTGGTCCCGCTATTAAAGCTTGGGAAACCAGCTAACATAGGAGAGTCGTATCATCCGATATCTCTCCTATCGCCAGTAGCAAAGACGCTTGAAGCCATTTTGCTCCCCTACTTCCAAGCAAATTTGCAGCTAGCCTCTCATCAACATGGCTTCAGAAAACTCCATAGCACCACCACCGCGCTAAATGCCATTAGTACCCATATAAATTGCGGTTTAAATCAAAACCCCCACCATAGAACAGTACTCGTAGCGCTAGACCTATCAAAAGCTTTTGATACGGTCAACCATGGAACGTTACTGCAAGACCTGGAAGGGTCTACCCTTCCCCCATGTCTTAAAAGGTGGACCGCAAATTATCTGGGTGGTCGGCAGGCATCGGTGAAATTTAGAAACGAAACATCAAAACCAAGAAGAATTAAACAAGGGGTGCCACAGGGTGGTGTCCTATCCCCACTTTTGTTTAATTTCTACATATCTAAGCTATCTTCACCACCAGAAGGAGTCACTATCGTTTCATACGCCGATGACTGCACAATAATGGCCACAGGCCCAGGCCCACAGATCGATGAGCTCTGCAACAGAATAAACGGCTACCTCCCTGATATCTCAATTTTTTTCGCCTCGCGAAACCTAGCATTATCACCGACTAAATATTCCGCGACCTTATTTACAACATGGACGTCCCAAATGTCGACCATTTTGAACATCCACGTCGATGGCACTACGCTACCGACTGTCCGACACCCCAAAATCTTGGGTGTGACGTTTGATCAGGTGAGCACGCAGCCGCAATTGTTCCGAAAATCCAGAGCCGTAATAAAATCCTCAAATCCCTTGCTGGCAGTACCTGGGGAAAGATAAAGAAACGCTCATGACCACATACAAAGCAATTAGCCAGCCGTTTACGTGCTAAGCGTCACCCATATGGTCGCCAAGCCTAAAAATTACCCACTGGAAGAAGCTACAGGCCTGCCAAAATACTGCTCTCAGAATAGCCACGGGCTGCCTTCTTATGTCCCCAGAACACCATCTACATAATGAGACGAGAATACTCCCCATCAGGGAGAGAAATGAGATGCTAACCAAACAGTTCCTTTTGAATACCCAGAAACCTGAGCATCCAAACAGACATCTGATTGATGAGCCAACTCCGCCCAGGGGCTTAAGGAGTCATCTCCGTAAGCATTTTGCGGAAATACGGCACCTGAGAACCCAGCCGTATGAAGCAAAAAAACACAAGCAGGTCCTCGGCGAACTCCACAAACAGGCGTCGGACCTTTATGTCAGGAATTGCCCGGTGAATCCACTACTCAAAGAAAAGTACCCAAAACTTGTGGAAGAGGAACGCATACTCCCCAGGGAAACGCGTGTCACTCTTCCTCAACTTCGTTCTAGATACTGTAGCAGGTTAAACTCTTACCTATCCAGAATCAACCCCGACATACAAAATGTATGCCCCGCTTGCAATGTGTCCCCACATGACACCAACCATCTCTTTAATTGTAATGTGGAACCAACGCGCTAACACACCTTTCATTATGGTCCACCCCTGTTGAAACAGCAAGTTTCCTTGGACTCCCGTTAGAGGATATTGATGACAATTTGTGATCGGTCGCGGCTGTTAGGTGGGGCGAAGCACTGCTACAACAACAACAACAACAAGACTTCATGATGAAGTACTGTGTAAGTTTATTACCTTAATTACCGCCTGACTATCAATATATATATTGATGCGACTGCAGCTTAGCACGTTCCTCCAGAGTTTCTACTGCTTTCTTCACGGCTGCAATTTCTGCCTGAAAGACACTGCAGTGGTCTGACAGCTTGTAGGAACTAACGCAACAACGTCGTCAGTTTTTTTTTTACAGAATTTGAAGATGGCACCCCGAAAACGATTTTTTTATAAAAAATGGTTAGATTGCCTAAGTTTATGACACATGGAAAAAAAATTTCGTAAAAAAATGTAAAGTTGGTTTATTTTATTTTATTTGAGATAAATAGCCATCTTATAGAAAATTGTAAAAGATGTCAGAGTGCCAGAAACGATTGAAGCTTGTAAAATATATGGGAATAAAAACTGTTTATAATTTCGATAGAAAATTTGCAAAATATTTCTTCGGCAAAGCACCCTAATGTATTGTTACGAATATTAGCAAAACTAAGGGGTGCTGCTATCTCTAGGCCGATGCTAAGCAGTGACGTGAATTCACATCAACAATTCAATCATTATGTATCTACATAAACGAAACAGTAATTGCCTCTCGTAGTCGTGCCTGAAGTTCGAGTTTAATGCCGGTTGTATTCAATCCACGGCTCTCCAACTCCTTCTTCAGTTGCTGGATCTTCAATTCACTGAACTTTGCCATGTTCTTGTTGTCCTCTGGAATCTATTCAACAATCCCACTTCTGACACCAATTGTAACGAATTTACTTGCAAATCCTCTTATTTGCAACCCTCTGCTAAGTTCGAATCACTAAACTGTTGAATAAATAACTCCAATATTGAATAATGGAAAAATGGCCTTTATTAAAGTACTTCACAATAACACTTATACTTTGCAACGAATAGCTTGCTTAATAACCAAACTAATTGATAGCTCAAATGAAACTCTACTATTCAAAATAATACTGCTCTTGCTCGCTAGATAGCCTGCTTAATCAATAACTGCTTGATAGCTCAAACCAAACTGAATTCCAGCGCCTCTACATTTGCTGCCTTTTATACTCTCTGATTTCAACGTTCGCATCTTCTAGGCGCTTCCAGAATCTACTAAATGCCATAAGCTCTCAAACTTCTCAGCTGTAACTACAACTGCACGATTTTATAGCTTCTCTCATTGCATACTTTCAGGAGTATCTCAGATATATGCATGTGTTTGTGCATTGACTCTCCGCTGCTTGTATACGTACATGGTACATATATGTAGACGCAGTTATTGTTTCGTTTATGTAGATACATAATGATTGAATTATTGATGTGAATTCACGTCACTGCTTAGCATCGGCCTAGAGATAGCAGCACCCCTTAGTTTTGCTAATATTCGTAACAGTATATTTATGTGGAAAAACATTTAAAATGGCAATTGGAGGAGCAATAGTAGAGTCAGCAACGTGTTTTGATTGCTGATGTTGACGGTGCTCCCGATTCTTTAGTGGTTAAGAAAATTTATTAAGTTATATATGCATTGAAAATTATTTTTTTTTGCCATATACACATAATTATAGTGCCCATATTTTTTATTGAAATTGGGGCACGTTATTTGACCTTTAGCGTCGGACAAGAAATTGCACACTTTTACGATATAAGCGAAAGGAACGCACCTATTAATAGGAACACACATACATATTATTTAAGTGATAAAAGGTGGCGAAAAACTATCTGCGACACCCAGACTGATTTACAGTTTTGAATCATAATGAAATATGTGCTTTTTCTTCTTTGTCGTTTTTCAGAAAATCGGCTTCTTTGGCCTGGTTTTTAAATGCAAGTTTCACCCTTTCAGTACCGTTCTACAAGTAGCGATGTTACACATATTAGGCAAATTTTTCTGTAGCTGTAGATAGCAGCAATACCCAATTGGTATAATATATCCTACTGATTTTCTTACAAGCCGTTGCTTGGAGCCCGCGGTATCATTTGTTTAATTATATTGAGTTTTATCCCTTTTTTGTATACCAACGGGATATTAAGTCCTTGCTCTGCCCGAAAATTGGTTTGCATACATTAAAAATTTCCTTCATCACTCTCTATCCCATTCTCTTCTACTTTGTCTTACATTTTTTTTTCTTATTCTTATCCATCGTTTATTCCATTTATTTCCCTTCCACTCCCTCTCCAACCCTCACTCTCACTCACACACATTTAAAGAGGGGCCTCGATTGCCCTCTTCAATCAAATTTTCTTCTACTTTGTCTACCTTTTTTTTTTTTATTCTTATGCATCTGTTATTCCATTTATCTCCGCACCACTCCATTTCCAACCCGACTATCACTCTCACTCTCACTCACACTCCCACTTCAATTCTCACTCCAACTCCCACTACTTCACCGACTCCCATCTCAATTTCCTCATATATGGAATCTTTATACCAAACGTTGAATACCATTGAGATTTAGCGGGACTAACGCACAGCAATTGAATTGTATACATATCGATTCTCAGGAGTAAGTTTAAAATGTTTGGTTTTGCCTGAAAACTGTATTCAAATAATTTTATTTTAAAATCAAAGAATAAAAATACGAGTCGAATAGCAACAATTCATTCCACGGCGCAATGAACTGTATGATGACGTCAAAGCCAACCAATGCGTATATTGAAGTAAGCGGGTTTTTTCTTTCTGAGCTGATTATTCATTGATATTCTTTCACCTCATATGTGCTTGTAGTTGAAGAAATAAATTAAATTAATTTAAATATATACTTATAAAAATTTTAAGTACGGGTGTATCTCACAAAAAAATGCATATGGGTAATATTGATATAAATATTAAAAATCTGTTTTTTGAATTTTCTGATTCGCAACTCTGAAATATGTACAGCAGTGAACACGAAAATAGCAGCGGCAATTTTTCAAATTATGTGTATTAAATTATTCTTTTTTATTTTCGATAATCAAAGGACAATTTTCTCTGATTTTGCAACTAAACTTAACTCGAAAAAAACAATTTCCTAAAATGAGGGAAACATTTCCAAACCATTTTTTTTTTAATTGAGGAAAATTTCAGTTTAATGAATAAGAATATCTTAAAATAAAAAAATAAATATAAGGCGCGATAACCTCCGAAGAGATCTAAGGCCGAGCTTCTCTTCCAATTTGCGTCGTGCTCCTCTTGATTTTCCCTACAAATTGGCCGGACGGGACCTACATGATTTTATGCCGACTCCGAACGGCATCTGCCAGGCAGATGAGTTTTCACTGAGAGCTTTTCATGGCAGAAATACACCCGGAGCGCTTGCCAAACACTGCCGAGGGGCGACCCCGCTTAGAAAAATTTTCTTCTAATTGAAAAACCTTATTTCTAAAATTTTTGATGTTGCTTTGCCCGGGGTTTGAACCCAGGGCATCCGGTGTGGTAGGCGGAGCACGCTACCATCACACCACGGTGGCCGCCAAGAATATCTTATATTTTTATAAAACTTTTCAATAATTTGTTTAAATTTTATTTACAGTTTTCTGAAAATTTTTAAATACGCGGTTTTTTGGCCCAATTAATTTTAGACGGACAAAATACAAGTCTCTTGAAATTTGTTTTGCTTTTGGAAAATTTTTAACTATGTTGTACATTCGAAGGCCCTTATTTCTTATATCTCAAACATCCTGCGGAAAAAAATTTTCAAAAATCAGTATAAGTTTTGAGAGACCTATAACTTGGCAGTGGTTAAACAACTAGCTACAGCACAGAGTGTACCGAAAAGCGGAGACACAATCCTCTGTTGTATTTCTGTGTATAACATATAGCTGAATCAGTTGTGATAAATAGTGGACGCGCATAGAATACATAGAATTAGTGTAGAGGTGAAACAAAGACACATATTTCAGTTACATCTGAGTATAATGCGTATCGAAATTTAGTAGTACTAATTTTATGCGTAGTAATTTCAGAGGTGTGTTTAAAGTTTGTCGCTTAGCAGTCCATACAAAGATTAAGCGTAAACGTATATAGATGTGAAAAAAAAACGCAACTAATATGACAACAGTTTTGACAAAACAGCACAAGTATTCTTATACTAAAAACCTTATATTTATTGTTACGGCATAACTTGAATTGTGTCACAAGATGGTAAGACTGTTAGTTCGAAATAATGGCATAAATTTACTTACGTCTTTGGTCTATGTTAAATTATTTTTCGGAAAAAAAGTATAAATTACGTTTTTAAGCGTATTTGGAAAACTAATAGTATTTACGTAAGTTACCTGCCAGCATAAGATGCATATAATATCATCTGAGATATTCCAAACAAAGTTTGTTTGATTCCCTCGAAAACTTTTTTGAGATTATAATTTAAATCTTTAAAATGCTATCCTGAAAAACGCAAAAAACACACTTGTGCTGTTAAGCCTTGTGACCACAGATATGATATTATCATAACACCTTATATATATGTATATCAATTTGTTTCGAAAAACAATACATGACTTGCAGCACTTTTCAAAAATGAAATTTTTCATTTTTAGATTTTCAGCAATTAATTTGAACTCTTTTTAAACTTCTGTAGTTTGGTTTTAAACCAACTTTAAGGTTTTGGACGTATGGATCGATTAAATTTAAAACTTAGACTCAATTAACTTAATAAACAGAGTAGGATTTAGAGATTTTGAATTTAGATGAAAAAGTTTGAAAAAATTATTAAACCGATGAATAGTTTAAATATTAGATCCAAATTTCTAACAGTGTACTGAGTATGATACACAAAGTCAAAAAAATATTTTTGTACGCAAAAATCGGCGCAAAAAGTCCTTGTAACATTATTATGTGAGATTTTAATAACTGATTAAATTGAATTACAATTTTTCAGATTCAAAATAAAAAATAAGGCTTGAAGAGTCATTTCCTCATTGCAGTGTTCAAACTACCGATTTCTTTGTACGAACGGTCAAGGAGGCAAGTTAAGACTCGGGGTAATTCATTTGTAGTTTAAACTTATACTCGCCCTAAGACCACGTTTTCACATGCCTTAATCTACAATAAATCGTCAATAGATAATTTACGCATTTACATATGTTTCATCCCTGTGAACTAGATTATTTTCTGCCAAATTTGCACTTTTCTCTTTTATATTGAGCTTCCAGCCTAGAAGTGGAACTTTTTCTATAAAAATACGCCGCATCTCTAAAATTTCTTTATAATTACCGATTATCGAGGGTTGTAATTTATATATAAATTTTAGTTATATAATGAACGATTGGGAGTTAAGTACAGAGGTGAAGATGATCTCGATATATGTAAACTAGGTTTAAGTATTTCAAGTTACATGTTTAAAAGGTTGAGTCTAAATATGAAACTTCTTTGTACTACATAAACTAAATTTGCTTTCAAATATATTTAGACTATACCGGTGCTTCTATAGATGAGTGCACAGAACTGGGTATTAATTTGAAACTAGAGAGGTCTACACTTGCAGTTTAAAAACAGAAAATTTTAGTAGGCGGTGGTCTGGTTTCAAACCGACGTGCCACGGATACTAATAGCTTGCACTACCTACAGAGCTAACACATTTATGTGAGTAAACATAGCATAACACCATATAAGTATAGGAAAATGTTTCGAAAAAGAAACTATGAGTTGCAGTACATTTCACAAATGAAATTTTTGTTTTTTTTTTTTAATTTCCAGCAACAAGTTTAAACTCCTTGGTTTTGCTTTAAAACTAGCGAGAATACAAGTTTCTATTTTTAGGCCTTTAAAAGTTTTTTGGGTTTGTTTTAAAATAATTTTAAAAAATCTGCGCAGCTATGGCAGGTTGTCTGAAAAATTTTCTACTTACTATTCCAAAAAAAAAAAATACAATTTTTCAAATTTAGAAAAATTGAAAAATAACAATAATTATCATTGGAAAAAAATTATTGTTCTGGCCTTGAGCTCGAATCGAACCTTGAATCGTTTTAAAATAATTTTAATATTTTAGACTTACTATTCAAAGTTAAAGCTCATAATATTGCTTTCTTTCTTTTCAGGTATTCTAGATTAAATAAATTGATTTGTTTACCAACGTGCACGAGGTAAGTTGATTCCGTTATAAAAAAATTCGACCAACAAATTTCACAAGCAATGTTTTAATAAATGTCAAGGTCAGCCTGTAGCTACATTTGTAAACATAACATTGTTAAATTGACATCCTACATTCTTTGTTGACAGAATGTAATGAATCTTACCCCTGTAGGCAGTAAAAGAATTGAACTGCCAAGAGCTATGACAAGAAAAATGAACTTGAACAATTTTTACTTTTGGACGGCGCTAACAGGATGACCAGACAAATTTTTGATGAAGATACAACAGGAACAAAAAAAAATTAATTATAGACGGAAACATCTTTGTTGCTTTGTCGTACTGAAATATGTTTTTAAAAGTGAACATATACTACATATATACATATATATACACACGGTGGTATATTTGTATAATGGAAAAAATAAAGTCGGAGTTGAGTTAGGCAAGCTGCAATGATAAATGACAAACATTTAGTTTTAAAAGTGCTGGCAAAATATATTTGGCTAACAACTAGAAAAATAACAAATCCTATAGGCAGGTCAGTTCGTGGATTTTCAAACCGCACTTGTATCAAATATTTTTATTTTTCACCTTTGAAAGGCGTGACAGTGAAAGCAAATGTTGCACACATAAATTAACAAATACTTTTTAACTTCTAGGTAAATCTTCAATTTGCAGTGAGTTTGCGAATTATTTGTTTAAGGGATGAGTTTAAAATTTATCAACGTTAGGTAACATTGAAGCACCGATACCTGCTTGCGGGTGACGCTCTTGAGTACCTGACATGACAATGTCAACTGTACAATATTTCAATCAGACATTCACATTGACTAAAAGATGAGTTGTCGGCGATAGTTTTGTAGACAATGCTGCTGCCGACGGGTATGCTTATATATTGCATTAGGTAAATAGCAAAATATGGTGGCACTTGGTAACCTTGTCATCGTTTTTCGCATCTAAATAAAAGCCTTTTAGCACGGAGCTTGTCCCAGCAACTGATGACATTCCTCTGATCCCAATAGTTTATAACGGATTGGCACGCAAATTAAAAAAAAAAAAAAATTGGGACTTTTTTGGGGGTTTAGGTTTGAATCGCTTTGGTTTAAAAATTGCATAACAATTAAAGTCTGAGACGGAATAATTTTGCTGCTAGAAAAGTGACAGTTTCTAGCCAACTATGCAAGTTTAGTGTTGCCATCGAAAACCTCACAAAATGGGATAAATCTGTCCATTTTCTTCCTAAATAAGCAAGAAATTAATTCCCTCAGAAAGAGTATAGTATGAAAGTAAAGAAATTTCCAAAAATCTGAAAGTCATTTTAACGGGGAAAGAGTGGCATGTTATCCGCCTCCATTAGAAATAACAGATTAATAGCTAAATCAAGCGACACATCTCGGAGTAGCCTTCATAGATATCTTGCTTGATGAACCAACAAAATCGCACAGCAATGCCATAGAAACAAAAATAAAAGTATCCCGAAGTGAGTTGAGTTCTCCCATTCTTTTCTCTATTCGAGTGAGAAATTCCCTTATGTGTCCCATAAAGCCTCAATACATAAAATAAAAAAATGTAAGGCGCGATAACCTCCGAAGAGATCTAAGGCGAAGCTTCTCTTCCCATTTGCGTCGTGCTCCTCCTGATTTTCCCTACAAATTGGCCGGACGGGACCTACATGTTTTACGCCGACTCAAAACGGCACCTGCAAGGCAGATGAGTGAGAGATTTTCATGACAGAAATACACCCGGAGCGCTTGCCAAACACTGCCGAGGGGCGACCCGCTTAAACAAAATTTATTTTAATTGAAAAATCTTATTTCTAAAATTTTGATGTTGTTTTGCCCGGGGTGTGAACCCAGGGCATACGGTGTGGAAGGCGGAGCAAGCTACCATCACACCACGGTGGCCGCCAGCCTCAATACATATTGTAACGAATTTTGAGAAACTCCGCTTATTTGCAACTTTCTGCTTACGTTCGTGTCGCTAAACTCTTGAATAAAACACTCCAATATTCTGTACTTCGCAATTAAACTTCACTTCGCAACTTCGCGTGCTTAAATCAAACTGATTAACTGACTACTCAGCTTTCGCTGCTTTTATACTCTGTGCCCAAATATCTAGACGTTTCTTCTGCTAGAATTTTCTACTTGGTTACCAGCTTATTTTTCCGCTGCTTGTATGTACTTATGTGTATACATAAGGATTGATTTGTTTATGTACATACAAGTGACTGCTTAGTATCGGTTTAGAGATGATAGTATCCCTTAGTGTTGCTAATATTCGTCACAGTATGATTAATTCTCTCAGCCTCAGCATTTCAATGGGCTAATTGTGTCACTTTAATTCGAGTACCCCTGATTATTGTTGTGTTCTACTGACCAACGAGAAAGCATGTATTTTGAAATTTACTTTATTTATTTGTTGCGGAAATTCCTTTTACTATTTTAAAAAATTAGGATCTTCGGTGTGGTAGGCGGAACACGCTACCACCACACCACGGCGGCCACTCGATAATAATCGCCATGTAAAAGGATAGGATTTCACAAAAGAAATTGGTTTGTATATTTGCTAAATCCAAGTCTAAGGTTCTTTAAGTACAACAACAAAAATCAAAAAATTTAGATTTTTAGTTATATGTATATATATTAACATATTGCCAACTTACTTGGTTCTTTGCTGTTTTTTGAGTTAAGCAGACTCGATATTCGGAATCAGCACGTCAAAGCACATGTCGATAGATGGGCATGGTCAAATATATAAGCCACGCATTTGTTTTGCATGTCAGTTTAATCTTTCCGAGAAGTTCACTGATATTAAACAAAATAGTAAATCTTACTATGCATGACGCTATCTACCGAACATGCAGCATATCAAACTGGCACTCACTAGTCACAGCATAATTCAACTCCTGTCTCCCAAGCGGAGTTTCGTCATTCCGAATTTTGGCTTCACTAAACTGAGTGAGTGCAGAGATAGTACCAACCATTACCAATTTAAAACAATAGAATCCGTTTAAATTAAAGTAAGAGTTAATAATATACTTGAATACAGGTACAACGTGAACTATTAAAATGTTTTGTATAGAAATGAATACTCAGGCAAAGTTTTAAAACGCCCCTAATCCAGGTATAACATATAGTCAATAAGGGTCATACATACCTTTGCGCCTAGAAACGTCGTAAAACAGTAACGTAATAGTAATCATTTAGACATTTTAAAACACGCTTCATCTCGAAAAATCAATACTCAGACATACTTATCCCTGGGTGACGGTTTCTAAGAACGTTAACCAAATTCACTTTTTGAAACTGTATTATAAATTATCTAATAATATCAAGCTGTGAGTAATGTTGAGGTTTCCAAGGAAGTAGCTTGCAAAAAGTAATTGTTGTTGTTGTTGTTGTTGTTGTTGTAGCGATTAGTTACTCCCCGAAGGTTTTGGGGAGTGTTATCGATGTGATGGTCCTTTGTCGGATACAGATCCGATACGCTCCGGTAACACAGCACCATTAAGGTGCTGGCCCGACCATCTCGGGAACGATTTATATGGCCACATTAAACCTTCAGGCCATCCCTCCCTCCCCACCCCCAAGTTCCATGAGGAGCTTGGGGTCGCCAGAGCCTCGTCTGTTAGTGAAACGGGATTCGCCGCTCGAAGGTGAGGTTGACAATTGGGTTGAAGAAGCTATATATTGCGCTACACAACCCCTTGAATCCCCAAAAAGTAATTGGAGAGCATCGTTATTTAGTATTTTTCAACAGTTGTTGTACCTCCTTTGACTATTGACCCAAACAAATTTGACTTTGTGACATATGCATATACACATACATATATACACGTACTTTAATATTTTGGACAAAATACTTTGAATATTTTTTTGACCCAAAACACAGCAGGACATTGAATTTGCAAAACTATTTTATTTGTTTTGCTGACAAACAAACTACAACAAAATTTAAATGAAATTCAAAGCAAAATACATAATCCTTTTTAGTTGATCCTTTTTGCAGCCACAAGCAATAACCAACATTTGAAATATAGCAAAAACCAAATAACAGGTAAGTGTTTTAGATTTGTTAGTTATTTGGAATTTAAAATAAATAGTCAAAAACACACACTCACCGAAAAAAGTAATGGCACAAGAACCGTTTGCTCGTTTCATCTAGTTTGGCTTAAGTAAAATTATTTTCGCAACTTTTTTATAAAAACATATTTAAATATGTAATAAAATCGATATAAACTAAAGTTTAAGATCTAACGCCAAATTCGCGAGAATTCGAAACACGAATCTTCAGTAAAATTTTAAAACTTTTTAAATTTCTCTGAGTATGCAGTTGTGATTAAGATTAAGTTGTGAAGTGATTAAGATTAAGATTCGTGATTCGAATTTCAGCGAATTTCGCGTAAGATCTTGAACTTTAGTTTTTATTGATTTTATTACATATTTGTAAATAATTTTATAAAAAAAAAATGCGAAAATTATTTTGCTTAAGCAAAGCTTGCTGAAACTAACAAAGTCCTTGTTCCAATACTTTTTTCTGTGTGTGTATGTACTTAGATATATTTATACTACGTAGGTATAGACATTTATAAAATATGCTTCACCATATGAAAGTCACAAGTTTTTGAAAGGTTTGAGCGGTGTAGGATTTGTTATAAAGTTAAATCTAGATAAATATTATCTAAGGCCACGCGTTTTTGAGAAACAAGAAACGGACAGTTTTTGAGTCCCATGGTAAAATGTTCGTAAATATAAATATTCGCTATGTTCCTGAATTTGCTTATTTGCAGCTGATATTTTATACGGTAAACAGTGCCAAAGATGTGTGGCACTTTTAAACTTCTGGTTGAAATGTTTGTAAGTATTAATAGTGTAAATTTTTCTTTCAGCTTATGTTTTAGCGATTTTAGGTGGACCTATGGAAAATTTGTCTACGTAACTGGATTGTATTGGCATTGCTATTTTTAATAGAGACGACGGAAAAAATTATTGACACAAAGTATTAACTGCAAAGACTTTTTACTGTTTTGAACCTAGTTTTGTTTAAGGAAAATAATTTTTGCTATTTTTTTATAAAAAAACTTATACAAATAGAAACTAAAGTTCAAGATTTACGCAAAAATTTTTTTCTGAGTATGCAGTTTTGTAGCTCATTGAATTTGAGTGCAATAAAGTATTATACTTAATTACCTAAAAAAAATTCCTGATTTTTGGCAATTTTTTCAGTAAGCAGAGTTGGGAATTTTCTTCCTTTTAAAAATTTTTTTATGGAAAGAAATGCCCAGCTCTGCTGACAAACAAAAAATTGGTAAAAATCAGAACAATTTTTAAGGGGAGTTAAGATTAACACTTTATTGAACTAAAATTCAATTATCTACAAAACTGCATACTCAGAAAAATACTAATTCTTTCGTATACGAATTTTCGAGAATTATGCCTTATAAATTGAACTTTAGTTTGTATTGATTTTATTACATATTTGTACATTTTTTAATACAAAAATATTGAAAAAATTTTGCTTAAGCAAAACTAAATGAAAGCAGCAAAAATATCTTGTGCCAATACTTATTTCCATGAGTTTATGTAATAATCATAACCATATTTATATGTTTGATCATCGACACAGCCTCGTATTGGTAAAAATTCTGTAGATTATATTTTCTAGAATTGTTTATTCAGTGCAATCTTATTTTGATATATTTTTAAATAGCTTTGTATGGATGTAAGTAAAAATATTTAACGATATATAACACCGCCGGCCACGTTAAAAACTGTATTAATTTACTATTTTAAAAATTACGCAAACGAAAATCAAATCTGAAACAACAAAAATTCAATTACATAAAAATGCGTTTAAATAAGTTTTCGTGAAACAAACTCTACAAAAAAAGACACGCGCACGCACTTGATATAGTTTCAACGCATTGCAATACAACGTAAGAAATGCGTATTCACGCGTCGGAGCTGCCCGTGTGCGCTGTAAACAAATAATAAGAAACAATTCCGGCGAATACGGAAGTTAAAAATACGCGGCGAGCCAATAAGTCAAAGTAAGCGTTAAAAAAAATATAAAAACACATTATAAAAATTATTAAACAAATTTTAAGAAACCAAATTTCATAAATTAAAAACAAAAGATGCAATGATACAAAATAGTTAAAACTTATGTTTTCGAACACATCAGCACAAACCAACTCATTGCTAAAATGAGTTGCACTCTATACACCTCAAACGCGCTCACTCATTTTGTTGCAACCGCGCGAGTAACTACTCATCTATTAAGCATATTTTCAATTATTCTCATTTCGCTGCACTAACACACACAAATATGCTCTACTCTCTGTTGCGTTTGCGTTCTTTTACCTTGCTTTATTTGAATTGCTCACTCTTAAATGCTCTTCGCTTTACTCGCCGCATAGCATCGTCCCTCTCACTACACACACTAGCTGTGCTTTTCATAGCAATCCAATTATACACAGTATTATGGTATATTTGTCTCATAAAATAAAAAAAAAAACAAAAAAAAAAAAAAACAGAAAACAAAAAACGGCGAAATTAACAAAAACAAACCATAAAAATTGACGGCCAACACGTGTGCGTGAGCATACAACTAAAGCAACACTAACAACAATAAAAACAAGTAGCTTATTTTCGTATGACCGCAAAACAGCCAACGCGTCGACATGAAATATGAGCAAAACAAACCCTGCCGCTTGCGGCGCCGCATCTCTTAACCGTAACAGAAAGGCGGCCACGACGACGGGTTGATGGCTGACGGCTGATGGCTGAATATTTGCCGATTGGCTCGCTATGTTAGAGCGCCATTATTGCACTTGTGCGAGCAAGTTGTAGTGCTTACTGTTGTTGGGGTATCTCTAAATGGGTAGGTGTGTGAGTAAATGCATAAAGATGTGTATGTGATCGATTGAATGCTGTTACTACTGAATGACTAGCTAAATTTTATTTATTTATTATTTTAAACTCCCAGCCTTCCCAATGTGTATTTTTGTATGTATATGTGTGTGTCATATACCTACATTTATCTTTCAATTCCAATTAGATATTTCCTAAATCTCATGAATTCGTTATATTAGAAGCTACTTTTCTGCACTTTTGCGATATCATGATTTCTTTTAATTGAAATACACACAAGGTCATAAATATTGTGTTTTTGTTTACATTCATGCCTCTTACATACATACATATGTATATCTGTCGTAAATAGTTGCACCACCTTTACATAAAGCTTTAGTTTTGCCAATAAAATTCACCAACAGCCACCATCTATTCATCATTTCATCAAGTGCATATCCTTTTCTTAAAAAAAAACATCCTTATAATGTTTTTTTTTAATTCGCTCGGGCACCTAAACACACACATACATATCTACAGAACTACTTTCTTCAAAGCCTTTTGCTCTCGCTCATCCTGCATTCGTTTACTTCAAATGACTGTTAGAAACGTGTGCAAAAATGAGAGGTGCAATTTTTCCTCGTCAACAGCCCCTACTGCAAATGCAATAATGATATGTAAGTACATAAACACATACATGTGCACACACAAGTTTTGGTAATGCTACTGTTATTGTTGGTACTATTTTCATTGCTGCCAATCGTCAACTTCAAAGTGGTCTTTACCTCTTCGTCTTCTTCAAGTTCGTCGTCTTTACGTACATGCACTCAAATAGCTTTTGTTGTCTGAGCTATTATATCTACAAACGGACATACATACAAACACATATATTCGTAGTCAAAAGTCTACTCTTTGCTTTGTGTGATAGTCACTGCCTTTAACTGCCTAACGAAAACATCGTATGTTGTTGCTGCTGTTGCTGTCGTCGTTGCCATTTGATAAATTGCGTTTATAAGAAAGAGATGAATTGTCATGCATACACAACAAATCCTCCTTCTACTCATCGGTGTCATCGTCAACGCTGTCATCGTCGTTGGCGCAATCGTTGCCAGTTGCATACCAACAACCTTGAGCACCAAGTCCACCCAACACACCCATTACACATATCCATACATACATATAGCTAAACATATCAAAACTTTTGTTTTGCGCTGTATGTGCAATATCTTCACTCAGCTCTCTCTTTATTTGAAGAAAGTTGGGCTTTCAGTTATGTATTTGCGTATGTATGTATGCATGCATACTTTTACTCAAGTGCAAGTAGAATATGCGTAAATATATCATGCATTTGAAGACGTATTACATTCGTATAAAGGATATTAATGGGTGATGGAGCTTGTGGGTGTTTAAACTAAGTGTGAGTAACTATAAAGTGGACGACGTTGTAAATCATGTCCACACATGGCGTTGACTTGATTTTTTTTGTGTTGGTTGGGCAATATGTATCTATGTATGTATGTATGTACACTATTGGGTAGTCACAATTTGAGTTTACATCTCACATAATTTTTCCTTTTTTTCTTTCAGAAACAATGTGTGTTTGTCGGTAGGTATGTAAGCGGAAATTTTTGATTTTTTGTTTGTACTTGCAATGGCTAAATTTTCGAAATGCATTTCGTAATCAGAATCATTGACAGGCTTCTGTTGTAGCGATAAAGACACTACCTGAAAGTTTTGGGGAGTGTTATCGGTGTTGTTGGTACAAGCCCGACCATCTGGGGAACGATTTAATATGACCACATTGATCCTTCTAGGCCATCCCACCCAATTAGGCCTGAGTTACACAACGAACTAGGGCTCTTGCGCCGGCTGTTAAATAAATAGGATTAGACACGGCTACGTGAGGTTGAGAATTAAAATGGTGAAGCTATAACTCCGCCGGCAACCCCTTGAAACGACTGCGCTACTCAACCCCTTGAATATATGCCCCTTGCCCGCTGGGGGATTGATAGGCTCCTATTTTCCACTTGCTACTCCTGACAAATGCCTAAGGCTTCGCGTTCCATGTGGTCCCTTAATCATTGCAAACGATCATGAAAACGAGTTTAACGATAAACACAAGCAAGTGGGTGTCGAAGTTTCTACAGCATACTTAAGTCTTTTTGAAGCAACGAAGTAAGAGATTTGTTTTCTAACTCTCCATTGTATTAGCATAGCCCTTTTCGAGCAGCTAGCAGTTGCGCTCTCCATTAATCTTCCAAGCTTAACCTTCATGTTCCAAACGACGCTAACCGAAGAATCGAGATGTCCTGTGTCTTCTTAATAGAAACCTCCATAAGGTTTGCATGGTCTTGAACTGTACATTCATGTCGTCTCAAACTGGCGATATGTCAAAAAGATCACCGATTGTACAGCAATTGTACTTTGTGATAGTTATGACCAGCGGTGGGCACCACTACCTTTACACGCTTACCAAATTGAGAATGTGTTAGTAAACACGAACGCGTAGCGAGCACGAAAGCAAAATGAATTATTTATTTAGTTTGATTTCAATACTTGAACGGTGAACACGTGTCACACGCACTCTTTGGTACTCTGTTTTAAGCGCGCGTGCGACACTTCCTCACTGTACGACCATCGAAATCAAACTAAAAGAGCTGTCGTTGATTTTGACGAAGAAGCCATTGTGCTCTCGCTTATCGTATACATATATGGTCCCATAGCAGGTGCTAAGCTCACGCCCACCCCGGGTTATGACATTCAATCCCGAAACAGCTCATTTCACAACTGCTCCTCACGCTATTGCTCAAGATTGCCGGAAATAGAGGCACCAATCTCTGGTATACAGGAACCACAAATCCTAGAACCGAGACAGCACACTTAACCCTCAGAGAGACTTTATTCGTTTCTCAACTGCAAACTTGCAACTAGTTTTTACGGTTTAGCTGGAAGGACAAAGCCATAAGAGATAAAGCTATCAGACATGGTTGATTGCTGTGGCGCCTATATACTAAATACCCCGCCCCAAGTAGCGCGTGGGACGCCATTTCGTGGAACTTTTACCTGGAACCATTTTCCTTGGTTCATTCAACAAATAAATATCTTTAACAGAGAAACTTTCTGAAGTTCCGCCAGTAACAGGCGATATTGTATTCATCACCAATCTCAATAGGCAGTTCAATTTATTTGACGCCACATCGGCCGTGAGAGCCAGAAGATAGAAAGTCTAGATAGTAATATCTTATCCGATCATGGATTCCGATTGCTAAATAATAAACATCTACATTTTTTTGTAACCTGTAGTCGAGTGGATATTGGATACAGGGATGGAAAGCGTATAATAATCGCACACATTGACCTCTGACATTCCAACTTTGCTACCGATAGCAGAGGACCTTGAAGAGCTAATAGAAAATACGATGTTCAGTGTTTTGAATGGTGGTGCTCCCGCCAGAGTGGTAGTTGTCACAATTTGTTAGATATTTCCATCGTCAGTGCAGGACTCATAAGCTACGTTGACCGGTGACTGATGCTAAGTCTTGAAATAAATCACCTACACATACTTATCTCACTATATCGACCAATCTATTTCATCACCTTCGAACACCGAACCTTCATTAACATTAAGAAAGCTAATTGGGTATTTGTGGAATTTACATCACAAGGTCATTTTGAGTTTTTCGATATCCTCGATTTCGGTCCGCTTTTACCAACTGGTGGAACTCCGGAAATTTCACAAAACAACTCAGCCGTAGCCGCAGCCTTAGCAAGAGTGACGAAATATCAATCACTTTTGCTCATAAAGTTGAGTCGGAAACAAAGAAATCAGCATTATAGAAAAATACTACGCCCATTACCATGCCGACGACAGAGGTTTCTAATGCCATGCAAAACGCCAGCCCTTCCAAATCAGTGATCAAGGCAGCATATCCATATATATATATATGTTAAACCCATTGGTTAAAACACATTGGCGATGGTGGATAGATACTTGGTGGTAATCTGGAAAGACCATTTCAACATTATGTGCAGAGCAGGTTGTGCGGTGGGCTCGCAATATAAAACTGCACTCCACTGAAAGTCCACACAAAGCCTCGGATACTATACGACGCCATGAGCCAGGAACGTCATGATCCTTAATGGAGTTGATATCCTCGTTAAAGCAAAAGTTGATATCAGCACTATCCAAGTGATGCGATTAGGCGGGACATGAAAATATGAACAGAAAAGTATGTAATATTTACTGCAGAGCCGCCACTGATCGCCAAAATTGAATATCCCATTCATCAGCACCCATTGACTGACGGAGGACAAGGTGGGAAAAGGAGGTGTATTTTGCTCCACGGTCTAAAATTACAGTATCCATAACAAAACCTTTACCTATTGGATAAGGGGTGACCCACTGCCCTGGGGCCCGAAACATGGGAGTATCCAGCACCAGGTTTAACCAAACAAAGGTCCATCTACCCACATTACGGTCTCCTTAAGACATGCTTCCACTGTTTTAAATGAACGCACGAATAAATACAAGAAAAGTTAAACGTATTTAGCATCACAAGACATGCCGTCGTAATGCGTAAGGAAGGGCATATCTCTAGATCACTTTGTACAGCCACTGGCGAAAATGTTTGCCGGTCAAGTTGAAACTGAATGCAATAAGAATAGTGTGCAAACGCGACCGTAGGTTGAAAGTGGAAGTGAGACGCAATTACACAAAAAAAAAAAAAACGTAAAGGCAGAAACGCGAGAGTTCGCAGGGCTCGCGCTACTAGCCAGCAGAAATAGCGACAGCAAAATTTACCAACAATTCAACGATAGACGGAAAGCCACGATCCACGCACTGAATGCCTGTAACAACGAAAACGGAAAATTTGTAATCGATGTCCAGAAAGTGCTACGGTTGTGGACGGAACACTTCTCCGGCTTCTTAAACCGAGGTAGGTATATACCAGCCATTGAATATGGTGAACTCGATCCTACACTCTAAAGAAGTATTTTCCACCTGCAGCAAACTGCAGCAACTACCGCGGTCCTGTCAAGCTCGCTGATTGGACCTTATCAGTATGGCTTTATCATCATTATCATAGCACGAAACGGAGCAGCCTATGTGCCGATGTCTCTGAATTCAATTTCCTAGAAGTTCGAAACTAAGGTCTTTAATTGTGCGATTTTTTCAATTTCAAAAGGTCATTTAAATGAATTTCACTTAACGTCTCGTCCTAAACTCATTGTAAATTTTACAATAAAAGTGATCTTTTACCTGCACCCAGTATTTGTTGCAACGATTTAGTATTTGTTTTTAACAATAATAAGTTTGTAACCATTATTTTAACTCAAATACCTCTGCTACCTACCCCTCCCGTCCATTTCACGCATTATCCACTCAATACTTTGTTGTATTTTTGCAGTCTTTTACTTGGCTAAGTTTTTACTTAGTTCTTTATTTCGCTGCAGGAACTTTATTTTCCTCAGCTGCTGCTGTCGAACTTTTGAAATATACACCATACATACATATCACCTGTGTAAATTGTTTTTGCATGCTGCCTTTCTTCTTCAAAGCTATTGCAAATTTACCTACGAGAAAAAGTTTTGAAACCACTCTTCGTTAGCTCCATCTTGCAATTTTCAACTTTTTCTTTTATATGTTTTCTTTTTGTTGTTCCGGCTCACAACTGTCAAAGTGATTGTGTGTGTGTGTGTGTATAAAAAAGTGGGCGGTCACAAACCACATTGCAGTATGTACTCATGTATGTGTAAATGTGTATGCACTCTCGCATACATACATAAGTACACGTATTAGAAGAATTTAAATAAATTAAAATTTAAGAACTTGGTCAGGAAAAACATGGGCCGAGCTTTCTTCCAATTTGCGTCGTGCTTCTTTTTAATGTTTTCTACAAATCGGCCCGACGCACCTACATGTTTTATGCCGACTTTGGGCGGATGCTGCAAGGGAGATGAGTTTTCACTTAGAAGCTTTTCAAGGTAGAAATACACTCGGCGTGTTTGCCGACCCACTGTCTACGGCCGCCATCGCGTAGAACAACTTTTTTGTAATTGAAAAACTATTTTCTAAGTTTGTGATATTGTTTTGCCTGCAACTTGAACCTAGGGTATTCGGTGTGGTTGGTGTAGGAAGGTACCACCACACCATGCCGGCCGCTATGCTACAACTCACATTATTTGAAGGGGCACCAAAAGAGATCGGTTCTTTTTCATTTGGAATAGGCCGTTCGGGATTATCGTGGTGGCTTAAGTATATATCCAAATGCGGAAGAACTGTTTAACTCGAATATGTGGCTACTTCGCAGCAGGAGCCATGACCCATTGATTGCAAAAGGTTTTAGATAAGTCTCCAACCCTGCCAAGGTTAGGTTGTGTCCACTCACATCATCAATTTTGACCAAGGTAAGGAAGTCTTGGACGCTGATGAAACGTTGTTTTGACTGGTCATCATTGGTGCATCGTGCATGAGGTTAGGCCGACGATGGCAGATAGTTATGTAAACTCAATCATTTATTTTATTTATTTATCTGCCTCTTCCAACTCAGCGGAAATCTTCCTTTTTCTGCTGCCAAATATGGGCATAACATGACCTAGCCAATAAAGCCCCTAGGCATTTATTCTTTGCACAGTTCAAGCCGTTGTTAATAGGGGAGGTACCATAAACTTTTCGGAGAATTTAACTCTCGAATAATAAAATGTACATTCCATCTCTTTCCTACAGTGTCTATAATTCTCGCCCATATATGTATTATTACAAGTATGATGATAGACTTACAGAGCTTGCTTTTTGTTCATCTGAAGAAGGCTCTGCTTAACCATTGCCTACTCTGTATAAAGCGCTTGTTGGCAAAAGTGGTTCTCAGTTTGATTTTTAGGCAGAAATTGTTCTAGCAGTAATGTGGCTCCGAAGTTGTTCTCATTTCCCGCAGGACAAAGTTTTTCCTCAGTATCCCAACCAGAGAAGGCAGAACTTACGATGCCAGTGGAATGCTCTTATAATCGATTATACCTTCGCTGTTTAGATCTGCTGCTACACTTATCTTCTACAGCACCCTGTTAAAGAAATATCGCGATAGGGAGTCGTCTTGTCTTTTGACAAAGCCTTGTTAGATTAAAGATTTACTAAGTCTGAGCCTAAGTTCCCTCAAACTATGCTAGATCGAACCTTGTTTGCCATATTAGGTACGCGTACTGTGTGCGTACTTTCCATGAACACTACTACAGTAATCTGGTCCGGTCTTCAAACCTACCATCATCCGTCGGATTTTCTCATATGCATCTAAAGTGCAGCGCACCGACGCCATTCTGGCTTACGTTTCTTTCTAACAAGTATCCGTCACTCTTCATTTTTTGCGTCACGAGGCAGCGCGAGATTCGTCAACATACTAGTTGTAGCTGTACATAGCGAATTAGGAATGTGCTATTCTTGTCGTTGTTATAACAATAAGACACTCCTCGAAGGTTTTGGGGAGTGTTATCGATGTTGATCCTCTGCCGGATATATGTAGATCCGGTACGACCCGGTAACAAGAACCATTAAGATGTAAGTCAAACCATCTCGGGAACGATTTAATATAGGGCATCCCGTCACCACCCCTTGCTTCCACAAGGAACTTTGGGGCGATAGAGACTCGTCTGCTAGGGAAACAAGACTCGTCCGGGTAGTTGAGGTAGACAATTAGGTTGGGAAGCTATAAATTGCGCTGGCAAGCACTTTGAGAGGGTTGCGCTATACAACGCCTTGAATCAATTGGGTATTTTAGTCGCCTCATACCACAGACTAAGCTGCCGCTGGTAAATTTTAAGCTTGCTAGCTCGCGGGGAGTTTAGGAATGTACTCCTACTTACTGCTTTGTTACTTGGACAGATCCAATATTGCTCTCAGTGAGCAGGCATGAGACTCGTGAGGGGTGTTCGTTAGCTGCTGTTTCATGATCATCTTCTAGACGGCAAACTTTGGTGCACAAACGCGTTCGTGTCGATATTTGGACCTCGTAGATTGCGCACATCCAGAATGCTCGTGATTTCTTTCCGTCGATAGCGATGTGACCGATATAATTCGTTTTCCCCGATCATAACGTGGAACTATAGATAACTATAAATGATCATATTTCAAAATATCACTCTCGCAGTATGATATAAAAAACAGACTCGATACAATAACAAGTGTGCAACTGTTACCATTTGTGTTTTTTTTTTTGTTAATAGACTGTTGTATTTTGTTTGGACTTTTATTGCGAAACGCTGATTGCCATTTACTGTTGTTTATCTTCCGCTGCGGTAGCGACCTTTCTTGCGGAATCACTTGCAAATCCACAACCGCATATCAATCAAAGTCTCATAAATTTGTCACCGCGCACAACGAAAATTAAAGAAAAAACTAAAGCAATGCACAAGAAAGAGCATCAAAAGGGCATAGAACAACAACAACAACAAAATTGCTGTATTGTCGACGCAAGTTTTTTACGTATAAATGGTATATGAATTTATATAACATGTCAGCACATGTAAACAAAAACAATGACGTGCACAAAGTTATACATATTTACTTAAAAAAAAAAAAAAATATTGCAAAAAGCCTGGCAATCAGCTGTTTTTGATGAATTTTTGGTAGTTGAATTCCGCCATTGTATTATTTTACTACACACAACCTGGTTTTATTTGCTTATTGCCTTTAGACCAATTTTACAATGCAGCATAGCGCCTTACAACACAAATACAACAAAAAACGCTAACAACTACAGTGATAACAATAACGACCAAAAATAACAGCAGCTACTGCCGCCGCCACCGCCAAATCAGCAAAGTAATTTTTCATTTTACTAAACGAAAAATTGAGGAACAACCAACCAAAGTGGCAAGCCTGCCGGGCCAACATCCAACGACCCAAAAATATAGCGTCGGCAATGCCAAATTCAAACATAGCAAACCAAAGGCGGCAGATGTTGCTGTTGCTGAATTGTTATTGTTGTGGTAATGTTGCCAAAACAATGCGGCGAGAGAGTGAGAGAGATCGCTGAACGAAAGTGGCAAACTGCAAAAAAAAAAAAAAACCCGGCTTAATGAAAAATTACTTGGGAATATGTGTTAACCGCTTTTTAAACTGCCACCAGGACTTGGCGTAGACGGATATTTCATTTCATTTCATTTCATTTTTTCATTTCATTTTTTATTCATTTTCTTTCAAAACAGCATATATGTTACAATAGCGACTTAAATTAAATTAACCATAATTACAGAAAGAAAAGTAAGGCATTCTGTAAAAATATATGTATTTTAGTATCGAATGCCATCTCCGAATAAAATTGAATTCAAAAACATGTAAAATAGTGCGTGGGGTGAAGTTTGATTAAAAATAATGAGTAATAAAATATATTAATACAATATGTACATATACTTTTTTAAGTGCTATGGTTCAGCAAAATTTTGATGTCTTCGTGTGATTTCTCTAGTAGAAAAGATTTAACCTTTCCCAAAAACTCATTCAGATTTCTAGTGACACGTATACATGCAGGCAACGCATTAAAAGCTTTACAAGAAACGATAGTAAAGAAGTTGTTGAAGCTGGTTGTTCGAGAGGTCGGGACATACACAAGTCCATATGAGTTTTGCCTCAAGTTATAACTATCCGATACCAGGCTATGTAAATACCCACAGCGAATGAAAAATATCTTTAACGTTTTATAGTAGTACATATGCTTAACAGGAAGAACTTTCAGATCCCTAAACAACTCCATAGAGTGGTGAAAACGATCAACATTACATATTTTTCTTATGACCCATTTTTGAATAGTTAGAAGCTGCTGGATTTTATTACCTGCAGCGCCACCCCAACAGGTTATACCATATTGGAGCTTGGAGTGGACTAAAGCGTAGTAAATAGTTTTAAGTGTTTCGTTTGAACAAACTTTTCTTAAATTGTAAAAATAACGAACGGAAGATCGCAAGTAGGACTTCAAACGAGAAATATGCGTAGACCAACTCAAGTTTTGGTCAACAATAACACCAAGATATTGGAAGTCGCTTACTTTTTCAATAGTGAAGCACTTATCGGAACAATTTACTTCAGCTTTAAACGATGCACAGAACAGAAAATTATTTAGTACAAAACGTTTGCAGTCAGTAGCATGGAATACAATGGCTATGTCAGGTGAGGATTTTGGATGCAAATTGAAATACATCAACTTCGTTTTCTTGCTGACACAGAGCTTATGTGCTGCAAACCACACTCTTAGCAAATGCACATCGTTATTGATTCCTGCTACTAAATCCAGATAGGTCGATGAGCCATAGGCGATAGCAAGGTCGTCAGCGAAGGCTGTTACTTTTCCATACAATGGCAGCGAGAATATTGAATTAAGGTAAATCAAAAATAGAATAGGACCTAAGACAGATCCTTGAGGTACACCTAAGCTAATTGTAACTGGGTTACTTATACTACTTCCAACTTTTACTTTTTGAATTCTTCCTGACAAATAAGATTTAAACCAATTATATATAAAACCACGGAAGCCTGCAAAATACAATTTGTCTAATAAAATTTGATGATCAACCATGTCAAATGCTTTAGTGATATCAACGAACAGTCCAGCACAATTCTTTTTATTGTCTAGTTCCCTATATATGTGAGAACAAAAGTCCAGCAGGGCATCTTCTGTTGACCGCCCATATCTGTATATAGATAGAACAACAACGCTAAAAATATATATTAAACCCATTTGACCGAGCTACAGTGACTAACAAAAGTGTAAGTGCTCGTTGGTAATTATGTATATACATAAACGCTCTTCATGATGGGTGAGTATTTGCTGAACTAACTATGAAAGAGTGCAAAGCAATGAGGGAAGAATAGAAACTCGGGTTAGAGAGCACATACATCCTTATAGGGTAGACGCACAAGTATCCGGACAGTGTAAGTCTTCGGACATTATGCCTTTTTTCTACCATTGATAGAATAATAACCTAAAAAAATATTCTGAAATAAAAACACAATCGTTATTTTGTACATTTCTTACGCATTCTCATAAAGACTCAGGGCTGAGATCGAAGAGAATGGGAGTGTCTTGAAATAGTATGAAACTAAAGAAATATTTTTAAACTTATCATAATATAATTAGCTATCCCTTTTGGAGATATACTAGATACTCTTCATGAGTTATTACGAACCACCCACCTTTCATTACCAAGGCTAAATGGGCATCAACTAACCCTATCAAGTCAACTGGAAAACGGGCATCGAGGAACGGTTACGATAGGCCCGTATCGCTTTCTACGCCTACAAGCCAAAGTTATGGTCTGGGGCCAAAGGTAGTGCTATGGCTTTATGAGGCAGTGGTGCGGCCAGTACTGACATATGGCTCTATAAGGTGGTAAGAAGCTCCTCGTAATAACTAAAATCTCATCAGCCTACAAAAAGTTCAGCGCACTGCATGTTTTGTTGCCATCGGTGCCAGTCGCATCTGCCCCATGCAGGCTTTAGACCCCATTTTTAAACTGCTTCGGATAAACATGCATATACAATGCAAGTCGGCACAAACCGCAGTGAGACTCGTGGAATTTGGGTGCAAGCAGAGTACTCAGAAAGGGCACAGAAGTATCCTTAGTTTACTTCCGCCTGAAACTTTTATTTCCGAAAGATATTATTATGCCGGAAACCGCAGTTTAAGGACGCTGGTACTACTAGCATTCCAAGTAAGAACGATTGGAAGAGGGGCCGGTTCCAGCAAATAACGACATACTTATCTACACCGATGACTTGAAAATGAACTCAGATGTGGCGGCTGGAATCTGTTCACATTCCCTAGGGAGTTCTATGTCATTCAAACTGCCGCCATACTGCAATGCGTTTGCAGCAGAAGTTCTTGCGCTTTGGCAGGCATGGAAATCACTCGAGTTTCGGAATATTCTTGGCAAAGTATTTGAATTTCTGACAGCAAAGCAGCACTAATGGCACTAGCTGCACCACACACTAGCTCAAAGCTTGTAGGGTCATGCAAGCAACGTATAGCTCTGTTAACCGGCACCCTGGAAATATCCATTATTTGGGTTCCGGGATAAAGGGGAATCAAAGAAAATTAAATGGGTGATAAGCTGGCACGTAAGGGTAGCCAAGGGCAGCAGAAGTGGAAGAGTCCCACCGGCTGTGCAACCGGTCATTGAGTACACATGCGGTAAAGATGTATACTCCACATAATGACCACTTCAGAAGTTGTAAAGACGTAACTACAAAAGAGACTGAGACAACTATAGAGAAAAACTACGAAAATATCTTATACTAGGTTCAAACACACACCAAATTGGCAATTTATACTATTTGGTCAATTTATTACGCAATTTGTCATACAATAAATTGTAATAATAAATTGCCAATTTAAAAAAAATTGCGTAATAAATTGTTTCAAACTGCAAATGCAACATTGTAAAGTGTGTTTATTGAGTATACTTAAACGTCAGTTACGCATGGCTGAACTATATGGTTGGCTCATCTAATCAGCTGATTTTATGTCTTTCATTTCACTGGAGTACGGATTTCAAAAGAAGATGGCAAAATCAAAATGAAACCAAAACATTGAACACATTTTCTTACAACACACAAAAATTTCAAAGTTTTATGTTTTCATTCCATTTCATTCGCCTAATAATGTGCGTGTTCATTTTGACAGTCTGAACAAAGGTATGTTCTTGCTGTAGAGATGAGCCAACCAGCTATCAAATTACTATTGTGTAAGCTAAATCGAGTTGTATGAACAGCACTCAATTCAAATCGAAATTTCCTCAATTTATTTTTCTGTTTGAACATAGTATTATTAAAATTTGCATGTGGGGAATAAATTTTATTGTCCGGATACTATGAAAATAATATTTTTTTGAAAATTTATTTTTTTTAATCTAAAAATTCTATGTATAAAAATTATGGGTACACCACACTATTAATAAATATTTGCACCAACTCAAGCAAATTACCACTCGCAGTACCGTTTATAGCCAGCAAATGAGGTGAAGTCACAGTTAAGGCACATGCTAAGTGTCCGGCTACTAGTGCGTTTACCCTATAAAAACAATTTGGTATATGAATGTTCGTGGGATTGGCTGCGTAACACCATATTGCACAAAAGGTCGATGAAAAAGCAAGCAAGCGGCAGGAAGGCATCAGAAGGACGAACCTTAAGCTGAAACCTTGCTGTTATTGTGTGCGCGGCGCACCCACACAAATGGAGAGTAAACAATTTTCAGCGTATAAACAGAAAATGATTTATTAATAACAAATTTGTTACTAAAATATGGTGTTGGCCTAAAACTTAAATGTGACACATAACTTCCACTCCCCGCCTGTAATGCTGCATGACAGTAAATAAAATAAAATAAAGCGAACGTGGTGAACAGCTATTTTGGGTCATGAAATTAGTTTGCTAAAAATTTTGAAAAAATTAAAAAAAAATTTTGTAAATACATACATATGTTATTTATATACAACTTTGAAAAGGAATTTTACCTAAAAAAAAAAAACAAAAAAAGTCCAATAAAAACAAGTGGGTGGGGTTGACAGTTTCATTGCCCCCACCCATTCTTTTTGTTTTTTTTTTTTTGTTAATGCCTTCAAAACATTCGCCGTTCATCATTGTTGTTGTTCGCGCTGAGTCAAAAATAAAAATAACAAAATTATACATTTCGAAGGCGTTACCTTTTCTTGTCTACACAAATCCAACAACAGCAGCAATAACACCACATATAAAACATATAAAAGCTTAGCGCAAGAACGAAGAGTGCATGTTTTGTCAAAAGACGAATGCGTCGTGTACAAAAGCCATCCATACACATGCACACACATGCATAAGCGCAGTCAGATCCAGTCTACAACCGGCAGCAATTGTAAAGCAATGGCATCGGCAACGAAGGCAGGCATCAAAAGTAGTAGTAGCAGCAACAACACCAACACTAAAAGCATCAGCCCCAAGTTGCCTAGAAAGCGCCAGTACCAACGATTCGTAGTGCGATATAAGAAAAATCAAGCGTCCGATTTGCAGAAGAAAAATAAGAGGAGCTTATAAATCGGCAGCAGAGCAACTAAATTTCATTGTACATAAGTACGTATGTAATTAGGGTCGTTTGAAGAGAGCGCGAGGGGATAGGTGCCGGTGGATAAATAAAATTGTGAGCGAATGCGAGAGCAATTTCCTTACTTTGAGCGTTTTTTGACTGATAGCAAACCACAGCAATGACGACAAGGACAACCAAGAAAAAAATAACAAGAACAACACTAGCGTAAAATGGCATTGAAGGGAGCGAGATATGGCGTTGTTGTTGTTTCTTGCATACGACTAAGATGCAATTGCATTTAATGTACTTACCTCCATGTAGCATGTATCCCAGCAAACATTCGGATTCATAAAGGAATTAAAGAGGAGTCCTAAATCGGAGCATTTACGCTTATTATGAGCTCATTCAGAAGTCGGATATGAAAGCGATTCCCTTCTTGCGGTGGTAGTTCGATATGAGCCTAATTTCATTTATGATATGAACCTGAATATAATTATATACATATGTACATGTGACGCATATTGGTGTCATTAACGGCAAATCACGTTTTTTGAAAGCTTTTCGGAGCCATTTATGAATCTTACACGTATCATATACATATGTATATACATATTGTATTTTTTTTTTTCCAAATACATTATTTTGACATTCGGGAAAGGTTATTGCAATTATGAAAACATATACGAAGCTTTTTTTGGAGCAATGGTGTTTTTGAAAAAGCTCAAGGATCCATATGTACATATGTATGTATGTACTTATGTCATACTGATAAAAGAATTATCGGGTGGAAATCCATCAACTATACCTGGAGCACTTACGCTTCTGAGAAGTAATGATTTGACATGGCCAGCGCCAATAAAGTGTTAAGTGTAAGTGAGTAAAGAATAAATCCAAGTTAAAAAGCAAATCAGAGCGCGTATCATGTTTACGATGTTTGAAATGGTGGCTATCAGTACTACTTGCATCCTTAACTTATTACCATTTTTACGAATCTTTTGAGAGTTTCTTATTTATCGTTTGAGTGAAATTTGTTTTCCAATACGTGATCGTAAAACGATACGGGTCAAGGAAACGATCTAACACTGATTTATACATTCAATTTAACAAAATATGAATACTTGTTTCAAACTTACTTTGTTAAATATACATACATTCTAAGCTTATGGCTCATAATTTTCATGATATTGAAGTCATAAAAGACGCCTACATAATCATATTTCCAATGCTCATATTTATCATATATTGCCTATATCGGGCCCTCGATACCTTAACCGAGCACCGGGGATAGGTACTACATTAATTTGCATTACAAAATTATGCTTTTCTGTCCGATAAAATATTTTAATCAAATTTTTACTTCTGATAACAGACTGAACACACAAGTGGCGTTCACCTCTCACTGGTATATTATTATTTAGAAATCGAATGTGATATTGGATTAACTTACAAATTTGCTGGATGTAAAGTTTTGAGATAGATGTGTATGTTATAATATATGCACAGTTAATACATAGAAAGGTTGAGCGATGATACTAGCAGCTAATTTTTCAGCGAACCGCTGTATTGACGCTTATTCAGTCCGTTCTGCGCGCTGGTAGTCAAAAACAGACCAAAAAGCTCGCATTATCTACTTCTTCTTAAAGCGATAATAATACTTCCTGAGGATTTTGAAAATTTTAAGTTGCGCTGGCAACCCTTGAAAGGCAAGCGTCTCAAAGCCCGATGAATAGTCCGCATTACATGACCGGAGGTGGTATCACCCTAGAGCTTGCTTAGCTGACTCAGGGCCCAACTGTCCGGAAGCAGAAAGTACGCGTGAAAAGCGAAATCTCAAAGCCTGCATTAGCAGTCACATATGATTCGCATATCCTCGTTCGGACCAAGAGTTAAACGCGAGAGTTGTTAGAGAAAGTTTTTATGAAAAAGCAGTTCGATGGAAATACGACTAACATCAAGCAATGCCTACAGCTCTCTATTTAACGGTGGCAGGTCTTTGCGATTCATCCTGCTGCGTGGCTATCTGAGTTGATAAATATGTACCTATTAAATTCCCTTGTAGTTAAAGTGGCGCATAGCAACTCAATCACAGGAACCTTAATAGTGGCGCTTTAGCCTAGAAGATGCTACCCGAATAACGCAGCTATAATTTACGGTTGCAACCGAGCTCCTCGCAGAATATCGCCCACCTTAGTCCTACCAAACTTACCTCATTGATTTCTCAACCCAATTCTCCATTAATAGGAATTCAAGCCGATGAGGAAATCAAGAGCAGCTAGGAATTTTAGGCAGTGGCTTATATGCGCATAAAGAAAATTACACATTACAGAGGACGCAATATGGGCCTCTTAGAGCTTAGAGGCATAAACGCAACTTATTTCACACATAAGTATGTATCTTTATATACATATATGATCATTTCCACACAACTCAATTAACTCCATTCAACAGAAGTTTAAGCCGAACACCTTAATAAAAATTTGAAAAATTACATTTAGCTTCATTTAATTTTTTTATTTCAATCCATCAGATTTTCAGAGCCCTATTAATGGTCACAGAGTGGCCTTAACTCCGCTCAGTGGAGCTGACTAACGAAAATCGCATATAAAACTTGGAATTTAGCGAGAGCAATAACACAAACCGCACACAACACGATTGTGGGCTGGCTGGCAGGCTTGTGGTGAGTGAGTGAGTATTTGGAGCAGTGTTTGTTGTTATTGTTATTGCTGACAAGCTGGTAATGGCGTTGATGAAAATGATGAGTATAGCGTGCTTACACCTGAGCTTCACAAATACCCCCACACATGTATACAAGTGGTGTTGAATAAATGGTAGACAACAACAACATAATCGTTACATTGCACAGTCGATACGCTTGACTAACAATGCAACACCAACACTGCCAACATAAATATATACTCAATCCAGTTATACACACACACGTTCACATACACTCTTGAGGCAAAGTGAGTTAAGCCAAACCCGCCCACCGACTACGCTATGCAAAGCTTATGAAACAACAACCACATTAGCAATGAAATCGACAACAATATTGACTGAAAAGACTGAAAACCGAACTGATGCAAACTGCCACTCACTCAAGCGAAAATAACAAATTGGATTGGTTTTTGCTGATTTCCAAGGGAGGCGAATGTCATGCGGTAGAGTCGGCGTTGATTGTTGGTGGTGTATGTTTACCGGCGTATGCGGTGTAAAGGAGTATGTGATGATACGACAGGTAGGCTAACAGAGAGTGACTGAACTGAGTTGAATGATGAAAACACCAATGTTGAAAAGCGCTCTTCAAAGCTTTTGAGAGCGCATAAGCAAGAAAAAGTGTTTGAAAGCAGGGTGGTATAGATTTGTACTACATACATATTTCATCGTATAAGCCATCTCATTTCTGCGAAAGCCAAATAAATTAAAAATGTTAATGTTGAGAGGTGAATGTGAACTGTGGCTGCATGACGTGAGTTGTGCGCGGTCAGAAAAATTAGCAATACGAAGTTAAGTACATACTCAAATCATTGAAGTCACTCAAAACACTGAGTTGAAAGCAAGTTTGTATTGCAAACTAAATCGCTTGGCGTAGTCATTAAGAACAGCTGACGAACGCTTTTTCGAAATTTTGTATGGCATAGTGCAGAGCAACGCGTAATCAGAATTCAACTCAACTGCAACCATTAAAGTATCTTGACAAAGAAAAAACGCACTCGCGCACTCAAAAATTAAGCAACGAACTAAGTGGGCGTCAGAGATAATAAGACGTCATGATGAGCGCGTTGTTACTGTTTTTACTTTGCTATTATTACTCGAAAATTGGTATGAAATACGATAAGAATAAGAAAGATTGCTGATATTGTTGTTGGTGTCATGACAAATTAAGTACTGTTACCGCATTTCAGTATGTGTCACTTAGACGCGTACTAACAAATCAAATTAGTCGTTCCTAGTTTTCTAAGCGCGCGCGCTGAAACAGCTAAGCGCTGCTCACACATACATTACGCAATGAACATATCAAGCGAATTTATTTTGTCTACTTTCACTCCAGATAAATTCTGGTCAAAAATGAGAAATGTACTCGTAAATGAATTCGCCGTGCATGAAATGAGTGAGCACAAACAAAATTGATTTTCCAATTTGCGCGCGCTTTGTGCGCGCGCTCTCTTTTAAAAATATCGTATATGTGTTCAACGTAAATTTATTAGGCTTACGCTCCCTTTTTGCAAGTTGTTGTCCACAATCACTAAATTACTCAATCATACGCTGTGTTAAACGCTGTTATTTACCTTTCAATGTTGTGTTGATGTCTCCATATACTCAATTTCGTCTTGTTCTTCTTCTCCTAACAATAGTTATTCATATACATATATATGGCACCAACAATTACCACCACCGCCACCACAACAAAGCATGCTAACACGTTCTAACATATATTACGCTTAGCACATGCGCTCTCTTTCGCACAATTTTAATGGCACAATTGTTGCTCTACTCGTCAATGCGCCTGCTTGCACTTTAAACGCGCTATATGTTAACGGCGCTAGGGCTGTTCTTTCTTTCTTATATTAACGTGAAGTCATCCATCTCTAGCTATCCATCCATCTGTTTAGCTTGTTGGCTGTTCATATATATATGTTTGTGTTCATGACTCGTTTGTCGTATATTTAGCAGGCGGCTTAGGCAGAAAGCGGTAGCGTTTGTTTGAGTGTAGGTGCAACGCACCGCTGCTGCATGTAAACTGGCACTACACAACTTGCTTGCTGTATTTCAAATTGCTGAGTGCGAGCATGAGTACATGTATGAGTGTGTGTGTGTGGTTAGCTGCCTATCGGTGTGCCGACGCCAACGACGACGGCTATGATTTACCCCTACCAAGTGTAGTTGCCGTTGTGATTGACAAGCCCAGTGTGTGTTTGCCTTCGAAACGCGTTCGACGTGTGTTTTGTAGAGAGCGAAATATATTAAGCGTAATTTCCAATTTATTTTTTTGTGTTGCAAACAAATAAAAAATAAATCGCGCAACAACGTGTATAAAATATTTCATACAATAATTTTCATATAAATTATCTACTACAAAAAACGGTGTCGCGTAACGCGTTTTATAACTGTAAAAAAAAACATATTAATATTTTAAAATATTTTTGATTTTATAAAAACAAAAATTTATAAAAAAAATTTTTGTGTAGCGCGGCATATACAAGCAAGTTTTTTAAGTTTATGCTATGCGAATTTTAACTGTTTCACGCGCTCAAGCAGCAAATTTGTAATTTGTCTGCGCGCTATTGAAATTTGCCGTCGCTACTGGAGCGCGCTCAGCATGCATTAGCAGGACTTTTGCAAATTTACAGGATTTTGTTGCAGCGCAGTCAGGTAATAATAAATAGCAAGCAGTTAAGCAGCAGACAAACAGGCCAAAAACGTAATATAACCGTTTTGCCAGCCATGGCAGTACGTTAGACAGCGCGCGTAAATGCGTTCTGAGAAATGCGCGCGTACACAAACAAACAAAACTAGCGTGAGTGCATCAGCAGGTCATATTGAGGTAAGCGCTGAGTCAAAGTCAGTCAGTCAGTTACAGCCAATGCAGTCGTAGTACATAAATCATTTGTTACTTCAGCTGCAGTTACGCGCGCGTTTTAAAAGAGTAAACAAAAAAGCAAACAATAAAATCGTAATAAGAACTACAAAAATAAAAATCGTGAAATAAAAAAAAAAACAAAAACACAATCTAACGACATACACTTGTTGTGAAGCTTATAACAACATAAAATTTGACAACAAGAGCAAGAAAACAATATGCAACAATAAAAAATTATTAAATTTGCATTTTTCTTTTGCAGTATTTAATTTTGTTTGAAATTTTTACTTTTTACTAAACTACCAAACAATTTCTTTAAACTCAGTTATTACTGTATTATGATGAAAATATAATTGTGTAGAAAAAAAACCTGCGCCCACAGTACTTCTAAAACTTTGAAGCGGTTTCTGCGGTTTGTAAAACGCGTCGGTAGTTCAACGTGCGTAACGTAATGAAAAGTAACTTAAGAAGAACTGTGGTTCAAGAAGTGGACGCTATTTTAAATAAATTAAGTACTGTACGCATAAATTTTTTGCAGTAGTAAAGCAAATTAAGTTTTTCTTTTATAAAAAAAAAATAACACGAAAAAGGTAGTAGCAGCAGAAGCCTTCGAAAGTTGAAGGAATCTACAGCAAGAAACAATAGCGGTTAGTAACTAAACAAATGAAAAAATTGAACATTGTGGCAGAAAAAGAGTCGTTGAAGCTGTGATATCTGTAAGCATATGTTAGTGCTAACAACAACAAATACTATAACCACTATAAAACCAACAACAAACGCTCGGGAATTTTGCAAAAAATATAGTTGAAACAGCAAACACAGGCGTTTCAACACAAATTTTTACCTAAACGAAACAAAAGCAACATAACTTTGCCACAACAACATTGTATACGAGCAACAAAAACAACAAGAACAACGCGTGTTTCACGAAATAATAGGAGGCGGCATTCAAACAGCCAAGTAGTTAAGCTGGCGTAAAGAAATCAAGTCAAAGTCAGCAACAACAAGCAGACAGCTTGCTAAAAATGCATTTATGACAGCTGCAGTTCAAGGCTAAAAGCGAGAACGCTGAACAAATGCAGCGTAAAACAAGTGAAATGCACAAGCCGTTGTAAGAAAAAAAAAAGATTAAATAAATAATCACAACAAACCAAACAATTCCGAAGCAATCAAGTATACTAAAACGTAAAAATTATATACGAGCACTAAGCGCTAGGCAAACAAAAAATAAGAATATTAATATATTATTAAATACCTATAAACATAAAGGCATAGTACACAGAATACAAGCATTGTATACGATTTTAAAATTATAACTTGTTATTATAAAAAGACACTTTAAGCACAAACATTATTAGGAACAAACAAAGAAAATACAACAAAATATCGTTACAACAACAATCAATAAATGCTACAAAATAAACAAAGAACAAATACAAATTAAAAGGAGAAATAAATTATTTTAATAACACAAAAAAAAGAATAAAATTTTACGTTTTTCGTCGCGTTTTTTCCGTCGCGTGTGTCGCTAAAACAAAATAAATTAAAATAATAATAAATATATATAATACAAATAAAACAACTTTCCACCCAACAAAAATATAAGAAAAATTTAAAATATTCAAATTGCAAACAAATGTGCCTGTGTTGAGTAATAATCAGAAAGAAAAAAGCAAGAAATTAAGCAAACAAAACTAAATTGCAAAAAAATTGATATTTGCAAAAGCAAAAATCATGCACAGTTGCTGTAGAAAATGTATTAAATGCAACTTAAAAAGTTTATGAAAACTGCAGTGAAGTGTTCCTAAAAAAATTACTATACAAATTTTGAATTAAAAAAAAAAACATACAAATTAGAAAGAACCATAAACGAAAAAGGAGCGCGTAAAGTGGACTTGCTAGTCAGGCCCACACAAACAACAAAAATCCACAAGAAAACACCAATTTTTGTTGAAAAACTTACAACACATTAATTGTGGCACAGCGTGTGCTGCTTGCAAAAGTGGCACAGGTCGGGCTGGATATCGCTCCCAGAGCATTAATGGCTCAACCTAGGGTAAGTTTTAGATATAGTGGGTGTATGAACTATTTTTATTTGATTTAACGACAACGAGCAGTTGCTTTTGATTGAATTGCAGTTAGCGGCGGTAAAACGAGGGTCTTTTAAAAAATGTGTTTTTGTGAAATGTTTGTTAGGTAGTTATGTGCTTCTAGAAGTGTTGTTGTGAGAAAACAAAATAAAAGTATAGCAAAAGTTAAAAAAAACTGCAACTAAAAAGAATAAAAAAAGTTAAACAAGGCGTTATTTTTTAACGTGCGCGGATGTTTACGAAAGACTAAGTGCAAATTATTCTTGGGACAGAAATTTTTTTTTGTTTTTCTCGGACGTTATGACAGCGCACTGCCTTCAAATTGCACCACGAAAACAGGCTAATCGTGTTAACAATTTTTTTTGCCAAGCCTTTGAAAGGCAGCGGTTTGTTAAGCGTTGAGATCTTAAACTGCTCAGCTACAGTGAAAAGCTCATCAGCTGAGAAATAAATAAACATACGACGGCTGATTTGAATATCACCCTTTCTCCGCCGCCGTTTTAAAAACGCCCTATATGAGGATAAATTCAATGTATTTTGGCGTTCCTAAATACAAAGATAAGGTATTTTTGAAAAAAAATTCTCAAATAGGGCGTTTTCGAACAGTCAGCTGAGATAGGGTGATATTCAAATCAGCCGTCGATATAAAAAAAATATATATGTACGTATTATTCAATTATTATCAGCAGAAAGAACAGTTTTTCGTTGTAAAGGGCGAGTCTCCGAAAAATCAATGATTTTCGAGTGGTAGTTATTGGTTAGGTTTAAGTGGATGGTCAATAAAGACCTCGCATAGACTAAATGTGTCGACAGTGTTACCAGAAGACCAAACGGTGGATTCCCAACTAGGTACCAGGACTTATGTCATAAAATAACTCCGTCCTCTTGGTGAGTGTTGGAAGATTTATAAGCTTTAACCGATTACTAAATCGAGAAAGATTATAAAAAGAGTCCCGTTGCAGATTTCCCCTATCGCTTCATTGACTGTGGTATTAATATGTGAGTTGAAACTATGTTTGCAGTTCATTGTGATGCCCAAGTCGGCAAAAACATTTTCGCTGTCCAGAGTTCGGCATTAATTTTGTAAAATCTATGCCAAATATGTTCTAAACCCTATAACAATATCTTTCCTGAGAGCAAATTATACGAATTTGCTGGAACTCAGACTATTGTACCAAAAATTATTTAGTTTTTGTTAAGGAGCTTGTAGTCTAAACAAGTATAACTTCTCAGACAAACAAAAATTATGTTTAGAAAGTAGTTATTTGAAAATTGTCGAAGAAAGCGGGTAGACAGCACCAAAGATTGATGTGGAAGAGATCGGTTCGAAACTACCTGACGAAGTCACGTCAAATCACTTATTCAGATTTTTTAACAACTTAAAAGAAAAAAGAAATAAAGATATACTTATAGAGTAATCAAGTCCTATATGGAGTCGATAGATTCTTTGCGAAAGCGTGCCAACTTCCTCATGCAAATTTACTATAAACGTAAAAAAGTTGGGTTTAGTTTCGCCAGCTCCTTAGACTCAGCGTAAATCACGACTCGAGAAAATTGTTAGGGAATTACATTAGTAATCGAGTCGAAAATGATTGGAGAACTATTGAAAATTCAACTCACATTAGGAAATCATCAGAGAAAATACAATTCTATTGGGGAACTATAATTATTCTTTATTCTCTATTTGATAATAGGGTCCCATTTCGTTTTAAGGACTCCGTGTTTTTCGAGTCGTCCACTAACACTAGAAATTCGAGATAAAGGTTAGCCATATAATCTTTATCTAGCTTATGCTAGGGTATAATAAATTGAATATATATAAAAGCCCGTTATTCAACTTTTTTATTTTATGAATACAATAACCATTAAAGAACACTTTAAGCGCATAAATGTTGTTGCATAGTTCTTTTAGAGAGATATAGAGCTTTTTAGGAAGTTTTAAGAAAGACATGAATACAACGAGCACAGCTATTATTTTCATGTTTTATTTAAAAAATAATTTGTCATAAATTATTCATAATGGTTAGTGTCCCCTATGATCTAAATTTATATCCTGGTCCTGATGAGCATATGCTGTTCAATAAATTCAAATTCTGGAACGATTCTGTGAAATTTTTCCTTGTATACGTTATTTTGTTGTTTTTATTTCTACTATCATCTGCTTTATTATATGGGGGCTCCCGATATTCTATTCGAGATTTAGAAAGCCCTATTGACTTGTGTTCCTTGTTTCAAGTACTAATTTGCTAAATCAAGGCTGTGAATGATTTTACCAAGTGGAATATTATTGGTTGGTTGCTGTTGAGTTGTATCAACAAAATCAGTTATTTTAACAGAAAAATCAGTTATAATTAGATTGATTAGGAATCAGTTACTTTTACAACATATTGTTAATTTGAGACCAACAGCTTTCCTTCTATTGAAATGACTAATCAAGTTTGCAGTCTCGACAAGAAACTCCATTGAATTAACCCCAATGCTATCAATTTTACTGAATAACTGTTGATTCAAGGCCAACAAACCTGATTTGTTGAATTTACTAGCCAAATTTTGTTCGGTGTAAATAACTTATTACGCATATTCGCATGAAATAGTAGGAGCAACATTTTTATTTAATAATAGAAAAAAATTGATTAATAAACTTGATTAAAAAATCAATTCATTGACAAATATTTACACATACCATGTTAAGTGATTGAGTGAGTGTACTAAATGACTTCATATTTGTGCAGACAATATATGTATGTAGACACCCTTCTACTTATAGGTAGATACATTTTTTTAGTAAATAAAATCGATTTATTAATTTAAAGTTATCATAAATAACATTCAAAGAAAATTAACAGCGTTTTTTTTTTGCTTGACTATAATTGTGTTTTTATGCAAATGAAATCTAAAACACTGATTTAGTCAAATTGAATTTAAAACCAAGCAATGAAGCCCTTAAACATGGCGAAACGATACAAGGTGGCAGCATGGTGACATACGTACCTACAAACTTAAATAAAAATTTCATGTACTTTGTTTTTGTACATTCGATGAGCAAATGCCAAAATCGTACTGCACCGGAAGTTGATGTATCAAATCAAATAAAAAAGTTTATAATCAGCTTTCCCATGCTGCCACCTTGTATCGTTCCGCCATGCCATTAAATAACAAAAAAAAAAAAAAAAAATTTGTGTAAAAAGCGTTTAGAAAAAAGTGGGAAAATTCGCACATACAGTACAGAACTATAATAGTTGTAGGTGCAATACCAGTTCTGCTGCCTGCTTTGTTATTAACGGTTATTATCAATTACTTAAGTGACTTAATTTTGTTTGATTTGCTAGTGCTCGAGATATGTCAGGACTTAAAGTAACATACAGACAATTTTTTTTTGAATTTCCACTTTGAGTTTTTATGTGAAATGCCCTACAAATTTGAATCTTAATATACAAAGATGTCTCGATGCGCCTCATATGCACTATATGTGTAGATAGGGTTTCTTTAGAAGTGAATCCTGCAAAAAAGTGTAATGTGGATTTTAAGCGCGGTATCCACATCATAAGAAAACGCACCAGAAAATTTTCGTATATATTTCTTATGTGAAAAATACACTCAGAAAAAACTTGAATGAAATGGCACTTAAGAAATTTTTTCCTCTTCGCATGGCCAAACTTTTTTCAAAATGAGGAAAAATTCCTCAATTTGAAGAATTTTTCTTCATTTTGAAGAAATTTGGCCATGCGAATGAGGAAAAAATTTCTTAAGTGCCATTTCATTCCCATTTTTCTTCAATCGGGAGAAATTTTTTTCTGAGTGTATTAGCAGCCAAGAAATTTTGACATTTCTCTCATCTCGCACTTCCCCATACACTTAACAAGAGAAGAAGAACATTTGTGCTCAAATAGAATTGGAAATTCCATTCAAAAGTGTTATTCTTGGTATTTATTCTCACAGGGTCAGGTTAGGTTAGGTTGAACTGTCCGGTACATGAGGACCTCACATAGACTGAATGAGTACGTAGTGTTACCAGAAGTTTGTTTTAACGACCAAACTGAAACTCCGTCCTCTTGGCAAATACTAGAAGCTTCCTAGGACTTAATCCACTTGTTGCTCCTAGATCTGAGAACTTTATCACTCCTAATAGCTGGAGTATTAGCCTGGCAACCGCATCTGCTATCACAGGGTACTGCTCAAGAAAAAATGTGACGGACATATATTCCTTGACGAAACTAGGGCTCTACTGGGCACGTTTGCTAAAAAATCTTTAGAAAGAGATAACAGAAAGCGTAAGAGTTTGAGGTGAATACTTTTTCACAAGCAAAATTTTTCTTGGGTGTTTTTTTATATGGAATTTTTCATTTCTTGCTTTACGTGAACATAGTACCTACTATTTATTTATTAAACTGAATTTATTTATTTATTTCTTTTTTTGAAAACTTTTTTTCTCATAAGTTTGTCATTAAAATTTTTCGTTAGCGTGATATATCAATTTCTTTACACAGATTGTTAATGAAATAATTAGTCAAGTTGTCTACATTAAGGCACTTATTGAATTCAATCTTCCATACAAAATACCAATTCTTAATTATCTCATTATTGTTTTATCGAATGGAATAAAAAATCTTGGTGGCTTTGCTTTATGCTTCAGTTTTTATTGCCAATGTTTTTAATTGTTAGTTTTTAATGTCAATAATCAACAAAATCTTTTTTTTTGCAGCAAATGAATAATATGGCATTTTTAAAATTAAGGCCCTTATTTGGTTAGATGTAACATCTATGAATAGCCGCGCATTTTATTTTGATTTTGACTTTAAAGATGAAGTAATAAATGACTGCTACCTATTTTAAAATTTTTTTGTAAAAAGCGAAATATTGTTTTGGAGATGATGGCGGATGTTCGTTATTGAAGCAAGTGGTCCTGTGTGAAAACGAAAAGTTAATTATCTCATTAAAAAAATTGTGATTCCATTATTTTTTTGTATGTGACTTTTGTAATATGAAAAAACAAAATATATAAAATTAAAATTTTCCGCCGGCTTTTAATGGTTTTAAATAAAGTGGTATTTTTAGCATAACTCAGTCTAAAAGTTTCGGTAAATTGTTCCAACAATTTGCGTTCAAAAATTCTAAATCATTCATCGGTTTAAGCAATTTGTGAAAAGTTTTTGTACTAAATTGGAAAGCTCTCAATTTATTGCGGTTTTTTTACTTTTTATTTTATTCGGTTTCAATTTAAAACTTATTTGTACACAAAGTTTAAAATTTAAAAAAAGTTTTAAAACAAAACCAAAAGATATTTCAAAAATCTAAAAATATAAACTTGCATTCTGGTCTGGTTTTAGAGTAAAACCCAAGAGTTTAAATTTGGTGCTGAGAATTTTAAAATTAAAAGTTTCATTTGCGAAAAGAGCTGCAAGTCATAGATTTTTTTTGTTATACATATGGAGTGTTGTTATCCACGGCACGTTGGTTCGAAATCAAGTCACCGCCCACTAGGTGTTTCTTTTATAATTATAAGTGTAGATTTATCTGGTTTAAAATTGAAACTGAGTTCTGTGCACGCATTTTTACAAAGACCAGTATAATCTGCATTTGAAACCAAACTTGGTTTGCTAATATATGTTGTGCAAACAAGTTTCAGATTTAAGCAAGAAATGAAAAAGTCCATACAAAAAAAGAAGAGAAGCTCGGCCCAAATCTCTTTGGAGGCTATCGCGCCTTTCATTTTTTTTTTTTTTTTGACTTAAATGCATTTTCAATTCGAATATGTTAATTTTAGCAAATTTTCATCATATGCATTGCTGAATCTGACTTTCATGCCTTGCAGGGCAGCGAAGCGTCTTCACAGAGAATGGGAGATAAAGGAAATGTAAAAATTATTTGGTAGCTACTATTTTTCACACAAGAAATATATACGAAATTTGAGCGTATTCTTATGAAGTGGATACCGCGCTTAAAATCTCACTTGGTTGGTGATGGTGATAACGTACCTAAAGGAACAGTTTACAATTTTGGGCTTTAAAAACTTGTCGTAAAATCTACATTTTAAAACATAAACTTCTAAAATGCAGACCTAATTTAGAAAACCTCTTTAGCTTTTGATTATTCGATTGAAAATTCCAAAAAATAACGTCAAAAATGTGCAAATTATTTGCATATAAGAACTATAACATTATTTTACAAATGGGAAAACAAAAGAATCTATAATAAATTAGCGATAATGTGCAAAATGGCGGCATACTAATATTACGTGGTGTGTATGTATGTATGTACACTAGGCATTATCGTCGACATGTCACGAGTAGCAAGTCAAATGTTTAAACAAATTCTTATAAGTATGTCCGCTAGTAAAGAACGCGATTTAAAAATTTTCCAATATTATTTCACAAATATAAACTAATAATTTTTTTTACCAAAATTCAGCACATGAGCGGCAACTAATTTAAATATTTTGCTAATTTGAATCTTGGTGAAGCTACTAAACTTCTTTTGTTTATTTACTTAAATTTCTTCTTCACAATTTTTTTCATAAATAAATTTTCTTAAAAAAAGAGGCTCTGTTCTTAAAGAATTACTTTTCTTTGGTGGCCATATTAACGATTTGCTGCTAAAGCCGTAAAATAGTTTATAGTTTAGTTATTAGTGTGACATGCTATTTGCGCAAATCATTCGCGTCTTTTTCTTATCAATCATAAATAAATATTATATATGCATATATACTTCCAGTCTATCGGTTCAATGGAGGCAACAATAGGCTCGTTAATTTAGTGTGGTAACAAAATAATTTGAATTAAAGCATATTTTTATTAGACCTGATTACATACACGACGGCATCTGCAAAGCGATATATGTCAAATTATTTTTACGCTTGTTCTTATGAGCGTCCATATGTTCGGCTCGACAGAGCAGCACGACAATCAATCACGAATACTACAATTATATTTTTGGCAAGCGACAGAGAGTGGCGCTCTTTTTATTTAAAAAACCAAAATTCCAATAAGAATTTTTTGAAATTGTTCGCTACTGTTCACCATAATTTATATTTGTGGCTGCCGCGTTTAAAGTAATCAAGAAACCGTTGCTTGGCTACGGTTTTCGTCAAGCTTTGCCTTATTGTGGTTGTGGTGCGTAGCCGCCGTGTTTAATGTAGTCAAGCCGTAGGGCGTACGCAGCTTCATCTTCTCATAACAACGATGTTTTCATTAGCAACTTTGAATGTTGCTCAAATTTTGATTTTTAAATAAAGCAAATATTTATTTTGATAATTAACAAGCTACCAAAAACTTTCTGTAATATATTTCTTTACAGGAGTCCGTATAGAAATATGAAATTATAAAGTACAAAGGTCGTTGGAAAAAATCAGTCAAAAAACTAATATTTTGAAAAGAAAATTTTGGAGCTATACGTTTAAAGTCGAGTATTAGCTGTCACCCGACATTAAAGCTTTTCCGAATTCCGAAACTTAATTTTAAGAAATTTTCACAAGTCTCAGGCCAAAATACTTGGCATTCTGTTTGTTGTTGCTGTTATTATAACCGCGAAAGCACTTCCTGAGAAAGTGTTGTGGATGTGGACAGTCTTTTGCCGAATATGAATCCGGTACGCTCTTTCCAGCACCTTATTGTGCTGGCCCAACTGCTTTGAGATAGATTATTTTTGTCTACTCGAACCGTCGTTCTATGTAATTTAGTGGCCTCTTACGATATGTATGCCTATCGGGGGAATATGCTAAACACATTCACCCACTATTATAATGCATTCTTATAAACTTGATTTGCTACTGAGGCCACTGCATGAATCGGAAAAATTTGTTTGTTATCAACCGCGAGACAAGGACAGCTCAAACTATTTGAAGTAGACTACTCTTCCCCATAAAGAGCGGTATCCAAATTATAAGAAAACACTGAAGAAAAATTTCGTATGTATTTCATGGGTGAAAAATAGTAGCAGCCAAGTAAATTTGACATTTCCTTCATTTCCCTGTCCTCTATGCAGCATGTTCGCTTCTCTTCAAGACACGAAAGTCAGATCCAGCAATGCTTTAGAAGAACATTTGTTAAAATTAGAAAGCACTTAAGTTAGAAAGAATATACTAAACAAGAGATAAAGAACACTTATGATTAAATAGAAATCAAAATTCCATTTCAAAAAGTCATACATACAGCTACTGTTATCCTTGATATCTAACTAAGGGTGTTCTTACAGTGTCGTTTCTCAAGATAAATTGAGTCGCGCATATATTTTTTAACGAAATCAGGGCTCCCCTGTGAAAGTTTGCTAAACAATCTTTAGAAAAAAGTAGCAGAATGCGAATGAGTCCTCTCATGAAATGAACACTACATGAAAAACGAAATTTTCCTTGAGTTTTTTTTATGGAATTTTTTATTTCTTGCAATGTGTATACCGCGCTTAATAATAGATACATATATGCAGGGGCGGATTAAAAATTTACGAGGCCCGGGACTAAAATGAATATGGGGGGAGCAAAATATGTTCCTTTTTTTTAAATAAATAAAAACTGTTATAATTATTTTTATAATTTATTCTCGCAAATATGTTTTATTTGGTACTTATATATTAAAAACTATAAATTATTATACAATTAAAAATATTTTTTCTTGATTTTGCTCTGGCAAAGTTTCGTATCAAATCATCAAAATCAATCGATCAAAGTAAATCAACTTCAATGCTTAACCTCATCAATGCGGACAACCGTTCATCTAACATAGTTGATCGATATATATTTTTTATTCTTTTTAAACCCGAGAATGACCTTTCAGATGCGCAGTTTGCTACTGGAATCGTAACCAAAATCCCGTAAGCGATGTAGATATTCGGGAATACTTCGATCATGTTCACATTTACAATCCAATTAAGAACTTGCAAAGGACACAGAGTTTGTTCTGTTTCAATATATAATTTTTCTGTTCTATTATTACAATGAGTATATGTCATGATATACATACTATAGTCCGAACTCTGAACGTGCTTGCTTATATTATCTTATTCTTAACGAGTGTGTGTATTCTTTTCCATATTACTATTGTATATAAATTTTGAGGTGCAAAATTAAATTATGTGTACGCAAATACGTAATATGATATTATTATTCGAGCTCGCGGGGCCCTCCCGATGCTGGGGCCCGGGGCTATAGCCCTTGCTTGCCCCTATTTTAATCCGCCCCTGCATATATGTAATTAGTTTATGGTTATAGAAACTTTGAAAAAAAGTATTGCACCCACTATAATGGAATTCGCCATATGTAAAAGTTTTGTATTTGCAAAAACATTACATCAAATATAAAAAATAATAATAATTGCACAATAATGTAATGGTTAACCCAAAAATTTAAGTCGCATTTCCGTATTGTACAATAAAGCGCACATTACAATAAGTACTTTTATTGGCATTAATTTTACGGCTATTGACATAATATGTACATATGTACCTAATGGTGCTTTGTGCACAATGGTTTGGTGTTTGCTTTTGGTGTGGAAAAAGTTTATTGATGTGCCGCAAATATAAACCAAAGAATTGTTGGAAATGACATTTATGAATAAATCTATATATGTAGGTGCATTTTTATATATACTTCATATGTAGATTACTGTATGTTCCATTAGGCACATTAACATTAATGTAAAGAAATTTTTTTTATACATGTAGTATAAATTAACGTTTGTGGTTTAATTTTCGATTTTACACTCATGAAAATTATGTGGCTTGCCTCTTTTTAGTGCATCCATACGCATTTTGCATACCACAAGGCCAAAATAGCAAAAGCAGAACCGAAGTTGCTGAAGTTGCCAACTTGATGCTATTTTTTTGGTTTAATAATTTTTGAATGTTTAAATGAAAAAAAAAAAAACGTTATGGAATTATGATCTTGATAACCTTATTCAAAGTTTTATCCCATGATGTAATTACAAGGCGACTGACGTTGGCAGCTTCTCTTTCTAATCCGCCATCTTGAACTCCCACTCTCAAACTCAATTTGCCTCTTTGCGAAACTGCTTTTTCATTCAGGGGAAAAATTGTAGTAAAACCCATACAAATCAATTTTTCTGGAAAAGTATGCAACAGCATCACTTTTTTTTCTCCAATTCTATTTTGTGTTGACTTTTCTATAGCTCAAACTAGTGACAATTCTCAAAAAAATCATTATTTTTTCAACAAAAACATTTAAATTTGCCATTTTTTTAGTTCTATGAGCAAACCGATCGAATATATTCAATAACCCGTGGTCATTTATTTCTTAATCGTTGCTTGTTCGCGGCATTAAATCATCGAAAATATTGTCCAGAATGTAGACGACCATGCACACACAACCGAGTGTACCCCACGGAGAACGTTCAGAGTTAGATAAGAAATTATGATTCCGATGCGGCTGATATGTATACCAATATGCCGATGTGGACACCACTTTTCGAGTTAGAATTAAATGGATCTAGAAATGTACCAATGGCCCAACCTGAACCATCTGATGCTATACAAACTGGAACAGATTCAGATGGTAATCCAACGTATGTAGCACGTGTCTATTTTCAAGATATATTTCCTGCCGCCTATGCACCGGCAAAAGGTGTCGCACATGCTTCACATAGCAGTAGTGTTTTAGTCAAAACGTCGAGTTACTAAATAATTTCAAACATAAATGGGTGGCCGATTTAAATGGACATGTACCGGAAGGAGCTGTGGTTGGTGGTAATAACCATTAGGAATTAGGTGAAACATACGTTTCACGTGCTACATATAAAGACAAAATGTTACTAGGCAAAGTACATCCTTCGCATAGAGTAATGTGTATGCCAAACAATGCCACTGAGGTGAAGACATCTGAATATGAAGTACATATTAGTACCAGAAACTATCACAGCAGAAAATAACGACGAAGCTAATGACGAAGCTTAGTCGTACGTAATGTGGGTAGTTGTTTACTTTAGGGTACAACTGCTAAAACTCGTCCAAAAAATATTTATTTCTGTGAAAAGATATTTCCAAAAAAACCGAAAAATGGCCCGGAACGCTCCGAAACCGGGGGTGGAATCCGTAGTATTTTTGCGCGGAACACCTTTCTGTATTAGCGGCCTTCGGCCGCGCTTATAAAAAATTACCCTGGGCCCAACACCGGTTTGGAGACAAAACTATATCCGCGCAAAACACTTTTACCCACAGTTTTCCTTGTGGGAACAACAAAATCATCAAAATTACAACAACCACATGAAAATTTTCGATTTTGTTTGCAAATATCTCCGAAAAGAAATACAATTTCTTATTTCCGCTTTCGGATTCGTGGTCCTGGGATAAAGACGAGTTTTAGCAGTTGTAGCTAAAAGTAAACAATTACCGTAAATTGAATGCAAAATTATAGTGGTGAGAGGAAAGGAAAATAATCAGTTTTAGTATATGACAAACTAATGACTTCGTATGGATCTTTTACTGTGTCGTTGTAAAATGTTATCCTAACAAAATCATATACCGAAATGTAATCACTTAATGTGTATTTGTGTATCTGTTTTTATTATTATTGTAAATATTATTTCAAAGGACAACTTTAATATATAAATCGAAAATTTTTAAATAAAATAGTTGAAAAATTAAAAGTCACTGAACTTCTTAGACTATTTTGTAGATAACACACAAACTCCTATTAAACCAGTCGATCTCACTTTAGAGCAGGGCTGGGCAGCTTCGGCAGAGAACTACTTTCAATCTAACTTTACTGTTTTGGCCATAGGCGTTAGAATTTTACTGTTCCTTTCAGTAAAAGGGCCAAAGTGACAATATTAAACTCTATTTAACTCAACGTCGCACTGAACAACCTGGCGACAGAGTTTAAACTCTAATAACCAGGGGCGGAAACTGTTATTCGTTTTATAATATAATTCCTCTAGCCATGAAAAGCTCTCAGTGAAAACTCATCTGCCTTGCAGATGCCGTTCGGAGTCGGCATAAAACATGTAGGTCCCGTCCGGCCAATTTGTAGGGAAAAATCAAGAGGAGCACGACGCAAATTGGAAGAGAAGCTCGGCCTTAGATCTCTTCGGAGGTTATCGCGCCTTACATTTTTTTTTTTTTTTTTTTAATATAATTCCTTGCAAAACTATTAATTTTGGACTTTTAATATAGGTATTTGGATCAAGATAAAAATTATTTTCGGATTTTTATTACCTGAGTCCGATAGAACTAGTTAAACTCGGACTTTTGAAAATAAAAGTCCGGAAATAAAAGTTAAATGCGGACTTTTATTTTTTTAGGCCAAAATAAAAATCCGGCATGATAACAAAGAAACGGCTTAACCGAAATAAAAAAAAAATTAATTCCGATAAGCCGTTTCGTTGTTGTCAAGCCGTACTTTTATTTTAACCTTAGAAAATAAAAGGCCGGATTTAACTTTTATTTCCGGACTTTTATTTTTAAAAGTCCGAGTTTAACTAGTTCTATCGGACTCAGAAAATTAAAATACAAATTTTACTTTTATATGTGGACTTTTATGGCAAAAGTTCGAAAAATAAAAAGGATGATTGTTTCGACATGATATTGCTATAGGGATACCTGACAACTCAAACATTTTCACCTAGGACAATTTTTTGACCCGGGCTTTTTCGACTCCGAAAAAAAAAAAGTAATTAATTTCCGTCCCTGTTAATAACAAGAGATATTTTTCGAATTTTTCTGTAAATCAACGTGGCATACCAAATCCAGCATTTTCCATATTTTTTTTTTACAAAGGAGTTCAATGAAAAAAAAATTGAAAGCGCTAGTTATTGTTGTGCAGTGTGAATGAGATGACTCCTTCACAGTTGAACATAGTCTTAAATTTAAAATTCAAAATTGTCGTGCAAGTTACTTATGTCGATTTTGAAAATAAATAGGAAGATGGAAAACCGCTCGAACATATCCCATTTTATATTTCAAACCTTGTTACGGATATGAAGCATTTAACTATCAGTCTCCTTCAAACTCATCGTGAGCATATTTTACTAGAAATATAGGAGTATTAAATATATAAATAGTACACTATCCATAAACAGAATTTTACCCAAATCGGTTGAAGCGATTCAGAGTAGGACTGAATATATAAATATACAAAAAGAAACAATTTTAAGTTTTAAGATTAATGTAAGTTATATTTTAATCTAAAAACTAAAAAACAATAAAGTTTCGTTACCATCAAGGATTTAATGCTTTTATTCAAAAAAGTATCAAATTTAATTCTATTTTAGAAAACGGCCTCTCCTGTTCTTCTCCTTTCTCTCATAATTCGAATTATGTGGAAGTTTCAGAATGAGCTGTCACTACATATAACACCTGGCATTATTTATTACATCATGGTTTTATCCGTGATTCAAAAACAATAGGTTTTGGATGTAGTATTTTTCAAAAATGTGACACTCCGCACACTTGGTTGGTTTTTATAAGGAAAGTAGAAAGGGAAAATTTTAAAACAAACTTAAAAATTCGATAAAAGGGTTATGAAAAGAGTACTAAGGAATACTATATTAAAATAAGAACGAGAATTTCAATTAATAAATTTCCTTCAAAGTGTAGCGTCTACTCCTAAAGCAACAAGGAGCATAAAACATTAGCCAAAAGATCTTTGACAACACTGACACTTATAGCTGCCTATTTAACAGATTCCTTCCCGAACTTGACGTGGTCCTTCGACATTTTCAGACAACCCGTCACAAACCGTCTCTAATGGAGAGGTGTGTAGTGTACGGCACTGGGCAGGCAGGTAAACAGATACCTCCACACATCACCGGACAACAGCAATCCAGACTGATTTCAAATACTTAGAGGTAGTGCTTTATGCTCTCTTAGGCATTTAGAAAGCCTTTGACAAGGGCGCCCATGCGTGGTAAAACTTAGTACTACAAAAAGCTGTTCACGGGTGGCGTCCCGTCACCCCTCCTGCTTATGTGTGATTTATAGAACATTGAGGTTGTCAGAGGAAAAATCATAATATGCACACTCTTTTTTCTGTGGTTTTTTTCGAGATGTACAAGTTTTGTTCAAATTAAAATTATTTGTTCTGGAGATCGTCGTGCTTCTCTAGCAGAATATGCCAATTCCTTGACTGCGAATATTTTTTGAAAATATTAGCTGACAGTGGTGCGCTCAAGCAGAAAGGCGCACTAAGATGGCATTCAGTAAATCGCAAACCGATGTTGGACACGGTTTTCTTTTTGAAGCACAGACGAAGCCGTTAAGCCAAAACGTTTTGCGCAGAAAAACTGTACATCCTTTAGCAGATGTTGGAGCAGTCCAAGATTTGTGTTACTTTTATGTAAACAAATGCGGATGTATTAAAATATGTTGTTTTGGAGGCCTTGTTCTTGGAACCTTGCAATCCGAATACTCCTAAGTCATACGAGAAAAATTAATGGCACAATGTGTAAGTTATCTGGGAGTCACATTTGATTCCAAGTTACTGTAATTAAACCATGTGTATGTTGTCGGTATGATATATATACATATATTTTTAACTTGGTTGAAAACCCAAGGGCTACCCATCTTTTATGCTAAAAATAATTTGTGACTTCACACTTCATATTTTTGTAACAGGGTTCACGGAATGTCATTTTCTATCCACATATAATACTAAAGTAATTTTTTTTATATTTGTATTGTAGTTAGTTTACTTAAAAAATTACGACTGTTTATCTGTAAAACAGGCTTTTTGGAAATCTTCTCATTGGAAACTGCAGATTCATTTAAATAAGTTTCGACGTAATATTGATCTCGTATCGGGAATGAAAATTTGACACAAGGGCCAAATTTTGTATTTTATCCAAATCGTGCTGCTTAAATATATATTTATTATAGGAAGTAAATACGTGTATATATGTAGATAACGTTACGATAATACTCAAATTTCAAATCAAATTTATTTCGTGGATTTTAGACTTGTTCCCGGTATAATATTTTCAAGCATATTTTTTAGAATGAGCTAAAGAAATTAAAAATATTTAACTAAAATTCTTAAATGTGTCGCTGAATTTATGTTAATCAGAAAGCAAGATGCAATTTAAAATGTTCGGGGTCGTTAGTCAGAAAAAAAGTTCCAACTTGAATTGTCCATCTCCTTGATATTGCACAATAAGCGAAATATCACATTTGCACATCACAAATTCCAAACAAGACGAATTTCCTCATACAAATCGCATTTCTGAAATGACTCATATAATTGCATTTGGATCGCAAACGCAATCGACACGGTTTTGACATTTTCATGCTAGAAGCAACCCGGTAAGAGCACAATGGTTAAACAACGTATCATATTCTTAGTACTGTACCAGAGTATAAGTAGCAGTTTCCACTTGTTTTTTAGAACCAAGCTGACAATTCTACCAGAAAATTCTTTCTATTTTTGATACTCTTCGTCGTTTATCAATTACGTCAGTGCATTTTCGTGCTATATATATTGGTATCCTCGCAGTCAAGTCTTGCAGGGAAGGTTAATACTTAACGAATATGGCCAATGTAAACGTTGTCAAATCAATCTTTTGGAAGCACGCATTTGAGGCCAGTGAATAAGTAATATAATAATTAAATAATCTTACATAATATTTATATAAAAAAATGTGCTTTTCCACTAACATTTAGGTGCTTTTTGAAACTCAGCAATTGGTAGCTTTGAACAAAACGATATGCGCGTTATTTGTGACAACCCTAGCGGCGGTAATAATGGCAGCTGCAATACACCACGTACATACTTGTTGTTCCTGCTTAATACTATTGTTGCTGTTGTTATTGATGCTGCCATTTTTGTGCAAATTTGCCATTTTGCGTCGTGTGAAAGTAACTGTGCATCAGTGCGAGGCAGCGGTTTAGCCTATAAGAGCGCGTTCATACGCAGCCTCACACCAACAGAGAGTCACACGAAATTTTATTGCATTTTTAGCGACAATTCGATTAAATGTTTGTGAGTTTTGGTGTCACGCCAAGCATTCAAAGTTGTTCAATATTATGAGGATATTCGTTGCGGTTTTATTATTTACATACATTTATGTATATGTACCGACCTATGTACATATTTGCGTTAAAATTTTTTACCTTTAATATTTTTGTTGTTGTTTTCCCTGTTATTATTTTTGACGCATTTTTCCAATGCGCTTTTTTTCTGCTGCATTCCTTTTAGTTTAATTTTGGTATGCATAATATTTATTGTTGTTATTATTGCGCTATTCTCTGCGGCATAAAAGCAAAATTGGCAATGGAAAATAAAAATCTGTTGAAGTAAACAAAAATATAGTAAATGCAACTACAAATATTGCGCGCTATTCAGGCAGTCAAGTTTGACGCTCATTGGATTATGAAAAAAAATCTTATTACAATTCAGTATTTTTGTTATTGTAGGCGAGAAACAATTTTAATATTTAATTTGATTATTTTATATAGTAAATATAATCGTGTGTGTGTATTGTTAAAAGCTTTTATGTACATCGAATGTTGCAAACCGCAGTTTTTCCACAAGCTTTTATTACATTGCAATGCATTGCAAAGATAGAGGGGATTGTGCGTACATTTTTTTTTTTCAAAATGTTAAAATTTTTTTTTAACATTTTACTGTTATTTTAAATTGTAGGTTAACCGCACAATGTGTTTGTTTGCACATTGTAAGCACAGTAAATTTGCATACATGAAAATATTATAGACGAAGCAGTAACTACACAGCGAAATCAATGAAATAGGTCTACTAAATTTGAAGAGAAAATTCATATAAAAATATATCGTGTAATTCAATCGCAGTTTAAGCTACTTGCTCTTTGTATCATAGCATTGCAGCAAATTAATTCTGCGACGGGAGCTATTTCTGAGTCTGTGATTGTTATTATTGCTAAGCGTGATTAGGAGCTGGAAGCAGATGATGTCACAGTCAGTCACAGTTGTTCCTTCCAATCTCTCGCTGAAACTTAATGTGATCTTTCAGTAGCTGTGACAAAGTAACAGGAAGACAAATATTTGCGAACTCTAGTACTGGTCTGCTGTTTGAAAATTGAAAATACTACACTGAAATAACTTCTTTGTTTCCAGAGTTCGATTGTTTTTTTATTATAGGAATTTCATCCCTTAAACTATGGAATTTTTCTAAAAACAAGTAAACCTGTCTTATATGCACGGAGGTTTGGTTCGTTATTAAAAAACAAAAAACAAAATCGTAAAAACTTCTGTGTCGAAAAATCAATCCCTTTTTCCATGATCTGAAGAAATATTTTTCCACGTAACTAGAGAACACAAAGTTTCACCAATTTTGAGTAAAAAGTGACATTTTTCGGTAAAACCGGGAAGCCACAGAAGTATTAAGAAAAATTCGTGTGAGTGCAACCCAATTTTTTTCAAAAATTGCACTGAAATCTGGTATACGGGTGTAATTTCATATTTCAGCAATTATAAGTCGAAACCAACGGCATCTAGACCACTGTAACACATTTGTTATACAATTATGTGACGAATTTAAGTTGGAAATTGTTTTCTGCCTAATGTTTCAGATAATTTTTAAACTTTATATCATTTCCAATTAATATAGTTGGTAAAGCGCCACAAATAGGAATTTCAATTAATAATTTTGTTTTTTTTGTTTAATTTCCCTCTAAGAAAAATGCGGGGTCGCACCCAAGACCATAAAATAAATTTCAACTGCGTAAGCAATACAGTAGAGATCTACCTTAAGTAGTAACACGCCTAACGTTAAATATATATGTTTTCGTTTTATAAGAAATATATGGTAACTACAAATAAATATTTAAAAGTTTTGCTTTTTCGTCATTCCGAGAAGGCGGCAAATACGTCAAAACTTTTGCAATTGAAACAACAGATTCCACTGAGAAACCTTTCAGAAATTCTGTTTGACAGATAAATATGTAAACGCTGCAATATTTTAATTAAGGAACAGATTATGTATGACGCCGTGACACTTTGCGTCGCTATCACTTGCAATCATCTTCACCACAATATAATACTAAACATTTCACAAAGGGAATCAGATTTACTTTCTCTCACTGAGGTGAATGAATGCTCTTATCTCATACAAATTCCGGTTCGTACGAGCAAATACGACTCACGTTGTTCGTAATATGCCCCTAAATTTACACCCATCAAAAAGGAAAAGTAAGAGATCTCAAGTGTTTTATCTGGATTGCGTTTGAAAATTCAGCGCCATTCCAGAAACGTTGCTTTAAAAGGTGTCAAGATTGAAAACATAGAACGCATTAAAGAAAAAATTTTGGTTTTTATCGACGCAAAACCATTTTTTTTATAAGATTGTCAAAATCGTATTTTCGAGAACGTTCCTGGCATGAAGACCTTTGTAGCCACTTCACATAATTTTGTAAAATTTTATTTACTCTTCCGCATTCTGAAAACTTATTGTACTAAGTGCTACTAAGTATTTTCAAGATACAAACATATACTTAAACTTTTTCTTCACACAAATTTTTCATGTGTATTTAAATAAGCGAAGTTTAATGACGACATTGCGTGTGCCAAGCACTTGCCCTGCTTTCGCCGCCTTCATAATTTTCCGACGCATTTACCCTTCTTGTGTTTGCCTTCTTTGTTTTGGATTTTTATACCTTACATGAATATCCGATGGTAGTTTTATATTCTTTGCTGTAATAACTCAAGTTTTCAAATACAACGAAAGTAAAAGGTAGACTCATCATCAAAATACCGACATTGTCAGTTGAGTCGATGTAACCAAAAAGTAGTCATCATATAGTGAAAAAGTTGCCTTGCAAATTTAGAGATATTCACCTAAAATGAGGTACGCGGACCTATGTGTATCGGGATCGAGTCGCGAATAATTCCGCTTCACCGAATTGTTCAGATCAAACAGTACTTACTAAGAATGTGAATCTTACACAAAGTGCACTCTCTAGAAATATGGGATTCACACTGAATGAATCGCAACTCTCTGAGAACAACGTTCCCACTTTATTCGAGAAAGGTATAAAGTGTTCAGTATAGCCAAAATCAGCGTTTTACTCACTTGTTTTTATTTAGCTTATCGTTTTTGTTAAAAACAATTATTCTTATGCATTTTGAAGTAATGTTGCCCTTTTAGGTTTTAACTTGTAAATTTTGAAAATAATGACGCTTAAATGCGATGCATTTTTCAAAGACTAAAGTAGCTTGGAACTCGCATGTTTGCGTGTGCTATAGTTAAATTAAGTGAGTAGTATGATTGTGTACATGTGTCAGTTTTAGAGGGGGACAAATAAGAACGCACTTAAATGCGTCAAAAATTGTGTATTGAGGAGAGGTTATTTAATTTATTAAAAGGGTTACATAAAACAAAAATAAACTAATGTTACGATATCGAATGCAAATTATCGATACGCTACTCATATGAAGTATAGCTCTGAAAGAATTGAGTAACAGTCGATATTCAAAGTCTCGATACGAAATTTAAAAGACCAGTGTGCGGGTCAACAATGCACATTGAGATCTCATTATATTTTGGTATGTGTAAATTACAAGAGCTTCAACTTTTTCAGAAGAGCTCTCAACTTTTCGCTTCGTATCTTCGCGTAGCAAGACCGCACCTAAATCATACATTTAACTAATCTGTCAAAGCGTTCAATATAATGACTGATTTACATAGTATGCGAAACAAATCAAGAAAGGCGCAAATATACAGAGCATCTATTTGGTCGATTCCCTCTCTTTCCTTGCATGTATATATGCCCCAACCTTTTGCAGAAAATTTGATGCGATACTGTCGCCGAAATAACCGATGTGCAAGGTATCGCCATAGAAGTATCGATTATAAAGTAGTGGTATCGAATGTCAAAAGTATCGATATGACAAAGTCCCTAACAGTGTAACACATCTTTCGTAATACAGACTTGGCACGCCAGCTTTGTATTGGAATCTTTTTCAATTTGTAATAAATACTTTCTTTCTTTTGGTTTTTTTATTTTTGGGGTTTCAAAATTTATTATAAATATCTACTCAGAACTTTGTATTATATAACTTAAGGTTGGTATTTGGTTCAATTATTTATTTATTTTCCTACAAATTAAACAATCTTACAGATCTTAGAGAATCGTACAATAATATTTATAAGCAACGAGTTTAAAAGATTACAAAATAGATTGAGTTTCTCTTAATTACTAAGAGTATATGAGTTTATAATTAAATTTTTAGTGGTGTCGGAATGAACGGGACCCCAAGCACCAAAGTGAAGATTGTTGGATGTTTGAAAAAACTATTTTCAAATTTATTCTATCCTTATTATAATTTTAAGTTGTTGATAGTCTAGTGATGGCGAGACGAACGAAGTTTATTGTGGTTTGGAAAGCATCTTCTCCATTCAAATTTTATTTTTCACAAAGTCCTTATATATATATTAGTGTACAATTATTAATGATGCTGTCGTAGTGGGCGTGATTTTGAGCAGCAGGGTACAATTTTCAAATCGAATTTATGGTTGCGCTGCATGGGAAGTTGGAAAAGACGAGTTGCGCAGCCACTCATCATAAATACTAACTAATCATGCTGTAACAACTTTAAAGAAAAAAATATAGTTAAATTCAATAAAATTAAGTGATGTTTTTAAATAAAGTCTCAAAACCATGATGATGATATTTCGCTGTCGCACTAGATTATAAACATATAATATAACAATTTGTGATTATATTTTTCAACGTGTATTAAATATAGAAAAAAACGTTCGTATTCAAAGGCTTATTGAACTTGATAATTACAAACCATTGGAATGTAGCAACAATTTCTTTAAATAAAAAAATAAATTAGCTATACAAACAATTAACTGCGATGACCTACGCAGAAAAGTGTAAGTTGAACGCTTTAAACTCATCAATAAATAAACCATCCATTTAAGGCCACAATAGATGAATTGAACGCTTCTAGGTAAAGAAAAAACAACAACAAAAAAAAAACAACATAAAAAAAGTTGAAGCGAAAAGTCATAAAACGCTCAGGTGTATGATTATAGTTTTCTTTATTTCTTTAAACGTTAAAAAATAAAATAAAAAAGACGAAAGCTATAAAAACAAAAAACAAAAAAAATATATATATGTAGGTATAAAACAAAAATCATTTAGACAAGTTGCACGCTGCTCATTAAATTAAATGAGCCATCAGCACGCAACTTATTTTCAATATTTTTAAGGAGATATAAACTTCTTTGCCTGAGGCATATATCTACATATATGGGAATACTTCTACTTTCGTCGATTAGGCGGTGATGCCAAATACCGCGTCAAATAGACTCGCTTCTAGTTATGGACAATTCAGTCTAGGTGACGTTCTCACAGACCGGCGTGCTGAACCTAGTTATAAATGCACTTATAAAATGCCAGAAGATTCGTTTTATTTGATTGGATCACATTTGCTGAATATAACATTAAAATTATGGGTTTGAATAACATACAGGCCGATAAAACTAGATTAAATTTAGTTTGTGGGTACTGATTTCAGGAAAAATACAGAAATAAAAGTTGACATATATCATCTATGAGTATCTTCTTTTCCCGAATTTGAAGTGTGCTTATTTCGCGTATTAGTTTTTTGATGTGCTGAATCTTAGGTCACAGCACAGTAATTGGGTAATGGGTTTGTTATTTTTTATTTGCCGAGTCGTCGTTGGTAGGCAGGGATTTTCTAAGCATCGGGATTTTAGCTACACAGAATTTTGAAACCCATCGGCTAAATAAAACAGTAATAAGGTAAGGCTTATAGCCCAGTGTCAGCGTTTTTATACTCAGTTGAGCAGAGCTCACAGAGTCCGTCCGTGCGTCCGTTAACACGATAACTTGAGTAAATTTTGAGGTATCTTGATGAAATTTGATATGTAGGTTCAGATCGCTATCGATATCGGACTATAACCATGCCCACTTTTTCGATATCGAAAATTCATTACCAAAGACGGATAAAGCGATGAAACTTGGTAGGTGCGTTGAACGTAAGACGCAGAATAGAAAATTAGTAAAATTTTAGACAATGGGCGTGGCACCGCCCAGTTTTAAAGGAAGGTAATCTAAAAGTTTTGCAAGCTGTAATTTGGCAGTCGTTGAAGATATCATGATGAAATTTGGCAGGAACGTTACCCCTGTTACTATATGTATGCTTAATAAAAATTAGCAAAATCCGAGAAAGACCACGCCCAATTAAAAAAAAAAAATTTGTTTAAAGTCAAATTTTAACAAAAAATTTAATATCTTTACAGTACATTATGCCAACATTCAACTCCAGTAATGATATGGTGCAACAAAATACAAAAATAAAAGAAACTTTCCAAATAGTCGTGGCTCCGCCCTTTTTCATTTAGTTTTTCTAGGATACTTTTAATGCTATAAGTCGAACAAAAATTTACCAATCCTTTTGAAATTTGGTAGGGTCTTAGATTATAGGACGATAAATGGTTTCTGTGAAAAAGGGCGGAATCGGTTGAAGCCATGCCCAGTTTTTATACACAGTCGACCGTCTGTCCTTCCGCTCAGCTGTTAACACGATAACTTGAGCAAATATCGATATATCTTTGCTAAACTAAGTTCACGTACTTATCTGAACTCACTTTGTATTGGTATAAAAAATGGCCGAAATTCGACTATGACCACGCCCACTTTTTCGATTTCGAAAATTACGAAAAATTAAAAAAATGCCATAATTATATACCAAATAGGAAAAAAGGGATGAAACATGGTAACTGGATTGGTTTATTGACGCAAAATATAACTTTAGAAAAAAACTTTGTAAAATGGGTGTGACACCTACCATATTAAGTAGAAGAAAATGAAAAAGTTCTGCAGGGCGAAATCAAAAGCCCTTGGAATCATGGCAGGAATACTGTTCGTGGTATGACATATATAAATAAATTAGCGGTACCCGACAGAAGATGTTCTGGGTCACCCTGGTCCACCTTTATTGCGATATCTCGAAAAGGCGTCCACCTATAGAACTAAGGCCCACTACGTTTTAAATAATCATTAACACCTTTCATTTGATACACATGTCATACAAACACATTCCAGGGTTACCCTGGGTTCATTTAGCTAAATGTTGATTTTCCCTCATTTTGTCTTCAAAGCACTCAGCTGAGTATGTAATGTTTGGTTACACCCGAACTTAGGCTTCCTTACTTGTTGATATATATTTTCTGCTAAAAAATATTAATTTCAAATGTCTCTTGCGCATTTGGAAGTAGTTTAACGCATTGAAAGAATTTATATGTAGGTATATAAATTCTTCAAAAACGACTTTTGTGTGTCATTTAATGATTTTGAGAATTTTAAAAAATATCTGTTAATTTTTGTTTGCGTGTTTGTGGTATGAGTTGGTTTTAAGTTGATTTTTATTGTTTCTGGCAGACATTTTGATTAATTTTCTATTTATGTTGCTGCCAAGCATACAAATATTAATATCTTAAATGACTGTTCCAAAATGCTATAATATAAATTTTTTTATTTTGAAGAGTTTGTTTGGACCAATTTTAAATCTTATGGTTTGCTGGGTTGAGCTTATTGGTTGTCTAAATAAGCAAAATTTGTTTTTGTTTGATTTGCTTCAACGCGTTTCAACGCTTCATGCGTCATTTTTTTATTGTTTAAATGACGCCTTTACGTGATTTTATGTTTTTGATAAATTGTTCTTAGTTCTAAAGTAAACCAATATTTATAGATGAGAAAATAAATAAATTTTATAGTTTTTTAACTGTATGATTTATTTTAAAAAAATGCCATAAAATTTTACTTTTTTTCGTAACGCTGTGCTATTTAAAGTAAATTTTTTGAAAATATAATTTTTGACACTGAAAGAAATGATGATAGTAAAATCAACAAATCATGTTTGTTGTTCTTGAATTAGCAGTTATTTAGTAAAATTGATGGCGTTGTGGTGAATTCAACGAAGTTTTTTGTTAAGAGCACAAAATTGTATAGAAATCGCAATAGAAGAATAACTGTACAAACAATATGCTGTAAAAATTACAGATTCTCAATCAATCTTACTGACTTTGCTATCACAAGTACTGATTTCATTGGTAATTTCAACAGCCCACAACTGTCAATATTAGTCATTTGCATCAGGCAACCTTAAAGGGAAACTTACACTCACACCGAAAATGCTAAGAACAAGGTCTGGAAAACGCAACACCAAAATCTTTGGGAAAAAGTTGTTTATTTGTATTTTTTTAACAGAGCTGTGCTTACATATGCTAAATTTTTTTTTTCTTGGTTTGACTGTTGAAAGGGTCATTTCAACCGCTATTTGTGATGTATATAAGTTGACAGAAATATCGGACGAACTGAACCGTAATTCGGTTGGGTTGACTAGTTTTTTTTTCTTTCAGTGTATAACTCAATTCTTAAACAAATTTAAAAAGCGACATCTTTGTACTAAACCTCACTTTAATACTCAGTGGACTTTGGTTTTAGACCACAACCAAATGTTTAACTTTATTAGAAACAACATAACTGTGACCTTTCAACTCAAAACTACAATTCAAAATAGCACTTTTCCAACATTTATTACGCTTATCTGTAATCGTCATGCGACACAAATATGCCATGGAGGAGTTTCCCAAAGAAATTTCTAAGCTGCAAAGTAAGTAAGTAATAGATAAAGCATGGCGAAGAAATTTTGAAAAACATGCCACAAAAATGTATAAAAAACATTTCTATTTTAATTATTACTTAATCTTTTGATGCGCCATACATTTTTATGTGTCAGTCGCTGTACAAGCTTGCTTATAGTATACAAAAATATGTATGTTTATACTACTTACTTATTTTTATCTACACATAAATATCTAAAAGCAAATTAAAAAAAAAAAAACAAAGTTTTGTAGTGGGAGGCGGCCTTTTAATATTTTCATTTAGAAAAAGCACAAAAAAAATAGCAGACGTAAGCGACTGTCGTCCAAATAACCAAATGACACGCAACAAAAATTAATTGCCTAACACCAAATAAATATGGGTGTGTGTCAAAAATTAAAACAAAAAATACGAAAATATTAGAGAAAAAAGCGAAAAGATAAATTAGTAAACTAAAATTAGAAGCAAAGCTCTATACAAAATTCTATTGAACCAAAATAAAGGAATATATGCTAAAAAATTTGGAAATTAAAGCAACAACACCCACACAACTATTATTGCTAAAGAAAATTAAACAAGGGATGACCAAAGCACAACAACCAAAGTTCATAATATTAGCATTTATTAGCACATATACTCGTACACTTGGCTTTATTTTTATAGCGTGTTGTGGGCAGTTTGAACAACAATAAAAGCGACAAAATAGTTTTGGTGAGCATAAATGCATAAATGAAATGAAAAGAGCGCTAAGAACCATTTTAGTGTAACCAGAATAAAAATAAAAATTTACAGCACCAAAAAAAAGTTTCCTAAAAAGCGAGCAAAATAGCTATTAAAATAATGAAAAATATTATAAAATATTTTGCCATAGAAATCCTTCCCTAAATCTACACACAAAAAATTGTTGGTGTCAAAACCGCACTTTGTGATGTTGGTCTATATAAAAACCAAAATAGTGTGAATTTCATCCACAAGAAATGCTATTCTAAAAATACAATTTAAATTATAATAATACTAAAAAAATTTGGATGATGCTTCGGCCGGGACTTGAACTCAGGACATTCGGTGTGTAAAGTCGATTAGTCTACTACTACACCACTGCAGCTTGCTGTTCACATCTGCTACTCAATACAACGAGCAACGGCGTCGACTTCAAAATTAGTTTTGATATCACTCCGAAAGGTGTAATACTGTATAATTACACCAAATTTTGCAAACATTTCTTTGTGGAATATTCAACCAAGTGTTCTGGATTTATTTTGAAATGAAATATCCATCCACTCAGCCATATGAATGCCCCACTGTACGCTTTGTAATCTATGTTGTTTGTGTTGTAGCAGTGCTTCGCCCCATCCAATAGGTGCGACCAAGGACGCAACAAATCAAATGAGGTTACACTGAAATGACAGCCCTTGGTCGGGAAAAATCCCGAGTCGCTCCGGTAAATAGAACCGGCTGCCTTGGGAAGCGCTTTGTAATCTATCACTAAGTATTGCCTTTTTTGTTGCTACTCGCTTTATACAAAATTTTGGTATATATTGTGTGGAATATTTTCAAGCGCGTTTACCAAAACTTTATTATATATAGGTATGGATTTTTAGCAATGCTTTATTAGCAATTTCTACTAAATAAATTTTATTAAAATTTACTTAAAAATGCGCTTTAAAGAAATCAATGCTTTTCCACACCATCAACTGAAAAACCTATAAACATAACTGCATAGCCAAAAATATGTGTGCCTTCACAAACATACATGTAGATATACTTCAAATGCATAAATAAGCATAGATATGTAGGTACATAGTATGTAAATTAGTAATATGTACTATTTAGAGATAATGTGGCTCTAACGCCATGAAAAGTTACGAGCAACAACAAAATTCACTTAATCGAGTGTTCTATGAAAGCTTGTGGCATGTAGCCCCACACACTTGTAAGTAAATAAATAAAATGAATAGCATATTTACAAAAGCACATAAGCACTTTCTCTTAGATACATATATGTAAATAAATAAATAAGTACATAACTATATATACATTGTGTATATGTAGGTGTTCAAATCGAAAGATTACCTCGCTATAATTGCAATGTTACAACATTGTTGTTGGAATTACCTGCGCGCCACTCACACATATGCAAATTTTTAGCACAAACAGATGCACATTACTAGGCACTTATCTTTATGTCGATCTCTGCAAATATCACATCCATATATATATATGTACATATATACCACACATATTCCAATGTATGTCTGCTTACTTAGAAGCTCTGGCCAGCAGACGCGATAAATGACCCCGAAAACCTCAATGGGCTGTATAAACACTATGCAAAATATATGTATGTAATACAATCGCTGTAGGTTTTGCATTTATTCTATTTAGCTGACACAATCACTCTACGATTCCCCCATAAAATGCTGCACATATATACATACGCATATGCGCCTACCTATGCAAATGCTATATAAATGCTGCGGAACATATACAAACACATGTATTTCCGCACATAAAGTTAAATGCACTCCCTTTTGGCTAGCCGAAAATGCATAAGCTTTTACGCACTCATACTTAAATACATATCTACGCATGTATTTGTATGTTGGTATTTACACTCACGGAAAAAAGTATTGGCATAAGGACTTTTTGTTGATTTTACCTAGTTTTGCTTAAGCGAAATATTTTTCAGATTTTTTTTATAAAAAAATGTACAAATATATAATAAATACAATATAAATTGAAGTTCTAGTTCCACACGAAATTCTGGAAATATTTCTGATTTTTGACAATTTTTCTTCCAAAATTCAGCTGAATAAAAAAATTGCCAAAAATCAGGAAAATGTTTGATATGATTAAGACTTGTACTTTGTTGCAATAAAATTCAATAACTTACAACACTGCATACTCAGAAAAATTATTAGTGAAAATTTTACTATAGTGTACTGTAGTGTTGTAGTGTTTACTGATTTTATTAAATATTTGTACACGCTTTTACAAAAAAAAAAAAAAAAAACAAAAAATTTGGAAATTTAGGTAAAAATTGCAAAAAATCCTTGTGCCAATACCTTTTTCCGTAAGTGTACAATCTAAATGCATTTGAATGCAAATAAAAACAATGGCGGCAATGTGCAACAGCTTCGCTATGCAATTTAGTAAAATATTGCAACAACAAACATGAATGTGTGAAAATAACAAAAACAAAGAAAGGTTCATAAGCGTATATGTATGTCTATTTCCACCATAACAGTTGTACTGCGCCTAAGTACGACTTTTACTAGACACAATCTAGCATAGCAGCAAGCACATCCCATAGTTTTTGTTGGTATTTTTTTGTTGTTACAAATACTATATGTATATGTAGTTTTTGTTAGTTTTACTATAAGCTGTTGCTGTTAGTTTCACTATAAACTGTTGCATATTTGTAAATCAATTTTCTAGTGAAATAACTGTAGTGGCAAAGAGAGTGTCGAACGCATAGATGGGTGTTTACATCTACAAGAAAAAATGCACTAAAGAACTAACTAGTGAGAATTGGTCCTAAAAAGGCAAAACTTTTACCAAATACAAATTCAAATTCAAAGCAATGACGAATGTTGGAGTATCTCGGGTATGCGCAAAACTTAAGCACAACTCACCAAGGTCTGTTGCGAACCGAACTGTAGAAGTTTCGCCTTTTTTTTTTTTAAAAGTAACACCTTGATGGTTCCTATAAACTTCAAACAGAAAAATTTAAAAAAAATTCATAAAATAAAAATTCAAATCGTCTAAATTGAGCTCGACAAGCTGTTGGGGCTGTTGGCCAACCAATGACTAAAACAGCAGCATGGGTATAGCCATACCCTGCGCCCATATAAATGTATGTATATTAGGGTGGGTCGATTTGTATGGACGAAAGTTAACCGATTTGACGCCGTCGATTTTTCGATAGGATTTGGGTTCAGGAAAAAAGTTCCACTACGCATACCAAAAAAAATAGTTTTCGAGCCTACGAAATTTCATTTTTTGACTTTTTTTCGACTTCGATTTTTAGGGTTGTTTTCATGACCTACTAAAAAAAATTTCATATCTGTACCCTGTCCGACCCAAAAATGTCCGCTAAAAACGTTGCCGATAACAGGTTTTAACGGACACTTTTGGGTTGGACAGGGTATACATGAAAATTTTACCATCAAATGAAAATTTTTTTAGTAGTGAAAAAAACCCTAAAAATCGCAGGCTCGAAAATAATTTCTTTGTGTATGCGTAATGGAACTTTTTTTCTCGAGCCCAAATCCTATAGAAAAATCGATGGCACGATATTGGTTGATAAATCGACTGAGTCTAATATATATACATACATATATATATAGTTTCATATAGGCCCATATCAAGCATTTAGTGGCAGTAGTAGTTAGGAGCTATGGAACGTAATATCTAAATGGCTACATAAGTAAAAATGTGTGCCAACCTAGACTACGGTATGCCATTCGACGAAAATTATTGTTTTTCATCGGTGACCAAATCGACCAAGTGGACTTTACCACCACATACGAGGTTAGATTAAATGTATGTGTTTGTATGTACTATGAAAATATCAGAAAACCTTCATATACTTTGGTATTTACATATCGTTGGCAAAATTTTTTGCCAGCTGCAACTTGTGCCGGAAAATAGGCAAATGTTACTTTGCAACTATTTCAAGTTCACGCATTTTTGTTGCAAATATACAAAACAAAAGTTAGTAAATGTGCAACATGGTTATATACATACATACCGGTATATATGTCTATGTACTCGTAGATATGTAGTAGGTGTAGTCTGTATAGATAGTTAAACAGTTGAACTTCGTTAGGCAAACTCAATATGTCTAGAGGCAACTTATATTTACATACATATGTTAATATAGGAGTGCATGCGACACCATTTCATTTTTAGGTTGTTTGTCTGAAGACAGCTACATAAACTTACAGCAGCGCACAGAAATATAGCAGCGACAATTTTTTTTTTTTAAATTTCGTCGGTTAAATCTTTTTATTTTATTTAATAATTTGGGAAAAATTTAAACAGCGTGACATCATGACGAACAAGGCGACAGCTTTTTCGATTATACATTGTAAATCTCTTCAAAACCTTTTCTCCCGGGAGCGGGATTGAACCCGCACTCCTACGATGGTTGAAGTGTTATAAACGCATTCAGCCACGGCATGCCTTAGTTGTTTTAAACTTATCCCAATTGCCTTCTATGCATATTTTATTCTTTTCTTTCCCCAGTACATACTTCGTATATTATCATGTGTTAAAGATATGCTTTTTGTTGTTGGCAGTTTCAAAGAAACTGGTATTTTTTGCTTTTGCTCTATTTATAGAACTACAAAGAATTAACCAATGTTGTCTATTGGTATGAGTTAAGCGCTCGAACTCATACCAATACACTTGAAGTGATTTACAAGTTATAATCTAAACAGCTGTCGCCTTGACCGTCCTGATGTCACGTTGTTTGAATTTTTCCCAAATTATTTAATTAATAAAAACTTGCTTCAAATAAATGTTTTCATACATTTAAAAGCAATTAGGGCAATGCGCATTCTTAGCATCAATAAACTGTTTTTATTTTCTATATTTTGAGAAAAGTGATAGAAAAAAATTCGAAAAATAGTGAAAGTTTCGAACTTTTTATTTCCAGATCTCTGAATTTTTTTGAGTATTCGTTTTTGTAGCTAAATCAATTTTAATCCAACAAAGTACAAGTTATATATTTCTCAAAGTTCGCATTGATTTTTGTCAATTTTTTTTTCGAACGTAATTTAGATTTTTCTTCATGAAGAGTGTGTAAAATTATTTTTTTATTAAAACTGAAACGTATTTCTGAAAAAAAAAAAAAATTTTTAAATCAAAGAAAATTTTTCGAGACCTATAACTTTAACTTTGTCAAACCAAAGAGCTTTTATTTGTTAAGAGCCGTCACTCGATACTTTGACAAATTACTCGATGTTTTCTCAAGGTAGTCGCTATTTTTTTTTTTGTCAGATACATATGTTTATAAAGAAGACTTCTATACATTTTCGTGGCATATTTGTGTTTATTTTATTAATTGCATTAACGAAATTAATCAATTCTCTTTCTAAAAATCGTTTACATATATGTATATATAGGATGCAAGTAAAGAAAATTAACCAAAACTTCCTTGAGAAAACATTCGGCATGAATTCGTTGCTTTCTTGTTGCCAAAGTATCGAGTGAAGCCTTTTAACAAAAAGAAAAACTTTTTGGTCAAACTGGAATCAGTTGAGCTATATGACTGCATATTCAAAAAAATCAAATAACTTCAAATAAAAAGTTCGAAATTTTCGTATAATTTCCTCGAATTTTCCAATTTTTCAAAAACGTTTTTGAGTTTACTTTGCATAGTTTCGGTTACAACAACCACATAAGTTTTTTCTTAAAATAAGGAAAATAAAATGGGATGAATTTAAATGACCAACATTTGATAAAAATCGCCACTGCTTTTTTTCTTTTCGCTGCTGTGTGTGTTTACAGAAACTTAAGTTGTATATACCTCCATTTATACATAAATATAGTTCTGATTTCGTCGCCAGTATTTAAGTCCAAAACCTTTTATTGTTACATTACTTATTCAGATGGAAGTGATAGCCTGAATTATGTGGCTTTATAGTTTTGCATTTGTTGTCCACATATCTTCACAAGTGCATTCTTAATATCGGTTTAACATTCAAAAGAGAAATGACATTTTATGTGAAAACATTTTATAGGATAATTTTTTGAGTAGGGTAAGAATTTTTATAATTTAAATTTTTATAAATTTTTATAAATTAAACAATTTCCCTTTTCTACAAATGTATGCATGTATATGATAAACTTGTGAAAAAATAAAAGAATTTTACAAAAGCTGCGTAAGACATGCACTATCAGTACGATAAATTGAAGAAGGGAATTTGGCTTAGTAAACCGAATATTCTTTGGAAACGGGTACTAAGTACATTCATATAAAAAAATTGGAGTCCCTGAAGATGGTACGAAATAGTATCGAAACGCGTACGAAATAAAATATAGAAAGCTCGCAGGATAAGGAATTCGTACTTATAGCAATATCCATTTACCCTCTTCATTCATTTAAAAAATTTAAATCCCTAATGATAGTAGGAAATAGTATCGAAGCGCGTATGAAATGAAACATGAAAAGCTCACAGCATAAAAAGTTGATACTTATAGAAATATCGTTTTGCACAAAATATATATTTTTTACAATACAGTCCAGCTTTGTTTTACTATTAAATTTTTGTAAAGCAGTGGAACATACTTATCCCGGATAGCTGATTGTGATTCAACTGAATGAGCAAGGACTTCTTGCTCTTTTCAATATTTACATATGTACATGTTTAACCAATTTGTGAGTCTTACGTCCAACAAGTTCAACGGGATTTAGCTTCGTTAAACAGCCATTTCAGATATTCCATACGCATCCTAGCAAGCGCAGTATGTAGATAAGATGGCCTTTCAAAATCACACACTTTTCCCAAAGTAGTTTTAGAGGAATAGCGGGCAGTTATAACATTTCCGGATTTGTCCTCGACATATATGTGGAATTTCAATTTAGTTTCTAAAATAACTCGGAGGAGTGTAGCTTTAAAGATGGTATTTGAGGTCAATTTCCCGCAACCAGACTATCACTGTAACTCGCCTCGGTTTCTGTTTCATCTATTAATTCGGCATAAGCGTTGACTCACCAGGCAGTTTCTTCTAATAACACTAATAAGTTGTTCATTCCTATGCTCCCTGTATAGGTGATAACATATCTATGTACTTCATTCTTCATACTCAATTCCCCATTTTTCCCAACTTAATAGTCACCAACTACGCCTCCAGTAAGTGAAATATCTCGCGGAAATAAGCACTTGAAGAACGCAGTTTTAATATATTCGCTAACGTCACTCAACACGGCACTTAAGTCTGCTTCATTTGTTGGAAATCCTGTGCAATGTATTGCTTGCACAAAAATATGGCGAAAGAAATCTATGTACAAATAGAAAATATGTGCACTCTACACGCTTTCAATTTGTACTAACTTGATACTTTTAACAATTTTTTTTTATTTCTAGAAAAAATTCTAAGAATTCAACGCTTGCAATACAAACCTATGGTACGTGTAGAACAGTCAATGCTTATCGCGTGTAATTTTTTATGCAAAAAATTATTACTTTAGTTAAAAAATAAAATGCAACAAAGTAAAAATAAATATTAAAATAAGAACCATGTTTTGTGTACATGTGTACTTAGTAGTTAAGCCTAGTTGGTTGTTGTTGTTGTGACGTGGAAAAACTGTTTTTTGGCATGCGGTTGGTATTCACCCCCTCAATCCTGTCACTATAGTGAAGCAGGGTAAATAAGTATGTTTGTTGTTGGGAGCTTCTACTGGAAGTTAAGCAAATGTGGGATGTGTGTGTATATTAGACAGTTTGGGAGACGCAAATAAATAAAGAAAGAAAAATCGGAAAGATTTGAAAAGGGTTATTTCTTAATTTTAAACATTACTTTAAAACTTGAGTGCATGTAGAGAAAATTTAAGGCATTACGATTCCATTCCGTTCCGGTCATCTTTGAGATATGTTTGAGTATACAAAAAAACATTTCCTCAAACTCTTTAAACATAAATTTACAGCTTGTGTGCGTATAGAGAAAACTTTGGAAAGGCATTTTGATTCCATTGCGTTCCGGCCATTTTTGAGATGTGTTTTCGAGAATAAAAAAAACATTTCTCCAACAAATATTAATTCACATCTTGTGTGCATGCACAGAAAATTTTCGGAAGCATTTCGATACCATTCCGTTCCGGCCATCTTGGTTTTTTTTTTTTTTTGAGAATACAACAAAAACATCTCAAACTCTTTTCAAATATTATTGTACAATTTGTGTGTGGGTAGAAACATTTTGAGACATGCATTTCGATTCCATTCCGTTTGCGCCATATTTGAGATATGTATGAGAATATGAAATTTTCCAATTGTGTGAAAAATATGCCTTTTTGTTTTGACAACTAAAGTTTTAGGTGAAACAATTTTTATTGGTCTTCTTCCAAATAAGCTCAAAAATTATCTTTATATGGAAAGCATGGACCAACTGGTGAAATTGGAGCCCTAAGTATTACCATTAAATAATTTCCCCTTAATATAACAGCAACTTTAAAACAAAGTATTTATGTTATTTTTCTGAAAGTTGGAATTACATAGATACATTTTTCTATACAAACTTGTACTCCATCTCCTATAGTTTATATACTTCTAATTTACATTTAAAGATTAAACTGGTCGTAAGGTGGCCCTCGGTCTGGTGCGTAAACTCCTGAAAAGTTTAAGCTTATATTCCCAAAGAATATTGGTCCTTATGAAATAAGTAAAATTTCATTTTTGTAAACTGAATGCCAGAGATATACTTGTCATTTTCATTTCTGGGGTAAACAAACTGCGGAAGGACTAACAGCGGAGAGTTGAAGTGATATGTTGAGCTTCGTACAGGGTGAAATATTTTCTAAGAAACGAAAAATTTTACATTTCAAGATTTTTTGGAACTTGATCAAAATCAACATGTTCCCCCTGAGCGCAGTTTCACTTTCTCCACTTAAGTTAGGTTTAAATTGGAGGATAGCAGTCTATATGATAACTCCATTTGACATTTTCGTTTTCACCAGCACAGGGTGATCAGCCCCAGGTTAAATCCATAATTGTGAATATTTTATAGAACAAATCGCAAAAATCTATTATGAATATACGAAAACTAGCCAGGAGTTAACTTAGACGTGAAGCTTCAGTTAGCATGAAGAAATAGAAAATGTCTATAAATTATAGTTAAGTGACTAACTGAAGATGGGGAAAATGGCCCTTAATCTTTGAGAGTGTATGATCTCTATGAAGTAACCATAGTTAATTTGTGGCAAGAAATATTTCTGAATTTGGTAGACTGTGTAATAACTTGTCACATATAGAAAGAAAATCCTGATTTTGGATGAAATTTTCGGTTGAGAAGTGCCTTATTTCTTATCAAATTTTATACCGAAACAAAACTTTCAAGTTTGCTTAGAGACAAAACTGATTTTTTTGGAACGCTCTACTTTACATTCGCATCATATGTAGTCATGTATTAGCTGCAGACCTAGCAATATACCAAAGCTTCTAAATTTTCAGTGGAAGTTAACGTCATAAATAAAAATACCTTAAAATAATCTTGTAACAAATTCGAGAAGCTCGGCCCAAAACAGGTCATTTATAAATTTGAGCTAAATTGTTATGACGTATGTATATGCATCATTAATTCTACTGAGCCTAATGTGTTGTAGACATGAAAAAAATTGTAATTTTATGCGGCCACTACAATCACTTTAAGTATGTGCATACAAATATTAAAGTTAATCAGCATGAATAGTTACATGTATTACATAAGAGGAAGTTTATAATATCCACTAATTTGCGTGTTATATAAGGAGTATCAGTTGTTTGCAACATTCCTTATATTTCATCTGATTTTGTTGTATACATGACAGTCCGTCTTAAACATCTTTTCAATTTTTTCATGGCTCTATTCTTGGTACACCGAACAACGAAATATGTATGAATCAGCATAGGTAGACCATTCACGGCTGTGGTTAAAGAAAACATATACGGTAATGACAAACGATCCAACTCGAAGAAGCAGATATAATTTCATGCATAATCTAGGAAAACTAGAAAGTCCGTACACGGCTCTTAAATAAAACTTTCTACTCAAACTCATGTCATGCCCTTTATATCATATATAACACATTCGCCATAAATTTTCCATACTAGAACCTAGACAGAGATTTCTATCATAGAAAATCGAAAGGTACCGAATAATGAAAAACATTTGCACAACTTTCCGGTCTGATATATTTGCAGATCATAATAATCAGTATTTCAGTAGTTCTAAGGCAAATTAATTAATAACTTCGAAAACACAAAAAATAAGATTCTATGGTCAATCGTCCCCAAAACCATTATATATCGCAAACAATTTCTATCTGTTCATCATCATCATGATTCATGACCTATGTATATGGAATCTGACGAAGAACTCTCCCTATAACAGCTCTCTGCATAAAATTCAGGATCTGCACGTTTTACGTATGGATTTGCCTAGATTATTATCTTAAACGCTTACAAAGTATGAACAAAAATACTGGCCTCTGGCGGCTGCATGACTTTCCAATCTGACAGATTGATGGACCATTATTATTAGAAATTTAGTAGTTCTTAGGGAAGTTTAATACAACTTTTGTAAGACAAATATTTTTTGAGAGGATTTACATATCAATTGGCTAAAAATAATTTGATATCCAATCAATTTCCATTTCTTCATCATCATGACCTATATGGAATCTGACCAAAACACTCAGTACAACTGCTCTTTGCGAAAAGTTGAAGGAGTGTACGTGTGGTTATAACAAAAAACTATAATGGCGTATAACCTTTAAATCATTTTGCCTGCAACAAAAACTAAAAATCAAAGATGAGCTTCAAATTGCTTAATTTTGTTCAAGACATTTAATGAATAATTTCATGTTGCCATTTAGACGAAATCAAAAATGCACAGACAAACTGCAAACTGGAAAGAAGGCAAATTTATAAAGAAGCAAAAACGTTTAGCTAACTGAACATTAAAATTAATACATAATATGATATAAAGACAATGATAGTTTGGGGCAAATTTGTAAGAAGATACATACATACATACACGTATACATAATCAATTTAACAATCAAAAATTCATAAAATATGAAAAAAGTGAATAAAAAACATTTTTTTTCAACAAAAAGCATCCAAATGAATTATTGATTTCATAATGATTAATAAAACATTAGAAATGACAACAAACACGCGTTACCGAAGATGAATTGACGAAAAAGAATAAGACAATAAAAAAAGGAAAAAATGAAACGAGGTTTCAAACTGTGCGCAATGTGATAGAAGAGTTAAATGCTAAGAGAAACGCAATTGAGTTGGAGTTGGCAAAAAAATTCTGCATAAACGTTCGATCAGTTTGGACCACTTTTTTGTAATTTCTAAACAGAAAGCTTAGTGACCAGCATATGACTTAAAGTACATATTCAGTGGTGGTGCACAGTGCCGGCAGAGCTTCGAATACGAACGCAACTTTTTTTTTTGTAGTATTATGTGTTTACTGAGCAGAGAGTTCACGCATGAGTTGTTTACTGCTTGAAGGATAAGCTAAATCTGATTGACTGCTTGCATTATTGAATTTCTGTCACACGATATATAGGTGAAAGCCTCAAAGTTTTTTGAGGCCCTACGAAGCGTTCGAGTGCACCACTGATCTACATGTACCTTAAATTGTATATTCGCGTCGCCAATAAAAGACAATATTCGCCGGTATGTTTTTATGCCTGAATTTCATTATGTGGTACCGTTACTTATGTATGAATGTCTACAGCAGGCGTGCTCATCCAGTGTAGCACAATTGGTTCCCATTCAAGTCTAAAAGATAGGTCCTCATAGGTAGGAGAAAGTCAATTTAATGCATATGTTAAACACTGATTTAATGCTTTACAAAAGCAAAGTTACTAAATTTCGTTTAGTATAGACAGACAAATTTGACAGAAATTCCAAATTATTGACTTTGGCTGTGAAATTAATTGATTACTCAAAATCTGCACATATTGTTTAATCACAACTTGAATAACTCATTTAATCGTTTAAATATAATATTTTAATCAGCAAAGTTATTTGTTTAAAGACAATCCAAGTTAGTTGAGTAATCGTCATTATTTTAATTAATCACAATACGAATAACTCAGTTAAACGATTTTAATCAATATTTTTTTATTAGTCTCAATGCAAATTCAGTAGTCGTCGTCCACAATTTAGCTATTTGCAGTCAGCATTGATTAATTCCATTATCGATTATCGAAGAATTTTTTATGCAACTTCATCGATTAATCGAATAAATGCACAGCCCTATAAATAACCAAAAATGTGTCTTGTTAGACAATGAAGCTATTGTTTTCAAAGTACCCTCGGCGGATCCAAAAATTGTGTCGCAAATTATTTGCTAATAAGTTGCCAAGAGTAAAAAAAGGAATCGTTGCTAACAAAATTTTAGGTCAGAAACTTTGATCTTATATCGGTTTGAGAGGTTCAGATGCCTGTCGCAATATATCGCGAAGTACTGTCTTTAGAAAAAGGTGTAAGTACCAAGTACTTGGGAAGTTCGACGTATAAACATAAATTTTCTGTCCTATAATCGGTTACTTATCGATTTGTTATAGCCAAAGTTTTAATATTGAGGCTTTATCGGTATCTGTATCAAAACAAATTAACGAGTCGTCGATAATCGTCAACTTTTTGATAACAAGTCGATAGATTTAAGATAAAAAATCGGTAAATTTTCGATAACTTATTTATTATTTTTCGATAATATATCGATAACTTTTTATAAGAAATCGAAATTTTTTCGATAACACATCGACAACTTTCGGATAACAAATGGATATCTTTTCAATAACATAGCAACGCTTTGCGATAGGTGAAGTTAGCTCCTATAATCCGTCGTTGAAAGTGGTGACCTTAGTAATCGCAACCAAATTTATAAAGCCTCGACAGCAAATCGATAAGCCGCCTATGCCTCGTCGATAACACATCTAATACAGACCTTTCTTTTGTTTCATCTTTCTATTCTTACGCTTACATATAATGTAGTATCCCATACAGTATATAAACACCAAACACTGCGCTGCATTTCGATTTTACAAATATCCCCCATATAGCATAGCACTTACAAAGACTACGCTTACCTTTTACACCTTAAGTTTACATTTAGCATTCTCCATACCGTGAGCAAAGATGTTTACACATCTAAAACTCTTTGACTATTATCAGAAAAAAAAAACTGGCACTCTGATCATTCCTTATAATGCTGACTGGGTCAGCACAAATAAAAATCTTTACACCTACACATGCGGGATCCAACTTGTATACTAATGCATCTCACTGTGTCTCTGTGTATTATGCTGCCACTTTTGTGCCACATGTAGCTCTTTGCAGATTATGTCTCGTTCAGCTGTTAACAGGCCAGTCAAGCCCGTCTAGCAGGACAGTTTTGCTTCAGGCTAACGACAACCATTGCTGTGGCATTGCCAGTTCACATTTTTTTCTGTGCAATGTGCAACATATGATATTTTTTGTTGCTGTTATTACAACGCTTATTGTTATTGCGCTTCGTTTACAGATTTTTGTGGGTTAACTTCATTTTATGTTTATTTTTTGTGCTCTTAATTTGTCGTGTCAATGCATTGCCGCGAATTCTTTTGGCTTTTTCACCAAAAGAACGTTGATTGTGTGTGATTGAATTTGTTGTGCAACATTTGTCATACTTTTTCAGCTTTGATGGTGGTGGAGTGTTGCCAATGTTGCAAGTTGCACTCATTCTGCACGTCTGCAAGTTACTTAAGTGTACTTAACAACTCTTCTAGCCGGTCAGTTGGCGGAGCTCTGCATGTAACTTGGGACTTTCTATGTCAGCTGCTGATCAATTTAAATATTTTTTGTTGTTTTACTTTTATATTTTTTTTTTTGATTCATGAAACCTTTAGCATTTTAGCGTTTTAGATGCTTTTCCACTGATATTTGTAGCATTGCAAGTAGTTAAACTATAAAGTTGTTATGCTAATTTGTTGTGTGCAGACGTTGAACTCGATAGTGCTTTTTTTTTTGTCTTAGTTTATTTAAACATTTATTTTGTTTGTTGCTGCTAGCTAAACTGACTAATCTATGTTTATTTATTTTATTTGCTGGATTTTAGTGCATTTTTTTCTCATTGCCTAAGTAGGCATCTGGCCATGACGGTTTATTGTATGTATATATACGTATTTGGCTTTGTTGTGTGAAAAGTTGTTGGTTCACCCGTAAAGGAAGCAGGAAGTAATTTAGCGTAAGAGCGCCGCAGTTAAAGAAGATGGAATAGCAGATATTTACTTAAGATAGAATTGTTTAATTTATTTCAAGATGTAAAAAGTGCTGAATTGCACTTTGATTTAACCGTGTTGTTCATAATTGGGTACCTCGATCGAGCATGTTTTGTGCTAGTATTAGAGCTGTCCGACCTAGAAGCAGCAAGTGGCATAGGTGCTAGAAAGCTTCTAGAATTTGCCAAGAAGAAGGAGTTATTTTATAACTTAGGTGCTGGTTTGTAGGGGTTTTTGGTTTGGTCGTTACACAAACTTCTGGTAACACTATGGACTACTTCAGCCTATGTGGGTCTTTGTGAGAACACGAGTATGTTTAAGGCGAATTGGTTTTCCACTGAAGCTGCATTTTTCGAGTTTTGCGTTCGACTAGAACCAAATATGAATGATATTTCACACGTTTGGTTACTTTTCCTAATCTCAGATGAAGTGTACGGTTTATTTTGTTTTATAATGTCAACCAGTTTGAGACTACAAGACTTAAGTAAACGAGCAAGTGGAGCGAGGTAAGAATAGGTGGTTTTGACGGCATGTAACTCTTTTAAGACCTCTATAATTATGAAAGGTTGGAATTCAACATTAGCAATATATAAATGGGAAATATATGTATAAATATGTACGAGTTCTTACTCTTTTAGATCCTCTTCGAGGTAGCTGGATATCAAATCTTGGAAATAAGCCTCTTGCTGTTCATAGCTGAGTTAAAAAGATACCGAAATATGTAGTTCGTCCTTAATTAATTTTTTGTATATCATATTTTTATACCAGCTTTATTTAGCAATCATCTCCTTACTTCTGCAAATGAAGTTACTATATTTGCTTTACAAAAGGAAGAAAATACTTAATAAGCCACGCTTTTTTAATTAAACCATAAAATCAACTTACTTTTCATACTTCACTTCAGCTTCATACAACCAACATTACAAATAAAGAATACCACATTTGATACTTATCAACTGCTTCATCAGCTCATTTGCCCTCCGTCGTCAACTAATAGCCCCGACACATAAGCTTAACACAAGCTTATGCTTTATGAGTAGATTGCACGCATTTTTATGGAGAACGGTAGAATGAGCGACACTGGCGCCATCTGATATTGAAAAGTAGCCATCTCCCAAATTTTGTTCCAAGCAAATCATAAGAATTTGACATTTGCTTTGGCTAAGGGTGTTGGCACACTTTGCAAGTGAAATTTTTTTCCCACTGGTTGGTAAATTTTCTAAAATTTTTCGCAATTAAAAACTGCAATACGACAATCGATTACGACACATTATAACAGTGTTTCGCGAAATTTTGTATGTGAATGGGCAAGGCGTAATCAGCTTCAATTGCCAAGTCTGAAGTTCCTTCATATTTACAAACGCAACATCTTGGTTGATTATCGCGATGTTATTGGAATGCATAAGCTTGTGTTAAACGCATCTATATGAAAAATATCATTGTGCCGCGGCCTTAACTTACCTCACAAAATGCACAAAAATTCTTCCAAACTCATTTTATGCGTTTTGCGTTGACGACTGTTGTTGAGTTGTTGCTACTTGGATGGTTGAAGCCTGTTAGGAGGCTGATGGCTTTGTCAATACTGTCGTCGTTGATGTTACTGATGAGCCTGATCGGTGAGTGCTGATAATCGTGCACTTGTTCTCTTTTGTTCGTGTGTCTGATCTGATATGTGTCTTACTAGTATTTTGGTATGTGGTGTATATACCTGTTACGGCATAACATCCTACACACGCTCCTCAATACAACAAATCCATGCGGCACAATAGTGTTGTATGGTGCTCTTTTTCTTTCGAAAGTGGGGTCTATATCGCTTTTTATTTTTTGCTTGTCAACTTGACATTTACACCAACTGTCAATCGCTCATTTCAGTCAAGCGCGAAGAATTTACCAGCATTTCTGTGATTTTGTGCCTCTGATAAGCTCGTGGGAATGTAGATTCCCAGCAAATTTTTTTTTTTGCTCGATTGGCACTTATTAAAGTGGAGGAAAAACACAAAAAATTAACTAGCAGGAACAGCAATTCCACCATAAAATATGCAGTGTGAAGTACAGATGAATGGCGATACCTTCTATATGCACACATTTGTAGACTACACTGAGGGGAAAAATGGTAAAATCAAATACAAACGCATATGATTTTACTAAAAACGTCAATGAAAGTGCTGTAGAGAGCAATTATTTAAATCAAACATGCACATATTTGATATGACATTGATTACGAAATTATTCGAATCGAATATGCAATATTTGAAGCTCAATTGAATACTTTCATATTTAATTTAAATACATAGTTTTTGAAAGCGATCTGAATACGAAATATTTGCGTGTAATAAGATGATATTCAAATCCTATTCAAATACGAAATATTAAATTCAACAACTTTCATGTTTAATTGTTTTTTGAATATTAAATAGTATATTTAAATTTAAAAATATTTAAACTTGCTTTTGCGGGAATTAAAAAAAAAACTACTTTCAAAGTTTTATATATACTTATTTTTGTTAAATATAGTTTGGTTGTACATATATGTATAGTTATATTAGGCACAAAATAAGCTTAAATGCTATTACTGTATTAATAAAAGTTCTGGATAATGGAAACTACATAATGGAAATCACCTTGATCATCTTTTTTGTGGAGCTCATCACCAGCACAGACCTACATATATATAAAAAAATATATTAATATTTATAATAACCAACATTTTTCACTTCAAATTTTTGCTACGCTAACAATGCACAGAATCCTCACAAAATGCACCGCGTGGTTATTCAGCCACAGAAAAACTGCTCTGCTAAGTCCAGCGCTGGTAGCATGAACGACGTTAGCAAACATATGCACATGCATATTTGTGCTTCCAAATGCATTATTTTCTATAAAATATACTTGCACTTTCAAAAACAATTTCACAATTCAAAATATAGTATTACTTACATTTTTCTTTCGCCAAGCAAAAAGCTTTTCTCGAAATTCAGCTCTTTTCCCAACTTTCTTCACAGCGTCGTCAATATCAGCCTCACTTAAATATGTAACTTAAATGAAGGAATTCAATGCCATCGACTATAACAAACAATATTACATGTTTTTTAATAAATATTTTACACACAGTTTTTAGTTACCGGTTAATTCTTCTAGGAGTTTATCTAATTGAAAAAGTTGTTCACATATTTTTTCCTTTTTCTTGAAGCTGCTACATAATCATACCGTTATTAAAGAGTTGCCACCTAATTTTATTCATTTGGCAGGTACCGAATTGATTTAAATTGCAGATATTTCTTCCGTAATATAATTTTAATTGACGAAGTGCACAAATTATCGAACTTCGTTATCTAGAACTAATTTTTCGGTTGAACTTACGTTCGGGATTATTTGAGGACCCTGCTGTGGTCATTTCTGTATGGTTTTCGGGATCTCGCAGGGTCATTTCGGGACTAAGGATATAGTTAAAACAAAAACCAAAAAACTCATTTTATAGAATGTCAAATTAAAAAGTGAAAATTAATATAAACTACAAAATTAAATTATAATAAAATGTAAGATATTAACAAACAAATTCAATTCAGTGTAAAAAAGCGTGTAGTGCCTTACTTTTCATAACTTTTCTCTCATAGATAGTTGCCAAAAGAAGGATTTTTGAATATTATTTAAATACATCAAGCACCCCCCTTTTAACTCTGAATTGAATTTTTCTGTTAATAACTTAGATTTTATTTTGAGTTGATTAATTATGATTGATTGTTCGATCTTCTACTGCAATATTTACTGTTTGTACTTAAAAATATGTTTCTATTATTTAATTCGGTTAGCTATTAAACCTTGTTTCTTTTTAATTTTTAAACTGTTAATTAGAAACGTAAAAGTTTTATTACGGCGGGTGATTGCTAGTAAGCAATTGCTTATTAGCAAAGGCAATTGCTGAAAAGGCTATTGCTTGAACTAATAAGCAATTGCTAATTATTATATGAATAAGAATTTAAATCACTGCTGCTTTTTCTACAACTTTTAAGCTTTTACTAGAAGCAACACATAAATATATGTTGAAAAATTAATTTAAATGAATTAATTTTTATTTGTACCTAAGAAAGAGATCTCAAAAATTAATAAAAGTTTATTTAGTTATATTTATTAAACTATTTATTTAATATATTTATATAAATTTTTATTTAACATTTTTGGTATACAGTTTTGTAGCCCAAACAATTATTAAATATTAGTAAATATTTCAAATTCGATCACAAAGCTGCTGCGTTAAAAGTTCTCGCTTTTGCAGGCCCAATTGCCCCATCACGTTGTTATTCACAGGTTCGGCTGGAACCTGTTCGAAGTAGTGGGGCTCTTCCGGCAGTTCAAAAGGTTCATCTTTTAAAAACTTTGCAATATTGTGCAAAACAATGCAACAAATTATAATTGAAGGGAATTTTTTCAATCTTACTTCAAACTTTGTACTGTAAGATCGCAAACCTTGCTTTCAATTGTCCAAAACATCGTTCAATTACAACTCGTAATCTGGAAAATACTTATTACATTCCCTTCGCACATTATAGTGTGTTCTTTTACGAATAGTCAAAAACTGCGCCATAGTTAAATGTTGCGCGAAGGAAAATCGAATAAAAACTAAATTACAAAAAATTTAGCATGGGGTATAGCAGCCTTGAAAAGTCGTAAGCAAATGCCACCTAAAAATAGCAAATGCTTCATTTACTCATTCGGAATTCAGGAATTGCTTATAGAAATAAGTAAATGCTGAATGAAAATAGCAATTGCTTTTAGAAATAGCAAGTGCTTAAAAAGGCAATTGCTTGGATTTTTATTCATTGAAATTTAAGGAAAAGGTCAAAAAAGCAATTGGTTTATTCCATTCATCAGGGCCAATAAATTTGTTCTGGAACTGACAACCGTTTTCTTGAAAAGAGAACGGCTGGTCTTAAAATATGAACAAATGTTCTATTAATGAGGACAATGTTCTTAAATTAAGAACAATGTTCTTAAATTGAGTTTAAGAAAAAAGGAACGGTACAATTCGTGTGCACTACAATATTAAATACAACATTTGGCACAAGCTACGAAGCAATTGTAGTTGCCCAGCGGTTATGATGTTGCGGTTGCGATCGTGTGGCGCGAGTTCGATCGCCGTCAAACTCTGAAGTTTTTTTAAACAATTTTTTGTATTCTATTTTTCAACTATTATTTTTCGTTCAGCTCCATTCGCATATGCACAGGTAATTCTCAACCTTGTTATGAAATGTTTTAAATATATATTCAAATTATATCATCATATAAGACAAATTTCTCGATAAGAGAAATATATGAAAAAATGCATATTATGCGTTTTTTCAAACCTTTTGCAGTTTTAATAATAATTTGTTTTGTTATTAATCTTTTTTATTAATGACAACAAATTATTTATTAATAAAAAAAATAAATGAATGGGTAGTAATTGATAAAATTATCTTCCCCACTGCCCCCAAAAGTCAAGCACAAACTGTTCTAGAATTGAGACCGAAAAATGTTAAATCAAGCCCAAATACTGCTTAAAATGAGCACAGAAGTTTCACACACCAATACCAAAGTGGTCATAAAATACGAACGGTGTGCTTGGAAAATCGGTTATTAAAACAAGCCCATCGGTCACGAGTTAAGAAAAAACGTACTTAACACACTTTTGTCAAAGAATGTTCTTAATTTTGAACGTGATTGGTTCGTTTTAGAACGATTTTTTTTTAGTACTATACATAAAATATGTAAAATTAAGTCAACCTATAGTTCTTTGGGCAGCTCTTAGTAGTTGATGAAACCTATCTTTCTCCGGTCTGAAATTCGGTTAATGCACATCTGGTGGCACCGTGGTGTAGTGGTAGGGTACTCCCCCTACCACAGCGAGGGTGCTGGGTACAAGACCCGCGCAAAAGCAACACCAAAATTTAAGAAAAAAGTTCATCCAATTACAAAAAAGCATTTCTAAGCGGGGTCGCCCTCAACAGTGGTTTGGCAAACACTCCGAAAGTTTCTGCCATTAAAAACCTTCTCAGTGAAAATTCACCTGCCTTCCAGGTGCCGTTCGGAGTCGGCATAAAAAATTAAAGCCCCGTATATTTGTAGGAAAAACTAAAAAGGGGAAAGATGCAAACTTGAAGAGAAACTCAGCCTAAATATTTTCTGAGATAAATCGCGCCATGTATATATTTGTTTTTATTTATTTTTTATCACGGTTCAGGCCTGCTTATTGAATCGTTTATTTGTCAATTTAGCAATGTCTGGCTCCGTCTTAAAATGCTGTGATAATTAGGTATTTCTTTGCGCTAAAAAATCTGAGAACGTGTGTTAAGTGATCCTATTGCCCTACTATGAAAAAAGATATACGCACATAAAAATAAATCTTTTATTGCATAGTTTTGATATCGGCTGACACTTCGGGCAAAAAGCCGCCTTAATATGCATTGCAATGTGATATCTTGGAGAACAACTATAATTTTGTTTATCGGCTTGGTTTAAGTATATATTTTAGTGGCGCAAAGAAATCTATTTTTTTTTATCACTTTTGCTCTCGCTTCCGTATAAAGAACCAGGCTGGAGGTAAAGTAGCCATCAGACCAAACCTAAAAAAAGCACCAGTTTTGTATAAATGGATTCAAGTGGTAACCGTAGCCGCTATCACAAAAGTACCGTTCTTCAAATCTGCTTTGAACAGTGTTGTCGTTGAGAATTTTCAAAAAGCGGTCAATAGGGATTTTACTTTTATGCTACACTTCCACACAGAAGCGTGCCACAAACTTTTTGTAGCAAGACCGCACCAAAATTATACATTGAACTGATCCGTTAAAGTCAAGCTCTTAGCAGTCCACCTTTTAATTGAAATTTTGAACAGATATAAGCTGTAAATCAATTTAAAAGGACTAATAAAAATCCTTCTCTACATTAAAATACCCAAAAAACTATGGTCATATTCACAATCAATGTTATGTAGGTAGGATTTTTAAAATAATTTGCTATGGACAATATGTCAAAAAAGCTGTGACCAAATTTGAAGTATAGGTAACTATGTTTCGACTTTGAATACGCACCTTAATTTTTAAGTTATGGATTTCTTATAAATTCGAAAGGATATAATTTCTGATTCATATTTTTAAAGAATTTTGATGTTTATGACAGGGTAAAATATTGAGCCTCAAAATAGTTCTAAAAATATTTGAAATAGTTTTCAAAGGAGCAAAATGTTCTAAAAAGGATGAAATCTCCGCAAGGCGACACAAGGGCAATACTGTATGTACATAACTATTTCAAAAAATCTCTCTTTGATTGCCCGCAAACGTTCATGCAAAACACCATCTGAGAAATAAATTCTAAAAATTCTTACTGAAAGCTAAAAATTTGCATGAAAATTCGCGGAATTTTCCCGAATTTTCTAAAAAGTCTTAAGTGTATATTTGGATTGTTGGTGTTATATAATAATACATATTAGTGAAAATAGTGAATGTCGAAGCAAAACTTAGTAAAGAATGGAAAAATCTGCGTAATGATGACTTTTGTAGATGAGTGTAGATATGTATGTATGTGTGTTTGTATGAAAAATTTTAAGGTCACTTTATCTTACTTAAAAAGTTGACTTAAATCGCCCCTCCCCTTAAATCGCTCCCAAATCGTGCTGGATCCGCCCCTGCATGCTTGGTATGCTTACATCTATGATTAAAGGTTCTCTGTACAGGATTTAAATACGTACGTATTAAACTTTGGTCTGATCGTATTATTTTTGAACACGAACATATTTAAACGCCAATCAAGTAAAAAATATTAATTTTTACTATGCATATTTTCTCTCAGTGTAATTAATGGAGTCATGCTAAACGGCTGTTTTAAAATTTTTTCTTTCAATTATTTCAATTTAAATTCAAAATATAACTCTTTTTAACACTAATGCACAGAATGCTTTAATTTTTTAATGTTAGGAATATATTTCGTTAAAATTTTTTTGTTCGACTCAAGCAATAAAATACTATTTATTTTATAGCATATTACTTACGAAAAACTAGACTCAGAAATTTGATCATATGACTTTTATGACTTCGTTTTGATAAAAAATAAGAGCCGTCAGCTAGGAATGTATAGTTAACCAAGAAAACTTGAACAAATATTCATATTTTTTTTGATGTTAGCCAACAATGCGTGCGCTTGTCTTGCTTTATTGCTCGTTAATCAACGACCAAACCACTAACACCGCATAATACTCTTACTAGCACAGTCACAGTTTTAGTTATGAAGAGCCATGATGCAGACGACAAGCAGTTAAACTTCAGCTTGTGATGCTGTTATGAATGAAAAGGAAAAAGAAAATTGTAATTTTATGTTGTCTCCATTAATTTGTCCACCAATCACGGCTGACACACCATGTTTTCATTTAGGGCCAAAATTCGTCGAAAAAAAGGATCAAATCTCAGAAAAAAGGACCAAATTTTTGTTTTATTTGATTGTGATACAAGCAATTCACAAAAGTGTCGTAGTCGTTGTTAAATATAAAATTTCAGGATGTTTCCATGGTTTCCTATACAAAATTTTAATAAACTTAGCGAATAGGAGACTTAATTCAAACTGCACAAACAAAAAGACTACTTTTATATATTATATTTTCAAATTTCTAGGATCACTAACTATACGTTTTGAACGTAGTTTTGCTGACAAAGCTCTTAGTTCCAGCATTATATTTTTAATTGGAAAGAAATAAAATGTATAGCGCAGTTAAGTTTCAGTAAGAAAAGGCTCAAAAATTTCGGTGTCGCCGAACTATGAGCAAACTTAGTAAATCATAAATGATGCTTACTTTTTCCCCTGAACGTTGAAATTTCATACCAAAGCCTAGATTTAGTAAGTGTTATTTTTGAAAAACTCACATTTACTGAATCTAGCCCCAGGCTTCAGATTAACAATCAAACGTCTTAAAAGTTTCAACTGTGCAATAACGGAACCTGATTATTAAGTAGGTACTAGAAATTAGTTAACAGAGTTGGTATTGAAGTTTATGGGGTTGTGTACTTATGAGAATAAAACACAAAAGGCTTCTTTCGAAATCAAATCTTTTTTACATTTGCCTCAAAATCTGAATACAAAAGTAAATTTTTTCAATCGCGATTCGTTATTCATTTATAAAGTTACCGCTTTCAAGAAGTATTCCTGCCTTACTTGCAGTTAAAATATTTCTTATGCCAAGCTTCTTAGTTTTCAAGTATTCGGCGTGCCTTAACACCACAATACTCCTGGAACACCACAATACTCCTGTAATTTTTACATAGGATTTTTTGTAAAAAAAAATTTGAAAGTGTTGCCAAACATAAAACCAATTAGTTTCATTATTTTACTTAGTTTTCAATTCAAATCTTAACTCGACGGCCATCGTAATGGCTGCATCAGTGGAAAGCCCTGCCAAATTTCTTAGAGGCGCACGTGCATTTGAGAAAAATTTTCTTAGCTCAAATAGTGATACTAAAACAAGATTTTTTTCTGATAAGTCCGTGTAATGTGTTTGCCCTTAGATCCATTACTTTTCTTATTAATGCCTCGCCTAAAATATCTCCTATGAAATGTCATTGGTTTGCTACATTTTATTGACTGAGCAATTTTTGTGGTAAGATTTCCATATATATAAATAGATACAAAATTATATGCGTAATGAAAGTGTGCCAAATGTTGTAGGCAGAGTCGTGAATTTTAACCTCAGTGAAAAAGGAAGAAAAGTACCAAAATTGTGGCTACTGCCTAAAAAGCGCTTAAGTTGAAAAAAGGGACCAGCGGACCAAATGGGGTTGAAAGGGACCATTTTTGGTCCAAGTGGACCAAAAGTGGCAACCGTGCCCCCAATGTACATACATACATAGCAATGAGAGTGTCAAAATGAAATGTGATAAGCATCTTTAACGATTCTCAAGTTGCGGTTAAGTGTTGTTTGTATTTAATCAACTTTTACTTTGTATTTTTGACAAAAATCAGTAAAAAGGTGTCAATAAAAAACAGCGAACGTGCAAAAAAACAAAAAAATTATATAAAGCAACAACAACAACTACGAAAGAAATGTATGAGTGAGAAACTTGTTGAATGCAAACTTAGGTAGCCTGCACTACGCTCGCATGTCTACACCACCGCCCACCCAAATAAATTTGAGGTGAATATCATATTGCCTACCTAGATCAAAAGCGACCTAACTCGAAAATCCGAAATTTGGAAGTTATGAGTACCACCGGACTTCCCAATTCTATACCTACCGAACTGTGTGCTCTATTTGTTAATAACTCCACTTATCAGCAAAAAACACTTTGTAAAAAATAAAAATGGTATTCACGCATATGAGGAAAGTAATCCGAGTTTTCGCGTTTTTTGAACATTGCGATTTTTTGAGTTACTATCTGTTTAGTTCTAGGTATGCGATATAATAGAACGTGAGACGTGTACTATATATATACACGTGTGTGTTTATATACAGTTATTATGTATTATGTATGGATATGTACGAATGTTTTTTATGTGAGGGGAGCGTAGCGTGAAATTTTTTAATGTCTTACAAAAGTTTTAACACTGCAAATCTTGAAAAGTTGATATAATTTCATGACTTTTTTGTGTTGTTGTTTTTATGTCGCATCACCTTTTCAGTGGAGTATTTTATATATTGTAACTGAGAGCGCTCTACCAACGCATAAAAAGCCAAGTTAAACCAGCTCAGTTAAGGCGTTAAATTTCGTATGCAAAATGCGTACAATAAGCTAAGTGAATTTTTTTGTTGTAATTGTAGTTAATTGTGTTGTGTATTTGTATGAATGTGTGTTTTCTTCGGTCTGTTGTCAAGTTCATCTTTATTCCTGGCGTGCGTTGGGGTGTCTCAAGTGATTGTTTTTAATGAAGAAGCGTATTAAAAAATTTAAAAAAAAGTTATTGGAAGATTTACAAGGTCAAGCAGTTAAATTGTTGTCAGTAGCAGCATAATAAAAGTAGTCAGCAAAAAAAAAAAAACAACAATAGCAAAAACAGTATAAATATGCTCTTGCGACAAAATAACTCTTTTAGGCTAAAAAATATTACCTATGCATGAGAATATATATATGAATATATGTTTATATGCATATGTATGTGAGTATGCAAATTTTCGTGGGAATAAATTTGGAAATATTTTCGCGTAAATTTTTGTGTATTTTTTGTATATTTTGAAGCGTTCGAGTTTCTCTGTATCAACTGCTGCAGTGAATAAAGCTGGTCATTTATATATTTGTAGCTGAGAGGAAAATAATTGTAAGGCTACATTTCATACAAATGTAGTTAATATTATTTTTAAACTTTACTCTATCTTCTTGATCTTCTGTCAAAAGTTCGGAATTCAGATATTGTTGAAAATGTATGTATCTCCATTTATCATTGAGGTAACGATTGTAAAATGGCTTAGAACAATCTTTGAGGGCTCGAGTAGTAGAGTAGATGTATATAAGAAATCGGATATGAATGAAGCAAGTCAGTTGACACAGCACTGCATGGGGATGGTCATGAATAAAGAGAAAGTCCTGGAACACCAGGAATATTACCTAGGTGTTTTTCTGGACATTGCTAGGGCTTTCAGAAATCTTTCGAAACGAGCAATCATTGACAGCCTCAACTCTATTGAAATACATTCGGCCTTAACAATTTGGATCGACTCCATGTTAAGCTGCAGCATGATCACGTTACAATGGGGTCTATGCGTGGAACCCACCCTGCGGTATTATTACGAACGTGCATGAAGGGCATAAGGGCAGTCAAACTCACTGCGTATGCAGATGACGTTTCAGTCATCATAAGGTACAGATGTCTACCAATAAACAGTTCTCTGATGAATGTGCATACCAAGGCATCTGGAGTTGGCTTAACCGCTAACGCGGATAAACCGATCTAGTATTATTAACTAGGAAATGTAAGGTCCCTAATTGGACTAAGCCTAAAATTTGAAGGGTAAACCTGCAAGAAAAGTATAGCACAAAATATCTAGGAGTTATACTAGATAGTAAGTTGTCGTGGAAACTCCATGTGGAAGAGAGAGCAAAAAAGCTTCTGTGGTACTTACTGTATGCATGCAAGAAAATGATGGGTTGCAAATGGGTCCTATCGCCCAAACTCTCATATTGGGTATTTACGTCAATCTCAAGCCCGTACTCTAAAATACACATTAAGTCTTTGTGAGGTATTCATTGGTTGGCCAGTTAAACCTAACCAAAACATATGTAAATTTTTGCAAATTTTGCTATTTAAAATTGTTTCACTTTTTTTTTTGCTTTTGCGTATGTAATGCAAGTAATTTACGACTGTTTAATAGCTTCACCACAACACACATACACTCAGTAATATTACGCGATGTCTATATTGACCATCGTTGGTTGGTGTTAATGAGCCTCTGCGTTTGACATTATTGAGCTATTAAATTCGCTATAAAATATTTATCAAACTATTTTATGGCAATAGACGTGGAGATAAAACAGATATAATTTAATGAAATAGTAGATAGATATGTATGCTCCAACCTGTGAATGAGGTATGCATAAAAGAAGAGTTATGATATAGGTATTGACGTTTAATAAAAAAATATATATAAATTTCGTATTTAGCTTATAAAACCTGTAATAATAATAAAAAAATTTAATAAAATAAAAAATTATACAAAAATTAAATATATTCTAGCTTGTTTTGACACTCCAACAACAAGAGCTCGTTCATAAATGCAAATCAAACGTTTCAACTCGCAAAAACGGAGCTTTTAGTCACAAGTATTTATGCAAGTATTTTTGTGCAGTCCGGCACATCCGCGCCTGAGTTCGACTTTGAGATGTACTACATACAAAAAAAAAAAAAAATTATAAAAATAAATAAATATATCTCATTCCACGTTAGACTCATAGCTGTGTCTTATGGCTGACTGCCAATTAAAATTGCTGAGATTAGTTTGCAATTAATTTTAATTAACAACAATTTTAACGCTAACAGTGACGCGAACAAAAATCATATATATGTATATGCACATGTGCATATTAGACCGTCTCAGAATTCAAAGCTTGCACTTTTTTCCCAACTAATACAAAGGGTGTGTTTGGAAAAAGAACGTTGGCATCAAAAATTTTGATTTTACAGTGTTATTATGTAGAATAATTGTTTGCACAAGTTTTAAGTTGAGATGGTAAATTTGAAGTATGCGTGCTTTATTTGCCGTGTTGCTTTATAACGAATAACTAGTTTGTATTTTTAAGTGATTGAACAGCTTTTTTGTGAAGCGTAGTAACGAATGTGGTTATTACGCCTACAAAAAACTTTCAAGAGTGTTGAATAAAAAAAAATTTTTTTAGTACGGTCAAATGCTTATAAAACACATGCACTATTGGATAAGCACTTGCCCATACATTTGTGTAATTGTATGTAAAATAACAACGGCAACAATTATATTAACTGCTAAAAACACTATTAATCAAACAAATGTAAATTTAGACAAAAAACAAGAAAAAATACAACAATTTTACAAATGAAATAATTACTTGTATTAGGCTTTTTCTGTAATTTCGTGCATAGTGTTAATAAGTAGTCAGTGTAAAGTTCATTGAGAAAAAAAAACAAAAATATATACCTTTGTAAATTCGAGTAGATATAAAAATTAAAAAAGCAACTGCTACCGGAAAATCACACTAGATTTACAATATTCAGATGCACATTGGACTGGGTTGTAAAAATATGTTTCAAAGAGCTACACCTAAGATTTAAACTTATTTGAGAGTGTTTCGCAACAGTTTCGACTGCATTTAAAGAGTTAATTTTTTTTTAAATTATGTTGTGAGACCTTCTCAACATACGCTAAAAATTTTGGGGCATATTTTTATTTTACACGCAGACCGATACAGTCTAATGTGCGAAAAAGACAGGAGCAAAAAATATTACTTAATTTTATTGTTGATATTTTTAAATTATTATTTTTCATTAATTTTAGAAAAGCGTGCGTGTTTAACGAAAACTGTGTAAACTAATTTCGAAAAGGTGTTCGAAAAAATTCGAAAATCCCATACATTTTTAAAAATCGTCCAAAAATATGAAAATTTATATTAAACATTTTCAAATAATTTTTTTTCAGAATTTTAACATTTTCGAATTTTCAAATTCTTTCGAACGCCGATTTGACACCAACTTGCACAGTTCTCGCTAACTCAATTCACTTAAATTTATTAAAAAATGAACGAACAACTAAAAAAAAAAATAAATAACTAAATTTTTTAATAATTTTTTGTTGCTATTTTTGCGCTCACAATTGTACACATGTAAAAATTTTATTGCCTAAAAATATTACAATGCAATTAAATAATTCCTTATCTTATTCTCTTTTTCTTTTTCTCTTATGCAAAAACAGTATGATGATGGCCTGCATGGCTATGGTATGGACTCGGGTGCTGCAGCAGCTGCCATGTACGATCCACATGTCGGACATCGGCCGCCCGGCTTACAAGGCCTACCCACGCATCATTCACCGCACATGACACATGCTGCTGCGGCGGGGGCAACAGTGGGCATGCATGGCTATCATGCTGGTGGCCATGGTACACCTAGTCATGTATCTCCGGTAGCTAATCACTTAATGGGCGCAATACCCGAAGTACATAAACGTGATAAGGATGCGATCTATGAGTAAGTATTTTATTTATTTATGTATACTTAGTGAATATCATATCAAATTATTTGACTTTTAATTGAATCGAACTTGAGATATGTATTTAGGTATAGATGTACTTCATTAATCCGAAATCAATTAATCTACGGTTTAAAGTTATTTTTTTAGTTTTTGTCTCGCTCGGAAAATAACGGTGCATTAGGTTAGGTAAGGTTAGCAAGGTGTGCGTGGGCATTTCCTACACTTCTATTCGGAGACTTTTTCGTCCATTGTGAGTGCAGAGTTCCTTTCCTATCATATCATGGCTTTAAGCACTTTGGTCAGCTATCCGGTTAGTTTATAGCGAGCCCTGTAAACCAGTAGGCTTAGTCCTATATTTCTCGATTTCGCTCAAGAGATAACCAAGCGGTGGTCGTTCGGAGCTGTTCGCCCCGCTTATGTCCATTTCGGAACCCTTCCGGTCCAACCCATCTGCAAATTCATTCCCTTGCTTGCTGTTGCCCGAGCTTTCCTTAATCTCACCTCAAGATATATTAGAAAAAACAGTAATTGTTTGACTTATTTTCTGAGTTTTTTATTTCGGTCGAAAAAAACAGTTATTTTTTGAGTTTTGCTCGGAAAAAATCAGGTTTTTTTTTTTGAGTAAGAAGAAATGCATTCTCTTATCATTCTCTACAAACGTGTGAGAAAAAATTAAGAAATTTGAAAGTTTAGCACACCTTTTACATATCGACGCACCTACTCATTTCTTCATTCTGCGGTTTTTACACGCGCGTGCAACGCCAACTTCTTTTTCCTACAATAAAAATGAGCCTTCGCTTTGAAGGCGTTGTCCAGGCGTAAATTGTTAAATTAGAGGTTTTCGAAATTGTGTGCTTGCCTGAGCGTGTCATATATCAGTGTGTATCAAGTGTGTTGATTGAAGCCAAAATTTATTAGGGGTTTGCCGTCAGTTAGATATTATTTATTTGTGCATTTTTTTATATTTACTTATGGTAACAACTAAGTCACCTGTGGTTGGCGTGAGATAAATTTTAATGTGTGTTGTTGCCCCTCATTCATTGCAAGTGTTAATTTGCTGATTTTCGAACTAACCAGCTGTCGGATAAGCCTTGTTGAGTTTGCTTTCTTTGTTAGATGTGTGAAAGTAAAAAAAGATAAATAAGCGACAGTTTGGAAAAGTCGAAAAAACATTTTATTAAAAGTGTGTTCATTTGTATTTACGGAAATGTAAAATGTGTTCCACATTTGAATAAAATTTTGGCATCGCAAAAACTGGCTTAAAATGCGTCATAGCAGGTTCAATAACTTTTTTTTTAATAATACGACTGCGTTAATTGCTCAAGGTGTAAATGCAAGCAATTACAAAAATTTTATTTGCGCATTGCGTGCGAACTTGCAACAAAAAACCAGAGAAAATAAAAATATAGATAAGTGTTATTTCCAGTACTCCAGGTGTGGGCGCATCCAATGCTGGCAGCAGCGGCGATATTTCCTCTCAATCAGCGCCAATACACACACACTTTATCGTTACATGCCATACACGGGTGCGTAACGCAGCTGATGAGTAAAAAGTATGCGTATTTTATAATGCAGCAATGCAGCAATGCAGCGTTTACTTTACCGTTTAGTCTATTTATGTTTTTAGATCTGCTTTTACTTTGCTAAACATACCTAGCTCTCCTCTTTCTTCAAATTTGCTTGATTTCCGTTAAGCGACTACCATAAAAATAACTAACTACTCATTAAAGCTGTACACTTTTTTTGCATTTTGCACTGATTGTGGTGTTGTGTGCGTGCTTTTTGCAGTGAGGTTGCATGCGAACTTGGGTTTGAGATATCGGCATGAAACTCTGTTATTGTTGTTGTTCGTCTTAATCCTTATGGTCATGATCAGCAGCCGCAAAGTTGTTGCCGTGGCAGCACTTGCTGTTTGTACTAGTAGTTAACGATCGTATTGTGTGACAGCTTTTTAGCGCGCAGCATTGCTTGCGAAACTCCGCATTGTTTACGTTATCGTAAAGCTGTGCCTGCAACATGGTAAGCTTGAGCAAACACACATTAACGTGCAGAACAGCATTCATATCTACATAACAGGCCACACGGTGGGGCAATAGTATACTAACGGTTATAAATAACTTTTATTATACGAATTGCTTTTTTTAATTTAATTTTTTCTCTCAGATAATAAGAGTTACTTTTTGAGTTTTATATTTTCTCTCAGTTAATAACTGTTATTTGCCAAAAAAAATCGGAAAATAACAGTTATTTTTCTTTCGCTCGTAAAAAAACTGCTATTTGTCGAGTTTTGTTCTTTCGCTCAGGCAATAATATTTTTTTTTCTAGTTGCAATATTTTTCAAAAAATATCGGCTAATTAAAAAAATCGAAACAACTGTTAGTTTCTGAGCGAAATAAGAAACTCGAAAAATAACCATTATTTTCCGAGCGAAAAAAACCCCAAAAGATAAGCGTTATTTTCTGAGCGAAAAAAAACACAGAAAATAACTGCATGTTTTGTAGTAAAACTCGAAAAAAATTAAAATCAATCCACTTCTTATATAGGCGGAAAATTCATTTTAGTATGATGTTTTTAGTTTAAATTTTGACCAGTGACAGTTATTTGCAATCCCTGATTTTAACTCTGACGCAATGAAACCCAGCTAACAACTTTGGTACCAGTTCCAATAGCAGCAGCTTAGCAACAACGGCGCCCAGATGACCAGCTTGCATGCGCCCTGCATAGCGTGTATGAGTTTTGTTGTTTTATAACTGAGAACAGGCTACAATGCGAAATCAGACAGGCCAATATGATGCGTACTATGCGCGCTTTGTGGCCGTGGCCGGCGTGCTGAATTAAATATTGTTTTCCTGTTGACTTGCCGTGCTACTTAATGACTGCACGCGCTACTACAGCAGCAGCAGCGGAAAGAGACGCACTAAGTTTTTCATCATTATTATTATTATTTTTGCTTGTTTTGTAACGTTTATCGTAAGTTCCTTATTTGGTCATGCGACTTCAATTTATTACACACTAGGCTCAATGCTCCACTGCCGCATCCCATGTGTACCTACTCATTTAAATGCCTCCATTCATGACGCATGCAGCATGCTGCATTGCCTATTGGAAGATGCCGTTGCATATTGAGCATTGTTACATTCTATGCAAAAGATTTGCTTCAGCTGATCGTATTTTTATTTTTTTGCGAAACAGCTTTTTATTAGAGCATTCTTAAAAAAAAATTAAGAATCAATATTTAAAAAAATCGTGTGCCTGTTTTTGCTTCCTGTTGCCTGCTGCTTGCATCTTTTGTAATAAGTCGCAATTTGCTACATTTATGAATTTATGAATGAATGCAATAATGCTAACGGACGTCACATAACGTTTCAGCGTATGTTTGACGTTTGCGAACAAGGCAAGGTACAATGAGAAAAAAAAAAACGAAATGAAATATGTGTAATGAACTCGCTTCGTCGAGATCGGTATCCTCTCTCAAGCCAATCATGCAAAAATGTGACAGTTTTTGCCATGTAGCGAATATCATGCATGCAAATATCAATCAGCTGCGTTTACACACATACGTACAAATATGATAATGTTAATTGCATATTTTCTTTGTTTGTGTACATATTTGCATTTAAAAGTCTTTTATTGAAACAAATTCTTATGAATTTCACTTGCACTTCCTATGTACACAAATATATATGTACTCGTTTGTACATTCTTATATTTACTAAAAAAAAAAAAATATTTATCAGGTCTTCGACTTCTTTGCTCCTGTCACTTTCTCATCTATAAGTGTTAATTTGTTTTGCCTATATGCTTTAACAATCATCATCATCAAGCAGCAGTCTCGACCTCTAGACTCTGACTCTCTTACGCCCTCTCAATACGTATTAACTGCCCTACAAACTTAATGTTCACACATTGCATGCCTGTCTGTTTTTATGACAAGTTGTCATATTGTAATATGTCATCCTTTTGACAGCAACATAAATACGCGCGTCACTTGTCGCATTGTTCGTCGGTCATTCTTGTTATATGAAAATTGTGTGCGTGTGTCGTCGGTATGTATTTATTTATTTATTTGCAAAAATGATCAACAGCGTGTTTTTAGTTGATCAATAAAAAACAAAAAAACATATCGGGCTTACTATTTTTGCCATGCATAAGCTCTATTACTCAAGCCCTCCAGTCAGTTGCTCCTTCATCGTATGTCTGTCTGTCTGTCCCCTCTGTGCGTATGGCTGCTAAATTTTGCTTATCAAATATACAATTTGTATCCGTCATAAGCTGTTGTGGATTAGTAATTAATGAGTATAAATATTGAATGAGTCATACAGCTGTTGTGAAGTTGATGTGATGGTGATGTGATATTGGTGTTAATAATTATAACTGACCTGTCGTAACATAGACGCAAAACGGCTGAGAACTTTCAATGGCAAGCGAGTGTGCAAAAATATTAAGCAAAACAAGTTTTATTTAATTAATAAGGAGTATTGAAAGAAAGTTCTTAAAATATTTCCTTAAAAAGAAGTTCCAATTTCGGTTTTTTCAGTTTTTTTAAAGTCCTACACTTGAGATGACAAATTTCAGTATTTTTTGGCTCTAGTATGATTCGGAAATTTAAGGCCTCCTTTTTCAGTTAGATGTTTTAAGAAATAAAGTAACAAATTTTATGATTTCTAGATATATTTTTATCAGTGATTTGCCACCCAAGAAATAAATGCAAATACTGTGCCCCCGAAATTAGATAGATATATTTGCCATTAACAGTATCTAATATTAAACATTTTAGACGTTAATTTTCGATATTTTTTTACTCTAGTGCCTTTCAGAGCTTGACCGCTTAATACCAGTATCAATTATAAGGCCTCCTTTTTTCAGTTATCTTTCTAAATGATGTTTTAGAAGTAAAGTGACCAATTTTATGATTTCTCGTTGTTTTGTTATCAGTTCGTGTTACTGATTTGTCAACTGAAAAAATTCAGCAAATACTGTATACACCAGCTTTTTCCAGTATTAAATATTTTAGACGTCAATTTCCGATATTTCCAGTATTACAAATTTGCGTTTCAATGAAAATTCTCGATATTTTGTTATTGGTTCGTGGCACTGATTTGTCAATTCAAGCAAATACTATGTACACCAAGTAGGCTATATTTACTACTACTAAAAATATGTAGTAGAACATATTTACACGTAAATGAGAATTCACCTCACTTAATTTTATATTTTCGAGGAGCTGGGGGTCTTCTTACCTAGAAGAATCGACGCCTTAGACCATCCGTTCACAATCAAGTAGTTGGAAAAAATTGTCACACCTATCTTATCTTGACTGTACTTCAGCATTTAGTTCACATGTTAATGAAAATCCCAAATATTATAAACTGCAAAACATTACGTATTTTACTGTCAATTAGCACTTGGGTGCGAAATTTGATTCACCTGCTTAGAGAGTATCCGTTTTGTTCCTGAAGGAAACCTCAAAGCGCCAAATAAAATATTGCACTTATATGCTATTTGCACCTACTAAAGAGTACTAATATAGACAGAGAAAAAGATATAACACAAGAAAATGTGGAGAAAGAAGAAGAATTCATAACAAAATAAAAACTGATATCAGCAATATAAAGATGCAGCAGGTGAAAAGAGGGACACTTTCATTGTCATTTTAAGCCACAAAATGCCAGCAGTAAATTCATGAGGGTTTTTTTTTATAAAAAGTGTAATTTTCGAAATAAGTGTTGTTTGTGAGATCCGCTATTTGGATTGGGATATAAAATTTTCTAACAAAATTAGGGAGGCTCGAAATTCATTTCAGACCTATGGTCGCATGGACAATATTACTCAGTATGACCCATAGATTCAGAAACTTGATGTGCACCTGAAGTTTTTTCCCATAAAATTTGACCCGCCCGCAGAATCCGAAATTGACATTTACTTTCATGTATTTTATTTGTGAGAGCCGCTATTTGGATTGGGATATAAAATTTTCTAACAAAATTAGGGAGGCTCGAAATTCATATCAGACCTATGGTCGCATGGACAATATTACTCAGTATGACCCATAGATTCAGAAACTTGATGTGCACCTGAAGTTTTTTCCCATAAAATTTGACCCGCCCTAATGTATATATATTTTTTTAATAGATTTTATAACAATGAAAGGTATATTAGTACGGTCCAAAATCGAAAATTGTAAGTCCTTAAAGGAGAAGAGGTAGACCCACCAATAAATATATCGAAATGATCAGGATGACGGGCCGAGTTGATTTAGCCATATCCGTTTGTACGTCTGTCTGTTTGAATGCAGGCACTCAATTTTCGAGATATCTTGACGAAATTTGGTGAAGTGGTATATTTTGTGTTCCGACCATATATTTGTCGGTCCCGACTGGATTCGAACACTATATCATACTATATCTCACATATAACCGATTTTAAGGATTAGAGGATTTTCGGCAAACGTTCCTCATTTCAACAGTTAGTTAATTTCTTCCTGATTTTAACAGCTTAGAGCTGGAAATTTCACGGGGGGCTTACATATAAGGCATTCATTGTTGCCTGAAAAATGGTCCTGATCGGTCATATACATTTATAATGTATGTCTATCCTATACAACCGCATGTTCAGATAAGAGGATTTCGTATTTTTTCCTCATTTAAACAGCTAAAAGCTTAAAATTTTACCAGTTGCTTAGATATATAAAACACTTTATTGTATAAAGGTCAAGATCAGTGAAATATATACTTTATATACCATAGAACCGATTGTTCAGAATTTCATCAGATTAATTTTCAGCTCCATTTATGAAAGGTATTCGGTACATCATACTTTGGTTGGGTTACGTCGCATTAATTCCTTATTAGATAACTGTTGATTTCCTTTGAGCACAGTCCCCAAATTTTCGAATCCTTTCGAAGCCTTTATCGGGGGCCCTAGATAGTAACCTCCACCACCACATGAACTGTCCAGTTTCGAATATTTATTTATGAAGATAAAATAACTCATATCCACGAAACGCAGTAGCAATCACCTTGAGTTAGAGTTAATCGAGTTTTGTTGCAACAACATCAATAACAACAAAATTTATTGTATGTAGCAGCAGTAAAAATGTGCACATTTTTATTAAGAACTTAACACCTTTGCTCAAGTGTTTGCTAACAACTTGTAAGCGCACCCAAATAAATGTTCAGTTTAGCTACAAACATATGTTTTTATTGTTTTATTAATTTTTTGGCGAAAAGTTGAGAAATGGACAAGATACACACGTGAGCACTCATAAACACGTCAATGGCATGCGTACTGGTTTACCAGATCATAAAAGTAAATAACCTGAATGTATATGTATGTATGGATATAGCAGCAGCAGCAACCAATTTTTAGTGTTGCCAACTGTCCGTAAGAGTTTTATGACTTACACAAAAGGTAGTTGCGCTGAGACACTTCTTAAAAACGCATTTTCATATGCTCTCAGGTGTGAGTGAATTTTGTAGTACTTTGCAGCTGTATGCGTATGTCTTATTTCTCACTAGGCATGAGTCGTCAATTTTATTTGGTTAAACTTTGCTAATGGCAAGTAACAATAAAAGGACATTTCGATTGTAAAGAAAGGATAAAAGCGTTAATGTAGTCGATTTTACTTCACTCGAACGGCTGCTCTCTGTGTGCTGAGTGCCTTAAGTGTAGGCTCATCAAACGCCACATAAAAATAGTTTTATATAAATTTTATATATCTATACTCACGGAAGCAATTTTTGCAGTTTTCAACTAAATTTTCTTAAGCAAAATAATTTTCGCAATTTTTTTTTTTTAACATGTGCAAATATGAAATAAAATTAATATAAAGTGAAGGACACTTTCATTTTTCATTAAGAGTTTTCAGAACTTTTCCGAGTATGCAGTTTTGTAGATAAATGAATTTTAGTGCATATAAGGACAAAAGTGCTGACAAAAAAAAAATTGCCAAAAACCAGGAAATTTTTTACTTGATTAAGATTAGCATTTTATAACAAAACATTTGAAAAATCTAAAAAATTCTAGTTCTTAGTGAAAATTCCAAAATTTCGAATTTCGCATAAAATTTTGAATTAGAGTTTATATTAATTTTATTCCATATTTGTGAAAAATAGCCAAAACCTATTTTGTTTAAGGAAAACTGTGTCAAAACTGCAATACTTTCTTCCGTGAGTGTATGTGCTCACATACATATATGTGTACTAAAAAAGTTCCAACCTCCATTTAAGACTTGCAATGGCTATAGCTATCCAGTCAGAAGAAAATTATTTAATTAAATGTCAAATAAACGAGCAAATGACTGAGTGCTTACAAAGTGGTGAGGAGTGACAGAGACCATTTGAAATTGTAATTGAAAAATTATAGTGTTTTCGAAATGGCCAAATCGAGGGTGAAAAAGAAAAAACACGAAAAGTGACTATTAACCGCAGCTTGCTACCAAAACAAAGGTTAGGGCGCAACATACTTATTAGGGACTTGAGGGTTTTTATTAATTTCTATTTTACCTTACGAGCGTTAAGTAAGTGAGGAAGTGAAGGTAGAAAAAAGCATGCACTTATGAAATGAGAAAAAAATATATGGGGTATTCCATCCCATTTCGACCAATTTTGAACCCGACCCCTTTAGAATTGGCTGAAAGTTTTTCTTCTTTTTCTAGCTTACGAATGACGTTTTTCAGAATTTTTTCAAATTTTTTCATCAAACTCAAAAAAAGTTATGAATTTTAAAAAAAACACCGTTTTTGTTTTCAAAATGCTATAACTTTTTCAAAAATTGACCGTTTGGGATCTTTTTTTTTTAAACTGGTTTTTAAATGTACTTTTCGGAATAAATTCAAAAAAATTTTTAAAGTTTTTTCTTTTGTAAGTTTTCAGTTTTTCAAGATTTTTCAAATTTTGCCATTTTTTTTTATTTAATTGAAAAAAAAAACTAAAAATTTTTTTGTATTTTTTCCGAAAAGTACATTTAAAAACAAATTTTCAAAAAAAAAAAAAGATCCCAAACGGTCAATTTTTGAAAAAGTTATAGCACAAAAAAGTTTTTAAAGTTTTTTTTTTCAATTAAATAAATAAGAAAATCGGCCCACTCCGGGATTAGTGGGGATGATTGCAGAATTGATTGAAGTTTTTTATGAGAAAAAAAAAAAAATAAAATGGCGAAATTCGAAAAATCTCGAAAAACTGAAAAATTACAAAAAAGAAAAAAACTTTAAAAATTTTTTGGTATTTTTTCCGAAAAGTACATTTAAAAACAATATTTTTAAAATAAAAAAGATCCCAAACGGTCAATTTTTGAAAACAAAAACGGTGTTTTTTTTTTAATTCATAACTTTTTTTGAGTTGGATGAAAAAATTTGAAAAAATTCTGAAAAACGCCTTTCGTAAGCTAGAAAAAGAAGAAAAACTTTCAGCCAATTCTTAAGGGGTCGGGTTCAAGATTGGTCGAAATGGGATGGAATACCCCATATATACATAAACATACAAAAGTCCTTTTCAAGTCGCTAGAAACATGTTTGTGTTGCAAACACAAGTTCGTTCGTATGCCCTAATTGTGATCAGGTGCAGTTTGTTTTGCCACCAAACCGTAAAGGCAAACTGAAATGTTTTTTTCTCAAATCTTCGGTTAGATTTTGCGCTAAAAGCGATAAGTTGATACAGGCAATTGTCAAATTATCGAATTGTTCAAAAATGAAAATGTTGTACAAATCACACGAACAAAAAATATTGAAATCAAGAATAGCACAGTGCAACAAAACTAGAACTTTTTCTGGCAACACACTAGTCAAAGTAAGATTCTTACAGAGCATTTTCCCTGCAAATACTTATAGTCCAGCACGTATGAGTGGTATTTTATTCGCACTTAAAATCGTTAGTTGCGTTCCCTAACAGTCAGAAATATTGTTTACTACTACAAGTTATTAAGCTTAAGGGAACGCAGCTAATCTTTCTTTCGCAATTTGTTGTCTTGGAGAAGAAGTGATGGTTGATGGTCTCCTTAGGAATTTAGGCGAAAACTCTTTAGAATTCCGTAAATACATATAATTCAAACGTATCTTGTGACGAGCTCAATCTGTTTATGCTAATTTGAAACAAATTGGAATAACTGGGCATTAAGTTTGTTGTGACAAAATTATCTGTGCAAAGACAAGTTTCAGAAGAATACCAGGGTAACTCTGTCGAAGATGTTGTAATTGTACAGTGGAATTTCGATCAACATAGAATAAATGTTTCTCCAACCTTTTGAGAAATATATAGCTCCTAAGGCTCTTTAACTAGTTTACAACCTTTGAGAAACTTACAGTTCTCAAGATGAGACATTTTGTTAAGGTTAAAGTTGTCGAGTTACTTATAGAGAAATTTACAGTCTCCGTTAGCTTCCAATCCTTCACTTATTCTCTAAGCTCTGAGTTTTGAGAAAGCTAAAGTTTTCCATAGCAAAATTTCACATTTGAATACAAGTTGAGAACTTTTTCTCAGCTCGAGAAAAAACATTTTTTTCGTCCAAAAATTGTTTTCTTTTCGGGGCGTTGCAATTTCAAGTTAAGCCATTGTGTAATAACAACGCTTGAGATTTGAGAAGCATGCTAGTTCTCAACTTGAGCTCTAATATGTTTCAAGCTTAAATGTTTGTGAAAAATATTCTTCCTTGTGCTTTTTTTGAGTATGGACAGAAGCGCGAACTGCAAAGTTTCTAAGATGAACACTGCGTTCTGGTGTCACATTCTTATAAGTTAGGCCTCGTCAGTAATAGCATGTGTAGGAAGGAAGCGCGAGCTGCAAGAAGAAACGGTTAAGCACGTTCTGTGTTCGTGTCCTGCGTTCGCAAAGTCAAGGATCCAGCTGTTAGGGGCGGCAGAGTTGCTATATCCTGAGGCAGCAAATAAGCTAAGTCTTAGAAAGCTTCTAGTATTTCCAAGATGATGGACATAACTCTGGGTAACTAATTGGGAGTTTTTCGTTTGGTCGTCAAACAAATTCTGGTAACACTGTGGACGTTCAGTTTATGTGAGGTCTTTATTGACCAGCCAGTTCAACCTAACCTTACCTTCTTGTGATCATTTCATGACTCACAAAATATATTTCACTATTGTAAATAAAAAAAGAAAAATTAAAATTCTATCAAATTTGAAATGCATATTTTTGACCTAAAAAGCAAATGAACGCTCACTATAAACTCAGCTAATGGACGCTCACAAATTGACCCTAAAGAGATATTAAGGGTGTACAAAAAATACCTAAATATATTTAAGGCCTTCATATTGTGAAATTGGATTTCTGTTGAAATGGCAGACAACGCGGCACAGGCATAATTTCAACGCAAATGCCCATACATAATCCATCAATTCATGCAGCCGAGGTACAACGTTGAACCAAAGGCATATATTTTCATTTTTTTTTTTTTTAACTAAATCAACCCATACTATACATTCACATTTTTGGCTTCTGACCATTTTAAGCCATTATTCAAAATATACAAAAGTCCATGATCATTTTATAGGCAGTCAGCAGGCACTTTTTTGTAGTTCTTCTTCTTCTTCAGTCAGCATATACAGGAATTCTATTCTTTCAGTTGTTTGCGCATGGATTATTGAATTTTGTTGTGAGAAAAGGATATGAAAAAAAGAACAACACACATATTTTATAAAGCAGGTATATGTGTGTATATTCTTGTGTGTGCGCGTTTGCGGATAAAGTGAAAGGTGTAAGAAAAAGAGCAATCATTAGTGGCAAGTTCGTAAGCAGAGTCCGTAAGTAAATGAAAGGACCGGCTGTTAAACCAGGCAGCTGTTTTGCATTAATAGATTTAATTTTTTTTTTTTGTATTATTATTATTATTATTTTTTTTTCCAAAAAAGGCAACCTAGCAGCAAACAATCAACGTAGTGGGTTTGAATAATAACCTGCGTCGAATCGTACTAGTTCCCAACTATCGCAGAACTAATTCTGTCCTCTCGCAGTAATTTCTAACGGCCCTTTCTAATGTCCCTTTTCAGACCTTTTGAACGAGTTATTAAATGTTTTATTCGTATGTGGTTCTGAGACAGTTGTTGTTGTTGTTTTTGTGTCGATAGAGACACTCTCCGAATTATCAATGTTGATGGTCCTTTGCCGAATATAGGTCCGGTACGTTCCGACAAAAGCACCAATAATATAAAAGCCCGATCATCTCGTTTTAATATGTCCATATTGAACCTTCTAACATAAGAGGACCTAGGAACCAGTGTAACCTATACTATATACTTTCGAAACAAGCTAGGTCCCGTTCAGAATGTATGTATATTAGACTGGGTCGATTTATTAACCGATATCGCGCCATCGATTTTTCGATAGGATTTGGGCTCAGGGGAAAAAAGTTCCACTACGCATATCCAAAAAAAATAATTTTCGAGCCTGCGAAATTTCATCGATTTTTTCGATTTTTTATGCATTTTTTTCATTTTCAAGGCTCCAAATCATAATTTATGTATTTTTTTTCGTGTCAATTGTCAAATGCAAGATTGTTAAATGCAGTTTTTTGAAAAAAAATTCTTTTATGGAGATTTAGAAGAAGTTTGGTCGAAAAATCGATTATTTTTTTTTTGTGTATGCGTAGTGGAACTTTTTCCTGAGCCCAAATCCTATCGAAAAATCAATGGCGCGATATAGGTTAACTTTCGTCCACACAAATCAACCCAACCCAATGTATATACAAGCTCTTGAGGAACACTTATTGAACAAAGCTTCAGTTTTAATGTTTAAATTTATTTTTTTTTAATCTCAAATTTTTAAATAAACACCGTAGCCCAAAATTTTTAGTCCATGAATTTTTGAAGTTGTGTGGCCACATATTTCTCAATATCTGTATGAGAAATACTTTTATTCATACATTTGTTGCTGTAGCATGTTTATAAACATTTTATACAAACCTAGCATTTCACTGTTGTGTGAGAAAAATATACGTATTCATGAATTTGTTGCTGCACCACGTGTATAAACATTTGTACGCCAAGCCAGCAACATTTAAAAAGAGACAGCTGCATTAGCTACATATTATTAAAATATATTCATATATGAAAACATATATAAATTGATATTTATTGTATGTAGGTCGCTTTGAGCTTTAATCAAATGTAACTTGTGAGACACAAAAAAAAAAAAAATTAAATGAATAAAAAAAATTAAAACAATAAATTTTAAAAATTGAGTGGCAGCATTCACATGTGCACTCACAGACGCCCAAATAAACCATTTATCATGTGGCAGTAGCGCATAACAACAAACACAGCCGGCCAAATAAACAAATATACATTCATAAAAACCGTCTAGTTGCACACGAAAATCAATTTGTCATTACGGTAGAGCGCGACAGTAGGCATTTGTTGCAAACAGGCTCTCAATAACTGGATAAAATAAATGCTGTTGCTGAGTCCAGTTTTCTGTGCTGAGGATGATGATGACGAGACTATCGCACTACAGCTTGAAGTTCAGTGCTGACATGTACAAATTGACGGTGTGACAAGTCTAGAGTTGTATCGTCAAAAGTGAATCGCACAAAAAAAGCATGTATGTTAAAGAAAGTAAATATTAAAATAAAAATAAAAAACCATGTATGTAAAAGGTATACATCATATGAACCCACACAAACGAAAGTAAATAAATATATACTTTTCGTTTTGACACATATTGGTCAAAGTTACCAATGGGCATGTTTGCGTGTGCTTGTCACTTTTTGATAGCATGTTACGTCATGGACTCAGCTGTTGATGTTGTTGCATGCTCATCATACTTGCTCTTGACTTATGTAATGAGGCATGTGTATTAGGCTGAGCAAAACTTCTCACTTGCTTTTTGAAAACTTAAGTTCAAGAGATAGATATTATTTAAACTTTTGGCGGTATGATGTTAAAAATTTGTATAGTCTGTTATTTGACAAAATATTTTCATGTAAAAAATCAATCGTATAACAGCTATTCGTATGATGTGGTGATATGACTATTTACACCTTAAAATTTTCAGTTATTATCTCCAGACACTTCAACGAACAATTTCCCAGCGGCGAAAGTATGCATTACGTAATCCAATACTTCTCCAACGCTTCGAATTCAGTATGCAATACAGAATCAATTACAATCAATATTACTTTTCCATAAAAATTGCCGCTTTGTGGACAGAACTGATTACTTACATTATTACTGGTAATGGAATAAGTAAACGATATCCGAACAATTTTCGGATGTTTATTACTCTAAGGCATAGTTTTCTGAAATTGTAACCGGCATTGTAGAGAGGTCACCCACACGATTTCTAAAGGGTAAAGAACCTTGTAAAACAGCCACTATACCAATTCGTGTACTTGTAATCGAAGTGGTAAAGTATAGTGAACACATTGCACATTACATTTATGCAATTGTAATCGGCATTGTAGAGAGGTCACCCACATAACGATACACAAATCTGAAGTGGTAAGTGCTCTTGGAACAGAATCACTGTACAACTTAGTGTACAATTCAAAGGCAGGGTAACAGCAAAGGAAATTATGTATTTTCATTTATACCATTTGTAAAATATTTATTTTTATTTCATTTCATTTATTAATAAATGCATTAGTACAATAAGAAAAGTAATTATTTTTTAGTACAACAATAGTAATTTAACACATATCAAGGAACATTATTATTATTTATTAAATTATTATTTTAGAAATTATTAAATTTGTATGAAATATTTCAACAAAAAAGCTTAAAAAAACTTAAGTGGCATCCACAAACCTAACCTATATATATACTTATAATTAATAAAAAAACTGAAATATTATTTGAGAAAAAAAAAACGTCAAAAGGATAAAAAACAAACTATAATACGAAGTCCATTTTTATACTCAGTTGAGCAGAGCTCACAGATTATATTAAGTTTGATTGGATAACGGTTGGTTGTACATATATAAAGGAATCGAGATAGATATAGACTTCCATATATCAATATAATCAGGATCGAAAAAAAATTTGATTGAGCCATGTCCGTCCGTCCGTTAACACGATAACTTGAGTAAATTTTAAGGTATCTCGATGAAATTTGGTATGTAGGTTCCTGAGAACTCATCTCAGATCGCTATTTAAAATGAACGATATCGGACTATAACCACGCCCACTTTTTCGATACCGAAAATTTCGAAAAACCGAAAAAGTGCGATAATTCATTACCAAAGACAGATAAAGCGACTAAACTTGGTAGATAAGTTGAATTTATGACGCAGAATAGAAAATTAGTAAAATTTTGGACAATGGGCGTGGCACCGCCCACTTTTAAAAGAAGGTAATTTAAAATGTTTCCAAGCTGTAATTTGTCAGTCGTTGAAGATATCATGATGAAATTTGGCAGGGACGTTACTCCTATTACTATATGTACGCCTAATAAAAATTAGCAAAATCGGAGAAGGACCACGCCCACTTTTAAAAAAAAATTTTTTTAAAGTAAAATTTTAACAAAAAATTTAATATCTTTACAGTATATAAGTAAATTATATCAACATTCAACTCCAGTAATGATATGGTGCAGCAAAATACAAAAATAAAAGAAAATTTCAAAATGGGCGTGGCTCCGCCCTTTTTCATTTAATTCGTCTAGAATACTTTTAAGGCCAGAAGTAAAACAAAAATTTACCAATCCTTGTGAAATTTGGTAGGTGCATAGATTCTACGACGATAACTGTTTTCTGTGAAAACGGGCGAAATCGGTTGATGCCACGCCCAGTTTTTATACACAGTCGTTCGTATGTCCTTCCGCATGTACTTACTTGAACTCACTTTATCTTGGTATGAAAAATGAACGAAATCCGACAATGACCACGCCCACTTTTTCGATATCGAAAATTACGAAAAATGAAAAAAATGCCATAATTCTATACCAAATACGAAAAAAGGGATGAAACATGGTGAGGTAATTGGATTGGTTTATTGACGCGAGATATAACTTTAGAAAAAACTTTATAAAATGGTTGTAACACCTACCATATTCAGTAGAAGAAAATGAAAAAGTTCTGCAGGGCGAAATAAAAAACCCTTAAAATCTTGGCAGGTATTACATATATAAATAAATTAGCGGTATCCAACAGATGATATTCTGGGTCACCCTGGTCCACATTTTGGTCGATATCTGGAAAACGCCTTCACATATACAACTACCACCACTCCCTTTTAAAACTCTCATTAATACCTTTAATTTGATACCCATATCGTACAAACACATTCTAGAGTCACCCCTGGTCCACCTTTATGGCGATATTTCGAAACGGCGTCCACCTATAGAGCTAAGGCCCACTCCCTTTTAAAATACTCATTAACACCTTTCGTTTGATGCTCATATTGTACAAACAAATTCTAGGGTCACCCCTGGTCCACCTTTATGGCGATATCTCGAAACGGCGTCTACCTATGGAACTAAGGATTACTCGCTTTTAAAATACTCATTAACACCTTTCATTTGATACCCATATCGTACAAACGCATTCTAGAGTCACCCCTGGTCCACCTTTATGGCGATATCTCGAAAAGGCGACCACCTATACAACAACCACCACTCCCTTTTAAAACACTCATTAATACCTTTAATTTGATACCCGTATCGTACAAACACATTCTAGAGTCACTCCTGGTCCACCTTTATGGCGATATTTCGAAACGGCGTCCACCTATAGAACTAAGGCGCACTCCCTTTTAAAATAATCATTAACACCATTCGTTTGATGCCCATATTGTACAAACAAATTCTAGGGTCACACCTGGTCCACCTTTGTGGCGATGTCTCGAAACGGTGTCCACCTATGGAACTAAGGATTACTCCCTTTTAAAATACTCATTAACACCTTTCATTTGATACCCATATTGTACAAACAAATTCTAGGGTCACCCCTGGTCCACCTTTATGGCGATATCTCGAAACGGCATCTACCTATGGAACTAAGGATTACTCGCTTTTAAAATACTCATTAACACCTTTCATTTGATACCCATATCGTACAAACGCATTCTAGAGTCACCCCTGGTCCACCTTTATGGCGATATCTCGAAAAGGCGACCACCTATACAACAACCACCACTCCTTTTTAAAACACTCATTAATACCTTTAATTTGATACCCGTATCGTACAAACACATTCTAGAGTCACTCCTGGTCCACCTTTATGGCGATATTTCGAAACGGCGTCCACCTATAGAACTAAGGCGCACTCCCTTTTAAAATACTCATTAACACCATTCGTTTGATGCCCATATTGTACAAACAAATTCTAGGGTCACACCTGGTCCACCTTTGTGGCGATATCTCGAAACGGTGTCCACCTATGGAACTAAGGATTACTCCCTTTTAAAATACTCATTAACACCTTTCTTTTGATACCCATATTGTACAAACAAATTCTAGGGTCAACTCTGGTCCACCTTTAGGGCGATATCTCGAAACGGCCTCCAGCTATGGAACTAAGGATTACTCCCTTTTAAAATACTCCTTATCATATTTCGTTTGATACCCATATTGTACAAGCGCATTCTAGCGTCACACCTGGTCCACCTTTATGGCGATATCTCGAAACGGCGTCCACCTATGGAACTAGGGATTACTCCGTTTTAAAATACTCATTAATACCTTTCATTTGATACCCATATCGTACAAACGCATTTTGGAGTCACCCCTGGTCCACCTTTATGGCGATATCTCGAAAAGGCGACCACCTATACAACTACCACCACTCCCTTTTAAAACCCTCATTAATACCTTTAATTTGATACCCATATCGTACAAACAAATTCTAGGGTCACACCTGGTCCACCTTTATGGCGATATCTCGAAACGGCGTCCACCTGTGGAACTAAGCATCACTCCCTTTTAAAATACTCATTAAAACCTTTCTTTTGATACCCATATTGTACAAACAAATTCTAGGGTCAACTCTGGTCCACCTTTAGGGCGATATCTCGAAACGGCCTCCAGCTATGGAACTAAGGATTACTCCCTTTTAAAATACTCCTTATCATCTTTCGTTTGATACCCATATTGTACAAGCGCATTCTAGGGTCACACCTGGTCCACCTTTATGGCGATATCTCGAAACGGCGTCCACCTATGGAACTAGGGATTACTCCGTTTTAAAATACTCATTAATACCTTTCATTTGATACCCATATCGTACAAACGCATTTTGGAGTCACCCCTGGTCCACCTTTATGGCGATATCTCGAAAAGGCGACCACCTATACAACTACCACCACTCCCTTTTAAAACCCTCATTAATACCTTTAATTTGATACTCATATCGTACAAACAAATTCTAGGGTCACACCTGGTCCACCTTTATGGCGATATCTCGAAACGGCGTCCACCTGTGGAACTAAGCATCACTTCTTTTTATAATACTCAATAATACCTTTCTTTATTTATTTATTTATTATTTAAAGTCGACGACAAACTATGGTCGACTGCATAATATAAAAGATATATAAATATACACCTCAAAAGATAAAATTTAAGATATATCGAGATTTCAACAATGTTATATTACAAACAAAGAAATATTAATGAACATTACTATTTAATTTCAAAATATAATAATAATAAGAAATATAAGTAGAAATAAGATCTTATGCCGAAATCTTATACTGGCGGAATGCATCAGATTCCGCTCAGCATGATATCGGAATGCAGTGGATTCCAATCTCCCTGTTGGAATGCAACAAGATTCCAATCAGCATGTTATGGGAATCCGGCAGTGCTAAGAGTAGTGTAATGAGGATACGCCATCACAAGGCATAAAAAAGTAACATGACCTGTGTTGTTGGAATGCACCGGATTCCAATCAGCTCGATGCCTGACCCAGAAGATTATACTGCCGGAATGCATACGATTCCGGTCAGTGACTCATGAAAAATCATGTTTTTTACGTTGTTGGAATGCACCAGATTCCAATCAACACAGTACTGTCTTGTTCCTTCTTAATGATACATGTTGATAAATGTTCCTACATCCTTAAGCGAAATAGTTCCTGTTTTTTATCGAAGGAATAAAATGCCGGCAAAATAAATTAGCTTGTATCTCTTAAATTAGATAGGCAAGTATTGCATTACGTATAGTGGCAAAAGTACATTCAAGACTGATGCAGCTATACAAGTCATTGTAGTGCGCGCACCAGATAAGAAGAGGATTATTTTTAGCAAAGTTTCGTCGACAAAGGGGTAAATAGAAAGGAACGTAGTGTCTGGATACTCTAGGGGGAACCGCAAAAAACAAGCGGCTGAGGAGGTCCGCGGAATCAATTTCCACAATAATGAGCTTATGGATGAACAATACACCCAGTAATATTCTCCGATTTTCCAGAGTGGGTAAGTTAATAAGAAGATGTCTACTTCTGTATGGAGGAAGGTGGAGACTTGAGTCCCAATTAAGGCCGCGCAATGCAAATATCAAAAATTGCTTTTGAACTGACTCAAGACGCTTTATATGCTTTTGAGAAACAGGGGACCAAAGGCATGAGCAATACTCGAGTATTGGACGAACCAGCGATGTGTAAAGAACCTTAGTGAGGTACGGATCATCGAACTCTTTAGCCCATCTTTTAACAAATCCAAGTAAACCCAAAGCTTTGTTGGCTATAGATGAAATATGCATGTTAAAATTCAATTTCGGATCAAAAAGGACACCTAGATCATTTGCAATAGATATACGCTCCAAAGGCGTACCATCTATTACATAAGATTTCAATGCTGGCTTCACTCGGTGAAATGTCATATGCTTACATTTAGAGCAATTTAAAGCTAGTAAATTTGTTGTGCACCAACATTGGAACGAGTCCAAGTCGGCCTGAAGAAGATCCAAGGAACTCAAATCAGTAGGACAGTAAGTGTAGCAAAGTTTTACATCATCCGCATACATTATAGTATGGGAATATAATATTGTCTGTGGCAAGTCATTAATGAAAAGGGCAAAGAGCAAAGGGCCTAGATGACTTCCCTGGGGTACGCCGGAGGAAACTCCGAACGATTCCGACAGATTGCACTTGAACAGGACATTTTGGGTCCGGTTAGAAAGATAGCTTGTCAGCCACATTAATAGGTGAAATGGAAAGCCCAGTAAATCAAGCTTATGAATAAGCAACTCATGGTTGACGGTATCAAATGCTTTGCTGAAGTCCGTGTAGATGACATCCGTTTGCTTGTTCGCTAAAAATCCTTCCATAACTATAGAGGTGAATACAAGCAAATTTGTAGTGGTTGACCTTTGACGAATAAAACCGTGTTGGCATGCAGATAAAAGACTAGAACACTGATATTGCAGTTGACTGGTGACAATGTGTTCAAAGACTTTAGGAATGACTGAAAGTTTAGCAATACCCCTGTAGTTTTCAACTTTTGACCTACTACCTTTTTTATGCAGGGGTATAATAAAAGACTGTTTCCAATGTGCCGGAAATGACGCAGATCCCAGAGATAGCTCAAATAATTTTAAAATAGGCTCATACATGTTTTCGGCGCAGTACCTAAGCACGCAACTAGGCACACCGTCCGGTCCCGGAGAAAAGGTGGGCTTCAAAGATTGAAGACTCTGAAGAAGAATATTACCATCAATAGCAGGATTCCTAATGTAATTTGAGCTATCTAAGTGATAGGGATATTGACCGGAATGAAAACCACTGGATGAATACGTGGACTTAAAGAACTCAGAAAATAGTTCAGCAACGTCGTCATCAGTGCAAGCTTTTTTACCTCCAAAGGTTAATGAGGAAGGATACCCAGAAGTTTTCCGCTTTGAATTTACGAAACTGTAAAACTTTTTTGGATTTCTAAAAAATTGGGCTTTACAACAACTCAAGGAATTTTTATAACAAAGCTGATTAAGACGGTGAAATTTAGAACGAGCTATTAGATATTTAGAGAGGTGTGCAGATGCTCCAGATTTCTTGAACCTCTTATAAAGCCTAGATTTAATGTTACTAAGTCTGATAAGTTGCCTTGAAAACCAAGGGGGCTTATTCGAACATAGGGTATAGCGAGTAGGAATGCAGGTATCAAAGAAGCCATCAAGCGTACTGTAAAATATAGAGATAGCCGAATCGACATCAGTGCAAGCATAGAGATCCGACCAATCATGGGAAGCCAACAGATCATTGAGCATAATGAAATTCGCTTTGTAGAAGCATCTAGATCGGGGACGAGATTGTACTTGAATCCTACGGTGTAGGCTGATATCAAGTGATATCTCTAGCGTAGGGTGAAGAGGGTCTTCTGGAAGGGATAAAGGTGGTATTCGCGTAAGGGCAGTACCCACCGAGCCATCCACAAATACTAAATCCAGCATTTTATTTCCACTATTTGGAACATTGTTAATCTGTAAAAGAGATGAGTCTAACAAGCAATTGAGAAACTCATGTTGAGCAGTGGGAGTTAAAAAGTTTGAATCACTTATATTAACCCAACTAACTTTTGGCAAGTTAAAGTCACCAACAACAACAAGTCGATCGTTATCTCCCAACTGCGAATGCAAATCACAGATGGCCGAGCTATGACTAGCATAAACATACATATCCGAACGAGGTGGTATATACGAACAGCAAACAATTACGCTATAGCTACCAAATGAAAGCCTAACTGCTATGAATTCGATATGAGAGATATTGTCCAGCGAAATCAACTCAGACGATAGGTTAGATTCAACAGCAATAAGGACACCTCCCGCTCTAGAGATGCGATCACGCCGATAAACAGCATATTTATTTGAAAAAACCTCAGAATTGTAATTATCAGGCTTTAGCCAGGTCTCCGTTAAAGCTACAACTTGTGCAGAAAAGTTGAAAGAATTAAGGAAGAATGGAACAAGTTTTGATCGTAAACCACGAACATTTTGGTAATTAATGAGAAGACGGGACAGATCAGCAATTACCTTTGTGTTGTTATTACTGTGTTCGTCATACCGTTTTTTGGCTGTAATAAAACAGGTTCGGCCCTCGCCTTTCTCGTGAATAAGTGAACCACAGTATGCTTGGGCCAAAAAGAGGAATCAAGTACCTTATCGAAATATTCATCTGAAAGGGATATTTTAAATGAGGAGATGTGTCTCTCATATTTAAAGTTAAATTTATACACATTGATGTTACTAGTGGGTGCAACACCAAGTTTAGAGCAAACGTAATGAGCAATGTCATTTTCGGTAAGAGATGCGTGTAATCGGGACACAAATACAGCCCTACGAGGTGGCACGGCAGTCACCTGCAAAGGAGTAGCGGATAGCGCACCAGAGAGCTGGGAAGGTGCGGCCGTTATAGCGTTGGTTATCGAGCCCGTACTATTTTTTTCAGGTACACTTGTATCGTTAGCAACAACCCCAGTATCGGTAACTGTTATTGTTGGAGCTAAAGATACCGGTGGAGGTGTAGGATGAATTGGGGAGTCCAGCGAAATCAACATTGGTGACGTAGAACAAACAGCCGCAAAGGTACCACTATTAGTTCGTGCATCGTTTAATTTGCCAGAGATCGTTTGATACCCATATTGTACAAACAAATTCTAGGGTCACCCCTGGTCCACCTTTATGGCGATATCTCGAAACGGCGTCCACCTATGGAACTAAGGATTACTCCCTTTTAAAATACTCATTAACATCTTTCGTTTGATACCCATATTGTACAAATGCATTCTAGAGTCAACCCTGATCCACCTTTATGGCGATATCCCTAAATGGCGTCCACCTATAGAACTATGGCTCACTCCTTCATAAAATACTCTTTAATGCCTTTCATTTGATACACATGTCATACAAACACATTCCAGGGTTTCCCTCGGTTCATTTTCCTACATGGTTATTTTCCTTATGTTGTCACCATAGCTCTCAACTGAGTATGTAATGTTCGGTTACACCCGAACTTAACTTTCCTTACTTGTTTTCTTATAAGTATATCTTTTGTGACTTCTTATGTACTACCAGCACTTTCAATATTTTTCTTGTTTTTAATTTGTTTAATTTTATTGTCATATTTTCGTTTCGCTAAGCGACCCTTCTGCGTTTTAAACGCTTGTCGTATAAACTGTTTATATATGCGCTCATTGGTGCCATCAATTTTGAAAGCATCTGTAAAAAAAAGAAAAAATTAGGACTTGATTTGCATATATATATAAATATAATAAATAACACAGTTCTACACAAAACACAAAAGTGTATTGGGGTATTCACGCCAGCAACTTATCAGCTTATCTTAAAGAAAATTATTTGCCTCTAGTATATTTCGTTTTTGGTAGTAATGTAAAAAATATACCACATAAGCATATAAGCTGATAACTAGGCTCACGTGAATACCCCATATATGTCTGGGAAATGATGTTTTTCTTGCAGGTCTCGTCGAGTAGAACATGAATTTGGGTAGGAGATTTTGCAAACACACCCAAAATCTTGAGTTACGGTAAAAAACTGTTTTAATGGGAAGAAAAGTTTCTTCCTTTCCTATGATACATAGTTAGGAAATTTTTCATAGGTTTGATATTGTTCAACATAACTCAAGATTTGAAAGATGTTTCGTAGATTTCGCTTGATTAACCCCTTTTTGCTACTTATATTAATTTTCCTTTTTGTATTGGAATAGTAGTAATATTACTAAGTAAACAAATTACGAATATGTTTTTAACTATAAGCTGGTACTGCACTTTTATAAAAAACAATTAACGCACAAGTTTTACACGCAAATACATGTTACGAATATAGGTATATGTGTACATAAAATCACAATATATCAGTAGTTCACAGAACTTACCGTTATGCTTGATGGAACTCCACAATGCACACACTAAATAAGAAGAAACCTATTATTATAATATGTAAATCTAAGTAATTTAACAGAAAAACTCACTTAAATAGTTTAAATTTGTTTTTATTATTTATTGCCTGAGGTTTTTTGCTTTTCAATTTTTTCATTACTATTTACAGCGCACAATCTTCACACGAATAATCGACTGACGCGTGCCATAAAACGATTTACATAAATGTACATATATATGCAAAAGTATGAACATACATATATATGTACATATGTATTTTACACGAACCTTCACGAAGTTTTGAAATCTCTATTACGAAGAATGCATAGAAATTTCTTCATTACAAGTCAGCATACAATTTAAGTGAATGTAATGCATTAGTTGTAAGGGGTTCGTAATGCATAACGTGGAAGGATCGCAGACTCACTTCGCCGCTGGTTTCTTGTCTTTAAAGTAATGCAGTAACAATCTTTTATTTGAAGAACCAAATTCCGATAAGACTTCCGAGGAAAAAATTTCTGATAGATATCTCAATGTTGGTTTGCCCAGTGTTTGAAAAACATACAGTTCTCGAGGTGACATTCGACACCATTTCCTAGTCATGCTACGATTGTAGTGAAATTTATTGCTGTCTAGTTGATATCCAACATAATTCTCCCCAACCTCTAGGAAAACTGTTGTGCTCGTATGGACCCTTAACGTAATTTTCCAATTAGAGCAACTCTGAGAAATTTGTAACATTCATGTTGAAATCTAACATTTAATATTAAAGAAGCAAAAAAATTAACAAAAAGATATTAAAAACAAAAATTTGATTTTTTTGGTACAAAAAAAAAAAATAAATAATGAATAAATAAAAATATAATATATGTATATATATAAAAGTTTTTAATAAGCATTCATGTAGTTTGTTTCCTAATTTACAGTCCAATTGAAAAAGTATCAATACAAAAAATATCAATACAATTAAAAAAAATTCATATATACATGTTTTTTTTTTTTTAATTTGATTCTAAGTAAAAAAAAAGAACTTAAAGGTCACATAAATATTTTGTTAATTTATCCAAATAAAAAAATTTGAAACAAATAAATTTTAACAATTTGCCTTAAGCATTATAATTTGAAAACTATACCATATTTTTTTTACTTTTTAGTCCAATTAATAAAATTAAAAAAAATTTTTTTTTAAGATACAAAAAATTTAAAATTAATTTAGTAAGTGTAATAGGGAAAAAAATGTTATTTGTTTCAATGTATGATGTAATTAGATTACTATAAATGTCTTATTTTTTCGTATATTTATTAAAACTTTCCTGAGGAAGACGCGCATATGCGTCGAAACGCGTAGAAGATAAAATAAACGACTGTTTTATTTCAAAAAAATCGGCCGAAAAGCTCCATAATTTAATAATTAAAATTAAATAAGTTTTTTTATAATTTTGAGTGCAATGAAAAATGCGCTATAAATGCAATTCAAATACAAAAAAAAAGTTATATCAATTTATAATTACCATTAGATTTTTAATTTTTATTTACAAATATATATTTTTCTTTATTTTTCAGTACAGTTTTAAAATATATCAATAGCGTTATAAATTAAAAATCATATAAATATTTTAATTAGTCTTCAGTACATTTAAAAATTAAATTATTAAATAAAAAATAAATTATATGAAATTATATAAATATTTTTTTTTAATTTTTAGTCCAATTAAAACAATAAAATAAAATTTTAATCTTAGCGCTGTGGATTAAAAATTAATCAGAAATATTTTTTTTAATTTAAAGAGAAACACATTTGAGTACAGGGAGGACTATCTCTTTCTCAAAGTAAAAAACATAAATTTTTGCCATACAAAATAATGCAATATTTATTGCGAACGCTGTGATTCACAATTTAAACGATTATTGAGAAATAACGTTTGATATTTGAGAGGTGTCAAAACCGCACTTTGTGGTGATGTTCTATATAAAAACCAATATAGTGTTTCATACCCAAAAAGTACTGAAAAAATATTATAGAAATTGAATTCAAATTACAATAATAATAATAAAAATAAAAAAATGTGTGTGTTGCTTGAACTCAGAACGTTTGGGGTGAAAGGCGATTCACGCTACCACTTGCTGTGCGTTACTCATAAATTGAGCAACAGTGTTGACTTCAAAATTAGTTTTGATATCACTATGAAAAATTTTAACACTGTACAATTACACAAATCGTCTTCACATTGCACTATTTTTGTGTTTAGTACACCAAACTTAGTTTTGATATTTCTCCAAAAAAATTTTAACACTGCACTAAGTTTATGTGTGTGTAGTTTTGCAATTGAAAGTGATTAAAGTTATCTGGGTCCCAGACCATAATGATATCCCAGGCAACTGTCAAGCGAATCTCTTAACCCACATCGGTACAACCGAACCGGATGAAGATTGCTGTAGGGATTTTGGGATTACGCTGGCCACGTTTAATCTGTTCCTGAATAGATGGGCCTCGAGTCAGCTCAGCAAGTGTTGGGCGGATACCACGTCTTGCAGTGTAGTAAGATCCTTCTGCCATAAGTGGATGGCAGGAGGTCTGCCCAAATGATTGGGTTCACTAAGGCTCATCTATTAATGGTCATTGGTGTTTTGACTGAAATTCATGCGGTATATCTCAATATACCGGAGGAAACCCCATTTTGCCGCAGCTATAAATATTCTTTAGGCCACAATCAAATTACTTGGTTTTTATTTGCATGAGACTATCTTCTCTTCTTCCTATATTTAAAGAGCAATTTAATATACTTTGTGTTGGGTATGTAAAATTACACACAAATAGTGATGCAACTATAAACAGCTGATCGGCTTTAAAAAAATATTTACTGTTTTGTTGTTATTTCTTTATTTACACTCGCCACATTTATTGTTTTTGTTTTCAAATTTTGCAAGTTTTTTGACAACAGCTGTCAATGTTGATTAAGTCACACAAGTGCTTCGAGTTGTCATTCAAGCATACATTTGCCATGCAACCGACTGTAAACACACTAGTAAATACCACAACAGCAACAAAAATGAACGTAATAGTGTGCTATAATTTTATTAATAAATTTGACAGCAAACAGCAAAAATTTGCCACAAGTGGACTATGCTCGTAGTGCCTCTACAACTAAATCTGTCCCACATGTGTCACACATACATTTCTATGTGCATGTGTGTTTGTTTCGTGTATCTCCAGCGTCTGCGCTTGCATTGTGTCGTTGTTTTTTTATTGTAAGTGTATGGTGGGGTTTTTAGCTTTCTGAGATTTATTACGTTTTCGTGCAGCAATGACCCTCCTTTTTAGCGCTGTTACTGTCACATACTTGTTGATTTCAATAAATTATTACCATTTATGCAGGTTTTTGGCGCTATTCTTACATACATTCGTACATACACATGGAAAGATTCGTTTCAATTTTTTATATTTTTATATTGCTAGCAACAATTGTATTCTGTTTAAAACTTTTGGCTCACCCGCCTGCTGCTCTACCGCCTGCCTACTCTTTACCCAGACTCACTTACACCAGTCATTCGTCGTATATTACATATTCATTACTCTCTTTCAATTGTGTACCGTAATTTATTTCGTGAGTGGAAGCATTGACACTATAAAACAATTTAAAACAATTTAGCCATTAATTTTAACACAAATGCTTTTAAGGTCAGCAACATGCTGCTTGACATTGAAGTGTAGATGCGATGTGCTGAAACAGCACGAAATGCAAACATAATGTTGTTTTGAATGGTGTGTAACGTTGTGTCCAGCAATGTTGCTTACTTTTTGTCTACAACAGTTGAGTAATGCTATGTAAGGTTTTTCCAATTCTTTAGGCTGAATCTGCAAAAATAATTATTTCTATACGCCTAGGTATATTTTTACGGCAATGCAACAAAAAAAAATAATCATACAAAGAAACCTTCAACCGCATATACATACATAATTTCAGTTTATTGATTTTTCCTGGATAAGCTCAAAGAATAAGAAGATGGTATTTCCTTGCAACATGTTGCGGAACAATACAATAGACAAAGACTGCTTGTATTTCACTAAAACTTTACCCTTTTTTTTGCTTTATTTTGCATTCACCTAACTTATAAATAGCTTTTACAAAATTTCATTTTCCCATCACAGTCATATACGTATCCCTATATATACACGCCAAGCACTAGCATTTGTGTCATCAAGTAAAGACATTCCATGCACCAACGCCATCGCATCTCATTATTTATACGCATTTATTGATGCAACCACGGCATGCAGCATATGAAATGATCACCACCCCGCTTTCATTGCCTTTCTTTTGGTTGTCGATTGAGTGCCTGTGTTTGTTTGAATTTGTTCATTTAAGCATATAAATATAATTCTTTTTCAGCGCTAATCTCCTAGCTTTTGAATATTATACTTTATGACTATAATATGTACAAATGAGACAAAAAGTAGAGCAATATGCTCCAGTCTTTTTCACTCTATTTCGGTCGTCATACAAGCTAAACTCCAAAAACTTGCTGTACTAAGAATAGCTCTCACTGTTTTGACGCTCTTTATAATATGTTACGTATTTAAGGATTCTTGATTATTCCTTGCCTTCTGCTATCGTTCGAATCACTGAATTGTCGAATCAAATAGCTGAAATGTTTTGTTTGCCTAGTGCTCTTTATTAACAGCACTACTATGGTAGTAGAACTTAACAAATTAATTTATTCGCGTGCTTCACTTATAATGTGTTAAACTGATTCTTTCCCAGACTTTGCTAGTTACATATTTCCTTTATCTATTGTGTGTATCTTAAATCTTTTGTTTTTACATTTAAGTAATTTCAATAATTTTAAGTAATAATATTAACATTTTCTAAGATTTTTTTTTTTTTAATTTTTCTCTTTACAGACATCCACTTTTCCCGCTTTTGGCGCTAATATTTGAAAAATGTGAGCTAGCCACATGTACGCCCCGAGAACCTGGCGTTCAAGGTGGTGATGTCTGTTCGTCAGAATCATTCAATGAAGACATAGCAATGTTCAGCAAACAGGTAAGAGCGAAATTTATTTATTACAAGAATTTAAAATTCAAGTGTTGTAAAGAAAAGAATGTGATTTTTTATTAGGGGTTGCAGATTAGAATAATATGAAAACGTGAAATGAGTTTGGTTTATGTTTTCAAAAATATTTTTACACAAGTGGAATTAAAAAACGATACCACGTGTCAAAGGTATGCCAGTTTCAAAGCGCTTATTGAATTCAATTTTTAATAAGAAATGAAAATTTTCAATAAAAAAATAATTTCCTCTTTTAACTATTTTTTATAAAAAACAAATCATTTCTTAAAGACAGCTGACAGTTTTGCGTTAATGAAACAAGTGGCTCGGTGTGAAAGGCATGCATTTCTTATTTCATTAAAATTCCTAATGGTTTCATAAAGCTTCTGTGTGAAATAAGTTTTAACTTTTGTTTTCACACAATGTTTCACAGTCTTACATCATTCGAGAGTAAGAGAAAGAGTCAATATATGCTCTGTTAAACTAACAGCTCCTTTTTCTAAATTAGAAACTTTACAACGTCATTCAAAAATAAAATCGTTTTTCATAATACAAACAAGAAGCGCAGTAGAAAAGTCTCAGTGGAAACATAAATCAAAACTTTCTGATCACTTCACGATTTCAAAGAACGCTAATCGACTTGGTCGTTGTTCTTTGCCTTAATTTATGTATTTCACAATTTTCTACAAATTACCGAGTAGTTTGGTATCAAAAAAATTAAACTTGACTCAACGTGCTTTCTAAGAAAGTTATATAGCTTCTTTATTCTAGATTGGGTTGTAGTAGGGACAAACTTATTACGAAATCCATTGTCATAGTACTATAAACTTACTTGCATCTGGTAAATTTTTATTATATAGTTGCTTACAACTTTTCATAAAGAGCATAACATAATTTTTGAGTTAATCTTTTATATAAACTTCCTTTTGGTTTCAATTTACTTAATGGTCTGAATATTAATCTGGGGTTCTTAATTCTTCTTTCCATAAGATACTTTTACTCCACAACATGTGTTTGCAGATATGCTTCCTTAGCGAGCACAATATATATCATACATGACCTGCAGGAAAAAATCATGTAATCTACAAACAACCCTGCATATTGAAAATTTTTTAAAAAATACATTTTGATCATGTTTATTTAATCGATTTTTCGTCATACATTGTCACCTTTGTTTCGGGTATAAACCGGTTGCGTCGTTGTGCAATCTTCAGTTAGAAAAGTTGTTAGCTATTGATTGTGTGCAATGCACCGAACATAGTGGTTACTTTTTTTTGATATTTTTTTTTTATTTATTATTAAGAATTCACGAGCTTAACACCGGCTTATAATAATTGAATATTCAATTTTTATGCTTTTCTAAGAGAAACTGAAAAGAAAGAAAGAAACATTTACTGGCATATTGCGATGGTACCGTTTCAAAAACGGTAATCATCATCAGGCAATTTCGTAATGTTATCGAAGGTTTCACCGAGATTCGAACCGCGAATCACACGGTGAAACTGCAGTTGCCTTAACCACTAGGCTATCCTGTTGGTATTTGTTTTCATGCTTATTTCAGTTTTTCTCATTTCTACACTAACAACACAATTGAGACATTCTGGCTCTATTAATTTGCGTATTGTGTAGATTCGTTTTTGTGAAGTTTCTTTTTCGTTGAGAATGAGAAACTTTGTAAACTCGTGTTCAGTTTTACATATTTATGTTTGTTTGTTTAATGGTGTGTTCAATTTATACTTATTATTAAGAATTCATGAGCTTAACGCCGGCTTATAATAATTGAATATTCAATTGTTATGTTTTTCTAAGGAAACTGAAAAGAAAGAAAGAAACATTTACTGGCATATTGTGATGGTACCATTTCGAAAACCGCCAACGTAATCATCATCAGGCAATTTCGTAATGTTATCAAAGTTTTCACCGAGATTCGAACCGTGAATCACACGGTGGAACTGCAGTTACCTTAACCACTAGGCTAGAACACACCATTAAACAAACAAACATAAATATGTAAAACTGAGCACGAGTTAACAAAGCTTCTCATTCTCAACGAAAAAGAGACTTCACAAAAACAAATCTACACAACACGCAAATTAATAGAGCCAGAATGTCTCAATTGTATTGTTAGTGTAGAAATGAGAAAAACTGAAATAAGCATGGAAACATATACCAGCAGGATAGCCTAGTGGTTAAGGCAACTGCAGTTTCATCGTATGATTCGCGGTTCGAATCTCGGTGAAACCTTTGGTAACATTACGAAATTGCCTGATGATGATTACGTTGGCGGTTTTGGAAATCGTACCATCGCAATATGCCAGTACATGTTTCTTTCTTTCTTTTCAGTTTCTCTTAGAAAAACATATAATTGAATATTCAATTATTATAAGCCGGTGTTAAGCTCATGAATTCTTAATAATAAGTATAAATTGAACACACCATTAAACAAACAAATATAGATAGTTTTTTTTTTAACATTTGACTAAGGACTGCAATCGTCATACTAACTGGGCAAATTTATGTCGTTGAAGGAAAAAAGTTGCTTCAAGAGCAATAACTACATTTCCTACAGGGTATGTGTCGGCGTGCATATATTCTTCTTATGATTCCCACTCAAGTGGTGTTTAATAGAATTTCATTTGTACCAACGAAAAATGCTCGATTTTGTTGGTGTTGCAAAGCAATGTGCTGTTTTCTGCCAGCAAAATTCTTTCCCATTGTACATATATGTGTGGCTCATTTGCAGCTAATACTTAAGGATAAATCTTATAATTCTTATATGCTAGTAATTATGTACTTTTTTCGAGTAGCACATCTCATTCAAATGATGGATTATCTCTGTTATACTTCGCCACCGACTAACTGACTGACCGAGAAGTGACGGGGTTGTAGTACTAGAACGAAGCAAATTCACTACCATGGTAATTGGAGATTATTTTTCCAAAGCCAACACATGTGGCACACACGCCGTTCTTGAAAGGGCTCACTAAAAACTGTTAAACGATCAAATTACACGGGGGAAAATAGCTGAGAGAAGGAAGAAGAAAAAAACACGAAAATTATTTGAAGACTAAATCAAGCTGAGCTGTAATGCTTGGCCTTATGATTTCGATCAACAGGCAGTGATTACCACCACTCAGTCAAAAATGCATCAACATTTTTATACAAATACAAGTAAAAACTTACCAAATGCTGTTTTGAAGTAGGGATATTTAATTAAATTTTCGTATTTTTTTTGTTTGGTATTTTTGTTCGTCCCCTAGTGTTTGTCATAAGATTTAGTCTGTTTTTAGGTTGTGCATATCCGTGCTATTGAAAATAATTTTAAGATGTGCATAATAATAATATTATTTCGGCGGAAAAGGCAGAGGTTCAGTCCAAAACAGATGTGACAAATATGTGGGACAAGTAAGCGGTACATAGTGAAGGAATGTGAATGGTGTGGGATGCTTGAACTAAAATGCATAAAGTTAAAGACACCGTAATTTGTGTATTGAAGTGCCCACTCAGTCAAGTAGTCTGCTTGTCAGCTTGCTAATTGGGCCCACATGAGCTAAGTATCACAAAAAAGTTAAATAAAGGACAGAGAAAGAAGTGTCAGTTCACGTGAAGATGGATACTAAATGCACAGCTATGGAGTTTCCACAAAAGGTCACATATAGCAAATATTTTAGGAACGTTAGACGCTTACTTAGAAAAAAACAATAACTAAAACATGCCTACGCTCACACATTTACCACTGATAAGCGATTAAACGAGCAGCAACATCCACTAAAATATTATTCGAGGAACTGTCCGTCTGAGCTTTTATGCGAGAAAGCTCAAAAAAGCTTCGACACGCGTGTAATGGTTTGCTCATCTCCGATCTAAAATATTAGCCGTGTTTTTTTCACACGCATATATGTTTACGTTTGCTGGTAAAAAAACGCTTATCCTCGCTTAGATAATGCTTAGAAGATCCATCTAGCGGCAGTGGTTAAGTAACTAGCTACAGTACAGGGTGCACCGAAAAGCCGAGACACAACCCCCTGATGGCCGTAGTTTATAACATATAGCTGAATCAGTTGCGATGAAATGTGGACACCCACCATTTTAAGAGGTGATACATAGAATTAGTGTAGAGGTGAAACATAGACACATATTTCAGTGGAATCTGAGTATGATGCGTATTGAAATTTAGTAATACTAATTTTATGCGCGGCAAATTCAGAAGAGTAGATAAAGTTTGACGCTTAGCAGTTCATATAAAGTTGAAGCGTAAACGTCTATCGATGTAAAAAAACACAGCTATTGTTAGAGTTATGGCTCAAGTTAAGCGAACAACTTTATTATGCCCCATGTACTAGTGCAGCTCTATATAAGTAACACCCACGGCGCAAAAGAAAACACCGGAAAGGAAATGAGTGGCATCAAAAGTTGTTGCTTCCCTTTTTTATTTTAAAACTTAAATAATCCCCCTTCCCCAGTAATATTTCGCGAATTTCATGCAGTGTTGCCACTCCAAAAAAGAAAAACTAAAAAATAATAAAAAAAGAAGACCACACTTCTACAAACAACATCCCCCTTATAACACTTATGAATTTCCTCCTAAAGTCAGCAGCAATTGCGTCAACATTCAGCTATCTCTTCAGCATCACTTGCGTGCTATTGCAACTTCATAAAGAGGTACTTGCTGCATGTCACTGCTACTCGGGTTTTTTAAATAATTTACCATGTCTAATCAAAAAATTGTATATTCCACATTATGCATGTGCATAATGTAAACTACCCACTAAACAATTGTTTAGACTTTTTCCTGACGTTTTTTGTTAAATGTAAAGAGTTTTTCGAAATTTGAATGAATTTTTTTCAAATCATGCTCGTAACGGAATGGAATCGAAACGCTCTTCTCATATGTTTCTCAAGTTGTACTCTAGTTTATAATAAACGTTTGCAAATAGTTTTAGTTTCAAATGATGGACTTACAGCGTACAAAAATTACGTTCAAAACTTTGTATGGAAGAAATTGCTCAACTCAGCTAAAAACAGAAAAAAAGTACCAAAAATCATAAAAATTTTTTGAAGGTTTAAAATGCACACTTTATAATACATACTAAAATTCATACTGCATACTCAGAAAAATTTTAAAAATCTAGGCGAAAATTTCAAAAGAAGATTCGGGAAGATTCGTGCTTTGCATTAATTTAATTCATTTTGACTTTATTACATATTTGTACTTGTTTTTATGAGAAAATAACGAAAATTATTAACAGTCTTTATTCCAACACTCTTACCCTCACTGCATGTAGAGGTTCACACCAAAACGCAATATTTTTATAAAAAATAATATACAAATATCTGGTTTTGGTGTGGACTTCCTCACAAGTACTAAGGTTGTCCAAATTGTGGTCATTGCTTTACATTCGTCTATAAATTTTAACTGTGTTTTTGGCGGTTACCTTAATATTAATTCTTTTTCATCGCGACTATGTAGTTAGGCTTCCTTTTCGCGCACTTGCCTCACAAATTGCAGCAACTATTTTTATGATACTACAACTTAAAGTGTGCAATTGTAGGCAGGAAAAAAGATAAAGCAAAAAAAAGCAACAGCAGGATTGCAAACAACATCCAGTTGTTGGTGCGAGATCGCATTAAAAACACCATCAACGCAGGCACCTCATCACATTATGATTACTATCTGTCTGTCTGTCTACCCTTTCGATGCGTGCTTAGCTTGATTTTATTGCATGCCTCAAATGATACTCATGCATCACAAATGTAAGTATATTTGTGCTAACTATGAGTCATTTTGTGCTGCTGCGACAAAAATTCAAAAAATTGTCTGATTTTGCAGCCTCTAAATAAAGCTCGTTTTTTCTTGATTTTTTGTAATATTTTTGATTTTTTTTTAAAGATGTTAACCAAAAATTGTTTCAGCCGCAAAAGTATAAAAAAAATTGAATATGCCAAATATGACATGTCAGTGCATTGAAATAATAATCATAAAAATGATGTTTTTATTTATGGCTCATTTGTTTGCTTTATGGTTAAATTTATTTTATTTTGGTGCTAGATTGACTGAGTTAAGAATGTTGCTGTGTGAAAAAAGCTATTTCTGAATTTTGTGCTGCCTTGTATCATTTGAGCTGAACCTGTTTTTGATTTGAAAGTTTGAAATGACATTGAAGTTAGCACAACGTCTAAACCAGTCTATGCCAAAACCAAATTTGACCAGGAATGACTGAAAATCGTTTCAATATAAGTACATCAATAATCCACGCACAGATATTATTGATACTGTGAGAAATAATAAAATTAGTGCAGTACTACCCTGATGAAGCTAATGGGCTTAGCGAAGCGTCGGGTCATAGTAGTGAACAGTGAAAGCAACTCATTGGCCAGAAGTTAGCCCAATTTTCAACGCACTGCTAGAAAAATCCAATGTGAGTAAGGAAGTTCTGTTGAACGAGCCTAAAAATATTCCACACAATTTGGGTTAAAATCATATATTATATATGTACCTAGTTGAGTATAAAAGGAATAGCAACAAAAAAGAAAATACCTAGAGGCCAATTACAAAGCATGCACCGGGTCATTCATATGACTGAGTGAATGGAGGCACCAAGATGAAACATGAATGTTAAAGATATCGATCTCAAAACTCAGGTTCCGAAAAGCTAGCTGTTAAACAAGAGAAATTCAGAAACATGACCTAATAACCATCGCCGCGTGCCTATGTCGTTATTTTTTTCTAATTTCAATAACAAAATAATGTAGAAAGCAATATGAGCTAGTTAAATACAAATGGATGTAGATGATTTACATGGTTCCAAAAGTCCAAAAACTTGAATAATTTAGTTTATGGGACATTTTTTTTAAATTAAGTTATCATTTTTTTTTTTTCAAATTATGTTTTACTTTTGAATTTATGATTGAGTATGCTAAATTAAATATATTTTTTTCTGATTAAAATATTTATGAAGGTAAAAATTAAAAAATTTTTTTTCGGTTGTCAAACAGATTTGTTGCTCTTTTTTACTGTATTTTTATATTAAAAAAATCATATCCTATCCATTCCACCTTGCTTTTGTACACCCACACGGCTTGCACTGTTACCTAATTAATTTATCTTGTACTCATTATTAATGACATGTTACTGACAAAATTAAGCATACATATTAATTATTTTAACAAACATTGCTTTATGAATCATATATATCTTACCTACGTAAAATTGAAAACCCAACATGCTTACCTCATCAACATTTTGACATACACACAAATATACAAATGTAATGTATTAAAAGTTTATAAAAAGAAACTTCTTAAAAAGTTTCAAAAACCACAGCAACAATAACAACAAAAATTATGTGATCACAATTTATTGCAAATCAGAAACAAACATTGACAACACAGAATTGAACAAAGTCTAGAATCTGAGAAATTCATGTTTTCATGCTGATGACTACGAGTCACATATTGAATAAAAAAATAACTAACAGAAGGAAGACGAAGACAAGGAAGTATTCATATGGTAGACAGATATTTGTCAGAGCATATAGACAAGCAGACATTCAACGGACAATATATACGTTGATGCAAGACATTTATATATACCCAGTAAACATGTCTTCTTGATATCTACCTAGGATGCATTTTATATAAAATATTATTCTCGATACGCAACCTTATCTGTCAACAATATCTCCATAGTGGATTTATCTAGCGGTGCTCTTCAAAGTTGAAACTATGACTTAGTAAGAGTATTATGATTGTAGTGTTAGCGGTTTAGTCGTTAATTAACGAGCTATGGAATTAATATTTTATTACATGAGTTTTGTAGCACGATTAGCAACACGATATTCAAAACCATAATAGTCGACTCTTTTGCATCTTGGCACTTTCTATCACGAATAGCTCTAACGTAAAGCTAGACGATAAACGACAACTGAAGGTTCAGAGTACCATATGCATATGATATTTCCAACGCAGGTATAGTTAAGGCCGCGGCACAATGACATTTTTCATATATGTACATATGTTTAACATAAGCTTATGCATTCCAATAAGTTCGCCACAATCAACCAATATGTTGTGTTTGTAAATATGAAGGAACTTCAGACTTGGCAATTTAAGTTTATTTCGCCTTGCCCGTTCACACAAAAAATTTCGCGAAGCACTGTTGTAAACATTCTCCCTATACAACAAAAATACTTGCTAACATATTTTGTGTCGTATTCATTTCTTATATTGCAGGTTTTACTTGCGAAAAATGTTATAAAATTTACCAACGAGTGGGAAAAATAATTTCACTTGCAAAGTGTGCCAACACCCTTAGCCAAAGCAAATGTCAAATTCTTCTTCTTATGCTTTGCATGTAACAAAATTTGGGAGTTGGCTACTTTTCAATATCAGATGGCGCCAGTGTCGCTCATTCTACCGTTCTCCCTAAAAATACGTGCAATCTACCCATAATGCATAAGCTTGTGTTAAACTCATCTATATGAAAACCTGCTTATGTGTCGGTGCTTTTAGACATCTCGTTCGCCAATGCGGATGTAAGGATTGACTTAACGCTGAAGAATAATTTTTTCATGCTCATTGGGTATCTACATACATACATATGCATGTAAAATGTTCCCAAATGAAAAGCAGCAGTTAGTAGGTACCATCATCAACAACATCATTGAGGCAGCAACGCATGTGAACACCAGCAATAACAACAATAATAATAATAACCAAACTAACAACCATGCCATTTACCCGCACTTCATTAATCATTATGCCAAATGCCAAAAATCCAAATTTCAAAAAAAAAGAACATTACAAAAACAATACAAAAATTGAAAAGGCGATGTTCACTTATGAATACTTAGCATTTTAAGGCAGTTGAGAAGATTGAGGCAGTTGACGATTGTGCGCTGGGGCCATTGTTAACCCAGTAAAGAATAATGAGATATTTCCTAGAATTAGTAAAACATATTTACGGGAACTTACAAAGAAAGAAGAAAAACGTTCATGCTTTGAAAATGAGTATTAATTGCTGTAGTCTAACTAGCGATTTGCTTAGGGTGATCAAGCAAATAAGTGATACTAAGAGCTCTCATGAGAGTATCAGTAATAGCTACTACAGCCTATTAAAATTTTTATGGCTTATTGGTTTATGTTAGATATATGGCCCTGACGTTAGCATCTCATTTCAACTCGAATATGTGTGTATTTATAGTTTTGAAAATCAAATTAATTTTTTTGTGCGTTATGAATAATTTCAGAAATGAATATGCAATACAGTGTAAACTAAAATAAACGTGCAAGGTATTAAATATACATACATACATACATATTTACCAAGATGATTAAAATAAAGTGAGAAAGAGCAGCGAAAAATGTGCAGGAAAAATTAAGTAATGAATGAATTGAGAAATACAAAATTTGCCCTGAAGTTGTAGGAAACAGATGTTTGAATTGTTCAAATATATCTTTTAATAAAAACATTTTTTTTTAATTCTAAGTTTTTGAGTAATATCTATTATCAATTATTAAAATAATTCTATTAAAATGGAATGGAATTTTTAAAATCTATAAAGTTTTTTTGTTTTATCTCTTAATATAATGTTAAAATTTTTTAATTTTATATAATATAAAAATTTAAGTTTATCTTTTTATTTTTTTGTTTAATCTTTTTCTATCGCAATTTAAATTTAAATGTAAATAATTAAATGTAATAAATGAATAGACTATTAAATCAATGAGCAGTTGCTGCATCAAGCAAATAAAATGAAATAATAATAACAGGAACAACAAACGGGAAAACTGAGGTTAGTTTGGGGTTCTCCCCTATAATATCTAATTTAAAAATACAAATATATCTGAAGAGATCTTTGGCAAGGTCGACATAGCTATAATATCAGCCAGTATGTTTAATTTCTTTCATTTTAATAAAAATAAAATAATTTAGTAAGAGAAATTATTATGAATATGTCTCAAACTCATTAAATTTACGAATTGTTTTACTTTATATTATTTTATTTTTTTTTTAAATTTATATAATTTAATTTAATTTAATTTAATTTAATTTATTCTATTTTATTTTAATTAATTTTTTTAATTGACTTTTTTCTATTTAATTTAATTTAATCTTATTTTATTTTATTTTTCTTTATTTAATTTATGCTACTTTATTATATTATATTTTGTTTTATTTTGCTTTATTTTACCTTTCATGAACATGTAATGGTATATTAACTTCGGTCAGATGTTTGTAACGTTGAGAAATATAGAAGATAGACTCACCATTAAGTATACCGAATTGATCAGGGCGACGAACTGAGTTGATATAGCCATGTCCGTCTGTCTGTTTGAACGCAAACTAGTCCCTCAAATTTTGAGATATCTCAATGAAATTTGGCACAAGGATGTATTTTTGTATTATATTAGACATTTGTCGGCTCCGGTAGAATCGGACCACTATAACATATATCTCCCATACAACCGATCGTTCCGATAAGACGATTTTGGTCATTCCTGCCGCAATTTAGAAAGTATAAACGTGAAACTCGGTAATATATATGCTTATATATCATAGAAGATATCCTGAAAAATTACTTTGATCGGAGCTATATATAGTATATATCCCATACAACCGATCCTTCAGATAGAAATATTTTTGGCAATTTCTCCCTTAATTTCCAATACAAAAGCGTTAAATTTGGTGATATTTATCCTAATATATCGTAGAATTTTTCATGAAAAAATCATTTCGACCGGAGCTATATATAATATACTACATATATCCCGTACAACCGATCGTTTAGATGAAAAGATTTTTAGCCACTTCTCCCTTAATTTCCAATATAAAAACGTTAAACTTGGTGATGTTTATTCTAATATATCATAGAAGATTTCCTGAAAAAATCACTTTGATCGGAGCTATATGTAAATAGTATATACTAGGGCGGTTCGATTTAAAAATCGCTCATTGCTCTGTGAAAATCGTATTCTAGGGATCAAAATAGGAAACTTTGCCGAAGGAACCATACCTCTAAAACGAATTCTGATGTCCCCCCTTTGGTTCGAACTTTTGGGTAGGGGCAATTTCAGTTCTACTTGCTGTGTCTTGTGGTGGCTTAAAAAAAATACCACAAGCAATTTTACGATCTGCAATTGTGTCACAGTGAAACCTTCATTTTTTAAAACGGTTGAATAAAAAACCCACACAACTATGTTTACGACGTGCAAATGCATCACAGTGATGCCTTGGTTTTAAAAGGGGGTTGTAAAAACGCCTATTTCTAATAATTTTTTTTAATTTCTTTTCTATTACTAAGTTAAATTCATTTTTCCATTTACATATATTCTGACTAAATAAATTTCTAAAGAGAAAAATAAACTCCAAAAAGAAAAAACATAGGCATTTCAAAGTGGGATTTTTCAAAATTTGCCCCTACGACCCAAAGAGGGGACATCAGAATTCGTTTTAGAGGTATGGTTCCTTCGGCAAAGTTTCTTATTTTGATCCCTAGAATATGATTTTCACAGACCAATGGGCGATTTTTTTGCCTCCCTATATACCTATCCCATACAACCGATCGTTCAGATAGAAAGATTTTTGGCCATTTCTCCCTTAGTTTCCAATATAAAAACGTGAAACTTGGTGATATATATTCTAATATATCATAGAAGATTTCCTGTAAAAATCATTTCGATCGGAGCTATATACAATGTGTATCCCATACAACGGATCGTTCAGATAAGGGGGTTTTTTGCCATTTTTTATTTTATATTTATCTTAAAAATCGTTTAGGTATGTACATCTGTTCACTATATATTTCTTATCCTATACATCCAATTATTTGGAGATTACGAACGGGATAAGATTATTGTTCAGCCCCATTCATGAAAGGTATAAAGTCTTCGGCACAGACGAAGACAGTCCCGTCCTTACTTGTTTTTTATTATTTTCATCTGTATTTAATTAGCAAGACATGCTCATATTGTACAATTGTTTTTGTATTTTGTTATTATTTGTTATTGATATTATTTATTATTTTGTTTAATTATATTTTATATAATTTTATTTTATATAATTTTATTTAATTTAATTTAGTTTATTGTCGCATTTAATTTTTTATTCTATTTTTTTATTTTGTTTTATTTTATTTTTATTTTATATTATCTTACTTTATATTATTTTATTTCATGTTACTTTAGTTTTTCTAACATGATGTTATTATATTTTATTTATATTTTATTTTATTGATACTAGAGAAAAACTACAAAATTTGCACAAGGCTATGATTACTTGGATATGTTTCTGAAATTAACTTCTTTATGAGACAGATTTTCGGGAGCTGAGTTTCGAACTCGAAATCTGCAACATTCATACTTCATACTAGTGGAAAGGCAGATGCATCGAACCACTCAGCGATTTGAAGGTCCCGCTGTATGCTTTGTAATTTGTCCCTAAGTATTGCCTTTTCATTGTTTTTTATTTTATACACAGCTAGACATATACATATTCTAATTCTGTTTTAAATCCAAATTGTGTTAAATAATTTTAGCTCGTTGATCGAAACTTGATTAGTGACATTGGATCTTTCTAGCAGTGCATAAATTCTGTGTTTTAAATCAAAATTGTGTTAAATAATTTTAGCTCGTTGATCGAAACTTGATTAGTGACATTGGATCTTTCTAGCAGTGCATTATTAGCAATGCTTCCGCTGCTCACTATTATATCAATATTATTTATAAGTTTTACTTAGCGAGACAAGCTCATATTGCTTTATACATTTATTTATTTCAAAAAGCAACCATTGCAATTTACACCTAGTTGGGTAGCCCTGCATTTTTACTCAAAACAAATTTCAATACATTTTACATTTGCTGCTTGCCACAACTACAAACATTTATATTTCAGCCTGCTCCATCACAAAAGTATATGCCTACATTTTTATCATATCCCAGCTGATCTGTCTGTCGGCTTGTACGCCTATTTGCCACAATACAAGCGCACACTTTGTGTACTCCTAGCCACACACTTATACGCATTCGTTGAGCCTGAAAAATTCTTCGCACCCAACAACTGTTTTTGTCCCCTACTTCTAAGAAATGCAATGACAACAATCACACGATCATACTTAAACAAATTAAAAATCTAAAAATTCTAAAGCAACAAAACATAAAATGAAAATGGTAATGGGTATAAAAATACCGCATATATGAGTTTTCGATAGACATATCTACATTTGTATGTATACCTATGCAAGATCACTCACCAGCTCGACAGCAAAGTTTAACCTCTACACTCGTTGTCTACAAATATTTCAAAAAAAAAAAAAGTATATATATATTTTTCACGCTGCTCCTTCACACTTAAATAAAATAGAGGTGGTGTTTCGAAAATAAACTTGCACGAAAGTCAATTGCAGCAACCGAATTAGACACATTAATAACAACAACAACATAAATAATGTAAAAAAAATGAAAAGAAAAAATTTTTAACGAAAATAAAACTTTAATTAAAAAAAAAAAAAGAATTGGAAAATGCAACACAAATAGCTTACCAACAAATGTGAAAGCAACTAATATGCCATTGGTGTTTTTTTGGCGGCAAAACTAAATAAAAATGTACAAAAAAAAAAAATAATCAAGAGTTCTATTTTTTTTTTTAATTTATATCTTACAATTGCATTAGTCGAGTGATAGCAACACGAAAAAATACGCAACATTGATGAAGACAACTTTGTAAGACCACTGACAATCATGACGATGTTGATATAAAAACATGCACATACACACATTCACATTTTAATACGCACTTTTGAATGATGATCGACATGATAAACATGTTGATGAAGTTTCTGTTGCTGTGTGTTGTTTGCTGCTCCTTATGCTGCTGCTGTGTGGATGTAGTGATGCTTTAAACATATCAGCTTGCCGACGCATTTTGCTTGCTTCCTCGTAGTATTCGTGGAGCGAGTTACACGTGCAAAAGCGCATATTTAAAATTTGCAATAATGCATAAAGTTTGAACAAAAATATGCGTGCATACATCTTGCCTCTTTGCCCGTTAATCAACAACTACACCATTGACTCTACGATGATTTTACTGTTACCAACAAAGCCACAGTTTCAATTTTGATGACCGCTGTTCTAAATAAATGCCACGCAAAGAAGCTGAACTTTTGAATTTTGATGGCAGTATAGAAATAAAACTATTTACGCGGTTTTACAGTCGCGTTTTATGCTGTTTTGCACATTTACATGCGATTTTATTTTTATTATTGTTGCTCATATTTATTTTCACTAGTTTCTTAGGTACTTCTTTTTGTAGCTATTTTTATGAAAATCCCTTAGTGTGGCGCGCTAAGAAGTCGAAATGAAAACAAATTTGTTTATGGAGCGTGTCTATGAAAAGCGACACGTTTGCAAATTGTTATATGAAAAATTGTGCTTCAAATTTGTATAAAAATATGTGTTTTTAGAAATAATTTTTTTTGCAAAGTGATTAAATGAAAATATTGCATTTGTTGAGATATAAATTTTTGTTGGCCGTGATATAAGAATTTGCAGTGTCTGCAGCAAGTTGTAATAATTTACTTAGTTAAAGGGCGTTAGTACGAAGAGGTGTTGAAACATTAGGGTGTCTTTGATAACATTCAGTTGTGTAACCGTATAGTTGAAAAGGTCTAGGGACAGGAAATCTGTATATGATCAAGATTTGCATCCACATTTCGTATTGAAACTCAAGTACTCACGTAGAAGTTGTTGCCACTGTAATAGGCGGACAACAATGACCATATTTCGAACATCTAATTGTTGACCGAATCTTTACTAAGAATATCGCGAACGCATCGTGGTCACATTCGTCTTATAAAAAATCTCGTTAGGTCCGTAAGCGTCAACAAAAACTCGTACAAATTATCATAAATTTTGTCAAAATCGAGTTCTTTCAGTCATTAGATGTTTTTTTTTGATAAGAAAGTTTCAATATGTTTCTGATTGGCTTAAATTGTGATAGTGCCTGACTTATCGAAGTTTTTCAAATTTGTTTAGAATAGCTTAAACGGGAAATAATTTGATGATCTTAAATATTGGAATAGAGAGATGGCGAAAAATGAAAAAATGGAGGGAATTTATTATTTCTCATTTGATTAAAGTCGTTTCCTTTTGCAAAGGCTTTAAACGTGGTCAACGTAGCACTCAACAGTTGCATGCTCGAAACACGATAAATAGAACACAGGTTCACTAAACATTTCTTTTCTTACACAAAATCACGACTTTTTTTTTATAATCTAACTTTAAATTTCAAACTTTGAAAGAAATTTTTCTATGTAATGCCTTTTTGTAGCAATTCTTTTTAAACACAATTACGTACATGTACGTTAACGCTATGGTTTTAATTCAAATTGTCTGGAATAATTTTAGGCTCGTTCAACGGAACGTGATCAGTCATGTTGGATGTTCAATTTCTTCAATTATAAAACTGCACACTCAACAGGTTTCTGCAAATTCTGAATAAAAATTTGGAAATTTTTTGTAGGTTTTTTAACTCCTCCCAAATTTTTCAGATATTTTCTATTGGATTTCATAGTTTTCGTTACACAATTTATAAAAGTGTTTTCTCAAAATTTACAAAACATGAATAAAAGTAGAAAATAATTGATAATATTTGTTTTTAATTATTGCTGCTATTATTTTGCTCACAGCTGTATGTAGCACAACTTTTATTATTTTATGTACATTTATATTTTATTACACAAGGCTATGCCCTTCTGACATTTAGTCATACATATTAGCAATTAGAGCTAAAAATCACAACTAATTAATTAAATATTTAATAGTGTAAATCAATCGGTTAATTGAGCGCAGCATGCAAGCAAATAAATTACTCAATGTAGCAAAGCAATTGTTGTTACAGTTGGTAGCAACATCACCTACACAATTGTACCACCTGTACATACTATGTGTCTAAAATATATGTAATACAGTATACCTACATACATGCATATAAAACTAATGGTTGGCACTTGCTACATTTTAATAAAATTTATCGTGCCTCTTATTTTAGCCACTACTAATTATAAACAAATAAATTACATGTTAGTAGACATTTTTATTGCACTCGTCCACCTAAAAATGAGCCGAGCAAGAAACATGACCAAAAATACAAATAGTGAAAATATACATATGTATAAGTTTTAAAAAATACACTATAGCAAGTGACTGAGAGTGTTACCAGTTTAATAGCCAGCAGTGTTGACATAATTGTAGCAACAACAACAACAGATTTTCTTATAAATGCAATGAAAAAGCAAAAAAAAAGTGAATGAAAGATGCATATATGACATTTATGCGCTCATTTCACACAATTCTTAGCATGCGTTTACCCTTCTTTGCTTGCTACGCGTTATACAGTAATCTCTGGATACAATGAACTCACCTTAATATGAAAAACGCCGAAATAGTCGAAAAAAACGCTCCAAATGACACGAATTATTTGTATAAACATTCATATTTCTATTCATACATATGTGCAGTTGTGAACATCGAAATAGCAGCAAACGGCACCCCCAAATTTTACCAATTTTATTTTCCTCTTTGAATGTTTTCATTAATTAAAAAAAAATTATTAAGAAAGAGAAGGTATTCATAAATCTTTATAAAACTTCGTTATTTTTACCTATGCGTTTAGAAACTTCTTAAGTATGCAGCTCATTGTTCCCAAAAATTATAAATAAAGGATTTTGAATTTTTTCTGAAAGTTTTCAACACTTCTATAATTTGTTATTAATATTAGAGAAAAATTAAAAAACTTGCACACGTCGTTAGTTTCTAGGACATATTTCTGAATCTCATTTCTTCCTAGCTTTGCGGTAGCTGAGTTCTAAGTATCCTGCATTCATACTGATGTTAAGACCACTCAGCTTCTATCCACACGGCCATATGAATGCCCCGTTGGACGCTTTGCAATTTGTCTCTTAGTATTGCCTTTTTGCTGCTATTTTTTATTCACAATTAGGTACATATAGATACATACATACATACTAAAAGTGTTTCAATTTAAATTGTGTGGAATATTTTTAGGTCCGTTCAACAGAGCTTATTTACTGACATCGGATTTTCTAGCGGTGCATTATTTGCAATGCTTTCGCTGTTCACTATTGTGTATTATAAATTATAGTTGCATAATTTTCAAGTTTTTTTTCTAAAATAAACGAAAATAAATTAAAGAAGGAAATATTTAACATAAAGTGCTAATAATTTTCGCTTCTATTTTCAGGTTTACAGCTATGTATGTTTATTATAAAAATATGTTGTGGTTGCAAACACAAATATAAATCGTAAGCTGGATGCTGTTAACAATAGTAGTTCAATATATCTAGACAGTACTTTAATACCTAACGTAACTGCACTGCTTCACCTCTAAGCGCATTTAAATGGCAAAATTCGCTGGTTAACCTTTGTTGCGTCATCATAGTACGTTCATATAACCGGCTCCCAGCTGTCAAAGCAACCGAAAATACACTCTACATTCCATGCGCTTTGTTTTATCTCATCATGAATCTGAAGAAACTGCTTTCATTTTACTTTCGTTCTTTCTCCTTTTGGCTGTTTCGACACGTATTTCTAATTAACAAAAAAAAAAAAAATAAAATAATTTTTTTGTCTCAGCATTTTCTCTCATGCACAAATTCTTATTTGGGTGTTCCATCATTTGTTATACATTTTCTTGTTTTTTTTTCTTACCATGTAATTTTCGGTATTGTCTTTTTCTATAGAATTACTCAAAATTGCTAGTTTCGTTAATTTCATCTATGATTTCTTAACAGCATAACGACCTTTCTTTCAATACTTACCTACTGCCATACATATATATATATATAATACATACAAAAATAGTTTAAGGCTCGTTCAACAGAACATGTGTTTGTGTGTACAAAAGAAACATAATAGGTTTGTATGTACAAAACTCTGAGTATGAAATCTCATACAGGTTCTAACTTTGTATTTCAATTCATTTGTACCCATTCTTAAAACAACAAAAAACAAGTAAAGGTGTCTAAGTTCGGGTGTAACCGGACATTATATACTTAGCGTGAGTTTCAATTGCACATTTCATTTCAGATAAATTACTTTTCTACATAACACGTGGCACTACCTGTTTAAAAACAAATTTTCCCCATTTCCTCTTACAATAAAACTTGATAAGTGAAATATCATTGATTCAAAACTATTTTTTGCTAAGTTATAGCTTATTATTCTAGTCTATGACCCTTTTAAACTTGTTTTATATCTAAGTTGCCGTGGGCTTTAACCGATCTCGTCCATTTTTCCTAGAAACATTTCCAGCTATAGGGAAAATATGTGTACCCAATTTTATTACGATATGTTAATTTTTCTTCGAGTTATGGCTCCCGAAACATAGAAAATTTCTTAGTCATAAAAGAGGCGGTGCCACGCCCATTTTTCTAAATTTGAAATTTTTCCTATTCATTGTTATAAATCCACTTGGGAAATGAAATACCATTGATATCGAGCTATTTTTTGCGAAGATATAGCTTATTTTATTCGTCCACGACCCTTTTAAAAATCTTTCATATAAAAGTGGGCGTGTTCCTTAACCGATTTCGTTAATTTTTCTTCAAAGCATTCCTTAAAGGCAACCTCTCTGCCGAATTTTGTTACGATATGTTTAACGATTTTTGGTTTATGATTAATAATATTTGTAAAATTGATTTTATCACGAGTAGGCGGTGTTACGCCCATTTAAAAATTGTTTTTCAAATTTTTATCAAGAGTCTCAATATCAGTCCACACGTCAAATTTCAACATTCTATTATTTACTAAATAATCAGGGTTTTTGTGTTTTCCAAAATGTTATATATATAAAAAGTGGGCGTGGTTGTCATTCGATTTCGCTCATTTCCAATACCAATCTATTCTGGGTCCAGGTAAGCTCGTGTACCAAATTTGGTGAAGATATCTCATTATTTACTCAAGTTATCGTGTTAACGGACGGACGGACGGACGGACGGACGGACGGACGGACGGACGGACATGGCTCAATCAAATTTTTTTTCGACACTGATGATTTTGATATACGGAAGTGTATATCTATCTCGATTCCTTTATAGCTGTACAACCAACCGTTATCCAATCAAAGTTAATATACTCTGTGTGCAAAGCACGCTGAGTATAAAAAACTTATCAGTAAGGGTTAAAAAGTATAGAGGTAACAGCAGATAAACACGAAGAAAAGGTTCACCTCAGCCTTTTTCTTATTGTTTCTATTGGAAATGGGATTTCTTACGCCTGATAAAATACTGTAGTTTATTAAAAAAAAAAAAAAATGCAGTCCCATACCGACTTGGTTGAATGGTTCAGCGACTTCAATACAAATGGATGGAGGCATTAGAAAAGGCATTATTAACGCATATTTTATGTCTCCTTGCTGTGTTTGTTGAGCGCTTGCACATGCGCTGCTTGCTCACTATTTGCAGTTGTAGCGAGACACAAATACTTTTCACCGGTCCAAATATATCACACAAATATTATTTTTGTAAATACTGAATGTAAATACGTACAGTGTTGCGCAACGTAATACTAATGTGAATTTAAATTACTATACATTAAAAAAATTAAAATTTGAAAAAATATTTAACAGAAAATTCAAAAAAAAAAAAAAAAACTTTGAAGAAAAAAATAGAAAAAATATTAAAAAAAAATTAAAAACAAAAATTATTTTCATTATCTTAAGAACTCATCTCTTATGACTTAGTCGAAAAGCTACTAATAAATGTCAAGCTATTCAACTAAACTCTTCAAGATCTCGTGTTTCTATTGTATTGCACAGCATTGTGCATGTTCACTAAGAATTGTATTTGTATGTGTAATATATTGTTTTGTTCTAGTTCCATTTTTTTGTTAGCTCGAAAGTCTAGGAATAAATTGTTTTCCTCACTTTAGACTTAACGAAAAAGGTGTGGGGTAGGTAATCTTTTAATTTTTCGTTACCTCCCTTGTATCAGCTCCGATCATAGGCGTAGAAGGAAACACTTTAGAAACAAATTAGCAAAATTAAAAAACTAAAAAAAATATAAAAAATTGCGGCTTATTCTTGCTGGTTTTTGTGAAAGCTTACAATAAGTACTAACTTTGGCTATGACAAATTTAATTCCCATAGTTAGCGAGAAGCTTTACTTTGGTGCCGACTAAGTGAAGGTCCACTCTATTTACGACATGAACGAACGATGTAAAACTGCAATTGGGTATCCATCCCAGTCTAGGTAAAATTTGATATCGACCATAAGCAATATAAGAATGCTGTGAACAAATTGATTTTCAGTGGGTGAAAACCCCTTAAATCTTCCCCTACCATCCCTTGCAACACTACGCCCATATAACCGATCCTTACGATTGACATGATAATAATAAAGCAACAAACATAGACGAAACCCAAAATCATATTATAAGTTTTCGCTGCTGCAATCTCTTCCATTCTACCGTCGTCATCCCTTAGCATGCCTTTAAGCGCGGTTTAGGTTACTGAATAACGAATTTATTTTTATTTTCATTTCCCGCTGTTTTGGCATTTAAAATGCTTATGTAATGTACAGAGATACATATATACACACACATACAATATTAATGATTTTAATGCGCTCATAATAGACGCAATAGGACAACGAAATGAGCATCCTGATTCTTTTGTTATCCTTTTGAAAACATATTTTGTATACATACATACATACTGCATGCAATTGCGCAGTCGTAACTGTTGTTTCGTATAATTTTAGGCTGTACTTAATAGCATTTTTATTTTCGTTTTAATGGTGTGTACTCAGAATATGTTCACTTTTGAGCACAGAAATTGTAGCAAAAATTATTAAATAACGAAACTATATCGAAATTCGGGAGCTAAAATCTATGAAAGACTTTTAGGTTTTGAAATTTTGAGTTTTTCAAACTGTTCGAATTTTTCCGCCCACGAAAGATCCGACGGAACGGGGATAAACACTCTTTTAAATTTTGCATTTTTCATTAAGATTTTAAAAAACTGTTCAAGAACTCGAAATTTTCAAAAATTTTTATAATTTTTTTTAAAACTTTTCAAACTTTCAAGACTTTTCGAAATTTTTTAATAAGAATTTGAAAAAATTTCGAGTGTTCGAATATTTCGTGGTTTCGAGCATTCGAACTAAAGTATTTTCGAGTATTCAATTTTTAAATTTGGTTTTTTTTTTAATTTTTATACATTTCTTTTAATTTTCGAGTTTTTAAAATTTTTCGAAAATGTTTCATCAAGATTCTTAAAAGCTTTTCGACTGTTCGAATTTTTTCGAAAACATCTTTTCAAATTTTACATATGTATGTACGTATTTCTTAAATATTCGAAATTTCAAGATTTTTCGAAAAAGTTTTCGAAATTTTTTCACAATACAATTTGTTAAAATTTAATCGAACTCACGGTTTTAGTTTTCTCAACTTAACGAAAAAGTAATAAAAGCTGTATTTCGTTGGTAACTACTACAATTAAAACACTAGCTAGCTTACCGAATTGCAGGGAAAGCAACAATAACAAGTAAGGAAGGCTAAGTTCGGGTGTAACCGAACATAACATACTCAGTTGAGAGCTATGGAGACAAAATAAGGAAAATCAATCTGGGGTAACCCTGGAATGTGGTTGTATAACATGTGTATCAAATGAAAGGTATTAAAGAGTATTTTAAGAGAGAGTAGGCCATAGTTCTATGGATGAACGCCATTTAGGGATATCGCCATAAAGGTAGACCAGGGCTGACTCTAGAATTTGTTTGTACGATATGGGTATCAAATGAAAGGTGTTACTGAGCATTTTAAGAGGGAGTGGGCCTTAGGTCTATCGGTGGACGCCTTTTCGAGATGTCCCCATTAAGGTGGACCAGGGGTGATTCTATAATGTGTTTGTACGATATGGGTATCAAATCAAAGCTGTTAATGAGTATTTTGAAAAGGAGTGATCCTTAGTTCCATAGGTGGACGCCGTTTCGAGATATCGCCATAAAGGTGGACCAGGGGTGTCTCTAGAATGTGTTTGTACGATATGGGAATCAAATGAAAGGTGTTACTGAGCATTTTAAGAGGGAGTGGGCATTATGTCTATAGGTGGACGCCTTTTCGAGATATCGCCATTAGGGTGGGCCAGGGGTGACTCTAGAATGTTTGTACGGTATGGGTATCAAACGAAAGGTGTTACTGAGCATTTTAAGAGGGAGTGGGCATGAGGTCTATAGGTGGACGCCTTTTCGAGATATCGTCATTAGGGTGGGCCAGGGGTGAATCTAGAATGTGTTTGTACGATATGTGCATCAAACGAAAGGTGTTACTGAGCATTTTAAGAGGGAGTGGGCATTAGGTCTATAGGTGGACGCCCTTTCGAGATATCGCCATTAGGGTGGGCCAGGGGTGACTCTAGAATGTTTGTACGATATGGGTATCAAACGAAAGGTGTTACTGAGCATTTTAAGAGGGAGTGGGCATTAGGTCTATAGGTGGACGCCTTTTCGAGATATCGCCATTAGGGTGGGCCAGGGGTGACTCTAGAATGTGTTTGTACGATATGGGTATCAAATGAAAGGTGGTAAGGAGTATTTTAAAAGGGAGTAATCCTTAGTTCTATAGGTGGACGCCTTTTCGAGATATCGCCATAAAGGTGGACCAAGGGTGACTCTAGAATGTTTGTACGATATGGGTATCAAACGAAAGGTGTTACTGAGCATTTTAAGAGGGAGTGGGCATTAGGTCTATAGGTGGACGCCTTTTCGAGATATCGCCATTACGGTGGGCCAGGGTGACTCTAGAATGTGTTTGTACGATATGGGTATCAAATGAAAGGTGGTAAAGAGTATTTTAAAAGGGAGTAATCCTTAGTTCTATAGGTGGACGCCTTTTCGAGATATCGCCATAAAGCTGGACCAAGGGTGACTCTAGAATGTTTGTACGGTATGGGTATCAAACGAAAGGTGTTACTGAGCATTTTAAGAGGGAGTGGGCATTAGGTCTATAGGTGGACGCCTTTTCGAGATATCGCCATTAGGGTGGGCCAGGGTGACTCTAGAATGTGTTTGTACGATATGGGTATCAAATGAAAGGTGGTAATGAGTATTTTAAAAGGGAGTAATCCTTAGTTCTATAGGTGGACGCCTTTTCGAGATATCGCCATTAGGGTGGGCCAGGTGTGACTCTAGAATGTTTGTACGATATGGGTATCAAACGAAAGGTGTTACTGAGCATTTTAAGAGGGAGTGGGCATTAGGTCTATAGGTGGACGCCTTTTCGAGATATCGCCATTACGGTGGGCCAGGGTGACTCTAGAATGTGTTTGTACGATATGGGTATCAAATGAAAGGTGGTAATGAGTATTTTAAAAGGGAGTAATCCTTAGTTCTATAGGTGGACGCCTTTTCGAAATATCGCCATTAGGGTGGGCCAGGTGTGACTCTAGAATGTTTGTACGATATGGGTATCAAACGAAAGTTGTTACTGAGCATTTTAAGAGGGAGTGGGCATTAGGTCTATAGGTGGACGCCTTTTCGAGATATCGCCATTAGGGTGGGCCAGGGGTGACTCTAGAATGTTTGTACGATATGGGTATCAAACGAAAGGTGTTACTGAGCATTTTAAGAGGGAGTGGACACTAGGTCTATAGGTGGACGCCTTTTCGAGATATCGCCATTAGGGTGGACCAGGGGTGACTCTAGAATGTTTGTACGAAATGGGTATCAAACGAAAGGTGTTACTGAGCATTTTAAGAGGGAGTGGGCATGAGGTCTATAGGTGGACGCCTTTTCGAGATATCGCCATTAGGGTGGGCCAGGGGTGACTCTAGAATGTTTGTACGGTATGGGTATCAAACGAAAGGTGTTACTGAGCATTTTAAGAGGGAGTGGGCATGAGGTCTATAGGTGGACGCCTTTTCGAGATATCGTCATTAGGGTGGGCCAGGGGTGAATCTAGAATGTGTTTGTACGATATGTGCATCAAACGAAAGGTGTTACTGAGCATTTTAAGAGGGAGTGGGCATTAGGTCTATAGGTGGACGCCCTTTCGAGATATCGCCATTAGGGTGGGCCAGGGGTGACTCTAGAATGTTTGTACGATATGGGTATCAAACGAAAGGTGTTACTGAGCATTTTAAGAGGGAGTGGGCATTAGGTCTATAGGTGGACGCCTTTTCGAGATATCGCCATTAGGGTGGGCCAGGGGTGACTCTAGAATGTGTTTGTACGATATGGGTATCAAATGAAAGGTGGTAAGGAGTATTTTAAAAGGGAGTAATCCTTAGTTCTATAGGTGGACGCCTTTTCGAGATATCGCCATAAAGGTGGACCAAGGGTGACTCTAGAATGTTTGTACGATATGGGTATCAAACGAAAGGTGTTACTGAGCATTTTAAGAGGGAGTGGGCATTAGGTCTATAGGTGGACGCCTTTTCGAGATATCGCCATTACGGTGGGCCAGGGTGACTCTAGAATGTGTTTGTACGATATGGGTATCAAATGAAAGGTGGTAAAGAGTATTTTAAAAGGGAGTAATCCTTAGTTCTATAGGTGGACGCCTTTTCGAGATATCGCCATAAAGCTGGACCAAGGGTGACTCTAGAATGTTTGTACGGTATGGGTATCAAACGAAAGGTGTTACTGAGCATTTTAAGAGGGAGTGGGCATTAGGTCTATAGGTGGACGCCTTTTCGAGATATCGCCATTAGGGTGGGCCAGGGTGACTCTAGAATGTGTTTGTACGATATGGGTATCAAATGAAAGGTGGTAATGAGTATTTTAAAAGGGAGTAATCCTTAGTTCTATAGGTGGACGCCTTTTCGAGATATCGCCATTAGGGTGGGCCAGGTGTGACTCTAGAATGTTTGTACGATATGGGTATCAAACGAAAGGTGTTACTGAGCATTTTAAGAGGGAGTGGGCATTAGGTCTATAGGTGGACGCCTTTTCGAGATATCGCCATTACGGTGGGCCAGGGTGACTCTAGAATGTGTTTGTACGATATGGGTATCAAATGAAAGGTGGTAATGAGTATTTTAAAAGGGAGTAATCCTTAGTTCTATAGGTGGACGCCTTTTCGAAATATCGCCATTAGGGTGGGCCAGGTGTGACTCTAGAATGTTTGTACGATATGGGTATCAAACGAAAGTTGTTACTGAGCATTTTAAGAGGGAGTGGGCATTAGGTCTATAGGTGGACGCCTTTTCGAGATATCGCCATTAGGGTGGGCCAGGGGTGACTCTAGAATGTTTGTACGATATGGGTATCAAACGAAAGGTGTTACTGAGCATTTTAAGAGGGAGTGGACACTAGGTCTATAGGTGGACGCCTTTTCGAGATATCGCCATTAGGGTGGACCAGGGGTGACTCTAGAATGTTTGTACGAAATGGGTATCAAACGAAAGGTGTTACTGAGCATTTTAAGAGGGAGGGGGCATTAGGTCTATAGGTGGACGCCTTTTCGAGATATCGCCATTAGGGTGGGACAGGGGTGACTCTGGTATGTTTTTGTACGATATGGATATCAAATTAAAGGTATTAATGAGGGTTCTAAAAGCGAGTGGCCCTTAGATGAATATGTGAAGGCGTTCTCGCGATATCGACCAAAATGTGGACCAGGTGATCCAGAAAATCATCTGTCGGGTACTGCTAATTTATTTATATATGCAATACCACTAACAGTATTCCTGCCAAGATTCCAAGGGCTGTTGATTTCGCCTTGTAGAACTTTTTCATTTTCTTCTACTTAATATGGTAGGTGTCACACCCATTTTACAAAGTTTTTTCCAAAGTTATATTTTGCGTCAATAAACCAATCCAGTTACCATGTTTCATCACTTTTTTCGTATTTGGTGTAGAATTATATGGGCGGAGCCACGCCCATTTTGAAATTTTCTTTTATTTTTGTATTTTGTTGCATCATATCATTACTGGAGTTGAATTTTGACTTAATTTACTTATATACAGTAAAGATATTAAATTTTTTGTTAAAATTTGAATTAAAAAAATTTTTGTTTTAAAAAGTGGGCGTGTTCTTCATCCAATTTTGCCAATTTTTATTTAGCACATATAGAGTAATAGTAGTAACGTTCGTGCCAAATTTCATCATGATATCTTCAACGGCTGCCAAATTACAGCTTGCAAAACTTTTAAATTACCTTCTTGTAACAGTGGGCGGTGCCACGCCCATTGTCCAAAATCTTACTAATTTTCTATTCTGCGTTATAACGTCAACCCATCTACCAAGTTTTGTCGCTTTATATGTCTTTTGTAATGAGTTATCGCACTTTTTCGGTTTTTCGAAATTTTCGATATCGAAAAAGTGGGCGTGGTTATAGTCCGATATCGTTCATTTTAAATAGCGATCTGAGATGAGCGCTGTGAGCTCTGCTCAACTGAGTATAAAAAGTAATCGAGTTGAGTTGGCTAAGCGCTTAGGTAATTATCGACCTGATTGATAGTGTTGTATAGTGTTGCATATTCAAAAATAGGGCACTATTGTGAACGAGCGAATGAAATGAACATACGAATGTGCAGATAAACAAAAATAACAAAATAACAACGGTGCGGCAGGGTGACATACATACAAAAAAAACGCACGCATTTCATGTATTTTGTTTTTGTAATTCTCTGGTTGAGTGTCAAAAACATACTGCGCTAGAAGTAGAAATGTCATAGCAACTAAAAAAAGTAACAATTAGCTGATAAACTGCCACCATCTGTATGGTTTTGCCGTAATGAAACTGTTTAGCTAGTTGAAGCGTTTTTTTCAAGCTCGCTTGCAAAAAAACAACTAAAATTTGTTAAGTTTTCTTGCTACTATTATTGTGTGTATATAACATCTGTCGAGATTCCGTTAGTACATTATAATGTTTTTAGTTCTAAGCGGCTGTTACACAAACGTTGAGATTGCGTTCTTTGATTATGGTACATTTCATCAATTTTTCTCCAATTTTTATTCACTTTTGCATTACATAGCGAAGGTAGCAAATTCGACTTCATTTTCCAAACTGAAACATACATATGTACATGTTTCATGTTTCTTTTCTTTTTCGTTTTTTCCCAAATTTTCAATTAACTATCAACTTAAACTTGAAAAACTTTGAAATCTATCATGTAGAACATTCTAAATCTACCTTCAATTTGTTTGTCGTTTAGAAACTGAACATTATTTGTTGTTGCAAATCGTTTCAATTATTTTACAAACAAACATAATCCATTTGAAATGCTTATTTAAAATATATACAGCCCTATTCTGCATTCGACTTGGATTGAAATTTTTTCGATTTGGCAATTTTGGTATTCTGTGTTCCAATCTCTTTCGATCCAACTTCGAATCGTTCGATTCTGTTGTTTTTCTGCATTTCGATTGTAGTTCCATATTTCTAAGTTGCTAATTAGTTGGCGGAAAAATATTTTCTTTTTATTTTTTTATTAATTTATTAAAGAAATTTAACAAAAATGTAAGTAAAACTTGTTGAGAAACGTAAAAGGCTTGATTATTATTGTTTTTTATATGTTTCCAGGTCAAAAACCACATGTCGATGTCGAAGTCCTTGGACGTATTTGCCCCGCAAAAGTATATAACACATACTTGAAAGCATATTTATTAAGTCGAAAGTTTTTTTTTACCTAAATAAGAAAATAAGTCATTAAACTTTACCACTTTTAAGTTAAATTTCTTACAATTCGGCACTCATCTCAAATGGATTACACAAATCTCGCAATATTTGCCTTTCCATTCTCGCCTGGCCATTTTCGTATGCGTTGCTTTTCAACTCCACAAATAATGCCGCGGCTATTGATTTCATTATAATAGACAGCTATAATTTGTGTCTGTTCGTTGGGACCAGTTATATGCCAAAGCAAGCTGTCGGAGTAGAGGAAGGTGAAGCGAAAACCTAAACAATCTTTGCGGAAAGAATAAATAAATCTTCATAAAGTATTTTAGGCCAGTGCAATGAAATTAGAATTCAGAAAAAGTCAATTATATCCCTGCAGGAATCCGTTTTAACAAAACTTGGTGGCCGCGGCAGGGAATTGGACAAAAGAACGACAAAAAGACACTTAAAATTATGAAGGCACTTCACTCGAAAAAACATAACACGGCGGCAATATATTATATTGCTTTTTTTTGTACAAAATGGCGTGGATAATAAAATATAAACGCTTTTCAGTGTTTTTTTACAAATTTTCTTTAATTTATTTTGTTCCAATGTTCACACATTCCGTACAAACAGCTGATTTCGAAAAATCATTTGCTCTTCCTCTTCTCGTTACGATTCCGTCGTAATGCAGAATACCCAACTTCGATTAAAGCGGAGTGTAGAACGGGAACGTAATCGAAATGCAGAATAGGGGTGATATATACACACAATCATACAATATGTATACACACATACGTCATTTGAATGCGCTCTCCAGCCAAAACTTATTTACGCTATGAAAACATGCTAAAATATCTGACAGACTTTAGACGATTGACGCCAGCCACCTACCGCTCTGGTCTGATGCCGACGCCTTTACCACTGTACTACATAGTAGCTGCCAAATCGCTTTGTTCATAAAATGCTCATATGTTTTTGTGGTTCTAGAAAAATTAAATACTGTTTGCATTTCTTCTTATACACTAAAAATTTCATAAGTGACGTATGAACTGCAAGAAAAAATTGAATTTCATCTCAGCAAAGTGCTGAATGATAGTTCGACTGATAGACAGTTTGTTGCCACAGACTAAGCAATAGACAAAGATGCCAGAGGCATTACTTGGACCGACTACCTTATTACACTCAATATGATTATTGTTGTTGTTTAACTTCGGCCTCAAATGTTTGTTTATAAAACCACTTGGCGCCTTTTAATTTTATGTTATTAAATCCATTTGTTGCATTATTGTAATACAAGACGTGTGAGCTGATTTGTCGATTGTCTGGTTTGTTGGCTGCAACACTATATACATATTCATACAGTTGGAGCATAAGAGTGCTTAATAAGCGTTTATTTAACATGAATATTGATATGGGTTTATTTAGAAAAAATAGCTTAGCGCTGAAAAGGTAAAGGTTGAATTTATTTTTCGTATTCAAGCATATAATTTTTGGTGGTGTACCACACAAATATAGCCACCACTGTCACAAGCGCCACACAGAGTGCAAGAGCAATAACAGCAGTGGCGGCAGTAAGACGCCTGTTCCATGCGGTGCTACTCATAACAGCATAGTTTTCTTAAATGTTTACATTAGAAGGTGGTAATATGTGTAAATAAAAGTTGCGCTGGTCATTGCGTGTGTGTGGCGTATGCACGCATATTTGTTAACACTCAAAAAATAATTCGCATATATATATATATGCAAGGCCGGATTAACAGTTAGGCAGAATAGGCAGTTGCCTGGGGCCTCCGATTTTTGGAGGCCTCCTAAAAATGGAAAAGACTTCTAAAATTTTCTTACAAACATAAAATTGTAGAGAGTGAAAGAAAAATATAATCAGAACTGAAAATAGATTTTACTCAAATAAATAAAACTCAATTGACCGCATTCAAAAGGCGAAACCGAAAAACTAGACAAGGATCCTAAAAAGGATATTTCCGACTCATTTGACAAATCGCATGAGCGTGCAAATAAGTGTATCGAAGTGAAAGGAGAGTACATATATTGAATAATAAAAAAGGTTTATAACTTTTCTTCAGTTGGGAAGTCATACTGGTGAAAGTCTAGCGAATCAAACGTTAAAGTTTCTTACTGAAGACTGTGGTTTAGATATTCATAATTGTAGAGGACAATTATATGGCAACGCATTAAACATGTCCGGGAAGTATAAAGATGTGCAAGCAAGAATATTGAGTTTTAATGAGAATGCGATATGTTCCCTATTCCGCGCATTCCCTTAATTTGGTTGGAGAGCATGCTGTGAAGTGCTGTTTTTATACAGTAGATTTTTTCGCCATTAGGCAGACATTATATAATTTTTTCCGCTTCCACCTATCGTTGGGACGTATTAAAAAATAAAATAAACAATGAGAAAACTTTGAAGACATTTCCAACTTCACGCTGGGAAGCACATTCGAATGCGACGAGTGCAGTTAACGGTTCACTTGATATCATATTAGAGGCTCTAGAAATCATTGCTAATAACGAATCACAAAATACTGATACTCGTTATGAGGCGACGTGTATCGCGAATAAAATGCAAAAATTCGAATTTGGTTTCATGTTGATTTTATGGATTTGTAAACGTGTGGTTTTTTGTACGGATTGTTAGAAGAGAGTCTAGTTTCACTCCATGAAAAGTTCCATGATTTCGAGGAAAAAACAAAACAATTATTACCTGGTGTAGGTTATACAGAAATCGTAAACCGAACTCGTCGTAGAAAAACCAACCTAATGACGGAAATGCTCCAGAAGTCCAGAGGTAGAATTTTCGTCTCGCTATGATTTTAGGATAAAAGGTTTCCTCGAAATCAACGACAATCTTCACAGTGCAATCAAACGACGTGCGAAAGTGTATATTTAAGTTTAAGAGAGATTTGCATTTCTCATCAACTTTTCTCTAAGCGATGGAGACCTCCACGAAGCTATAAATAACTTAGTTCGTTTTTTATTCTAGAGATTTGGAAGAATTTTTCATTAAAACGAAACAATTCAAAAGTGAACTCCAGATACACTGATGCACAAAACTCATAGTCATTTGTATAAGATTTTAATGGAACATCAATTAGCCGATGTATTTCCTAGCACAGAAATATCTCTTCGGATTTTTTTTTAACATCAATGATCACAAATTGTTCTTCCGAACGATCCTTCTAGCAACTAAAAAGAATCAAAACTGCTGAAAGAGCTACAACGCGATAAGAGCGACTCGAGATGTAAGGTATACTTTACATTGTCAGATTTATTGAACAAAATCGATATTGATGATATAATTGATTAATTTGCCGAAAACAAATGTAGAAAACTACATGTTTAAAATGTAGATAGTAATTTTATTGATATTATTTCATTGTGACAATAAAATTTTTATGAAAGACATAAGTTCGTATTTTTTAATCGAAAAAAGAAGGGAATGGAGGTGGGAAAAAGGGCCTCCAAATTGATGGTTGCCTAGGGCCCCGTTGAGGTTTAATCCGGCCCTGTATATATGTATGTACATATGCTTACGAAAATATTAGTTTATTTATGAGTCCAAAAAAATAGAAAAAAAAAATATATACACTGAATGAAATGGTGGTCGTAAAATCAACAAATCGGTTCTGTTGTTTTTGACTTAACGGAGATTCGGGAAATTGATCGAATTATGGTTAATTCGACCGAGTTCTTTGTCAAGCGAACAAATTAGTTTAGTCATTTCAACAGAAGAGAAATTGTCGCTCTTAAGTTAACAAAATTTTGTAAAATTGACAGATTCCCATCTAACTGATTTTTCTGTTAACACAACTGATTTTACAGGTCATTTCAACGGCGATCAACTGTCAATACTTGAGCAAATTTCAAAGAAAACTTTACACTCACTGCGCTCTCTACTTTGTACTTATGACGATGGTACGTGCTACTTGTTAAAAAAAAACACCAAAATTAAGAAAACCAGCAAATCGAAAAAACACACAAAATGGGAAAACAATAAAAAACTAGTTTTTCAGTTATCAATACAAAACAAAAAAAAAACCTTTTTGAATTTACTGTGCAAAAAATTATGAGATACCGGGACACCTATTTATGGGGAACAATTTTGCAACTTCTCGTCCAACCGAAATGCAAAATTGCGCCCTCTTGTTGCAAAAGTTTTGCTTGAACGAACAGTATTTTTCTAAAGGTAGTAACATTTTTTTGTTCAAGTTTTTATGAATTTTCACTCACGCGAACAAATCTAATAATAAAAAAAACATCCTTTTTTAATGTTGATGCTTCCGACAACATAAAAGTTTGAGTTGTTTTGGAATCGTTTCAACTTTAAGTGTTACCAAAATTAAACTTGCCGAATTACATGTAAAGTTACTCCAGTGGTGAGTTACCTTCTAGCGATTTGATTCTTTACTTTTCTATAACTTACAAGTTCTATATTTAAAATGTTATGTCAAACATTTATACAAGTTTTGTTCGAAACAATTAAGTGTGGCAACTACATGCGAGAGAAGAAATTGAGAATGAACTGAGCTGCAACGGAAAGAACTGAGAATCAGTTTTGTGACTACTATTTTCATTTCTATTTGAAAAGCGAAGTTCAAAACTATAAATTAAATAAATTATAAAATATAAAATTTGGGAATAAATTATAAAAAAAAAATGAAAGTGCGTTTAATAAAACAAAATAATAAAGTGTATGTGACCCGGTCTATGAAAAGGTGACTTATGACTCAATGTAGCTGTTAATAGCTATTTCTCGCAATTTCTTTTTTGAGTCATAAGCATCCTTTCATATATGATATGTTTAATGTGTGCCAGCATATTTGATGTAAGCCCAATTGAAGTTCTAATCGAACTAAGTGCGTGCATATGTATGTATATGTAGCAAGCATGCGTAATTATGTATTCACATATTTACGTATGTATGTAAATGGCAACCGTGGTGTGATGGTAGCGTGCTCCGCCTGCCACACCGTATGCCCTGGGGTCGCACTCCGGGCAAAGCAACATCAAAATTTTAGAAATAAGGTTTTTCAATTAGAAGAAAATTTCTCTTAGTGGGGTCGTCCTCGGCAGTGTTTGGCAAGCGCTCCGAGTGTATTTCTGCCATGAAAAGCTCTCAGTGAAAACTCATCTGCCTTGCAGATGCCGTTCGGAGTAGGCATAAAACATGTAGGTCCCGTCCGGCCAATTTTTAGGGAAAATCAAGAGGAGCACGACACAAATTGGATGAGAAGCTCTTCCTTAGATCTCTTCGGAGGTTATCGCGCCTTACATTTATTTATTTATGTATAGAGCAACATAGGTACTTTCGTACAAAGCTGTCGCAACCACTTTTTTTGTTCATTTGACTGCTAAAACGGTCAATTACGAATCAACGATTTGTGCGCAGTTGATTCAACATCTTGTTGCGATGGATAAAAATTAACAGAAATTTCTGTTAAATTAACCCGTACTTCGGTTGATTTTACCAGTCTTTTTCTTTCAGTGTATAATGCAAGCAGTAAATAAATAAAAAATTCTGCGGACGAGCGGGTTTAGATTTTTTAAATACGCAATGCGGATTTTATTTTTTAATTTTTGTTATAATTTCATTCTATGAATTTTGCATAAATTTTCTTGCAATTTGCTCTCTTGATATATGCAAAGTGCATATATGGCTGAAAAACTCTGCGAATTGTATAAGTATAAACTCCACTCCATATTTATTTTAAGCAGTTTGTTGCTTTCATATTTCTATTTAAATTTAAGTTATCGCCTGTGGCTACGGTTGACTTAATGTTCTTCTCACGTCAGCACGACAACGATTGGCGTACGTCGAAATTTGCCATTCTCTATAACTATCACACCTAATTAAGCACGCTTAGCGTTGCGTTTCTAGTGTCAACAGGTATTAGATAAACAATGTTTAAAATTTTCGTATTTTCTCGAATTTTTTTCTTTGGTTTGTTTATCACTTTATCCTTCAAGACTGACACAACTTAACAGTTATTTAGCACTAAACTTTTTCGAAATACTTATTTAAATTACGAATGTCCAAAATATGGCTCACAATAACATTAATTTAGCCACATTTAGCTCCCTACAACAAACTACTCGATTTCGGCTTTCATTTACTGCTGACCGGCCTATTGCATAGCCATATTTGTTTAACTGTAGCTCCTTCTTCCTAGCATTTATAATCTTCTTATCGGCCTCGAGCTTGCCCATCCTTGCTTTATACTAAGCTCTAAGTTTTTTTGAACACAATCATGCGTACATATGCATTATCTTGTTGCTCGTTAATTAACGTAAAAACCACTACCAATAAGATGATTTTACTTTTACCTAGATAGTCAGAGTTTTTAGTTTTGGTGGCCACTGATTTATAACCAAACAATGCTGTTTTTTCTAAAACTGTTTGTTGTGGAGCGGAGTTGTGAAATGTAGGGAAATCTTAACCATAGATAGGCAAATGGTCTACACTAAAAATGCACTAAAACTTCCTTTAAACTAATTTATTAAAAATGCTAACGATATTAGGGGGTCATATTTTATAAATCACTTTTGGTATCAAAATAGAACCTTTGAGTGCGGTTGTTGGAAAAAACAAAGTTTATTTTATTGAACGCATATATAACATATAGACATATTTAAGTTAAACTCTTGTAAGTGCAATGATTTTTTATGGCAATGCAAAGTGCCCATCTATATTACCGCACAAAAATGATTAACTTAAAAGCTTGCTATATAATTGCCATTGTTATCAATACGGGACTTTGCTGATGTTGCCGGTTGCTTGTTGTTGCTTGTTTGTTGTCACCAACCATATGTAATAACTGTGGCACCACTCTGTGTTGTTGTTCATATATTTACATGCAGCGGAGTAATAATAAATGTACTGAACGCTCGCTTTGAGCTATAAATCATTTTTGGGTTGTTGTGGTGCATTTTTGTTGTGAATAAACTTTGGTTTTTTGTTGTTGTGTTTTGCTTTTTGTTTCAAATATAAAGTGTTAATTGCTTAACGTTTTACCTCTTTTTATATAGGTATGTACCTTGACTCATAGGCTACGAGCATGTGGTGGTGTGTGTTGAGAAACAGATAAAATATATCTTTTATAGCAACTTGTTGATTGGAGAGTGCATAGTGATAGTTAAGTATATGATAGCGATTCATGTTGTTTCGTTGATTTTCCGATAAATGATGCATATACATACATTGTAAAGACTTTCCGTCAGTTCTTGTCAAATTCAGTTTGGATAAAAATCGGATTCGGCGTTGTGCGATCTTCAATGTCATTTTTATTAGAGCTTTCGGTACTTAAATTTTAAAACATGAGATCAGCAATATTTTGATAGTTTGTAAAGTGATCAAACGATAAAAAATTTCAAATACATCTTTTTTTTTCAAATGTATGGATATTTTTTCACTTCATCCTTCCACCGAACAAGAATTCTCAGTTAAATAAATTTTTTTCAAACAACAAAAGTTGATAAGAATTGAAGCCAAATATTACGTCTATCCTAAGTCCAACACATAACACTGAAGTGAATTTGACTATTACTCACTGCAGTAGAAACGTTACAATAAAAATCCTACTAGCCATAAAATGTTAACAAATCGTCACTTTTTTTATTATTGAATATGATTGAATCAAAACGATTTTTAATTTCTCACGTGATAACTGCTTAATGGCGCAGTCATATATATAAAACCATAAAAAATTTATTAAAAATTCTAGCAAAGAAACGGAAACTCAAAACAATTCATTAAAAAAAGTATGTGTAAAAACTTTAAAGCAAATTGTAGATAATAAACAGAAGTGTTTATACATTTGTATGTATAGTTTTACAGCACTAATTATACAATTTGTTGTTTGTATTATACATATATACATATATCATGTGTGTAGGTGAGTGAGCGCCTGTGTTTATGTTTGTTTATCTTGGCTACCGCCGACACTGTCGTGAAGGTTTTTATGAAGACCCAGTTTGTGGCTACTATTATATGCCGTAAAATTGAGAACCACTAAAGTGTGTGTGATGTTTTAAAGCACAAGCATTCAAAAAACAGGAAAATAGAGGGAAATATAAAATACGTTTGTATATACATATAGCGTATAAAGTAATAAGGAATCAAAGTTGAAATGGAAATTACATGTTACAACGTTGTAAAAAAAATTCTATGAATTTTATATGAAATTCGAAAATTTCAAAAACTTTTTAAAAAAAAATTCGAGAAAGATTTTACGCCAAATTCGAACTTTTAAATAAAAACTGGTTTCATTAATTTGCAAGTTCTACATAGATCTCCCAAAATTTCATTGATTTAAATTTTTTTTTTTGCAAAAACTCTTTGGAAAAAAATCTAAAATTCGAAAAAAAATTTACGAATAACTCAAAAAAAAATTTTCGAAAAAAGTTTTACGTAAATTTCGATTCAAGACCAGTCTCACTAATGTACAAGTTATAGTTCGCATTGCTTTTTGACAATTTCTTTTCTGAAGTGTGTTTCAGATTCCATAAAAAAAAAATTACACACTTTTCATGGAGGAAAATCCAAAACACACTTTGGAAAGAAAAACTGCATACTGAAAAAATTCAAAACACTCAAAATAAAAAGTTCGAAATTTTCTTCAAATTTTCAAGTGTTTTAGAGTTTGGTTTAACAGCTTCAGTTATAAAACTCGTGAAAGTCGTTTGCTTAATTGTCGAAAATAGCGAATATGGATTAAAATGACGAATTATTATAAAAATTATCACTGACAGAAAAAGCCGCTGTTGTATATTATTAAGAGCAAAAAAAAAAAAAAAACATTTTGCAAACATAGCTTTCTGTGGCACGATATTCTTAAGAACAAAATAATGAACGCCGTGAGCATAAGTTTTTCTTCAAAATTTGCTTATGAATTTGCATCATATTTATAGCTGTTTGTAGTTTAAATAGCCAATGGAATCAGTTCTTTTAACAGAAAGATCAGTAAGATTGTTTGAAGCAGCGTCTGCCATTTTAAATGAATATTGTTAACTTGAGACCACCAGTTTTTCTTCTATTGAAATGACCACAAAAGTTTGTCATCTGGATATAAACTCCGTTGATTTAACCATAACGCGATCAATTTTACTGAACAATTGTTAATTCAAGAACAACAAACTGACTTATTTTGTTTTGTTGACTTCCGACAGCGTGGATAAATGGCGTACATTGGAACGATTTTCCGCCATCAAATTTGGTTTCGAGACAAACCAGTTGCGGCGTTGTGCAATCCTCAGTGTCGACTTTCGTTCTGATTTGTTGTTGTCGTTTTTCTTGTATTTATAGTTCGTAGGTATTGTCAAAATGGATGCTTGTGTATATTTATGTGTATGTGCTGTGTGTTCATTCAGAACCGAGGGTGGGCTTTACTGATCGATTTGTGTGGTTGACTGAGGCAGGTAAAAGGCAGTAATTATAGTTTGCCTCGAAATCAAATTTGACAAGGGATGACTGAAAATCGTTCCAATATACAACAACAAACTTGTTGATTTTACTATAGCTTCATTTTTTGTGGTGTAGTGTGAAATTTGTCTTTTCTATATTTATAAAGTTTTATTTTTTTATGCTTCAAGGCATGTAGAGCACCATTGATTAAAATTTTACCAGTTTGCCATTACTAAAACCCATCAGCAATCAGCGCATTTTCTTATCAAAAATTTTGTTCAAAAGATTATTTGGTAAGCTTATAGCGCGCAACAGGCGACGAGCTAGCGCCAGTCAATGTTAATGCCATGCGGAAAAAAACTTTCGTTTCGACTTTACCTGTATCCATGTATTTAAGTGCACTTGTATGCATATATATTTTTTATGCATTTGACACGATTATTCATAGTTTAATTTTCCATAAAAGCTTCATTGATCAGGGGCAAAAACGAGTAGGAATTTTTAGCGACGTCAAATGACTAAATCAAATAAATATATAAAAAAAATGCTTAAGCTTATTATTAAAGTATGTGCCATATTGAATTGTCTTAGGCTACATTAAAATTTTTTATAAACCAGAGCTGGGCAGCGTAGTCCGGTTGGTCACTTTCGCGGATACATATCTTACATATACACTCGAGAACAGAAGAATGCCTCTATTGTACAGTGATACAAAGTGCGATTTTGCATCAGCCTTCGAAGCAAAAACTCGTAATAGACAGTTAAACCATTGGTGTTAAGCTGTGCGTGTACTTATGCCTACTGGTATAAGTAAAGTTCCCTGAATCTTGCTATTTATTCACAGAGATCAGAAGATCGCCAACTTTTGATAGAGAAATGTCCAATGAAAAAAGAAATTGTAAAAGGTTTTAATTTCCATGTGGGCATTAACTCAATACGATAATGGAATGCGTCACAGCACGCAATAAAACTACAAATATTATGACAGCAATAAAGAAGGTACAAACAAAGTATGTACAAGCAAATGGGTGGTAGATACAATAATGTGGCTTGTAACTTTTATTTGCTCCATAAAAAATATGCTGCGGATCGACGTAAAGCCGTAATCTTTTGTAGAGCATAACATCGCATTGCACACTGCGTTAATGGCCAATAGAGAACATCCGCTCAAAATGCTCCCTCTATCTTCGAATAGCTCTCTGTGGAAAACAATAACATATTTTTGCCCCCAATTGGCTCCTAACAACAAATCAATCGATTGTTTTTGAATAATATGGAAAATTAGCACATCATCCCCTGTATTGCATTGACTTCGCTAGGAGCAGGCTCCAGTAGCTCTCCATGGCACACAACAACATCCTTTTGGCTCTTAACAAAAAAAAAAAAAAAAAACTATTTTCTTAGGAAAACCAAAAATTAAGACATCATGCTACAGAATTTCCAAATTTAATTGATATTTTGGTTCCATGACAGTTGTTGTTGTTGTGTTATTTTGCAACTTTGTTAGAAATGATTTCGGCTGCTTAACAATTTTGTTTAGTCTTAGCATAAAGCCGAGATCCATTTCATATTCATTATCTGTTTGTATACCAAGAGAGTAGTAAATATTAAAACAAAACAAAAAAATCAGTTTTTGGTTTATTTTTTTCATTTTTATGGGGATGACTGCAATATAAAATGAGAGCGGAGAAAAATCATAAATATGATAATAACCAGTTACCCAAATAAGCAGTTGCTTTCGACTCAGTCTATTTAAAAACGCCGACGAAAGTATTCTCTTTGAACAAAACTAATATAAGAAATAAACAAAACGCAGTAGTTGTGTGCAGAGTTGGGCAATTTTCGAATACAATTTACACGGCATTCTCCGATTTGCTTCGGGGTTGATATATGGCTATTTCTAAAACACTACGGTACTATGAATGACTATTTTTGGAACATTTCGAGGTAATTTTTTTTAACATGTCGCAGCTTTTTCTGGATTTCGCGATGTTTAGCTGAGTGCAGATTTCTAGCTTACTTCAGGATACTATCTGAACCATTTCTGGACTGTGTTCGTTATGAGACTATTTTAAATACTTCAGTACTATTAAAGGGCCATTTCGGGTTTGTTTAAGCACCTTTTCGAGGGATTTTTCTCTGAAATATTTGGATTTGTGTGCTCTCATTTCGAGATATATTCGGGATTGTATGAAGGTTATTGCACTGTATTATCTCGAAACTGTTTTCAGGATCATATCGAAGTATAGTGCAAAACTTGTATGCTGCTTTTTCTTCGTGCGGGCGGGACCACGGGTAAGGACTAGTTGTGAATCATATGGTAGTCAATATTTAAATGTTTGTGTAAAAGTTAAAAATGTGAAACTAAATCGTTTAGAAATTTTCGATATTTTGACACTTAATAATTTATTTGTTTGTTTTCCCCCAACTCTGCTTGTCTGTTTATAAACACGATAGTGAGAATGCGCGAGAACAATGCAACTGTTGCTCAAAGATATACAATAAGAAAATGTGTATCTGTATGCATAATAAAAACATATTTGAAAGCATAAATATGTAAATATTTATTTAGTAACGTTGTTATGTCAAGACTACAATTGTTTTTGGTAGCTGCGCTTCACCGGTGATGTTAATACTGTTAAAGGCGCATTTTATGCTACTGATTTGATTATTTCGAAACGCGAAAAACAAATATAGATGTGTAAATATGTATGTAATTCTAAAAGAAATCGTCATACATGTCAAATAGTCTGATTTTTGTGTAGAAAACAAATAATCTCAGAAAAAATATGTGTTGAAAAATTCTTAGGTGAATGCACCTTAAGAAGCCAGTTGTGTTTGCTAAGAAATTTTGAGGGAAACAGGCAGCTAGAGCGATAAGTTCTAGTTGATACATTAAAGCGAGATATATTTTATCTAGAGTGTGCAGTAGCTAATCTAGCAAAAGATAAGACGGACACATAAAACTTGATTTTCTATGTAGAGTTTTAGAATTTGAATATCGCTTTATGACTTTAATTTAATTAGGTAAAATCAGTGATAGGCAGCAGAAATCCGTGTCATAAAAATTTTATAAGGGGATACATATTTTATTTGGTAATTACTTTGATAATAAAATATGTGCGTCGCATTTATAAGTACTTAAGCAAAGAAGTTTCTTAAATAAAATATGAAAGATCTAGAAAACAAGGTAGTCGAAACTAAAATTATAATTTTTTTTTTTTTATATTTATAAATTTTTTTCACAAATCAGGTTCCGTTGAACGAGCCTTAAAATATTCCACGCAATTTGTATTTAAAGCATAGAGTGCTAATACTTACAAACAAATTACAAAGCGTACAGCAGGGCATTCATATGGCGGAGTGGATATAGGCATATCTGCCTTTACACCAGTATGAAGTTTGAATGTTGAAGATATGGAGTTTCAAACTCAGCTCCCGAAAGGCTGGCTGATGGAAAGCGAAATTCAGAAACACTTCCTAGTAACTATTGCCGTGTGTAAATTTTGTAATATTGCTGTAATATCTATAACGAAAAATGTATAAAACAATACGAGCTTGTCTCGCTAATTTAATACATTTATCTTTTGTGTAGTAAAGGATCAAATAAAAAAAATGAAATAAAAAATAAAAACGAAAAAAAAATCGAAAACTTTTGAAGTGAATTTTCCGAACCAATAGTGACAGCCTTAATTTAAATCAAATCTCTACAAGACAAGTAACTAAGCTTTTTAATATTACTCAAATTTAAATTTGATCTAAACTAACCCACTGTGACATGTTTGCAAAATACGACGCCTGCATTTTAAAAAGCCACCAGATATACCAGAAACGTAACAACCACAAATATACGTCAACATTGTATTTATAAAATTTATTTTAAATATTTAAATATATTTTTTTAGCCAATTTTAATTTTGAAAATGCTTTGCTCTTCAGTTTGTGTACCACATCTTCACTAAAAATCACCACAACAAGAACAACGACAGTGAATTTTGCTGTTGCTTTTATTTATATATACATATATGTATGCACATACAGCCACAAAATTTATTTATAGTCATGTCTCATGCTGTGAATTTACTTGTTATGATGATTTATGTATATATTTTTAAAAACCAAAGCAAAGGCATAAATAAGAAACATTGAAAAGCGTATGGCATCAGGAAGAAACGAAACAAAATTACAAAAAATTAAATAAAGAATTCACACATACATACATGCGAACTGAAATATTGAAAATGGAAATATTGCAAAAAAATATTATAATTTTTTCGAGTATAAATGTAGGTAATTTTTTCATATACATTAGGGTGGTGCTTGTAAGTCAAATAACACCCTTTCTCCATATCAAATGAGAGATTTTAGCCGATAGCCCCACGTGCATTCTAGCATCCTCTTGCACGCCCACAATGACGCAGGTTTTTTGTTTGCTCTTTCTTCCACATGAAGTTTCAATACAACTTACTAGCTAGTTCAATTCCTAAATATTTTGTGCTGTATTTTTTTTTTTGCAGGGTTACCTTTCCAAGTTTAGGTTTTGTCCAACTAGCGACCTTATACTTCTATGTAGACTAATTGTTTTTTTCCGCGTTGGCGGCTTAGCTGACTCCAAATGTGATGTCTGATCCATTAGACAGCTGATTGTTGGTAGACATCTGCCGCTTATGATGACTGAAACGTCATCTGAACACGCCGCGAGTTTGACTCTCCCTCTGTCGAACAGCTAAACAATTGATTTATGACCACACTGAAAGAAATGGTGCTAGTAAAATCAACAAATCGGTTCTGTTGTTCTTGACTTAACGCAGATTCGGTGAAATTGATCGAATTACGGTTAATTCGACCGAGTTCTTTGTCAAACGAACAAATTAGTTTAGCAATTTCAACAGAAGAGAAATTGTCGCTCTTAAGTTAACATAATTCTCTAAAATTGACAGATTCGTAATCAATCTAACTGATTTTTCTGTTTAAACAACTGATCTTACAGGTCAACAGCGAACAACAGTCAATACATGAGCAAATTTCAAAGAGAATTTTATGCTCACTGAGCTCTCTACTTTGTACTTATGACGATGGTGCCACTTGTTTAAAAAAAATACCAAAATAAGAAGTAGTTATCAAATCGAAAAAACACACAAAATGGGAAAACAACAAAAAACTAGTTTTTCAGTTATCAATACAAAACGAAAAAACCCCTTTTTGAATTTACTGTGCAAAAAATTATGAGATACCGGGACACCTATTTATGGGGTACAATTTTGCAACTTCTTGTCCAAGCGAAATACAAGTTTGCGCCCTGTTGTTGCCAAAGTTTTGTTTGAACGAACAGGATTTTTCCAAAGTTAGTAATATTTTGTTCAAGTTTTTACGAATTTTTACTCACGCCAACAAATTTAATAAGATAATAAAAAACGTTCTTTTTTAATGTTGATGTTTCCGACAACATAAAAGTTTGAGTTGTTTTGGAATCGTTTCAACTTAAAGTGTTACCAAAATTAAACTTGCCGAATTACATGTAAAGTTACTCCAGTGGTGAGTTACCTTCTAGCGATTTGATTCTTTACTTTTCTATAACTTACAAGTTCTATATTTAAAATGTTATGTCAAACATTTATACAAGTTTTGTTCGAAACAATTAAGTGTGACAACTACATGCGAGAGAAGAAATTGAGAATGAGCTGAGCTGCAAGGGAAAGAATTGAGAATCAGTTTTGTGACTACTATTTTCATTTCTATTTGCAAAGCGAAGTTCAAAACTATAAATTAAATTAATTATAAAATATAAAATTTGGTGAAAGTGCGTTTAATAAAACAAAATAATAAAGTGTATAATGTTTAATGTGTGCCAGCATATTTGATGTAAGCCCAATTGACGTTCGGTTAGTAAGTGACATCGTGGTGTGATGGTAGCGTGCTCCCCCTGCCACACCGTATGCCCTGGATCCACACTCCGGGCAAAGCAACATCAACATTTTAGAAATAAGGTTTTTCAATTAGAAGACAACTTTTCTAAGCGCGGTTGCCACTCGGCAGTGTTTGGCAAGCACTCCGAGTGTATTTCTGCCATGAAAAGCTCTCAGTGAAAACTCATCTGCCCCGTAGATGCCGTGCGACGTCGGCATAAAACAAGTAGTTCCCGTCCCGCCAATTTGTAGGGAAAATCAAGAGGAGCACGACGCAAATCGGAAGAGAAGCTCGGCCTTAGATCTCTTTGGAGGTTATCGCGCCTTACATTTATTTATTTATATGGTAACATAGGTACTTTCGTACAAAGCTGTCGCAACAACTTTTTTGTTCATTTTACTACTAAAACGTTCAATTACGAATCAACGATTTGTGCGCAGTTGATTCAACATCTTGTTGCGATGGATAAAAATTAACAGAAATTTCGGTTGAATTCACCCGTATTTCGGTTGATTTTGCCAGTATTTTTCTTTCAGTGGACCTTCCACAGCGTTAATGAAAATATCCCAACCTGCGGCGTTCTTCTCTTCATAGATTTCGTGGCCTCGCATTGGCTTCATTGCGACATGATTATAGCATAAGGTCAATCCAATTTGTTAAGGCCGGATATGCTTGAATCGTGTTGAGACTGTTCATGATTGCTTACCTCGAGACAATGTTGAAAGCCCCGACAATGTCCGGAAAAATACCTAGGGAGTGTTGATGGTGTTCCCGGACTTTCTCTATATTCATGATCAACCTATGCATTGCTGTATAGCAGGCATGCTTAACCAACGAAACGATATCATTTCGTTACGATAATCAACGTTAATAAACGAAACGAAGTCATTTCGTTTCGTTTATTAACGTTAAGATCGTCAAATTAACGAAATGATTTCGTTTCGTTTTCTGCCATATCAAAACGAAATCAAATCGTTTATGTTGATTATTAATTTCAAACTATGCTGGCAAAGCTGATTGATGGCGGAGTCATTAAAGGTGAAAGCATTAGCCAAGCTGATTGCAACTTTTCTCATGAATTTTGACAGTACAAACATTTCTCAGAGTATTTTTGACATTACCACCAACGAATTACACAAACAAATTACATAGAGTTTGTGTGTGTATGTGCGCTCGTTGTTGCCACCTTACGGCTTCACCATGGCTATAGCATTGCCAGCACAATTCAAACATAAAGTATCACGTTTTTGTTAACGTTTTTAACGTTAACGAAAGCTTTTCGTTTCGGTTAAAAACGAGATACAATTTATCTTGATAATTTCTTTATCGATAATATTTCGAAGTGTTTCAACGGAAACTGTGGAAATTTTTTGATAAACGATTAGCTTAACGTTAAGGTGCATCCCTGCTGTATAGACTGTCTTGCTTTTGGTGTAAGCACGTTGTGCTGAAGAGAACAATGCTTCATCATGACTATGTCAAACAAATAGGTCTGTAGTTTTTCGCGTGCAAATTACGGGCTCTTTCCTCTATCGATATGAAAACTACTCGAGCTTTTCTTCAGTTCAGTTTTATGCAAACCTTAAAGTTCTGATATAAGCCATTTTACAATCGTTCCACCTGCCCTCCGCAGCATAGCAGGGAATTAAAATAAATCCAAAATGTTGCATGATAACCATGTACATAGGCTTCCTTTTGCGGCTTTGCGAATTCATTAATTTTACTGATGATTATTTCTGCCACATCATTGCCTTCAGCAGCAAGTTCATGTTGCGTACTCATGTTTTAATTAGTTGCAAACAACATTTTAAATGCACTCTTGGCAGCCGTTTTTAATTTTTCATTATGCTATATATATTTATTAGTAAAAGCAGACATACAGCACTACAATGTGGCTCAAAGTTACCTTTGTAGCTTTTTTGTCAATTTGTGTTTTTGTAAATGTGTATGCGCGTGTACTGTGGGATGTGTCTCAGCAATTTAGTGCGTTCCATTTTAGTTGCTTTTGTTATACAATTTTCGATTCTCCATTTCGTTTTAAATTATTTATTTCACAGGCTGATATAGTTTGACTGTTGTTGTTGTTGTGCAGTCACAAAGCACTGTAATTAACTTCATGCCAAGCATTCATTGGCATTTGATGTATGCATACAAATATACATTTGTGTGTAGTGTATATGTTTGTGTACCCAATAAACCACATAAACAAATTCTCAGAGCTTAGCACCCGAAGCATAGTTCAACGCTTCAAACTAAGCAATTTATATTTATTCAAACTTATTCTGCCAGATTAAGCAGGCTGTGAAGAAGACTTCTTCTTGTTTGAAATGTTCTCGAGAAAACTAAGTTTTCTTATTTGAAAACTTGTCAAAATACCATGTTAAATATGTTATGTTTGAGAACTAATGTTAGTCCGTTGAAAAATAGTAGCTCTATAGACACTTTCAGTCGCCTATGCACTGGCTTCACTGACCGAGCATTTCAACCTCCCCTAGCTTATAAAAAGTAAACTAAAATGTTTATTGGGTTTTGTACAAACTGACTTGTATTCGTTCTTTTCCACCATTCGACAATCGCTGTCATATGCCGCTGACGTTTTCTACGGCAAGAGCTATCAAATATGGCGACCAGTCACACAAGCACCAGTCATATTGCATTGGCAAATCATCTTGGAATCGCGAAAAGTTTTTTAATTTATTTTTATTTCTTTTTTGTTTATTATTTTTTGTTTTATTTAGCTACGCTTCATTGACTTTATTAAAAAATGCGTGCAATATTGATTTTGACGTTCCACTTAGTTTATGCTGCGTTATTGTATTCCCGTTTGACGGCTGTTGTTGTGCTTTACGTTATTGTTGTTGTTTTTTTTGCCTATTTATACATAAGCTGCTATAGCTGATAAACCTGTTGAACAGCTTTACTTGTTTAGCAACATAAAATTGTGGTTATGCTGATGCTTGAATGCTTCTATATAGGCTATTTCTAATGCTTCTGCAACATGTTGCGCGTGGTTATTTAAAGCTATACAATTGTTTCCAGCTATGTAATACATATCTACATATTTATAATTTTGAATAAAATAGTTATTTTTAGGTGGCATTAATACGAAATTAAGAGATATTTTTTTGATCTGTTTACACTAACAAAACAGTTTCCTGAAAACCAGGAAAAAAGCTACTAAAATAAGGGAAAACGGGATATTTCGCCATAGAAAATCTACCCCAAAAGTGGACCAGTAACTTTCTTAAAAGTTACTGCGAGCTTTATTTAGATCTATTGCGCTTGACCTTTCATCCTATTACTATATGTGGATGCTTTTAATGTATTTTAGTACATGCTTTTCACTCCAAATCACGAAGGGATTAAGAGTCACGCCACCTAGACCTAACCTCTGCTTTGTCAGAGCGACACATTCCCAGAAAATGTGAATCGGCGTTTCATCCTCCAGCTCACAAAAGTGACAGATTTGGGTGTCGGATAGATTTAACTTACTAAGATGATATAGTATACTACAGTGTCCCGTATAGTATTCAGTGAGAGTTCGTAGGTCCTCTCTGCTTAGTATAAACAATTCGGCCTGTCTTTGCACTTGACATTCAATCCAGGGTTGCTTGAACTACTTTGCTGTCAAGTTTCTTATGGTTTCCCTAGTGTGTGCCGTTATGTGAGTCCACAGAAGGGCTCTGAACCATAGAACGCTGCTATAACACCCTGCTTGGATAAGTAATCTGCATGTTCACTACCTTTATGTTTTTGATGCCCGGGAACCCATCCCAACATAACCTTGTTAATATGGTTTCCATATTCTCCTATGTATTCATTCAATAGCTTAGAAGTAATTGTGTAAGACTGCAGGGCAGACAAGGCTGTCTGGCTTTCTGAGATAATAAGCATACTCCTCGAGGGTAAGCCTCTTCGTAGACATTTTCTACCGCAAACTTTTATTGCATGGATTTCTGCCCTAAATAGTGGGTATTGATTTTTTGAAGTTCAGCCCTTAGATGCCTGCTCCTGTTTTTCCGTCATCAAACAACCATACGTGAACCAGACCGCCGAATTAGGGTCGGTATATGGATATACGTACCTACATAACTCTTTCATGTACATATATATTGTCAGAAATATTCAATCAAGTTATCTTAATACAATTGAAGAAAAATTTATAACAATTAGGCACATAAGCACTACCTATTAAGCAGTTCGCTACCACCTGTAACCAAATTTTGAAATATTAAAAAACCCAAATTTTAGAATATTAAAAATTTTAAACTAAAACACGTGAAAAAACTCGTTTGTTTCCCTCAAAAAATAAAAATGAAACTATCTTTTCACTCTCCTGGTTGAGTACAATGCATCACATTCAATACACATCTTTCTTTTGCATTAGTGCGTGACTAAATGCACGCTAAGCACCCACTGTCCATTTGACAGCTGTCACTTTGACACTTTCGTAATTCGCAATCTACTGACAATTCACCACAAGGTCAAGCCGATGGATCTTACTGTGTGAGAGGCGAGACAAAATCGAGACCGCCTACATATAAGTTCATCTCTACAACAAAGCCATTATTTGAAGACTAACTGACATACAAATACATTTTGACAGACAACTGTCAATGCCGTCGAAACTAGATACATACATACACACACACACGTACAACACAACACAAAAATGCACAACAATATCAGAACAAAAGTAAATAAAAGAATTTACAGCAAGAAAAAAAATATAAAAACATAATTGTTTCAGTGGAAAAAGACGAAACCAGAAATACTTGTGGTGTGTTGCGGAGATTTTAAGCAGATTATAGGTTAAGCGCGTAAAACAATAACAAAAGCAGCAAAAACAACAAGAAGTTTACCATGCACAGCGGGAAGTGCATCGAAATGAAAACAATCAGAAAAGAACAAAATTTTTAATGCTAAATAAAGTAACGATGCATACAATGTAACTACAAAAATAGTTGTTGGGAGATATTTTACCTGCACCGCAGAAGGCAAACAATGTACTTGTAAGCAGATGCAGATCAACTACCTGTATACATATTATACACGGATGTGTGTAGTAGTAAGAGGGCTACAATACCCCAAAAAAACAAAGGACAATATTAAAAGGTGCTGGGTTTTAGTTGTATTTTTTGTTGTATTGGCATGGAAATCAAAATGTTGTGCGCAAAAATGTTGATTCGTCATGCAGCAAGCATGACTAATAGACTTACTGATGGAAGTGCTGACATACAAGTTGTCATTGAAAGTACAAAACAGCGTAACTCGTGTACTAGAAATATAGGAAGTAACGTTAGTAGCAGCATTATTTTGAAAGTGCAATTCAAAAGAATTTTAAGGCTGCCCATAAAAGCTATACAATTCAAAAGCTGTTAATAATTAACGTCACTAAAGCTCTTCGGGTCAATTTTGACCCAATCAGTAAATTTGTGATATAAAAATTTATAAACACACTAAAATATTTTATTAGAGCTGTCAAAGAATGGGAAAATTTGTCAATAAGAATATTCAGGAAGGAATTCTGCACAGAAACACAAAAAGTTATAATTTTTGTACAATACGTCAAATTTGAGCCGTAGACCAAATATGATCCCAATGTCATGAATACCTTTTTAGTTTAAAAAATAAATAAAAGTCACATTATATTGAAAATATTAAACGCAAATCTTTTCATTGATCAGATCAATTATTATTGATTAGGTAAAACGTTGATATGAATAACTTCAAAATTACACATTTTTGACTTAATTTCTTAGATTTACCATATATGCTTCTTTTACTACGAACTTATTTGAATTTGCGGGCGATTTTCACTTGCAACTCCACTGCCAAAAACAACAAGACCCAAAGAAATAATGTCACAAAAATGCAAGAAAATTGTAGAGTAAAAAAACAACAATAGATAAAATTGGAAAAAAGACGCAAACACAAAAAACATAATAAAACTGTGGAACTGAAACATTTTTGACAACTAGATAAGCTAGAGCCAGAGTTTGTTTTTGGCGCGGGAAAAATAACAGGGGGACTCATGTAACCGTATAAATGCCTTATAAAGTGTGTAAACGTATAAATTTATCTAGTTTACGCAGGAGCTGTCAAATTTTGTATGAAAAATCATTTACACAATTTGTGTAAATTTACGCGCATATTTCATTGTGTAAACGCGATAAACTCAAAGGAATGCAACCTTGCACACATTACAGCAGGTAGGTAGGTAGGTTGAACTGGCCGGTCCATGAGGACCTCACATAGACTGATTGAGTCCGTAGTGTTACCAGAAGTTTGTTTTAACGACCAAACTGAAAAACCCTATCAAAAACCAGGACCTATGTTATAAAATAACTCCGTCCTCTTGGCAAATACTAGAAGCTTCCTAGGACTTAAGCCACTTGCTGCTTCTAGATCTGACAGCTGTATCACTCCTAATAGCTGGAGTCTTAGCCTGGCAAGTGCAGGGCACGAGCACAGAACGTGCTCGATCGTTTCCTCCTCCAACCCGCACTTCCTACACCTGCTATCACTGACCAAGCCTAATTTAAAGGCATGTGACGCCAGAAGGCAGTGTCCAGTCAGAATACCCGTCATGAGTCTACAGTCCTCTCTTTTTAATGATAGAAGCAACTGTGTTAGTCTAAGGTTGTAAGACCTACACATAATCTTCGACACTTTACAGCCCCGCGCTTGAACCCACGCCTTTTCTGCTTGGTCGATCATGTGCACCTCTCGCATTCGCTTAATCTCGCCCAATCTAATTGGGACGTCTACGGAGCAAGCTTCAAGGGATGCGCCCTTTTTAGCTAATTCGTCCGCTTTTTCATTCCCATCTATTCCCATATGCCCTGGGACCCAATATAGATGTATGCTTCTCCCTGTCCCGATTCTCTCCAGAGACTGCTTACACTCTAACACGCATTTAGATGCTGTGCTATGCGAGATTATTGCCTTAATTGCTGCTTGACTGTCAATATAAAAGTTAACACGGTTGCAGCTTAAGCTATTCTCTTCCAGGGTTTCTACTGCTTTGGTTACGGCTAATATTTCCGCTTGGAAAACGCTACAGTAATCCGGCAGCCTGTAGAATCTGCTTAATTCCGGATCAGCGCAGTATACCGCAGACCCTACTCCTTCCACTATTTTGGAACCATCGGTGTACACATGTATCGCCTCGTCCGCCATTTGCGCACCCTTGCGCCAACCGTCCACCTCTATTGTGGCCTTAAGATCTCCCTCAAAGTGCAGGTAGGGAATCATGTAGTCTGTTCGTCTTGTGACTGAGGACGCTATACTACTATGGCCATATGGTCGGCGCTCAAGCTGCCCCGAAGCATCGAGCCTGGTTGCGGTCGTTAACGCTTTGTTCTTTGCTACCAGGTCTACAGGTGGAATGTGCAGAATGGCATACAGTGCAGCCGTCGGGGTTGTTTTCAGGGCTCCCGTAATGCAAAGCATCGATAGTCTGCATACCCCCTCTAATTTTTTGAGGTATGTTGTTTTTTGTGTGGCTTTCCACCAAACAAGAACTCCATAGTATAGAATAGGGCTTACAATCGCTGTAAAAACCCAATGAGAAAGAGAGGGCGATAGGCCCCACGTACACCCCAGCATTCTTTTACATGGATAGAGTGCCGTTGATGCCTTCTTGACCCTCTCCTCCACGTTGAGCTTCCATGACAGCTTACTGTCTAGGATGATTCCTAGATATTTTGTGCAAGGTTTCTCCTGTAAGGTCACCGCTCCTAACTTAGGCCTGGTCCAATTTGGGACCTTGTACCTCTTTGTAAACAAGACCATATCCGTCTTCTCCGCATAGACTTTCAGCCCGACATTAGATGCCCAGGTATGAATATCCCGAAGCGCCCGATCCATCAAAGAACTAATCGTTGGAAGGCATTTTCCACTTATGACAATTGCAACGTCATCTGCGTAAGCCGTAAGTTTTACGGGTCCCTCATCGAATTGCCTGAGCAGTTGGTTGATGACCAGTGTCCACAGCAGAGGTGATAGCACCCCTCCCTGCGGCGTGCCCCTGTCCACTGATTTCGTGGCCTCGTACAATCCCCATTGTGATGTAATCTTTCTGCAATTTAACATGCAGCCGATCCATCTGATTAAGGCAGGATGTACTTTAATGTAATTAAGACCATCCATAATCGCCCATTTTGCAACATTATTGAAAGCCCCGGCAATGTCCAAGAAGACTCCTAGAGCATACTCCTTATATTCCAGGGATTTCTCTATGCTTATTACCACCCTATGCAATGCGGTGTCTACCGACTTGCCTTTGGTGTACGCATGCTGTGTTGTGGAGAGCAGCTTTTCATCCACGTTGGACTTTATGTACACATCTATCAGCCTCTCAAAGGTTTTGAGCAGAAATGATGTTAAGCTAATGGGTCTATAGTCTTTGGGATACACGTGACCGATCTTCCCCGCCTTTGGTAGAAAAGCTACACGAGCAGTTCTCCAAGAGTGCGGTACATGATTCAGTCTTATGCACCCATCGAATATTATTTTAAGCCATTCCACGACCGCCCTACTTGAGACTTGTAGCATGGCCGGGAATATACCATCTGGGCCCGGCGATTTAAACTTAGAAAACGTCTTCACTGCCCACTCGATCTTGGTATCGGTCACCAAGCCCGGCACCACTAGCTCCGTGATCGAAGTGTGAGTGATGTCTGCTGGTTCTTCTAAACCGTCTCCCGATGGGAAATGTGTATCGAGAAGCACCTCAAGGGATTCCTCACTATCACGTGACCATTCCCCGTTCTCTTTCTTTATTAGTCCCTGGACTATGTTTCCCTTTGCTAGGGCTTTTTTCAACCGTGCTGTTTCACTGGAGCACTCTATGTCCGTACAGAAACTTTTCCATGAGTTTCTCTTCGCCCTGGTAATTTCACGCTTGTAGATCCTCAGTAGATCCCTGTACTCGTCCCGACACGCTTCGCTTTCCGCGGTCTTTGCGAGTTTAAACATTTCTTTTACCTGTCTTCTTAGAAGACTCAGCTCATTGCTCCACCATGGCGGCTTTGCTTTTCCTCTGAATCTTCTTAGAGGGCAAGCTTTGTTATACGCAGTCATAAGCGTCCTTGTTAGGAATTCATTCGACTCCTCCAGTTCCTCTACATTAGCAACCTCTTTGGGTTGTCCCAGTTTCGTTTCTACATGTTTCTGGAATTTAGTCCAATTCGTTGCTCTAGGGTTTCTAAAGGTTCCTCCCTTCTCTACCCTCTTTAGTGGGATGCTGAAGCTTATATACGCATGGTCGGAGAAGGATGGTCTATCGAGAACCATCCAATCATACCTTGATATATCACGCTCGGAGCTCAATGTAATATCCAGAACATTGCTGGATGTTGGACCAATGTATGTAGGAACATTTCCCCTGTTGGCTATCTGCAAATTGGTTTGCAGGATGTAACAAAATAGAGATTCGCCTCTCTCGTTCGTATCTGCTCCTCCCCACGCATTGTGGTGCGCATTTGCATCTGCGCCTATGACCAACCGCCCTTTGCGCCCTTCCTCCTGTACTAGCCTTTTGCATTCCATCGGTGGAACCTCCGCAGCATGGGCCATGTAGCAGGATGCCAGGATAAATGCCTGCTTATTCTTTTGCTCAACGGCCACCGCTACGAGATCCTCGGTGGTGTAATTAGGCAGCATATATGAATGCAGCTGTTTCCTTACCAATTACAGCAGGTATTTTCATCAGAAATCTCCAACATCAGCAAGTAAAGGCGTTTTAGTTTTGATTTTTCACTTAATCTTGGTATTTTTAAATTTGTATAACAATCAAAAAAATTTTTTTGGCAATAATACAGCTGATAAACAATCAAGTTTATCAAGAGTATTACTAGGTGCGTTCATATAACCGCGTGTGTAAATGGATATAATTTTACACCTTATAAGTTTATATGCTATCATGAGTCCCCCTAACATTTGTAGAAAACAAAATCTGCCTGTTGAGTTTTTAATATTCATACATTTATATGCGTTGGGCAAGTCCACGAAATCTTAATTTTTTTTTTTACAAAATTAAGCAGTTTTAAGAACTCAGTAATTAGTTTAAGGTATATCTAGAAAATATAAAGGCAAATTAAAAAAACAACATTCGAACTTATATCTTGTACTATATTTGCACACTTCTTATTCCTGCAGACCTATTTAAAGGGGTGCTCAAGAAATAAGGCATACGACAACAAAGTTAGTTAAAATTTTATCAGCTGTCGTCTTGAAATTACCTAAAATAAGTTAAAACTATTTCACTAGTGAATAACAATAAAAGACTGACAAGTATGTACAAACTTTTTCGTTCAAAGTTAGTACCCTCAAAAACTTAAACTGTCGGAGACAAACAACAAAAACGTGAAATAGTTACTCAATGTCGATCGATTGTTGTGTCGATTACTGTGACTGTGCCCTTTAACGAAGCTAAAGCGACTATAAGAATGTCATGATGATTTCGTTGTTATACCACCGAAATGGATTTTTTGTTCTTGGGAGCCAAACGACACCAAATTATGTTGATATAGGACATAGAAACCCATTAGACATTGGTTAACCATGGTAAGCAACGTCAAAACAAAAAAATTTGGATATCATTATTTTAAGCGCTGGATAATTGAGTATTTTTTCTGGACTTCCCTATGTCAAAATATAAATGCTCGCAATAAAAATTGGTAACACACTTGCTGTAATAAATATGCGAATTGCTACGCAAGCAGAGCAATACTACACGTACAAAAAAATTTATTAAAAAAAAAAAACAAGCATAAATAAATATGTGACTATTTCCAAGCATTCTACTTTTTATTGCATAGTTGTTGGTGGTAATAGTAATTTTTATTACCCTCAGTTGTGGTGTAAATACGATTACAAGTCATAACATAAACAAAGCTGAAACGCATTCATATCTACAAATGCAACATATGAATGCTTATGGGGTTTAGATAAAAATCAACAGAGTCATAAATTGATAAAATGCCACCTAGGTCGGGGCAATGTATCTGCAACATACAAAGGAAATATTAATAGGCACAACTTTGTGATTTTTATTTATTTTATGATAGTTCAAGAACACTGTACAAAAATAGTAGTAACTATGGTATTTTCCTATTATTATTTCATTTTTTAACAAACAAACTTATACTTGCACTTCAAGGATAAGAGTGATCACATATCGTTTATGGATCACAAGCATAACAATTTACTCAGTTTCAATTTTGTTGGTCAGCGAGATATTGTTCCTTATTAATATAGTAACTATGGTGACCATACGTCGCGGATTTTGATGAAATGTTCCAGATGTTACTAAATTGGAAGTAAGAAGAGAAAAAAACCGAAAATGTATTTTGACGACGATAAACTGTATAGAGAGCTGCAAAAGTTACTATCGATGTAAGTTTTGCAGTTCTGTAGATGCATTTGGCAGACCTTATGAGTGTTAAACTTCTGAAACAAATTGCTAGTTCACAGAAGTATGGGATGAGTCAGAAAAAAGTGGACAAAGATTCAACTGAAATTTAAATTTGATGATGACTACATTAAATGCGTTAAGTAACGTGACGTGTGAATCGTATATTATTTTAATCTTGTGCTTAAAAACATGCCAATTGTCCTTTTACCTCTCCCCTTCCTTCTCCCCTACATGTTTGATATTCCCCTCCACAACTTCGTTAGTAGAAGGGGGGGGGGCGGTTTTGAACAAGGCGTCCCGAATTGGTGTTCGGACGATCTGGTCACCCTAATAGTAACCCATCATAGTAAAACTTTTAATGCCATTGTTTCTCTTTCCAAAGCTTTCTCAAACACTTTCCCAAAAGCATCATAAAGTTAAACAAGTAAGGAAGGCTAAGTTCGGTGTAACCGAACATTACATACTCAGCTGAGAGCTTTGGAGACAAAATAAGGGAAAATCACCATGTAGGAAAATGAACCTAGGGTAACCCTAGAATGTGTTTGTATGACATGCATATCAAATGGAAGGTATTAAAGAGTATTTTAGAAGGGAGTAGGCCGCAGTTCCTTAGGTGGACGCCTTTTCGAGATATCGCCATAAAGGTGGGCCAGGTGTGACTGTAGAATTTATTTGTACGATATGGGTATCAAATGAAAGGTGTTAATGAGTATTTTAAAAGGGAGCGATCCTTAGTTCTATAGGTGGAAGCCTTTTCGAGATATCGCCATAAAGGTGGACCAGGGGCGATTCTGTAATGTGTTTGTACGATATGGGTATCAAATTAAAGGTATTAATGAGGGTTTTAAAAGGGAGTGGCCCTTAGTAGTACATGTGAAGGCGTTTTCGAGATATCGACCAAAATATGGACCAGGGTGACCCAGAATTACCATATTTCATCCCTTTTTTTGTATTTGGTATAGAATTATGGCATTTTTTTAATTCTTCGAAATTTTCGATATCGAAAAAGTGGGCGCGGTCATAGTCGGGTTTCGCCCATTTTTAATACCAAGATATGGTGAGCCGAGATAAGTACGTGAACCAAGTTTGATAAAGATATATCGATTTCTGCTCAAGTTATCGTGTTAACCGCCAAGAGGAAGGGCAGACGGTCGACTCTATAAAAACTAGGCGTGGCTTCAACTGATTTCGCCCATTTTCACAGAAAACAGTTATCGGAATAGATACTATGCCCTTACTAAATTTCACAAGGATTGCTAAATTTTTGTTCGACTTATGACATTATGACAGTTTTGTATTTTGTTACACCATATCATTACTGGAGTTGAATGTTAACATAATTTACTTATATACTGTAAAGATATTGAATTTTTTGCAAAAATTTGACTTTTAAAATTTCTTTTTTAAGTGGGCGTATTCGTCAGCCGATTTTGTCAATTTTTATTTAGCACACATATAGTAATTGGGGTAACTTTCCTGCAAAATTTCATCATGATGTCTTCAACGACTGCCAAATTACGGCTTGCAAAACTTTAAATTACCTTCTTTTAAAAGTGGCCGGTGCCACGCCCATTGTCCAAAATTTTACGAAGTTTCTATTCTACGTCGTAAGATCAACCTACCTACCAAGTTTCATCGCTTTATCCGTTTTTGGTAATGAATTATCGCACTTTTTCGGTTTCTCGAAATTTTCGATATCGAAAAAGTGGGCGTGGATATAGTCCGATTTCGCTCATTTTAAATAGCAATCTGAGATGAGTGCCAAGGAACCTAAATACCAAATTTCATTAAGATACCTCAAAATTTACTCAAGTTATCGTGTTTACGGACGGACGGACGGACATGGCTAAATGAATTTCTTTTTTCGCCCAGATCATTTTGATATATAGAAGTCTATATCTATCTCGATTAGTTTATGCCGTTACGGATTACCGTTATGCGAACAAAGTTAATATACTCTGTGAGCTCTGCTCAGCAATCTCAGACGGGTTGGGTTACAAACATGTTTAACACAGTGTGCAAATAATGAACTGAAAAATATATGAAGTGGAAATTGATGTCAATAGATAATAAAAATTATTAACTATACGTATAAAAAAAGTAAATAGGATTCTTAACTAATCTGTCGATTTTTCTGAATTTTATTTTAGATACGATCACAGAAACCCTACTACACAGCGGATCCCGAAGTCGACTCACTGGTAAGTACCATATCAAACATATTTAAAATGTGCACACTATGCATATGACGCATTTTGACCAACTGGTGAACAACGGTTGAGCACGATCTAGGTTCGTATCTTGCGCTCGCGAGATCAAGGCTCCAGTTTCTAGTATCTGCCAAGAGGACGGTGTTATTCCATAATAATAGTCCTGCTATCTAAGTGGAGTTTTTCCGTTTGGTCGCCAAACAAATTCTGGTAACACTTTGAACATACTTAGTTTATATGAGGTCTTTATTGAGCGGCCAGTTCAACCTAACCTAACGTACCTTAAATAAAAAATATTTAAGCCCGATCTTTAGACATAACGCCACAAAGAAAGCATCGGATACACAGTCAAAAGATAAAATTTAAGTCTAAAAGTTTTTTGGTCTATTGATTGGACCAAACCAAATTCGTTTAAAGATTAAACCGGTTTTCGTGAAAATGAGCGCACAGAGCTAGGTTTTAATTTTAAACCAGAGAAATACACACTTGTATTTAAAAAAGGTTTTGCAATCGCCTGCAGGTTCCGATTCAAAATGCTTTAGTAAGTGTAACCATTGTGGTTTTGTCTTAAAACCAGAAGCGTTTATATTATTTTTATATTTTTAAATTTTTTGGTTTAGTTTACAAGCTAGAAGCGACTACAAGTTAAATTTAAGTTGTCTTATACTTTATGGTTTTGTTGTAAAATAATTTTGAGATTTTTAACTTGTTGTTCAACAAAGTTTAAAATTTAAACCGAATAAAATTTAAAACGGCAGTAGTAAATCACTAGGATTTCATCTAAGCCCAACAAAAAGTTGTGCAAAATAATCTATGACTTTCAGTACTGTTAAAAATTGATTTTTTATTTTTGTATTTTCAGCAATAAGTTAAAACTTTGTGGTTTTGTCTTCCAACCAGAAGAGTCTACCAGTTTCTTTTTTGACTAGTTAAACTTTTCAGATTTGTTTTAAAATAGTTTAAATTTTAACTTATTTTAATTAAATTAAGTTTAAATTCTAAACCGAATTAAAATCAAAAACGCAGCAGAGGCAGAGGTTTAAAATTTAGTAAAAAAAAGTTTGAAAAATTCCAATACCGAGTAGTGATTTAAAATTCAAGCTAAAATTTTTAACTGTGTATTTACTTATAAAAAATGTAATAGTGAAAGAATTTAGGATATAGAAGAAAGCGCATGACTGATATTTATTAGGGTACCCTCGAGAGCTTCGGATGCTTTTTAGCATTTATTTGCATGTCGTGTAGGTGCAGAATTGTGGCAGTTTTGGATTTAGGGTGCAATGTATAGTGCACAGACGTACCTAAACAAAGAAAGCATACCAAGTTTTAACAAAAGGCTTCAATATGTTGCCCTCACACTTCATATGCTGCATATATATGTTTATAGTATAGCGCTGCAATAAACAAGTTCACCTTGACCTCGAATAAATCGCAAAAATTTAAAACACTAAACTGAAAACTATAAAAAAATGCAATGAAATAAACTTAGCTGTAAGCAAACACACAAATACATATTTAATGCACTATACATACCCTGTTGGGAAAATGTCTAGTTCTGAACTGGTGCATTCGGAACCATTAATAGTTTGTTCTCAATATCTTATACATGCTTTAAACTGGCGACTTAAGGCGATGTCCTATGAGGTGGAAATTGTCCTCCGCTGCATGACACTTTCTATCGAGCTAGTTCTTTTTTCGGACTTAAGGTCTAGTTCTGAAGTAGAAAGTTGTACACTAGTTACTGACTTTCCTACACGGTATAAACCACGCTGCATTTTTATTTATATTAGTATGTAGATATACATTTTCCAATTCAATTCAATTAGATGTGTAGCAGTCGCTGCTTTAACTGAGACTCGTTGTAAACATTTTTATTTGTTGCTTAAATAAATATGTCACAATTGATCGCCAGTCCACTGGAATAAGCGCAGAATTGGACTGCTGTGGGGCAGGTTTTATGCGCACGACAGTTGTCAAGTAAGTTCAATGTCATTGTAATGCTTACAATTTTTTTCTACTATTACAAAAACTTTTGCAAAAATTACAAAACAAATAAAAAATAATGAAAAAAGTAGAAAAAATAAATTAGAAAAAAAAACGAATGTTAAAATTTAAATGCAACACAAAATTATCATTCTTAATCTCAAGTGGCTTTGATCCGGCATGTCAAAGCAGTACGATGCATAAACAAATACAAAGTTGTGACGTAAAATCGCGCCGCATTCATTGTTAGGAACACACACACACACTAAGCTTATTTGCTTTTACAGCGCAATCTCACTGCCTGCCTACGAACAATGCAACAACTCTACAAGTATCTAGATACAATTGCACGACTGTGCCTCCAAAGAGGCTGAAACTTATGTAGGTATATACTTATGATCGTGCGGCCCACATACGCCATTCGTTTGTTGTTGGACATAAATGCAAAAAAAAAAAAAAAAAAAAAAACTATACACTTTTTCGACATTTACAATAATAAAATGTACATACATGAGAAAAAGAAGTTAAAAACAATCATTCCTCCAATAACTGAGTTGTTAGCTTATTTTATTGCCAAGAGTTTGACTACTAAATACAGCTGAGAGCTCAGCTTGTGCCAATGCGGGGTATTTGTTGTCGCTGGTATGCATGGTGCGGTAAATTCCTTGCTCAGCAAATAATAGTGTGTGGTGAAGGCTGAATGAAGCAAAAAAGAATTGAGAAAAAGTATTAAAAAAAACGCCCATGAAAAAATATTTACAAAATTAGTAATCATTCAGTACTGCAAAAATAAACGTTTCCCCTCTCTAGAGTATTAATATATGTACCAAAGTACTCACCATACAATAAATGTAGACAATTAACTACACTTTTTGAATATGAGAAAATAGATGTTTTTCGTTTAGATTGTTCAATTATCAGACAAGCCATAAGCTTGTAGTATTTTGAAACGATTTTGTATCTCTCCTTGGAAATTTCGTGTCAAAGGCAAATCGTTTTAGGTGTTGAGCTATTTTCAGGGAATCTTCTATTATATTTCGGAAAGCGCATACGAGAGAAACAAATAATATTCACATACATATGAAGTTATCTGCTCTTCAAAAATTTTTATCAAAAATATTTCCATAATCTTTTTTAATAAAAATAGTTTATAAAACGTAAGTAAGCAGCATTTCATATTTTCGATACAAAAAACACATATTTACTACAATTTTTTCATCAATTCTAGTCCTATTTCACATTTGTAGATTGGCAACACTGTTATCAACATGTGTAATGAATTTTAAACATTTTATTTTATTAATGCATGTAAAATCCCAGCAATATGTCAATATGCCACTATGCAACAATACACACCAGAGGCAGCTTCACCGCATGCAAGTCTAGTGCAAGTCTCACCGACTATACAAAAAACAGTAAAATTTAATCGTAAAATTTTTACTACATATACAGTCATACCAAAGCTTCTGCTGCATCTGGCATCTTTATAATATAACCACGAGCTGCTTAAGTGGCATGCCGCACTATTAAATTAAATGTAGTTTCATTGTAAATTTGTTTATATGTTTGTGTATGAAGAATACTATACCGGCTCAAAGTGCAATTTGCAACAATGAAAAATATCTCAGTGATACTTACATATGTATGTATGTATGTACATGTGAAGTTGCCACATTGTGGCGTAGGCGCATATGACGCGTAGCATTTAAATGAGCCGTACGACATTTTCGCGCTCACAATTGTGTGTATGGATAAGTACATATGTACATATTTTGAATATAAAAGCGAAGGCATAGCATTCAGCTTAAAGCTTTATGCTCCGTAGTCTGCTAGCCTTGATATGATATAAGGAGACGTACTTATAAGTGAGGGTTTTTAGATCAGGCATGCTTGCCTTTCGATAGATGTTTTGAAATTTGAAAAATCAGCCTAATAAAATAAAAAGGGAGAAACGGATTGAGGGTGATAGAGAGGGAAAGAGACTAATGTCAAATTCGTACGGCACTGGAAGTTGAAGTGTCCAATCATATTATAAAAGCACCGATCATCAAAGTTCCGAACGTCACCTGTTTCTGGTTCCGCCATGCTTTTGCCTAGGCATTTGTTCTGATTCAGTCACAGTCACGGGGAAAAACCACTGTGACTGAGAGGTCACAATCACAGATTATCACGGCATCGGCAACGTTATTTTGTACTAGTACATGGCAAATCAAGCTCTAAATGAAAAAAAAATTCAGAAAAAATTCCTAATCGTTATTCATTGCACTGTTCTCAACCATTATTACACTGCGACAAAAAAAGAACAAAGCTGGATATTCATATCCGTGCTAGTAAGAATCGAAAACAATTCGATACATCTGGTGGAAAACCCTTTTGAAAAATTACAAATATACATACCATTACAGTAATCATTCCCATACATATATCCATATCACGGATGTAATTACCAATCAACGCAATGTAATGCAGTGAAAACAAAGTGTGCATACCAATAATGTCACATCGTTAAAGTGACACTTTAATCGCACTAAAAGTGCATTTATAACGTGTTGGAATTAGTATTAAATGGTTAGTTAAAGCGTTGATAGCAAGTTGTGTGTTGCATACGAAATTGTTTTTTGCATGAAATGATAACAATGAAAATGCTTTGCGTGGTAGCTTCAAAGTGCAATTATGCATTAGATATGGGCGATACAATAAAATTTTTGATGCGGCGAGTGTGTTATTAGCAATCAAAGTTGAATTGCAATTATAATACATACTATATAGCTATACCGCTTAGAAAATTATATTGAAAAGCTTGCGCTAAGTTAATATTTTATGGAAATTAGAAATTAAGAAAAATTATCAAGTTTCGCATAGTTCGCTATTGCGTTCATTAAGAACTAACAATGCATGAGATTATTCGCTCTCAAATTCTTGTATGGAATTAAACGTTAATTGCGTTTTGGTTTGAAGTTGAATAAGGCACGAGAGAGTGAACTAAGAAGGAGAGCTTCTTTGTGGAGATTCTATTGTATGATGTTCACACGACACGTAATTTAGCCTCATTTGCCATACGTTGATACCAAATGAAGAAATATTTTTTTTCAGAGCTGTAATATGGTTGCTGAGCATACTTTAACCTCTCGAAATACTTTTTGAATAATATCAAATATGCATTTATTATTTTGAACTTTTTCATATGATTTGTTAGTTTATCACAAACTTCTGTATAGGGTTTGAGACCGAGCAAGGAATAGTAAAGTGAACTCAGAAGTATGGTTTGGATTGGTTCTTATGATGGTTTTCAGTTTTTTTTATACCTTTTTAGCTTTTTTTATTTGTTTTTATGCATATTCATATTTTTAAATCCAGGCTTTTGTTATATTTCTTTTTTTTAAATTTTTTTTTTAGTTTTTTACTACTTATTTTCTTTAGTTTAATTTTATATATAATTTTTCCACCTCTGTATATTAAAGTTTTATATATTTTAAATATTTTGACACCCAAAGCTATGAACAAGAGCCATTTTATAATTTTCTTTGATTAAATTTTATTTTTTACATTTATTTTGTATTCACTAATTAAAAAAAATATTCTTCTTAAAAATTTTGCTTATTTCATTATTTTGAACAAATTGATTCAATAGGACAGTTGTACCCTTTTTTATAATTTTTTTTATTTTTATAATAAATATTTTTTGTAGTTATTTTTTTAAATTTTTGCTAATCTTCCTTTTTATTCTTATAATAATTTTTTTTGTGTCTTTATATTTTTTTCTGGCACTGATAATTATTGTAGGTTTTTCTATAATATTTTTGTATTTTGATGTTTTTTGGTTTTTTTATTTGAAAAAAAACTTTAAATATTTCTTTTTACTATTTTTTAGTATTATTATTTTCTCGGCAACTTATTCAAATAGCAGTTATACATGTTTTTTAAGTTTTTTATATTGCTATACATTTCTAAAATTATTTTTATAGTTAAAAAATATTTCTTCTATCATATTTTTTAAATTTGTTTTATTTTTTATTTAATTTTTCTTCATTTGCATATTGTACATTTCCTTGTGATATTGTTTAAATATACTGACACCGAAAATTATTCCGAAGAGCAGTTATAATTTTTTTTTGAACATTTTTTTATTTAATTAAATTTTTCGAGTATTTTTATAATTTTTCTTTTATTTAATTTAATTTTATTTTTTATATAACTTTGAAGTTTCCGTACATTGAGATGTGTTATATTTTTAATATTTTAACAACTAAAATTAATCAGAGGAGCAATAACTTTTGTTTCGAAATTTTTTTCCTTTATTTTTTTTATATTTATTGGTTTCTTAAATTTTTTGTTAAATTTATTTTCTAGAATTTTAATTTGATTGGTACTAAAAACTATCCTGGAGAGCAATTTTAATTTTTTTGTTGTTTTTTTTTTTTGTATTTTTATAATTTTTGAAAATTTTTTACCAATATCTTTTTCCATTTTTTTAGATTATTATTAATCTTTTTTTTGTATTTTTTCTTTCTCTGTATGTGGAGGGGTGATTTATTTTAAATATATTATTTAATAGAGCATTTAGAAAATTGCCCAAATTTCACAATTTCCCTCTGAAGGAACGATATATATATATATATATATATATATATATATATATATATTTACAAGCATGCATATGACGAGCCAGCGTCAACTAATATTCGTTCACAGTTTTGTTTCTAAATATGCTCTTCAGTTGTATAATAGAGAGCTTATACGAAAATTCTTACACTTAGCATCACCCACACCCTGTTTATGTAGTGACAACAAAAAGTTCATCAACAACTATAGCTACAGCAACATTAACAAAAGCAATAACAACACAAACCAAAACACCAACAAAGCAATAAAAGTTCTACCATAACCAACGATATGTAACAGTGGCGCGTCATTTTATGGCGTTGTAGTGTTTTGTTGCAACTGTCAGTTTGACAGTGCGCCTTCGTACTTATGCCATAAATCATTACGGCTCGCTTCCAAACCAAAGCTGTCATGCGTTCCGCTCTTCGCTTTGCAATGCAATGCTCAACATTTAGAGTACGCGGTAACAGTCTTATGATGCCTTGAATGAATCGTTGTTCATATATGCATATCTTGATATGTGTAAGTGTGTGTGTGAATGCGCGCCAAATGTTGAATATAAACATTTAAATGTGCATTTAGTAACACATACCTAATGTTTTTCATACATAGCTACATATTTTTTTAAGTACTACTAGCAACCAGCGACTACTAGATCCTACATGCGGTGGCCATAGCAGCGCCGAGACCAACAATGCTTGGTCATAAATTCAGTTTTATTTTCATTGCATATTTGCTACATTACCATTAACTGCACTTATTTCTACTTATTTGTTTTTACTTATTGCTAGCTGTTTTGGACATAGTTAGCGCTAGCCTGTTGTCATAACAAAGCTAACAGCACAAGGCTATGTAGCCAATGTACGTATCCACCATGATTATGTTGTTATGGTTTGTATGGCGAGAAAATTGCAATATGTTGCACAGCTGAACTTGTCAATATATGTCATGCTATGTCTTGTTTTATACATATGTATATGATTATTGTTGCTTTTGTTGTTTATTGATTTCTTTATGCTCTTTTGTTGTTACACCCTTATGAGCCTTATTTTTGTTGTCGTTTTCTTCCATTCGTCAGTTAGCGATTTTAGTCATGGTGTAAAACTTTTTAATAGCCAAGTTTCTGCTGTGTTGATTTGTTGTTGTTGTTGTTTTTGCGCCACCACTTGTTTTTACTGGTTGCAAAGCATCGTAAAAATGTCAAATGTCAAGTTGACAGTTTAATTAGGTGAGGCTGTAACAAGGTATCCAGCCAAGAGCAAGATTTATTTTTTTGTTCCTCTTAAGCAGTGCATTGCTCACACATTTTAGTTGTTATTGTTGGCAGCATTGAAATTTGACAGTGACTGTTTTTTTTATAGGCAACCCACTTTGTTGTGAGAGCGCAGGCATTGTTGTTGTATAGGAAAAACAGTGTGAAGTATGTAGTAAGAGAAAGTATGCAGATGTGAAGCGGGCGGTGAGGGAGGTGTGTTAAGTTTGTTCAGCAAATGTTAAACTTGCCGTATTAATGCACAGCGTTACCGCCTGTTGTGATTAAGGTTGTGGAAAATTTGCAAACCATATTTATAAAGAAGTTTTGCCTTACTGTTTTTTTTTGCAGTGTCGTAAAGCTTATTTATTTATGTTTGTATAAGTTTGCATATTTCTATATAAAAAGTATGTATGTATGCGTTTTGGTCATCATCATTAGCCTGAAATTTCAAAACGTTTTTAATGCGATTAAAAATGACTAAAACTGCAAGCACAAAAAAAAAAGAAAGAATAAAAAGAGCACAAAAAAAATGAAGAAATTTGGAAATAAACTCTGAGTATCAGTAACGTAACTAAATATAGTAAGCCAGCCAGCCGCACCAAATGAAGCATGCAAAGAAAAGTTAATATTTACAATATTTTTGCACCAAGAGTTGCGAAATCGTCTGATTTCTTTATAAAAACCTTTAAATTAACAGCATGAAATTTATAAATTACGCGTGCAGCAACTACAACAACGAAAATGTACATATGTACATACATCGACTTTACGCCAGTCACACACTCCAACCATGGTTTTGTGCTGCGCGATAGGGATTAAAAGTTTTGCATTTTTTTATTTCGAGTTTGTGTCTTAAGTCTTTTGTATTTATGAACAACCAATTAAGGTGCGTTTAAAGGAAGCGTAAAATTTAACTTATCGACGTTTATCTACACGCTCAAGTCACATTTTTTCATCACCGGAATAATGAAACAGTAATTACTGAAATAAATTGTAAAATTAACATAAGTAAATTAACATAAGTACCAAAGAAATATATTTTAAGTTAAATCGATTGAGTCAAGGCGTACTTTTGAGCTGGTTTTTTTGGTTAGGTTAGGTTGAAGTGGCTGCCTGAGGGCACACTTAGGTCAGTGATATAAGGCCCGTATTGCTAACATAAAAAGACAGCATTACCTTTTCTCTTCGAACACACTTTGAGGATAGAGACTACCAAGTGCTTGATCTGGTACAGATTTTGCAGAAAGGGAGCTCCCAGAAAGCGCTGCCTTGCGCCATTCACACCAGGCAGTTGCAGATGAGGTGAATTTACGTTTTCTCCTCTTCATCCTCTTTGAAACTCCTGCAGTAACGAAAGCAAGGCGCTCCTAACCTTTCTGCAAGATTACCTCAAAGGCAGTGCCCAGTTAGTAATCCTACAAGCGTGAAAATTTTATCCCTTCTTAGATTGTAAACATGACGGAATATTTTAGCATCCCATTTCGGCCAAGTTTCCTTCGATGTCCAATATTCCGGTGTTGAAAGCCGTCTTTCTTCGGCTTGACGGTGATTGAGCTTTCTTAGCATAAGCTTACATATGACATGCTGCATGCTGGCTTGAAAACTGTTTCTCTCTGCCCTAGGGCCTATGTGAGGTTTACACGGTTCTGTTGGGCCTTCTCTTGAAGAGATTGGCTATTCAGAATTGAAGAAGTAAGACCCAAGAGATTTGATAGCAGCGTGGCTATCGCTGAAAAAAATACATTGCTGCCAATATTTTGTGTGTGACGGCAGATATTTCTGCCTGGAAGTACTATAGTGATTGGGTAGTCAGAAGGAGAGTTGAAGGTACCCCAACTGTTGTGGTCGAATGTGCTAGAATGTAGAAACCCTGATTTGTGTAGTATGCTAGAGTGTCCTTTGGTTTTATTGTTTCGATTGGACAACTATCCCAAACATCGAGCTGACGTTGCCGCTGCCTGATAACCAGCTAGATTCAGTGGTAGAATGTCAAGATTCATCTAAAAAGCTTCGCTTGGCGTTGTTCTCAGAGCACCAATAATGCTGATCATACTAGATCTATGGAATTTACCCAACAAGTTTAATTTTGATGCCTTGACCAAGGCTGGCCACTATATATTATTTATATATAACATAACTCTAGAATAGAAAAAAAAAAACATATGAAAATGATTTTTACACGTTTTGTTAATAAATAAATTTTTTTAATTGCAGATGGTGCAAGCAATACAAGTACTGCGGTTTCACCTTTTAGAGTTAGAAAAAGTAAGTACCAAAATTTCAACTAATAACACATTTAAGTAAGAGCCACATATTAGTTATTTATAAGTCATGAAAGAAGAATGCAAATTGATTAAAGCTTGGTTAAAATAACTAAAACCTCGATAGCTATCGAGGGTAATGTATGCGTGCGAATTAAAAGCGGGAAAGTGCCTTGGCGATGCCAAGTTTTTATTAGAAAGAGAGGCTCTCGTTGGTACTGCAACACCACCCGATAGCCAACTCTTTAATATGACAATTTTCAGGTATCTGGTTCAGGAACTCCCTCCCTTAAGAGCTTCGTAAAGCGTCGTAAATTTGTTCAACATTAGCACAATGGCTGAGATTCAACAGAGCATACCCGTGAATCACGTTGTTAACACCCAGAGCAAGGGTCCTCATTTCATGGCACAATAATGCAGGTTTGATTCATACTGATTGCTGCATTATTTTGTTCATTGAATGCGTTAGTTTTCGCTGAATAAGCAGAGTAGCTACATTGGAGGCAGCTATTGTTTATTGACGCATTTCAAAATGTCGTATTTGGCAAACAAAAGTTAATATTTTCAAAGCATATTTATGAAATATTTTTTGAATGTTAGCAGGCAGTGCGTGCAATCGCCTTGCTTCATTGCTCGCTGATCAACGACTAAACCACTACCATCATAATACTTTTACTAACACAGTTACAGCTTCGATTTTGAAGAGCCCTGAAATACATGAATAACTTACGTATAGTTCTTTGGCAGTGCTTACAATTGCTTTTCAATATCTCTTCATTAGCAGAAGTGCTCAGAAGAGCTTCGTACAGCGTCGGAAGTCTATTCGCAATTCACCTAATTATCGTGCCAGCCAAGCGACATCTAGTGCATAAAAATCAGCGCAGAATTGAGTCGTAAAATATTTAATCACTTTTTCAATACCTTTGGCGCTATAATCAAATCGCGTTAAATCGAATAAAAATTACTCAATAACAATAGTACAGACCTATAGTCTATTAGTTTCAAAACATTTAGAACTCCAAACCAAAAAGGGGATAAAGCAATAAGAAAGCAGTAATTTCATATGTTTACATTGCAAACATATTTCATGTCAAAATCAATTGTAATATTCATATACAAATTAGCACCAAAACACACACACACATATATAACCATAAGTTTATAATAACAAAGCAAGTTAAATACAAACAATACAACAAAAATTGTGTGTATATAAAATTGATCGTTGTTTAAATTTGGTTGATGATGTTTAAAGCAAATGCCAAATTAAGTCAATACTGATCAGGGTAAATGTAATAAAATGAAATGAAACACCAAGAGATAATAACTAGTTGAATAGTTGACTGATGGTCGCTTGGCTTGTTGTCTGTTATGCCTGGTTGTTGGGCGCTAGACAGCTGGTTTGTTGGCTGGCTGAATGAATGAATGAGTAATTGGTTAGCTAGCTGAACTGTTGTTGACATGGTATGGTAATTGTTTTTAGCAATAAAATTCGTCAGCAGTAGCATCAACAAAAATGGCAAACAATCAAAGGTAACAACAAAAATACGAAAAGCATATGTTTGTACAATTGTGGTCCAAAATTTGGCATCGAATTTAAATTAAAAAGAGATTTGTGCTCTGCTTCGATAATGACTCGTTATGTGCGTGTACAAGTTTTTTTTTGGTAAGAAAACTTTTTTTTGAGATTCACTCAAATTTGATGACAATTGTTGCTGATTGACCCTTGAGGTTTTATACTTGTTTAGTTTCAACTGAAAACAATGATGCATCTGCCTAATGGTCTTAATTTTTCGTAACTTCATGGTTTATTTTTAAAAATGATATCTTTAACCGAGTTGTTAACAACGCCATTTGAGAAACTAATAGTTTACGTTATGCTGCTAAGCGTTTCGGTACGCTCACGTCACACCTTTCTTAAGGAGATTTGGCACCCCAACTATCTAGCTATTCTCATGAGCATAAGCAATTAACTGACTAAAAAAAGTAAAATGTCACATCTTGGAAGTTTCATTTGTTTTTTAGGTATCATTCCAGAAATAAATATAAGAAAATCGAAAAAAAAATATTTACTTAGAACATCTACCTTATCGCTCGCTCCAAAACATACATCCTGTTGCTGTATAAAAATCTACAAAAACATAAATACGATTGTTGTTATTAGAAGAAACTAGTCAGATATTCTCATGCTCGCAGGTGTCTCTTTACACAGAAGTAAAAAAAAAAAACAAGTACAATGTTAATTATGTTAATATTTGTGTTATGCTTCATATCGGCTTTTTAACTGTTGTTTGTATGCAAAACTTTATCAGCTCTATTCAAAATTCCAGTTACAACCGTCACAATTCAAATGAATAGCAACATTAATGACTTATTTCCCAGAGTTTGTTTTAATTGTACACCGCTTTTTTTGTTTGAATGCAGAAACAAATAATTCCGCAACCACTCATTGCTAGAAAACTATTCGAATGTATTTATGCAAACAATCAGCAAAAAAAAAAAAAAGTGTACAACACCAACACGAACTTAAACAATACTGCTTTAAACGTTAGTGATGCCAACATAACTTGAAAAAAAAAAAACTCACATAAAATTAACATTAAATAAAATAATACATGTCAACAATATGTTCACCGAAAGAAAAGAAGCTAGTAGAATCAACAAATTAGGTTCGTTGTTCTTGGATTAACAGTTATTCAACAACAGTGATTTCAACAGAAGAAAAACTGTTGGTCGCAAGTTAACAATATTCTGTAAAAACGACTAATTCATAAACAATTTAACTGATTCTTATGTAAAAACAACTGATTTCATTAGTAATTTCAACAGCTAATTTTAAAAAGAATTTTACGCTTATGGCTCTCATTATGAGGTACTTACAAGAGCACGATGTGTCGTTAGAGAACTATACTTAGCAACTCCCGGCGCATCCCTCGAACCTTGCACTGTAGATGTCTCAAAAAAATTTTGTGAGTTCAATAGAATACGAAAGTTGCACATGATCGACCTAGCAGAAAAGTAGTGGACCCAAGCGCGGGCTGCAAAGCGTCGAAGATCATGTTCAGATCTTACAACCTTGGACTTACAAATTTACACTTATCATTAAAATAAGATGACTGGTATTCGGACTAGACACTGCCCACACAGGCTTTCAAATTAGGCCTAGTTAAGGACAACAGAAGAAGGAAGTCAACTTCTGCTAACATGTTGGACTTTTTTAATCTATGTGACGTCTTAACCTAACCTAACTCTAAATTTTGCTTGTGCCAATTTTATTTCTGTTATTCCGTTTTTGTACTTTTTAGTGAAATTGGTGCCATATAATTTCGGTAGCCAAATTTTTTGAGCATCTTGATCTAAAGTAGCATTTTTTGACAGTTTCGGATTGTCCTTACTCAAAAATGGCAAATGTACCTCAAATGACGTGACTTTACAACAGAATTGCGCACATAATTAAGGGGTATTTTTTGCTCCGTATGGCTCCCAACAACATCACTTTGGCCCCAGCTGGCTCCCAGCAACATTAATTCGATTTCAATAAAATAACATAGTAAACAATTACAGAATGCTTTGAAAATTTGAGTTTCGTTGGAACCCAAAAAAAAAAGTTTCAATCTATCTATTCACGCTCTAAGTCACAACGCGCGCAAATACCATTCACATAAAACTAATAAACTTTTATTGAAGTCACTCTTTTGTAGTTCCTTCCTGCCTAAGTGACCTTTGAGTTGAAGTCATGAGGTGTGATTTTATAATATGCACCAAACAGGTTGTTAATTAGAATTTTTTTTTTGTTGTTTATTTTTTTTTTTAATTTTTACTTTGCAAATTTACATAAAAACATTAAAACTGTGTTCACATAAAATAATATATAAAATGCATGACTTAATCATTTTCACATTTTTTTTTTTTTTGTTTTTTTTTTGATTACCCTAAAACTGTTTTGCGATGTTAAAAAAATGATAAAAATGCTAGACTATCTTTTATATACGTACAACATTTCAATTTCTCAAATATGACTAGTTGTATGTGCCCTCATTTGCTTTGATGAAAAGATGTTTATCAAACATCCGTGCTAAGTTCATCAAAAATGAGCCGGACCTTTGTATTTACTAAAATGGAAGTTATTTTTTTTTTTTTTTTTGTACATTTGGCTAATTAATTCACAGCAACACCCACGTCATTAAAACTAAGTATTTTCAGTGTTTATTATTATTTTTATGATTTCTTTGGTTTTATTTCTAACTGTTAATTTGTGGATAATCTAATTTTTTAGATTGTTATTAGCATAAAAAAAATATATTAATAAATGAAAAAAAAAAGTTAATAAATTTTGGCTGAAAAACTTGAAAAAAAAGTTGTTTAACAGCCTGAGAATTCCAAATGTATGTATTATGCTCAAAAATTAATTAACTGAATGCTAAACAAAGCGTGACGCTATATTTGAAGCGGTAAATTTCGTGAGACATCACCGATAATCGTCAATGAGCAAACTCAGCCCGCCACACAGACTATTATACAGAGCACCAGTAACTTCAGATCTAGTCCATAAAACACAACATTTGCTCTGACTAGGTTTTCTGAACAAAAGTTTGGGATGCGATCAATGAGATTGCTTCTGATGACGCGTTTGCAGCACGTTTGCCCATCTCGCGCTGTTAAAAGAGTTCCTTACATCTAAGTTTGGAAGGAGGACAGCTCGCCTGGATTTAGCATTACCTGCTGCGTTATTTATGTATAGGGCCCATTGACGCTTAAACTCATTTTATATATTGAATTTGGTTTTGGAGCAACTATGTTCAGAATATTCATGAATAACCAGTCCAACCTAGCATAGTAAGTGTTTCAAACATTTAGACCCACTTGCAGTATGAGTTTAATGAGTAAGGTTAACTCTGAGTTAAAAAGTTAACTTGGCGTTCTGCAAGTGGGCCTTTTAAAAATTTTTTTTTTTGTGAAATTAATAACCAGTGATTTTGATACTGATATTTGAAAAGAAAGAACAGCTTTTTTGTTTTTATAAAATATCGTTAGCTTAATGTGAAAAAGTGCAAAGTCAACTTCTACGAATTTTACAGGAGACGAAAAAAATGAATAACTTTTGAAATAACCTTCTTTTTTCAAAACTGTGAATGAGGATACCTTACTTACAATGCCTTAGAGTGTAGAAGCTTTAAAAAAGATAAATAGAAATCATGTATGCCAACCAGTGCACGGACTTTACCACTTTATTGGTAGATCTACCAACTTTTTAGCCTATTTTCATTTTCTACCACTTCTACCACCAAAGCCCAAAAATCTACCAACATTTCAATATACATATTCGATTTGAAACCAAATACTGCGATCATTAGGTGTATAATAATTTTGCCATTGCTATTTCAAACGAAGATTACATTTATTTCGGTTTTTATTTTGAAAAGTTTGTGTACGAATTCAACAAGAAATATGTTTATGAAATAAATGTGGTAAATGAGCACGCAAATATTTCCCTGCGCTATTTTCACCAGTTTTTTGTGAATAATTTTAAACAAAAATAAAAAAAAGGTTTAAGCAAATACCAAAGTCGGTTATTTTGTGCCAGTATTCTTGGTATTTTGGAAAAATGTTGTTGTAATTAGACGTTTCGGTAAATTTTCGTCAGTATTTCAAGCTCGAAATCCAGCAAGCAAGTATCATATAGGCATAAGCTATGTATATACAAATTTACAATATTTTTTTGTTTTGTTTACATGCTTTTTTAAAGCGCTATTTCCGTGTCATGTGCTTTATTTGTTTTACAATGAAATATGAATTGTTTTGTACAAATATAGATAGATAATTAATTGAGGATCGCACTGCCGCCATTGGTCTATTGTGCCCTCATCTGCTTCACAACACCTCATCCAAGCCGACATCTCTGATGAACCCTAGAAAATTGTACAAATATAAACTGTAGCTATTTTTTTCTTGGAAAAAAAAAATCTACCAACTTCTACCCTTTATTTTAATTTTTCGTCTACCAACATTCTCTTTTTAAAAGTCCGTGCACTAATGCCAACCCAGCAGCTATTTTATGACTTAGCACAATTTCCGCGCTCATAACAAATTTTTTCTCCTGACTTAGCACTTTTTACTCAATATGTTTTCCCATCACTCTTCACCTTTAATGATTGAAATAAAACACTAACACTATATATTTCATAAAAAATTTTATGTATTTGTCAAACTCTTTCTAACGGTTCTGATCTAGACTCTTTTGCCGGATGGTGCGCAGACAATAATTTATATTTAAATTCAAACAAATGCTGTGTTGTGTCTTATTGTAAAAAGACAACTGCCACATACTTTATCTACAAACTAAATGCTAAATCTTTTAATCGTGTTGTTAAGAGAGTAAAGACTTGGGTGTAATTTTTTACTCCAAACTATCTTTTTCTAGTCACATTGACTTCGTTGTTTCAAAATTTGTTGCAATGGTTTGGTTCAGTATACGTAACACCAGTGACTTTAACTATGACGTTGAACGCACTTTATATATCCTTGGTCAGAAGTCGTCTTGAATATTGCTCAATAATATGGAATCCTTTCTATGAATATAACTCCTATAGAATTGAGAAAGTTCAAATTTTTTTTACAAATATTTCTTTACGTATGCTTCACTGGCCATAGGGCCTCCCATCAAATACCAGCAGGTGCAAATTGCTTGGTCATCTGGCTCTGCATGACGGAACAACTTGAATTTCACGCATGCTTGCCTATAATGTAATAAACGTTAGCACGAATAGCTCTGATTTATCTAATTTGTTCATTCCATATATTCCAATGCGTGATCTTCGTCATAATAGATTATTTATCTAAATAACTCATAAAACGTATTATGCTATGAATTAACCTATAACTAGGACTGTACATCTAGCAAATCGATTCAGTAGTGTTATTAATTTTAATAACAGCTTATATAAGTTTAAGCTTGAATTGTCTTCTATTTTTAACTAGTCTGTAACAAAGCATGTCGTTATCGACATGTAAGAATTGAAGTAGATTATGGTCAGCGCAAAACATTTATCAAATACCAAAGATATGCCTCAATTGGGTGAATCCAATTTCAAGGGGTTGTGTAGGCAACCCTCTGAAGGGCTTCCCAGCGCAATATATAGCTTATCCAACCCAATGCCAACCTCACCTACCCATGGCGAATTCTGTTTCATTGACAGCGGAGGCTCTGGCGACCCAAAGATCCTCATGGAACTAAGGGGTGGGGAGGATGGGATGGCCTAGAAGATTTAATGTGGTCATATAAATCGTTCCCGAGATGGTCGGACTAGTACCTTATTAGTGTTTTGTTACCGGAACGTACCGGATCTATATGCGGCAAAGGAGCATCAACCCAAAGCCTTCGGGGCCTGTCTTTATCGTTAATACAACAACAACAACAAAGCATATACTTTTAGACTGAATGAATTAAATAAGTAAATAAAATGCGCGCACAAAAAATGACTAGTAATTTAGATTGATATTATTGACTGGTTGACTTAGCAAATTTTTTTTTGAACAGTTGACGACTAATCACATTTACACATCATTGCAAACAGCACGTAAAAATTAAAATATTTTTGTTCCTGTGACCGATGTTTTTTGAATTCAGTTTTAAAACTGCATTAAAATACAATTTTTCAAAAAAAGTGACTTAGCACATTTTCACATTAAGCTAACGATATATAGAAATAAATTCGAAACAAATTCCATTTCAACAAACAACTCAAACAAATTTTTCGTTTTTAAATTTTGTTGTTGTTCGAATTTTTGTATTCGCTTTATACACAACCGAAGTTAGCGCATATTTTTATAAACATTTTTCCTTCAATTCCATCTTCAACCAACCAAGCAGCCATGCTCTCCATCAACATTTTCATGTTTCATGAACTGCTCATCAACAGATGATCCCCTGTAGAAATGAAAAAAAAAAAATTTAGTTTCGTCAACAATTTTAAGCGCATTTTCGGTTTTACCAGTTTCAGAGCTTAACTTGATGCCGCCAGCTTAACGAAATAAAAGCCAAAAATAAAGAAAAAAAAAAACAATAAATTTGTTAAAAATCAATGATAGCATACAAATGAAATGAAACGCATACTCTTTGCCCCGCAAAATCTTTAGTTATTCAATATATTTTTGGTCGTTTCTTATTGTTTTTTGTTTTTTTTTTTATAAACACACAAATATTGGGACCTACTTGTGTTTTTTTAATTTTCAGGTAAATTCGATTGTCTGTTGCCGTTGCTGTTTATTGTTGTCTGCTATTCGTTTGTTGCATTGGTTTTATGTTTATTTCGGTTTCAATTTCATTTTGGATTTTGTCTTGTTTAAGCTTTGGAATTTTAACTTTTGTTACATTTATTTGGTTGTTGTTAATTTTCTTTCTTTTAATTTCTTTGTAGCATTGTTCGTTGCTTATATGTTTCAGTTTTTTGTCTATTTAAAATTTTACTTTACTGTTAGCGACAACATTCGCTGGCCACATTTTTTTGACTGCAACTGACTGACGGTATTAAGATTTTTTCTAAAGCTGCCTGAGAACTTTGTTAAAGCTGAAATATCATTTCAATTTTTCGAAGTGTTCTGAGAGTACTCGCCAGAGTAATGGCTCTGCCTGAGAGGCTTTGCCGATTTGCACCGCACTTTTATGCCACTTTCAATTCGAGGTAGTTTTCGAAATCTTTCTTCTCTGCTGTATTTCGGTAGAGTTTGCTGAACTATTTCGGAACGTATTCTGAACAGTTGTCGAATTATTTCCAATATAAATTCGGAGCTATTTTGGTATTGTTTTCGGGACCGTTTCGGATCATTTCGCGATTATATCGGGAATGTTTTGGAATTGTTTTAAAGATAATGCTTGGCCTATTATTGATGATTTTTGAAAGTATTTTTTATTGTAAAAATTTATATGTGTTAAAAGGCCGTAGTTAAATAAGGATACAATATTTAAAATTGTATTTTAATTTTTAATTCGTCGATATTTCGATTTCAGTCTGACATCATAATCAGGAACATATGACTATGTTTGATCGACCTAATGACTATATTTCGATAATACCAGTATATTTTGCCAATTTTAGAACTATTTCAGGTTTAAAACTGACAGGAATACCGAAATCCAAATTAAAAAAATTTTTTTTTAATGAATTGAGAGTACAAGGTGCACCTAATTTCAAAACTATTTTGCGATTATGTAACGATAATTTCAGATTTTTATCGGATTTTTTCGGCACTATTTACGAACGGGATAATTTCGGTTTTATTATCTGAACTATTTCGGAAACGTTTCCCAACTTGTAGGATTCATTGTTGATCATTTCGGGACTATTTTGGTACTTTTTCGAGACTTTGTTTCGGAACTGTTTTAAATATGATGTGTGGTTAATATTTTGATAACTTCAGGATTTTTTTTAGATCATTTCAGGACTGTTTTGGGTCTATCTCAGAATAATTTTACAGAATTTCGAAATAATTTAGAAATTATTTTAGGGGTAATTACGAGATTATCTGGGGATTTTACTAAGAAGGTTTTCGACTCTATTTGAAGATGAATTTGATATGTTTTTTGGGATAATCTCAGCACGATTTTTGTTTTTTTAGGAAATAAAGCTTGAATTTTTCGATATTGTTTTCAAGTATATTTCAAGGTTATGTATGACTGTATCCGAATATTTTGGCATTTTTTTTTGTGTATTGTTTTGTGACAACTATTTGGAAGTTCGTTTCATAGAACGAACGAAGCTGAAACGAATAGGGTATTCCTGTTGTAACTTTGTTCTCAGCATAGATTCTCGGTATAGCTGCTTGGGCTTGACGCTAAGAATTTTCTAAGCTCCACTCAAATCTAGCATTGGGGAGCTGCAACATAAACGTAACCTTAATCAGGTTGTTTTAGCGAAAGTTAGCTGACTAGTTAATTAAATTCAATTATTTTCTAGTTCTAATGTTATCATAACACATTCAAAACTATAAAATTGTGTTGTATAGATTAGTTCTGGTTATTAATTTTTCGAGTTATGTATGTTTGTATGTACATTAATAGTTTGCTTTGTAAAATCCATGCCATATGAATAACTTATTACGCGCTTTCGCTTAAAGCCTACAACAATTAAAATTAGTTTAACTTAGTGGAATATATTATTTATATACATATGTACAATAAGCGTAAAGATACGTGCTGTTTTTGTTGTTTTCACAATGCATATTATGCACGCACATACTATGCACTTCAGCTCATAATCACAGCGCAATTGCAGCGTAACAACGCAACTGCGAAGAAAAAAAATTGGGGCCATTAAAAAAAAATGTCTTAATTACTCTAGCTTTCTTTGTCTCGATTTCTTGGTTTTTTTATATTTTTTTCAAAGTTTTTCCGTTTTCATAGATAAGTGAAAGCTAGACGTTAAATAAGGCCTAACATACGCATTTAGTTATAAAAAGTTAATGAACTGTCAACTATTGCATATTGACAAATGTGTGTTAATAGTGATGCATCTACTTTCCTACTTTTCACAAGAGTGCAAGTGCTTGTGCTACTTTGTAAACATTTTTGATGTAGCGTGGAATTTTATAACAATTTACAATGTCTTCGACGAATATTATTAGTTTCGACACGTCACTATGCTACTAGTATATAAATGCTGCACAAGCACAACAGCAATATAAGCAGATGAGGCAACAAATAGCTACGCATGCACGAACACAGCAGCTAAGAGCATAGACGACATCACACGCACTGTACACCACAACAAAGAGCGCAGACGACATGACTCAAACATATATACACAGTAACAAAGCCATGTAATGTCATCATTACTCACACATAATCATAGAAAAAAACTGCAAATATGAGAAACAGCAGATGAAAGAGGTAAAAAGCATTTAATCGAGAAGGTTGGTCGTGAAAAGTATAGACCCTGGGAAAACGTTGCAAGTGAAGTGCGCGAGTAATTTCAATTGTGAAGTTTTACTATCATAGTAGTGCTACCATTTTGATATACTGAAGATTTGAGTTTATTTATTCGACAGTTCAGTGATTCGAACGTTAAGAAGGCAAATAGTAATCGAGAACTCTTAAGATTCGTAACAGTACTATCAAAATGTATGCCTCATTTCAGCTATATATCGCTAAAAACACTATCCTTCAGCCCAATCAAATTTGCTTTCATAATGCGCCTCAAAAGTGATTAAGTAGTCTAACTAAAAGCGCTTACATACAAAAATCATTTCATATAAAAATCAAAAGTACTACAGTTTCAAATTCCCTGCAATAGTCCCACCACTCACAACGTTTTTTTTGCCCCGATAGTTGTATATGTGACGGATGTGCATTTTGTTTTAATGCTTTCAACCCAATTTGACCAGTGATGTATATCGCAACCCACGACAGGTTTTTGTTTTGTCATTTGTCACTCAATCACTGTGGCGCTCTGATGTATAAAAAGCGACTCAAGAAAGAAAAAAGTATAATTAAAAAAAAATAAATAAATGATATAAGAACAGACATACAAAATTGCGATTTTAGCATTTAAAAGAAAACAACGTGACACAGAATGTAATTTTAAGAACAAGTGAATGGATACTCTACAAGAAAGGAAACCGAGTAAATGTTTTTTTAGCTTACAAGATGGATCATTCATATACCTAAAAACCTAGGCACATGCAATGGTATGAAGCAAAGTTCTATTTCTGTTACCCAGTAGTATCTGCGTACAGAATATGAGTGCATAACCGGTTCATAATATATTTGGTATAAAAAAAAAGCCAAATGATAGATACAAGTCTGCATGTAAGTGTGTCAGTTAGGTAAGGTTGAATTGAGCTGCCAATAAAGATCTCATATTGACTAAACTGTTCGACAGTATTAACAAAATTTTAAAACTCAAATATGTCTGCATACGTCATGCCTCGTCGCTCATTTATCAATGACTTAAACACTACGATGGTTTTTCGTTACCAGCAAAACCACAGTTTCAAATTTGGTGACCACGGCTGTAACTGAGCAAGCGACTGAGAAATATATCGACTAATGAATTAAAAAGGCCTGAGTACCAAGTACTCATGAAGTTTGATGTACAAACGTACATTTGTACGTCTAAAAAACTACTGTTTTTGAAGTTAAACTACAACATAGGTAACTTTAACAGAAATAAATAATTTCGTACTATTTGAAAAGAGCTTCCTCGAGATCTTATAGGTAACAACCAATACCGACATTTGTTGGTTATATTATCGGCTTGCTTGTGATTGAATTTATATTGAAGTTTTATCGGTCAATGTTTTATTTTTATAACTTGAGGTAAACGAACTGATAACTTTAAGACAGAAAATCGATAGTTTGAAGATATAAAATCGATGACTTTTAGATAGGATATCGCTAACTTTCGAAAAAAAATTAGTAAAAAATCAATAAATTTTCCATAAATAACTTTTCTATAAATCATCGGCATCTTCTTCACCTTTTTCCTTCCTTTCGTGAAGTGATGGCATTTAGCATTACATTGGCTTGCGCTAACATTCTATATACTCCCATAACGCATTTCACTTCCAAAGACTACGTCCACGCTTACACTTAGCTTACGCTTACATTCTTAATTCTAATATATCGTACGCAAAGATGTTTATACCTAAAAAAAGCATGAACATATTTACTCTTATAAAAAGCAATACTGGGTATACACTATTAGGTTCCGCTAAACTTAAACGCATTGTTTAAACTCATATTTTAAAATTTTGTTTATTTTCCTTTTCTTCTGCCGCCACCTGTCTACCAGTTTCATGCATGCATTGTTGCGAACTTGTTGACGATTTTTATTTTTAATTAAATACTTACATATAAACTACCTACTTAAATAAGTTAAATGTAAAAAATGCTAATAGTAACAAGTGCACTGCACATCTCCCTTATGCCGCCCATTCACAGAGCACAACGGTAATCGTATGCTCCATTTGTCAGTTTGCCCTATTGACAATATGTCGCGTTTTTTTATGTAGTGTTTAGGTGTTTGTGAAAAACTGGTTCTTTGATGTAGCGATCCCACCAGGCACGATTTTGTTGAGACTCCAAATGAGTTGAGTATTGTCTGCATGCATAATACCCTGCGGAAAAAATCACCATCAATTGCTAAAAACATGTTTAGAAATAATTGACTATTTCAAGTGATACCGGATGGTAACTCACTTTTAGTTTACCAAAACAAAATCTGACTTGTGATAATACTAATTCTTCTATTTCCAATTAAACTTAAAACTCATTTTTTCTTGAAACGGCCCCACACAAGATATAGATAATTTTTGCAAATTTCAAAGATCATTTAGTGAGATTCGAAGTGTACATTTTAATATTGATTCACTGCAGAACAAACGATCAATTGCCAAACTAAACTAACTGCAAGTTGACTATTTTCCGGTATTCTGGAAGGAAACTCACTTTTAATTAACTAGAAAAAGTCAGCTACGAGCTGGTTGGAAAATCAAGCCAGCTTTCCATGGAACAACAACTTTAACTGTGATATGGAAAAAAATAATCACCTAACCCCCCTGAAGAAGGTACAAAATGTTGCGAAAGGCGTAGGAGGAAAAAGCAAAACTTTGTTTTTACCGAACCACTTGGGTCAAATAGCTCTTATATAAAAACCAAAAGAAATCAATCATGAAAAAATTTGTTAAAAAAATATACGAGAATTTGTGCCTTTAACACCATATTGCAGACAACGTTTTTAAACTCAGTTGAGCAGAGCTCACAGAGTATATTAAGTTTGATTGGATAACGGTTGGTTGTACATATATAAAGGAATCGAGATAGATATAGACTTCCATATATCAAAATAATCAGGATCGAAAAAAAATTTGATTGAGCCATGTCCGTCCGTCCGTCCGTCCGTCCGTCCGTCCGTCCGTCCGTTAACACGATAACTTGAGTAAATTTTGAGGTATCTTGATGAAATTTGGTATGTAGGTTCCTGAGCACTCATCTCAGATCGCTATTTAAAATGAAAGATATCGGACTATAACCACGCCCACTTTTTCGATATCGAAAATTTCGAAAAACCGAAAAAGTGCGATAATTCATTACCAAAGACAGATAAAGCAATGAAACTTGGTAGGTGAGTTGAACTGATGACGCTGAATAGAAAAGTAGTAAAATTTTGGACAATGGGCGTGGCACCGCCCACTTTTAAAAGAAGGTAATTTAAAATTTTTGCAAGCTGTAATTTGGCAGTCGTTGAAGATATCATAATGAAATTTGGCAGGAACGTTACTCCTGTTACTATATGTATGCTTAATAAAAATTAGCAAAATCGGAGAACGACCACGCCCACTTTTAAAAAAAATTTTTTTTAAGTCAAATTTTAACACAAAATTTAATATCTTTACAGTATATAAGTAAATTATGTCAACATTCAACTCCATTAATGATATGGTGCAACAAAATGCAAAAATAAAATAAAATTTCAAAATGGGCGTGGCTCCGCCCTTTTTCATTTAATTTGTCTATGATACTTTTAATGCCATAAGTCGAACAAAAATTTACCAATCCTTGTGAAATTTGGTAGGGGCTTAGATTCTGGGACAATAACTTATTTCTGTGAAAAGGGCGAAATCGGCTGAAGCCACGCCCAGTTTTTATACACAGTCGACTGTCTGTCCTTCCGCTCGGCCGTTAATACGATAACTTGAGCAAAAATCGATATATCTTTACTAAACTCAGTTCACGTACTTATCTGAACTCACTTTGTATTGGTATAAAAAATGCAAGAAATCCGACTATGACCACGCCCACTTTTTCGATATCGAAAATTACCAAAAACGAAAAAAATGCCATAATTCTATACCAAATACGAAAAAAGGGAAGAAACATGGTATTTGGATTGGTTTATTGACGCAAAATATAACTTTAGAAAAAAACGTTTGTAAAATGGGTGTGACACCTACCATATTAAGTAGAATGAAATGAAAAAGTTCTGCAGGGCGAAATAAAAAACCCTTGAAATCTTGGCAGGAATACTGTTCGTGGTATTATATATATAAATAAATTAGCGGTATCCAACAGATGATGTTCTGGGTCACCCTGGTCCACATTTTGGTCGATATCTGGAAAACGCCTTCACATATACAACTACCACCACTCCCTTTTAAAAGCCTCATTAATACCTTTAATTTGATACCCATATCATACCAACCCATTCTAGAGTCACCCCTGGTCCACCTTTATGACGATATATCGAAAAGTCGAGCACCTATAGAACTAAGCCCCACGCCCTTTTAAAATACTCACTAACACCTTTCATTTGATACCCATATCGTACAAACATATTCTAGTCACGCCTGGTCCACCTTTATGGCGATATCTCGAAAAGTCGAGCACCTATAGAACTAAGGCCCACTCCCTTTTAAAATGCTCATTAACCCCTTTCATTTGATACACATATCGTACAAATAAATTCTACGGTCACCCCTGGTCCACCTTTATGGCGATATCTCGAAACGGCATCCACCTATGGAAATAAGGATCACTCCCTTTTAAAATACTCATTAACACCTTTTATTTGATACCCATATCGTACAAACAAATTCTAGAGTCACCCCTGGCCCACCTTTATGCCGATATCTCGAAAAGGTGACCACCTATACAACTACCAACACTCCCTTTTAAAACCCTCATTAATACCTTTAATTTGATACCCATATCGTACAAACATATTCTAATATGGATATGTGGGTATGTACCTATGTGATATTGTGACACCCGTTCATCCGATTGCAATTCAATTGAGGTATTCACCCGAGTCCCGCTCTAAATTTAACCTGTGTGCCATATATTCCACCGCACTGGCTATTTAGGTTTGGATAAGTACATATGCAGGTGTGTAGGCTGCAATTAGAAATATTTTTGCTTTTTCGTCCCCTTTTCCAATAGTAAGATAATAAACGTTTTATGGTGTCTGCCTAGTTTTGTTCTTTATATTAATTATCGTAAGATGATAGCACCGCTTACACACATCGAGACAATTCCGTCTCTATTTCTCAGTCATTTGTTGTCATTTAAAAAGGAAATCGAAAATTACTATAAAAAGATTTATATCTATATTTAATAGGTACAACTAAACGACAAGCAGCATGCAAATTGTCTTGTGGTGCATTAATGGAACATAGATGTACATTTACGTACAAATATTTAATGATTTCTCATACAGTCTACTTACGTGTGTATATATTGCATATTTAGTTACTAAACCATAGTGTGTATTGGTCAATAGTTCTAGTTTGCATGACAAATGAGTTTCTTGTCTCAAAGCATATCTTTGCCGATACCTTCCTTAACTCTTCTTGTTATAACAAAAAAAAAAAATATATATATATATATAATTATTATCTACTGTGAAGTCTCTTTGCAACTGACGACGTTTCACATGAAGATGAGCAAATAACATAATGGTTTAGGTCGTTTTTTTTGTTGTAAAGGTTTGGTTGTTCCATTTAAAATTAATGATTAAACAATTATACATATATGGGTTATTTTTTTTTTTCCTTAGACTTGCTTTTCTGATATATATTGCTGTGAATCTAAAATATTCTCGATAAATATATGCCTTCTAATCGTTCGAATCAATGAACTGTTGAATAAATAACTCAAATCAGTATATCAAAACGTTTTTTATTTACAACACCACAATTCGCTTACTTCACTTACAATGTTTTAAAATCAAACTGTCTAACTTTTTCCCATACTGCGCTGCTTATGTACTCTTAGTTGCCTATAGTGCCTATTTCTCCTAGAGTCTGGACTTTTTGCGAACAGCCTTCTCGATGAGTTCCTTATTTACTTCTCTCTTATCTCTATATTCGGTATTGTCATCTATGTCTATGCTAGAGTACTGTCGTCTGCGCTCTTTGTATATGAATGATTAATGTCATCTGCGCTCCTTGCTACTATTTATATGTGTGAGTAATATTTTCTACGCTCTTAACTACTATTTTCATGTATACGTAGCTATTTTTTGTCTCATCTCCTTACACTGTTGTTGTGCAGTATTTATTTACTAGCGGCATAGTGACGTGCCTAAACTGATTATATGTGATTATGTATGCTTTAACTTTAAAATTACGTTCCGTGCTTTCTGTTTTAACTGCTAGGAATTTTTTCAATGAAACTTAATCGTTGTACCTGGAAGTACAAAAAGTACTGAAAACGAGTAATTGGTTTCGAAGTGAAAATAGTTCTCCTCGAGTTGTTTTTGATGAAAATCCTTTTTTTTTTGCTTTGATTGTATCTGAGTTACGTTTCGTAAATTAGATTTTTTTTGCTTTCGCTTTAAGTATAAATAGTCTTAATACAAACTTCATCCACCATTCTTAAACTCTGTATGATCGAGAAAATTTTTTTGCGTACTTGGCTTTGGATTTGCGCATCGTCTGCCACCACCGCAACCACCATTACCGCAAATGGGCCAACTAAACAACTAGTAATATTGGCAAGAAAATGGCTGATTCAAAGAGTGACTTATGTTTTGTATGTACACATACGTAGGTTTGAATGCCTGCAAATCGCATGCAAATTAGCTTTTGTGCGTAAACACATACAGACATACATATGTATGTACATAAGAGTGAGTATGAACTCACCCATTGCTCTGGCTATGAAATGAAGGGCGAAAAAAATATCCCGCGCATGAAACCTGAAATTGAACTCAAATGGCGGGTAGCAAACACTACACATATTAGGACGCAAAAGCATAAAAAAATTAAATAGGTATAGAAGTTTAAAAAAAGACCATTACCTAAAGCATTTTTGTTACCCGACATTGACTTAAACTGGCCAACCGATGAACGACCAGCTGAAATGCAAAAATTCGCATAAATATGCATACAAGTTTCAGACTGCTTGCGGGCTCAATGAACAAACACAAGCAAAATATACATATATATGCATGTATGTATGTATCACCGACGATATACTTTCAGCAAGACATACTTATAAAAGTATGTAAATATATACATACGAGTTACCCAGCTGCGCGCTTAAGAGATAATAGCAGTTCCAGTAGAGGTACGCATGCGCGGCAGCAGCAATAGCACCACCAACATCATCAACAAATGCAATAGCAGCAATGCATTTCGGTATAAAGAAGTAGTGCACAAAGCTAAGATAATAGCAACAACAACAACTGAAGATAAGCAGAATGCATTAGCCAAAATCTGGGAGAGTTGTACGCATACTCCTAACATCCCCGTAGGGAACGAAAGTTCAAATCGAACCTTCAAGGTCATCCCTTCTGCGTTTGCCTGGTGGAGTTGGTGTATTTAAGTACCTTTCATGCTTTTTATATGGGAGAGTTTCTGCCTGCTAGGGTGACGCATTACCGGAGAATGTGAAGCAGCGTTTCTTCCTCCAACTCACAAAAGCGACAAATTTGTGTGTCGGACAGATTTTCTTACTTATGTGATAACGTAGACTACAGTGCCCGTATACTTCGTAGTTCCTTTCTGCTTATATTAATTAGTTTAGCTGATGCTGGGAGTATACAAAACTTGGCCTATCTTTTGCTCTGGTCATACAATCTAGTGTTGCCTGAACTACGTTGCTTCCCAGTTACTTATGCTTGGCTAGGTGGTCTGCCTGTTCGTTACCTCAAGGCACTGATTCCCAGTTTTTTGACGTTTCGTACTGATGTAAGCTATAACTTTGCAATGGAGTTCTCTCATAATCTTGTATATTTTGCACTATGATATAAACAATTCATGCAATCCGTGAAACTTGCAAGACAAAGCGAACCACCTTATTGTCTTCAAATACATGCATATATACGCTACAAGCAATTGCGATAAGAGACTGCAGACGAGTGATTTGCATGTGCAGCTAGCTAGCATCATACGACTTACAACTGTCCAAAGTCCACTGCACTCTTAGCGAAGGGCGTGCTGAATTATATGTTGGGAAATGAAGAGCATGCGCGCTGATGCTCCACATTTCTTTCATTTGATGATGCACTTGCCGCAATTGACTTCAAAAATTGGGTGTGCTGTGTGGACTCATAAAATGTAGAATTTATTAGATTATGTTGAAATTTCTTAAAAAATAAGAAAAAATACAGGTTAGGTTAGGTTGACCTGGCCGGTCTATCAGGACCTCACACAGACTGACAGAAACTGATAACCCCTATCAAAGCCAGGACTTATGTTATAAAATAATTCCGTCCTCTTCGAAAATACCACTTGCTGCTTCTAGGCCCGATTAACACTCAACGGGGCTCTAGGCAGCCATCAATTTGGGGGCCCTTTTTCACGTCCGTTTCCTTCTTTTTTCGATTAAAAAATACGAACTTATATCTTTCATAAACATTTTATTGTCACAATGTAATATCAATAAAATTACTATCTACATTTTAAACATGTCGTTTTCTACATTTGTTTTCGGCAAATTCATCAATTATATCATCAATATCGATTTTGTTCAATAAATCTGACTCATTGCAAAGTATACCTAATATCTCGAGTCGCTCTTGTCGCGTTGTAGCCTTTTCAGCAGATTTGATTCTTTTTAATTGCGAGAAGGATCGTTCGGCAGAATAATTTGTGATCATTAATGTTAAAAAAATCCAAAGAGCTATTTCTGTACTAGGAAATACATCGGCTAATTGATCTTTCATTAGAATTTTTTACAAATGACTATGAGTTTTTTGTGCGTCAGTATATCCGGAGTTCACGTAACTTTGGAACTGTTTCATTTCAATGAAAAATTCTTCCAAGTCTCTAGAATAAAAACGAACTAAGTTATTTATAGCTTCGTGGAGGTCTCCATGACTTAGAGAAAAGTTGATGAGAAATGCAAATCTCTCTGAAAATTCCATATATACTTTCGCACGTCGTTTGATTTCACTGTGAAGATTGTCGATGATTACGAGGAAATTCTACTTCTAGACTCCTGGAGCATTTCCGTCATTAGGTTGGTTTTTTCTACGACGAGTACGATTTCTGTATAACCTACACCAGGTAATATTGTTTTGTTTTTTCCTCGAAATTATTGAACTTTTCACGGAATGAAACTAAGCCCTCTTTTAACAATCCGTGCAATCAACCACACGTTTGCAAATCTGCTTTTTCACTTTACAATGACTTACTCACTGAACGCATAGCAGTCAAAATAGAGATCCGTAAAATCAACATGAAACCAACTTCGAATTTTTGCATTTTATTCGCGATACACCTCGCCTCATAACGAGTATCAGTATTTTGTAATTCATCATCAGCAATGATTTCTAGAGCCTCTAATATGTTATCAAATGAATCGTAAACTGCATTCGTCGCATTCGAATGTGCTTCCCAGCGTGAAGTTGAAAATTTCTTCAAAAGTTTTCTCATTGTTTATTTTATTTTTTAATACGCCCCAACGATAGGTGGAAGTGAAAAAAAAATTATATAATGTCTGCATAATGGCGAAAAAATCTACTGCATAAAAACAGCACTTCACAACATGCTCAGCAACCAAATTAAGGGAATGCGCGGAACAGGGAACATAGATCGCATTCTCATTCAAACTCAATATTCTTGCTTGCACACCTTTATACTTCACGGACATGTTTAATTTAAAATTTGATTCGCTAGACTTTCACCAGCATGACATTCCAACTGAAGAAAAGTTATAAACCTTTTTTATTATTCAATATACTCTCCTTTCACTTCGATACACTCCTTTGCATGCTCATACAATTTGTCAAATGAGTCGAAAATGTCCTTTTTAGGAACCTTGTCTAGTTTCTCGGTCGTCGCCTTTTGAACGCGGTCAATTGAGTTTTATTTATTTGAGTAAAATTTATTTTCAGTGCTGATTATATTTTTCTTTCACTCTCTAGAATGTTATGTTTGTAAGAAAATTTTAAAAGTATTTTTCATTTTTCGGGGGCCCCCTAAAGTCGGGGCCCAGGCAGCTGCCTATTCTGCCTACCTGTTAAGCCGGCCCTGCTGATAGTTGTATTACTCCTAACAGCTGGGGTTCGTTTCTCAAAAATACGAGTTTTGTAAAACAAAGAATTTTGTTCTGATATTTTTTTCTTTTCAGAAGAAGTTTCTTGTAATAAAGGTCTTTTATGTTTCTTAAAACGTAACACTTAGAGCTGTGCACGAGAAAAAAAATGTGTTCGATCGTTTCGTCCTCCAACCCGATCTTTCTGTGTGCATTTGCTATCGCTGACTAAGCCTAATGCGAAATCAGAAGGCAGTGCCAAGTCAGAATACCCGGCATGATCCTACAGTCTCCTCTTTTCAATGATAAGAGTACCTATTTTATGCTAAGGTTGTAAGACCTACACATAACCTTCGACACTCTATAGCCCCGCAATTATGTCTACGCCTATCACGCTTGGTCGATCAACTCTCGACTTCTCCCAATCTCGCCCCATCTGATTGGGACCTCTCCGAAGCAAACTTCGATAGATTCCCCTTATTAGCTAGCTCATCCACTTTTTGATTCCCATCTTTCCCTATGCTCTGGTGAGACTCACTTTAAATGTATGCCTCTCCTTGTACCGATTGTTTCTAGGGACTGCTTACACTCTAACACACCTTTTTTCGCTTTAATATTTCCGTATTCTGTAGTTTGTACATCTTCTCCTTTTCAATGAACCTGCTACATTCTTTTCGGCTTACTACGCGCTTATTTACATACTATTGCATTGGCATAGTTTACCAATAAAAGTGACCAGACTCGTTTGTGCAGCAACATCGCCCGCTTCCTGAAGTGCAGTCAAAAAAGGAATAAAATAGGAGACGCATTTTTGTTAACTTTTCTTGTTTTGGCTTTATGTGTCTACCAGTTAAGTTGTTGTATGTACTGAGTGGCGGTTTCTGATGCATGTGGTCAGTGTTATTGTCACCAAAGTCAAGAATATTGTAGGTTATGGAAGGGCATTAAACAAAATAAGCTTAACAATTTTAAATTTTTTTTACTTTTAGCTAAAATTGATGGCATTACTTTTTATTATAAAAATTCTGTATAACAAGTTTATATTTGCTTTAAATAAAATAAAATTAAATCTTATTGATATTTTTTTGCTGTAAAAAATCACTGCATTCAATTCAATTACAATTTGCCACAAATTGTTGCACGTGTCTCGCCGGTCATATGCAATTTACATAAAAATGTTATTATATGAAACGGTGCTAACACTGCCTCACTGCACTCTGCTGCCTGCTGAACACCAAATCTTAGGCAATAAACTCAGTAGTTACCTGAAAGAAAGATCTCATACATTTTCTACTTTACAGTTGCAAGTATAACTTGGCCAGACAACACATTTAGGTTCTACCACGCTAAAACTTTGTGTTTGGTTGTCACTTCTTGGCAACTTCCAAAGGGACTAAAAGAATGCGCCGGCAAAATTCTTTAGCGCGAACGTCAACGCTTTTTTTTAAGTAGTAGCAGTCGGCTGTTGCAGCTAGAAGTTGTTGTTAATGCGTGCGCTGGTGGTGTGACAGATAACATGCGTACAAATCAATTTTATATGAACAGCGGCTGCGTGAATGATTGCATGTTTTTGTTGTCGTTGATCTTGTACATATCTTTATATTTTGAGTTGTTGCTTTTGCTGTTGCAATACCACATCGACATAAGCATAACAATAATCGTAACAATATTTACAATAACAACAATAATGCTGATAATAAGTATACTAGCAGAAAAAATAAAGAAAAGCGAACTCACAAATAATTATCACAATTCCAACAGATATTTTAAGTGAAATGCTACAGAAGTGGCAAAATTGTTGAACCCAAAGTTTTATTTGTGGTAAGTGCAACCCATATTTTTGACTAACTTTATATAAAGCTGATTTATTGTTTAACTTGTTAAACGCAACGATCCACATTTAAGTAACTTGGCGACTCGACTACTTTCGCGACCGTTTCATGATTGCGTTCTAGATCACCTCGGGTTGGTTGGTCCGTTTCGGGATTAAGTTCGGGGTAAGTTTGTGACTAGTCCGGACCCCTTCGGGATTTTGACCGAGATAATTTCTGAAATATATCAGACAAATAAATTAAAAACACAAACGAAAGGTTCTTAAGTAACTTGGCGATAAGGCTGTTTTCACAAACGTTTCGGGATTGTGTTCAAGATCACTACGGAACAGTTTCGGGCTAGTCTCAGAACTATTTGATGAATGTTTTCGGTGTTGTGTTTGTTCTATGATATTTTGGGATTGAGTTCGGGCCATTTTTGAACTAATCTGGGATACTTAGAGAATTTGTTCGAGATAAGACTGTTTTCGGGACTGTTTTCGATATCACTTCTCTCAATTTTCTGGTTAGTTTCAGAACTTTTTTGAATTCCGTCAATGTTTTCGGTATTAATTTTGTTCTGGAATATTTCGGGATTGAATTCGGTACTTCAAATCATTTCCGGAGGGCTTTCTTTATTATTTCTGAGCCATTTACAGACTTTTTTGGGAAGCATTTCGAGAATATTTTGGGCATCTTTCCAGATCTTTTCGAGACCATCTATTTATTATTTCGGAATGATTTTCAGATAAATTTGAAATTTTTGGTGTTATTTTTTGTTTTGATTTTTTCGGGATAGTTTCTGGAATGTTTGGGTATTCATTACTGATATTCGTTATGGTTATGTCGATATCATTCAACCTCTGGAAAAATGAGAAAAAACAAGCGTTGTTTTCAAGACATCGCAGAAAATTAGTATCAATTTACGTTAGCACAAATTCAAAATTTTGGAAAAAGTTCCAAAATCCACAAAGTCCAAATGGGTTTATTTTTGACACCACTGTGCCTTACGCATACACTCATAAAATTCCAAATTAATATGTTTATAGTGTGATCTTACTCATCGGCATCTACTACAGACAGCGAATGCGGCTGACTGATGAGCAGTTGCTGATAATTACTAAAGCAACAACAACAGCACCAGCAGCAGCAATGACATTTACAATAGCAATAACAATAATCATAAACATAATAATTTTTTGATTAATCTGTCAGTGTTGAGGTTGACAGTTGAATTTTATGGCCAAAGTATAAATACCGGTGTGTGTGCGTGTGTGTGGGCATGATGCAGCATTGTGCGTACAGTTGCAATACTAACGTTTAATGCGGCATGTCTGGGTGGCAATTAATTGCGCGGAAAATGCTACTTGCAACAAGTGAATATTTTATGATGTACGAGAATGAGTGAATAATGCGTTGAATGGGCAGTTAAATAAAGTGTTTTGAATATGCTTTTTTGATATGAGTTTAAAAAAAAAATAATATTAATAAAAATAATTATTAATCAAAATTGCATTCTTCTATCATATTTTGTACTTGTATATTTTTGTTTTCCATGTATGTTATTTCAGTAGTAAAAACTGCTTAAAAAAATATATGTAAGAAATAACATTTAAAGGCTATTGGTTTTTAATTGAATTAATAAATAAAATATAATTAATATTACATGTCTTGCTTAATAGGGACATAACAATAAATGTTATAACATCTGTAATTTTGTTTTACATCCTATTTATTGTAGCAAGAACTATTTGCATATTAAATTAATAAAATAATTTAATATTTTAATTTTATGCGTTATTATTAATTACTAAAAAAACGCAATAACTGTTAGTTATTTAAAATTATTTTTTTTTTAGTTTTCCGGGGAAACCATTTAAAACACATTTTCTTTTGCCCATTTTTTGTTTTTGTTTTTGAAAGCCCGTAATTATATAATTTTATTGTTACTTTTATTAGAGAAAACAAAATACAAAATTTAACACAAAATTTGTTAGTAAGACATGTTTCTGAGTCACCAGCACTTCTTCCGTTAACTTCTCGGCTACTTAAAATCAAGCTCATCAGAACCTTATAACGCTACGCAGCGTCGCGTAACTGCGCTGATATTGAGAGTGCTTAAATCGTCAGGATGTTATATGGATGATGATGGGTTTAAGAACGAGATTCCCCTTCAAATTGTGGTACTATTTTCCTACCGATGATCATGACTCATGTCCGAGCTGCTTTTTTAAACGACAGCCAACTCAGCAGTCCACAAATAAAGTTTTCGGATTTCTGCACAATAACACTAAATTTAAAAAGCTAAGTCATAATATTTTTCTAACTGAAATGTCCTCCAAAAAGAGACCGCTAAATATGTGAATGTATGAGTGTCTTAAAGAAGAAATTAATATATGCTGGTGATATTGTATTCATCAACAATTCGGCGTCAATTCGTTTATTCCTCACTCATAGGTGTTCGCGCTGTTGGCAATCGGCCTCTCTGAGTCTAAAAAGTCGATCAACCGTCTGCGGGGGCCGAATATAGTAATTATTCATCCATCTATTTATCAAAATTTCGTCCCGATAACTACGACCTTTGAATTCTTTCAGGTGATTGAACAAGCATTTAGGGTGCGCCGTTGCTCTGTGAATAGAACAGTTCGATGTCTTCCGGCCCGAGATATCAAATTTGTTTCACAAGCTCAGTTTTAAAATTGGCGTACGAAAAATTCAGTACAAAATTTGCAGAATAAAAATTAATTTGAAATATACGAGCTAGTTTAGTATAAGCAAATTATTTGTATTAAAAAAAATCTTATTCAAAAAAAAAGCTATGCAACAAATAACTAATGTTTTCTTTTTCTCTTTCTTTCTGTTCTTTTCTTCCTCTTCTTCGTCTGCTCTCTTGTACAATTGCAGGTGCATGAACTATGCGATAATTTCTGCCATAGATATATCTCATGTTTAAAGGGTAAAATGCCAATAGATTTAGTGATTGACGAACGGGACACCACCAAACCACCGGAATTAGGTTCAGCTAATGGTGAAGGAAGAAGTAATGCCGACTCGACATCGCACACCGATGGAGCTAGTACACCAGACGTTGTGAGTACCCCCTTCGCGGGAGCACATGGTCCTATATTGGCGAGCTACAATGCGGTGGTGCACCCATGTTCGTAGTACGATAACGACCTTCTTGCAAAAACGAAGCGGGTGCTCACAATGCCCTGGGATTAAAAATTAAATACAATTTTGAAAAGAGCAAAACAAAATTCACAAGAAGATAATAACAATAATTTAATTAAATTGAAATAGAAACGTACTGATTTAGCTAAAAACAAGAAAGAAATACATAATGCCAAACAAAGAAAAAAAAAATTGCAAAACTACGAAGAAAAGCTTAATAAAAAGATTTAGACCAGAAAGAAAAATTGTTTAAATTGATCACACAAGACCGCACCGCTAAATAACAAAAACAAAGACCAACAAACAACTTCATAACAACTCGTCTCTCGCGAGTTACGCACACGTATAGCGACAAAGGAAAATTTAAATGGGCAGCTAACAAAACTGAACTTTTGGAAAGCGCACAAAATGCCTGAAAAACTTTCAAAATTTGTTATAAACGTAAATAAAAAAAAAACAAACATACGACAGCACGCCATGTACATACAAACTAGCCGCCAAGCGCCAGCAATAGCAACAACAGCACCAACATAGCCGCAACAACATATTCTTCCACTGGTGGATAAATGTCCCAGCAGCCAAAGAAGAACAAAAAAAAAAACCAGAAAAACTAGTACTTAAATTTGTTTTTCATACATTTTCGAACAGCAAATCAGCCTACAAATGTAAATCAGCTCTAATTATTAACAATAATAACAGAAACATAGAAATGCATAAAATAAAGAAAATGAATTTTTTCTGCTGTTGCTGACGCACGGACGTTGCTGCAGGCCACATCATTGACTGTCACAGGCATTTTTCATTGTCACTATACGTGGGTGCAACATCGCCATAACAAACAACAAAATAATACAACGTTAAAAATAACAACTTAAAAAAAAAACAATACAAATCAAATGTATGAACAACCCAAAACTTGAAAAAAAACAAAAAAAACAAAACAAAAAATAAGTGAATTTGTTTGTTGGCCACCAGCATTGCTCAGCGCGTTGCAACAATGTTGCTAGCAAACAGATGTAAGTATGAATAATATGCCTACAAGCTTTGTTGCAAGCAGCAATGTTGCAGCGTTATGGAAGCATGAGCTGGCAGCGGTGTATGGAATTGTTGGTTATTGTGTATATAGCACATAAGAAACGAATATTTGCAATCCATAACTAATAATAATAACAATAATACCTAATTGTTTTTGTTCATTTGATTTTTTTTCGCAAAGAAAAAACATTATTGTATAAATTTTTTCAACAATCTAAATTTTGTTAAAAAAACAAAAATCTTACCAACAAGCAAGAAATGTTAAAGTAAAGCAAGCAAACAAATTTCTAACACAAAAAGTACCACAACTAAAGTAAATAAGTAAACTCAAAAAAAGAAAAAAAAAATTACAAGTACTTTGCATACAAAAAAAGCCAAAACCTTATCCAGGGTTTTTGATGAAATATGAAAAGAAAGAAGAACTTCGTTTTTGCAAGAGGCCCATATAGCTCGCCAATATATATATAAATATATATTTATATATACATATGTATAAACTAACATATTATTCTATTTACAATTTATTATTATTACAAAAACAAAACATGTCTTTATGTATATATATATATGTATGCCAATCAACTATAATTATATACCATACGTATATATTTACATATTTTGTTTTAGATTTATTTCAACTATAATACTAAAGATTTGTTTATTTATATAAATAGTTAACTTTTTATCAAACCTGTAATCTGCCGCCCATTAAGAATCAAACTGCTCAGCGTTTAATAACGGGAAGCTTAAGCTCTAACGGTATTCACAGTACGGCTATAATGCGGAACTTTAAGATATATTGCCTATTAAAACCAATATTTAAAATTTTTTATTATATATCGGCTTCTAAATGGAATATCACCCTATCTCGACTGCCGTTTCGAAAACTCCCTATCTCAGATATATTTAAATAACGCTCTATACCAAAAATTTGTTTAAAAACGCCCTACCTATGAATTCAGTTAAGGAGCGTCTTATCTCAAAATTTGTTACAAAAACGCCATATCTGAGCTTATGTTCAATACCATTTTACACTAGTTGGGACAGTAATGAAAAAAATACTGAGATAGGGCGTTTTCTAACCTAATTCTGAAAAGGGGCGTTTTTTAAACACATTCCGAAATAGGGCGTTGTTCAAAGATTTTCTGAAATGGAGCATTTTTGAAACGGCACCCAACATAGGGCGATTTTCCACTCAGCAGTCGATATATGGTGTAAAGTTTCTAAAGCAGTAGTCCGAAAGCAAAAATTAGAAAACGGCAGTCATGCTCGCTTGATAGTTTATTTACTACTGATCTATTTATGTTATCTTGCTGTCGTGAAGATTTTAACCACCCCATTTCTCACAACTATAGAAATAGTTTTCTTAACAGAATACTTCTCAAACCAGCTGACGTGATTACCCAATTGTTGATTAAATTTTAGATTTTGATATTTGTTTTATGTTTTTGCGAGTACTGAAGTCGTATCGTCACATCCGCTGAGAGATTGATCGCAATACGAAAGCGAATTGCATCATATGTCAGTCGTATAAGTAGTATGGGATAACGTGTGATAGCAAAAAAGTTCACATTTGTTTTGAAGTAATAATATTGCATGAGATCACACTAATATTGTATGTTGTTTTGATGTCACATATAACGTAAATGTATCGAAGATCATCAGTAAATGATCAATCCAACTATTACGTTCAGCCAGTCTTTCACGTGCAAAGTTAATGATCAGTCACACGATTATGTTCCGTAAGTGTTTCACATGAAACATCATAGCGTATAAAATACAAGTATCATGAAAAACTGTGGTAAGTTTTCTTTAACGTAGGTAACGATTTGAAGCAATCAGAACCGAGTTAGTATCGTGTATTACGGTCCTTCATCTAACTCCATTTTTTAGATAACAATAGCTCTGAAATAAAAAAACTGCTGTAAAGTCAAACGTGAGCTATTGGAAATGAGTACCATTTAAATACATAATTGATAGTTTTTTTTTCACAGAATGGTTGTGCGTTTTATATTTATCGTTTGAGTGCAAATGTTTTCCGATACGTGATCGTGAAACACCATACGTGTCCAGCTTTCAAATTGAATATTTCGGGAATATTGATATAGCCAGTTTTACACTGTGTTTGTTTCAACTTACTTAATATTGTGAATACCACCTTTTTTCTACTACAATGTTTTCTTGGTTACCCTTTTTTGTTGTATTACAATATTTTCTTTGATGTAAAATCACAGTTATCTGTTCTTTATGTTTTAATACACTTAATATTTCGTGTTTCATATAGAAAAAAAAATTAAACTTATTCCGCTAATATATGAACTTAGTTTAAAGTGAATGTTTTGCTTATTCCATCCCTTTGTTTTGTGTTCGATTTGAAAAAAAAAAATGAATTTTATTCCAAAATGCCAACCAGGATACAGCGAACCAACAACAATTACAACACACATTTACGCCTTTGGAAGAAACGTATGCGAGTTATCGCATTAAAAGTGAGGCTGATTATTAGGCCGGCTGGTGTATGAGAGTAATGAAAACAAGTTTTTTTTTATAAAAATAATACTTTCAATCACAGAAAAACAAAAAAAAAAAAAAAAAACAGAACAGCAGAGAGCTAATACGTAAACATTTGACTTGCTCATTTTTATAGTCAAGAATAACAGTAAAGTTATGCTAACTGAGATTAAGAAATGAGGTAAAGTCTATGTTCCAACGTTGGTCTCAAATGTCACCCAAGTGTAAAGAATCTTAGCGCCCTGTACAGAAAGTCATTTTTTTGTATGACTTTGATGATGATTCTGATATTGGTATTTTATGATGATTTATGTTGTGAAAATAACGTTTCATGAGAACTATATTAATGACACAAATTACAAATTGGCACTTGATGTTCTGTTAAATTCTCCATGTTTTCTAGACATATTGTTGCAATGTTTGTTAGGGTTAGAACCGTGAATGTTTTAGCGTTAGGAATTTGTCATAGCATGTTTATGTAATATTTACACGAGGAGCGCTAGAATTCAAGTTAAGTTCAGTAAGTATAACTAAATTGTTATGATACGACATTAGCAAACAGCTAATCGTTATGGTTTGAGTTTTCTTGCGAAAATTCTATGCAAAAGAGGCAGGTTGAGGAAATGATACTTCTACTACAACTACAAAACACTATTAAAACTACTAAAACCCAACTTTTTACGAAACGGATATACGTAATAATTTGTATTGACTGAGTAAATAATATTCAGCAGAAAAAATATATATGCATGTATATATAATATATATATTAACAAACTAATATAGATTATAGAAGAAGGGAAGATGGTAGTGCTATTTCATTACAAAAAAGATGAAAAAAAAAAAAAAAAACACCCAAAGTATACGATTTTCTTAAGAAAAGGTAAAATAAAAAAATTTATACATATATATAGAACAAAAAAAGAACTATTATTATACGAATTGAAAAATATATATACATAAAAACACACACGTCCTTAATAAGTACTATTTAGCTGTAAACACAAATACAATTACTAAAAATATACATACATACACACTAAGCAACAATTTAAACCAGAGTTCGTCAGCTAGTGAAAAAATTATACGCGCTCACTTCACGTATGTATGTATATTCAATTATTCTCTTCCGTGTAGTGAGTGGTTGCTGAGCAACCGTGGTAGCAACATAGGAGGAGGCTGTTTATTTGCGTTGAGTGTTAGCAAATATGTCTTGCATCGTTGATCGTTAATCAATGATTAACTCCTCTTAACAGCTTCAATTTTGGTGACCACTGATTTAAACTTAAACTTTTTCTTTTCTATCTATCAGTTAGTGGGTTGTTTACTTTTTTATTCAATATAACTCTTATATATCATTTGTTGTTACGCGTCTTACTTTATTAATTTCCCTCAATAGCAACAAAAAACAAAACATCTTGACAACAAATTCAAACCACAAAAATTGCTCAACGCCTCTGTGTGTATGTTTGTAAATGTAAAAAAAAAAACACAAAACCTAAGTTCAAATGAAAGTATACGAAATTTAATTTTTAAAGGGATTTATCTATTCTTAATTTAAAATGTTACATTTTAATGCATATAAGAACAAAACAAAACATTGTGAGGAAACTTTACATACATATATATATACGAAAAACTACTAACATTTAACTATACTTCATACAATACAAATGAACACGCAAATGTAGATCGTATCCTATTACTACTTAACAAAATACTACTCCTATACTTGAGTTTGCATTTTCAGCCTCCTCAGAAGTATGAGTGCAAAGCAATCGTATACTGCATATACTACTTCTTTATATATAGGATATGTATGTATATAGTTTCGGACTTTATTCTTAGCGTAAAAAAACAATACAAACTACAAAATCGTTGGACTCAAAATACTACAACTAAAATACTTATAGACAGAGCTGGGATGAGCGGTTTGCTGTTTTAGAGCGACTTGTTTTCTTCAAATATGCATAAAAAATATCATGAAAATGAATTCTAACTGCAGCTTGGCCACAGTTCATCTTTAAACGGTTGAAATATCGGGTTTGAATCACGCCTACAACTGTTCCAGAGTATGTAGAATTGAAAGAGATGAAATTGCAATAAAAGATCTTTTGCTGACCTATTCATCCGGAATTACTAAAGAAAAGTTTAAAATGAAATATAAAAGTCATAGAAACAATATATAAACAAAATTTTTTTCGAACCTAACATACATTGGACAGACTTAGTTCTTTTGTGACTTAAAAAATTTTAAGCAAAGATTAGCTTTCGGAAACTCAAATTTACACAGTAGAAATTATGCGAATCTGGAGCCACAAATTTTATAGCCGCTAGACTATTCGAAATCCTAAATCCTGGTCTTATGCTTATATAAAATTCAAAACTCATTTAACAGTTTAGAGACCCGTCGTATACACCTGGAAAAAGAATTAAAGGTATAACCAAATCCTGTACTTCAAACTAGCTGCTAGCAAAGCGAAGTAAGCTGCTAGTAAGTTTGGGAAAAGTTTTTAAAGTAAAACGTATCGCAATATTCACATTTGTGAAGCGTTAGAAATAGATGTGCAGTGAAATCTTTCATGCCGTGATTTAATTTCCTTTTTTCTAAAATAATTTGATGCACTTATGCACATATACTGAAATTTCAAGAGGTTATTGTTTTTGTAATAGAAATTACATATTTACCTTAATAAATTAGATGCCGTTACGTCACTTCATATCATTTCAACTGATGAACGCACTTCACATTTAATTTCATCACGTTTAAGGCATATAAGGAAAAAATTTGTCGACACAGTTTTTGGTGACGACAAGCGCGGCAGTACAGAACTCAGCTATTAAAAATTCAAAAAATAAGCTTTTTTTATGATTTTTATGCTTCTTATTTATTAATTTTTTATTCAATTTCAGAAAATAGTCAAAATAACCAAGAACAGTCAGTTCAGTAGAATTATGGTAATGTTCTAGGGCAGCGGTCGACTGCTAAAACATGTCCAAAAAACTCAGGAGAGGTACCAAAAGACACGTATTGACCTCGATTTTAATAATCCGAAGGAATATAAAAATTTTACTTGCGTTGGGAAATATTTGGAAAAAAATAGTTGCAAGCTTACAAGTGGTTCATTTAAAGGTTTTTGTGAAATCTCAAGGATTTTTATTTCCGCCTTCAAATTATTAATACCGAGGTCAATTCGGGTATTTTGATGTCCCTCCCGAATTCGATTAAGTTTTCCATTAGTGCACCACGCTCTGGGAGGTAGGGAGTTGCTGATGGTGTACTAAAGAGAAATCCAATCATCTACAATATATTCACTAAAGTTCGTAAACAAATTCCTTGTGTGTATTTTGCCCGGAATGCTTAATTGTGCACTAATAGATTTCAGCAGTTATTTAGATCCACAAATTGTTCACTAAACAAAAAATTAACTCAATACAAATTGTAAATAAACAACTGTCAAAAATATAGGGATCGTATTTTTATCGATATCACGTCGACATCAATACATTGCCTTAGTAAATACCAATTATGCATTGACGTGACACTGATGTTGATACGACGTGATGTCGACGACGGTACGAAGTGATGGTTGATGTTGACAACCGTAATAGGGGTGAATAATAAATATTTGCGACTTAAATGCAGCAATATCACATCATCTTCACATCACCTTCTTACGAATCCTTTATACCATGATAAGCATTGTTAACTATCACAATGTCAATCTTAAGTTATATCCTACCGAACTCGTCATGCGAAATGCGAATTTAGTTTTCTAGCACCTCAGGCCTCAATAATCCCAAATCTGAATGAATTAGATTTCATCACATCACATCATCTTGCATCCGCTGTTAGGCCTGCAAGAGCCTTTGCATCGAAATGCGCATTTATTTTCTTTCCCTATAAAACCTTCCATGATTTTGATATATGTTCTTTGATTTAGCCTTAATTTATTTAATACATTCATAAATTGAATGAGTTTAAGACATATGTATTTACAATAATTTCTCTTATTAAATTATTCTCTTTTTTATTATGAAAGAAAAACGGACAAGTTACCATTCAAGCAAATATTATAGCTATTTCGACCCTGGCAAAGATCTCTTCAGATATCTTTGTATTTTTTAAATGAAAAATCGTATTCTGCCCGAGTGAGATTCGAACTCGAGTCGTCAAATTTCTAACACCGCATGCCTACCATTAAGTTATCACTGCGTCTGTATGTATGTGGCTTAACTTAATTTTTTCCCGTTTGTAGTTTTTTGTGCAGCAACACAAAAACCTTTTTACACAGTGTCACGCAGAATCAGAATGATTCAGCTCTGCTGCACCAAGCAAATAAAATGGAATTAAAATAGTAGTATTGTAGTGGCAAAGCTCCATAGAAGGGAAAAGCCAGCTAAGGCAGGGCTTTTATAGACACTGCAGAGCGCTTTAAATATCAAATTTTCTTTAAAAATGTTACAGATGCTCTTAGTTTTGTGCCAAGGCCAATTGATATGACTGCTCATAACACTCTCCGACTCAGCTAACATCCACTCATCCTAGCACTCTAACAAAATGTTTACATACTAACTTGTTCTTGCGCTTTTAATTATATGTACTTAAACTCAAAGGAGAAACTGATAAACTATTTGTATGCAATTACTAATAAATCTAGTATAGTTATTGAATATTATTATTAAATCTAAACATTTTATTTTTATTCTTTTGCTTCGAAAGAAAAGCTATATGGGCATGAAAAACAGCATAACTACAAAAATAAAAAAAGTATGTTGAAAATTTCCAAAAAAAAAAAAATGTTTTTTAGAATGAACTAGTAGAAATAAATTCAAACAACTTCTGAAAGGCAACACGAATTTTTTTAATGTATAAAAACTTGTATACGTTTTTCTTAAACTTACGGGTAAGTAGGGAAAATAAAAATTAAATTAAAATTAATTTAGTTGTATGCAATAAGGTTTGAAGAGTGAAAATTCAAACAAAATTTGCTAATAAAGAAGTAGTTGTTGTACTTTTTTGTCATAGAAGTGTGTAAAAAAAAATAATAATAATAAATATTATAAAAATAGACGCCGCATTTTGTTAAAATACAAAATAAAATCGGCGTGCTTTTTGTAAAATAATTGATAACAAAAATTTCGTGAATGCAAAAACAAATAAATGCAATGTAAAACTAAACCTTAAAATGTGTTACGAGCCAATGCGGATAATTTATTATTTTATTTTATTTTCTAAGCCAAATAATGGCAGAATATTTTTTTTTTACTATTTAATAAAACGAAAAAAAAATCAGGACGTGAAAAAAAATTCATGTTATTTTTTATCAGTGATTTAAAATGCTATTTTACACTGCAGTTTTTTTTTTTTTTGCTTTCACTGCTCATCTTAACACGAACAGAGTATAGATCTGAGCCATAACATAAAAAAGTTATAGCTATATCATAAATGCATTTTTTATGCTCTTACACCACTACAAGTAGAATTTGGTTCGTACATTTTATTCTGCTATTTCCTACGCTCTTAAACAAGACTTAGCTCATAGTAGAGCATAAGAAATTCTATCACTTTTTATGCTACGGCTCTGCTCTATGCTCTGTTCAGCAGTAGCAACGCATACATTTCGCTACTATTGCTACATTGGAGTAGCAAAAGCAAACACTGATAGTGTTTTTTTTTTTTTTTTTGTTAACAAAATGGATGCTTTTCATTGTATAGGAATATAGCTTATAGTTTAATAGTGCATTATTTTTATTGCCAGATAAAGTTTATGAAAATTTGCAAAAAAATATTTTTATTAGTAGGCAAAAATTTTGTTCACAATTTGTTATTCTGTTAACTTCAAAATTCTTAAAACAAAAAAAAAAATATATATATAATTGAAAATTTTTAAATGTTGGTTAGAAAGAGCTGTTACAACAGCTGTAGATGGTGGAAAGGGTGAAAATAAGTTGATATCGCAACTGAAATACGTAATTTGCTTTAAGTGATATATGTACATATACATACATATACTTATACATACATACTTATATATATTATTAAAGCTTAATTAATTGTCTAATAAAAAATTAAAATTAAAACAAAAACAAAAAAAAAGTTATTGTTTTTTACCTTTATATATACATACATGCATTTGTATTCATGAAGTGTTGTGCTTTAAATTATTTTAAAAAAATTAGAAATTGTTTTGCATATATACATGGTTACTTATTGTGTTTTGTTTCAAAACCACTTATTATCTTACTCGCGAAAAATTTATAGTTTCAATTTGTGTAAACCAGTGATTGAAAAATGCTATGCTACACTGAAGTTTTTTTGTTTGCTATTGCTTCGAATCTGAACATGAAAAGAGCATAGAGCAGAGCCGTAGCATAAAAAACTGATATCATTTCTTAGGCTCTGCTCTGAACTACATCGTATTTTAGTGTGGAGCAAATAGCAAAACAAAAGTTCTGAACGATATGCTATTTGAAGTGAAGTGATAGCAACAATAAAAAGTTGCATGTTATTTGCTCTGTTGGGAATTGTTTTTTAGAACTTTCTCGCACTATTACTTATCTTAAACAGCTTGCAATGCTTTTCGCTCAGAGCTCTAGTTTTGCTATTTGCTCCGCTCTAAACCACAACTTAGCTTATAGCAGTGTCTTAGACCTGCTATAACTTTTTCATGCTACGGCTCTGCTCTATGCTCTTTTCATTCTCAGAGCCGGAGCAGTAGCAGAGCATTTTTTTTCGTCGCTTCTGCTACTATGGAGTAACAAATGCAAACACTGGTGCAAAACATGCACTTTTGCCGTAATCTGTTTTACCCCATATTATATACAATGGTGCTTAAGTAAATAACACACTTAACGTTTTGATGCTGTACTTACAATTGTTTTGATCTTTAACTTTTTTTAAATCAAGTTCAATGCTTTTAGTATAAAGCAAATAGAGCGCATGTAAAAAAGTTTATGACAAATTTAGCATTTCATTGAATTTCTGTGAAGTTTTCTGAAAGAATTGAAAATGTAAATGGCATAGAACAAAGGAATTTTTTTTTGTTTTTTAATAAAAATTAGAAAAAATTTTTAAAAGTTGTAAAAACTTGAAAAAATGTAGGGGGTGCTATTTAGTTGAGCACCACCGTTATTAAAATGTACTTCCTTCGTTTGTTTTGTTAGCTTAGTTTATTCAATTGCTTATTGTGTAGTTATTAAAAAATTGTAATAAAACGCAATGAAAATACCAATAAAATAATTTTTAAAAGTGAAATGAGAAAATAAATAAAAAAATTACAAATAAAAATAAACATGATATACGAGTACATTTTAATGTAATATTTTTAATTATTTGTATGTATATTATTAATTAAATAAATTAAATAAAAAAACTAAAATTTACTTATAAATAATAAAGCTAAAGAAAATTAATAAAAAAAACTATATACTTGTATATATACATATGTATATGAGAACTGCAAAACGTAAGTTGTAATATTTAACTAATACTGAAGCAAAAAAAACTAATATTAGTAACATAATTAAAAAAACAAAAGGAAAGAGTAAATAATACCTATAAATTTAAAATAAATAAAAATTATTATTAATACATTTAAAATCATGATGGTTGAATGAGTGGGAGTTGGAAAAAAATTAGCCAATAAAATATATAAATAATATATTTGAACAAAAAATGTTTTGTAATTTTTGTACAATGAGAATGTAGAAGAGAAAGAAAGCAGATAAGAATGTCATCAAATCGAATCAACGGTGGAGCTGGCGAATTTTTAACTGCGAAGGAAAAGAATCGGAACCAAACAATGGAACATTAATAGTATGAACAAGGCCGAGGTTGCACCAGATTAATATTAACTATAGAAGAATATTTATTATTGTAGGAATTAATTACAATCGACATGATTAGCACATTTGAAAGAAAGGAAAAGATATTCACGAAAGGGTGTTGGAATACTATGCCAGGGATTGCCCGGTCAACACCGTTCATAAAGACAAATACCCTAAACTCATAGTTGTGGAAAGCAACCTCCCCAGGGATACTGGGGTATGGATCCTTTATTAGGGTAAACTTTTACTTATCCGGAATCAACCCCCAACATACCCAATGTATTTCCCGTTTGTTATGTTTCCCCACATGACACCAACCATCTTTTCAATTGAAATGTGGAACCAACGGCTCTAACGCATTTATCTTTCTGGTCTAACCCCGTTGAAACAGCAAGTTTCCTTACGATTCCCGTTAGAAGATATTGATGAAAATAAGAGTGGGGTCGATCGGCCAACAGAGAAGTTCGTTTTGAATAGATACCTGGCCTGCTTAGGTTGATTTAGTTTTCAACGCTGGGCGGGGAAAGTGAATCATTCAAAGGACTTAGTTTTGGTGTGCGACAATGCAATCCATGCCATTGGACCATCGTACCTATGTGTATATATGAATATAAGATTTTTTCATTTCTGTGGTCTAACAGATTCTTTGTACAAAGATTTTGCATTTAATACAATTACCCTGAAACAGCACACCACTCTCTCTCACTCTGATATGCTTTAATCTCTTTTGCCATTTATTTTTAAAACTCTCAAGCAAAATATTGCAAATTTAAAACGGCGTCTGAGTACAATGACCCTTAAATTGTTTCACGGTGTAATTGGTAGGTTAGGTTAGGTTAGGTTGAACTGGCCGGTCCATGAGGACCTTACATAGACTCAATTAGTCTGTAGTGTTACCAGAAGTTTATTTTAACGACCAAAGAGAAAACCCCTATCAAAAACCAGGACCTAGGTATAAAATAAATCATTCCTCTTGGCAAATACTAGAAGTTTTCTAGGACTTGAGCCACTTGCTGCTTCTAGATCTGCCAACTGTGTTACTTCTAATAGCTGGGGTCTCTGCCCTGGCAAGCGCAGGGCACGAGCATAAAACGTGCTCGATCGTAATTGGTAAGAATATAGTCACCATTGGAGAACAACATCGTCGTAACGTAATTTCATCGATTGATCTTCGGTAAACTATTCGGAAAGAACCCATAAATTTCAGATTTTTTTACTAAGGTGAGTGTTTAGATGCGCTGTAGCTCATAAAATATGGGTATATCTTCACAAAACAGCTGGATATGAGTCAGAAAGGCTTCGGTACATCCACTCCCTGGTAACAGCCCGACTTCAGTTGATTTGGTTTGTGGATTTTAGCTAATTCTTAAGACAGATATGTGGACTTTTCCCATTTTTTTTCACGAAAACCAGTATAATGCTACACCACCACAACGTCACAAAGTTTATGATTATACTAAAATTTTTGGCTGGGTAAAGATGAGAATATTGAAAACAATCTCAAAATTAAAAATCATACTATGAGACTAACTATTACTAATTTTTTTAGCCAGGACATAAAATATAAATTCATCATAAGAAAAATATATATTTTTTTTTCAAATTTGTCTTCAGTGTAGATATTTTGATTTGATTCAAAGTAGGATTTGTATATCTTTTAAAACTACTTATGAAGTGCTTTTTGATAGAAATTAGGTTAGTTTTGGCCAATGAAGTGCTTTAGTGGAAGAGAATCTTCACTATTATAACCGAAGGTTTCTCTAAGCTCGTTAGCTTTATTAGGGGAATAACTGTATTTTATTTTAAAATTTTATCGCAGCATCCATAATATATTATGGGCAATATTTTCATATCAATTCAAAACATGTTGTTGATAATGTGGTAAAATTATAAAATAAAATGCAGTTTCCCTTTGATGAAGCTAAGGAACTTCACGAAACGTTGGGTCATAATAGTGAAAATTATCTTGCACTAGCCTGATTTCTATGAAAAAGTACGGAATACGTTTGACCTGCTATCAAAAAGTTTACACATAGAGGTCATTTTCAGTGATATGGGTCTTTGTAAATAATAAATTTTCCAAAAAAATGTTGTTGCCTTTCAAAGTTGTGGAAAATGTCCAAGCAGTTGGCTTATTATGAAATTTACTTTTAAATGTTTAGTAAGCATACAATTTCTTTATATAAATCAAAAAGAAAAATATATATATGAATATTTGTGACTGTAAATAAGTTATAACGTTTTCATATATAATATTGCGAAGATTTACTATTTAATTTAATATCAAAATATTCAATAAAGTAATTTAAAATAAAAAAATAAAATATATGCAAACTTGTTATTGAAATCGGAAAGTTTAAGGGAAACATTCTACAGAAGAAATTTTGCTGGACTTAACTGGAGCAACTAGATGTACGCATGGCTGACGATTTCAACCGAAAGAAAATTGAGAACGAGTTATTACTTTTTCGGACTTCGGAACTTCGCATAGATCCAACCTCTATAATGAACAATGTTTAACACTATTAGGGTATTCACAATATGTTAGAAGACGTCATATTGTCGTTATTTCATAAATGTATAACCGTCTTACAATTTATGATATTATGACATTATTTTGGTCTTTTGAAAACGCCGCATAAGAACTTGTGACTTTCATGGTTAGGTTAGTTGTGTATAGTCATTTGTTATTGCATGTGTATATTAATTATAATATTCAAATAATTGTTTATTAAATTTCCGCAAGATGATTATGTATTATGTATGTATATATGTTTATTAATATTAACAACTAGCTCAATACATAAGTATATGTGACCCGACCTATGAAGAGGTGGCTTATGACTCAAAAAAGAAACAGCTGTTAAAGATAAATAATGCATTTCTTCAGTTTCTTAGTAGTTTTTCTTTTGTATTATTTTTTTTTAGTTATAAGTCACCTTTTCATAGGCCGGTCACATATAGTTTATATATATAAAAATTACCATGTGACATGTAACAAAATTAATTTCACCGTCACAGGAAACCTCTTATTATCATTCCAGCATTATAGATGAGTTATTTTGTGGCACAATCCAGTCACAATTTTATATTATTAGTACTTCAATTTTAATTTCAGCAGTCTATACTTCAAAGGATTGAAGAAATGGGAGAACTAATTTCTTCATCATAGTAAAGCACATGATTCAATGAATATATTGTGACGAATTTTAAGGAATTCTCTATAATTCTGCGCTTCCTGCTACTGTTCGAATGACTCAACTGTCGAATAAATAAACTTGTACTTATAACGAGATAAAATCAAACTGATTGACTATTTTTTTTGATTGCGCTGCTATTATCCTCTCAGTTGGCTCGCCATTGGTTTCTCTCATGGTCCCGACTTTTCGCGAACAGCATTCTCCATTAGTTTACTCTATCATCTGCTGCATGTCATATTCGCTGTTGCCTTCTATGTATATGTACGAGTATATGTGTAGGTACGAGTAATTCCCGCGCTCTTTGTTACGGTGTACATGTTTGAGTACTGTCGTCTGCGCTTTTAGCTGCTGTGTTTATGTGTGCGTAGCTATTTGCTGCCTCATCTGCTTACATTGCTGTTGTGGTTGGACAGCATTTATTTACTAGCAGATAGTGAAGTGTCGATACTGCTAAAATTTGCCACAATACATACAATTTTTGTAATATTCGAAATGTTAAAAAATTCTGCTGCTTTTAAATCGGAAAATAAGTATCTTAATGTTATTGAACATTGTGTGTTACAGTTTAAGTCATCAATGCCTGACTGAATTATCACTCTATCCCGGTTGCCAATTCGAAAAGGCCCATTTCAGATTTTGTTTCAAGTTCGCTCTATTTCAGAATTTGATGGGGAAACGTCGAATGGAATAATTCATTCGCCTCACATCAGAGTCTGCTCAGAGAACGCCCTAGCAGAATATGTTTCGAAAATACCATATCTTCAGAATTTATTTAAATAACACACCGCAGCAGTAATTCATAAAGGCTTTACTAAGCTCAAAAAAGTATTGAACTCATCTTGATGTAGGGTGTTTTTGAAACAAATTGAACAATTAAAAAAATTAAAAAATACGAGGTACAAGTACGTCGTTTTGCAAACGCGTACTATAAATGGTAATAAAAAATAGAGTGCAACATATGTAACGTGGCTGGTTATGTCAAAAGTAGAAAATCGGCAAAGAATGATGGATGCGATGGACCGATATGTTTCCTGTGTGACGTTGTCCATAATAATAAACACAGTAAACTCGGCTGTCAGTTTCTTCTTTGTTCGCCAAGTAAGTGGCGTGTGGTATCTCTTTAATTCGTTATTCACAAAAGTTTGCTGAGATAGGACGTTTTCGAGACGGCAGTACAAATACTTTAATATGAGTCTTTCAGCAGTCAATATATGTATATAGTCACTTTCAATACCAATAATAAATATTTCGATTTTTTTGTGTCAACTTGCCGCTTGAATCCCTTTTTGCAATGTAAACCATGTAATATCCAAAGTATCATTTGCACATCACATGCGCCAGCAATCGTTTACAGCACTCAAATTACATGAAAAAAAAAATTATACACACATTCAAACGAGTATATATGTATATTAAACAACACGCTGTGAATTTATATTTTTGACGGCAAAGTTTCGTCTGGTCAATCAATGGCCTGTTCGCCTGTTCACCTCTCACCACTATGGAGAATATCAAATGTTAAGCTACTTTCACACAGCATCCTTAGGGATACAAAATTCTGCGGCATTTTCAGTATGTAGCTATTTTTGTTGTCTTTACTTTTGAGCAAAAATTACTATGAAATTTTTGATAAGTAAGTTATTAAAAATTCTTCACCCTCCAAATTATAGCTGTTGGCATAAAGCCGCTTTGGGACAAACGAGCTGCTGCATATATAGACGTCGGCATTCGTGACGTCTCAAATTACAAAAGCCGTATTGCACAACAGCTGACTGCACCCGACCAGAAGCAAAATAAAAATTTTGAGGGCGGCAGCTCAAAAGTGATTCACAAACCATCAGCGTCAAGTTAAAAATTAAAAAAAAAAAAACGTTAGGTATTACTGTAAAGCCGCCTAGCATTAAGGCATGCTTCTGAGTTGGTGTTGTGTTTTTCTTTTGAATATTGATAAGTGTGCCAAAAATGTCAGGAATTTCTACACTGCGTTCACGAAAAAAAAATGTTGCGTGGTTATTCGAAATTTGCTGGATACTTAAAAAAAAAGTTATCGAATTAGTGGGCGAAAATGTTATAATTTGATTACAGTTAACTCATTTTCCTTACTTAACGTATTTTATGGGTGTGTCGCGTCAATAACCATTTAGCATTGCTAGTTTTTGTATGGTGTTCCTTTAAGTCACTAATCAAGAATGTTCATAGTTGAAATCCATTCGAGGGTTGCTAGAAAATGCACGATTTTATAAGAGTTTTTTTCCGCTGTATACCTTTTTTTCTTGTTTTTTTTTTTTTTTTTTGGATTTGATTGCGTCGATAATGTTGGAAACGACTTGCTATTGCTTACTAAATTCGTGTTCGCATTTGGAAAGTTGTTACCAAAAGTACAACAAGTACACATCAATCTGAAGCGTTTAAATCATGCAACGAAGCATGTGAAAACACCTCAAATGACTTTTTTCCTATGGTCATATCTTGCGCTTTGTTTTCCTTCAAGTAATTGAAGCGCAGGCGCGAAAAGCGTTGTTTTTTGACAATTGTTGAAAATAATTAAATTAGAGAGTTAATATTTCAAATCGAGTAGCTTTGAATAAATAAATTGAAAATATTAAGAAAAGGTCAAAACAGTTGCCTTATTGACAGCTAAATCTCGACATGCGACTTTTTTTGTGTGTGACGTCACATCATCCGACTTTCGTATATCCACAAAAAAAAAATGGTAGTGTGCCTTTTGAGCGAACCCCTTCTTCGACATTCATTTCGAATCTGCAAAACGTTTTGCTCCAAATATTTATCTACTAAAACAGCTTATCTTGACACGTGACTTATTTTATGCGTGATATCACATCATCACAGAAGTAGTGTACTTATTTGGGCGAGACCCTGCTTCGAAATGTATTTCGAATCTGAAAACACCTTGACTCAAAGTTTTGGTGGTGTTTAACCAAGGAGGGGCTAGCTCAAATAGCGACACTACTTTTGTGATGATGTGATATTACGCATAAAATAAGTCGCATGTCGAGTTATAGCTGTTTTGGTAGATAAATATTTTCAGCTAAAAGGTTTTCAGATTTTAAATGTCGAAGGAAGACTTTGCTCAAATAGAACACTACTTTTTTGTGGATTGCCAAAATAGGATGATATGATGTCGCAAGCAAAAAGTCGCATTTCGCATGACAAAATGGTATATAGGTTTAGTTAATGCCCAATTTTTGTTTTAATTGCTAGTGTAATCTACAAAATCTTATTTTAAGAAAAAGTATAATTTATACAACATTTTCCAATGTTATGATTCTTAAACCTTAGCTATTGTTAATTTTTTGCAACTTGTTTTTATTGGGAACATTTTAGAAGGGTTTTCCCATTTCGTTTTTTCTTGTTTTTATATTAAGGTAGGCTGGTCTTAGCGCGCACTTAACTTCCCAACTGTTTAAGCGTTTGTTGATTGCATTTTTCTTCATACACCTTGTTGTTGTTGTTTTAATCGTTTTCTCTACAAAGGTCGTTTGTTGTATTGCGTGATTGCTGTGGGCGTGTTGACTTCGACCTTTCAAGCGTTTCAAATAAATTGGTGGTTTTTTTGTTTGCACCCAACAATTTTGTTGGTTTTCGTTTTTGAATAGCTACGGTACACACAACGTTGCTGTTGTTGCTTATAAGAAGAAAATGGTTAGAATCTTAACAAAAAATGTTCAAAATTGACTTTAAGTGAATGACGGCTTGACTGACTGATTTCAACGCCCCATTTATATTTTCCTTAATTTCTTTAAAAAATGGCTGTGGCCCGAATTCGATTTTCTTTGATTTGTAAAAAAAAATATATATATATATAAAGTAGTCGTGTAGTTAATTGGATTAATAGAACTTTTATTTAAATAGTAGCGCAAAGAAATTGAGTAAGATTAGAGTTAGAATAATGCATGAGGGTAAAGAAAGGAATATGATGAGAAAAAATTATCCAATACCGAAACTTATTTACTGTATGGCTAACGAGTATACCATACATATACATGTACATCACTTTGCGAAGACAACATCAAAAAAGCTTTTAGCTACCCCGAAAATCTCTAATCTTGAACATGCTTTGAAAGTAATTTAAAATTCTGTATTACTGATAAATATTGGAATGAATTTCCGTCATAATACATTGAAACATTCAATATGAGGTACAGAAACGAACAATAAATATGCTACTGAGTATTCGAAAAGGTTGTTCGTGAAAAAGTGTAGACTCTGGGAGAAATAGGCGAACGAGACTACTGAGAGTATGGAGGTAGAGAAAGCTAAGGAAAAGTTATTCAGTTTGATTTGAACACGCTATAAGTGAAGTACGCCTATATATTAAATTAGGAAAATCTACTAGAAAAGAGCATTTTATATACAGAACAATTGCGTTTGTTTATTCGACAGTTCAGTGATTCGAACGATAGCGGAATACTAAGAATTAACGAGAATTTCCAGAAATTCGCTACAATATGAAATATAGTTTGGGGACAAACCAAAAATATAGTTTCTGAAACCTTCTCTGAACATTAATTGACACTGGTAAATGGCTTCTAGCGGAAGTTGTTGGATCTTGTACGAAATAGATCTTCCCTTTTTGATTCCCCAAACTGAAGATTTTGCAGACTTCTACATCAAGTGAGTGATAGAACGCTACAAACAACTATTATTCACTTTAATTATAATACGTCAAATAAGTTTTATGCGAAATCGAAATTCAACACTTCATCTCACTTCCGTCAGCACAAATTTTGCGGTTAATAAGGGTTAACCAAATTTTCAAATATATCCGACGACGTCATACAGTCTGCTAAGTTTACTACCCACATCAATACACATAATGGTAGAATAAAATGCGTTACCAACATATTTGTGCAGTAAAATTTACGATTGACACTCGTAGCTGTCAATGAATATCAACGCAAGATCGACGCAAGTGCCTGAAGTGATTAAGATGATCGGCAGCGAATGTAGCCCGAAATTTGTGCAGTCATTTGTGAAAACCAAAAGAATTACAGAAAGAATGAAAACAAAAAAAAAAAAAAAAAGGTGGCACCAACAATAATGAATAAATGCAACAATATGTATCGTATCAAAGGAATCACTACTAACGCTAACCTCAAAAATAAAAGTTGAGTAAAAAGTAACTTCAAGCGAAAACTAATACGCAAACAGGATTTCGCAAAACGGCATTAAAATTTACAAAAACAACTCTTTATTTTATTATTAAAAATTTGCAAACTTTTTTCTTGGTTGTTTCATGATTTTATTATGGATGAAGTGTCGCGTCTGCGCAATTTTTTTGTTTGCGCTGTCAACTAAAATAAGAAACTGTCACAAAACGTGAAAGAGAGTTGGTTTAAGAAGAATTGTGACTACCTCGTCAATATTCAATGAGTCGTACTACGTCATTATTATCGCAGTCGTCATAATCATGCACATGTGATTTCAACCATACCATTTGTTGTACAATCATTGAATATAATAATAAGAATATAACACTGACGGTTATAGGCCGAACTTCTACTATTTGTGTTTTGTTGCTTTTAAAATGTTGCCTAAAGTTTGATGTCGCATTCACTTAGCAGCAAATGCTTGCAAAGAAGAGCAGAGTTTGCTCACAACTATCGAGTGCGAGCGCGTAAGTCAACAAAATTTTTATGAATCGAGCTCAGCACCTGTGGCGTAAATGAAGAGCCCACTAGGAACTATGCACAGCAGCACGAACAATAGCTGTACGCGCATATATGAACCTTGACATAGACATTAAAGTCTACGAGTCAGTATATGCTCTATCGATGTATGATGTGTTTTGTTTAGATCAAGTTTCGGTTTGCCTTGCGAAAAGGAGTCGACAATTTTCCTGTGGTTTGCAACGATATGTTGTTCATACTGTTTTTTCGGATTTCAGTTTGACAGAGTGTGTTTGATAGAATTGTATCCTCTACCTTTGAAGTTTCGATTAATAATATTTGTAAGTCGGTATAGTGGCGTCAAATTGTCGATAGAGGATTATTATCGATATATGAATGATATGATGAACATTTTTGATGTCGATATTTGTTGTTGCCGTTGTAGCAATGGAGTCACTCTCCGAAGGTTTTGGTAGGTGTTATCAATGTTGATGGTCGTTTGCCGGATATATATCCGGTATGTTCCGGTTACAACCACTACTAGGGTCCAAACCATACAATCTCGGGAACAATTTAATATGACCACATCGAAGCCCCTGGGCAAAACCGCCTCCCACCCCCTAGTTCCTTGAGGGACTCGGGGTCGCCAGAGTCTCGTCTGCTAAGGAAACAGGATTCACTACGGAAAATTGAGGTTGACAATTGGGTTGGGAAGCTGTAAATTGCGCTACACAACCCTTTGAATCATTTGGGTACTTTAGTTGCTTCTTACGACAGGCATACCTACCTCGGGTATATTTTAAGTCTCATAACATTATGGGGGTGATGCTTCTTCGTATCCAATAGTGGGGCATGGCCACCACAGTTTCGATAAAATAGATAGAAGTTGTAATTTCATAGCACAATTGTGCAGATTCGACTCACATTGATTGCTTCGCTATTTCGTTTATGGGAAAAAATCTTAAGTATTTAATTTTAAGCTGTTTAATGTTAACATTTTATTTTATTTTAATTTACTCTCCGGTTAGCAAACAATGCGTGCATATGTCTTGTTTCATTGATTGTTGATCAACGACTAAACCACTGCAACTACAATCATATCGCTCTTTCTAACGCAGTCACAGTTTCAGTTTTGAAGATCCCTGATCGATTCGAGCTCAAGGCCAGAACAATAATTTTTTTCTAATGATAATTATTGTTATTTTTTAACTTTTCTATATATCTATAAAACAAAATACAATTTTTATACTCAGCTGAGTAGAGATCACAGAGTATATTAATTTTGTTCGCATAACGGCAATCCATAACGGCATAGACTAATCGAGATAGATATAGACTTCCATATATCAAAATGATCTGGACGAAAAGAGAAATTCAGTTAGCCATGTCCGTCCGTGCGTCCGTCCGTCGGCCCGTAAACACGATAACTTGAGTAAATTTTGAGGTATCTTAATGAAATTTGGTATGTAAGTTGCTGGGCACTCATCTCAGATCGCTGTTTAAAATTAACGAAATCGGACTATAACCACCCCCACTTTTTCAATACCGAAAATTTCAAAAACCGAAAAAGTGCGATAATTCATCACAAAAGACGGCTAAAGCGATGAAAATTGGTAGGTGGGTTGACCTTATGACCCAAAATAGAAAATTAGTAATGGACAATGGGCGTGGCACCGCCCACTATTAAAAGAAGGTCATTTAAAAGTTTTCAAGCTGTAATTTGGCAGTCGTTGAAGATATCATGATGAAATTTGGCAAGAACGTTACTCCTATTACTGTATGTATACTAAATAAAAATTAACAAAAACGGATGACGCACACACCCACTTAAAAAAAAAAAATATATTTTTAAGTCAAATTTTAACAAAAAAATTTAATATCTTTACAATATATAAATAAATTATGTTAACATTCAACTCCAGTAATGATATGGTGCACCAAAATACAAAAATAAAAGAAAATTTCAAAATGGGCGTGGCCCGCCCTTTTTCATTTAATTTGTCTAGGATACTTTTAATCCCATAAGTCGAACAAACATTTACTAATCCTTGTGAAATTTGGTAGGGGATTAGATTCTGGGACGGTAACTTATTTCTGTGAAAAAGGGCGAAATCAGTTGAAGCTACGCCCAGTTTTTATACACAGTCGACCGTCTGTCCTTCCGCTCGGCCGTTAACATAATAACTTGAAAAAATCGATATATCTTTAATAAACTTAGTTCACATACTTATCTGAACTCACTTTATCTTGGTATACAAGATGGCCGAAATCCGACTATGACCACGCCCACTTTTTCGATATCGAAAATTACGAAAACTGAAAAAATGCCATAATTCTATACCAAATACGAAAAAAGGGATGAAACATGGTAATTGGATTGGTTTATTGGCGCAAAATATAACTTTATAAAAAACTTTCTAAAATGGGTGTGACACCTACCATAATAAGTAGAATAACGAAAAAGTTATGCAGGGCGAAATCAAAAGCCCTTGGAATCATGGCAGGAATACTGTTCATGGTATTACATATATAAATAAATTAGCGGTACCCGACTGATGATGATCTGGGTCACCCTGGTCCACATTTTGGTCGATATCTCGAAAACGGCTTCACATATACAACTAAGGCACACCCTTAATTTGATACCCATATCGTACAGACATATTTTAGAGTCACCCCTGGTCCACCTCTATAGCGATATCTCTAAAAGGTGTCCACCCATAGAACTAAGGCCCACTCCCTTTTAAAATACTCATTAACACCTTTCATTTGATACCCATAATGTAAAAACACATTCTAGAGTCACCCCTGGTATACTTTTATGGCGATATCTCGAAAAGGGGTCCACCTATAGAACTAAGGCCCACTCCCTTTTAAAATACTCATTAACACCTTTCATTTGACACCCATAATGTAAAAACACATTCTAGAGTCACCCTGGTCCACCTTTATGGCGATATCTCGAAAAGGCGTCCACCTATAGAACTAAGACCCACTTCTTTTAAAATACTCATTAACACCTTTCATTTGATACCCATAATGTAAAAAACACATTCTAGGGTCACCCTGGTCCACCTTTATGGCGATATCTCGGAAAGGCGTCCACCTATAGAACTAAGACCCACTTCTTTTAAAATACACATTAACACCTTTCATTTGATACCCATAATGTAAAAACACACTCTAGAGTCACCCTGGTCCACCTTTATGGCGATATCTCGAAAAGGCGTCCACCTATAGAACTAAGACCCACTTCTTTTAAAATACTCATTAACACCTTTCATTTGATTCCCTTATCGTACAAACACATTCTAGAGTCACCCCTGGTCTACCTTTATGGCGATATCTCGAAAAGGCGTCCACCTATAAAACTAAGGCCCACTCCCTTTTAAATAATCACTAACACCTTCAATTTGATACCCATATCGTACAAACACATTCTAGAGTCACCATGGTCCACCTTTATGGCGATATCTCGAAAAGGCGTCCACCTATAGAACTAAGACCCACTTCTTTTAAAATACTCATTAATACCTTTCATTTGATTCCCTTATCGTACAAACACATTCTAGAGTCACCCCTGGTCCACCTTTATGGCGATATCTCGAAAAGGTGTCCACCTATAGAACTAAGACCCACTTCTTTTAAAATACTCATTAACACCTTTCATTTGATTCCCTTATCGTACAAACACATTATAGAGTCACCCTGGTCCACCTTTATGGCAATATCTCGAAAAGGTGTCCACCTATAGAACTAAGACCCACTTCTTTTAAAATACTTATTAATACCTTTCATTTGATTCCCTTATCGTACAAACACATTATGGAGTCACCCTGGTCCACCTTTATGGTGATATCTCGAAAAGGCGTCCACCTATAGAACTAAGACCCACTTCTTTTAAAATACTCATTAACACCTTTCATTTGATACCCATAATGTAAAAACACATTATAGAGTCACCCTGGTCCACCTTTATGGCGATATCTCGAAAAGGTGTCCACCTATAGAACTAAGACCCACTTCTTTTAAAATACTCATTAACACCTTCCATTTGATTCCCTTATCGTACAAACACATTCTAGAGTCACCCCTGGTCCACCTTTATGGCGATATCTCGAAAAGGCGTCCACCTATAAAACTAAGGGCCACACCCTTTTAAATAATCATTAACACCTTCAATTTGATACCGATATCGTACAAAAACATTCTAGAGTCACCCCTGGTCCACCTTTATGGCGATATCTCGAAAAGGCGTCCACCTATAAAACTAAGGCCCACTCCCTTTTAAATAATCATTAACACCTTCAATTTGATACCGATATCGTACAAAAACATTCTAGAGTCACCCCTGGTCCACCTTTATGGTGATATCTCGAAAAGGCGTCCACCTATAAAACTAAGGGCCACTCCCTTTTAAATAATCATTAACACCTTCAATTTGATACCGATATCGTACAAAAACATTCTAGAGTCACCCCTGGTCCACCTTTATGGCGATATCTCGAAAAGGCGTCCACCTATAAAACTAAGGCCCACTCCCTTTTAAATAATCATTAACACCTTCAATTTGATACCGATATCGTACAAAAATATTCTAGAGTCACCCCTGTCCACCTTTATGGCAATATCCCGAAATGGCGTCCACCTGTAGAACTATAGCCCGCTCCGTTTTAAAATACTCCTTAATACCTTCCATTTGATACCCATGTCATTCAGACACATTCCAGGGTTACCCTGGGTTCATTTTCCTACATGGTGATTTTCCCTTATTTTGTCTCAAAAGTCTCAGCTGAGTATGTAATTTTGAGTGAACTTAGCCTTCCTTACTTGTTCAATTATAGAAAAATTAAAAAATAACAATAATTATCATTAGAAAAATATTATAGTTCTGACCTCGAATTGAACCTTGAATCGTATTAAAGTATGGTTTCCGTTTCACCGAGTAATTGAAAGAGGACTACGTGAAAATTACTGCGGCGATAAAAGTTATATCAGATGGAATTGTATAGAGCTTCTCAAAAGCCGAAATAATGTTAATCAATCTTGAAAAATCGGCAGTTCTTTTAAGGGAATAAAAAACTAAACTTTGATTTAGAGGCCCTCGCAAGGCCGACCCATTTTAGTCAAGTAGTAATTAATGTCACTTCGATAGTCTTACTAACATTTCACAATCGATAGTTTGCCAGCAGTACTCACTCAAAAAAGTTAGGATAGGAAGCAACTCCTCAAACTTTGCCTTGATGTACAGCAGCGAACAGAAAAATAGCAGTACAGATTTTTAACAGATTTCCCTAATTAATTTCTTTTTCTTTTATTTATGATATTTTAAGACATTTGAGGCAATTTTTTGAATTTAGTAAATATAGTATACCAAGAAATTTTTCGTTTCGAGCTTCGTTGGAAGTTTTCCTTGAAATATCGAAAATTAAAAAAAACAGAATTTAATTGACGAATTTTGATTAAATTAACCTCTACTATTTTTCTGTTCACAGATGCAGGAATACAATCAATCAAATATGTGTTTGAAGTTATGTGCGTCTGGCACTGACGAGATGTCTTCAAATTATATTGGTGACGCGTTGAATTCGTTGCCTTGAAGAATTGTATCAACATATTTTTGAGTAACTTTTTGCGTTTTTTTTTTTTTTTTTTGATTTCTGCGGAAAAAATTAGTTTGCCTTTGACATATTTAATTCAATGGTTTTCAACTTCGTGAAACCATAAAATTTGTCAAACTTCTTTTATGTGCTCTTTTTTACTGTTACTAATATTTTTTTACATGTCCTACGTTCTCGTCAAGTCACACATGATATACCTCACATCTTTGGAGGAAATGATCGAGTCTTCGCTTGCCAGGCTAAGACTCCAGCTAATAGAAGTGTTACAGCTGTCAGATCTAGAAGCAGCAAGTGGCTTTTGCCAAGAGGACGTGTACCGGTTTTCAAGTTTGGTCGTTGGACAAACTTCTGGTAATATTATGGACTCATTGGGTCTATGTGAAGTTCTCACGAACCGGCCAGTTCAATCTATCATAACCTCACATCTGAAATCGTTGCATACCCAAATAAATAAATTATAAATGATGATAGTCTAATCATTTTTCAATTCTCTTTTAATTGAATTCAACTAAAATAGTTTTTATACAAATATACATACAAATCTATCTACCTTTCTTCTACATACCAAACATATTTTTTCTTCATTTCACGGAATTGAATACTTAACCTTTTGATTTTTTTCTCTTAAGTTCCCTGCATTTTTCTGCTTTTATTTTGGTTGTGGTGATCCGCTTTTATGACGCGATACAAGAACGCGGCCTAGCGAGTTTCTTCCATAATCAACCGATTTAAAGACGCTACGTTGCAGCTTATTGGAATCCAATATTTTTTTTTGATTTTTCCATTATACGCCACTCCAAAGCACCTAAAAAATATTTTTAAATTATTTGTTAAAAATAAAATTTCAAATAGAAGCCGCAAAGTTGATGCCGCGCATTAAAACCGATTTCTACAACGTGACGTTTGACAATGCACACATAGGACATTTAGATACAAATATACATACATACACGTGATTCACTAAAAGACCAACAGAAAAAAAAAAAACTAAATAGTGATATATCTACTCCAAAGAAAAAAAAAAATACAACAAAAAAACGAAAAAATCGGGAGCATTAAGTCAATTCAAGTCGAATCAATACCATTGGTTGCTTCACATTGCCGATGCTCTCGTTTATGTTTTTCTTTCTTTATTGACCGTCGTTTTTGGGGCCAACTCTTCTGTTATATCTCTGTAGAACTCCTGTTGGTTAGTGTTATTGTGTATATTTTGTGGGAAACGCTTTGCAGGAGTCGTTATAGCAGCAGCAGCAGCGTGAACACTTCAAAATTCTATAGAAATTTATGGTATTAAATTAGTTTCGTTTCGTTTGGGTTTTTTCGTCTCTACAATTTATATTTTTTTTTTGCTTCGAGTTGGTTTACTCTCTTCCAAAGGTGACCGCGCAATACAAATTCCTTGGCCCAAATCAGGCTTAAAGTTTTGATTTTCGACGGATTTTGTTGTTATTCATTCTATTATGTAGTTGGTTTTTATGTTTGTGTTTGGAGGTTAATTTTGGATTAGCGCATTCTTTGTCGTATAATTGGAGTAGACTTTATACGAGATCAAACTGAAGTGGACAGTGGCGTGAAGAGGGTATTGCAATATAGGCAGAAAAAAGGTAGTGGCCGTAATATACTTCTATCTCGGAAAAACTGTCAATTTTTATGTATTGAACTCAAAATTTACTGTCAGTTATTTAAGGCAAACATTTTCTTCAGGGGTCTAGTTGTTATTTAAAAGGAAAGCAAATAGTTAACAGCATTACTTACGTTCTTATTACATTTTTGAAATTTCATTAAAATTCATTTTTAGCACAAACAATCCACTGTGCATAAATTCTTTTATTTGAAATGATTGTGTTTGCTGCCATCTATGGCTTCTTTGTTTTTAATAATTTTCTTATAAAAAACGTTTAATATATGAACAACAATTTACTATTCTGAAATATAATTTAGAGATTTTTAATTGAAATTGGCTTTTCTGAAGTACATTTTACGACTTTGGAAGTTCATCTGACTTGTCTCAAGTCCGTTTCTAAAGTACAAGTGATTATTCTGAAGTACATTTTACCGTTTCTGGACAAGATTTTTTAATTTCTAAAGCACACTTGCAAAAGGGCGTCTCACGAAATGAAAGTTTTTGTCCTTCAAAAAACCCTTCGGATCATCTTTCTCACAAAGTAGACTTTTTTTAGAACACAACATCAAATAGGAGGAAATAAAACGAGCCCTAAATGACTCAGAATCTGATTAATTTAGAAGGTTTATAGCTCTCTTTTAAATCAAATTAATGGGTAATTCGAATCTTTTTATACTCAGTTGAGCAGAGCTCACAGAGTATATTAACTTTGATTGGATAACGGTTGGTTGTACAGGTATAAAGGAATCGGGATAGATATAGACTTCCATATGTCAAAATCATCAGTATCGAAAAAAAATTTGATTGAGCCATGTCCGTCCGTCCGTTAACACGATAACTTGAGTAAATTTTGAGGTATCTTGAAGAAATTTGTTATGTAGATTCCTGGGCACTCATCTCAGATCGCTGTTTAAAATGAACGATATCGGACTATAACCACGCCCACTTTTTCGATATCGAAATTTTCGAAAAACTGAAAAAGTGCGATAATTCATTACCAAAGACGGATAAAGCGATGAAACTTGGTAGATGGATTGACCTTATGACGCTGAATAGAAAATTAGTAAAATTGTCGACAATGGGCGTGGCACCGCCCACTTTTAAAATAAGGCAATTTAAAAGTTTTCAAGCTGTAATTTGGCAGTCGTTGAAGATATCATGATGAAATTTGGCAAGAACGTTACTCATATTACTATATGTATGCTTAAAAAAAATTAGCAAAATCGGAGAACGACCACGCCCACTTAAAAAAAAAATTTTGTTAAGTCAAATTTTAACAAACAATTTAATATCTTTACAGTATATAAGTAAATTATGTCAACATTCAACTCCAGTAATGATACGGTGCATCAAAATACAAAAATAGAAGAAAATTTCAAAGTGGGCGGGGCTCCGCCCTTTTTCATTTAGTTTGTCTAGGACACTTTTAATGCCATAAGTCGAACAAAAATTTACCAATCCTTGTGAAATTTGGTAGGGGCTTAGATTCTAGGACGATAACTGTTTTATGTGAAAAAGGGCGAAATCGGTGGAAGCCATGCCCAGTTTTTATACGCAGTCAACCGTCTGTCCTTCCGCTCGGCCGTTAACACGATAAATAAAAAAATAATAACTCGCTTTGTATTGGCATAAAAAATGGCCGAAAACCGATATCGAAAATTACGAAAAATGAAAAAATGCCATAATTTTATACCAAATACGAAAAAAGGGATGAAACATGGTAACTGGATTAGTTTATTGACGCAAAATATAACTTTAGAAAAAACTTTGTAAAATGGGTGTGACACCTACCATATTAAGTAGAAGAAAATGAAAAAGTTCTGCAGGGCGAAATCAAAAGCAATTTGAATCTTGGCAGGAATACTGTTCGTGGTATTACATATATAAATAAATTAGCGGTACAAGACAGACGAAGTTCTAGGTCAAACTGGTCCACATTTTGGTCGATATCTCGAAAACGCCTTCACATATACAACTAAGGGATACCCGATAAACTAATTTGATACCCGTATCATACAAACACATTATAGAGTCACCCCTGGTCCACCTTTATGGTGATATCTCGAAAAGGCGCAAATCTATAGAACTAAGGCCTATCGTACAAACAAATTCTAGAGTCACCCCTGGTCCACCTTTATGGCGATATCTCGAAAAGGCGTCCACCTATAGAACTATGGCCCACTCCCTTTTAAAATACTCATTAACACATTTCATTTGATATCCATATCGTACAAACAAATTCTAGGGTCACCCTGGTCCACCTTTTTGCCGATATCTCGAAAAGGCGTCCACTTATAGAACTATGGCCCACTCCCTTTTAAAATACTCATTAACGCCTTTCATTTGATACCCATATCGTACAAACAAATTCTAGAGTCAGCCCTGGTCCACCTTTATGGCGATATCTCGAAAAGGCGTCCACCTATAGAACTATGGCCCACTCCCTTTTAAAATACTCATTAACACATTTCATTTGATATCCATATCGTACAAACAAATTCTAGGGTCACCCTGGTCCACCTTTTTGCCGATATCTCGAAAAGGCGTCCACTTATAGAACTATGGCCCACTCCCTTTTAAAATACTCATTAACGCCTTTCATTTGATACCCATATCGTACAAACAAATTCTAGAGTCAGCCCTGGTCCACCTTTATGGCGATACCCCTAAATGACGTCCACCTATAGCCATAGTTCCACTCCCTCTTAAAATACTCTTTAATACCTTCCATTTGATACACATGTCATACAAACACATTCCAGGGTTACCCTAGGCTCATTTTCCTACATGGTGATTTTCCTTTATTTTGTCTCCATAGCTCTCAGCTGAGTATGTAATGTTCGGTTACACCACACGTCCAATTTCAACATTCTAGGTGCATTATTTAATAAATAATCAGGTTTTTTGTGTTTTCCAAAATGTTATATATGTATACAAAAAGTGGGCGTGGTTGTCATCCGATTTCGCACATTTTCAATAGCAATCTATTCTGGGTTCGGATAAGCTCGTGTACCAAATTTGGTGAATATATCTCAATATTTACTGAAGTTATCGTGTTAACGGACAGACGGCCGGACGGACGGACATGGCTCAATCAAATTTTTTTCGACTCTGATGATTTTGATATATGGAAGTCTATATCTATCTCGATTCATTTATACCTGTACAACCAACCGTTATGAAATCAAAATTAATATACTCTGTGTCCAAAGCACGCTGAGTATAAAAATAGGCAGTTCATGAATAGACTGCTGAAAATTTCGTTTGGCCTTAAAGTCATGCTGAAGAAATGTTCAAGTTCCTTGAAACTTCAAACACTCTACAAAAACAATGTATGTAGTTCTATATAATAAGCTTAAATGTTGTATCTGCTTTTAAGGGCTAGATATTAATACTTAATTTAAAGAGGAAAATTTTTGTTTAGCTAATGCTCATATTAAGTATTACAACAGCAAATAAGTCCAACGCAATTGCTTTTAGACCATCCTTAATAAATCTATAAACTATCGAAGAAATTCAATTGCGGAAACACACTAAAATATTGACCAAAGTATGCTGATGTATTTACTTACCACATAGCATATACATACATATATTCTTTAATACATAGTTACATACACATACATACATACATACAACATGATATTTAACTCCCCCTTGAGAATAGAAATATATATTGAAGCGAACAAAACAAAAATTATTTTCAGCAATATAAAATCAATAAGTGACCACAACTGAATTTACCTCATAAAGGGTTAAAAGCAATTGCCTGTTGTACATATATTTGCGTGCACTTGGCGTAAAAGATTAAATTACAATTTACAAGTGGTCAAGATGCCGGTCAAATGCGCTAAGCGCTTTTAAGCGATCAAAGCACATACTTAGTGCTATGTATATATGTATATAAGAATATAGAAGCACTTAATGGGAAATATTTTGCTTTTACTTTAACCCTTTTGGGTATGATATTTGATGCGTTCAAATAGCAATCGAGTTTCCTATTTACTTTTTTTGAAAGTAATATTTGCGCTCATTAGCTGCACAGGGATTAAGACCTTTGATGAGTGCGCCCCTACTTTGACGATGTTGAAGTGTTCGTGGGGTTAATAAATTGACTTGGGAGGAATGTCTTAAGCATCCCAATTAGAAATTTGACTCAGTAAATGTGCACTAAGTCATGTATGTACTTGGTAATTATGAGCAAAAAACGTTACTCCTTTCCTTAAGTTTTCTAAAACCTATCTTAATTGCTCCCTCGAGATCTGGCACCTCTGCTGACCCTAGTAGTTGGTCCCTTGACCTCGCGAGCGCAGGACACGAGCACAGAATAAGCTCATCCGTTTCTTTCTGCAGCTCATATTTCCTTTATCCACTGTTACTGATGAGGCCTTACTTATAAGCATGTGACTTCAGAATGTAGTAACCAATCAGTGTGAACGTAGTGAGCCTTACGTCTTCTTTCTTTAGAGATATGACCAACTTTGTGACTAACGTCTTAGGATTTGCTCATGATCTTAGAAATTTTACAGCCCCGCGCTTTTGTCCGGCTTGTTTTACTTAATAGCATTCCTTATTTCATTTTCCTACACACCTTTTTAAAACGCGCAGTCCTTTTGATATTAGATCCGTAAAAGCTTACCAAGGGATTTCGAAAATTGGCAGAAGAAAAACGTGCTGAGCTCAGCTGGGCTAAAATCAATTACAACCGTATTAAGGGTCAGCAAATTCTATGGAATGCCTGGTATTTGCACAATTGTTTTTATTTCTGCAAGCGAAACCAACATAAAAAGCGTAATTAATTACTAATACACTTGGTTAAAGTGCAATTTCATCTCTCACCCACATTTTTTAAATAAACTTAGAGCAATTACGACATTAAATCGAAGCTTAAAAGCATGAAAATGAGCTTTTGAACTTTTGCCGCAGTTGTATGTTAACAGATAAGGTTTCCTGCGTTTAGGACTAAGCTAACTCACGTGTGAGCATTCATTTAGAGGTAATAATAAAAAAAAAGCACCACTACACACAAACAATCACATTAAATAATTTTTAGCGCGCAAAGTTGAACCTTCTCATATGTATTTTGTGACTAAAAGCAGTCAAGTTAGCTATATTTGGCCTTTTAAGGAAGAGTGAAATTATTTATTTCTTCACAGCAATGAGGTATCGCTCTGGCTATCAGAGGAGGTGTTTAGTTAAATCACCTTTATGTGGGCTGTGCGCTCTACTATAATTTTAAGCTCTTAAGCCGATTTAAAGCTTATGAGGTAAGGTATTTTGCCCGTGTTTTTTCCTAAACTTTTTTTTGGTTTTTGTTAGGCGTGGTGTAGGGGTTGTTATTTAAAACTTTTACAGGTACGTAATTGTGTTGCGTATTAAGCCTCACGGTGGAATGTGCTACAGTAAACACATTTTGTGGTGAGCTAAAATATGTTACAAAGAAACTAATGAAGAACTCACTAAGTAGGAAAAGTTTTAAGTCGAAACAATTTTTTTTATTTTGCGGCGGATATTAGCAATTCCGACACATCACTATGCGGGTAGTAAATAAATGCTGCACAACCATAACAGCAATGTAAGGACATGAGACGACAAATAGCTACACACACAAGTATACATCAGCTCAGAGCGTATACGACATAACAAACACATGTACACTGCAAGAAAGAGCGCAGACGGCATAACACACACATATACACAGCAAGAAAGAGCACAGACGACACTGCTCTCACATATACATAGATAGGAAACAACAGTGAATATCAGATGCAGAGATGTGGGAGAAGTAAACATGCAACTAATGAAGAAAAACCTAGACCAGGCATCGGCAAATTGGAAATGCAGATGTGTTAGTGAGAGCGCGATAATCGCGCACATCATTTGATGCATCGGTTTGCGTAGTTCATTCTAACAACCCAACAAACATTTAGACTAGAAAACGATTAGAAGACGAATCGAAGTCTAATGTGTTTCTCTAAGGTAGAAGGTTAGAGGACGATTTGCGAAACTGTTGCGAATTATACGTTCTCGACAAAAAGGGGACTTCGTTCTCGATATCGAGAAAAGGATTAGATTCTAACAGTCAAATGCTAATGGGTTTCTAATGAGCATTTTTTAGTGATGCGCAATTAAGTTCAGTTATTTAAAATCAGCGAAATTTTCATTGTTTCATTATATCAAATACTTTTATTAGGTTATAAGCTTATAAATTATAATAAAATAAAAATAATCCAAAATCCTATCGTATGTTTCACAGTTTTCAGTACTAGTTATTATGTTGAAATTTTCGCTTCCACTCGGCATTGGTTTGAGGTACGGATAAGGAAGCGTTTTCTTCATGCCATTCAAATAGCACTTCAATAATCTGTTCGCTTTCCCTTTTTGACTTTTTTGATTTTCACTTACAGTATTTATTTTTATAAATAAAATAAACTTACTACGTAGCTTATAGTATTTCCACACAACGTTTCACTATTTTTATTTTGTTTGTATAGCACTAAGGATGAGTGATCATGTCGTGCAAATAATCGATAACTGTGACAATAATCATGACATCGCATTTCTAGTGTTATTAGAATCGTTTCACAGTCGAATTCTAACCTAGTTCTCTAACCTAGTTTTCGATTCGAAATGCATTAGAGAACTACTTTAGAATTCTAATGTAAAACTACAATATTTTTCTAACGTTAGAAACTGTGTTTGCAGGGAAGACAGGATCGTTTGTCATTATATTTTTAATGCGCACAATGGCAAGCAAAAGGTTTATACGATTAAATACATTGTATTTGCGCAAAAGGGTTGGCCAACATTAAATATTTTTCGCTTGTGCGCATTGAAAAAAACTAAATAACGACCTTTGCTTTTTGCTTGCTAATAACATTCGTCAACATTGCTATCGACGAAAACAATCGATGTTACTGCGCCAAATGCTCAGCGACAACTAAACTAAAAAGAATATGAAAACGTGTTGAGTGTGCACAATTGTGCCATTATTTGCCGATGCCTGATCTAGACTCTTGCATAAATAGCCGAATGAGGCAACTGATAATACTAGCGCAGTCTAAGAATAGTCAATTCCCAACAAACATTTAGGTTAGAAAACGATTAGAAGACGAATCGAATTCTAATGTATTTCTCTAAGGTAGAAGGTTAGAGCACGATTTGCGAAACTTTCGCGAATTATAGCATTCTCAACATCACGATGTCACGTTGTTTAAGTTTTTCCCAAATTATTAAATAAATTATAAAATTAAAAAATTGCTTCAAATAAATGTTTTCATACATTTAAAAAAAAAAAGCAATATGGGCAATCCCCGATTATTAAAAATCATAAAAATCATTTTATATACAGAACATTTAAGTGTATGTATTCGACAATTGAGTGATTTGAACGATAACAGAAGCGAAGAATTATCAAGAATTGCTTAATATTCGTTACAAAGCCTAATCCACACTCTATAATCATAAACTATTTAAGTTTTATAAGCGATTCTCTTTAAATTTTTTTTGATTTTTAGTTTTGACCATTTTTTTTTTTAATTAAGAGTTCTTCAAAGCATTCCAAAGCATATCACTTTCAAAAGTTAATTGTATGTACTCCAAAAAAATAGATAGTTTTGTTGCCAGCTTAATGACCAACATTTAGTTATTTTATATTTTTGTTTGTTTAAGTAAAAATGTGTGATATTCGCTTCTTACGCACACACACAAACGCTCACATTTGTAGCAACCATCTTATCCTCTTCAAGCTTAGGGATATTCTAGTTTAGCATCCCCAGAGTTGGTTTGAATGCGACTAGCATAATATAAATGCTTTTCATGGCTTTACTGGATCCCTTATATGTCTACATTAGCTAATTTCTTTGCTGGACAACGTCAATGTGTGACAGAGGGAGGCAAGCAATCCAGATACACAAATACATGTGCCCATATGTATGTTTGCAGCAGCGAACAGAAAAATAGCAGTGAAAATTTGTATCACATTTCGTCAATTATGTCCTTTTTTTTAATTTCGATATTTAAGGAAAAACTTCTGTGAATTTCCTGTAACTGTAACTGTACAAATAAATCTCGAAAACGTTTTCGAAAAAATTCGAAAATTAAAAAACAAATTACGAAAATTTCGACTTTTTTATTTGTTTTTTTCTAAACTTTTTTGAATATGCAGTTTTGTAGCGCAATCTGTTTTAGTTTCACGAGGTACAAAATTTGGTATTTATTCTTCCGTTTGGAAGAAAATACGAAACGAGACCTTTAACTAGTACTTCGTTATACAAAAATTTATTGCGCTACCAAACTGCATATTAAAATAAATTCAGAGTACTCTAAATAAAAAGTTCTAGGTTAGGTTAATTTGAACTGGCCGGTCCATGAGGACCTCACATAGACTGATAGAGTCCGTTGTGTTACCAGAAGTTTGTTTTAACGACCAAACTGAAAAACCCTATAAAAACCAGGACCTAGTTATAAAATAACTCCGGCCTCTTGGCAAATACTAGAAGCTTCCTAGGACTTAAACCACTTGCTGTTTCTAGATCTGACAGCTGTATCACTCTTAATAGCTGGAGTCTTAGCATGGCAAGTGCAGTGCACGAGCACAGAACGTGATCGATCGTTTCCTCCTTCAACCCGCACTTCCTACATCTGCTATCACTGACCAAGCCTAATTTAAAAGCTTGTGACGCCAGAAGGCAGTGTCCAGTCAGAATACCCGTCATGAGTCTACAGTCCTCTCTTTTTAATGATAGAAGCAACTTTGTTAGTCTAAGGTTGTAAGACCTACACATAATCTTCGACACTTTACAGCCCCGCGCTTGAACCCACGCTTTTTCCGCTTGGTCGACCATGTGCACCTCTCGCCTTCGCTTAATCTCGCCCAGTCTAATTGGGACGTCTACGGAGCAAGCTTCAAGGGATGCGCCCTTTTTAGCTAGTTCTTCCGCTTTTTCATTCCCATCTATTCCCATATGCCCCGGGACCCAATATAGATGTATGTTTCTCCCTGTCACAATTCCCTCCAGAGACTGCTTACACTCTAACACGCATTTAGATGTTGCGCTATGCGAGGTTATTGCCTTAATTCAGCTATTCTCTTCCAGGGTTTCTACTGCTTTGGTTACGGCTAATATTTCCGCTTGGAAAACGCTACAGTAATCCGGCAGCCTGTAGGATCTGCTTATTTCCAGATCAGCACAGTATACCGCAGACTCTACTCCTTCCACTACTTTGGAACCATCCGTGTACACATGTATCGCCTCGTCCGCCATTTGCGCACCCTTGCGCCAACCGTCAACCTCTATTGTGGCCTTAAGATCTTCCTCGAAGCGCAGATAGGGAATCACGTAGTCTGTTCGTTTTGTAAATGTTCTAAATTTTCGTAATATTTTCTTAAATTTTCGTTTATTTTTACGTTTTTGAGATAAGTTTGCATAGTTTCAGATACAAAATTCATAGAAGTTGCCTCTGCCATTTTTCTGTTCGCTGCTGTAGATATATATTTATATATATATATTTTTGTACAGTAAAGTATCCATGTACATATATTATCAAAGATGAGCCTTGCAGATTTGCTCTTTGTTGTTTGCTCGCTTGGATAAAGCCCCAAAAAATGTAGAGAAAGAAAAAAAAAAAACAACGCGATTGAATCAATAAATCACTTGCACTTAAATCCGTCTTTGGTATTTCTGTGCTAGATATTCTATTTGTGTGCCTTTATATTTGTTGTTTGTCATATTGTTGATGCTTTTTTATTGTTCATATATCCTCTGGACAGGACATCATTATATAAGCTTTTATTTTTCTATTTCGCTAACTGAACATTTTCAATGGGGATTTCTTGTTGATGGAGAAAGCCTTGTGGTGCATATTCGAACACACACACATTAATATGGGCCCTATAGGTCGCTAAAAGCCTTGTATTTCATATGTACATTTGCCATGGTCTAGAACCGTTGTGTGTCTGCGCATAAACGTTTTCATTTTTTATTTTTTGATAACTATTCTCCATTTATATTTTGATACTCAGCGTGCTTTGCTCACAGAGTATAATAACTTTGATTGGATAGCGGTTGGTTGTACAGGTATAAAGAAATCGAGATAGATATAGACTTCCATATATCAAAATCATCAGTATCGAAAAAAATGTGATTGAGCCATATCCGTCGTCCGTCCGTCCGTCCGTCTGTCCATGAACACGATAACTTGAATAAATATTGAGATATCTACACCAAATTTGGTACAGGAGCCTATCTGGATCCAGAATAGATTGGTATTGAAAATGAGAGAAATCGTATGATAACCACGCCCACTTTTTATATATATAAAATTTTGGAAAACACAAAAAACCTGATTATTTAGTAAATAATACACCTAGAAGGTTGAAATTTGACATGTGGACTGATATTGAGACTCTTGATAAAAATTTGAAACCATTTTTTAAAACGGGGGTGGCACCGCCCACCTATGATAAAATCAATTTTACAAATTTTATTAATCATAATTCAAGAGAGGTGGCCTCTACTATAAGGAATGCTTTGAAGAAAAATTAACGAAATCGGTTAAGGACCACGCCCACTTTTATATAAAAGGTTTTTAAAAGGGTCGTGGACAAATAGAATAAGCTATATCTTTGCAAAAAAGAGCTTTATGTATTATAACGCTAAATTGGAAAACATTTTTCTTTTAAACGGGCGGTGCCACGTGTTATGTAGAAAAGTAATTTATCTGAAATGAAATGTACAATTGAAGCTCACGATGAGTATATAATTTCGGTTAAACTCGAACTTAGACATCTTTACTTGTTATGCTTTATTTCATTTCTTTCAATGCCCTTCATCTAATGCAATCTATTTGCTTGGAATTTTTTCACATTTGTTGTTTGATTATACGAAATGCGTGTCCTATGGCGCCTCACTATGCCAATCTCAAATTTGTACGCTTTTACCGTGTGGGGATACGGGCGGACATTGGATTGGACAAGTGTTTGCGCTTTTATTGCTGCTGTGCACTTACAAATTTTTTTACTTCAACTACTTGCTGTTAGTTTTTTAACATATTTTGTATTGTAAGGATTTTTCATAATTTGTTGCAGCTTATTATTTTTGGGGGATATTATTCCTTATATTTATGTATGTATAATATATATTTCTTATTTATGTGTATGTGTATACAAAAACGAATTCTGCGCAGTACATAATATGCTCATAATAACTAAATAGAACGGATGACGATATTAGCCTGACGACTTTTTGGTTAAGATAGCTTTATGTAAATTTTTTCTAACTCGGAGAGGTGGGCACAAACAGTTCATTATAACAAAGTCATAGCATATGTGCTTTAGGCGTTGAACAACAAGCAATGAAGCAGGACGAATGTACACATTTTTTTTGTGCAAGACACTTTGTATGTAAGGCCTAGGCTTGGTTTTCGTCAAATTTTGGTGCATGAGATTTGGTATTCTTTGAAATCAAGAGTTCAATGTAGTTTGACATGTGTTGACAATATGCAGCTGAGTCGGTAATTAACAATCCTATCACTGCAATTTATGGAGATTTCATTTGATAAAGGTCCACTCTAAAAGCTTATCATCGGTGAATTCCTTCACCAGCTATACGGAAGATATTACCCCACTGGTTTCCGAAATCGACACTGACATGTCGATGCATACCAAAATGTGTGTACCTAAAACAAAACTGAAACTGTGGTAGTGGTTTACCAAATAATTTCAAATTAATCATACTAAAATTTCACTCAAAAATGATATCTAAGTTATTTATTCTGGTTTCAGCATAGTGAAGTTAACGGCTGCAATACGATGTTACTACTTTGAGCGAACTTTGTCGTTCGTCAGAATTGTGTTTCAGCAGTTAGTATGTAAGAGTAGTCATCTATATTTTCAAGTTCTAAAAGAGTAACAAAAATACGGCGAATATAATTTACTGCATATTTAATGGCACACGTGCTGGCTAACTTCAAGGAAATTGCTTGAAATTACTACTCCTTGCAAAAAAATTTATGTATATATGCATATCAATATACCAAATTTTGCAATAAAAATTACGAACAAAGACTACTACTCTATTTCGAAACCGAGTTTAAATGAATGTCTTGGTTGAATGATTGCATAATTTATTTACCAATTTCACACATCATCATTAATTTGGCCCTTTTTCGCGATATCTGACGCCAATTGGGAGCACCAAGTGAGGTCAAGTCTGTAGACTTTGGTTGATGCGTCTTCGTCCATTCGCATAACATGACGTAGCCAGCGAAGCTTTGGTCTTTTATTCGCTGCACTATGCGCATAAAGCTCATACAGCTCATCATCATAACTCCTTCGATACTCGCCCTCGGCACACGGACAGGAGAATTACTCTCCCAGAGAATTTTTCCCTCGAACAGCCATACCATCTTCTTTCGACACTGTCCATGATTCCCAGCCACGTGTATGATGATCGACTTGCAGAGCGTGATTTTTGTTTGTCAAGCAAGGACTTTACTTTTCAATTGTCTACTCAGCGAAAATTAGCACTTGTTAGAAAAAACTTTTCTTCGTATGAATTCAAAGCTGGTATTGTTTTTGCTGTTAATGTTGGTTCCCAAATAGACGAACTCCTCAAAGTCTGCAACTTGTATCCATTAACAGTGACGTGGCTTCCAAGGTGCAAATGCGCCGATTCTTTCTTGGAAGAGAGCAAGTACTTCGTCTTGTCCTTATTTAACGCATGCCCCATTTCTTCTGATCTTTTTTTAATCCAGGGAAGGCAAAACTCATAACGCCTTTATTAATATGTTGCTTCATTGAATTTATCCGGCCGAAATATAAATTACTACTTCTTTCAGAATTTCGCTATAAATTTTTTGACTTTTTGTTCAGTTTTTCTTTTTTAAATGACGTTTTCTAATATCGGTCAACAACCTTTTTGCTTTAATTAATAAAGTTTCTGAAAACTTAATGCCGTATCTGAAAATTCTATGTCTATAATTATTTATAAGGTTGTAAATCAAAATGTACTTACTTTCTCATTAAATTTTCGAAATTTTCATTTTAATTAATAAAGTTTTGCGTACTTTAAAAGCCTCTGATTAATATCTAATACCTCTGAATTATTCAGAACTGCCTATTTTTATTTTTTTCCACCTTTTACGAGGTAATAAAATTGTACTTTCTGTCTCTTAAAAATATTTAATGCCCTTCCTATGGAAATTCACACCTGTGTCTGAATTTTTCTTGTAATTTGAATAACAACTATGAACACATTTAATTTAATATATTTTTCCACCAGAAAGGATTCACTTGCCAAATACGTGCCTGACATTGCTTAATGTCGTGGATTACTAGCATTAATTTAAGTAAAAAAGGGGGTTGTATACATTTGTTTTTGTTATGCCCTCAACTGATTTCGTCAATAATATAAGGAAAATTTCAAAACAATCGTTTGAAGCTGTACTCGAACTCGCTTTTGTTTAATTTGAAACAGAGGCAAGTTCCCTCAAACTTTACGCGTCCTGATGCAGGTAGCATTGCGAGAGGTTTCCCTATAGGCCCTCTGATGCGGGCTCAGCGTCAATTCCGATAAGGGTGAGCTTGTCTTATATACCAAGCGATACAAAATACATCCGTTAAACTTACTAAATGATTTTGTCTAAGCCTGGCATAAAACGCCAAATTCCTAGGCGAAGTTTTGAACACAAAGCTGAACTTTCAGGACGACGTCATACAGCGCAAAAAGAAAGCTTTTATTGAATTATACATATGTAAAAAAGCCATAGGCAAAAAATGGGGACTCAATCCCAATTTATGCAGAGGGATTTATACCGCAATTATCCGACCCATGCTGTTGTATGGGACTATTCTATAGTATAGTGGCCTGCTTTGAGCAAGGCGTTAAACCTAAATTTATTAGGTAAAGTCCACAGATATAGTATGATAAGCTTAAGTAGTACTCTGAGAACCACGCTTAGCAAAGCTCTTCAGATCATTCTTGGCATTCTACCACCGAGCAGCGGCAATGTCAGCCCTGCGTTTAAGAGAGTTCTCTAATTAGAACAATAAAACCATAGGACGCTATAGACTAATTAACACATACAGTTTTCTTCCTCATAGCACAGATTGCTCTGCGACCACAACAGTTGCGGAAAGCAACTTTGTGGTAAACATTCCCAGTAGAGGTGATTGGGCGGAGTCGGATAGGTGTCCTGCTGTTGACGGCAGCATTTCCTTATAGTTTTAACGATAGCCAGGCTGTTCAGTAGTGAAATTCACTAACTTTTTTAACCACATTTGCCATTGTTTTATTTTCGAATTGAGAACTATAACGATTTCGTTATTCAGTAGCTATTTTGTATCGATATTTGTTTTTAGACGATCAACTGTGTTGTTAAATAAACGGCAAGTAATTGGCTAAGTTAAAAATCACGAAATTAATTTCTGGCAGTTTTAGTTAAAAACAAGTAAAGAAGGCTAAGTTCGGGTGTAACCGAACATTACATTCTCAGCTGAGAGCTATGGAGACAAAATAAGGGAAAATCACCATGTAGGAAAATGAACCTAGGGTAACCCTGGAATGTGTTTGTATGACATGCGTATCAAATGGAAGGTATTAAATAGTATTTTAAGAGGGGGGGGGGGGGGGACCAGGGGTAACTCTGGAATTTGTTTGTACGATATGGGTATCAAATGAAAGGTGTTAATGGGTATTTTAAAAGGAAGTGGGCCTTAGTTCTATAGGTGGACGCCTTTTCGAGATATCGTTATAAAGGTGGACCAGAGGTGACTCTAGAATTTGTTTGTACGATATGGGTATCAAATGAAAGGTGTTAATGAGTATCTTAAAAGGGAGTGTGCCGTAGTTCTATAGGTGGACGCCTTTTCAAGATGTCGTTATAAAGATGGACCAGGGTGGACTCTATAATGCGTTTGTACAATATGGGTATCAAACGAAAGGTGATAATGAGTATTTTAAAAGGGAGTGGGCCTTAGTTCTATAGGTGGACGCCTTTTCGAGATATCGCCATAAAGGTGGACCAGGGGCGACTCTATAATTTGTTTGTACGATACAGGTAACAAATAAAGGTAAATGAGGGTTTTAAAAGGTGGTTGTTGTATATGTGAAGGCGCTTTCGAGATATCGACCAAAATGTTGTCCAGGGTGACCCAGAACATCATCTGTCGGCTACCGCTAATTTATTTATATATGTAATTCCACGAACAGTATTCCTGCCAAGATTCCAAGGGCTTTTGATTTCGCCCTGCAGAAATTTTTCATTTTCTTCTACTTAATATGGTACGTGTCACACACATTTTGCAAAGTTTTTTTCTAAAGTTATATTTTGCGTCAATAAACCTATCCAATTACCATGTTTCATTCCTTTTTTCGTATTTGGTATAGAATTATGTAATTTTTTTCATATTTCTTAATATTCGTTATCGAAAAAGTGGGCGTCGTCATAGTCGGATTTCGGACATTTTATATACCAATACAAAGTGAGTTCACATAAGTACGTGAACTAAGTTTAGTAAAGATATATCGATTTTTGCTCAAGTTATCCTGTTAAGGGCCGAGCGGAAGGACAGACGGCCGACTGTGTATAAAAACTGGGCGTGGCTTCAACCGATTTCGCCCTTTTTCACAGAAAACAGTTATCGTCCTAGAGTCTAAGCCCCTACCAAATTTCACAAGGATTGGTAAATTTTTGTTGGACGTATGGCATTAAAAGTATCCTAGACAAATTAAATGAAAAAGGGCGGAGCCACGCACATTTTAGGAATTTTTTTTCGTTCTCCGATTTTGCTAATTTTTATTAGGCATACATATAGTAATAGGAGTAACGTTCCTGCCAAATTTCATAATGATATCTGCAACGACTGCCAAATTACAACTTGCAAAACTTTTAAATTGCCACGCCCATTGTCCAAAATTTTACCAATTTTCTATTTTACGTCATAGATTCAACTCACCTACCAAGTTTCATCGCTTTATCCGTCTTTGGTAATGAATTATCGCACTTTTTCGGTTTCTCGAAATTTTCGATATCGAAAAAGTGGGCGTGGTTATAGTATCGGACTCGTTCATTTTAAATAGCGATCTGAGATGAGTGCCCAGGAACCTACATACCAAATTTCGTCAAGATGCCTAAAAATTTACTCAAGTTATCGTGTAAACGGACAGACGGACGGACATGGCTCAATAAAATTTTTTTTCGATACTTATGATTTTGATAAAAGGAAGTCTATATCTATCTCGATTCCTTTATACCTGTACAACCAACCGTTATCCAATCAAAGTTAATATGCTCTGTGAGCTCTGCTCAACTGAGTATAAAAAAAGAAAATCGGAACTTTAATTGAATACTTTCAAACAGGCAAATATGCTTTATAAATCAAATGGCATTTAAGTACTTGGCGTACGTGTTATCACAAGATGAAGAAATACTAAGTTCATCGCCAGTGTATATATACACCTTCTTAGAGAAGTAGATAACCCATTACACTTGCATGCAACGGACTTTCGAAAGCTGTACCGACTAACCCCAGACTTGGCTCTTTTTTAACTTGAGGGGTACAAGAATAACTGCGATAGCAACAGAGAAAAAAAAAAAAGAAATGAATACTGCATTTACTTACCTTTTGTTAAAATAGGTAAAAACTTGCACAATAATGACTTTTAAAAGCAGTTAGTTTATGGAATTTATATATTTTTGGAATTCCTTTTGTGCTTTTCGCATTTTTTAGGTTTCGTTAAGTTGCGCAGCCACCTTTCTACTATTAAAACGAAATTTAAAAGTCATTTATTTCGAGTCGTTAAAACTAAGTTAGTGAATAGTACAATCGATAAGGCAAGCGACAAAATCGTCAATTAAAATCTCGACAAATCGCATCGTTATAAGTTAGTGAATTCCACTACAAGTCAGTTCTAAACTAATATTAAACTGTCGCCGATCTGTTCAAGAGATGGCTAAAAGTCGTGTACACCGAATAGGGGTCCACATACACAGTGATATCGAGGGAAACTGAATTGCAGACGAACTCGCCAGACAGTGTACCTTCCTGATCAAGAACGCTTAGGTATGCTCCTTGCCATATGCAAGGTAATGCTAAAGAAGCACATCCACCGTCAAGACGACGTAAGAGGGATACAAGCACCGGAGTATCGGACATCGAAGGAAACGTGGCCCTATATAGGGATACAATTTCCACACTTTTATGAGTTTTAACTGGGTACTGCCTTATACGTAGTATAGGAGTTGGAGCGCCTTACTATTGAAACAAAAGAAGAATTTAAAAAATGTTGGAACTTTAAATTAAAAGAAAATGCTTAAAGGGTTTTCTTTGCACAATTGCGAGTGTTTTAAATTTCTGTTTGCTTTTTTCATCATCTAACTTCAGTACACTCCCTATCCATCTATTTATTTAATGCATTTCGGCGTCCATTAAGGAAAACGCTAATTACAATTTTACATACTTAACGCAAAACTTTTGTCATGCTATGTATACTTGAGCTTATTTAAATGTACATTAAACTGGTTTCAGAAAAAAAAAAAATAATTTGCAATTTGGCCTTCAATTAAGTCTGGCTTTAAAATAGCTGAAATTATACTTAATTGTAATTTGGTTCTATGATATTCGATATTAAAATTTGGTATCGATAAGTTCTATAGCTGCTTCCAATATTTTCTTTAGCGCTGCCTTCATTTTCAGATTCACTTTATGATTGGATGAAATAAAGGGGCATATTTTAAGGGTCTATTTCGTCGGCTTCCTACAAAAGTTATAAAACAAAAAGATTTTATTCCTAGACTTTCAGAAAACCTTCAAATTGGTCTTTTGCAACTATTTCTTCTTTTTTTTTTCAACCAGGTCTAATGTACACTCACCCGTATACTTTGTTGTTGTTGTTACGCATCCTTTAGCTTTCGTAAAGCATTTTGATAATTGTCTACTGTGTTGTGTTGTCGCGTGGCACTAGGCGGGCTTGTGGAGTTCAACTTTACATACTTCTGCCCTTTTTCAAGATAGTAAAAAACGAACGACAACAACAAAAATAAAACCAAAAAATGGAGCTCTTAACTTTTTAATAAACTTGCCTGGCTGTCTAAGTTGCAAGAGTTGTTACCAAGCACGTTGCTGTTTAAGAAAAGTAATTAAATTAAAATGAGGCAAGTGCTTACGAAATTCGGCAACATATTTTCGTTTTACATATTTTACTTTAAATTATTTTTACATAATATTTTTATTTAATTTTCTGGTTAAATATGTACATACGTAACCCCTTATTCGTAAAAAAAAATAAAAAAGGCTTATTAAGCTTTTTAAAATAACAAAATTGACAAATTTTGAAGTGCTGAATAATTATTTAATAATATAAAACTAGAGTGCCCTTTACTCTGCCCAAGAATTGGCTTGTCTACATTTAAAATGTAGGCATCGCTTGCCATCTTCACTCTCTATCCTATTCTGTTCTACTTTATATTCCATTTTTTCTTCTTATTTCTAAACCCATTCCCACGCCCTCTACTACTACCACTCCTACTACCACTACCACTACTACTCTCACTCCTGCTTCCATTCCAACTCCCACTTCCACTAGCACTCCTACTCCCACTTCCATTAGCATTTAAACTCTTAGGCCCACTATCGCTCCCTCTCTCCCTTGCAGTTCTATTATACTCCCTCTTCCACTACCACCCTCTCTTCCTCTGTCACAACAATCCCTCATATATGGGATCTTTATACCAAATACTGATTACCTCCTTCACTTGACCGACCGAATTCAACATCCTTGTTTTTATAAATGCCTACAAAACTATATGTATCTACACTCCCAATTGGCAGAGGTATTTGTCATGTAGGGGCTTCTGCAAAAAACATTGTTATATCATTTTTCCTTTCCCTCCTCTCCATGTCGGATCGCTTTCTCCTATCCGTATCTTGCTCTTTTTGCTTTCCCGATCTTTTTATTCTACTCCCATTTCTTTCCTCTCCCTCAGGAAAAAACGTCTACAATTTTTAAAATTCTTTTCTTGAGTATTAGAGCTAACTCGAATTTTATAAGAAATATAAACATAAAGAAGCTTCTTCTTTCTTTTGAAAAAAAAAAAAAATCATTATTACACACATTGCATTAAAAAAACAACTCAAATCAAAAGAACTTTGGCAATTTCCCGCCTCATGACACACCCAAATAACTTTGTGTTTAGTACAACTTTTTATTCAGTCTTCATTGCACACAGCACTTAACCCCCCCACCACTATAGGGTATAACCATCAACAATATATGTGTGCCTCATATGCGCATACTTTCACATTATTGCTTCGGCGTAAATCTTCCTTACTCTAAAACAATGTTAGAACTTTGCAGCGATAGTTGCAGATTTACTACAAGTTCAAAAATTCACTACGCTGCCACATTTCCTTTTTCTTTTTGCTTGATTTTCATTAGGTCAAAGGAACTGACATCAAATACTGCCCCGAACTTACCTGCTGGTCAAATGAGGTCAAAAGCATTTCTATTAGTGACATAACTGACTCGAAGTCGATAGCGAAGTGTGTGGTGAAAATTTAAGCCAAAGTTTCATTTTCAGGATGTTCGTGGTCAAAGGTTGTTCGCGCTACCAATACCAATAACAGCGTTGACCCCGAAATTAGTTTAAATATCACTCCGAATGGTGAAATACTGTACAATTACCCCAAACTTTGCACTATTTTAGCAATAAATTTGAAAGTATACCAAAACTAGTTTTAATAGTACTCCGAAAAGTGTTAACACTGGATTTTTTTTGTGTGTACGCTAGATTTTGCCACTTACTACGATTAAGCTTCACGACAGCTGCAACACTGTGGTTGAATAAGATGAAGCAAGAGTATGAAGCAAAAACATTGAAAATTCCCATTTGGGACATATGCCTTGTATTATAATAACACCAACAACGACAGTCATTTACAATAAGTAAAATATTACAAAAAAAAAAAAACTTGCTTAAAAAAAGGAATGTAGGCATATTTTAATGCTTATAAGTCACAAAAATATGCGAGCAAATTTTTGCTTTTAACAGTTTCTCCTCGGCCCTGTGACGTTTTTCCAACCTTACATGAAGAAAGGTAATTTTATTTGCTCTTACATTTTATGCATACGCGTTCTCCCTTACTGAACAACCAGCTCACCAGCTAATAAATGAAATATGATGCCACCTACTCAGGCACATTGCTCTGCCATTTGGCAAAATTTGGTAAGGGGACGGCAGCGAAAGGCTCAATGATTTGCCGAAAATGCGTGAGTTGCCTTACCCGCTTTTCTGCCGCATGCCATAATTCTGTAAAAGCCTTCAAAACTCATATTTGCCAAAAGTTATACATATATACAAATGTAGATACCCACCAGCAATGATTTATTTTGTGCCAGGCGCCACCCTCTTACGGCCTACTTGAGCTCTTATACATAGTAAATAATGCCCTTTTTGCTGCCATAAGAATTAGCGGTGAAAGTTCAAAATCGTATACATTCAACATTTGCAATAGCACAATAATGCGCGGTCTTGTGATTGCGAATAACTCAATTTTAAGACGTTTAGGTTATTCTGAAGTAAGAGGCTTTGGAAGCTTCACTTTTTGAATACTTATACCCAAAAGTTAATTCAAATGATAATATTTAAAAAGAGCTCAAGTTTTTTTCGCAAATGATGCTTACGCCGTTTTTCCCTACAAATGATAGTATGTACGTACTTACTCGCACGCACATTTATTCTGATTATTGGCTTGCGTAAATGCCAATTTCTTTTTATATATTCTTCTTTCATTTGCTTTATTACATACGACCAAAATTGCAAAAGTACATACAGTAATTGTTTCTATGTGTGTATATATGAGTGTGTGTCATTTTACGTTAAGTTGCTATATCCCGTGTCATCATAATTTTCAATATCCTTCCTTTGCTTTTGCTCTATTTCATATACCAGTAGCAGCAGCACGCCAACCTCCCCTCGGTAATAGTCGGTGCTTTGGGAGCCAAAAAAGGCATTCGTAGTGGTTAAGGATAAATTGCGTGCTGGAGACATGCCGGGGGGTGCGTGACTCGACAGTCATATGTATTTTAGTACACTAGTGGCAAAAATAGAAGAAATATGTCGTGGTTGATTTTTATATCCAGAAACGAATCTATATTCTCCAGAAGTCCTTCGCACGCTTAAACTTGGTCTAATTTTCAAGATATTATTGTATAAAACAGTGGTGCACTGGACACCTCCTCACGATATCCGACTTTATCACGTTGTATTCGAATGCCTTTAGGGCTGGTCCTGCTGTCGACAAAGATGGTTACATTGATGTCTGGGATCGTACTATGCCGGAGCAGTCTGACTGTTGTTTCTATGGCGAAATCCCCAAAAGCTTACCTCTTAGATCTTAGTATCACCATTTTGCTCTCCAGTGTACATTTGTACGTGCGTATGACTGCAATTTAGCATTGGTATGCGCAGTGTGAAAACTAAATTGACGTCAATTATGGCTCAAACACGCACAGACAATGGAAATACATCAGCTATCAGAGTCTCCCCACTACCAACCTCCCTCCTCCCGTAGCAGCAGCAGCAGCAGTTACAATAAGTATTTTGTTATAATAAGCTGAAATTCTTCAAGTCTCTGCTTAGTGCTCCCACTAATCCGCTTCGGGGATTTTGGGAATAACTGAAGCTTGTTATTGTTTTTTTGGCTGCTACAGCCATAACGGTACTCTCAAACAATGCTGCATACTTTCAGGGTATTAAGCTTGCTAATATTCTGGTGCTTACTATGCTATTGCTGTTCATTGTTTGTTTTAATGCGCGGCATATTAGATTGTTGTTGTGGCTGTTGTTGTTTTAGCATCGGCATGCTGTTTGCATGACAAATATGATTTGTAGATTGATTTTTTACACCCTTCAAAAGCATGCACGCACTCAGCGAGATGTTGAAACAACAACAATAACGAATAAACAATTTTTGTCTTGGACTACTTTAATCACATTCATTCACCACCATTAACCACAGAACAACAACATAAGCAAGACATTTCAGCTCACCCTCAGCTAACAAAAATTGCAGTCCTGCTTATTATATTTTATTATCAGCTGGTTGTTTGTGTAATTAATACATATAAATGTTGGCGAATGCCGCATATTTGCATATTCTATTTTTCTCCATACAAAGTAGGATATATTTTTTATATATTAAAGAAAATATGAAAAGCCCTTTGGAAAAAAAATCAAAATTTAATGTGATTTTTGGGAGAACTCTACCTTGTACTTTGTTAGACTAAAACTACAAAATAGAGCTTACGATTTCTTCTCGAACACAAGCGAGATTTTCGAGACTCGATAAATCGAGAACTCGAATTCTCGCGGGATTATCGGTCTCGAAGTCCTCGTAAATCTCGCGAGCTTCTCGACATTCTTATTTAATCGCTGTATGGACATTATTTATACACTTGTTTTTTTTTTACTTCTGACTTTTTTGTTGATTATATTGCTCCAATGACATTTAACTCAAAACATATTTATTATACATATAATTTTGTTCACAATATTTTATTTTTCAATGAGACATCAAGAACACGGCTTCTCGCGAGATTCTCGAATCTCGAATTACTCGTAAGGCTCGAGAGATTCTCGGATGTCGAATTTCTCGTAAGGCTCGCGATATTCTCGAATCTTGAATTACTGGTAATACACGCGATCTTCTCGACTTTCAATTCAGTCGCTGCACTGGCAATATTCTATACATTTCGGAATTTTTTACTTGTGGTTTTGCGGACATTTTAGCTTGTGCTCCAGAAGAAATCGTAAGCTCTATATAAAACAGCAATGAATCTATTAAGTTGAATGTCGAGAAGCTCGCGAGCCTTACGAGTAATTCGAGATTCGAGAATCACACGAGACTTACGAGTAATTCGAGATTCGAGAACCTCGCGAAAAGGCGAGACTCACGAGAAATCTCTTCTCGAACATGTTCGAGAAATCGTAAGCTCTACTATAAAACCGCAAGCTCAAAAAAATACAGAGAACCCAAAAAAAAAAAAATTCGAAATTACGTAAGTTTTCTTGAATTTCCGAAAATGTTTTTGATTGGTTTGCTTAATTTCAATAAAACAATTTATAAAAGTGTTTTTTCAAAATATAGAAAATAAAAAAATTATTTAATATACGAAATTTGTTAAAAATTGTCACTGCTATATTCCTTTTTGCTGCTGTTTATTAATACATACATACTGTACAACAAACGACTCTTTATTGAAATAAAGCAATTTTTTTAAGTGCAAATAATTTCCCCGGTTTTCGAAGTTAGTCTCTAACACAATGATATTTGCTTCCGACGTTTGGAATGGGACCTTTTATAACATTTGTGATTTAGTTATTGCACTAAAAATCAAAAAAAAAGAAAATGTAAGCGTGGTCTGTCTATGTTCGGATTTGCGGATATTCGAAAAACATTTCAAAGAAAATATTTTGCAAACAATGTTTCCATTGCTTAGTATTAATGCTATATTTTGTTTTTATTTTTGTTAGACTCAAGCGTTAATATAACAAACATGCGTTCATACGAGCTGCCTCGTTGCTCGCTAATCAATGATTACATCCCTAACACTACACTGATTTTTACTCTTGGCAACACAGCTACGTTTCCATTTTGGTGACCGCTGAACTCAATAGATTTGAAATTTTAAAACCGCAAAAAAAACAACAACAAATCAATTAAAAATTGCTTTAGAAATAAATGCAGCTGTCAACAATTCTCAATTAACTGCTAAGCTATGCTAAACGTGTCGAGCAGCAAACGCAAAAATGCTCTTAGAAGTTAAGCGGTAAACAAACCACCGCAATTTTTTTTATAGAAAGTCAACAGCAACAACTAATAACAATACGAAAAAAGGTCAGGGGTGCTGGAAGATTGCTGAAAAACATATCAATGATAAAATCATATCGTAAATATAAAAAAGTATCCAATCAAACAACTAAATGAAAAAAGCGGCATATGCAGCAAATACAACAAACACAGTCATTATACACTTGTTATTTGTTGTAGTTGTTGTTAAACTTGCCAACGCAAAATCACAAATTAATTAAAAGTTCTCGCGCATAAATTTACATTTCCAACGCCACTCATTAAAGCAACATGTGTGCGCTTGCAACAACAACAACATCAACAAAAACAATAACAATAACAACAACAACAATAGCAGCAGCAGCAGCAGCAAGCAATATCAACAACAACACGATACATCGACATACACATACATATGTCAGCTGACATCTTCAGCTGCAGTTCTCAATATATAATTTTAATTCCAGCTTGAAGCTGGTTTTCAACTTCAGTTTTTCTTTTACTTTTCTTGTGCTTTTTGTCGTTCTGTTGTTATTTTGCTGATTGCTGTTTGTTGCAGTTGTTGTTTCAACATTGCGCAGCCAATAAAACTTACATAATAATTGTTCATAAAATTCACAATATTATGAGCTTTCAAATTAGTTTGTCTCAGCGAAAATTGGCATCGATGCGCTTGTCAAGCAACAGCATCAGCAAAAAGTTTGTTGCTAACACAAAACGTGCAGCCTGTGCTTATTGTTATTGTTATTTAGTTGCCCATCAGCTTATGTGATGCTAAGTAACTAAAACAAAGAAAATATTAAATTTACAAATTCTAGTTAGTGTTCTGTTTCGTTTAGTGTTTGTTTGCAATTTTTTGTTGTTTTTTTTTTTTTTTTGATAAAAAGTTACCCGCAACATGCAATATTTTGTGTTGCTGACATGTGATGTGGTATGTGCTTGCAATAAGCGCGAACTTACCGAGCACGCATACTCATAAGTAATCACATGTGCACACTTAAGTGCGATTTTCATTACCTATACTCTAGGTTGTTTTTGGTTTTTTTTGTTCTTGCTGCTATGGCAATTCTAGCTGTTGTTGCTTAAATGTTGCCGCGCAAGTCTTTTCTATTTTTTCTATGTTGTCAACTATTTTTTCGGCTCATAAAAATTGTTATTAATTGCCACTTAAATGCTTAAACGCGTAAACGTATTGCTGATGAATTTTTTTCGCACTGTCACTACATATGTGTGTGTGTCACTACAAGTGTTGCAAGTTGCTGGGGCTCTAGGTATTTTCTTTCTTTTTTCACAAGTTGCAAAGCACAATTTGCGATTCTGGATTTTTTTTTTTTTTTTGAGACATTGCTGCTTTTTCGAATTTTGTCAATTATATTCTTTTTTTTTGTTTCAATATACATATGTATTAAGAAAAATCTTCTATGAATTTTGTAACTCAAAAACCGGTTTCGAGTAATTTCGAATATTAGAGAAAATTTTATAAAAATTTCGACATTTTTTTGTATGCGCTTGTAGTCCAATCGATTCTAGTCTCACAAGGTACAATTTATAGGTCTCTCAAAACTCGCGCTGATTTTTGACAACTTTTCTTCAGATCTATTGAGATGACCGCTGAAAATTGAAACTGTGGCTGTATTGTTAAAAGTAAAATGATCGTAGTCATAGCGATTTAGTTGTTGATTAACGTGCAACGAAGCAGGACGGATGCATGTAACTATCTCCGTTAACACACAAAAAATAGTTTGTAAATATGTTTAGCATACAAATATTATTTTACTGCTTGAGTCTAACAAAAATAAAAACGAAATATATTGCTATCACTAAATAAATCTAACATTGTTTGCAGATTAGATTTTTGAAATGTTTTCGAGTATCTGCAAATCAGAAAATAAGGCAGGCCACGTTTACATTTTCTTTTGTTTTTTACTTTTTAAATGCAATAAATAAGTCGAAGGAAGATATCATTGGAGAAAGTCGAAGGAAGATATCATTGGAGAAACCTTCAAAAACCGGGGAAACTTGTACGCTCATGAGCACTCTTAAAACAAATTGCTTGGTTCCTATATACAGTCGTGTGTTGTACATTGTAACTTGTGTGTTGATATACAAGAGCAAACAGAAAAATAGCAGTGGTAATTTTTTATTCAATTTCGTCTATCAAATTCTTCTTTTTTTATTTTCGACATTTTGTGTTACGAAAAAAAGTCAAACCAAACTTGGACAATTTTGAAAATTCCAGAAAATTTTACGAAAGCTTCGATTTTTTGTTTATCGATCTCTGATTTCAGCTATATACACAAGACAATTTAGAAAACTCTTAACAAAAGCTCGAAATATTTTTAATATATTCTAGAATTGTTCAATTTTTTCGAAAACGCTTCAGTGATTTTTTTGCAAAATTTCACTTGCTAACTTCATAGACGTTTTTTCATTAAATATCGAAAATAAAATAATTTGTCACTGCTATTTTCGTGTTCATTGTTGTAGATAATAATCATTTCCCGAGATCTTATAAATATTTTTTCTCCCTATAAGGGCGGCCGGTCTAAGCAAACAATTTGTATGCTTCAAACACACATACACTAAAATCATAGTACATATTTTATATGTAATTCTATATTATATTCATACATAAATTTGTCTATTTAATGCGACAACTTTGTTGAAATATTTAACCTACCTTAAGCCTATTGCGATGTTAATTTTTGTTTTGTTTTTTGCTTTGCCATTTTGGTTCTTTGTTGCAGCCGCATTTTTTTTTGACATTTGCTGTTGTAAACTTGATACTTTGTGTGCATTTGCTAAGTTAACGCATATCGTCTATTAATATATATTATGAGCTTGAAAAGAATTAAATAAGCGAAAAACTTGTTGTAATTTGTTTGGCTATATTTCGAAATATGAAAGCAGTGTATTAAGTAAAGACGAAGATGTTAAAATTTTACACAGTATTTGCATTTGCTACTCAAGATCAGCAGTAGCAGCGAAAATATGCTCTACTACCGATCCGGATCTGAACATGAAATGAGCACAGAGCAGAGCCGTAGCATAAAAAAGTCTTGACATTTCTTAGGCTCTGTTACGACCTACAGCGTGCTTTAGAGTCGAGCAAATATTTAATTTAATTTATTTATTACCACGGCTGTTTTGGCCTAAAACTTAAACTACTAAATACAATTCATTATTACAATCACTTAGTAATACTGAATATGCTGTCGGAATGCCATATGATTCCGATCAGCATATTTACTAGCGTGACAAACGGACGAGACTGGGAGCCACTCTTTTAAGGGAGGTTGGAAAGGACGCGTTTCCAATCCCAGCATAAGACAAATAAATATTGGAACATATACATATATTTGAATGTATAGTCTCCAATCAACACAGTTGAACATGTATTTCGATATTGGAAAAAACGTGTATCCAATCACCGCTCAAATTTGTTTAGTAATGACGCTGTTGGAATGCATGAAGATTCTGATCAGTATTAGCAGAATAAAACCTAACAATGAAAAGCTGTTTATAGTGGAGCCAGAGCAAAAGGAAAATATGTATTGCTACTGTTGGGCGTTGTTATGCTGAACCCACACCAGAGCGAATAGCAAAAAATTTGTTATCATTACACTCTAAACAGTATTTCGTTCGTAGGTTTTATTCTGCTATTTGCTCCGCTCTAAAACACTCTGTAGATTATTATAGCAGAGCCTAAGAAATGCTATCACTTTTCTGTACTCTGTTCATGTTTTTTGTGGCTACTGCCACTCATTTTGGAGTGGAAAATGCAAACACTGAGTGAAACTATGCAAATCATTCTCGAAATCTATTCCGAAAAAACTTTGGGAATATGCAGTTTCTTATCAGATTAAAATTTAGTCCGATTTTTGACAATTTTTTTCCCGAAGGTTGTTTCCGATTTTCTTCGTTGTAACTGATAAATCTATGCGCCCTTCGTATAGAAGAAAATATAAAACACCCTTCAGAAAAAAATGTTTCTAAAATCAATTCGAATTTTGAAAGAACTCTTACTTGATTGGGCTACCCAACTGCATACTTAAAAGAATTCAGAAACTCTTAAGAAGAAATTTATTTTCAGAAAATTATCGAATATAAAAAAGCATTAAATTGTTGACTGCTATTTTCGTGTTCACAGATGTATATTCATATATTTATTTATATATAGAGTATATAAATATATTTATTTATTTATTTGTACATATTATTATTTATATATTTATACATATAAATATATGTATATTTGTTTAGTAAGAGAAGATACGTAAATGATATAAAAAACCGAATATACACCACCCGATGTGCTGAAGTAATTTCTTTGACGGTGTCTGTTTAAGTTGACTAAACGAAAGTCTTTTTTTTAATATCCCAGCTATATTTGTTGATTTCGTGGCTCATTTAGGGTTGATCCTCGAGTGCAACTTTAAACTACAGTTAAAGTTATACTAACCTTTTCTGGGCCACTTTGGCCGTTTCGTCTAAGGGGGGTAGTCAAATTTCTTATTAAAACAGCCAAAGAGGCTGGATTAAACATGAACATGCAATGAAGAACTTGGCCTTACAATTTAATTTTTGATACTTTCACATATATACTCATGTGAATACGTATATGTGTAAGTTTATTTTTTTAAGAATTTAAAAATATTCCCTTCTTGATTTTATTTAGCATTTATTTCGCATTCGGGCCTGCATTGTTTTAGTCGTTTTAATTTTATATTGTTGCCTCTTACAATGTCCTATTGTGGCGACTCAATAAAATTTTTTTAAATCGCTTTTGTTATTATTGATGCTGCTGCTGTTTTTGTGTTGTTAAAACGTGAAGTACTAATAATTACGAAAGGCATAAAATTTTAATTAAAAATCGTTACGGTATCAATAAGCAGCGTACAAAAGATATACAGGCAATAGCAGCAGCAGCACAACCCCACCACCAGCAGCAACAACAGCAACAGCACCACCATATTGTGGATCATTATCATAAGCGTCATACTGCAACTAAAAAAAAACATATATAATCACAATGAAACTCATCAGTCTCGCCAGCCATATGACACAGCGGGCGGTCACGCGAACCCAGTCAAAAATAAAGCATTTATTCTTGTACTAACCAACCTGCCAATTCATTCAATAAAATGCTCATCCATTCGGTGAAGCAACCGCTTTGCGCGCCGCTTGCTAACTCTGACAGTACAACAGGCAATTTGCAATAAAATTACACTTAGTTTAACCTCAAATATCAAAATGCGCACAAATCACACTCAACACAAAATCGAATTCTCAATAAAAGAAAAGCATGTGACCTGCACACATCTCAAGAGTTTATTTCGTGTGTAGTTTTGTTATTTTAAATTTGATCTGGCAATTGGCAAAAATGCAACATATCTTGAGATGTGGTCTTTTGTACGGCATGCAGTAACTATTGCACCATATGGTCCATTTGTATCATTATGATAACGCAAATACCCTTGAAGTGCTCCTCAATACGCTAGATTCTTCACCGAAAGTATTATCTCTAGTAAAATTAAAAATCGTGTATGTTGTTCTTAAATCAATTGATGTTCGGTGAAATCGATCGCATTATGGTTAACTCAGTCGGGATTTTTGTCAAGAGAACTGGCTCTCAAGTTAACAGTATTCTGTAGAATCTACAGACTCTTTATAAATCTAGCTGATTTTTCTGGTAAAAGAACTTATTTCATCGGTGATTTTAACAGCACACAACTGTCAATAAAATGTAAATGCATCATTTTCACTGAACGGTGTGATTCAGGTATTCGTAGATTATAACCGATGTGATTGAACTTAGTTAAAATAACAGTTTCTCCTAATTTCCAAAATATTTTGCTGGTATTGTTCGAAAATCGATTTTTGTTTTTAATAGTCACGCAATACAAATAAATATTAGTATTCATATTAACACTAATAGACAGCACCTTGAACATATGAAATTATCTAATCAATTTGCAAAACAAAAAGTCAGCAAAAGTCGGCTTTTTGGTTAAGATATAATTTTTCTTAATTTGTTTTGAGATACAGATTTTTTTAATTGATGCTTGAGAAAAATTACAAATTTGCAATGGCGATGATCACTAAGACATTCCCTGGCATTCTGAACTTTGCTCCTTCATCAGCTAACTTTTCGAAAGCTGAGTTTTTGTACTGGAAATCTCCTGCATTCATGTTGGTGTAAAGGCATCTATGAACTCACACATATATATTAATGCCCCGCTGCCCGCCTAGTAAGTTGTCTCTCAGGCCCGGTTTTTCCGTGTGAGTTTAAACTACAGTTTCAGATTAACAGCAGTTTATACTCGCACTGAAAACCCGGGCTCAAGTATTGCCTTTTATGTTGCTTTTTCTTTTATACACAATTAGGTAATACGTTTGTTACTAAGTATATATTTTTAAACCCAATCGTGTGGAATATTTTCAGGCGCGTTTTACAGAACTTGATGAATAACATTGTATTTTTAGCAGTGCGTTATTAGCAATACTTTTGCTGTTCACTACTAAATTAATATTATTTATTTGTGAATTTATAAAAGACAGTTTGTCTATCTAGGCACTATCTATTCTCAGATCGACCTTGTACAATATCGCTATGCTAATAGGTTCAAACTTTTGAACCATTTTAGATTACTTTGTCTACATAATGTGCTCACGTTTCTGTATGCCTTCATACACATGCAATTGCAAACAGCTATGGAAAACCATTCCTTTACATTGTTGTACTGAGCAACACTGAGCAATAACACCACCCAAATTGTTGAACGCCGCACCATACAAATGAAATGTTTGTGCCTGCCTTTATTATTATTTTATTTTCCTTCAATTGGCACAGTTAAACGGCTGATCAATGCCAATGATCGCACAATTTCTGTTGATCGCAAACGATCTCACAACTGTCTGCGAATGTGTTTCCTTTACTGAGACAACAGACTGCGTGCGGCTGGCTGTTAGCGGCTGTTTGTAAAAGGCATTCGAATAGAAATTAAACGTGATCAAAAGTTTAATTTGAGCAATAAAATCTACGACGATGGTCTATGATGTGTGTTTGTGTTTATGCTGTGAAACGACAGCCCAGTAGGCCATTTGGATTCAGAAAAAAAGAAAAATAACATATTTGCAGTGTAAAAAATTAATGAATTGAAATCAGTGTGTATGTATGTTTTTTTTTTTATTTAACAGAAGATACATAGAAGTAGTTCGGGGGTGTATAGGCAGGTAAATAGTTTGAGTGATCTTTCTAAGTTTTAAAAGCTCAACATAATATCTATAAGCCATACATTGAGTTATATATTTAAATGCATTTCCTTGCAAAGACGTGCCAATATTAATATGAGGAAACAATTTCAATGAATGTTTTGCTGATTCCTGGCGTATCACTCTCTAAAGGTGAAACAGCAAGTCAACAGTCAGACAAACAAAAAGCAATTGGCTTTGGCGCTTTCATATCAACTGTAGAAAATTAACAAACCATTTGGCCTGACCTGATTACTTAATTGAAGCAACCGACGCGAATAAGTTAAGCTAAAACAAAAAATCATAATAAATAAAACAAAGTACAAAAAAAGCATATCTAAGTAACAAATTAGTAGCAGAAAACAAAAAACACCCATGAAAAAATTTTACAAAGAATTTTAAGAACAAATGAATATGGAAATGTATATTATAATTACCTTATATCTATTTAGGGTCATATAAAACGATTATATATAATGTCGCAGCTTAACCAAACCCGTACATCCTGACCCAGATAAGTTATACCTATCGTAATTCTATGGATTTTAGCGTTGTAGCCTGGTCAGAAGAAAATCTTAAGAGAGTGTTATATATTGCGGCGAATATAAGCAGTTTCGATACGCATATATACATTGCGAATAAGGTGCACATAGGAATAAGGTGCGAATATGACCTTATATAACCTTCAGATATACATGCATATAGACAACCCAAGAAGGCTACTTGCGTAAAATGCAACTGCGAGTATAAAAACAGTGCAAGCTAAGGAATGGTCAATTAGTTTAATTTTAAAACGTTATAAGTGAAGTACGCGTGTAATTTAATTGTGAAGTACTACTACCACAGTAGTGCTGTAAACAAAGGGCATTGTGCTGAAATGAATATTTTAGTTATTTATTCGAAAGTTCAGTGACAGATGGTGCAAAAAAACCAAGAATTTCTTAAGATAGTTAACAATATAATTCAAATAAAGTAAATGATAAATGAGAGCTAAGCAATATACCTGCTATATTTCAAAACCAAAAACCAAAAAACTGAAGTTTTAATACTAACTAGCTTTACCCGGCGTACGTTGTAACGTCCGAGATCGAATGAATGTTGCGATATTTCTTCTGTTTTGTTTGTTGATAATTTAGTTTATTGTTCTGTAAATTTAATTGAATTTTGTACGCATATTTGGTGAAATTTTCGTTTAAAACAGTTTATTATTGTATCTTATTGTAATGCATGTGTGCAACTCTAGAGCAACCAACATATAGCTGGCCATGGGAAAAGCACGGACTCTCTAAATTTAATCCTGCAACAGTAAGCGATTGTCCTTGTGCTTTGTTGATTGTAATTGCAAAAGCAAGGCATACAGGAAACTGTAAGAGTTTAAAATTGAATGGAAAATATGTAGTTATCATTGGGATCCGTGGTATAAGAACATCTTCACTTTTGCTTTTACCGCTGATGATTGTTGCTTCGATTATATTCGGCATTAATTTCTTAACGCAAAGTCTGGTTCCATTGCACAATTTTGGTGGGTCTACATACCGAAGAAGCATGATTGGTGAGCCAATTTTTAAAGTTAATATATGCGCAGGCATTCCAGGTGGTTCTAGAGAGTTTAGAAATCCAATTGGATAATTCACAATTTGATCTTCATCTGTAACTGTGTCCATCGATTTATATTTCGTGACTTCACCAGGAATTTGGTTTTGAATGCGATCATTGATTTTGTTAACGTGATCATTTTTGGAAGCTAAAATTGCTCGTTCGCATAACCAAAAAAAAAAAAAAATTGAATTTAAAATTATTAATTCTGAGATATGAAAAACATTGAAGCGTGGGAAATACCATAGGGAACACACACACAGAAATTGATTTTTATATATATAGATGAAGATAGACTGAAGCTAACAAATTTTTTTAACGGCGGAAAATTACTAAACGCCCAAAAGGAATAACAGCCAAACTCAAAAATGCAGTCAAACTTTAGGTGTTAAAATAACCTAATTTTGTACGCCAGCCATAGTTCTGAAAAATCACACTTGTAGGGAAGGTGCCACGCCCTTTTTTCCCAATTCCACATTTTACTGAAGGTGTTAGGACAACGTCATTTAGCTCCTTACCAATTTTTGTTATCCTACCATTACTACATCCAGTGATATGCAGTATGATATATTCCATTTGTATGGGAGGTGCCACGCCCCCTTTTTTCCTAACCCAACTTTTTCTTGGTGATGTTAGGAATTGACCCCTTACTGAATTTCAATGTTCTGGCATGTATAATTTCAGAGTGACGCAGTATCAATGATTCCATTTGTATGGGAGGTGCCACGCCCCCTTTATATATCGACATTATTTTTAGCCTAAAACCTTCGTGGTAATCGAAGGAACCTGTAGCCGAAACTTGGTGATAATTGAGGTGTGGGAAATACCTTTCCATAGCGAACACACACACACACTCACACAGAATTAGATTTTTATATATATAGATAATCACATATTTAAAAAAAGGCCTGTTGAAAGATATAAATATTTTTGTTGTACAGGAAATGTTGCGTATAATTCAGTACCTTAAAAATTTCAGTCCTCAACTTACAAGCATTAAAAAACAGCTTTATTTGAGATGTACTTTTTTTGGTGGGTAGCTACTTTAAAGTGCTATAGACATAGATATTTAGATGTATATAAATATACAAGACTGTTTTTAATGTAAGCCACAGCATATACAAATGAAGAAGCAGCAAACAAAGTGATGCGATGTGAGCCATAAGATATATATACCAAAGTATAAGCACACACTGAAATATGGGTATAAACGGGTTTTCGTCACAGTTCGATGTTCGACTTCTATCAGCAATGCTGTCAAAAGTGTGCATGTAAAATATTATATTATACAGACCTTTTTTGTATACCATTTATAAATATAAAAATTATCTTCAGAACTAACTTTGAGTCGAAGATCCCCAAATTATTGAGAAAGGTCCTCCTCCAAAATTTGTGTAAAGAACGCCATATCTCTAAGATTTTTCTTCAAATATAAACCATATCTACGGTAATTCGAAAAAATTTAGGCGAGATAGTGCGTAAATTTCCAACCGGAAACTGAAATGGAGTGATCTTCCACTGAGCCAAATTTTTCTTTCAAAAATATTCTCTTCTTTAAAGAAATAGAATAATGGGAGAAGGACTAAACTGCTTCGTTTAATTTAAAGCTCATATATAGTCTTAATGCAAACAATGCGTGCGTTCGTCTTAGTTTATTGCTCGTTGATCAACGACTAAGCCACTACCACTACGATCATAATACTCTTACTAACATAGTCAATGTTTTGAAGAGCTATGCTATAAAGTAAGACTTCGAGACATCCCCAGTGGTGCATCTAGGGGAGGGGGGGGGGGGGGCTATGGGGACCAAAGCCCCCCCTCCGTTCGAACTAAGTCATTACGTGCAAGGTCGAGGTATCATACGTGCGAGTTACATGCATTTTCCACGTAACGGCATACTGAGGACACACGGTATGGTTTTAAATTTTGTATGCCAAAAATTGTCTACTGTGAATATTTTTACCGAATGCATCTCGAATTTTTTACAGAAATTGAATTAAACTCACTTTCTTATGGTTAGGAAGCTCTGAAAGATGAAATAAGTGGCATAGAGGGATCTACTCGTTAAAAACTTAACAGCATATTGTCAGCCCCGTCCTTACTTGTTATAATTCTATTTATATTTTTTAATAATAAAAATATGTTAAGTAAGCAGTAATTACATAGTTCCGCCAAATATAAGAAACACATATGGCTCGTCTTGTTATCGAAACGAGATTTCATCACTTTCATCGCTTTCTTCATTTTCGAAGTTTTCTGCCGTTGCTGGCACTTGCTTTTTTATTAAATATCTGATACACAAATTATTTTGTGGCGTTGTATGCAAAATATTTCCTTACCTTTTAATTTCTACGTTGTGTAAGTGATGACACTTGATAATCGATTAATGTTTTATTATCAGCTGATTGCCAAGCTGCCACATCATCATAACGAAAAAAATAAAATAAAATTTCTATGTCATTTGATACATACATTACAAATTTTACAATCCGAGTAGCCCAAATAGATTTGGAGCCAAAAAGGGGCAAACATTTTAAAGAGGGCAAAAAAAGGGCTAGGGACTAAATTTGAAAGTGAAAAAATTTCAAGCCCGCCCCCCCAGCACCAAAACCTAGATCGGCCACTGGACATCCCTCAAATACTTTTGTGTTACCACCAATACATGACTGGTATAGTTCGAATGCGGCAGTATGAAATACGCTGTGCTTTCCTCAAAAGTTTTGATATTCAAAAAAATGTAGGAAAAAATTTAGACAAAACTCAAAAAGTGGCGAATGAGATTACGTAAACCAAATAATTCGAAAGTAAGCACAACAGCTACAGAAGCAAAAATAACAATAACAAGAACATGAACACAAATAAATAATGAGAACAAAAATGCAACAACATTAGCCGTAACTAAAACAAAATCTTCAGAATAATGGCAACAACAACAGCAAAACGAACGATATAAAAACAACAACAACGAAGGCATTAACTTAAGCATATATGCCGGCGAGCTACTTACTGTATCATTTTATCTTTACGGTTCCAAACACACACACATAAGAAGCTCCACGTTGATGATGATCAGCTATTGCCTAGTTAACGAACGACACAGGCAACAACAAAACAAATATCCAAAAAGATCGACAAAACAAAAAAAAAAAAAAAGATTCATTAAAAACAAAATTAAATAACAACGCTAATGTGCATATCTAATCGCAAATGAAGTGCGGAGAAAACCCGAAAAGAATTCTATATTTGGCTTCTACAACTTAGCTGCCATACAAAGGCCGTAGCTATGTAGTTATTGTTAGTTGCCGATTGAAGATGCCTGGTGCCGTATGGGTAATTTGTATGTGGTTATTTGAGGAAAGAAAAAATAAAACCAAATAACAGCACGTTGAATATTTTATAAATAACAAAAAGTTGAATAAAACAAGTTATGAAAAACAAATGTCAGACTTTTAAGAAAGAAGAAGAAGAAATTTTATTGAAAATAATTTTGTGTGATATATGAAAGCCGAACTCAGTACAAGGTGTTGTTTTCCCATCAGATGATTCTTTATGTTTTCCATACAACGCCTTAGCAAAACAAGATGTCATTAATGGAAATCAATGCTTCTTTTTTTGACTTGACATTTTCTGCACATTTTTTCCGGTTTAATTCACTTCGCCATCACCTTGTATAGATTCGCCTTGGATCTATATATCGAACACTAAATGATGTATTACAATAACGCGGCTACTGTTTCGAAATCGCATTGGCTCAGCACAATTTTAGAAACCGCCCGATTTCATAATTTGTTTGAGAAACGCGCTATCTGAGATTGTTTTGCAAAAACGGCTTATCTTCTATCTCTGAGCGCTCATACTTTATTCGTGTGAACAACTTTGTATCTCAATATAAATATACTAAGTTTTGAATTTAGAAAAGAGTTGATGGAATGTGGCGTTTTGCAATAAATTTTGAGATAAGTCGCTCTTCAGTTGAATTCTGAGATGGGTTGGTTTTTGAACAGACAAGCAAAATATTGTGACTTTCAACAAAACCGTCGACATTGAAACTTTTAGCTGCAGTTTTTTTAAATTAAAGAATCACAAATAATTATGTTTTCAAATATTCATATGTTTAAAGCAGCGAACAGAAAAATGACAGTAGCAATTTTTATCAAATTTCTTCAATAAAATGCTTCTTCGCATTTTTCGATATCTTATGAAAAAACTTCCATCAATTTTCTAATTAGGACTGTGAAACGCAATGTCAAAAATGTTTTCAAAGAAAATCGAAAATACGACTAAAAAAATTTTCCGAAAATTACGAACTTTAAAATTACGTTCTCTAACAAAGTAAAAAAATCGCATTGATTTTTTTATATTTTCTACCGATGGAGTGTAGATTTTTAAATTTTTCAAAATCAGTGCTAGTATTTAGATACTTATACCTTTCACTTTGCTAGACTAAAATTGATTGAAATGCAAAACTGCATATTGAAAAAAATTTAGAGAACTCAAAATAAAAAATTCGAAGTTTTGGTAAAATTTTCACGAATTTTTTAGGAAACATTTCTGACATTTTTTTACATAGTTTTTGTTGCAAGCTTCAAAGAAGTGTTTGCTTAAAATATCGAAAACAAAAAGGAAAGATTCAATTGACGAATCATGCGTAAAATTGCCACTGCTATTTTTCTGTTCGCTGCTGTATATAACGAAATAAAAGCTATAAAGGAAAAAAATCTTTTAAAACATTTTAAGCGCCCCACCTCCACCATAAAATGGCGCTTGTCCCCGTTACTCATTGCTTAAATCTTAAGTCAATTTATTTTATAATTTCTTTTATTACATACTCTCAATCTCGGCAATTTTCCCCCTATTTGCTCCACCCCCGAGATGCTATTTAGATATCAATAATAGCACTGTCAAGTACTTAATAAGCACAAGCCTTTATTTGATACCTTAGAAATGCTGTTTGTGTCCCAAATACCAATACTTGATGATAAATATACTTGCCCGTTGGTACAAATGCTTTACAAGTACGTCCTTTCCTACCATCAACACTTTTTTGTAGCATTGCAGCAACACATTTTATGCTTAGGTATGCAAATGTGCAACATTTTCAATGATTTGATTTTTCTACGTGTCAATCTCACTTCAACATGAAATCCACAAATCACGTGCATCAAACACACACGTATATGTAAACTTGCATATACAGCGGCGAGCAGAAAATTGGCGGTGGTATATTTTATCAAATTTTGTTAATTAGACGCTCCTAGTTTATTTTCGATATTAAAAAGAAAGAACTTTTTATGAACATTTTTATGAAAATTTCGAATTTTTTATTTGGAGTTCTTCGAATTTCTTTTTAAATATGCACTTTTGTAGCCCAATCAATTTTAGTCTAAGAAAGTACAAGTTAGAGGTCTATCAAAAATCCCACTGATTTTTAAATTTTTTTTATGTCATATTTTCGAAGTTTTTCAAAAATATTTTCGAGACTGGCTTACACTATTTCATATACAAACTTTAAACAAATTTTTCTTAAAATATATGAAAAAAAATTTAATTGACGAAATTTGAAAAATATAATGCCACTGCTATTCTTCCTGCTGCTGTACTTATATGTACTGATATGAAGGCATATGGCGCTTTATTGGCTTTGCTATTTACCACCTTTATGGCTGCAAGAAATATTATTCGTTAAATATGTATATGCTTAATACAAAAGGTAAAAAAAACGTGCAAGTTTATGCAAAATAAAGCTTCCAATTGCAACGGGGAAAAAAGACCATCATCTGCTTTACAATTGTAAATGGGCGGATTGTGGTCTTGAAACCCGCAAAGTGCGTGTTTTAAATCCAATTTAAACATTATCTAATTTAGCGCAGATGAGCAACTCTTAAGCATTGTGTGTCTACGTATTCAAATAACAGATAGCAACAACAATACGGCCAACGCCATCAAATGCAAATTTTCTAAAAATTAAATTTTCAAATCTAAGCCGATGGGTTGTTTACCAACAACTTGCTTTGGAAAACTTACTAGAAAACATAGCTTTCAAAGCTACACACAAAAAAATGTGTACAGTGTGTACACTTTTCGGTGTAATATCAAAACTAATTTTGGTATACTTTCAAATTTAGCTCCAAAATCGTGCAATTGGAAAAAGTTTGATGTAACTTTACAGTATTACACTCTTCGGAGTGATATTAAAACTAATTTTGTAGTCAACGCTGTTGCTATTTTTATTGAGTAATGGCAGCTGTGAACAGTAGTAGCGTGATCCGCCTTTCATATCGACCTTCCTGGGTTCAAGTCACGGCCGAAGCATAATCCAATTTTTTTTTATACTCAGTTGAGCAGAGCTCATTCATTAAAACCTTTCATTTGATACCCATATCGTACAAACAAATTCTAGGGTCAGCCCTGGTCCACCTTTATGGCGATATCCCTAAATGGCGTTCACCTATAGAACTAGTACCCACTCTCTATTAAAATACTCTTTAGTACCTTCCATTTGATACACATGCCATACAAACACATTCCAGGGTTACCCTAGGTTCATTTTCCTACATGGTGATTTTCCCTTATTTTGTCTCCATAGCTCTCAACTGAGTATGTAATGTTCGGTTACACCCGAACTTAGCCTTCCTTACTTGTTTATATTATTATTATTTAAATTATATTTTTAGATTAGCACTTCTTGGATATGAAATACACACTATTTTGGTTTTTATATAGAACAACAGCATAAAGTGTGGTTTTGACATCCACATTTTTTTCTGTGTAGCATATTATGAATTTCATTGGATGGGTATGGTAATTTAGTATTCACCCCTTTTATTACTTTTTATAGTATGTTAGTGCCGTTGAAAAATAAGAAACTTTGTTAACTTTTGTAACAAATTTTTTTTTAATATGAGTCCTATTTGTTGTTGTTATTCTTGTTGCATCCTCCACAAAATATGCCAGTCAAAATGTAATAAACTCATTTAAGTGCGCAACTGTGCTGCAACTTTCCACGCACATTAACAAACATATAGAGCCGAATCAAAAGTCATTGAGAGGGTTGGTTTTGCTAATGAAATTTTTCGTATATAAATTTTTGCTCTGTGCTTTGCTCGACTTCTTCTTTAAATTGCCCTTTTTCTTCTTGGGTGTTAAATAACAGTGAACAGTGGTTTATATGCAAATTTTTGACATCCTACCAGCAGGCCATTCACCATTTTAAATAATCAAATTTTCTAATTTTTATGACTCTCTAGTGAGTGGCGAGGTTGCGCGCTCAAAATCAACTTCGAAGCTGTCGCTCATCGAGGGAATACTGTGTGTACATAGAAATTGTGGCTAAGTGGCGGCGTGTAATTGTTTTAGACATAATCAAATAATGGACAACACGTTTATTGGATTCTTTTACACTTTTAAGGGGTAAATAAATTATGAATGTTTTTTGTTTGCTGATGAGAAGAAGTCTATGATTTGTAGAGGTGGGAAATGGGTATTTAATGGAGAAAATTTAAAAAGAATTTTTGAACTCTGTAAATTCAGTATAGTAAATGTAGGCTATAGAGGAGATAAGTTTAGTATGGTGAATAACTGCGGTTTTGGTTTACAGAACTACTATGGTGGCAGAACTTCACAATGTATACTTCACTTATAAAAAAATAAATGTAAGGTACGAAAATTCCGAAGATATTTTAGGCCGAGCTTCTTTCTAATTTGCGTCATGTTTATTTTAATTTTTCCTACAAAGGGGCTGGACGGGACCTACTTATTTTATGCCGACTCCGAACGGCATCTGCATGGCAGATGAGTTTTCACTGAGAGCTTTTCATGGCAGAAAAACACTCGGAGTTGTTGCCAAACACTGCCGCTTAGAAAAACTTTCTCCTAATTGAAAAAACTTGTTTCTAAAATTTTGATGTTGCTTTGTCCGGAGCGTGAACCCAGGATCTTCGGTGTGGTAGGCGGATAAGGTGTTAAAATCAAACTAAATAACTAGTGCCGCTTTTATACTCTCAGTAGCCGCGTTCGCCTATTTATTCCAGGGTCAGACTTTACGCAAACAGCTGTCTCGATTAGTTGCCTGGCTCATCTACTTATATTGCTGTTGTGATTGTCACTCTCGTCACACTATCAAATAAAAAACGCCAAGTACGTACCTAACGTAATAACTCGCACAGCAAGCTCTATTTAGAAATAGAATTTTTATCTTTTAAAGTTTAGCTGTGTGAGATATAATAAGAATTAATCTAAAAAATGGGCGTGACAAATTTCCACAATGTGGTGAAAATCATAAAACTTATGTTTTTTACACAGCCTTGAATCAAAAGCGAATCACTTTATTATTTAATATTTCTTATTTGCAATTAAATTTTAAAATATTTGCTTTAGTTATGCATACAAAATAGCTAATTCTTTTTTAAAACAATCAAATTGGTTTAAACAAAAATAATATTTTTCAAGTAAAACGCAGCTTGTATGTTTGTTCGCTGAGAAGCAAACGTTCAAATACACGATCAGCGAGAACATATTAACACAACACATTGTTGTATAAAGAATAAATGATTAAGCTCGAATACATCTTTTGAAAGTACTACTACGTATTCTCGAAAATCAAATTTAAGATTATAAATTACGTTTCCCGGAGTTTTGAAAGCTAGTATTGTTTCGCTGGAGGATGATTCGTCTTCTTGTGCTAGTTGGGCGATTTTCTGCACTCTTTTTGAGATAATCCACCTTCAAAGTTGTAAACAGTAATGCAATTACACACTTCCTGCCAAAGATTTCCTTACTTGGCCAAACTCATTCCATAAATTGACTGTAATCAATGTGAATATATTTTCTAAAAAATGTTAAACTATATCTTCATATCACCGGGCTATCTATGGACATCACAGTTCATGATATATTGTGGCGAATATTAGCAATTCCGAAACATTACTATACCGGTACACAATGTGAACAGATAAGGCAGCACTTGTACGATATTACACACATGTACACAGCAACAAAGAGCGCGGACGACGGTATGAGATGCAGATATAGGAGAGAAATAATTAAGCTACTAATCGATATGGCTGTTTCCGAAAAGTGTAGATATTGAGAGCAAAAGGCGAACCACGCAATTTAGAATTAAAAAGCAGTGCGGCTTGGGAAACAAATATTCAGTTTTTAACACGTTGTAAGTGAAGCACGCCCATAATTTCAATTGCAAAATTTTACTACTATATTAGTGCTGTAAATAAAGAGAATTTCGCATACACAACATTTGAGTTTCGACAGTTCAGTGATTCGACAGTTCAGTGATTCGAACGATAAGAGAAGGCTAAAAATTATCGAGAATTTTTTGAGATTCGTTACATTATGCATAAAAAAAAATTCAAAATATATTTAATTTAAATATATACAAATAAATAATCGAATATATAAATTAATACAATAATGTTCATGAAATAAAGAAAAAATGTTAAATGAAACACAAGCTGATTTTTTTTTTTTTTTTTGAAACAGAATTAACTCAAACCAATTTCCTTAACCATTACAACTCGCTTTCGGCTCTAATGCTTCGGATCGACAGCAACCACCAACAAAGTTACTGATTATTATATTATGTTCCTCCTCATTTTCGTTTATGCGTTTTTCATACACATTTCAGGTAGAGAACATAAACAAAATTAAGTAAAAATAATACAAAAAAAAGATTTGCCATTCTTGGTAAATTGACTGCTATGCGAATTTTACGCAGAGTGTAAATGATACATAAGACCCCAATGGTATTTGTTTGGTGCCATAATACAGGGTGTGTGAGGAAAGTTTAGAGCACATTTTTTCATGTTGCTTGTAATGCCGATTTCAGTAGTATCACCACTCCCACCCCATTCATATACTAAAACATACGGCCGCGCTGTAAATCGTCCAATTCATTTATGAAAGGCAGATGCCACTATCCACTCAGACCTGAATGCCCCGCTGCACGCATTGTTAGTTTTCCCTATGTATTGCCTTTTTTGTTGCTGTATTTATACACAATTTAGTACAATAATACTCCATGATTTTAATAGAATTTCAGAGGAATATTTTTAGGCTCTAGCTGATGAAGAAGTTTACTTCAGAAGCATGTCCTTGTAACCATACATAAATAAGTACTTGATGTGGCTTACCTTCGAGGAGATTAAGGCCGCAGTTCTCTTAAAACTTGCGTCGTGCCCTTTTTAATCTTCACTGCAAATTGGTAGGATAGGACTTACATGTTTTATGCCGACTTCGAACGGTATTTGCAAGGCAGATCAATTTCCACTGAGAACTTTTTCATGTAAAAAATATACTCCTCGGAGTGTATGCCAAATCACTTCCAAGGTTCGACCCCAATCTGAAAAACTGGTTTTTCTAATTAGAAAAACTTGCTTTTACATATTTGATGTTCTTTGCCCGGGTGTTGAACCCAGGACTCTCGGTGTGGTAGGCGGAGCACGCTACCACCGCACCACAGAGACCGCCCTAAAAACCATGCCGCGTGCAAATTTTGTAATTTTTCTCTAATATCAATAACAGAAACAAATTGTATTGAGCAACATGAGCCAGTCTCGCTCAATAAATACAAACTAAAAATATTTTCTAATTAAATAAATTACTTATATTTTTGCGAGAATGTTTTTTATTTATTGTTAGAGTCAAATTTTTTACACGCAATAACTAAAACGAAAATCAGGTTAGAATTCAATCATGCCTTCAACCTCGCCCACTTAAATACCAAGACACAAAATTGTTTTCTTACCCATACTGATCTTATTAACTCAATGCCACACCCTTTACTACAACCTTTAAGTTTTTTTGTTTGATCAACTCCTAAAAGTCATCCCAACTCATTTAAAGGTAAAAGTTTTAAAAACCAATGTCATACCCTGACAATGCCAAAACCAGCATCAACTTTAACTCATCAGAACCAAAGCAGCATATTAGCTCATTGTATTTTAAGTACAACACACATGCGTACCTTTCGGGCATAGACAGTTAATGCCAGTTAATGCTCTGTTTGTATGATTCAGTTGGGCTGTTGGCCAGGTATCCCGGCGTGTGAGCACCACATTGGGCGCGCGCACCCAAGTGCAAATGACTTATAAGAATTTAATATTTAACAACAGAAATCAATTCCAAAATCGCAAAAGTAACACAAAGCGTGCATTTGTGTATGTGTGTGTGCTTACATATGTATATACATACATATATGTGCATGCAAAAAAGCAAAAGCTCAATTGTACTGCAAAACATTTATTTTTTCTGCATTATGATTTCATTTTATTAAAAAAAAAAAAAATTTATACATTTGAATGTATAAATAAAATCAAAAACCAAAATTTTTTCAAGTTATACTTAAGACAAGATGCTTGCCGTCGGGTGTCTCTCTTTATGTCTGTTGGTTTGGGCCAAAAGTGAAGGCAACTCTATAAACGTTGGGCCCGACGGTGCAGACGCGTCTGCCGCGGTGCTCGCTGCGGGTGTTCGTTCGAGGTTAACTGCGACGCATACTAAGCGTATATATGTACGTTTGATTATAAGGTTGTTGTTGTTTTGATGGCACTTTTGTGTGTTTATGTGTAATTGGGATTTTGCTTTTATTTCTATTGATGCCATTTTCTTTATAAGTTTTGTTTGAATAAGTTAAGTGCGTTCGATCGTTTTGAGTTGAACGTTCATTTGAAAAAAATTTGTTTTTTTTTACAGTTTTTGATGGGTTCATAGATCAGAGTATAACAACATATGAAAAAGAATGGTTTGTAAATAACAGATCTTTCAAGTTTTTTATTTTTTTTTTTAAATAAAGAGAAAATAAAGAAAAAATTAAGTATTTAATAGCAAAACCCCCCGACTACAACACAACTTGCTACATAACGACTGGAGTCACCTCCGAATTTGGGATTAAAGGATAGAAGCATTTCACAGCACTCTCCAAAATCATAGTGGAGAGTCTTATTCGCTAAAACAACAATTTCCGAAAAAAATACCTTTACTTTATATCAGCCCTTAAATTCTTCCTAAAATTTTCCGGAACTGATCAAGAAGTATTCGGAAAATGATAACCAAAAAACAATGCCGAAATAGTCCACGGACAATCTCGAAGTAGCAGTGAAATTATTCCTAGACGATCCCAAAATGCTACAAATTATAATTTTGGACTTATTTCAAAGTAGCTGGCAGTGAACCATAAAATATTACCTAAATGTACTTAAATTAAACCAAAGGCAGTTTGGTAATTATTCCAAAACGATTCCAAAATAGTCTTCAAATGATCTCAAAAACGCAATCGAATTACTTCAAAGTCAGATTCGAAAATATAACGAAATATGCCCAAAATTGTTACGAAGTAATCCAAATATATATCCCTAATGTTCCCGAAATGATCCTGAAACTGTGCCTATACGTCATAAACCAAATATCCAATGGTCCAAGTGAAACATGTTCAATATCGATTTAATAAAATATTTCAAACGGGAAAAGGAAGGGCAGGGTGACACTGCTAATTTTTCCTAAAATGCTTAAAATTCCAAAAGTGAGTAAATGTGACCACATATATTAAATTTTTATACTCAGCGTGCTTTGCAAAAATCAAAATCATCACTATCGAAAAAAATTTGATTGAGCCATGTCATTCCGTCCGTTAATACGATAACTTGAGTAAATATTCAGATATCTTCACCAAATTTGGCACACGAGCTTATCTATACCCAAACTAGATTGGTAATGAAAATGAGCGAAATCGGTTGATAACCGCGCCCACTTTATATATATATATATAATATTTTTGAAAACACAAAAAAATTGATTATTTAGTAAATAATACACCTGGAATGTTGAAATTTGACGTGTGGACTGATATTGAGACTCTTGATAAAAATTTGAAAAAAAAAATTTAAAATGGGGCGCCCACTTGTGATAAAATTAATTTTACAAATATTATTAATCATAAATCAAATATTGTTAAACCTATCATAACGAAATTCGGCAGAATGGTTGCCTTTACTATAAGAAATGCGGTTAAGGACCAAGCCCACTTTTATATAAAGGATTTTTAAAAGGATCGTGGACGAATGAAATAAGTCATATCTTTGCAAAAAAGAGCTTTATATCAATAGAATTTGGTTTTCTAAATTGAGTTATAACATTAAATTGGAAAACACTTAAATTTTTGAAAATGGGTGTGGCACCGCCCCTTTTATGACTAAGCCATATTCTATATTTCGGGAGCTATAACTCGAAGAAAAATTAACATATCGTAATGAAATTGTGTACACGTATTTTCCTTATGGCAGAAAATATTTCTAGTAAAAATGGACGAGATCGGTTAACGACCACGGCAACTTAGATATAAAACAAGTTTAAAAGGGTCGTAGACTAGAATAATAAGCTATAACTTAGCAAAAAATAGTTTTGAATCAATGATATTTCACTTATCAAGTTTTATTGTAAGAGGAGTATATAATGTTCGGTTACACCCGAACTTAGCCTTCCTTACTTGTTTTAATATAACATGAAGACTTAATATAAATAATTAGTAGCTTTTCGCAGAGAGCGTGGGAACCTCCATTTTTTCAAAAGAATATAGCCATGAGACCATTCCGGGATATTTTTTATGTAAGCGTGCCAAATTTTACAAAAATATCTTTAACCGTTTCTACTCAGTAACAAAGACAGAAGTACAGACCAAAGGTGCAGCGAAAACTTCGTAGAATATTGGTAATTTAATCTTTAATCGGATTTCACAAACATGTGGTGTGAGCTCAACGACTTAGATTCAATGAGTAAGCAGTGAATCAGTTTCGCCTGCACTTTAAGCAGTAAACTTCTTATGTGGAAATTCTATGCAACAATTTTCCTTCACTGTTCTCTTTGTACACACATAGTACTACAAAAGACATCCAAACTACCAAACTTTCAATGTTTTGGTACCAGAAAATTTACTTTTCCACATTCAGAAAGTAATCTTCACTCGCGCCCCTATCTCTTGCTTCTTCTTCAGGTTCCCCTTAAAATCAATCACCAGTTTGCTCTTCGTTATTCACTTCCTCCTCACCTTCTTCTTTCTCTCTCTTTTCTCTGCTCTTTTTTACTCTCCTTCCTACACCCTATTTCCACCAAATATAGTTTGGAATATAAAGCTAATTTAGCTCTATCCCATCAGGAGTGCTATATAGAAAATTTATACCCGTTATTATATCCCTAATTCGTACCAAATTTCATCAATATTGGTTCGAGGACTTTCGATGCCCAAATATCATACACAGTTACAAATATATTTTTCTTTGGTTAGAATTATTTTTCTGCAAACACTTTTTTACTCAAATAATTTCCAACCGTGCTTGCGTTTGACTGCGTCACCGCCTTTGAGACACCTACGTATTTGCCACTCCTTCATGCATCGCTCTCCGCTTTTTCGTCCTTTTTATATTTGTGTGTCTTTATCCGTACTTGCATTACGCATATGCTTGGCTCAGCTGGATACCAATTGCTCAGTTTTCATTATAATAATGCTTGAACGGCTTCTCCCTAACCCTAAACGGAATCAGTTTGGTTAGAGGTGAAGTGCACAACAAAAATTGTGCATTATCCTTTGTATAACTCGCTAAATTTTTACTCTCTATTGTTTTATAGGTTTTTGGATTTTTTTTTTTAATTTTCGCTTGAACCATTTTTTTTTTTGTTTTAAAACAAATCAGAACAAAAATAGCATGAAATGAACAAAAAAGTTAATTGTTTGCTGCGCAGCACTAGGCATGCTGAGTGGCTGCATTTTGTACAATTGCTAGGTTTGCAGCAGCAGCAAAAAAATGGAGAAGCAAAGCGCTAAGAACTAATGAAATCTGTTGTTAATTCTGAGCTCAGTTGCATTTTGAAAGTTTTCGTTGTTGTATTCGGCCGATGGTGTGATGTTGTGCTGTAGTTGTGTAGATATGCACATTCAAACGCCGCGCGAAGCGTGTCCTTTTCCCTGCAGGTCCTCGCTGCAAAAATGCGTCCTTTGTTCTTTGTTCGAATCTCCGCGGGTCCTAACTGCTCTGACTCTAATCCGATTTTTGGTTAATTTTCAGCTGAAACAAAACCAGTCCATCCGGAGCGCCCGCAGTCATCGCGCGGCGGTGGTGATGCGCTGCAGGTAGGCGGACTCTAGGGCTGGCACATTGTCACAGCTGGGGGATATGCGAAGCGTTTTGTGTTTTCTTTTTGCCATTTCAATTTAGGTAACAATTTGATTGATTACTTTTTCCTGCTCGCTACCATAATATATACCGTTGACATTTACTTAGTATATGGGAATTTTATGCAAAACAGGGCGGGGATTAGCTTGGCAGGATATTTTTTGTTGCTTATGACGCGAGAGCGTCTGCTGGCGTTTGCTTAAATAGCTGGCATGCAATTGCAGTTAACAGAGAGTATGGAAATATAATGTTTTTTTTTTATTAGCTCGTTATATCATCTAGTGATATGCACACACATACATATGTACATATTACCCATTTAAATATTCTATGTGTAGCTGTTTGTCTACATTATATCCTTTTGTGTGAAAGTGGGAAGTTGATGGCTGAAGCTGCTGATTTAATTAACGTCAAGGCGTGCAATTTAAATAAAAATTTAATCTGAGCAGCAAAACGTGAAGGAGGCTTGAAGATTTTGATTAAGTTGATGTCATAGGAACTTTTGCTCATATTTTTTTATTATCCTTGGGAATGAGTCTTTATCTAGAAAATGTAGCATGTTGTCATTTTATGCAAAGGATAACTATTAGTAGATATAGTTTTAATTACTTACATATATTATAAATTTATTTCTTAACTAACATGCCCTCTCAGCCACCTTCTCTCTCCTACTCTCCACATTTCTCCTACCCTTCTCACTTTTCCTCTTCTATTTAATCGCTTCTCCATATATGTGTCTTTTGCTCCTTATCCAGATTTGTCTTCTTTTCTCTGTCTCCATTTCTGTCAAGTTCTCTATCCTGCCTGCCCCACTTTTTTCCTGCATCTTTAAATATGATTTTTTATAATTGATCGATCCCTGGTTAACATTTCGAAAAAAACTTTACTGCAACACTCCCCCTGAATGTTCATGCAGCTATCTTAAAAATTTAAATAAAAGAATAAGCAAACTTATGGGTTTCTGGAGATGGTTTCAGAGTGATGTCGTAATATCGACCAAGTAAAAGTTGTATACAAAAACAAACATTGCGTTTTACTTTGTGGCCTTAAGCTCATCAAACATATCACAAATGGCTGATATTTTTACAATTTGTACGACAAAATGTCAAAATGAAATGGAAACAAACAAATGTCATCTCAAAATATAAACGTTACTTAGAACTTACATAGAAAATCAAAATTCAACAGACTTCTAAGTCAAGTTAAGTTTTGAGTAATCAGTAACATGCAATGTTCATTTAACAGAACTGTAAGTGACAGTTCGCAAGCCAAGTCAAGTCCATGCTAAGTATCAGTAATGGAGCCTTAAGGAATATCTCAAGCGTGTTTGATGGTTTGGGCTGGTTGACAGCAAACAAACACACAACCTGTTTTTTTTTTTTATTTCATTTTTGCTTTAACATTTTTGGTTACATTAGTATTGAATCAACGTTCCCGTCGGAAAAAAATTTTTCAAAATCAACGCGAATTTTGGTAGACCTATAACTTGTTCTTTGTCACACTAAAATTGCTTGGGCTACTTAATTGCTAACATAAAAAGTTCAGGAAATTAAAAAAAGTCTGAAATTTTCTCGAATTTTCGAGCTTTTTTTTACGTTCTTGATATTGCTTTGCATAGTTTCAGTTAAACTTTTCAGTATAATTTTTTTTTTTTTAATATGAAAAATAAAAAAATTACAATTAAACTGACGAAATTTTATAAAAAACTGCCTCGACTATTTTTCTGTGCGTTGCTGCACATGCATATGCAATAAATTTTTTAAAAATATTCAATCGTTTTTTTCCGCTACATAAAAGTTTCAAGCGCCCAAAATTAATGGCATCAGAGAAGTATTGTGATAATTTTATTTGCAATGTTTCCATATGCTCTAATATTTTGCATATTTCCGACGAAAAGCTGTTAATAAAACACATTCTTTTTTAGTGTAGGTTGTCAAATTTCTTTGTGCATTTGTAGTTATGTTTAGTTATTAAATAAAAATCATTGCTTTTAGTAGTACACATATTTCTATTGATTTTTGGTTTCTAGTGCTTTCAGCCGCCAGTTTTACGCTTTCCTATGCCATTTCCGACACATAAAAACAATTCAAGTCAATTTCCGTGATTTTAGCACATAACACAAAATATTTGCTTGTCATATTTTTTTTTCAAGCAAATGTGTTAAATTAGTACATTTTATTGTGTTTTTGTTTAGGATTTTTTTTGTAATTTTTGTAATATTCCAAGCATTTTTTGCTGGCTTCTTCTTTTTGTTGTATATATGACGTCTTTGGTACATTTTAGTACCAGTTGAAAATTTCATGATATGCTTGAGCATTTATAGGCACGTTAAGAGGATAAGCACAATTTTTACATACATTAGGAAATTATTAAATTTTAAGTCGAAAAGAAAATTTCAGTGCTAATAACAAATGATAAATTTTTCTGCGATTTCTGTGAAACTGATGCCATCTTCCATACAAATTTTGTTTTTAAGATTGCAATTGCTTTCTCTAAAGCGGTGATCACCAAACTTGAAGCTGTAGCAGTGTTGGTAAGAGTATTACCATCGTAGTGGTGGCGGTGGCTTAGTTGTTGATTAATGAGCAACTCGACATATCCACGCATATTTGTTAACTCTGAACACAAATAGACACCAGCGCACTTCTATGTTGCTACGACGCTTCCTCAGCGACTACTACACGAAAAAGTATAATAATATATGTGAAGTGAGTGGAATAATCATTTTACTAGCTGATGACCTCTGCTTTGAAGTCATACTTTGATTATTGCATGAGCGCTTCCTTTCCTTTATAAAAACAAAACGAAACACCTTCTTAACAAGGGCAATACACAAATCTAGATATCAGGTGCTTTTTACTCCTCCGAATTTTCGAAATATTTTCTCGTATTTTGGAAAATGTTTGTGAGATTGGTTTGCATAGTTTCAATAACAAATTTTATGGATTTTGTTTAACGATCGGAAATTGAAAAAAGAATTCAATTGACCACATTTGAATTGCCCTGGCTATTTTCTTTATCGCTGCTGTATGTACGTTAAAAATTTTTATACAATCTTTTCAAAATAATATATTCCATTAAATTATGCAGACGTTGTTCTGCCCTACATTTAGCCTACCTGCATACATTTTAAAAAGCTTTTTCCGTCTAACTCTGCCCCCCCCTCTTCACTTTTTCCTAATCCTTTTATTCACTCCTCCCTCCGTCTTTTTCGATTCATCTATCTCCATCTTCGTCTCATTCTATCTCTCTCTTAGTCTATATCTTTTGTTCCAGTCCCAGTCCAAGTCCCACTCCGAGTCTCAGTCCCAGTCATAGTCCTAATCCCATTCCCAGTCCGTCTCTGGTCGGAAAAAAGGATCACAAAAAGGAACACTAATATAGGAAAATTTATATACCAAGTTTCAGGCATATCGAATAGGTCGTATGTTAATAGGGGTATTATTAATTCATGTCTCTGTTTCGGCTTCGCATGGATATTTATCAGTTTTTCCAGGTTGATGCGACTAAATCGAATATCACAATGAAAATTACTTTAGAGCTCTCAGCAACAGCTTTCGTTTGATATCCATATTACCCACACATTCTAGGGATATCGGGTTCCCCGTTTTGGCCTATATCTCGAGACCCTAGTCACCAAGCGGTAAAATATATTACTCTGTACTAAAGCACTCATCAACAGCTTTCATTTGATATCCATATTGTATAAACACTCTCTAGGCATTCACGGGCCCACATTTTGGCCTATATCTCGAGACCCTAGTCACCCAGGGGTATGAAAATTACCCTCTACTAAAGCACTCATCAACAGCTTTCATTTGTTATCCATATTCTATAAACTCATTCTAGGGGTAACCTGGTCCACGTTTGAACAAAATCGATTGACGCATCTCTTCAAACACCGGCGACAAACTAACACACATTTTAGCCTTTCCTTTTATATATAAATTTTTATTTTTCGCACTTCACTGTAATATTAAAACGAAATGCAGATATTCATTGCGTTTGAAATTCGGCTTAAAAATTGCACATGTAACAACTAAAGACTCTAAATCGCGGGTCCACTCACAAACCCCGGGTCAGGGGGTAATCCCCCCCCCCCCCCCCTCTCGACGGGCCTGGTGATGTGCTATACTTGATATCATTCGCTATAATATTTTATATTGATAAGCAGGTTGTATAATTAAACACCATGCAATTACACGGAAGTATATCCGCACCACATGAAAATATGAGTGCCACTGGCATACGTAACATTTTATTATTACGTATAAACATTTAAAAAAAATTGCAATAAAATAATATTGCGAACATAGACTGAGATATAACCTATCCTATATTTCAAGTTAGATCAAACTACACACGGGGTGCAAAACAAATTCAAAATCGGTTCAGTAGTTTAGGAGTCCATCGCGGACGAACATAGTGATACGTGATTTTTATATATATCGCTATGATTATATACAAACATATACATAGGAACGTACATTTATATGCCCATATATCGTCAATATATGCGCATATTTTATAACCAGCTTTCAAATGTAAAATATTTTTGCATTATTTTATAAATTAAGTAGGAGTTAATTAAAAAAAAAAAACACTTCACAGTCGCACCGCGTCTAATGTGTCGCTAAAAATATTTGCTGTAACTTAGCAATTTAAATCTTAAATCTTCAAATGCTGTGGATAACTTAATTGAAATATATTGTGACATAAATTAGCAATAAATCGAGAGATGGCGATAACTAAACGAATAATGCGAAAAAATGTATGAGTAAGTAAGCAAACTGGTTTATTAACAGCTGGTTCATAAAAAGTTTTGAGGGAAATGTGGATGTACATATACAGTTAAATGGTGAACTCTAGAGCTTCAGAAAACTATTCGACGTTCATATACATGTCGTGCCAGCGCAGCGGCAAAGTTGCATTAAAGCAGTTATCACCAAAATTGAAAATGTGACTGTATTGGTAAGAGTATTACCATCGTAGTGGTAGCGGCTTGGTCGCTGATTAACGAGCAACGAGGCAAGGCATATGCACGCATATTTGTGGACCCTCAGCACAAAAAAAAAAAAACAAAAAAAAAAAACAGCAGCCCCGTCCGATGTTACAGCATTTGCTCAAAACGAAAGAGAAGAATAATAAATGTGGAGTGAGCGCAAATCATTACTTTACTAGTCAAATCTACAGTCAAGTTAAACAATTTTAGGTCGTACTTCAAGCAGTAAACAACTCATGCGTAAATTCTATGCTCAAAATTCTCAATGTAAACAAATAATGCTACAAAAAGTTCTGCCGGCGTCGTGTACCACTGATCTAGCGCAACCTTTTCATATAGCTTTTAACTCAAAATATCTTTAGTCAGGGTGGATATTCAATTTTGCTTAGGTCTCTTTTATCATTGTTGCCATTGTCATGGTCACCAATTAATTGAAATGATTTTAAAATTATTTAAAATAAAAAATATGGATGTCAAGCAAACCCCTTTACATCGCTTTTTTCCGTATGGATGCCATCTAAACTTAATTATATATTCGTACTAGCAGACCCGTCAGACGTTGTTCTGCCCTAAATTTGATCTATCTCCATACATTTTAATAAACTGTTTCCGTCTAACTCTGCCCCCCCTCCCCCTCCTCACTTTTTCTTAATCCTTTTATTCACTCCTCCCTCCATCTTTTCGCTTCATCTATCTCTATTTTCGTCTCACTCTATCTCTTCCTCAGTCTCCTTCTCCTTCCGTTTTTTCTCATCTTTAAAGTTTTTCCCATTCTTATTCATCCCTTATTACCAGGCAAATCGAATAGGACGTATGTAAATAGTTATGTGGGTATTATTAATTCATGTCTTTATTTCGGCTTCGCGTGCACATTTATCAGTTTTGCCAGGTTAATACAACTAAATCGAATATCACAATGAAAATTACTTTAAAGCTCTCAGCAACAACTTTCATTTGATATCCATATTACATACACATTCTAGGGGTATCCGGGTCCAGGTTTTGCCCATATCTTGAGACCCTCGTCACCCAGCGGTATAAAAATTACTCTGTACTAAAGCACTCATCAACAACTTTAATTTGATACCCATAATGTAAAAACACATCCTAGCGTCACCCTGATGCACTTTTTGGTCTATATCTCGAGACCCTTCACAAATAGGTATAAAAACTACCTGTACTAAAGCACTCATCAACAGCTTTCGTTCGTTATCCATATTCTATAAACACATTCTAGGCGTACCCTCGTCCACGTTTTCGCTTATATCTCGAGACCCTAGTTACACACGGGTACGAAAAATACCCCGTATTAAAGTACTCATAAACAGCTTACATTCGATACCCATATTGTACAAACATATCCCAGATTACCCAGGTCCACGTTTTGATCTCAAGACCCTATCCAGAACGGGATAAAAATTAGCCTATGTCTGTCTCCTGGTTCTAAGCTAGCCCTCCACCAATTTTCAGCCAAATATGTTCATCCGTTACTTCCTCTTCAATCACTCTTTATCTATTAAAAAAAGCGCATCAAAATCCGTTGCGTATTTTTAAAGCTGGAGACATTGGTGCTTTATCGGTAACCTTTTAACAACCAACCTTATGAAAATCAATGCAATCGATTATTGGTGCCGCTAAGGTCGTAACCGTATCGTAGCCAACCAATTGGGTTTTGGTTTACCGTCGTAACGATAAACAGCTGATTACGTTAGGGATACGGATACAGCGATACGACATATGGCACCAATGACTCCGGCTTAAAGGTTTAAGCATTCAAAGGGACATAGGGACAGAAAAAGCGACTTTGTTTTATACTATGTAGTGATGTACATTCATACATACCTATAAACCTTCGCCCGAAGTTAAATAACGCAGCGAATGCTATATATATACGGATGTATGTGTCGCATCACGCCTCACTCAAAAGCAATTAGCGCGGACAGTTCACAGCAAACAAACACACATACGCATTTTTTTGATAAAAATGTTACTTTTGTTTAAACAATTTGGCTGATATAAGAAAGGAATCAAGTGTTTTTTTTTGATGCAGATCGTAGGTAAATATTTCAAAGTTTTACTGAAAAGTAGAATTTTTTAAATCCATCCATCCGTTTATGAGTTATAGCTGTGTAAACAAAAATTTTATGATTTTTGACTACATTTTGGCAATTTGCCACGCCCCTATAATATATACCTTCAAATTATATTAACTGTACCATCTCACGTAGCTAAGCTTTCAAATGAAAAAAACCGTTTTAAAATCGGAGCATTCTGTGTGAAGTTATGTGCATACATGGCATTTAGCGACTTTATTTTATAAGATTTATAGAAGAAGATAGATAGATATCCATATGATATGTGTTGTTTCACCTAGGTTCTTTAAGTAATTGAAATTTGTATGAATAGATATCTTTAAATATATATTTTTTTAAATTTTAAGTCATTCTTAAATAATTAATGATTGCATATTCAAATGTTAAATCAACTTGAACTTTATTATGCTTGCATGTCTTTGGCCAATTAAAAATAGGAGCAACCTCAAAGCAATATTTGTACAACATTTGACCTTAAAATTAGAGAACATAAATATATAATAGCATGCAATTTTAAAACAAGTATAAACCTTATTTAATGGCTGGTGTTTCATAGACATACAAACATGAAATGATTGATCGCCATCAAATAAAACGATCGCGCCACTTAATTTGTTGGCATGCGATCAAGCTGTGACGGCACAACTAGCACTTTTATAGTTTTTATTATTATTTCATTCGATAAAAATTAAGTATTACATATAAAATAGTAATTCAAATCAATATATACAACTGATTATTGCACGTTATACTTTATTGAGAAAGGTCAATTGTTGCAGCAAGCAAATATAAAAAACGTTGAAATCAATACAGTTAAACTTAGCACAAGTGTTTGGGTGGGCGCAGTAAGGTTATCGGCTGCCTTATTTTCACTCCTCATATTTTTCCCAGTATTTTGAATTTTGTGTAATGCTCGCCTTTTTTAAAACACAACTATATCAATTTTATTTGTATGTACTTGAATATGCTTTGTTTCAACGTGATTTACATTTGACTCTGGAGGAGTGTTCTGCGCATGCGTAATCACGCCTTCTTTAGCTTTAAGTGTTTAATTTATAGCAGTTCAAGAGCATTTTGTATCAATGTCGTGTGATATAATTTTTTTTTTGCGTTGGACTCTTTTAAGAAAATAAATTTAGTGTAAGCTTGAATAGGGGATTTTTAGTTAGTGTGTATCTCTTTTTCCATTTTTAATCGCATAAAGTGTGTACTCTCTCAAATTAGGCTCAATGGCAATATATGTATATATATACTGAATGGTATATAAGCGGCGCAATTGTAAGTGAAGTATGCGAACACATTGTGAAGCACCGCTACCATTGTTATGGTGAATAAAACGAGTCTGTTGTACAAAATATTTGAGTTACCGGCCAAGTACAAATAGATGTCGCACATGCTTCTTATTGTCACAGCTACTAATCCCTGTGACCAGAGCTGTGCGCGGGTATGCGCTGGCGATAAGTGGCAAGCACAACTGTGCCACGATGCTTTCTACGAAGCTTCCGCTGCGATTTATTAAATTCCATAAAAATGTTTGACTCCTTTTGAAGACGAATTAAGTAGAACACAATTCACTCTCCTCAATGATGTCATAACAAATAATTAATTGTTTTCAGTTAGCTACTGTTTGCAGAAAACACTTACATCTACGCTACAGTTACAATATACGTTGCAACAATCACTCAAACAATTTTCTTAATTTTTTTTTAATAATTATGTATTATAAATTTACCTGTTATTATGTTTGTAGCAAACTGCACTGCTCTTGCTAACTCGTATTTATAAAAAAGTGATTCTCAGCGCATGTCAGCATACATTTTATGGTCACATATTTCTTGCCCATATAAATACTTAAAATCTTAATTGTATTAACACACGCCCTACTACATACAACACAGCTGCTAATGCATAAGAATGTTCGTACATGTATTCTTAGTGGCATAACGTGCATACCAAAACAATCGTCAAGAGAATAATAAAAGTTTTCGTTGCAGTTGTCACTATATTGCATTCTTGCAACAAAATGTTGCAAGCAAACGGCACAAGCAAAACAAAACACATCATTAACAGTAATCGAATTCAAAAACAGCAACAATGAAGTACTATCTCAACACTGTTTGTAGTAGTTGCTGTTGTTTTTATATGTATGACTTCAACCAAGATGTCCAATGAATTGTTGCTCATCATTGGACTTCATATTTTTCCCATAATGAGTTAATAGCGCGCGAGCATAAGAATTATGACAGCAAATGAAGGGCGTTTGTATAGTTGCTATCAAGGCTGTTTGTGCATTAGTTGTTGTTATTTTATTTGATTGCTCAAGAATGACTTTTAAATAAATGTAACAACAATGACGACAACATAATTAAAACATATGTATAAATATGGCCAATGTTTAGCACAACCGGCCTAATGTAGAAAAGCGTAGAAGTGTGGAAATGCACAGCAACTAAACGGCTTGTCTGTCTGTATCTTAAGTAAGTAATTATGCTAGGTAGCATGAGCAAAAAAAAACAGCACATACATATACATATGTTTGTTGGTATATATGTACGTACATGGCGTTTAGACGAAAAAGATGTCTGGCCAAGTTGAGATCAGCAAATACCAACGCGAGCGTCTAAGGTTGCATGAAGAATAAGTCATTTGGTCATCATACAACAAATGCTACAAATATTGTTATTTGCAATTAAAAATCAATAAAACAATTTCTCAATTTTTTCTCACTAACTTTTTATAGTCATAAATGTAGTCACTAGTTTGAGTTGCAGTTATTTTTTCCTGTACACTGAAATAAATGAAGCTAGTTAAATCAACAGGTTTGTTGTTGTTGAATTAAAAGTTATTAAGAAAATCTGACTGCATAGTAGTTGATTCAATGAAGTTTTTTGTCAAGAGGACAAACTTCTATAGTCATTTCAGCAGAAGAAAAACTGTTGGTCTCAACAAAACAATCTAACTGATTTTTCTGTAAAAAGAACTGTTTTCTTTGGTCAATTTCACAGCTAAGAACTATACTGCAAATGCATCAACTAACTTTAAAGATAAACTTACGCTCACTACTTTGTTCTTGGATTATCGTGCCACAGAAATATCCGCAATATTAAGAGCCCCTGTTATATTTTAATAGTTTTCATTGGTATTTTAGGGTGAATTTAACAATTGATAGTTAAATTGCCAAGGCAGGCGGCCATCATGGTGTGATGGTAGCGTGCTACGCCTAACACACCAAAAATTCTAAGATCTAGGCCTGGTAAAAGCAACATTTGTATTTTTTCTTTTTCAACAGTGCCATGTTAACATTTAAATTTTTTTTGTTGATTTCACTGTGCGAGCCCATACAACCGCAACATATGACATGTATGAAGGTATTGAGTCTTCACTAGTCGTTTTTTCTACGCTAGGCGAGGCGCTGTCCCCGATCTGTAGGCTTTGCATTCTAAATTTTCTGTAGTTTTTGGTTTTATAACGACTAATCAAATTTCCAAAATTGCTTAAAAATGCTATTGATATCTGAACTTTTACCTCTGTTCTTTCTGCGCAGAAGGTTTACCATTTACTGAACTGAAAACATTGCGTTATAAGCCATGACTCCCCACGTTCTCGCTCTAACAGCGCATTATGACTCACATCATGTTTGCTCCGTTTGGCTCCCAACAAAAAACAAAACAATTTCGGTAGTATGATACGTGAAGATCCCACCTAATACTTTGAAGTGCGTGGACATTGCCATGGCGCACACTCAAAGCAAACGGTACGACAGTCGATCGACATTTTTTCACTTTAACATTTTATACATAAACATCAACGAATTTGATGAAGGCCTCCACAAATACCTTCAACATAAGCTGTGTTAATGCATTAAAATACTGTATAATATACATGTATATATATAATGCCAAAATTTGTACTGCCAAATAATCCTCTGTATCTGACAAAGCCTTAAAATCGACTTTGGATTCAGTTTCTGAAAAAATAACATTACTTTGCTAAATGTAAATTTCGATTTTTAGCAAATCATTCCATATACGCTTTCGACTAAGTAAGCACTAAACGGGCAGGCGTCATACGGTATAGTCAGACTTCCCCTCCCCAACATGCGGGTAATTTTGAATTACTATTTTACCTTTGGTTTGTGTGGTCACGGTATGTGTGTAAGTTAAAGAAAACATTTTCATATACCCACATACTACTTTTCACTTTACCTTGAGACTAAAATATGACTTGCAATTTCTTCACCACCAAAGAGATTGATAGTTGAGCTCATATATACTGACGGCTTTTAAATACTTCGACGAAAAAGTGATTACCGCCCTAAGGATTTACTAGTGGTAAGCCATTGAATTATTTTGTGGCAGTTCCTTTTTAATGTAGTGTTCAAAGGGATGATGTATCAGCAACGCTTCGAACTGTCATAAAAAGAGTAGAATTCAACGTGAGAATTGTGGTGCAAGTTGCATAAAATGTTATTCTGCCTCACTCCTTCAGCCTGTAATACCCTCCGTCAAAAACATCATACATAAATTTTGATCCCGACTGAAGATGGCTAAATGGTGTCGCACAAAGGTCAAAGTCAAAGTTTCTCTAAGGAGATTCAAATAATTAAATTGGAATGTTTTTGAATTTCGAATACCCAAAATCACACTTAGGCGCTCTTTAATCGAATCAAAAAGGGGTGAGAGTGAAAGTCGTTCATTGATTTATGAGAACCACCGTTATATACATACAGCAGAGAAAACGAAAATAGCAGTGGTAATCTTAATAAAATTTTTCCAAGTACATTGTTTTCGAAAGATAAGAAAAAACGTTTATAAATTTTGTAACAGAAAGAATACAAACCAAATTTACGAAAATGTTCGAAAATTTCGAACTTTTTACTTAGTGTTTTCTGAATTTCTTTAAGTATAAAGTTTTGCAGCCCCATCGATTTAAATCTAAAAAAGTGCAAGTTATAGGATTCTCAAAATTTGCATTGATATTTGAAAATTTTTTTCTGAAGAGTGTTTTATATTTTTTTCTTTACGAAGGATTTCGTATTTATTCCCAAGGAAGTCTGAAAAAAAAACTGAACCAAATCAACTCAAATTTAATGGGAACTATAACTTACACTTTGTCGGACTAAAATTTATTGAGCTACGAAACTTTATACTAAAAAAAAAAAACAAAATAAAATCAGAAAACTATAAACAAACATTTCGCAAATTTTAATACAATTTGTATCCAATTTTGGAAAATGTTCAAAAACTTTGGATGCGAGTTTTGAGGGAACTACCATTGTGCTTTGTTAGACTAAAATCAATTGAGCTACGAAACTGCATACTGAAAAAAAATTCAGAAAATTTGAAATAAAAATTGCAGAGTTTTCAGAACTTTCACAAATGTTTTTAAATTTATTACCAAAAAAAGAAGTTTAGAATTTAGTTGACGAAATTTGATAAAAATTTCCACTGCCATTTTCGCGCTCGCTCCTTTATTTACAGCTAACTCAAAATATAGTTATTGGAAGCTCATTATTGACATTCTTCGAAACTAAGCTAGCACTTTCAAAACTATTTAAATGACAGAATTCCAGAAAGCTTCTGGTTTTAAATTTCAAAACACAGGGCAATCTATGAAAGCTCTAAAACCCTTCGCAAACCGAGTAAATCTTACAAATTTATATGAAAAATTATTTGAATTACGGGGTTTCCATTTAGACTCCCATTTCCAATCAAGCATAAGCTCCACGATATTTTTCCCTACAATTTGTGTATTGTTAAACGAATTTAGGCTTTCTTCTTGGCAAATTCGAATAAATTTGGAAAGAGTATTATCTAACTTTTAACACGCTGATGTTAGCTTTTCTTGCATATATATTTGTATACATATATTCTTCTTTGTTTAAAGCAAAAAATTAAAATTAAAAAAAAAAATGTGACCGGTACTCGTCCTTTCAGGTTGTATATATGCATATGTTTGCATGTGATTGGTTGGTTTTAAACAAAACAACGTGGTTTTTGTTTGTGTTGGTCTTAAACGAATATAACGAGCTGACCCAGTCTTCCATACGATTACGGATTAATCTTACATGGGAACGACGATATAACTGTAAAATGTTACAGTTTTGTTTCATTTAAGTTTTAAATTTAAATAAAATATATGAAAAGAACTTATATGTTCAATGACTTGATTATTACTAGTACGTACTCAATATTTAACAATGAGGGTGCCTAGGGAGTAGTTAGCAACCTAGTTCATCTTTGTTCGAAAAGCACAGCTAATGTTTACTTTTGCTACTTCGAACATATGAAATGACGCGAGCATGACTTGACACTCTTTCAGTGGCGGCAAGTAGACTTCATTTGCTATTTACCCAGAAAGCAGGCTAAAATGACATGCTTATTTTTTTTTTACCAGCGCAGACTGGCCGACGTCGAAAGCGTTACGCAACAAATAATAATAAAAAAAAATTAAAATAATAATAAAAACAAAATTCATTTGTAAATGCAAAAGTAATAAAATAAATGATTGTAACCAGACAAACAAAACAACATAAGAAAATTTACTGAGTAATACAGTGAATAGCATTTTTTGGCTTTTTATAAAATCCCAAAGGGTTTAGTACAGACATAGGCATGTGCCCAAACAAAACAAAAACAAAACAGCAGCAACAAAATATAAATAATATTACTTTTATGTGTCCTACGCGCTTGTTGTGGCAGGTGGCACTAGTTATAGTTAGTATTCCATTTATGTTGCATTGTATTACACACAAAAAAACTTTTTGCAGTAATATCAAAACTAATTTTAGTGTACTTTCAAATTTAGACCAAAATAGGTAATAATTGTACTGTTTGGTGTAATTGTAAAATACAAAACTTAACTTCGAAGTGATATTTCAACTAATTTTGGAGTCAACGCACTCGCTCGCTGTACTGAGTAATGGAAGATGTGAACAGCAAGCCTCCGTGGTGTGGTGGTAGCGTGAACCATCTTCAAGTCCCGGCTGACGAAACATCAACATTTTTATTATTATTATTATGTATTTTAATTCTATTTTTGGAATAGTTTTTTCTAGCACTTCTTGGAAATGAATTTCACACAATTTTGGTTTCTATATAGAACAACATCACAAAATGCAGTTTTGACACCAATTTTTTTTTGTGTGTAGATATTATCTATGTGTGTACACTTGATATTGTTGCGGTTTGTTTTACACCTGACTGCCAACATTTGGGTGCGCGTCAGCAGCATCAAATATTAATAATCACTTCTTAAGTACCTCCTCACGAGTCTCAGCGAATTCAAAGAAAATTACTTAGAAAGTACTTTTATACTAAAATCATTTTGATATAAAACAAAAATGAAACCAAAAAAATATACGCTTTAAAAGTGGTAAAATAATTAGATACCTAAAGCACAACAAACTGCTTGTAATGTTGCCGGCACCTCCTCCTCCCGGCACACAGTTTTTGGGAACTTGCCATGCACCGCAATGGTTGGCGTTAAAGAAATGAGTTAGCATCGTTTTTTTGGTAAAATTTTTTTTTTATTGTTTACTACTTTCTGTCAAATCATGTTATTTGTACCCCCCTTGGAATATTTTTGGAATACATGGAAACGACATTGGCTGGTTTCCCGCAGCTAAATTAACATTCATAGAATTTTTTTTTTGGCTTTGCCTTTTTACTGCTTTGTCGTGAAGATGCAATTTGGCTGATAAGCAAATTTATTCATAAAAAATTTCATCCACATGAATATGTATATGAGTATTTTCCGTGAATTTTAGTTTTCATACTGTGCAAGAATTGATTGTTGTTACAATTTCAGTTTTCATGAAATGTATGCGTTTGCTAAAAAGCAAGTATATATAAAATTATATTGGACAATTTAAGTTAGTTATATTATATTCAGGACCATAAATCGATCCCTGTGCTGCTTCGCATGTGGCCTTCATGGTACGCGGACAATCTGAGGAATGAAAATACTTTAATAACTTTGTATAAAAAAAAAATCCAATTATTAGTGCCTAACATATCATGCAATAAAAAGTTGTCTATACAAAGCAAAATTGTTTAAGTAAAGGCAAAGTCCACAATAAAAACATATAATTAAAAAAAAAAACAAAAAAATTTAAATGCGAACAAAAGAGGCTTGCACATGTAAAATTATTTATGTTTTCACACACACACACATCGATACTTACATATATGAATTTATTTAAATAGCCGTACATCAAATTAATTACACGATTAATGCCTTCATGTATGCCAACAAGCATTTAGTTGCATTCAACGCTTTACCCGCTGCTGCTCCACCGCCCAAAACAATCCTCACACTCAATTAGAGCCACATATTTATTTCTTTCTTTTTAGTATTTTTCATTTGGTGTCATTCATTACATGAAAGACTTAATATTCACATCTTACATATGCAAATGCATTGATGATCTGATAAAATTATTCTCCCACTTACACTTACACATTTTAGCTCACATATATGAGTGTAATTTTGTGTAAGGTGCTGTTGGTGCAGCTAGTCAATGTTAAAACTCTAGACTCTTGGTAATAAACTAGTATTTGAAGTGCGAAATTGTACCAGTACTTTGCAACCATTGAAAATCGAGCCTACAAAACATCTTATATAAGACTTTGTTTGAAGAAAACCCTTGCTTAGACGTTTTTGTCCATTGTGAGTGCCCTCAGTGACTGCTGGGTGGCGGCACATTCGTCCAACCAGTTGGTTGACTCACTAGTGGTCCTCATCGAACCGTTTGCTTTCTCTGATAAAACCAAGTGGGAGTAAAGTATCCACTTACCCAGAAATCCACCCAGAAATCTGGGTCGTCCTGGACATCGGCAGAGAAAGTAATTTATCGACTCCTCTTCCTCCTAATCCTTACAGCTTCTGTAGTGGAAGTTTATTGGTATGCGCCACAGATGAAAGACTGGTGCAATTATATGTGATGACACCTGTAAGTATTCTCCTTCGCTTTGACTCAGCTCAAAATGCACTGCTCTTCGTATTATAAAAATAAAACTAACTTACAGAGAAAATTTACAGAAAGGCAACTAGTCAGAGTTAAATGTAGACTGGTTAGTTTTGCCCAACAACAGAGTTCTTTGCCTACATGGTGATGTTGCATGCAAGTAATATAGAATACACACATACATATGTAAGTACAGCAGCGAACACAAAAATATAAATGGCAATTCTTTTTATCAAATTTCGTGAATTAAATTTTTCTATTTTTATTTTCGATAATTAAAGAGAAAACTGTCATACATTTTGTAACAGAAACTATGCAAGTCTTTCAAATTTCACATTGATTTTAGACAATTTTTGTTCCGAAGAGGGTTTCAGACTTTCTGTAATATAAATAATAAAGCCATGCACCCTTCGTATCGAAGGAAATGTTAAACACCTTTTAGAAGAAAATTGTTTAAATATGGAACAAGATTTGAGAGACTTTTAACTTGTGCTTTGTTTTACTAAAATTTATTGGGCCGCAAAATGGCATACTCAAAAATTCTGAGAAAACTCTAAATAAAATTTTAAAAACTTTTGTAAAATTTTCTTGAATTTTCTAATTTTTCGAGAACGCTTTTTTATATTTGTTTTGTATAGTTTCAGTTGCAAACTTTTGTGAATGTTTTTTTAATTAACGAAAATAAAACAAGAAGATTTTAATTACGACATTTAACACTATAAACTCATTCAGTCACGGACCAGCAAGTTCAATCTTATAACGGAGTTTGATAAAAACGACCACTGCTTTTTGCGTGTTCACTGCTGTACAGACAAATACACATGCATTGAATGTTGCTCTAATTTTTGCAATACAATTTAATTTTTATTCTAAACTTTTTTATACTCAGCGTGCTTTGTACACAGATTATATTAACTTTGATTGGATAGCGGTTTGTTGTACAGATATAAGGGAATCGAGATAGATGTAGACTTCCATATATCAAAATCATCAGTGTCGAAAAAAAATTTGATTGAGCCATGTCCGTCCGTCCATCCGTCTGTCAGTTAACACGATAACTTGAGTAAATATTAAGATATCTTCACCAAATTTGGTACACGAGCTTATCTGGACCCAGAATAGATTGGTATTAAAAATGAGCGAAATCGGATCATAACCACGCCCACTTTTTATATATACAACATTTTGTAAAACACAAAAAACCTGATTATTTAGTAAATAATACACCTAGAACGTTGAAATTTGACACGTGGACTAACATTGAGAATCTTGATAGAAATTTCAAAAAAAAATTTTAAATGGGCGTTCCACCGCACACTTGTGATATAATAAATTTTAAAAATCAAAAATCGTTAAACCCATCATAACAAAATTCGACATAGAGGTTGCTTTACTCAGGGATGCACCTTAACGTTAAGCTAATCGCTTATCAAAAAATTTCCACCGTTTCCGTTGAAACACTTCGAAATATTATCGATAAAGAAATTATCAAGATAAATTGTATCTTGTTTTTAACCGAAACGAAAAGCTTTCGTTAACGTTAAAAACGTTAACAAAAACGTGATATTTTATGTTTGAATTGTGCTGGCAATGCTATAGCCATGGTGAAGCCGTAAGGTGGTAACAGCGAGGGAACATACACACACAAACTCCATGTAATTTGTTTGTGTAATTCGTTGGTGGTAATGTCAAAAATACTCTGAGAAATGTTCGTACTGTCAAAATTCATGAGAAAAGTTGCAATCAGCTTGGATAATGCTTTCACCTTTAATGACTCCGACATCAATCAGCTTTGCCAGCATAGTTTGAAATTAATAATCAACATAAACGATTTGATTTCGTTTTGATATGGCAGAAAACGAAACAAAATCATTTCGTTAATTTGACGTTCTTAACGTTAATAAACGAAATGAAATGACTTTGTTTCGTTTATTAACGGTAATTATCGTAACGAAATGATATCGGTTCGTTCGTTAAGCATGCCTGCCTTTACTATAAGGAACGCTTTGAAGAAAAATTAACGCAATCGGTTAAGGACCACGCCCACTTTTATATAAAAGGTTTTTAAAAGGGTCATGGACGAATAAAATAAGCTATATCTTTGCAAAAAATAGTTTTGAATCAATGATATTTCACTTATCAAGTTTTACTGTAAAATGAAATGGGGAGACATTTTTCTTTTAAACGGGCGGTGCCACGTGTTATGTAGAGAAGTAATTTATCTGAAATGAAATGTGCAATTGAAGTTCACGCTGGGTATATTATGTTTGGTTTCACCCGAACTTAGACACCTTTACTTGTTATATATATATATTTGTTTTTTTTTTTCAATTTAGCAACATGACGATGCTTATCAGCAATCTAACTCAAGATTCTATAAAATCTGTACATTTTTCTACAGCCGCCGATCGCAACATGTCGACAAGCAGTCGTTTGTTTTTGTTATTGCTATTTTGCATTTTTATATAAATGCAAATAAGTATTTATACTGTTTATGTGTAAGTTGCAGATTGTATTGCAGCGAAAAGGATGAGTGCTACTTTTTGTTGTTGTGATGGTTAGCTAGCGATTTTTCGTAGATTTGGCCGGAATGCGGTGAAATTGTGTGAAACATGCAATTTGAATAATTACTTGCAACTTAGTTTTATTATATGTATGCCACAGAGGCATGAATATGCTTTTGTAAGGCTTGTATGCATTAAAATTCTTATATCTTTTGCATTTTGGTGAAAGGTTCTTTGTTAACTAACTGCATAAGCCGCAATCTTTTAGAGTCTGGATCAATAAAAATTGTATTTCAATACTTTTGGAAATTCATATTCTTTGATCAAAACCAGTAAAGAAAAACAAAATACTTAGAAAAATCCTCGACCATCAAAAGGGATAATTGGGTTTATAATAAGAGGATCACAAGACTTAGCTCTTAGTTAATCTGAACGATTTACTACTAAGCTGCGGATATTTGTTCCATCCAGCTTTGCGTTTTTGAAAAAGCAACAGCTAGATATTAGGACGATTCATATTTAATTTTTGTATTGCTTGCGGCAGGATTAAGGTACAGCTTCAAGCTTCTATGGTGCTTTATATCGGTTTTATTAGTTTTATTAATAACGAAAAAGTTTTTGTATACCTTAAGTATCAAGTTTTTGGTAGATGCCCCACGTTGGGCGCCAAACAAATTTTTATAAACTTCGAAATGATGTTGACTTACGCAATAAAACTTCTAATTTGACATTCAAAAAGTTTGTATATTTTTAAATTTTTTCCTCAGTAATCCAAAAACATTACGAATATTAAATTTGCATAAAGTGAATTATTTTTGGAATTTCATTTTCTTTGATCAAAACCTGTAAAGAAACACAAATTATTTAGAAAAATCTACGTCATTCGAAAGTTATTGTTGGGTTTATAATAAGAGGATCACAAGTCTTAGTTCTTGGTTATTCGGAACGATTGCCCAGTAAGCTGGGAATATTTGTTCCATTTCGCTTTGCTTTTAAGAAGAGGCAAACAGCTAGATATTTTAATGATGCGTTCATACTTAATTTCTACATTAGTTGCGATAGGATTAGGTTATGGGTTATTTTGTTTCAACGCGTACAATTATTTATATTATTACTTTTCTATCGTAGTTTATATGGTTTTTTTTTTTTCATTTTATAACGAAAGTTTAAGTTCTTGTATTCCTTAAAATAAATTTTTTGGTATATGCCCCACGTTCTTCACCAGAAAAATTTTAATAAACTTCAAAATGATAATGGCTGAAGCAATAAAACTTCTTATTTTCCATTTAAAAAGTTCGGATATTTTATATTTTTTCCTTAAGGGTCGAAAAACATAAAACCCCTTCTTAAACAGAAATAACCATTTAACATTACACTAATATAAAATAGATAATAAAACTAGTACAAGTGATTAAAGCGTCTTTAGCCAATTCCATTAATTAATGTTTTTATTGAATTAAATCTTATGAAAAAATTATCTGCTGGTAAAAAGTAAAGCAAGCCCAATTATGAAAAATAATTTTACAATTTTATTTAATGAACTGTTCAGAAAAAAACTTAGAAAAGGCCATAAAGCTCAATTATAATATCCCTAACTATAAAGATTTTATATTAGTAAGAAATTGAATTTTTGACAGGAGTCCAACGTTGGGCGCCAACAAAATTTATTTAGTTTTAAAATGAACTTAACTCAAACAATTAAACTTTCATTTAGTCATTTAAACAAATATCATTTCATATTTTTTAAAGAAAATCAGAAAAATTTAAGCTCGTTAAATATATTACGGATTGGCAAAGAAAAACAAGTAAGGAAAGCTGTAACCGAACATTACATACTCAGCTCAGAGCTTTGGAGACAAAATAAGGGAAAATCACCGTTTAGCAAAATTAACGTAGGGTAACCATGGAATGTGTTCGTATGTGTAAGTGAACTAAGTTTAGTAAACAATTTTTGTTAGGCCATGAGCTCGATTCGAACCCGCGATCTTACAAATCAGTAGGCCGATAATAACAACAAAAATTGTTAATACATCCCAGAGCACGGGGAAAAAAGTGTCAATAAAATATGACACTATGGCAGCATTGCCATCAAACAAGTCCAACTTCCACAGCCGTTCTGCAACAGATGCCGCAGTGTTGTGAATATCAATTGGCAGGAACCAGAATAGAAGTAGGAGTAATGAAGACAAACAAAAAACCGCTGTGATGGCTGAATGGTTATAGCAGCGGCGCCTAAACGTTGCCGATGAAGGAATTTAGCAGTACCCGAAATGGATCTATACAACGAGCTTTGGCAGTTGTCTAAATTTTTTCTTTTTTCTATTCTAATTTAAAAATTTTTTCAATTAAGACAAAATTTATCATAACAATAATAATGATAAAATAATTATTGTTAGGCCTTGAGCTCGATTCGAACTCGCGATCTTTAGTTTAGTAAAGATATATCGACTTTTGCTCAAGTTATCGTGTTAAAGGCCGACCGGAAGGACGGACGGTCGACCGTGTATAAAAACTAGGCGTGGCTCCAACAGATTTCGCTCATTTTCACAGGAAACAGTTATCGTCATAGAATCTATGTACCTACCAAATTTCACAAGGATTGGTAAATGTTTGTTCGACTTATGGCATTAAAGTATTCTAGACGAATTAAATGAAAAAGGACGGAGCCACGCCCATTTTGAACTTTCCTTTTATTTTTGTATTTTGTTGCACAATATCAGTACTGGAGTCGAATGTTGACATAATTTACTTTTATACAGTAAAGATATTAAATTTTTTGTTAAAATTTGACTTAAAAAAAATTTTTTTTTAAAGTGGGCGTTTTCGTCATCCGATTTCTCTAATTTTTATTTAGTAGATATATAGTAATAGGAGTAACGCTCCTCCCAAATTTCATCACGATATCTTCAACGACTGCCAAATTACAGCTCGCAAAACTTTTAAATTACCTTCTTTTAAAAGTGGACGGTGCCGCGCCCATTGTCCAAAATTTTTCTAATTTTCTATTTTGCGTTATAAGTTCAATGCACCTACCAAGTTTCATCGCTTTATCCGCCTTTGGTAATGAATTATCGCACTCTTTCGATTTTCGAAATTTTCGATATCGAAAAAGGGGGCGTGGTTGTCGTCCAATTTCGTTCATTTTAAATAGTGATCTAAGATGAGCGCCCAGGAACCTACACAACAAATTTCATCATGATACCTCAAAATTTACTCAAGTTATCGTGTTTGCAGACGGACGGACAGACGGACGGATGGACGGGCATGGCTAAATGAATTTCTTTTTTCACCCAGATCATTTTGATATATAGAAGTCTATATCTATCTCGATTAGTTTTTGCTGCTACGGATTACCGTTATGCGAACAAAGTTAATATACTCTGTGAACAAGAGGGAAATCCCATCGACCTTACAATTCAGTCATCATATCTATTCAATTCAAAATATTTTCATTTAATTCAAGCTCGCGAAAAATGTTCTGTGTTATAATAAAAATTCTATATGAGCCCGTTTGCAAAAGATAACGTTTCAGTAATAAATGAGAAACAACCTCTCTATTATGGCTTTATGTATGTAGTTGCTTTCGAATAAAATGTGTGTGAGAAAAAGGAAAATCTAGAAAAGAAAGGGAAAAACAAAGAATGGCACAAGTTTTGTTTGGCAGCTCTGGTATGTGTTGCCACATAAGATCTGTCTGCTGATAAGCTAACAATTTACTGATGTCTATAGTGAATTTTTCTAAAAGTAAAACTAATGAACTTGCCACAATAATGCCTCAACTTTGTGGGAATGCACGAGACAAAGTAATTAAAAAAAATACTTAGAAAAGAAAATATTCAAATACAAAATGAATAGAATAATAGGTTTGAAATGGAAAATTCGCTATAAAACAACAAATATTTATTAATTTTTGTGCAATAGTGCATAAAAAGGGATTTTGAAAATTCTGAATATAGTCGTACATGACAGGACTGTACTGCTGTGAAAATTTATATACAAAATTTCAAGTTTATTAAAAAATTTGAGCTAACGCTTATTAGGTAGAGCAGCAAAAGTACAAGTTCTATAATCATATTCAGACCACTTCTAAATATTCTCGCGGAATTTTGTTCTCGCGAATTTTTTTATTCCCGCGGAAAAATTCCTCCAATTCTTTTCTCCTAGGGAGAAGAATAATTGGGGAATGGGAATTTCGTATTTTCGAAGTCAGCTATTTTGTCAATTGAAATTTCGTAGCGCATTTCTTATTTTGCTTAAAATATTTAAAAGTTTAATTTTTGTTGCGAATTTGTTTGAAATAAAGAAATAAGGTATAAAAAATGCACATTATTGCATTTCATGTAGTATTCACTGAAATGAGTAATGAATTGGTGCCACAGCAACATCAACAGAGAAGCATAAGAAGAAGAAGAAGGCGGGATAACACAAATCCACCGGAGTTGCCTGCTTTCATTCTGCAAAGCAATTTTCTGCCGGCCAAGTTGAGCTGAGTTCGCCTTTTGCCATATGCCAAAATCTATTTAAGCCTTCTTAAAAAATCCTTGCGCAGTTTCTGGATGGCTGCATCAAATATGCGAAGAGCTCTTCCGTTGCTTATGATATACTTTTCGACTTAAAATAAAGAATATTGTGGTTGTGTTCTTGTATTAAAAGTGAGAATATTATGGTAGAATGTAAATACATATTTTAACACAAATTTGTACAAATAAGTGTTCTTTCTTAAAAGAACCAATATACTTTAACTATTTTGATGCATTCCCTTTAATTTAAATAGTGAAAAAACTCCTATGAAATGGCAGAGAAATATCCCTCTCCCTCACATTCATAATACCTACTTTTCTCCCATAACCGGTTTCCGCTTTTTCGAACATTGTTCAGAATAGGAGGAAAGGGAGAAGCGAAAAAACTCACAAGGAATTTTTATTTAGAATACGAGGAATGGGAGAAGGGAAAAAACTCGCACGGAATTTTCGTTTAGAATTGGGCTGATTGTAACCATGGTTTCATTGAAATCTATAGCTTTCACAAAAGTTAACCGGATAAACGAAGAAGTACTTAAACAAATTTTGAAGCATACATTTGGGCTTCACCTTTCGTTAAAAGTAATCAATAATAGAAACAGCAATTCTCGCTCTTGCATAATTCATATTAAAATAACTTATATATCTCATATCGTGCGCGAGGTGTTTGCTTGAAGTGACCAAAAGACATCACGCGATTATCTACTTGCTGATGAACTCTGTACGAATGAATGTTGCAGGTTAATAATATGCTATTTCGCAATACAGAATATATGCAGAAGTGCATTTGCATGGGTACTTATATTTAAGCAAAAGTTAAATTTAACCATATGCACACATACACACATGCAAGTAAACGTCTTGAGCCGAAATTGACCAACGGTGGAGATTAGCCTGAGATATGCAGATTTTTTTGCAAAACAGACCAACGCGTCGCCTGTCGTCCACATATGTCCGACACCAGGTATTAACGTCACAACAACACCAAGCAGACACTTTTATTTAGCGCTAGCGATAACAAATGAGCGGCACGTTGCACTGCGAAACATTGGGTGAGGCGGCGATGAGACGGTAAAAAAGTATGGCTCGAGATTTTATAGATTTAAGATTTGCAATTTTGCTTTTCGTGTGGACACTGACATTATTATTTCGATTTTTGTTTTTGTTTTTGTACGTTGCAAGCTAAGTACTGGTGATTTTTGTTAACGATACAAAGATTTTCGCCACATTGCAGTGACATACATATTGTTTGTAAAAAGTTGTTGCAACATGGCAAATAAACAACAAACGACAAATAAGCAATGTTGGCAAGAAAAAAATAATAAGTAGAAGCAACAGCCAACAACAAGTACAGCAATCATTAATATCAGCAGCACTGTCGACGTTGTTGTCGAGACTGTCGAAACTGTCGCCGCTCGATTGCTGAAGACGCGTCTCTGGCAGTTGTTGTTGTTGTTGGTTTCACTTGACATGCAATGAAGCGATAATCTGCTGTCGTTGAGCTGTCTCCGAGGTGTTGCAGCGTTGCGGTGGTGGCGCTGTTGCTAGTTTCTTTTACTTTTTTTTTCTTTTATGCAGTGTTGTTGTGTGCTGTTTTAGCACAACTGCTTAGAAGGCAACATAGACAGCCAGCCGTACATTTGCAGCCACTACAAATGGTCAGCTATTCAGCTCCTCCTCCAGCCAACACACGTCAACTTGTACTGAGGCGCTGAAGAATAGACAGCTGGCGAAACATTCAAACCACGAACAAGTTTTGGAGATAACACGCACACATTGACACAAATATTTGTTTGTGTGTTTACATTTACATTTTTGGTATCTGTTTGCATGTGGTCAAAGGTATTTATCATGAAATCATGTTTGCTAGATAAGTCTGACATTTAAAATTAGTTTGCTGGAATGTTTCGCAACACAACCACAAACATACTCCGTTGATTGTTGTTGCTGAGAAATACAATGAAATGAAATAGTGAAAAACAAGTATCTACATAAGTAGAGAAAACAACTATCTCCTATCTTATTTTCTTATTTTTTAACTTATCATTTCCTTTTTCCTATCATTTTAATTTCCACTAACCATTTAGTTCATTGAATTAAGCAAATGAAATTCTTAAGGATTAAGTCTAAGCTATGCAACCGGTTTCTCATACCAGTTCCGTTTATTACATCGCTGGGATATCGTACTTGCATTGTTTCTTGTAGCTGCGGTCTTGCAGGGTTAAAGCACGCTTGTGAACAAATTTTTGTTACCGCTCATGAAAATGTCAGAGAACTTTTACACAACTTTGGATTCTATCTCTAAATCTAAATGATACTAGATTTCGTGGTATATACTGAGAAGGTAGCTCCCTTCAAAGTAGATGCTGGCCAGACCTGTTAAATTTCCATTAAGACTATTAATTTTTAATTTCTTTCCCTCTTAGATGCAAGACCTAGAGTTCATTAATTATAAAGTTAAAAAAATAGTCAAAAATAATCATGACTATTGACCATTAAAAATATAATCAAAAACAATTGAAGAAATTATTCATAATAATTAGAAATAATCAAATGATTTTATTAACTATACATTAATTGAACCAAAACTTAAGGACAATAATCAAATAACTATATTAATTCTGTAATAAAAAATAATCCCAATTAATTAAAATAATTATATTAATCATGCAATAAAAAGTATTTAATTAATTAAACTTGTGTGAAAGTAATTATTTATTAATAATTAAAAGGGCAATCAATTGAGGTCAATCAATAACTAATTATTTGACTCCAATCTTCAATGAACATTAAAAATTATTCAAATTATAAATTTTTCATTTCTACATAAATTTTTTTTGTAATTTTCTCTCTTTTTAATGTGTATGCCAGAATAGCACAAAATTTCCCGGTTGCAAAATTACCTATAACAGCCAGAATAAGATTGTTAGTCATGTAACATGCATACGTTAACTTTGAGTTACTTACATATTTGAAAACGTTGAATTGAAAATACGAATGAGTTGCAGAAAGCACAAGATTGTGCAAATTGATAAGGATAACGATTAAATACTAAAACAAGTTGAAAGTCAAAATGTAGACTGCTCTGCACAAGATTTGTAAACTCTTTAAGTTTAAAAAGAATAAAATGCATGTCATCATCGTCATCATTAGTTGGAGCCTAGGTGATTCTTACCCTTAGAAGTTACGCCAGTCACAACTTCTTCGCGGTAACATTTGGAACACCTTGTTTATTAAGACAAATGGTATCAACATCATTGGCATTTCCAACAATTTAACGATCTTATGGTAGATTGCATCCTTGTGCCTTAGGTCTGAATCTCGAAATATTTTTTTCAGCATTAGGTTAAAGAAATCATATGATATGGAGTCGCCTTATTCGAAGTCTCCTTTTGGGGTTAATGACATTACTCAAGTTCATTTAGCAAAGTCGTATAAGCTCTAACAGAAACTCAGATTCGATGCATATTTGTTATTTTATCGCGGGTTTCGTCCTGAATAAGCGTCCGCGATAAAGCGAAAATAATAGATAATAGGTTTACCGGGTCTCAACCTGTACCAGTTAGACCAAGAGATTTGTCGATTATTGGCTTCAGTCTTTCGCACAATACAGACGGATTTTCATTAATAATTGTGGTGACATTAAGCAGGTTGGCATCGCAGTTATTGGATCAGATTCATTGTAAAGGGCGCAGAAAACATTGATGCATTATCTCTACTAACATTCCGCCTCAGTTTTTTAATAGCTCGGACGGGATCTCACCTTTGTCGGCTCTTTAAATTTTTCTGCCGGCATATTGGCATTCACAATTGATATCTTTAATTACGTTGTCAGCGATTGAAGTATCGGTTTCGTCATTCTTTTTGCTACTCACTTAAAAATAACAAAAAAAGTTTCTTGCATAACTCAATCACTATACTTCGGATATGAAATCGCTTCTATCATTTAACTCGGCCTCAAACCAATTCGGCGCCTACCTAATTTTCGGATAGAATTTTTGTAAATTTTTCATATAAAAAAATATCTGCAGCTTTTCGCATTTAGTCCGTTCGACCTCAAGCTTCCTACTTTGACTAAGCGTCTCTCTTCCCTTGCATGCCATGGCTTTGTAGGCAGCATTCTTCTTTGTTGAGGCGGCAAAACCTTAATAGTGGTTCATAGCAGTTCTATTAGTTTTTTTCGCTTTTTCGGTCTAGCCCGGCTACATCGTTAGGTCGAATATTGTTCACAGTGAGCAGGTGTGAGAGCGGATGCGAGAAAGTATTCCAATATATTTCTTATACCAAAATCTATGACAAAAGCTGCTCCGAAACGATTGCGGCTTACACCTCTTCTGAATTAAGATAACTCTAGCCACCATTTTTCAAAAGCAATGCATCCAAATTTAAATATCGCGCCTGCATCTGTCATATGTGTTCCGTAATACCTCAGGCAGTACAAACGTGAAACCGAAAAAGTCTAACAAGAAATCTGATCAAATCAATTCCAAAGCAGGGTGTACAATCGTTGGTGTATGCTGTAATTTCAAACCATACAACCAACACTTCTTTCTTAATCAGGGAAAAAGTAACAACAAACACACTACATTCTACAACTGCTAAATAAAGGCATTTAACTTTCAACGAATATCTATAAATGTTAAGCAAAAAAAAAAAAAAAAAAAAATACCTTCAGGCTTTTATTGCCTTTTTTCGAAATGTAATCCTCCAACTTGCTTTATGGCTTAATTTTTTTTACGCATTAACTCTACTGGTAAGGTCGGAAAGGATTATGATTTTTAGTTACACATGTATGTTTGTGGAACAAAGCAAGAAAAAAAACAACAACACAAACAACAAAAGGATTTATATGAAGTTTTTGCGTTTTATATTAAAACATTTTTACGATGTGAAAATTCATCCATATATACGTATGTTGCTCGAGCGTTTTTTTAAGTGTATACTCGTATGCGTAAAATTGAAATTGGAAAAACCACCAAACGCACTACAATGAATGGAAATATGATCGATTGTTAATCACCACAAGGCTCGTTTCACAATTAAATCGGAAATAATTTTCCTGCAAACGAGTGCAGTAGAAACGTATGTAGGGATATGCTTTTGCTATGCATTTTTGTGCTTATGTATGTGTGTTTTTCATTTGTTGTTAGAACTCGCTTTACTTATGAGTAAGAATAAAATACCCTCGAGTACTGTTTAAACAGTGCTAGGGATTCAATTCAATGAATAGTAGATTTCATGTGTGAATTACTGAATAATCAAACTCATATTATTTTGAGGGTATAATTTATCGACATATACATATATATTTAGTTATCTCATAATAAAATATATATAATAGACAGTACCAGACTCGGATTCTATAAAAAAGAATCCCAAAAAATGTATTTGCTCGAAAAGTTTTTGAGTTCATTTCCAATTTTTAAAAAGGAGACAAAGATCCATTGAAAAACGTACCGCTGAGCCTTCTGCCCACATCTAGAATCAAAAGTTGCACGCTTAACTGAATGTATAAAACTAAATGACTTGGCAGAAGTTATGCTGCTCTAACTTTGGGTTATCTGTCAGACTTTTATTTGGTTTTTCTCACTTAAAAAGCAGTCAAAGAAAATGAGAGAACACAGGGTGTGCGGGAGAGGCGCGGTCAACTCTGAATAGATTTTAGACCGAGCTTCTCTTTCAGTTTGCGTCGTCCTCCTTTTTAATTTTTCTTACAAATTAGCCGGTCGGGACCTACATATGTACATATTACTCCCAACGGCATCTTCAAGGCGGATGAGTTTTCACTGAGAAACTTTTCATGCAGAAATACACTCGGCGTGCTTGCCAAATCACTGCCGGGTGCGACCTCGCTAAAAAAAACGTTTTTCTAATTGAAAAAAACTTGTTTATAAATTTTTGATGTTGCTTTGTCCCGGACTTGAACCCAGGATCTTCGGTATGGTAGACGGAACACGCTACCACCACACCACAGCGGCCACTCTCTTACTTAGGTGTTCATATTTTCGAGTAGATTTTTTAATAATTTTCTATTTTAATTCAATATTTCCAACGCATTCCACTTCCCCCCATTTTCCTTTTGCGTACAGTTTACGCATTGCACTATTTGTTTTGCAGATTTTCTGCTATATAAATACAAATACAAGCGTGTAAATAAATACGTACCCCTGGTCTCTGTATGTATGTATATTGTAAAAGTGTTTGTTGTTGTGATGTGGTGTGGCGTTTAACAAATAAAATTTGATGAAAAGTGGACGTGCAACGTATTTTTTTTCCCATACCCACAAAATAGATTTGAACAATAACATACAAATATGTACATACGTTGCTCACCGCAACAGAAACGTTAATTGTTTTGTAGACAACAATAACAATAACAAACACGAAATAGAAGCAATTGTTGTATTATTGTGATGTGTGTATACATAACGCTAATATCCTTAAAGCAAATAATTAAATCCTTTTCGCAGCTATGCTTTTATATATTTGTATTATGGAATGATAAAATTTTAGTGTGCATTTGTACGTTTCTTCATTAGGGTGTCTTACTAAACATTTTGCGTTTTTTGCACTAAAGTGCAAGGTAGAAAAATATGTAAAATATAAATTTTCGATAACAAATCCATATATTTTCGTTAAAATATTAATATTTTTCGCTAACAAATCGACACTTTTTCGATAGTTTTTGATAACAAATCGATAAGTTTTCGGTAACAATTCGATATCTTTTCATTAACAAATCGATATTTTTTCGATACCAAATCGATATTTGTGCTAAAGCACAGGTCTGGTATACATTTTAAGGAATAGCAATTATTTGCAGACACGTAAATTAACGTTTTGTTAAGTTTACATTAAGTTAATGATAACAGAGCAGAAGAGATTCATTCTTTCTTCAAAACTTATTTCGATCGCAATATAACAGTTTTGAAAAACCTTAAATAATAAAGGATCTCAGTGACATTGCGAAAGCATTTGAAAACAAATTTTACCTCTAAGAAAAATCGTATAAATTCAAAGATAAACATGGCTCACTTGGAAACCCCTTTTTTCTTCTTGGATATCGGTTTTCGTTTGCGATACGCTGAAAAGATTTTTCTGGTTAGCTGTTAAATGCAATCTCTTTTTCTTTGACCACCGATTTTTAAAATTGATAAAGCATTATTTTGGGCTTAAAATGTGCCTTTGAACTCTGGTGCCGTTTTCACAGTCTGTTAAAGAAGCTATAGCCTCTTGAAGTATGCTTCTCGTATCAACAAACTATTTAAAACTGTGTCAGAGGGTGAGTGAGAGGTCGAGTGGAAGTGAGAGTGGAAGTGGGTGTGGAAGGCAGGAGGGAGATAAATGAAATAGCGGAGGAACAAGAATAAGAACAAGTAAAAGTGTCTAAGTTCGGATGTAACCGAACATTATATACTCAGCGTGAGCTTCAATTGTACATTTCATTTCAGATAAATTATTTTTCTACATAACACGTGGCACCGCCCGTTAGAAAAAAATGTCTCCCCACTCCCTCTTACAATAAAACTTGATAAGTGAAATATCATTGATTCAAAACTATATTTTCCTAAGTTATAGCTTATTATTCTAGTCTACGACCCTTTTAAACTTGTTTGATATATAAGTTGCCGTGGTCTTTAACCGATCTCGTCCATTTTTACTAGAAATACTTTCTGCTATAAGGAAAATATGTGTACACAATTATATTACGATATGTTTTTAAAAATTTTAGTGTTTTCCAATTTAATGTTATAATTCAATTTAGAAAGTAAAATTCTATAGATACAAAGCTCTTTTTCGCTAAGATATAGCTTACTATTTTCGTCTACGACCCTTTTAAAAATCTTTTATATAAAAGTGGGCGTGGTCTTTCATCGATCTCGTCCATTTTTTCTAGAAATATTTCCTGCTATAGGGAAAATTTTTGTACCCAATTTTATTACGATCCATTAATTTTTCTTCGAGTTATGGCTCCGGAAACATAGAAAATTGCTTAATCATAAAAGGGGCGGTGCCACGCCCATTTTTTAAAATTTGAGGTTTTTCCTATTTATTGTTATAAATCCACTTGGGAAAAGAAATACCTTTGACATAAAACTCTTTTTTGCAAAGATATAGCTTATTTTATTCGTCGCGACCCTTTGAAAAATTTTTTATATAAAAGTGGGTGTGGTCCTTAACCGATCTAATTAATTTTTCTTCAAAGTATTCCTTATAGTAAAGGTAACCTCTCTGCCGAATTTAATTACGATAGCTTTAACGATTTTTGATTTATGATTAATAATATTTGTAAAATTGATTTTATCACAAGTGGGCGGTTCCACGCCCGTTTTAAAAATGTTTTTCAAATTTTTATCAAGAGTCTCAATATCAGTCCACACGTCAAATTTCAACATTCTAGGTGTGTTATTTACTAAAGTATTAGGTTTTTTGTGTCTTCCAAAATGTTATATATATAAAAAGTTGGCGTGGTTATCATCCGATTTCAATACCAATCTACTCTGGGTCCATGTAACCTCGTGTACCAAATTTGGTGAAGATATCTCAATTTGACTCAAATTATCGTGTTAACGGACAGACGGACCGACGGGCTCGGCTCAATCAATTTTTTTTTTCAGTGTGCAAAGCACGCTGAGTATAATAATGGAGGATAAATTAGGCGAGAATGGTATAGGGAGAGAAGAAAGAAAGCATGGCTCTCTTTTTGAATGTCAAACCAATCTTCGGGCAAGGAAAAACCTGCCGGGTACACCGTCCAAAAATATTCTTTCAGAGGTCTTAATAAAATACAATAAATACTAAAATTCCGATGAAAAAAGTCGAGTGTTTTTGTAAGGCATTCTAATGTATTTATGTGAGTTTTGATGGATTTGTGCTGCTTTTATTTTGCTTTTAGTTGTTGTGGTTATTGGCTGCCGCATTATATTCGGCGTAAATAATTGTGTATAAGTGATTGTGCATTCACTTATGCATGTTTGTATGAAAGCACGTCCTGCGAAATCCGCCACGCCACCTCACTTGATATATTTGTTTTATAATTGTGGTTTTGATTAGCAGCGCCTCGGTTTGGCTGCGGTTTTGCTTTCCTACATTTCTTGAATACAGCAATGGCAGCTCAAATTTCCAAACACTCTACATTGCAAACATTGGCGAGAGTGATGGTTTGTTTGTATAGTTGTACTATGATGTGTTGGTGTGCGTGCGTATATGCGCTTTTGCATCACAATGGCGCTCGTTGTGTACGCTGTACTCTGAGTTCCTATTTCATACGCTTAATTAAGGGAATTGCTGTTTTTAAATGAAAGGATCTACCCGGCAAAATTATACCACCCATAAAACGGGCGCGTGACATATATATACACAAAATATACCCCTTTACATACATCATACAAATATATATTAAACCATTAAAATAACTCTCTGCCAACCAAGCAAAAAAATATTATAAAATAACCCTCCTCAATTCAAGTATATTCTACTCGAGTGTTGGTGCCACACATCAGTGGCGTTCTTTCAGTCTAATATAGATGTGTGGGTGGGTGTGGTTAGTCTACAACACATAGTTACCACCTTGTGAATTAAATTGCGCGCATGAAATTTAATTGTTCTTCAAAAAGTTGATTGTTTACGATGGCTGTTTTTAGAAATGTGTAAGAATGGTTTTGTCTATACCAGTCAGGTGGCCCAAGGATGGATTTCTGGTGAAAATATATTCCATGTTATATGCGAGACACATATCGCATGTATCTGCAAAATATACATATGAATATATTTCTGTATAAAATCATATATGTTCGTAGGTACATACATACATATGTATATACGTATGTATATCATCTATAATTGGCAGTTTGTATAACAAAACATTCACTTGCATATTCGCAGTACACAGTACATACAAGCGGAATCCATACAGTGTATTTAAAAATTCACAACATATCTATTATTCACCGAATTTAACAAAAATATAATATGTATGTGTGCAAACTTTTTGAGATGAATGTATGCACACAACAATTTTTTCGAAAAAAATCGATCAAATACTACAAATATTTTGAACCTTTTAAATGAAGTTTTTACAAGGTTTAGTCCAACAAAGTGAAAGTAATAAGTCCTTCAAAATTCGCTCTGATTTAAAAAAAAATTTTTTTTTGCGAAGGGTGTTTTAACTGTTTCTTCATACAAAATGTCACACTTTTTTTTTGTAAGAAATAAAATTTTAAATAGCCTTCGAAAACTATTTCCCAATAAACAACAAAAAAATTTGGAGAGACATCTAATTGTACTTCGGTAGACTTAAATTGGTGGGGCTACAAAATTTGCATACTCAAAAAATTTATAAAATTCTAATTATATAAATAGTTCGAAATTTTTCTATAATTTTCGATTTCTTCCAAAAACTTGTTGTGAATTGGTTTGCATACTTTTAGTTATATAATTCATAGAAGCCTTTGCTTAAATTAACGAAAATAAAAAAAGAACTAATTTGACGAAATTCAAAAAGAATGGTTGTGTGCTATTTTCGTTTTCGCTGCTGTATATGAATAACCTCGTAGATTTGCCAAAATTGAGGGTGCCTTAATAGCTTTACTTTTTAATTACCAACGCCTGTCTGCTGCTTCTTTCTTTGGTTTTGTTTGAGGAAATTTAATAATATGGCCGCTTTCTCTGTTCGGTATTCAACAATTCTCCCCATTTACACACACACATACATACATACAAATACACACACTTATCGTCGGAAATTAGTGGGAGGTGATGTTACGTTGCTTGTTAGTTTTGTTTTTGCCTTGTGATTTGCTATAAATTGAAAAAATTTGAATGCACAGACTTTGAGAAGAAATTTATATGAACGTACATTGCATTATAGGACATACACATTAAACCGTTAAAAAAAAAAAACCTTAAGTTTCTCGAGTATCATAAGTTGTATGTGAAAATAAGGCCTTGTAAACTTAATTTCTTTTGATCTATTTAAGCATAAATGGGCAATTATTTGCACCATACATTTTTTTCAACTATACTGAAATACCGACCATTTATATTTGAATAAGATAAATAAAACACCTCATTCTACATGATTATTTAAAGATAAATCCATTATATATTTGATATATGATATAAGTGAATTAGCTAAATAAGAAAGTAAAAATACGCTTTAATCTAGCGCAATCACACCTCCATTAAAATGTAGCCGAATAAGCAGCAATAAATAAAGTTCGAAAAAAATCAATGACGTCATCACATTTACATTTCAAATAGAGATGATGCGCTTGCTATGGGCCTTGTTATGGTGCTACCAGTGCTGCCAAATGCGTGGCGTATTAAAGTAGATATCATCAATTAGGGCGTTCCAATGAACCACCCCGCTCTGGGTCACGATCAAATACCACTGGGACAATCGGATAAGTACTATGAGAGTTAGCAGGAATCAACTGATATGTACACATATTAGGGTGCCTGTTTTTAAGAAACTTTTTTTCCCCGAAAAGCATCATAAGACCTTATTTAAAAATTTAAAACAAATTATCAAACCAATAACTAGTATATAAATAATGATACAAATGCGTTAGTTTTTGCATATAAAATTGTATAGAATTTTGCATTGTATAGATTGTCAGTTAAAACATGTTCAAAAATATCGCAGGAGTACGCATTTTGAAAGTAATAGTAATAGAAATTTGGCTAATATCGGACACCCTAGTACATATGTCTGTCTAGTGGTGCCAAGTAAAAAGAGTTAACTGTCTAAACTATTTCACAAGAAACAAAATCAACAGAGATATCACGTGCATCCGAAATTAATCCAGATAGATATCATTGTTGTTGCAGTTGTAAGTTAAATTTTTAGCGGGATCTGGATCAGTATTCATTGGAACTCAGCTAATTACTTAATAAAATAAATATTTTACTTCTTCGTCGGCAATTAGCCGATAATAAGGCGAATTTTAAAGAGCTGTAACGCCAAGTAATAACAGGCAAAGTCGTATAGAACAGTGATCAGCAGCTAGTGAAATAATTATGCGCTCTCACTCCACATGTATTATTGTTATCTTCCGTTTAGTAGTCACTGAACAAGCAGAGTAGCAACAAACATGCGTGCATCTGGATTGTCTTGTTGCTCGTAAATCACCGACTAAACTTCTGAAAGTATGATTATTTTACTCTAACCGAATTTTGGTGACCACTGCATTAGAACGAAATTGAGCATTTACTCTCTGAATTTTACTCTCCGTGCTCAATTCTACATTCTCTCAAATCTTCAGGGATTTTGCTCAAAAAATAAGGATTTGCCAAAATAGTGAACTGCTTGTTTGTGTAAATTTTAAAAAAATAATTGGAGAAGGTCTTGAAAAAGTTTATTTAGCCACTTGAACGCTTTCTTCACCCTAACGAAATAAAAAACCTTTGCATAAAAATATTTCCTCTGAGTCGGTATAATATAAAAACATGCTTTTGTATACACATACATACATAAGTATGTAAAAAGTTCATACCTATCAATACTAATACATGTTCGTTAAATATTTAAAAGCTGTTCACATGTGTGTTTTTGTTTGAAAGAGTAAAACCCTTCAATTTTTGTACAATCAAACAAATGCGCCTTTTTAAGTAAGTAGGCTTGAATAAATATACATACATATCCTCATGTACAAGGATGCGTATATCTTTATCTATGCATAATGTTTTACAAAAATCTACATAAATACACGTACATATATATAAAAGTATATTGTCTTATGTCACCTGTATGTATATACATACATATCTAAATCTTTAGCTTTGAAGGCGGGGAACTTACCCAGATGGCTCATTAATTGGCATGTAGAGTTTATTGATTTACCCATAACTCAAATGTATTTAGCACTTTTTACAACTTTTATCATATATGCACTGTGCGCAATTTTAAGTGACAAATTCCTAATGCAAAGCATTTCCTCGTAAAAGTCGTATTTTCGAATTGACTCATTTGAATACATTTCATTGCATTCGGACTGAAAATGCTATCCACACAACCGATCCACATACGCATTTGACACTTTCCTTCTAAAAGAAACCCGCCAAAAACTCAATTGTTAAACGAGGTACCATACTCTTGGTGCTGTACCAGAGTTATAAAAAGCAGTTTGCACTAGTTTTTTAAAGCCAAACTGACAATTTCACCAGAAACTGCTTTGAGTTGCAAATGTAATACAAGACAAATGAAAATTTACTTATAAATTTAAAAGAAGGAAATCCACCTGTTTGAGCTACCAAACCACTGCAGAAACCCTTAATTGTTATTTTTTTTTTATCTACAAAACACTTTCCTTCGCTATTTTCAATAATTTAGCTAAAACAACAAAATTAATATAATCTTTGAAAGCCAGACGCGTCCGTAGGAAACAAGCTATATCATCTTTCAAACCGCAAAACATCATGCAAAAACATTCTTATAACAGACTGGACAAATTCTAAAGAATTTGAAATTATACGGCGGACGCCTTGGAGTGATGGTAGCGTGCTCCGCCTACCACACCGAAGGTCCTATGTTCAGGTCCCGGGCAATGTACCATCAAACATTCTTAAATCAGTTTTTTTAATTAGAAAAAATTTCTTCTAAGCAGGGTCGTCCCTCGGCTGTGATTAGGCAACACTCCGGATAGTTTTCTGCAATGGAATGCTTCTCAGTAGAAATTCATCTGCAACATGTAGGTTCCCTTCCGCCAGTTTTTAGGGCACTTTAAATTGGAAGAGAAGCTAAATCGCACCAAGTATTAATTTTTTTATTGGTAGAATATTGAAGTAATCATATGCATAAACCACTTAATGAAAATTCTTAATGAGTTCTTTTTTAATTTCTTTTTTGATATATTGTTGCTAACCACGAAAGGCTCTTGAAAATTTACAAATTAATTTTGAGCTAGAACATCACCATTATTATTTATTAAATACTTGTGAAAAGTACTAAAATTGTTGTTATAAAAATTCTATTTATTTTTTGCTACTTATAAATAAAATATCTATAAGCTACCGTAATTATCATTTGTTTTTTTTTTTAGAACAACAACGAAAAACCAAAAAAATTTTCGACAAGAAAATGTTATATTAACAAAACGAATAGATAAAAATCTGTCAACAATATAAAATTTAAACAATACATAGACAAGTACTATTAAGAACATAGAAAAATTATTAGACGGTGTTGAGCGTAAGTCAGAGGTGTAACAAAAACGTAAAAAGGGGAAATATTTGTTTTACCAGTTGGTACATTTTTAGAGACGGTAAGACAATTAGAGACCGTTTTATTTATTTATTTATACAATCTACAGAATACAATCCTTACAGACTAATTGGCATATTAGAAAACTTTCTAAGCTAATTATTAATTAAATAAAAGACAGATTTAATTTAAACATATCAATATTAAAATTAAAATTAATGGAATTAGAGTAAGTATTACAAAGCTTGACGCATCTAGTAATTGTATATAATTTGTAACAGCTTTAGTTGTAAACTCGTTCCTCTTCCAGAATGGATACTTGAACATTTTTGCAGAAATTCGGATTAGTTTTAGGATTGACTTCGGAACTATTGGGGGCTCGTTTTTTAATTAATTCAGTTTAATTTCTCCATAAATTTAGGTATAATATTTCTGTATCAGTTTGAGACAGTTTTTGGCGCCAACTCGGACCTACTTCAAATGAATTTCTGAACTGTTCTCGAAGATATAACGGGGTCATCACGAAGCTATTTCTGTACTATTTCGGCACCATTTCGAAGCAAATTTAAAATTATTTCCGATATTGTTTCGGATGATTTTGGGACAACTTTGACATTGCCTAAGCGTTTTTGGCGGGATCACTACAGAGCTGTTTCTAGAATATTTCGGTACCGTTTTGGGGTAATTTCGGGACAACTTGGTTTTTTTTGGGTTTCGGAACCTTTACGGAATTGATTTCAAGACCATTTTAAAATCAATTTGGTATAATTTCGAGGTTATTCTTGGGACTACCTAGGGCCTAAGACCAAAATATAAGGGGCCTAAATTAACTGAACTCCCCACCCTTCGCAGTAACTGTATCTATACATATGTCTGCGTTTCTAAGTGGGCCATGTAGCACCTGAGGAATAACATATGCAGGTACACATGTGAGTTGCAGTGTGTGTATGTATTTTAAGTACACGACTGTGATTAAATATTTATAATCTGATAAAAATTAAATTGACGCTTTAAAACTCTGCAACACATTAATTAAATATACAGTAAAGATAACAAAAATAGCAACAATAAACATATATACAAGTATAGATATGGAATGAGATTCACAGAAATTGTTCATTGAATACTGAACGTCTTTCTGCGTCTCTTCTTCAATGTATACCCAGAATCGAATCACATTATTCTCAAGCCAGCGCAGAACTATCGCATTAAGAGAAGGTACTAGTCTAAATTATGTGCTTTCGCAGTGTTTTCAGCTGAAACTTTTAACATTTCGATGTCCCAAGAAATGTTAATTGCCCCCTTTGCCGGCCTTTTGAACGTCTTCTTAATTGGTTCAGTAGTGGGTAGTTCCGAAATTGTGGCTGCCTTTGATTGATTGAATTAAATACATATTGCTAAGTATAAAGCGCTGTTGACACAAGAGTGAGTATCAACTGTCTAGTTCTGCATCCAGTTGTCACCAGTTTGAAATTAGTCACCATTTTTTCTGCAGGGTACGACATACTCACGTACGTATCTACAAACAATTTTATGATTTTTACGGAAATCTTAAGTAAACAACACTGAAATTAGTGTTGATAATAAAAAAAAAAATACAGAAGCTACCTGAAATTATAGATAACTATATGAAATTATCAAATTATAAAATTGTTGTATGTGTGTATGTGTGAAATGTATCCTATAGGAAAAAATAACTAACACCAAAAACCAAAAAATTTTTAAGGACTCCTGCGAAGAGCACACTATAAGCCATGTCATAAATGCTAGCTTCTGGTTGGTTAAAAAAAGTGGTCAACAGAATTGAAGCTGTGGTTAGATAATAACGGTAAACTCTTAGTAGTAGTGACCTAGTCATTGATTAACTAGCAACGAGGCGAGACGTATACCAGCAATAATAATATCGTATTACGAAAATCGTTATTACTAAATTTTTAAATTCAACAACTTCTTTTTAGATTGCACTAAAAGCTATTCAAAAAGTAACTTACTTCATAATTTCTCAAAATCGATTTAAATTCCATCAAGCGAACTCCTTACAGGGTTACCACCGCTTATTATCTTAGCGATTTCTAACTGATATGACGCTTGAATAGTAAACACCTTTCTTACTTCATCACATTCCTACTTACTTACTTTCACTTTTACATTGAAATAACATTTTAGGGTCTAACGCCAGCGCCACAACTTTGAAGTACTAAAAAGGGGGGCAAAAAAAACGTTGAAGACCAAGGAATTTTGTTAAACAAAATTTTGAAGATAGAAATTTATTTATTATAGAAAAAGATAGCACGAAAACCAAAAAAAAAGACATGGCTAAACACATTTACAAAACGGTATATCAATTTACAGAAAAAAACAGGAAATTGTGAATCCCAAAAATTAAAAACAAAAGTTATAATTTTTCAATGCGTTTTAGAAAGGAGGGTGATAGCTTATGTTGGTTTGAACTCGCCCGTCAATAAATTGACATAGATTGAATGCATTCAAAGTTTCACCAAAATTTTTTTGACGACCAAACGGAAAAGTCCCATTTTGGTAGCTGGATCTCTGTTAGAGGACAACTCTGCCCTCTTGGCATATACTAGTCCTTTTCATGGTCCTAGCTTAATTGCTACACAGAGATCAGGCAACACTGCCACCCTTCTACACGTCTATGTATGCGTGGGCTAAAGCAAAGCCATATAAATAATAAGGCACCTCATGAGTGCTCGCAAGGTCCTCGCAAAACTCGTAAATAATGCAAGGCTGAAATTTCGAGTTATAAGAAGTTGCCTTAGTTATTATTCTCGTTAATAAGGAAACTATGGTGAAAATTGAGCGTTGAAGGGTTTTGTTCTTCATACACCCACCTACTACTTATGTACTTGGTCTTTATCTAATATTGGGGTAGACGAACAAAAACGAATGAAACGTGTCCTCGTCGCGCCATCAATGCCCTATGGATATGTGCAACATTATGAATTGAGCGTGCAAATGACAGCGGACAAAGAGACTTTTATACACGTCACATGCATACACAGATTAAGTACCCAACAAAAAAAATATGCGCCTTATATAAAAAGCTTATTGGTTAAGCATTCCAAAATAGAACTGTAGTAGCAATTTTACCGAAAACAAGTAAGGACGGGACTGTCTTCGGCTGTGCCGAAGGCTTCATACCTTTCATGAATAGGGCTGAACAATAATCTTATCCCGTTCGTAATGTCAAAATAATCGGATGTATAAGATAAGAAATGTCTAGAGAACATACCTAAACGATTTTCAAGATAAATATGAAATAAAAAATGGCAAAAAATCCCCTTATCTGAACGAACGGTGTATTGGATATACATTATATATAGCTCCGATCGAAATGATTTTTACAGGAAATCTTCTATGATATATTAGCATATATATCACCAAGTTTCACGTTTTTATTTTGGAAACTAAGGGAGGAATGACCAAAAATCTTTCTATCTGAAGGATCGGTTGTATGGGATAGGTATATACTATATAGATATAGCTCCGATCAAAGTGATTTTTCCAGGAAATCTTCTATGATATATTAGAATAAATATCACCAAGTTTACCGTTTTTATATTGGAAACTAAGGGAGACATGGCTAAAAATATTTCTATCTGAATGAACGGTTGTATGGGATAAATATTATATATAGCTCTGATCGAAATGATTTTTTCATGAAATCTTCTATAATATATTAGAATAAATGTCAATAAGTTTAACGCTTTTATATTGGAAATTAAGGGAGAAATGGCTAATAATCTTTCTATCTGAATGATCGGTTGTATCGGATATATACCATATATAGCTCCGATCAAAGTGATTTTTTCAGAAAATCTTCTATGATATATTAAAATATATATCACCGAATTTCGCATTTATACTTTCTAAATTAAGGGAGAAATGGTCAAATATCTTTATATCTGAACGATCGGTTGTATGGGATATAACTATATATAACTTCGATCAAAGTGATTTTTCAGGATAACTTCTATGATATATTAGAATATATATAACCGAGTTTCACGTTTATACTTTCTAAATCGCGGCAGGAATGACCAAAATCGTCTTATCTGAACGATCGGTTTTATGGGAGATATATGTTATAGTGGCCCGATCCTACAGGATCCGACAAATGTCTAATATAATACAAAAATACGTCCTTGTGCAAATTTTATTGAGATATCTCAAAATTTGAGGGACTAGTTTGCGTTCAAACAGACAGACGTACGGACAGACGGACATGGCTATATCAACTCAGTTCGTCGCGCTGATCAATTCGGTATACTTAATGGTGAGTCTATCTTCTATATTTCTCAACGTTACAAACATCGGACCAAAGTTAATATACCATTTCATGTTCATGAAATGTATAAAAATCCGAAAATTATGCCGAAATTGGCCCGAAAAAAGTTCGGAATTAGTCTCGTAACAAATTTGAAAAATCTCAAAAATAACCAGAAATGGTCACTAATATAATTCCGAATTCTTTCTGAAATTATCACAAAAACAAGAAAGGACGGGACTGTCTTCGGCTGTGACGAAGACTTCTTACCTTTCATGAATGTGGCTGAAAAATAATCTTATTCCATTCGTAATCTCCAAATAATGCGCTGTATAAGACAAGAAATATATAGTGAACAGATGTACATACCTAAACGGTTTTAAGATAAATATAAAAAATGGCAAAAAACCCCCTTATCTGAACGATCGGTTGTATGGAATATATCTTATATATAGCTCCGATCGAAATATTTTTACAGGAAATCTTCTATGATATACAAGAATATATATCACCAATTTTCACGTTCTTATATTGGAAACTAAGGGAGAAATGGCCAAAAATCTTTCTATCTGAACGATCGGTTGTCTGGGATCGGTATATACTATATACATCAGGTCGGCTCATTGCTCATTGCTCTGTGAAAATCGTATTCTAGGGATCAAAATAAGAAACTATGCCGAAGGAACCATACCTCTAAAACGAATTCTGATGTCCCCGCCCCCCCCCCCCCCCCCCCCCCCCCCCTTTGGGTCGAACTTTTGGGTAGGGGGAATTTCAATTCTACGTGCTGTGTATTGTGGTGGCTTAAAAAAAACAACACAAGCAATTTTACGATCTGCAATTGTGTCACAGTGAAACCTTCATTTTTAAAACGGCTGAATAAAAAACCCACACAACTATGTTTACGACATGCAAATGCATCACAGTGATGCCTTGGCTTTAAAAGGGGGTTGCAAAAACGCTAATTTCTAATAATTTTTTTTAATTTCTTTTCTATTACTAAGTTAAATTCATTTTTTCATTTACATATGTTCTGACTAAATAAATTTCTAAAGAGAAAAATAAACTCCAAAAAGAAAAAAACATAGGCATTTCAAAGTGGGATTTTTCAAAATTTGCCCCTACGACCCAAAGGGGGGACATCAGAATTCGTTTAGGAGGTATGGTTCCTACGGCAAAGTTTCTTAGAGCAATGGGCGATTTTTTTTACCTCCCGAAAAATCGACCCGGCCTAATATACATATAGCTCCGATCAAAGTGATTTTTTCAGGAAATATTCTATGATATATTAAAATAAGTATCACCAAGTTTAACGTTTTTATATTGGAAATTAAGGAGAAATGGCTAAAAACCTTTCTATCTGAACGATCGGTTGTATGGGATATATATTATATAAAGCTCCGATCGAAATGATTTTTTCATGAAATCTATGATATATTAGAATATATATCACCGAGTTCCACGTTTATACTTTCTAAATTAATGGAGAAATGGCCACAAATCTTTGTATCTGAACGATCGGTTGTATGGGATATAACTGTATATAGCTCAGATCAAAGTGCTTTTTTCAGAATATCTTCTATGATATATTAGAATATATATCACCGAATTTCACGTTTATACTTTCCAAATTGCGGCAGTAATGACCAAAATAGTTTTAACTGAATGATCGGTTGTATGGGAGATATATGTTATAGTGGTCCGATCCTACCGGATCCGACAAATGTCTAAAATAATAGAAAGATATATCCTTGTGCCAAATTTCATTGAGATATCTGAAAATTTGAGGGACTAGTTTGCTTTCAAACAGACAGACGGACGGGCGGACAGACGGACAAGGCTATATCAACTCAGTTCGTCGCCCTGATCAATTCGGTATACTTAATGGTGAGTCTATCTTCTATATTTCTCAACGTTACAAACATCGGACCAAAGTTGATATACCATTTCATGTTCCTGAAAGGTATAAAAATTCGCAAATAATTTGGGAATTGTACATAATCATGCCGGAAACGGTGTTTAAGAACGCATAGCAAAATATCGAAACAATTCAGAAATTGTAGCATATATCGCTCATTTACTTCAATTGTGTCACAACTCAAAAAACATGAGTTAATAATATATAAACGTACCTAATAACATAATCTATGTTATATAAAAAAATCTTTGTGATCCGTTAAAAATTTACCGCGTGCTATACAAATGAAAATATGCCTTTATATGCGCAACATATGGCAGTTACATTTTTGAATGGCTCTCCTGGAAAATTGTGTTTTTTGAGTTATGACACTATTGAAGTAAATTCTCGAAATAATTTCAAAACAACCTCATAAAACCAAAAAGTATAAGTGTATATAACCTTTTAGCCGCTTGAGAAAACGAAAAAAGTTGACTTTATTACCATTTCGGAAAAGCATGGTCGTTGACATTGTAATCAATTCAAATTTGAGGTTGTTATAATATGGTCATTACTTCAATTGGCGTTATGGCCGTTGATCTCATATCACCCATCCCAAAAAGATCACGAAACTATGTCGAACTCAATTATACAAAAAGTTCCGACAATGCCCTTAAAGTTCACAAGTAAATTTATGGAACAATCACAGATCTGCTATCATAGTCTGGATAAAGCCCGAATACCTGATTTTTATATGGTGGCAATTGCTTACCGGCTATGACAGTTGAATACGTATTAGAGTACACGTCTCTTTCATACAAGAGAATCGGTTACCTAATTCCATGCCACCAAAGTACAACATGGATGCCAATTACTTTAATCCAAAGTTTTCCAGCGAAATGCTGCATTATTTCTATAATAGATCACAACATTTCCTGCTGGGCGCTGAAATCTTGCAGCGTAAAATCGAAAAATATCTTCCCACACACACATTTACTCCGACCTATACATACATATTTCTAAATCGGCCTGATGAGAGGAGAAAAAACTAATTGAGGGTTAAAAATATATTATAATTCTGAAACGAACCTGGAACTCGATAATTTGATTGTTTAGTACTTGTGTATTTGCGCGCAATTAGGCGAAATGGGCGCTAGAGCGACGTTGTGACAGACCGCTGACAAGCAGACCATCAGAGAGTGAGAAGTAAAAGTATTGGAGCAGACATAGAGCAGTATGAGAATAGGTAAAATGGATCTTGAGGTGTGCTTACAAGGATTATATGTATGTATGTATGTGTGCTTGTTAACTAAGTAAAATGTCGTGATGCTTTGGATTATGGATAACTAACAGCAATAATATTGTAGACAAAACCAATACCCCTACCCTCTATTTGATTGCAGGAAGTTCATATTGCAATCAATTTGAAGCCAACTCCACTTAGGATTACCTGCATGCCACGTTGTACAAATATTGCACTGCTGTATTTTTTATTTTTTTTTTTTCAAAATATTTGTAGAAAACGCCTTGATTATAGTGATTATCCGTCGTTGAACGCACGGCGCGCGTGAGTACGAGAAGCGTTGGGTGAGTGTGCAGTGCAAGTAATAGGCAAGCGCTGGTTGAGCTGACTCTTTGACTGACTGTACAAGCGGGTGGAAAATTATACGTTTTTGTCTAAATGCATTGCAAGTGGTGTGTTTTGATTTTCATTTATTTATTTTTTTTGTTTTTTAAACAGCTTTTTTATACATATTGTTTGGTACTTTATTCATTTTCAGAATCTTTAATTAACCATGTTTTCTGTGAGCAAATTTTTGTTTTTGGCTAATTTGAATATAATAATATGGGATTTGATATAACAACTAGAAAATAGCACTATAATATGCGCGTTAGGATACCGCACTTGAGAGGCGTGAAATTGGGTGAATTTTGTTAGGTCTGCTGGGGTGTGACTGGGCGTAGAGACTGATGGCTGCGTCTTGTAAATATGCTGCCAATTAATTGGACGCTGCGAAAAAATCACAAATTTAAATTTGTTGAAAAAACATTTTGTAGGCGGAAAGGTAGTATCTTCTGCATGTAAAGTAGTAAGCAAAAATAAAACCGTTTTCTCTCAGGGGTGATCGACCGTATGTTAACATGAAATTGTAACAACCTCAAATTTCCAATTTTCACAATGCTAACGATATTGCCATTATGACAATTGTGCTCATAAAGTCAACTCATGTTTTCTCAAGAGTCCATAAGGTCAAGATTTGTTTTCGCACCAACATTGAAATGTTAAAAACTGGTGAATTTACAGTTACTTTTTATTAATTTCCCTTATATTTTTTTCAGTCAAATGAAAAGATCAATAAAGGGTCAAACACATTGAGTCCTCTATTCCAATCTCCTAAATTGTATAGGAAATCCTTTAATTCCTCTTTTATTTTGTTTACTTTGAAGAATATTTCCAATTTTTTATACTCAGTTCAGCAGAGCTCACAGAGTATATTAACTTTGATTGGATAACAGTTGGTTGTACAGGTATAAAGGAATCGAGATAGATATAGACTTCCATATATCAAAATCATCAGTATCGAAAAAAAAATTCGATTGAGCCATGTCCGTCCGTCCGTCCGTCCGTCCGTCCGTCTGCCCGTTAACACGATACCTTGAGTAAATTTTGAGGTATCTTGATGAAATTTGGTATGTAGGTTCCTGGGAACTCATCTCAGATCGCTATTTAAAATGAACGATATCGCACTATAACCACGCCCACTTTTACGATATCGAAAATTTCGAAAAATCGAAAAGGTGCGATAATTCATTACCAAATACGGATTAAGCGATGAAACTTGGTAGGTGAGTTGAACTTACGATGCGGAATAGAAAACTAGTAAAATTTTGGACAATGGGCGTGGCACCGCCGACTTTTAAAAGAGGGTAATTTAGAAGATTTGCAAGCTGTAATTTGGCAGTCGTTAAAGATATCATGATGAAATTTGGCAGGAAAGTTACTCTTATAACTATATGTCTGCTTAATAAAAATTAGCAAAATCGGAGAACGACCACACCCACTTTAAAAAAAAAAAATTTTAAGTCAAATTTTAAAAGAAAAGTTAATATATTTGCAGTATATAAGTAAATTATGTCACTATTTAACTCCAGTAATGATATGGTGCAACAAAATACAAAAATAAAAGAAAATTTCAAAGCGGGCGTGGCTCCGCTCTTTTTCATTTAATTTGTCTAGGATACTTTTAATGCCATAAGTCGAACAAAGATTTACCAATCCTTGCGAAATTTGGTAGAGGCTTAGATTCTAGGACGATAACTGTTTTCTGTGAAAAAAGGCGAAATCGGTTGAAGCCACGCCCAGTTTTTATAAACAGTCGTCCGTCTGTCCTTCCGCTCGGCCGTTGACACGATAACTTGAGCAAAAATCGACATATATTTACTGAACTCAGTTCACGTACTTATCTGAACTCACTTTGTATTGGTGTAAGAAATGGCCGAGATCCGACTATGACCACGCCCACTTTTTCGATATCGAAAATTACGAAAAATGAAAAAATGCCATAATTATATACCAAATACGAAAAAAGGGATGAAACATGGTAATTGGATTGGTTTATTGACGCAACATATAACTTTAGAAAAAAAACTTTGTAAAATGGGTGTGACACCTACCATATTAAGTAGAAGAAAATGAAAAAGTTTTGCAGGACGAAATCAAAAGCCCTTGGAACCTTGGAAGGAATACTGTTCGTGGTATTACATATATAAATAAATTAACGGTACCCGATAGATGATGTTCTGGATCACCCTGGTCCACATTTTGGTCGATATCTCGAAAACGCCATCACAATACAACTAAGGGCCACTCCCTTTTAAAACCCTCATTAATACCTTTAATTTGATACCCATATCGTACAAACACATTCTAGAGTCAGCCCTGGTCCACCTTTATGGCGATATCCCTAAATGGCGTCCATCTATAGAACTATGGCCCACTCCCTCTTAAAATACTTTTTAATACCTTCCATTTGATACACATGTCATACAAACACATTCCAGGGTGACCCTAGGTTCATTTTCCTACATGGTGATTTTCCCTTATTTTGTCTCCATAGCTCTCAGCTGAATATGTAATGTTCGGTTACACCCGAACTTAGCCTTCCTTACTTGTTTTTTCTAATGTGAGCATGGTAACAGGCAAACTTCCATCCTGCGTTTTCAAAGTGACACCAGTGCCCAAATGAAAAAAAAGTCGAATGTGTTCGGGCCTTTAGTTCTCGACATTTCTTGCATTTCCTGAAAAATCTCCGAACTTTCATCCCCCTTCAGCTCAATTTAAAACATAACTTTGCATGTTTACATGTTTAAATAAATTGTTGTTTTTCTCTTTTCATCATTACAAATAATCAAATCTTTTGTATGCATTGTGGCAGGCAATCTTTCAACAAGCTTTTTTCCCAATATAACGCCAGTGCAAACACGACTCAAAATTCGTTTGTGTTAAGGCCTTAAGGTCGACAAAAAAAATTGTGTGAAGTATTTGAGTGTAATAGTTGTCTTATTAAAAAAAAGCGATTTTTATAATTCTAATATATAAACGGTTTCTGAAAAAATTATGCGGAAAGCTTTTTTCTATAGTTGGTTTTATTTCAGCGAAAAATTATATTAAAAAAAGGTCCGCTAAAAATTTCTTTCAAATAAGAGGAAATTATACAACTAAAACCCCAATGAAAGTTTTAAATCAAAAATCTCATTATTCCAAATTTTCGACTGCAACGTTTTTTCTTCTGTTTATATTCTGAGCTCTCTGCAATGGTATATCGAGTAAAAGCATACAAAGCAGTGATTGTGGCTGCGTTGGTAGGAGTAAAATCATCGTAGTGTTAGTGGTTTACTCGATGATAAACGAGCAACAAAGCAAGATGTATGTACGTATGCTTGTTAATACTCATAAAATAATATTTCATTTCAGTTGCAAGTCGCGTATGGGGTGAATCCTGAAAAGACGTTTATTGAGTTATAGCTTAAGGTCTCTACATACAGACAAAATGTCCTCCACTCACTTTTACTTCCAAGTTCATTTATCTACATCATTTTAAGTTGGGTATTATTTGCTAGCTTTGCATTATTGTCAACATTAATACATTTTGTGGTTTGCATCAATTCTTAATGCTCACATGCTGGTAATTATATTTCTGTGTTAAATAGTAAACGTAATTTCAATACTGTTATTAGATATCGTCACTGTAGTGCCTAAAATTGCATTATGTATTTGTTTTAATTGCTAATATTTGAGGCGTGCTAAAATTTACTCAAACTTTGATTTTATGAGAGCGGGGCATTTCTGTTAGAGAATATTGGAAGGTGTATCTATATGCAGTACAATAAGTGTTATTTAAAACCTTATATATACATATATTACATTCAAATTAAATTTTTATTGAATTCGAAATTCCTCTGGAAACATATTTTTTCCTTCAGAATGAAAGAAAATGAAGAAAAACAAAAAAAACAAAAAAAGAAATTAGAAAAGTTTCGGAATAAAGACAGCCCTTTTGACAAGCTTTCTCAGACGAACTTCAACCAGCCAGGTTTCGGCACCAATACCGTTAAGGGAACGGACATTCCAGGTGCATGCCCTTAAATCACAAGCCTTTAAACTTTTGCCGAGGTCGTCATCAAAACATTGGTTTCTCTTTATCCGAGGCTTAATTGGTATTTTTATTTTAGTCTGATACATGTTTGTAAAGCAAGCCGCTTGATCCAAGACAGACGCCCGCTTGCAGGTTCACCTAACGGTGATCAGACGCTGCTGATAAAGTCACCACCGGCAAACTTTTGGAGTCAAACAAGTGTCATAAAAGACAGTTAAACCCGAGCGCTTGCACTCATTATGAGCTCACTTAAGACCCCGAAATGAGTGTATTTCCCTTTTTACAATGGTTGGCCTGAATTAGCCATATTTCTTATTTCTTTACTTCTTATATGACTCTATTCGTAGTAATTTTTATACAATGTATAAGAGATAAGAACTGCATATTGGGAAGCCTGGTTGGAAAGTACGATATGTGGAACGGAACCCCTTAAAGAGGGGTATTCCGACATCAGCGCTAATCTAAGACATTCGAAGGCTCGACACACCAACCGGGGTACACCACGTAGGCAATTCTTCGTTGCAAACAAAAAAGTCGAAAATACTTACTAACAAAGATTTTCCCAAAATATGAATATCTGTTGTGGAGTTCTTATGTTTGCTAAACACTTCTGACATAAGACCAAAATCTTTATATATACGAGTCATAATAGACTTCCATATTATCATATTTTTGAGGCTTATAGTTTTTACATATTTCAGACTGATATCGGATTCCTAAATTATGAGCGCTCCGAGATTACTTGAGGGGGTAAATTTGTGCTCGGATTCTTCCAATATTTGACTACCAAAATAATAAATACATTTTTAACTATGCTGCCTAGTTGGCCCTTCTGCCACAGAGTGATGGTCTCATGGTTCATATTACACATATTTCTCTACATCCATTTAATAGCGTGATGACATATTTAATCTATTATCCTTTTGAAATCCCAGCTTGAAGGTGTTAAGACCGCATAATTAAGTTTTGTTGTTGTTGCTTGCGCGCACTATAATGTCGTTAATCGGCAATTACACACAAATAATTACATACTGACTTATACATACACACAAAACAATGTTGGTGCCTAGACCGCACTTTTTGTTATTCTTCTATATAAAAACCAGAATAGTGTGAATCCTATTCTCAAGAAGTGCTATTCTAATAACAGAATTTAAATTGTACTAAAAAAAACTTAACATTATTTTGGTGCTAAATTTGAAAGTACACAAATATTAGTTTTGATATTACTCCTAAACGTGTTAACACTGCACTATATTTTTGTGTACGTTAAACACGAAAGTATGCCGTCATTTCTCCGTCAATCCCGCAAACGTCCTTTTTCCCGCGTCATAAATATCTAAACTTCTGTTCTTAGTTTGGCCAGTGATGCCCCACAAAAGAAACAAATAATATTTTAATCAATTTATAAACTCCATGACTAAAGTTTGCAAGTTTTCTTCTTAACCAACTTACATCAATAAATTACTCACTGATTGTCACAATGATTTTCTGGGGCCAGCAAGCCCATTCATTGCGCTCCACATCACCTCAATTGTATTTAAAGTATTGATTAGTAAATAAGTAAGTTGTACACAAAGTTTTGTTTTACTTAAACTTTTTCTACTTTGGTTACTCGCATCCCTGCCTCACAAACTTCAACCCTCTTTATACACATATGTGGACTATTTCTAGCATTTTTATATTTTGCTCCCTTAGTCACATTGAACTTTTGTTCATGTAATTATATAAATAGAAAAGTTTTCGTTTTAAGTGTCTATTGTTTTTGTTGTTTCTTATTTGTTTGTTTATCTTTTAGTGATTACTTAATATCAGCGCATTAGTTGAAGTATAGATTTCTGTTTACTTCCTGCTATTCTCTTTTGTCGTTATTTATATAATATTGTTTATTACTTTTTATACTCAGCTTGCTTTGCACACAGAGTATATTAACTTTGATTGGATAAAGGTTGGTTGTAAAGGTATAAAGGAATCGAGATAGATACAGACTTCCATATATCAAAATCATCAGTATCGAAAAAAAATTTCATTGAGCCATATCCGTCCGTCCGTTAGTCCGCCCGTCCGTCTGCCCGTTAACACGATAACTTGAGTAAATATTGAGATATCTTCACCAAATTTGATATACGAGGAAATGGGGAGACATTTTTTTTTTTAAACGGGCGGTGCCACGTGTTATGTAGAAAATTAATTTATCTGAAATGAAATGTACAAATGAAGCTCACGCTGAGTATATAATGTTTGGTTACAACCGAACTTAGCCTTCCTTGCTTGTTATATCTCATATATATTGGGTTAAATTTTGTTGGTGTGATTACCAAATATTTGTAGTGCATTTAATGTTACTTTAATTAAAGGGTTTATGGTGGGGAGTTTTAGCAGTTACGTTGCTGGAGGTGTAGAACAGTATGTAAGTCGTTTTTCCGAAAAACCTTAACGCAAGTTAGGGTGGTACAGTTTCTTGAGCTCCTCCTCTCAAAATTATATACTTGTTCGATATAAATAAAAAAATAAATGTACGGCGCGATAGCTTCCTTCTCTTCCAATTTGCGTCGTGCTCTTTTTAAGTTTTCCTACAAATTGGCAAGACGGGGCCTACTTGTTTTATGCAGACTCCGAACGCCATCTGCAAGGAAGATAAGTTTTCACTGAGAGCTTTTCATGGCAGAAATACACTCGAAGTGCTTGCCAAACGCCGCCGAGGGGCGACCCCAATTAGAAAAATATTAATCTAATTGAAAAAACTTGTTTCTAAAATTTTGGTGGAGTACGGATCAGTGCCTGATCCAGAAGGTTGTTCACTGCTGCTTCATTGCTCTAAATAAGTAGTGATATTTCTGTCTAGACGAAAAATCGGGGACAAACTTTGTCGTTCGCTTTATTATGGCTATTTTCTTGCAGCTTTACTTCCCATCTGTAAATTCAACGTTAGTGCTTATTCTGTTTCGGTCTAATGGTTTTTGGCAAATAATTTTTAATATTTGTTGGTTTCTCCCTAGAGAACATAACAGAGTGTGTCAAACGCGAGTTACCCTTTTCATGAGCTATAACTAACTAGCGATTAGGGCATGAAAGGACACACTGTACTCACCCCAAGCAGAGTTATTCTGGCCTGCCTGCTTATATGTAGAGTAAAATATTGAAAATACAATGAAATTCTAATTCTATTCTATTGGAGCTCCCTAAAGGTATCAAGCACCGTTAGCTCCCCAAAGTAACATTACCACTAATAGTTATAACGGTAGCGATGGTGATGGTGATTGTCAATTTAATTTATCAAATATGGGCAAGTGAAAAAAAGTACATATTTTCTTTAAATACTGATTTAAGAGCCAGTAAGAACTCGCACGATGCCACATTACTGTGTTGGAGGTTTATCTGTAAGAGTCGCAGCGCTATTCAGCTGTTTGTCTCTCTCCAAATTCTCCGCCAGTTTGCACACGTATGGATACTGCCCGCACACCAGCTGTGTGTGCAAAACATCCTGTGATTCCTTATTAGTTTGGAGGATATACCCGTGGGCTCCTTCCGTGGGTCGAGATGCATGAAGCTTCTTCTACACTTGTTTGGCTTTGACGATGCAGCATGTTTAGCTTATCCTTCGACTTCACCACACTTGGTACTCAAGCCCATCCAGCTGTTTCGTAGCGCTTTATTTGGTTCATTGTGCATCATTTTGATTATGATACTAATCAGCTCCTGTCATACGGATTTCACCATTCGGAAGACATCTGCCCATTGGGATGCTGCAATCTACTATAGCCATAGTGAGGGACTGCTTCACTACTTCGTTCTTCTTCTTCTCTGGGGCAACCCGAGTCTCAGCGTTAGCCCGCTTTAGTATCACCGAGTAAGCTGGTGTCTGAGGGGGCCCCTGCTGCCTCCCAAAAGTAGGCTTGTCGTTTGCTGCTACAAAATTGAGGTAGCAGTGTCTTTTTCAGCGAACTGTCTTCCAAATTCCTTCACTGTCTAACGGGCCCATGCTAAACGCTCGCTTTTACGATGGTTGGATGAACTATTGCATCTAAGCGCTGCATAGTTCTTAATGCTGCCCGGTATTGTGAGAGGTTTCTCCTAAACTTCCTTTATCGTTCCTGTCCTATTAGTGGTTCTTTGTCCAGCATTGAAGTTTTTGCGTGCATCTTCATTCTAGACAGCAGCGATGTAAGGTCGGCATTACCTCCCGAGACGGTCCGTTATGGATAAGGCTCCGTTAAAATACAGCCGTAATTCCCCCTAGGTGCAAATCATACCATATGCGTGGTCTGCATAGCACTTTGGATTAGCGGGTTGGCAGCTCTTGGGCACCGAGATCCCTTCTATGAAGCGAATCGTTGTATATAAAGGCCCCTAAATTGCACCATGGTGTTCGGCTAAGTCGTCACACGAACTACAAGGTGCTTGCTAAAGTGAGGGAAACCACTTAATATCATATATTTTAACTGGTGTATGATTTGAATTTTTGTGTGGCATTTTCCCTAATTATTTTAAGTTTTCTTTATTGTATCTGTTTGCATAAATATTCGTTAGGTTGATGTAGCAATTAAGCGCATTTCTTTAATGAAATACAATTTAATATTGATAAGTGTTTGGAGACATGCAAAGTATTATGTCTGACCATTATAAAAATTACTACATACATACATAAAAAATGACAATAATTGAAACAAAAGCGCATTTTGTTGTAATTATTGCATTGTGCAATGTTAACAAAATATTGCTTGATATACAAATAAAAATTAGCCTAATTGCTTTGCAAACGCTCTGAACGTGGTTTTTGTGAGTTGGGCGTATACGAATGAGTGTGAATCGTTGCGAGCTATAGCACTCAGTAACCTACACACGCATACACATACATATACAACAAATACCATTCCTTACAAGCTCACTTATTACACTTTCTCTTTATTGTCCAATTTCGTGTTCGACTGGACTACAGAGTAACAATATTAATTTAGCTTTTATTTAGTCATGCGGGGTTCCAGGGGGGGGGGGGGGGGGGGGGCTTTTTTTGTATTGACTGTAATGAAGTATATGATACTAATCTACATAGTAATTTCTTATCACACAATGGATTTTTACTAATTTTTAATTTTTCTTGCTTTTTTACGTTCTAGGGGGGAACTTTTTTTTAAATCTATGTAATAATAACGTAAAAAAGCAAAACAATTCAAAATTAGTAAAAATCCATTGTGTGATAAGAAATTACTATGTAGATTAGTATTATATACTTCATTACAGTGCATGATTTAGCTATTACAGTGATGCCCTCAAGAGCTTCGTAGAGCTTCGGGAATTTATTCGGCGTTCACCTACATGTCTTGTGAGCGCAGCCACTGAAATTTAGCAGATCAAGCAGTGAATCAGTTCTCGGTTGTACTTCAAGCAGTTAACATCTCATGCGATAATTCTGCGCTCTAATTTTTTCTCCACTCTCCTTGTACACACATCCTACTACAAAAAATGTTGCGGTGGTGTTATAATATCTACTGGCTTTGTGCACCACTGAGCTAGTGCTTTCTGCTAATGGCTGCAGAACGAGTGAAGTGTCGCAATTTTTGATGACCGCACCACATTTCAAAAGCTCACCCGTTACAAATATTTGGTTACTCTTTTTTTTTTATACAATGTTTTAGATATTTTGTGTTAGATAGTTTAATTAATATTAATTTAAAGGAAATTAATTCATGTTTTGTACTCCAGCTCCTTTTGTTTATATTTTGGTTGGCATGTGCCAATGCGGTAAAGTGGAAAAGCTCTTTTTTTACACAAACTCAACTCAAGTAAAAAAATTGTCCGTTTTATAACAAGGGAAGTGACCTCAACTGGTTTTGAAAAAATGTCTGCATATTTAAGCATACATGCATACATATATTTATATATTTAAAACTGCATTCTATCCTTACGCACTACGGCTCCCTAATTGTAATTTAATAGGTTTTTGCCCTGTACAGGCAGGTGGCAACTTGCGAACTATAATTTACAGTAACCGTATATTTATGTCGAAAGTGGCCTTCTCGCTGTTTTCATGACACGCACGATTTTGTAGGAGCACAAAACTGTAACTTTGTGTTAATTGTGCGTAGGCAAACTTTATAAATAAAACAAAAAAAAGGATATAGTATTCAAACAAGTGTTAATAAGTCGGTATATGCTTAAGGATATCAAATTTTCTTCTGATATGTTAATGGAAAAAACAGTGCAACGAGAGGTCAATATCAAGATGAATGAAACTTTACTTTCGCGGTCAGCAGCTCTCATTTCATAAGTCGAAAATTTTTTCATGATTAAAGTTTGGAAACCATAACAGTATAGAACGTGAACAATCTATCACGTTCCTACACAATAGGCGAATAGTGGCTTGAATAGAAGAAGTTTTTACCCACTAATAAGTAAAGCATGAACTAAAAAAAGCCAAATTTTCTTGTACCGGGTAAATGATTGATTTAATATTTGATTGCTGTGATATGACATGTGGCGGTTGATGGGTTGAATGTTTGTGTTGACTGCAAGTGGAATGTATGAGCCGAATGTGATATATATGAATATGATGTCGACTGCATGATGTGATTGAGTGTGAGAGCGGTCGTGTGATGTGATGTCTATGAATGTGAATGTGATGTAGAGCTTACGATTTCTTCTCGAACACAAGCGAGATTTTCGAGACCCGAGAAATCGAGAACTCGACTTCTCGCGACATTCTCGCGTCTCGAAATACTCGTAAATTTCGCGAGCTTCTCGACATAAATTTAATTGGACAGTATTTATACACTTGTTTTTTTTTACTTGTGAATTTTTTTTTATCATATTGCTCTCCAATGACATTTAACTCAAAAAATATTTATGATACATATAATTTTGTTCACAATATTTTATTTTTTTAACGAGACATCGAGAACACAGCTTCTCGCAAGACTCTCGAATCTCGAAATACTCGTAATACTCGCGAGCTTCTCGACTTTAATTCTCACGAGATTCTCGAATCTCAAAATGCTCGTAATACTCGCGAGCTTCTCGACTATCAATTCAGTCGCAGTATTCTATACATTTCGGCGTTTTTTAGTTGTGGTTTTGTGGAAATTTTCGCTTTCACTCCAGACAAAATCCTAAGCTCTATATAAAACAGACAATGAATGAATCGATTAAATTGCATGTCGAGAAGCTCGCGAGCCTTACGAGTATTTCGAGATTCGAGAATCTCGCGAGAATTTAAAGTCGAGAAGCTCGGGAGTATTACGAGTAATTCGAGATTCGAGAATTTCGCGAGAAGGCGGGACTTGCGAAAAAATCTCTTCTCGAACTTGTTCGTAAGCTCTACTGTGATGAGAACTCTGGATGAAGTGATATCACAGATGAAGTAATGTGTTGTGTGCGAATATATTAGCTTGAGAGAAAATAAATAAATACATACATACAGAAATATAAAAAAAATAAAAAATATCACACTCTCACTCCTATACGTTAACGTATATATGTATATAAAAAAATAAAGCATGAAATAAACAAGTAAGGGTGTCTAAGTTCGGGTGTAGCCGAACATTATATACTCAGCGTGAGCTTCAATTGTACATTTCATTTCAGATAAATTACTTTTCTACATAACACGTGGCACCGCCCGTTTAAAAAAATGTCTCCCCATTTCCTCTTACAATAAAACTTGATAAGTGAAATATCATTGATTCAAAACTATTTTTGCTAAGTTATAGGTTATTATTGTAGTCTACGACCCTTGTTTTATATCTAAGTTGCCGTGGTCTTTAACCGATCCCGTCCATTTTTACTAGAAATATTTTCTGCTGTAAGGAAAATATGTGTACACAATTTCATAACGATATGTTAACTTTTCTTCGAGTTATGGCTCCCGAAACATATAAAATTGCTTAGTCATAAAAGGGGCGGTGCCACACCCATTTTGAAAAATTTTAGCGTTTTCCAAATTAATATTATAACTCAATTTAGAAGGTAAATTTCTATTGACACAAAGCTCTTTTTCGCTAAGACATAGCTTATTTTTTTCGTCTATGAGAATTTTAAAAATCTTTTATATAAAAGTGGGCGTCGTCTTTAACCGATCTCGTCCATTTTTCGTAGAAATATTTCCTGCTATAGGAAAAATATGTGTACCCAATTTTATTACGATCCGTTAATTTTCCTTCGAGTTATGGCTACCGAAACATAGAAAATTGCTTCGTTATAAAAGGGGCGGTGCCATGCCCATTTTTTAAATTTTGCAAAGATATAGCTTATTCTATTCGTCCACGATCCTTTTAAAAATATTTTATATAAAAGTGGACGTGGTCCTTAACCGATTTCGTTAATATTTCTTCAATATCTTCTTTGTAGTAAACGCAACCTCTCTGCCGAATTTTGTTACGATAGGTTTAACGATTTTTGATTTATGATTAATAATATTTGTAAAATTGATTTTATCACAAGTGGGCGGTGCCACTTCCATTTAACAAAATGTTTCCAAATTTTTATCAAGAGTCTCAAAATCGGTCCACATGTCAAATTTCAGCGTTCTAGATGTATTACTTACTTACTTAATTGGCGCTTAACCGTCTAAACGGTTATGGCCGTCCAAAAAGGCGCGCTAGTCGCTCCTTCGCTCCGCCAACCGGAGCCAATTGGTACCACCAAGGGAGTTTAAATCGTTTCCCACCTGGTCCTTCCAACGGAGTGGGGGCGGCGGCCTTTACCTCTGCTGCCATAGGCGAGTTCCGATAGAAACACTTTCTTGGCCGGAGCATCATCTTTCATTCGCATAATATGGCCTAGCCAGCGCAGCCGCTGCGTTTTAATTCACTGGACTATGTTGATGTGTACGTATAGCTCGTACAGCTCATCATTAAATCTTCTTCGGTACTCGCCATCGCCAACGCGTAGAGGTCCATAAATCTTTCGAAGAACTTTTCTCTCGAACACTCCCAAAGCCGCTTCATCTGCTGTTGTCATGGTCCATGCTTCTGCCCCATATAGCAGGAAGGGTACGATAAGTGACTTGTAGAGTATGATTTTCATTCGCCGAGAGAGGACTTTACTTTTCAATTGCCTACCTACTCCAAAGTAGCATTTATTGGCAAGATTGATTCTTCGCTGGATTTCAGTGCTGATGTTGTTGCTACTGTTGATGCTGGTTCCCAAATGATGTATTATTTACTAAATTATCAGGTTTTTTGTGTTTTCCAAAAATTTTATATATATAAAAAGTGGGCGTGTTTATCACCCGATTTCGCTCATTTTCAATACCACTCTATTGTGGGTCAAGATAACCTCGTTCACCAAATTTCGCGAAATATATAAATATTTAATCAAGTTATCGTGCTAACGGACGGACGGATGGACGGACATGGCTCAATCAAATTTTTTTTCGATACTGATGATTTTGATATATGTAAGTCTGGCGGTGGTTGAGTGTGAGTGCGAGCAGTGCGTTGCAATGTTTGCGTATGTGACTGTGATGAGAACGTAGGACGATGTGATATCACATATGAAATAATCTGTTGTGTGCGAATATATTGACTTGAGAGATAATCATATATAATCCCTATTCCCAAGAGTAAAGTAAATTTTTTTCATGTGTTGTGTAAATATCTTCGTACCGGTATGGGGATATTCTGAATGTAAGCATAAGGTGTAAGCGTAAGCGTAACTATACGCGTAGTCTTAAGTGGAATTATTTATAGGGGATATACGTAGGATGTAAATGCAGGCGTAGTGTGTGGTATTGGTGTACTGTATGGAATGCTAGAGAATGTGTAAACAATGAAATGCTATGCTCCTCTGTAGTTTTTTTGCTATTGCTCCGGCTCTAAACATGAACAGAGCAGAGAGCAGAGCAGTAGCATAAAAAAATTATCGCATTTCTTGGGCTGTGCTATGAGCTGCCTCGAGTATTATAATTAAGAAAATAGCAGAATAAAAGCTCCAAAATGGAGCAACACCAAAAAAAATTGTATGCAATTTGCTCTGTTGACATTATTAAGTAGAACGTTTTCTTTCCTCGCGCTATTACTTATCTACAACAACGCACTAACAGAGATGAGGCTCACGATACAATGACAATAACAACAATAAGAAGAAGCTACAAGAAGTGCTTAGAGAACGTAAAATTAAAACCACAAGTACAAAAACAATATCATTACATCGCTACATCAGCTTCAACAAGAAAAACAAGAGACAAGATAAAGTTCTGCTTAACCATGCCAAAAAGAACAAATATCATAAACAATTTTTTGTTGTTATCACTCCACTAAAAATATTGTTACGAATATTAGCAACACTAAGGGGCACTGTCATCTCTAAGCGATGCTAAGCAGTGACTTGTATGCACATCAATAGATCAATCATTATGTCTACACATATGTACCTACACGCAGCGGAGAAGTGACGCACAAACACATGCAGATATCTTATCTGAGATGCTCCCAAAAGTATGCAATTATAATTGTGGAAGTGTTGCTCACAAATACACGCGCATATGATAAGCTATACACGTTCATCTCTAGTTATAATTTTGTAGCCGTAACTAATTTTTTATTATTTTTTTTTTTAACTAAGTAAATTCTGGGAGTGCCCAGAAGATGCAACGAGGAAATCACAGAGTATAAAAGGCAGCAACAGTGGAGGCGCTACAATCAGTTTTTATTAAGCAAGCTATTGGTTGTGAAGTATCAGTGTTATAGTGAAAAGTACTTTAATAAAGGCCATTTTGCATTATTGAATATTGGAGTTATTTATTCAACAGTATATCGATACGAACGTTAGCAGAAGATTTAGAATAAGCGGAATTGCAGTAAGTTCTTTACAATATGATATCGATCGTAGTTTTTATTCTGATATTTTCTCCACTCTAAAACGGGACGTAGCTCATAGCAGAGTCTAAGAAATACTATACAATTTTATGCTACGGCTCTGCTCTATGGTCTGTTCATGTTCAGAGCCGGAGCAGTAGCGAAGCATATTTTCCGTTGCTACTACTACTCTGGGGTAGCAAATACAAAAAAACTGATTTAATGGAACGTTGACAAATTCAAGTTCATTATCATTAACTCTACCAGAGATATTCTTAAATATTCTTCTAAATATGTTCGTAAAAATTACAAATTTCCCCGTTATATATATATTATGTATGTGTGTTTTGATGTATATTATTTATATTATATTCCATCCAATGTTTTCAGTATTACAATTTTTGTTCTTTACAAGTATCAACTTGAATTTTCATTCCAAAACTGCAAATTAAACTACCAGCTCATTTAGAAAACACTTCAAATAGTTTTTTTTTTTTTTTTTTCAAAAAGCAATTTCTAAATATTCTTAACAAAGTATCTTATCACTAAATGCTCATTTTCACTTAATTATTAATACCATTTATAAGTATTTTCTCAATCTCTGCTTATATGGAGCATTCCCCTTCAAAATAAATAAAAATTGAAAAGCAGTGGCATAATGAAAGACAATTGCATGCGGCAAACATTTTTTTAAAGCCTATTAAGTGGCACTTTAAGAGCAATCCTTAAACGCTTTTGAAAGCTTTTAAAAATTAAACTTGCATAGAATAATTTAAAAATAAGACAATGAAAGCACTTTTCACAAGCACAAAAGCAATTATCTTTCGAGTGCATTTGGTAAACGCGGCGTGTGGTATGAAAGTGAAAATAGCAAGCAATATTTAAATATATAAGTATGTTCAACAAAATTTTTTAAATGACATTTCTTAGTAAGCAAAAAAAATAGTACACAAAATAATAAATAATGCCCGCTTTATGTGCTTTGTACTACATATTTACTGTGTTTATATCTCTCATGCGCAAATGGAAAATTAAATTTTACATGCGTTAACATTAGCGTGGTTTAGCGTGAATGCGTCCATCAATTTAATATGTTGCTCCTCTGATTACATGTTTTATTTGTTTAATCAAAAGCAATTTGCGTCGATGTTTATTATCACAAATTTGATGTGTATTTAACACAAAGACTAGATTTTTATGCGTTTGCGCATGCGAAAGTTAGCTTAATAGCCGCTTAATGACTTTGCCTTGGCTTACAGGCTTAACCATTTTGTTTGCTGATCTGGTCAATAAGAATGATATATTTAATTGAGAATTTATGTCATGGGTGAACTCAAGAGTTATAAAATATATACACAAATACTAGTAGACCAAGCATACGTTAGTTATTCTGCCCTATCTTTGGTTTATCTGCATTATTTTTAAGACATTTTTACCTCCTACTTTCCCTTTCCCACACTCCCCCTTTAATTAATCCTTTCCTTTACTCCTCTCTCTGCATCTCTTTCTCCCTCCATCTTTTTCATCCCTTCGTTCCTCTCTACGTCACTCTCATTCTCTTTCCCCCGCTTCATCCATCCCTATATCTCTAAATTCTAACAAACTCTATCTCTTTCTCAGTCTCTCAGTATATTCTTGTCCATCCCTTACTCCCAGGCCTAGTTCCAGTCTCAGTCCCATTCCCAATCCCAGTCGCAGTCCCAATCCCAGAGGGCTGTATGTAGTTTTGAATGCTGGTTCATAAAAAAATAAAAACAAAACATTTTGCCTAAAAAAACTTAATGTGTGGACCACCCTTGCCATTTTGAGGTATGAAAAATAGATAAGATGCGATTCTCAAGCCTACCCAATACGCTCACAAAATTTCTTGAGAATTTTTCAAGCCGTTTCGCGGGAGTTCAATCGCAAACACTGTGATACAAGAATTTTATGTATAAGATTTTGTATCTAAGTATTGATAATAAAAAGTAGGTGTGGCAACTAAAATCCGAGAATTTAGTTATAATTTAAAAACAGGCAATACTTTTGTTTTCGTCATCATCTTTATATAAGAAGAGATCTTCGTTTTAGTTAGAGTTTAAAGTTGAAGTATATAGCACGTTGTGGAGTAGGGCATAGTGAAAATTTGGGAGTACTTTACAAGCAACGTGTTGTGACTTAATTTTCAGTTAAATTTGGCGAAAAGCCCTCAGAAGTAGTCACTGGAGATGAAACTTGAATATTGGAGTATATAGACCCGATATTATTCCCTGCGGCTTTTTTTATTTCCCAAGATGAAGTCGCACCTCAAGGGATCTTGTCTTGGCTGCATACAGGAGTTTCAATAAGCTGTAACTGTGGTGTTAAACAGCCAACTTCGAAGCACACTATTGACTCATTCAGTCTCAAGCTAACCTAGCTGAGCTGTGGCTTACATTTGATGAACTTGTTTTTTGTTAATTTGACTTTAAAAACAGTTAATTCAGAAACAACAAATCGGTAGATTTTACCAGCTTTTTTCTTCAGTGTAGTTATTGTACCCAATATGGGTTTTAAATATCTTTATTAATATGCATATATATTTACAATATTCTGTTAAAAAGTCCATAAGAAAAAGTCTTAATTTCTCCCACACACAACGAAATCGTTACTTCTACATCGAAAAAATTCCTTATACGGTTCACATTTGTACTATGACATCTCAATCACAACCAGCAAATGCCATTGACCATAAATGGTGAATTGCAAAAAAGATTGTTACTTACTTTGGCAATATAATAAACTTCTCTTCGCAAATGCATTAATTCTATGGCACGTGTTAGACAATGCCACTAAATCGCAGCTTGTGAACGAACATCAATGTTAAGAGCGAAAGTGATGGTAAAGCAGCAATTTTAATTTTAAAAATAATATGAAGACACTTAATTATGCATTTATACATTTGAATAAGCAATGGTACTATAATTTTAAACACTTCCTGCAGATTGACTACGCCGGGCATACAATCAAACTGCGCTAATCGCAAAACGTGACAGCAAGTTGCGCGCTTAAGTCTTTCGGTTCTTAGGCATACATATGTGTATATGTATGTATATATAGAATTCGCAAATGCAAAAATGTGAAACAAGTTGAGTTGAGGCATAAAAGCAAATATTAATACGAAAATAAAAAAAAAAAATGTGGAAAAATATTAAACAAGAATTACAAAATTATATTGAAGGCATTTTTCTCAACATTTCATACTAACAATCTCTATCCTGCTATCTTTTATATATAAATTTTTACAATAGTTGTTTTTTAACTAATTATGTATGCAAAGAACAATGCCAGTGCTGCTAATATTAAACAAAATTGTACATTTATGACATAAGCGTATAATTGTTGTAATTTCTTTTATTATCCTCAGGCCGTAGATATTTTTGATGACAGAGCGATCATAAATATTTTTTATTAACTTTCTTCACACTCAATTTTTTTTGTACCTCCAACATTAAAAAATTTGCACGCAATTGTTATTGTACGCATTACAAGAATATGTGACTTTTTAATTTGTGGCTGTTACTATGGTCATTAGTATTGTTGTAATTGCTCAAGTATACCGCAAAGACATTGACTCATGCGTATGAGTACTGTGTAAATCGATACATACATACGTGTATGGCTAATTTGTAATTATAATTGAACGTTGGTGCTATTTTATACTCAGCTGAGCAGATATCACAGAGTATATTAATTTTATTCGCATAACGGTACCCTGTAACGGCATAAACTAATCGAGATAGATATAGACTTCTATATATCAAAATGATCTGGGCGAAAAAAAAATTCATTTAGCCATGTCCGTCCGTACGTCCGCCCGAAACACGAAAACTTGAGTAAATTTTGAGGTATCTTGATAAAAGTTGGTACGTTAGTTCCTGGGCACTCATCTCGGATCGCTACTTAACATGCACGAAATCGGACTATAATAATAATTCATTACCAAAGACAAATAAAACGACGGAACTTAGTATGTGGGTTGACCTTATGATGCAGAATAGAAAATTAGCAAAATTTTGGACAATGGGCGTGGCGACGCCAACTTTTAAAAGATGGTAATTTAAAACTTTTGCAAGCAGCAATTTGGCAGTCGTTGAAGATATCATTATCAAATTTGGCAGGAACGTTACTCCTATTACTATATATTTTCTAAATAAGATTTAGCAAAATGGTATAACAAACATGCCCACTCTTTAAAAAAATAAATTTTTTAAGTCAAATTTTAACAAAAATTTAATATCTTTACAGCGTATAAGTAAATTATGTCAACATTCAACGGCAGTAATGATATGGTGTAAAAAAATACAAAAATAAAAGAAAATTTCAAAATGGGCGTGGCTCCGCCCTTTTTCATTTAATTTGTCTAGAATATATTTAATGCCATAAGTCGAACAAAAATTTACCTATCCTTGTGAAATTTGGTAAGGGCATAGCTTCTATGACAATAACTATTTTCTGTGAAAATGGGCGAAATCGGTTAAATGCCAGTTTTTATACACAGTCAACCGTCTGCCCTTCCGCTCGGCCGTTAACACGATAACTTGAGCAAAAATCGATAGATCTTTACTAAACTTAGTTCACGTACTTATTTGAACTCACTTTATATTGGTATTAAAAATGGGCGAAATCCGACTATGACCGCGCCCACTTTTTATGATATCGAAAATTTCGAAAAAAAAATGCTATAATTCTATACCAAATACTAAAAAAGGGATGAAACATGGTGATTGGATTGGTTTTTTGACGCAAATTATAACTCTGGAATAAACTTTGTAAAATGGGTGTGACACCTACCATATTAAGTAGAAAAAAATGAAAAAAGTTCTGAAGGACGAAATCAAAAGCCCTCGGAATCATGCCAGGAATGCTGTTCGTGGTATTATATATATAAATAAATTATCGATACCCGACAGATGGTGTTGTGGGGTCACCCTAGTTCACATTATGGTCGATATATCGAAAACGCATTCACACATACATACAACTGAGTGCCACTCCCTTTAAAAACCCTCATTAATACCTTTAATTTGATACCCACACATTCCGGAGTCACCCCTGGTCCAATTTTATGGCGATATCTCCAAAAGGCGTCCACCTATAGAACTATGGCCCACTCCCTTCTAAAATACTCTTAAGTACCTTCCATTTGATGCCCATGTCATATAAACACATTCGAGGGTTACCCTAGGTTCATTTTCCTAAATGGTGATTTTCCCTTATTTTCTCTCCAAAGCTCCCAGCTGAGTATGTAATGTTCAGTTACACCCGAAATTAGCCTTCCTTACTTGCTTACATTTATAATTTATTATTTTTGATAATCGCTTTGCTTTGCCTTTTATTAGTCGTTTATCTTTTTATAGTGTTGTTCTTGCAATTGCTTGCAGACATGTACTTACCGGGTTCTTATTTTCATATTTATTCTGGGGGGCGTTTTGGCCTTTGATCGCATTTGACATTCAACTAATATTTTTTTTTTTTTTTTATGGTATTAATATTTATTGCAGATATTACACATAGATGATACAAATGCGGAAAATTTCAAATATCTTCATTAAAATGCAATGCATATAATATTTATTAACAATTAGAAACGTTGTCTGCATTAGAAAGCGGTATAATTTTATGTTTAGTTGTAGTTTTTTTAAGGGGTGTATGGCTTTAAATTAGAAAAGACAATAAATGGTGGGAGAGCTCTAAGTTTTCTATTAAGTTGCGAGAGCAACCGAGCATTTATGGCGTTGACAACAATTGTCTACTGTGTGCAAAATCGAGAATAAAGGTTCGTTGATGAAAGGCGAGCCGTGTTTTACGTGGTTCGCTGTTCGGAGGACGAGAAGCGTGGGCAAACACATACGCTTGCACAAAGCCATGGGCACTGTGCTAGTTCCAATTTCCTTACCTTTTCTCTTCACCCTTTCTACGTGGCCAAACACTAACCTCTGAACCCGGATAAAGACAAACAAAACGTTTAAGACATAACCACTGAAAATATTATTTATGGCTTGATGTCCCACTGCTGAAATAATAATACACGTACGCCTCTTGGTGTAAAAAAATTATTTATGTCAGTTTTCCACAGATAGATTAAAAAACAAAAAAATTTTGAGAAATAATATAAAGCGAAATAAAACAAAACTTAGATTTAAAAAAATATAATAACAAAAAAATTAATAAGAATAAAATGAAATAATAAAACAAGATAAAAATAAAAAAATATATAAAAAAATAAAATAAAAAAAAAGATAAGACAAGTAAGGAAGGCTAAGTTCGGGTGTAACCGAACATTACATACTCAGTTGAGAGCTATGGTGACAACATAAGGGAAAATAACCATGTAGGAAAATGAACCGAGGGAAACCCTGGAATGTGTTTGTATGACATGTGTATCAAATGAAAGGCATTAAAGAGTATTTTATGAGGGAGTGGGCCATAGTTCTATAGGTGGACGCCATTTAGGGATATAACCATAAAGGTGGATCAGGGTTGACTCTAGAATTTGTTTGTACGATATGGGTATCAAATGAAAGGTGTTAATGAGTATTTTAAAAGGGAGTAATCCTTAGTTCCATAGGTGGACGCCGTTACGAGATATCGCCGCAAAGGTGGACCAGGGGTGACCCTAGAATGTGTTTGTATGATATGGGTATCAAATTATAGGTATTAATGAGGATTTTCAAAGGGAGTGGTTGTTGTTGTATAGGTGGTCGCCTTTTCGAGATATCGCCATAAAGGTGGACCAGGGGTGACTCTAGAATGCGTTTGTACGATATGGGTATCAAATGAAAGGTTTTAATGAGTATTTTAAAAGGGAGTAATCCTTAGTTCCATAGGTGGACCCCGTTTCGAGATATCGCCATAAAGGTGGAACAGGGGTGACCCTAGAATTTGTTTGTACAATATGGGTATCAAAAGAAAGGTGTTAAAGAGTATTTTAAAAGAGAGTAATCCTTAGTTCCATAGGTGGACGCCGTTTCGAGATATCGCCATAAAGGTGGAACAGGGGTGACCCTAGAATTTGTTTGTACAATATGGGTATCAAAAGAAAGGTGTTAATGAGTTTTTTAAAAAGGAGTAATCCTTAGTTCCATAGGTGGACGCCGTTTCGAGATATCGCCATAAAGGTGGGCCAGGGGTGGCTTTAAAATTCGTTTGTGCAATATGGGTATCAAACGAAAGGAGTTAATGAGTATTTTAAAAGGGAGTGGGCCTTCGTTCTATAGGTGTTCGCCTTTTCGAGATATCGCCATAAAGGTGGACCAGGGGTGAATTTAGAATATGTTTGTACGATATGGGTATCAAATGAAAGGTGTTAATGAGTATTTTAAAAGAGTGTGGGGCTTAGTTCTATAGCTGGATGCCTTTTCGAGATATCGCCATAAAGGTGGACCAGGGGTGATTCTAGAATGACTTTGTACGATATGGGTATCAAATTAAAAGTATTAATGCGAGTTTTAAAAGGGAGTGGTGGTAGTTGTATATGTGAAGGCGTTTTCCAGATATCGACCGAAATGTGGACCAGGGTGACCCAGAACATCATCTGTTGGATACCGCAAATTTATTTATATATGTAATACCTGACAAGATTTCAAGGGTTTTTTATTTCGCCCTGCAGAACTTTTTCATTTTCTTCTACTTAATATGGTAGGTGTCACAACCATTTTATAAAATTTTTTCTAAAGTTATATTTCGCGTCAATAAAACAATCCAATTACCTTACCATGTTTCATCCCTTTTTTCGTATTTGGTATAGAATTATGGCATTTTTCGTAATTATCGATATCGAAAAAGTGGGCGTGGTCATAGTCAGATTTCGTTCATTTTTCATACCAAGATAAAGTGAGTTGAAGTAAGCACGTGAACTAAGTTCATTAAAGATATGTCGAGTTTTGCTTAAGTTATCATGTTAACCGCCATGCGGAAGGACAGACGGACGACTGTGTATAAAAACTGGGCGTGGCATCAACCGATTTCGTCCATTTTCGCAGAAAACAGTTAACGTCATAAAATATATGCCCCTACCAAATTTCAAAAGGATTGGTTAATTTTTGTTCGACTTATGGCGTTAAAAGTATCCTAGACAAATTACATTGAAAAAGGGCGGAGCCACGCCCATTTTGAAATTTTCTTTTATTTTTGTATGTTGTTGCACCATATCATTACTGGAGTTGAATGTTGACATAATTTACTAATATACTGTAAAGATATTAAATTTTTTGTTAAAATTTTACTTTAAAAAAAATTTTTTTTAAAGTGGGCGTGGTCCTTCTCCGATTTTGCTAATTTTTATTAAGCGTAGCCATAGTAATAGGAGTAACGTTCCTGCCAAATTTCATCATGATATCTTCAACGACTGCCAAATTACAGCTTGCAAAAGTTTTAAAATACCTTCTTTTAAAAGTGGGTGGTGCCACGCCCATTGTCCAAAATTTTACTAATTTTCTATTCTGCGTCATAAGTTCAACTCATCTACCAAGTTTCGTCGCTTTATCGGTCTTTTGTAATGAATTATCGCACTTTTTCGGTTTTTCGAAATTTTCGATATCGAAAAAGTGGGCGTGGTTATAGTCCGATATCGTTCATTTTAAATAGCGATCTGAGATGAGTGCTCAGGAACCTACATACCAAATTTTATCAAGATACCTCAAAATTTACTCAAGTTATCGTGTTAACGGACGGACGGACGGACGGACATTGCTCAATCAAATTTTTTTTCGATCCTGATTATTTTGATATATGGAAGTCTATATCTATATCGATTCCTTTATATATGTACAACCAACCGTTATCCAATCAAACTTAATATACTCTGTGAGCTCTTCTCAACTGAGTATAAAACAAGTAAGAACGGGACTGTCTTCAGCTGTGCCGAAGACTTCATACCTTTATGAATGGGGCTGAACAATAATCTTATCCCGTTCGTAATCTCCGAATAATCGGATGTATAAGATAAGAAATATATAGTGAACAGATCTACATACCTTAACGATTTTTAAGATAAATATAAAATAAAAAACAGGTAGGTACTTTGTGTGAGGATGCAAAGTTTCAAGTTTTTTGTGGTCTGCGTGTAAAAGCTATGACTACGAATCACGTATTTCAACAATATATGACGTAAACGTAACTATTTGATGAAATTTGATGAATTTTGAAGCTTCTAGCCGTAAAAAAGGGGCAGAAATTGCGCAAAGTTTCTTATCTGAACAATCGGTTGTATGAGATATATACTATATATACAACCGATCTCTATGATTTTTTCAGACAACAATATATGCTATATACGTAAGCAATCGGTGAAATTTGAAGCTTCTAGCTGTTAAAATGGAGCTAAAATTTGCGAAAAAAAAAATATATATATACTATATATACCACCATATATAAACTATATATGTATACCACTGATCTTTATGTTTTTTTCAGACAACAATATATGCTATATACGTAAGCATTCGTTGAAATTTGAAGCCTCTAGCTCTTAAAATAGGGCAGTAATTACGAAAAGTTCCTTATCTGAACAATCGGTTGTATGGGATATATACTATATATACGACTGATCTCATCAATTTTTTCAGGCAACAATACTTGCAATATGCGAAAGTATATGGTGAAGTTTGAAGCTTCAATCTGTTAAATTGGGTAAGATATTACAAAAATCCTCTTTTTCTGAAAAATCGGTTGTATGGAGGATATATGCTATAGTGGTCCGATCCGGTCGGTTCCGACAAATGTCTAATCGGACACCCAAATACACCCGCTCACCAAATTTTATCAAGATATCTCAAAAATTGAGGGACTAGTTTGCATACAAACAGACAGACGGACAGACCGACATGGTTAAATCAACTCAGCTCTTTAACCTGATTATTTCGGTATACTTAATGGTGGGTCTATCTATTTTCCTTTAAGGACTTACAATTTTCGGTTTCGTGACGAAATTAATATACCATTTCATTTTCATGAAAGGTATAAAAAGATAAGATAAAATAATAAAATAAATAACAACAAAAAATAAAAGATTAAAAAAATTAAATTAAATAAAACCATTACTTATCTTATTTTATTTTAGTTTATTTGTTTATAATTCAGTACAAAAATTTCATCTTATATAAAAGCACTGAATAGTTTTATAGTCATATTAAAAATGATTATATAAATAAAATAAAATTATATAAAAATAAAATAAGATAAAATGCAATGGAATAATATAAAATAAAAAATTTACATTTAATTCAAAATAAAAGACTAAATAAAAAATACTAATAAAATATAATTAAAAAAAATAAAATAAAAGAAAATTAAATAAACAAAAAAATTAGTTAAATTAAATAAAAATAAATTAAATTAAATAAATAAAAGCAACATAAGAATAAACCAAATGCCATACATTTTTGAGTATTTCTTCAAAACAACAATCACTTTTGCATTTAAAAGCTCATCACATCAATAAGTCAATTCATTATTATTATAAAATTTTTCTTGCAATTTTTCTATTGTTAAAGCTGTTCGATGAAGAAGCCTACAATGTATGCTATTCTAGTATGTAGTACTTAGGAGCAACGAGTACTGCCAAGGTATTTTGCAAACAACATATAATTAATACTCACTTGAAATACTTTCAAATTTTAATATGCCGTCAGTAACTTAAACTGTAAGTCGTCAATATTGCTGGCTATAGAATGAAGAAAAAAGCGTCCGCCACAAAGAAAACAGCACGTTTTAAACTCAGAATCATGGTAACGTACACTTCTTTACTCGGCATATGTACGTTAGAGCGGATCAAATTGTTTGGATGAATTTTTTCCCATCAGGAGTATAGCAAAAACGTAATCTGCTTATTACTTGAAAATATAGGTTTTTTTTGAAAATTTTTTTCTACTAAAACGAATTCGAAAAAAGAAAAACTTTCTAAACGAAAGTTGTTGCAAATATTCTGAACTTATTTTAGCTCTAAAGAAAAATCCATAAGAAATTTTTTAAAAATGGTAATATATTAGTTGAAAGTTCATTTTAGGCAAATTTCTCATAATTTAAGTCTGATATCTCTACTAAAATTTAAAAACACAGATATTAATACAAATTCTGAAATGTACGTAAAATACCTTTAAAATAAGCCCAATATGATATTTTTCCTATAATTCTATCAGAAGTTATGTAGATTTTTAGCCAAACCTACATTCAAATGCAAAATATATATTTTGCAAAAGTGGGGACCGCGAAATCGGACTTAGAGCTGCGGTGTCTTCGGCAATTTTTCTTACAATCATCTGCAGATTACGTTTTTGCTATACTCCTGATGGGCCAAAAATTTCACCCACTCTAATGAACGTACATGTAACATATAGCTATCCAAAAATATGTGTTTATATAAGGTTTATACCATAATTTCATCAAAGCCTTTTAATTTGAAGAATAAAATCTATAAGCAGAATTAGTTATAAAAATGTCTTGCGATTTTGCTTCCGACGGTATTGTAAATTGAAAGACTAGGCTTTAAACCCAATCACAAATACTTTCAAGATTTTCTTTTTTCTGCTAGAGAAACAGTCTGTTTGACACCTTGCCGTTCTGCATCTCGCGAAGTAGTGCAGGAAGTAATCTCTGTAGAGCACTGCAAGGATAGTATTGCTCTAGCTCAGTAGTGCACTTAAGAGCATCGGAAAACTATTCGGCGTGCACTTAGATGTCGTGTGAGCCACAGTGCATCAGTAAAGCAAACAGTTACTCAGTTTTAGCTTGTAGTTCAAGAAGTAAACATTTCAGGCGTGAAATATATGCTCAAATATCCTTCATAGTAACACATACCTACTACTACAAAAAAAGTTGCGCTTGTACTCGAAGCTCTGTCGATGTTGTGCACCACTGATCTAGCTTAAAAGCGAGCAACTTTTCTTAAAGGTCATTGTCAATAACTACGCAAATACTCACACCGTTTTTTGATGGGCCTACTTAATATTCATACATAAATATGTTCATGCAGTCGCATGTTAATTTTATATTTTTTACATATATAAACTAAGTATATGCATACAATCCTTTAAATAATTAGACATATATTTGTAGCTTAATAGTAAATAAATGTATACATTGTACATATATCAAATATATTAATACTGTGTGGCCGTTTTCCTCAACTTAGACACAGTCTAGACGCTCTGACCGCGCACGCACATACCATGATAGACTGGAGTTCATACATATCGTCGACTTCTAGTGTAAACCTACTAAAACCGTTTTTAAACAAACTTTGTTTTAGTGGCTGTTTGATAGCGAGGTCTTCTACTTGAACCCAGAAAGTCAATTTAAACGTTTTGTGATATATGTCAGTGAGTTAACATTTTTTTTAATCGAATTACAACATGTTTGATGAATTAGTTAATTTATTTTCTTTCCTGCCTGGGATTCTGTTAGTAGGTTTATACTCTAAGCCAAACAAAATATTATTATGCATTTTCGTATTTACAACATTTATGCACATATATGTGTGTATGCATGTGTGCATGAAGTTCATCGTTTGATTTTTTTGACATTTTGACAGGCCGACAGGTTGGTCTAGTCAATATGTTGGCTTCAGAAATATAATAAAAATAAATAAATTGTTGACTTATAAAAAATTCCAAGTAGGCTAGAATTTGAAGTGAAAGTGTGTGGTAATTATAAAGAAAAAGATATAAACACAAAAAAACATATAGTGCAATTGTAATACATTTCGGAGTGATGTAAAAATTAATTTTTTTGTACTTATAAATTTGCACCAAAATAGTGGAGTGTGAAAAAGTTTGGTGCATTACACTTCTCGGAGTAATATCAAAACTAGTTTTGGAGTCAAAGCTCTTACTGTCGTCGTTGTTCTTGTTATAGCGTTAAAGACACTCCCCGAAAACTTTGGGAAGTGCTATCGATATTGATACAGATCCGGTGACATCCACCATAAAGGTACTAGCCCGACCATCTCGGAAACGATTTAATATATCGATATTGAACCTTCTAAGCCATCCCGCCCCCACCCCCTAGTTCGATGAGAGCCTCGCAAGAGCTTAGCATGCTAAATAAACAGTATTCCGCATTGGTAGGTGATGTTGATAATTGGGTTGCAGAAGCTGTAAATTGTGCCGGCAGTGCTTTGAAAGGTTTGGGCTACACAGCCCCTTAAATCATTTGGGTAGAAGCCCCTCACGACAGGCATACCTGCCGCGGCTATATTCCAAGACCTCTAACTCGCTGTTGGACATTGTATTGAGTAATGGGTACCTAGAGTCTTTGCAATACACCTTAGCGTCTTATTTCAACTTAATTCTCACGATTGCCATCGCTTATGAAATTAAACATCTTTTCACAAATAAATTGAGACGCGTTTGTCACGTTTTCTGAATTAAAGCTAATTACATTTGTTTCGCTCGTTTTTGTGTGTATATAATCTAGCGTGAATTAGAATGAGATTTCGTTATATGCAAAATATGTAAATTTTAATTTAACAAATTAAAAATTAACATAAATTTTCAATATTTTGATCGGGATATCGTGACGATAATAATAAGCATAGCTTACGATTTCGTTTCGAATAGAAGTGAAAATTTCGAAACTCTAGAAGTCGAGACTTGCGACATTCCCGAAGCTCGAAATACTCTTATGTGCGCGATCTTGTTGACGTTCAGATTAGTTGCTACGTTGCCAGCATTATATGTAGAACTTCTCATTAGCTCTAATAATAAGAAGTTCTTGCTGTTCTAAAACTTCTCAAAGATGTTATGGCGAATATTAGAAGTTCTCATACATCACTATGCCGCTAATATATAAATTCCGCACAAGCACAACAGCAATATAAATAGATAAGACAACAAATAGCTACCCACACATGTTTACAGCAGTTAACAGCGTAGACGACATTACACCACAGCAACAAAGAGCGCGGACGAGATCACTCACACAAATACACTCATATATATTAATATGAGGTGCAGAGTAAACAAGTAACTAATCGAGAAGACGGTATGCGCTAGGTGAAGCACTCAAAGCAATAGGCGAACGAGGCAATTGAAGAGTGGATCAGTTTGATTTAACAATGTTGTAAGTGAAGTACGAGAATAATTTCAATTGTGAAGTTCTACTGCAATAGTAGTGCTGTAAATAAATTTCATGTTATGTATACAGAGTTTGAGTTTTTTTATTCGACAGTTTAGTGTTCCGAACGATAACAGAAGGCAAGAAATAATCGAGAACCATTAAGGTTCGTTACAATATATGTTGGCAAACACAACTATGAAAATGATGTGACATATATATTTAAATAAATATACTTACAAAATCGATGAAATATCGACAACATCACCAGCTTAGTATTCGACTAAGGCCTTACCCTGGATTGAAAAACTAAATTGAATCTCTGGGAACCAGGGGATGAAACTGTTATTCCTTTTATAATATAATTCCTTGCAAAACTATTAATTTTGGACTTTAAATATATTTGGATCAAGATAAAAATTAATTTCTGATTTTTATTTTTTGGTCCGATAGAACTAGTTAAAATCGGACTTTTAAAAATAAAAGTCCGGAAATAAAAGAAAATCCGGACTTTTATTTCTAAGCCCAAAATAAAAGTCCTGCTTGATAACAAAGAAACTACTTATCCGAATTAAAATTTTTTTTTTTAATTTTTTTTATTTCGGATAAGCCGTTTCTTTGTTATCAAGCAGGACTTTTATTTTGGCCTTAAAAAATAAAAGTCCGGATTTAACTTTTATTTCCGGACTTTTATTTTTAAAAGTCCGAGTTTAACTAGTTCTATCGGACTCAAAAAATAAAAATACAGATTTTACTTTTATATGTGGATTTTTATGGAAAAAGTTCGAAAAATAAAAAGGATGCATGATTCGACATGATATTGCTATGGGTATACCTAGGAACTCAAACATTTTCACCTAGGACAATTTTTTGACCAGGACTTTTTCCGACAACAAATAATAATTATTTTCCGTCCCTGCTGGGAACTATATTACCTATATTACCAAATATGTAAATTAAAATTAAAAATGTGTTTCGAAATTCGAAATTTTACGTGATTTGAATGTAGTTTTTTTCTGCGAAATTACACAATAGGTATTACAAAAAAAAAAAAGAAACCTTTCGAAAGTAAATCTCTCTCCAGAATACACAATTAAGCATTTATAAGTGGTGTGTGTTGAAATCGAAATGTGCACTCTAATATAACAAACAACCAACGCTTTGAACTCTGCGCTTAACCCTCATTGAATTACGCTCGTGCAGAACACAACGACATCGTATCTAAAAATCAACTAGCCATGACTTTACTTCAGTGATGCACAACGGCCGCAAGTATTCGAATTCAAACGCACCTATTTTTGTAGTAGTAGATATGTGTTTAAATGAAGAATGTTTGAGCATAGAATTCATGCAAGAGATGTTTACTACTTGAAGTGCAAGCTAAAACTGATTGACTGCTTACTTTACTGAATCTCCGTCTCTGCGCTCACACAATATGTAGGTGAATGCCGAACGGTTTAACGAAGCTCTACGAAACTCTTGAATGCACCACTGCTTTACTTACAACAGAGCGCGCCACGTTGCGCTTATATGTAAAAGTTTACTTAATTTATTTAAATGTTATGTACATAAGTATGTTGGTTTTGTTTGTTATCATATATTTTAAAATTTTAGTTTTAATTAATTTACGACTTAGCATTAAAATTTTACGCATTTACTTATATAAGATACAATAAATTTATTTAACACAAATAACTTGATATATGCAATACATAATTTTTAATACAATTTTTTTTCTCTTTTTTCTTAACAATCTTTAGCGGCCTCCTAGTTCACAATTATCGTATGGCGGCGCCATGAACGATGATGCTAGATCGCCGGGCGCTGGTAGTACACCTGGCCCATTATCACAACAACCACCTGTCTTAGACACATCAGACCCTGGTAAGTGTGACATATATACTCGTAAATATATGTATAATATTTTCATAGAATTTCTGATTTTGCGAAGCGAAATTATGGAAGATGTAAAACATGAAGTTTTTAGAGAAAAAAGTTAAGGAAACGCTTTCGGGAGATAAATTTGCCAAATAAAAAAATACACTTTGAAAAGCATAACTCAAAAATATTTTGATAAACTGAAAACACTGTGCAAATACAATTTTGTGCTCGCTTTTTCCCTTGTGCAAATTCGGATTTGAAAGGGATGTTACGGTAGAACATAGCTTACCGACACCGGCAGAGATACTACAGTTCTTTAGATGTTCCTCCCAATTCGCCTTGTATTGGTCAACGATCTATCTGATGCGCAGGTTTATGTCCCTGATTTGGGCGTCGCCAGGGCCTGCTATCAGGTCACGCCCTGTCGCTAAAGCTGCGGCCTATGTTGGAAGGTATGGCCAATTGTTTTAGCAGGTATAAATGAACCGAAACAGATTTAATGATCTGGCAGAAAGCACTTTCCTAAATATAAAACAAAAGCATGCATTTAAACAAATCTGCAAAATCTCTAAAGCTCATTGAATTTGAGTCATTTCAAATACATACGTCCTCCTACGGGCCTTTGTTAGATGCACACATAGATGCAGATGTATTTTCAAACACGAATTAATACAATTTTTTTTAGTCGCCACAACCTTCCACCTTTAGATTTGCTAACATCCTTCCTTTTATCATTTTTACTGAGTTGCTTTTTTTTAGATTCAACAATTTTATTTTGACTGCTGATGCGATCTAAAGTAAAAAAAATGGTTCAAAAGTCGTTGACGCGCTATTCGAGTGAAGTAAAATTGTTGTTGAACCTTTGATGGTTGTTCGCATTTTGTTGTTGTAGTTGTACTTTTTGTTGTTATTATTGTCACATTTAACTGGTGTTGCTTGTTTGTCAACTTTTATGATGGCATCTTTTTTTCTCTTTTGCAACTCGCGCTTGTTGTTGCTATTGTGCTTATTGTGTTTGTTATTGTTGTTGCTTTTATTTTATACATAACTGCCCTGCTTTTTTATTTATGACTAGTATTATTCGGTACTTTTCGTACTTCAGTTTGTCACAAACGCATGTTACCAACGTCAAGCTTTACAATGTGACTATTGTTGGCGTTGTTGTTGCTACTGCTTTTGCGCAATGATTGTTCCATGTTGTTGTTGTTGTTGTTGCTGATGCTGTCGCTGATGAATGCGCGTTAATTTTGATGGTTTTTTTACAATATGATGTGATGTGATGTGAGCCGTGTGATGTGCGCGCCAACACCAAAAACACCCTGAAACATTTTTCGAATAGTGACGCAGAAAGGTTCGCATAGCCAAATAAAAAAATTATAAAACACAAAATGACAATAAAACAGCAAACGAAAAATTGCTACACATTTGTGCATGTGTGTGTTTGTATGTTGCGCACGCAGACAAAAGAGGTGGAAATTTGATGCGCACCCTTCGCACCACAAAAAGCGAAAGACGAAAATGTATACAACAAAAACAACATCAAACGCAATAATAAAACCAACCACTCTTTGTTTGAAGGCAGCCCAATAGTTCGTCATTTCATCATTCCGTCCTCATAAATGCGAAATATGATAATGCATTATTGTTGTTACCGTTCAAGAATTGCCTTTTCTGACAGCGGCGGCGCCACGCCATCATTTGTGTTGTGCGTGCAACAGCCCGTTCGTTAAAATTTCAATTTTTTTCTTATTCGCATTTTACATTGTCTACTTTTAGGGGTTGTGGCATACGCATGATTTTGTAACTGTTTTTATTGTTGTTCTCTATCTACTTTTATTCATACGGATGCGCTGATTTCGTAGTAGGCCGTCAAATTATGGTGTTTCTCTTTTTGTGGCAACTGTGTCGAAAAAAAGAGGTGTGTTTGCTGTTGTTCCTGATACTGGCAATTTTTCGCTATTTTGCAAATTAACTTTTGCGTAACATTTTGATTTAATGTAATTGTGTATACTGAAAGGAAATATTTGGCAAATCTGCAGATCGATGCGTAAATGATTTTAAAGAAAATAAAATGTTTTTTGAATGTACATTAGACTGGGCGGAAAAAAATTGCAAAAGACAGACCCAAAATTTCAGGGGTACGTTGATAGAACATCTGCAACGGATTTATGTTGTGCCTTACTCGCTTGTTTAACAGCCGCTTTTAAAAACTCGTATGTTGTTATTTTGGTCATTCCAATATACTCTAAACTATTGAAGTAAAATTGACATAGTTTTGGCTGTTAACAAATTAAATAAATTATGCTTCTCTTCTTACAAACTTATGAAAAAACAAAAAAACAAAGAAGTTGTTTAAAAGAATAATAGACAGCACTTAAATCGCACGGGTTTTAGTGAGAAAAAAAACATTGAACCGTTTGATGAAAAAGAGCACTGACTGTAGACCAAGCAAGCATTTTGTTCTCAGTTATAACAAAATCCAGGTGCTGAAGTTAGGTCCTCCAAACTGTGAGCTACTCGATCACTCTTTTTTCGCTGCTTATAGCTCAAAATAAAACTGGGAGTACAATGAAAACATACAAGCGAGTGCCTAAAAGTATGCTAAGTTAAAGATAACATCTTGATTATCATTTATTTGAAAAGTATTTGTTTTCGCTAAGGATGGATCGATATAAGAAAGTTTTGGCAAATGTCTTTGTTTTGTTTCATAAAAAATTCTCAATTATTATAAAAAAGTTCTTTTGTTGTTGTTTTCGATTCACCGCCTCAAAAATAATGCGTAAGTTATTTGGTAATATGACATTCCATTGAAGGTATGAATCCATGCAGCAGCCTGGAATTTATTCACTTCAATCCTTTAAAGTCGCCTAAAAGTGGTTCTTCGTTTTCCAGCTAGATGCTTAGAGTTGAACTATGCTACTTTTCAAAGATAAAGGAAAATAAGATAATGGAATGACCTTGTTGTCGTATATCATCTTTCTTTTTCTCTTTGCATTCTTCTAGGTTCACTTTTTTTACCAACGATAAATGAGTTTTTCTATACATTTCAGGAGCATCAACTCCAATAACTGTGGCTTTCAAGTTCGGGTTGAATGAGCCACATAATTTTCACAGCAAATAGTTTTTTCGGGAAAGCTGCATAGTATATACTTGAGAACGCAACCGCTGTCTCATAACAAGTTCTATTTTCATAGCATACATTTAGGAGTAAAGTAATAACTGAACTCATCAAGTTTAAAGGGCAAACAAAGTCTCTCGTAGAATCATGTTAAGCCTTTAAGTCCCTTGGTCCCATAATCCATTGTTGGGAAGATAATAAAATGATGTTTCAGAGGTCGTTAAGAGTTTGAAATGTTTTGCGGCTGAAAATGCAATAAAGCGGAGAAGACAGGAAATATAAAAGAAGTTGATACTAGATACATATACATATAAGTGTTTTAAAATGTCACGCCATCAAATCTGCGGGTCAAATTTCAGCAAAGCAGTAAGTGTATGCTATAAAATAATTATGTTGCAGAAATTCATCAATTAGATGGTTAAGTACGTAGGTCTGTCCAGAGAAACTAAAAAATTGATTTCTACAATGGGGCAAATTTGAATCGAAGACAAAATTTACACAAAAAAAAAAAAGCGTGCGAGTCCCAAATCATGAGGAGCTTTTTAGTTTTAAAACAAAAACGAGTAATATAATTATTATTGACTTTAAAGAAATTTGAAATTCTTCAATAAGATTGTTGAGCTGAAAATCGAGTAAAATCTTAAATATATTAGCCTAAGATCATAACTTAATGTTTGAAATAATAAAAAGTAATAGAATATCAATAAAATTAACCGCAAACTTCTCAGGGGAAAGCTATTTTCTTTTTCAAAAGGGAAAAATTTGACCCGAAAAACCATCGTGGTATTGACCTTTTGCTCTCTAGAAAGGAAGAAAACTGATTATGTAGCTATGCACAATGAAAGCATTCTAATATTGTTCGTTTGCGAAAAAGAATTCAATTTAATTAAATATAAAAATTCTTGCATACTTCACGGCGCCATATGTACTTTTTTTATTCTCTCCCAGCCAGCATTTTTTGAAAATTTTGATCAAAAAATATTTCAATATCATACCCCAAGATGATTAAAAACGTTCAAATTTAAAAGCATTTTCTGTTCGAAAATTAATGTATCGTTGGGAGAAAAATGTAACCTAAATGTGCTCATTCTTTAATAATAATTTTTGATTCCTATTTCGCAACGCTTTTTATTCATATTTGATATCATTGTAAAATTGAGTTTTAATTGTTTTATAGTATATAATATTTGACTACTTTTCACAGTCATTTTCTGTTTATATTCGTGAACATATTTCAATTGCTTTGGTTGAGATTTTTGAATGCGATTATCATGCATTTATTCTTCATATCTCATTCAAAATAAGATGTTACATAATAATCTCAGGGGAAGAAAGCATGCGGAAGTGAGCTATTCGAACCACAGGTAACTCGCAAACAATATATACACCTGCGACTACAACATCCAACGTCAGTTACTATCGTCTACATCTTAAAATATGGACACGATACGGGATTTCGAAGCCGTATCCAAGTATGTCAAGATAGTTTCACTTACCTGGGGTCCAAATAGCTCACAACCTTTGTATTGTCCAACCGTTATGTATTTTCTGGGAAGCCGAATGCGGAGAAATGGTTGAGGAAATCTTCGGTCACGAGCAGCATTTACATTATTTTTTGTCTTGAAGAATATCTTTTGTGTAAATAATAAAATTTTTATATATTTTTCACAGCTTCATGATTGAAAAAATATATGTATGTGAAAAAATAAGATTTTTAATGAAAAGTAAAATTATAACAAGTATAAAGTTCATTATTCAGTCAACAAATATATTCATAAAAGTTTCAGAAAGCTGAATTAAAAATGATTATAAATTTTCGATCACTTAAAGTAAACACATTTAATTCAAATATGATTCCGAAATGTGATTGAAAAACTATATTCAGTTTTTTTTCATCGAAAGGTAAGCATATTTGATTATTCTTTTTGTTGACTTTTATGAAATATTAAAATTTAATCATCAAAAGACTTCAAAAATGATTCCAAAAAGTGGTCGAAAAATGATTTTCAGTTTTTGATCATCAAAAGTATTCATATTTGATTATTCCTTTTATTCAATTGTATGATAACTCATTATTTAGTCAGATAGAGTAATCTAGTTGTATTGGTATGTAGGGAAATTCAAAATTTTATCACCTAAATATTGAGTGGGCTGTGTTTTTCCATATTCTTTGTAAAAAATTTTAGACCCTCCAGTATAATCGTTTGCTCGGTCGAAAAATCGAAGGCTTAAGCGCCAGGCGGTAAAATGTTAAAGATCATATGCAGGTCTTACAACCTTAGACTAAAAAAGTTACTTTTATCATTGAAAGTAGGTACTGTAGGCTCATAATGGGTATTTTGATTGGAAACTGCCATCTGCGTCACAGGATTTTACAGTTTGATGGTTGAGCAAACCTCTGGCAGCACTATGGACTCATTCAGTCCATGTGATGTCCTTACGGACGATCCAGTTTAACCTAACTTACCCTTACTGCCTGTTTTGACCAAATATAAATTTGAAACGTTTTTTCACTTATTCCAAAACTACTTAAAAAATTTGAGTAAAAAATTTAAAACGTTTCGGGGTTATGTGGGTTTTCCTCTGTCTTTCATTTCAGCATGGTAGTGGTAAGTTGAAAAATATATAGGTGAAGAAAAATTACAGACCATGGAACAAAAACTCGAATATATATTTGAACACTGTTTAATAAATTCGAAAAGATATCAAGTCTATATTTTTGAGGTGGTGACACTGATTCTGTGATATCCACTACAAGCAGAAATTAAAAAATAGCTGAATACTTGCAGCACACTATCATGTGAATGAAAAGCTCTTTGAAAATAGGCCGCGTTCTCCTCAAACCATACAGAAATAGAAACAAAAAAACAACTTCAAAGAAAAACAATTGTAACAACACCTTTAAAGTATACTTCAAAAGTCGAACTCAAGCAACACTTGTACTCATCTTTAACATAAAACAAAGCAAAAAAATTCATTATTATGAAAAAAAAAAACGTTAAACAATAAAAGCAGGAGCAAAGAAAAGAGTTTTTTCAACAAAACACTTCAACCAAACACTTTGAAAGTGAAGCGCAAGCGGTCACCTTTGTGGCACTACTTGCATAATATGTATCTAGATACTTTTATACCTGCACATACATTCAGCATAATGAATTATTTACGGTGATAGGCAAAAATTGTAACTAAATGCGCATTGGTGCGTTATAAGATCTACTACACCACTTACCATCCGCCAACGATTGTTGCAGCTGCGCGATGCAGTGCGCCTTAACAGCAGGCAATGATAATGCATTTTATGCGCAAAGTACGCATGCGCGCCCATCTGTCTGCTATGCCATCAATGGTAAGTATGTGCGAAGATCGTTTGTATTTTTATTATGTTTTTCTGTTTTGTGTTTTTTAGAAGTATTTTAATGCTTTGTAGACATACGAAAAAAAAATCGGCTTACTATGCTTTAAGCGCCCAAAAGTGGCTGTAGAAATAATAAAAATGAGATTTTCAGCTTTGCACAAAGATTTATTTTTTAATATTTTAAAGTTTTTTTTTTTTTTTATTAAAATACAAAATTTTGCGCTCAATTGTGATTTGTTTTTAACTTTGCCGCTAAAAAGATTTTTTACTATCCACGTCTAGTCAATTTATTTTTTACATCTTCACTGGTTCTACCGTCTTAAGTTTCCAGTATTGTTGTGTATAGTTTCTGATTTTTTTGTGCTTTTAAGGTTTTTCTCATAAACTAGGCGTGGCGCAATTTTACAAAAGTAATTAAAATGATGAATTTATGTTGAAGTTTATTAGGCGAAGCTAATACTATTGATTTATACTTAAATTTTTTAAAAGGTCTTCTTCACAGTAGAAATTTAAGAATATATGCATTTTTATGACTGCAGTCTAATAAGTAAATTCATTAATCTTATTTGCGGTAGAATTTGTTTGTAAAAAAATCGTTTCTAGGATCTTAGAAAATATTTTGTTCCACCTCGAAAAATTTGGCACTGCCACCGACTAAATCCTCGGCGACCTTATTTACAACGTGGTCAAAGCAAATGTCGACCATATTGGACATCCACGTCGATGGTATTTCGTTATCGACTGTCTTACGCCCAAAATACTTGCTGTGACGTTCGATCTGGTCCTACATTTTGGCGGATATGCTACCGCACTTGTACCCAAAGTCCAAAAATGCAACTAAATCCTCAAGTCTCTCGCCGGCAGCACTAAGGAGAAAGGCAAAGAAAAGCTCGTAGCCACTTATAAAGCAATTGGCCGGCGTCTTATGTGTTACGCGTCTCCAATATGGTCGCCGAGCATTGAAGAAAAACACCGGAGGTTTCCTTTGCCGACCTGTTTAAACATTGTGCTATGAACTGTCAATGGATGTCTTCTTATGTCTGCAGAAAATATTCTACATAGTAAGGTGAGAACTCTTCCCATAAAGGAGAGAAATGAAATATTGAACAAACAGTTTCTGCTGAAAACTCAGAAGCCCTGGCATCCATACAGACATCTGATTTAAGAGGCCTTGCCTCCCGGGAACTTAAAAAGTCATCTCCGCAAATGTTATGTAGAAATTCGGCACTTAAGAAGTCAGCCCATTCAAAAAAGGCTTTTTTTTTTATTTTATAGACGCTGATTTGATAGAAAGTTTGGTATATGCCGTAAATAAGTGAAATGGTGCTCACGGCAGCTTTATTTAAGAATTAAATTTTGAACAATAAATACAAAGTCAAAAATTCATAATAAAAATTCATCAAGACTTTCTTTGTTTAAGGAAAAACGGACTTTGGCCCATTTAGTAAACTATCGATGACCCATCCAGGTCACAAATAAACTATCAAGAACTCAGTACACTTTTTTGCTTGCTCAGGGACAACTTAGGGGAACAAGACAATATCTAGATAGACGACACTAGCTGGACCAACCGTCAAAAGCATTCGGAAACAAAGAGCATCCGATGCTCTACAAGGGGAAGTATTAAAAAGGAAAATCTAGCCAAGCCCTATGAAAAATCGAGCCGCACTTTCCCCATCGTTCTTTCCAAGAATGAGAAAGGTCATCTTCCTTTCAACTTTCTCTCCGCTTACCTCTTCCCTCTCATCTTTTTTTCAGTTCATCTATTTGTATTAATATGTTTTTTCCGAATATATCACTGTTTGGACCACTTGTAGGGTAGAAGTATTTCGTAGGCTAATTAGGGAAAACATTTCTCTTAGCTAAGTAAATAAGAACCAAAGTATATATAATTATAAGTTTTCTATGCAATTGCAATAAATTCAGATTACACGTACTTAACGCCCTTAAACAAGGCGGTGAAAAGTTGTTGTCTTAGCCACCACAAATACCACAATACTTGTGTCTAAATAAATTTTTAAATCCTCAACATATGCAGCACATCCGCTAATGCCAATTTTCGTTCGTTATCCATTTAAAATTCAAAACCCGCAATATTTAAGTAGAGTGGGTATGAGTTAAACTGATGTTTTGAGTGACAGTTTACCTTGCAGCCGCGCAGCCCACTTCTAGCCACCACCACCACAGTGTTGGTGTTTTTTTTTTTTTGATACGTTATACTAAATACAAATAATCAACCCAGCTGCACTACATTAATGTTGTTGTTTTTATTTGATATTTTCCTGTAACATAAGCTTAAAATAAACAAATCAGCAGGATATTAACAATAACTGAGTGAGCAGTGGGTTTGTTAGGGTATAAGGGTCGTTAAACGAAAATACTTGGGCAAAAGATTTCTATGAGCGTAGTGTAGCGACTGAGAACACTACAAAAAAATTATGTGACTAGGCTTTCGCCGAAGTCATATTGGTTAATTCTATCATGACTACTAGTTGGAAAACGTAGAAGAAATCCCTGTCCCCAATTAGCCTTTCGAAAATAGTCCTGAAATAATCTTGTAAGAGTCCTTAAATGTTTTCAAATAGTCTCGATATGATCCAAAAGTTGTTCGGCAATGTTACCTGAAATAGTCCCGAAGTGATCCTGTAACGGTCCTGTATTGGTTTCGAATTGGTCTCAAAACGGTTCATAGGTTGCTTAAATATGATACCTAAAATATTTCCGAATTGATCCTGAAATAATTCCGGAAATAATCTCGAATTGATCCTATGGTTGCTCCAAAATTGTAATGAAATGGTACCGAAACGATCCTTTAAATAATCCTTAAGTGCTTCTCAAATCGGTGCAAATTGACTCCGAAATAATCTATAAGTGCTCCAATAAGTGCCCCAAAAAAACCAACGAAATTATTTCGAAACAATCCTTAAAATAATCTTGAAGTGCTACATAATTCGTTCCAAATTTGTTCTGGAAAAGGTTCGAAATAATTCCGAAAATAGTCCCGAAGAAGTCCTGAAATGATACCGCAAATCTCCCGAGAAGATCCCGAAATTACCATGAACTTATCATAAAGTGATACTTAAAATATTGATGTAAAGATCCTGAAATTGTTCCATATGTGCTCTGAAATGGTCTTGCAATGTTTCCAGAAATAATCTAGAAGTGATCCTGAAGCTACTTCGAAATTTCCTTCAAATTTCTTTCAAAATGATCCTTAAAATTATCCTGAAGTATACCTAAAGTCGTTCCAAATATTTACCGAAATTCTCGAAATAATATCGAAAATAATTTCGAAGCAGTTCTAAAATGATCCCATAACTCTCCTGAAATTGTTTTGAAGGAGTTTAAAATTGTTTCTGAAGTTGTTACAAAGTGAAACCCTAAAATAATCTCAAAGTGATCCTGTGTGAATTCTGCCAAGTCAGATTGTCTGGAAATGATTCCGAAAGTAATATAGAGGTGATCCAGAAATTGCCCCAAAATTGCACCGAAATAGTTGAAGTAGGGAAATGTTTCTGAATGTATAATGAAATCAATTATGTGCCGTGTGGGCAGGCTTATACTTCAAAGGAAATCACGCTAGTAAAATGAACAAATATTATGAGTTCTTAAACTAACAGAAGCTCAGTGAAAATAACCGCATTATAGTTAATTCAACCAATTTTTTTTTCTAACAGCCAAAAATTTGTTTAGTCCAACAGAAGAGACAATCGCCCTAGTAAACAATGTTCTCCAAAAATGACAGATTCTCAATTTATCTAACTGTTTTTTCTTTTAAAAGGACTGTTTTTATTGGTAATTTAAATGGCGCAAAACTGTCAATGTTATACAAAAGCATCGGCTAATTTGAAAGAAAAACTTACACTCAAGGCGCTCACTATTTTGTTCTTATGACCTTGGTGCCGGAAAAATCTTTGTTATATCAACAGCCTTTACTCTTGTTCTAATGTAAAAAAAATTGTTCTTTAACATTTTTCATTCGTATTCTTAGGGTGACAGGAATATTGAAATACATCTATCTTTTGTTGATTTGACTGTTGAAACAGTCAAGTTATAATCACCAATTATCAGAAGTTAATTTAGCAGCTGTTAGCCTTGAATAAAAATTGACAGAAATTTGGGTCGAATTGACTTAATTAATTCGACGGATTTTACCAGATTTTTTTCTTGCAGTGAAAATTGAGAGCTAAAGGCCCTTGATGTAAGAAATTTTTATTTTAATCTAATTTTAGAACAGAAGTATACTTCCTTTCCGTGAGAATCATTTTGAAAGAAACAAGGATTTCGTAGCTTTTACTGCGAACACGAAGATACCAAACATTTTTTAGGGGTTGTTAAGGCTGTCTCATAAGTAATACATATTAATTAAAATTTGCTATTGCACTTTAAATACAAAAAAATTAAATCTCCTTATCATCACTTAGTTACGTCAGTTTTTCTTTCATTACTCGGAATTGATTTGTATCATGCATATTTGCTCTATATATTTCAATTATCAATTTAAATGTCAAATTATTAGCAATAAAATATATTTATTGCACACGAAAACAAAGTGATACTGGCAAATTTGGATTAAATATAAATTAATGATGTAATGAATGTATGATTTAAACGGAAGTGAGTCTGTTGTACTTATGTATACATAAATTCTATATATTTTACACAATCATGTATACATACATACCTTATGTAAGACTTTTCTGTAGTACACCAGCAACAACAATTTACATATATAATTATTACTCATCGTGATTGTAAGTTGAATTATAGGCATATCAAGTTCTTATGGAAAAAATCTAATATAAAAAATCCAATTTTACAAAGCAAACTCTGTTGAACACGCTTGAGCATATTCCACACAATAGTATACATATGTACATATGTACGTAATTGTGTATTGAAGGAGTAGCAAGAAAAAGGCAATGCTTAGAGACAAATTACAAAGCGTTCAGCGGCTCATTCATATAGATAAATAGATAGAGATATCTGCCTTAACGCTAGTATGAAGTATTAATGCAGGAGTTTCGAGCTCAAAACTCAGCCCAGAAAAGCTAGCTGATAAAGAAGTGAAATTCAGAAACATGTCTTGTATTTTTCTATATTCTGTATTTTAATGTCAGTAAATCTTTATGGAATCAGAGATTGAACAAATCACTTATCGAACTATCAAAGAAAGCTAAAGATACTGCGTTCCATTTACCTTCCCTGCAAATTTTATGTGAACACATTTTCCTTAACAACTTTTGCAATTTCAAAATTAAGCTTGATTTCATGTATAATTCAAGTCCATATTCTGTTGCAAAACTATTACTTGCTGCACTTATAATTCAACCATCATGTCTATCAATACAATCTACCTTTTTCCAACAACCCACAACTATCGACTTCCTTCCGCTATTGATAGAAACTACTTCTTTATTCCTGCGCGCTTCTCCAAAGTTGACATGTGCTGCGAAGAATTCCTGTCTCAGTTGATAAAAATCACATTTTCCATTTGAATGGTATTTTACGTATTCGTGCAGAAACTCAACAGATCTCAAGCACTGGTTAGAGCAATCGGAGCAACCAAGTAGGAAATTGTACTCATTTTGAAATAGGATTGTATATCGAAATGCTGAACTTTCCTATAGAGTTCATGAAAAGAAATCCACTTTTTCAGTTGATGCAACATTACACATTAATATTTTGCGTTTTCCTTTTTCTTTTAATTTTTGCACAATTTCTATGCGGTATTCAGTAGCCTCGGCAGGCGCAGGAAATGTCTATGTTTGTAAAACAACTTGTTAAATTCAAACATTCATGCACACAATCATTTATGTTGAAAATATATTTTATCAGCTGCATTGGGGCAACAGTAAAACGGTGGAAGGAAATATCTATTTTCCACAATTTTTCATCTCAATGCCAGAAGTTGCAAACTCTTATTACACCGAAAGAAATGAAGCAAGTAAAATCAAAAAATTAGGTCTGTTGTTCTTGAAATAACAGGAATTCAACGAAATTCATCGCATTATGGCTGATTCCACGGAGTTTTATATCAAGAGAACAAACTTGTAAAGTAATTTCAACACAAGTAAAACTGTTGGTCTCAAATTAACAATATTCTGTAAAAATGACAGATTCTTAATCAATCTTACAGATTTTTCTGTTCATTGGTAATTTCAACAGCGAGCAGCTGTCAATATTATGGAAATGCATCTGCTAATTTTAAAGAGAAACTTTGTTGTTATGACTATCGTGCCACGGAAATCTCTGCAATATCAACAGGCCCTGTTATATAATAACAGTTTCCATTGGCATTTTTAGGGTGACATTAAGAATTGCTAATTAACGCAACAGAGGGCGGTCAACTTGGTGTGATGGATAGCGTGCTATACCTACCACACCGAAAATCATGGGACCAAGGCCTGGAAGAAGCAACATCAAAAAACTTCAGAAAAAGTTTTTTATTTTTATAAATTTTTTTTTTACAAAACTGTCGCTGACTTTTGACGAATCAGGTAAACGGTTAAACCAAAATCAATCCTTTGTGCGAAATTTATTCAACAGCAAATTCGCGACGGTTACAAATTGACAGAAATATCGATTGAATTGACCCGTGATTCGGTTGATTTTACCACCTTTATTCTTTTAGTGTGAATATGTATTTGTGTAGTTGCTACAAAGTTGCTACACATGTACGTCTCTTTGTTTGTTTGTATGTATGTACATGTGTATTTACGCGTGCTAAGGTCCTTATCGCTGTGGTAACATTTTTCAGTTCTTCCACATTGGGAAATTAACGTGAAAATTTCACTTAAATTATTGAAGTGGAAAAAATTGTTCGCACAATTCGCTGAATTCCACTTACACAATTTTCGTTTCTTTTTTTTGTAACGAAACATGCATATCTACATACTTGCCTGCTAATGCGTTGTCTGTTGTTGGGGTAAAGACGCCGTCGTTGCGGCTGCAAAACTGTCAGCGCAATTTGTTTTTGCCTAATCACATGTGAAAATCGATTTTTTTGTATCTTATTTAATGAGCAGAAAATTTATTTAAATATTTCTGCGGTTGTATAACAAATATATTTCCAAGCGTATCGACGTTGTATGGAGTCAAAAGAAGGCTGAAATTATCACTCATTGAAATCAATGATCAAGTAGATAAGTTATAAAGAAAAAAACATGAGGACCTTCTTTCCATGTTGATACATACATATGTATATTCGGATTTTGATGGTTCAGCATGTTTGGCTTATACTCTGACTTCACTTGGTATCCAAATTTTAGCCTTTGGTATCGAGGGCTCAGTGCTCTATCCATCACCTTCAACCTTGTGACTTCTTGTCTTTGAAGGTCTGGAGTAACTCCCCTGTAGTCAAACCAATAAGTTGTGTACTAGAAGAATACTAGTTTGCCAAAAATCCCAACTAGTTAGAGTTCCGTCTTTTCCTTATTAGTATTTTTAACACGACGATGTGCTACGAAATATCAATTGACAAACTAGTTAGGTAGCCGAAGCTCTTATACCCAAAGTATTTTAGCATCGGCATAGCTATTCCATCTGTGCCTATTAATTTAAGAGGCATGGCTCTTTTAATGGCTTCTTTAATCTGCAAAAGTAACGGTGAGGTGGTATGTGCCTAGCCTTCTTAACTGAAGTATGTATTGCAAATTGCCTGCAGAAACCATTAGCGCATTCCATCGAGTTCGACAGACAAAATCAAAATGAAATACTAACTAGTATGAATAACGCCACCAAATTGTAGTCAATAAACTGTTCTAACACCAACTAGTATGAATAACCCCAAACAATTCTAGTGGCTTTTGACTGCAGGGTCTCTGCAGCCATTATAAATTCGCTTTGATGGTGCAGTCCACCAGCTTAACTCGATTGGACCATTCTGTTTCGAAAACTGGTGGCGCTTTATTTGGTTAATTATAATCATGATACTAACCAGCTTCCTTTATACTGATCTCCACCTTTCGGTAGACATCGGGGTAGACATAGGGGTTGCTGCAATCTACTAGTGCCACAGTGGCAAATTGCTGCGCAACTTCGCTCATCTTCTTAACTTTCAGTAGGGAAAGGATCGAGCTTTGTTTTTGAAAGAGGCATTGTAAGGCAAATATATATGTAAGTGCTACATGCACTCTCAAAACTATTCCAAATGAATAATTAAAATTATTTTATTAATTTCAAATTGTTCTATATTTGCTTTACGATGCTAAAATACACAAAATGATAGACAACACCAATTATCAGCAGCCAATTGCTCATCATATATAGCAATTCCACACATTTTATCAGCTTAATAGCATATAAATACATACATATGTATTTACATATATAAAATAAAATGTTGCCTTCCAATCAGCTTCTGATGCCTTGCATTGGTGGCTTGTGGTGCGCCATAAAGGGAATTCACATTGAAATTTAAATCAATGCTCGAGCATAGTTTTGTTGTACCACAGTGGGGGCAAAATACAGTGAAAGCATTTTATTGTTGATTGTAAAAAAAATATATATATATATCAAATTTAAAATAAAATAAAACTAAACAAATTAAACATAAACCAAGCATGCATAATAAAAGTACTAATTATTGAAAATAAAATGGCAATAAAAAACAATTCATCAGAGAGACAGCATAAAGACAGCAATTGATGGCACTTAAACAATAAAGGCAGTGTTTGTGAAGTATTAAAGGTTAAAGGTTGCAAGACAGTGTAAAGGAGTGTGCATCCATACATTAGGGTATGTGAACTGTATGCACTGCTCTATAATAATGTACATCTCATAAACACTGTATATTTGTGGTCACTAAGATTGAAATTGGGGCTGTGTTGGTATTGGTTTAGTCGTTGATTGACGAGCAACGATACAAGATTGCGTTTGCGCCAAAACTGCGAGAGTAATTTTAAAGATTTAATTCCTTGAACATTTTATCGCTTCGTTCATTATACGCACATATTTAACCGAACATGTTTGTTTGATTGATTAATATTTTATTTTGGAAAAAATACTACTAATATGGTTTGAACCAAATGTTGGCAATCCTAGCAAACATATGTATTTTATATGAAATTTTATGTAAAAACGAGCACATAAATTAAAAAAAAAGGTAAATTAAAATAATGTTTGCGATAATATCCATAATAAGGAAATTTCATTTGTTTGATTAAATAGCACGCTTTTACATTAGACTGTATAAAAAAAATTCTTGCTTCACTTATTTGCTTTCAAATTGGCTTCGAAGTTAAGTTATAAAGGAAGAACAAATCCCACTCCTACTGACCTTTATATGGAAAGATGAATTCGCCACAAAGCATATCATGGCAATGTAATTCAATTTAAAAATTCAGGTAGTCGAGCTAAATGGCATTTCCAGGACAAACGTAACTTTTTTCAAGTGAAATTAAACTTTTTTAAATCAAATGAAGCTTTTTCATGTGATATCAAACTTTTTTTTTAAATGAAACGAGACTTTTTTCAAATTAAATGAGATTTTTTTAATTCAAATCAAAAAACTACTTGACTTGGTTTAAAAAAAAATCATTGGAATGAAAAAAGCTTAATTTAATTTGAAAAAAGTTTAATTTGATTTGATAAACATTTCATTTGATTTGAAAAAACTTTTATTTGAAATGAAAAAAGTTTTATTTGATTTGAGAAACATTTCAGTTGAAATGAAAAACGGTTCGATTTATTTGACTTGAAATATGTTTAATTTGATTTATGAAAAGTATCATTCATTGTGGATAAAGCAAGTGTGATATCTCATCCGTAAACTGCCTGACAGCTACTATGGCTACTTTTTAGCATTTTGGCAGCGTTTTGACAGGGTGTTCAATATGGCGGCGCATAGGGCCAGCTACCTTTAGCGGTTGATAGAAAGAGATACAGAATGAGATAGCGATAGTCAATCAAAAATCAGGTGATCCATTCTGTTTGTAATTTTGACGTCTACGCAGAAGTTATCACACTTGTTTTATCGACAATGATTTCATTTGAACCATTTTCAGTTCGACTAAAGTACGAAAGGTTAAGCTCTTTTTGAATTTACCATTATTTGTATTTACCATAATTTTATCCTTTTTTAACTCAGTCTATTGTGCATACACAATTGTGTGTGTATGTGCGTTTATTCAGCACCTCTTTACATACACGCCTATTCATCAATATACACATGGCTAGCAGTCAGAAATTATTATGAAATTAAAATCGCATCAACTTAAAATATTTGACACCCATCTTAGCGAGCAATTTATGATGGCAACAAATATTTAATTTTAGCCGGTAGCAAGAAACATTAAAAAAAATATTTATATATAGGTATATTTTATTTATTTATTTTACTTACACATTTATGGGTATTTCCAAAGAAAGTCAACTTAGATCAATATAAATGATTCATAAAACACTTAACTACCCAGAGTCAACATTACTCATGCTAACCAAGATTTATATTATATAAAGGTAAGGACTTTGATAATCATTTTGTAGTATTGGCATAACTAAATCTGAATGTAAATGACTGTAAATACAACGTTTTTTAAAATCAATCTAATTACAGTATAGTGTAAGACATAGAAAAGTTGTGCACTTGTCATTTTTTTCATTTGTTTTATACTGAAATGTCAAAGGCGTTCTCGGCTTTGCAATTCCCCTTTTGTATAGAAATATAAATCTTCTTATATCAAAATTATACATACAATGTATATGCTGATATTTGATTGGCGGTCAACATTTTTACCGACAAATCGTTCCCTTCTTGACCTTAGATTACTTTAATATATTGGTATGGTGCTTGCAATCAATTATGGTAACACTATGGACATGTTCAGTCTGTCTGAAGTCATTTTTGACATCACAGTTCATCCTTACCTACAGTATCGAAAACGCTCTAGCTCAAAACCATTTTGAAAAACGTCCTATCCCAGAATAAAGCCCTATTTTAAAAACCACCTAAAGAATGATTTATCTCAAAGCTAATTTCAAAAATGTCTTTTATAATTACCTGAATATACTTCGAGCTTTGATAGTTTGCTTGTGAAACAAATTCTGAGATAGGTCATTTTTCTACTGAATGCTGAAAAAACTTTTGAGTTACCCTCCAATGTCCCTAGTTAACTACACATTTATGCAAGTTTACATAGTATACATCGTTAGCAATTTAGTAGATACAGTAATTTTCGACGCGCACACCCAACAAATTAATACTTACTAAAGACCATAGTTAGAAAACAATTTTTTGTCTCCACATTTTACTTAGCATTAAGCAAAACAACCCCACAAATACCTTGAGTAGAGTACTTATTTAGAACTCAACTATATTATTAAATTAAATTGTATAGTTCCGCAATTTTGTGTTTTCTTTTTGTTTACAGCACCCTTTTTTTATTATTCAATGCTTATATAATTTTTTTGTCATACTAAAAGAAAACCTGTAGACGTAGAAATTGTTGTTGCTCTTACCTTTTTCCTCGATAAACGCGTACATATTTAATTTGTCTACCAAGTGACACCTTACACATTAGCATATATGTATGAATGTATACCCATACATATGTACATATTCAATAGGACATAGATGAGGACTGACATGATTTCGGTGATGGACATTAGGAAATTAGCTGGGCTGGGCGATCGCTGACTAGCAATATGTCGATAGTATGGGCGGACAGATAAGGTGGCTAGAACGAAGGTAAACAATAAAATAAAACTAACAATCATTAGGAATATGCGACATGCCGAAATGAAGTGTAAAAGTGGAATATTTTAGACGTTAAATTATATTTGGGTATTAGGCCGGGTCGATTTGTGGGGAGGCAAAAAAATTGCCCATTGCTCTGTGAAAATCATATTCTAGGGATCAAAATAAGAAACTTTGCCGAAGGAACCATACCTCTAAAACGAATTCTGATGCCCCCCCCCCTTTGGGTCGTAGGCGAAATTTTGAAAAATCCCACTTTGAAATGCCTATGTTTTTTCTTTTTGGAGTTTATTTTTCTCTTTAGAAATTTATTTAGTCAGAACATATGTAAATGAAAAAATGAATTTAACTTAGTAATAGAAAAGAAATTAAAAAAAATTATTAGAAATTAGCGTTTTTACAACCCTCTTTTAAAACCAAGGCATCACTGTGATGCATTTCCATGTCGTAAACATAGTTGTGTGGGTTTTTTATTCAACCGTTTTAAAAAATGAAGGTATCACTGTGACACAATTGCAGATCGTAAAATTGCTTGTATTGTTTTTTTTAAGCCACCACAAGACACAGCAGGTAGAATTGAAATTGCCCCTACCCAAAAGTTCGACCCAAAGGGGGAGGACATCAGAATTCGTTTTAGAGGTATGGTTCCTTCAGCAAAGTTTCTTACTTTGATCCCTAGAATACGATTTTCACAGAGCAATGAGCGATTTTTAAATCGACCCGCCCTATTGGGTATACATAAGATTGACCGAGAGTTGATCGAAGTTGTTACGCTTTGAGTTCGCATGACAGTATAAAATTACTTCAGAAAGTTCGAAATTAAAAAATAAAAATAAATGTAAGGCGCGATAACCTCCGAAGAGATCTAAGGCCGAGCTTCTCTTCCAATTTGCGTCGTGCTCCTCTTGATTTTTCCCTACAAATTGGCCGGACGGGACCTACATGTTTTTATGCCGACTCCGAACGGCATCTGCAAGGCAGATGAGTTTTCACTGAGAGCTTTTCATGGCAGAAATACAATCGGAGCGCTTGCCAGACACTGCCGAGGGGCGATCCCGCTTAGAAAAATTTTCTTCTAATTGAAAAATCTTATTTCTAAAATTTTGATGTTGCTTTTCCCGGGAGTTGAACCCAGGGCATACGGTGTGATAGGCGGAGCACGCTACCATCACACCACGGTGGCCGCCGACCAAGTTCGAAATTATTTCAAGGATAACTCATATGCGTATGTACGTATGTGTTCATACAAACGAACCAAGTGGTGAGTAACTAAGTTGTGTCAGCAAACAAATATAGAAACTTATGACTAAACAGAAATTTATTTATAACTAAATGGAAGGAATAAGATACAGTTTGAGAAAACGAAGGAGGTGACAATATTATTATTATAACTAGTCCTATTACTTTACATGGAGGCTTTTAATATATTTAAGTACCACTTCAGGGTTTTACTCCACATATCGCTAAGGGATTAAGAGTCACGCCACCTAGATGAGAGAGTCCCTGCATTCTAAGATAATGTGAACCGAAACGACAGATTTGTTTGTCGGATAGATTTAGCTTGCTTACGTGATATCATAGAATACACTGTTCTGTAAAGTACCCAGTGAAAGTTTTCGTTGGTACTCTCTGCTAGATAAATTATTTTTCTTGAGGGAGTATACACAATTTGGCCTGTCTTCGTCCTGGACATTTGACCCATTGTTGTCTTTTCTGATTTATTTCCCAATTACTAATGGCTTCCCTTGCGTGAGCTCTTGTTTCTGTCCACAAAAAAATGTATACGAAATATTACAAAATAAAATAAAATAAAATAAATTAGAATAAAACAAAATTAAAAAAATGTATAATAAAATAAAGTAAATCAAAATAAAATAAAATAATATAAAACAAAATAAAACCAAATAAAATAAAGTAAAAGAAAGTCAAATAAATTAAAATAAAATAAAATAAAGTAATATAAATTGAATAAATTAAAGTAAAATTAACTTAATTACTTACTTAATTGGCGCTTAACCGTCTAAACGGTTAACTTAAATAGAATAAAATAAATTTCAATTAAATTAATTACTAAATACCTGGGCGACCGAGCTTTGCTCGGCAAACTTCGAGTATGCCGCATAACTTACTTTGTTCTACATGTCATCATTAATCAAACTCTACTTTTTTATATGCACATATATTATATTGTAACGAATTTACTTGCAAATCCTCTTATTTGCAATCCTCTGCTAAGTTCGAATCACTAAACTGTTGAATAAATAACTCCAATATTGAATGATGGAAAAATGGCCTTTATTAAGTACTTCACAATAATACTTATACTTTGCTACTCGCTGGCTTAATAACCAAACTGATTAATAACTCAAATGAAACTCTACTATTGGCCGCCAGATCGCGGGCTTAATCAAACTGATTGATAGCTCAACTCAAACTGAATTACTTCTTACTCGCTTGCCCCGCTTTTATAGTTTACGCTGCATACTTCTAGGCTCTTCGATTTCCAGAACTTACTAGTTGTTTCGGCTACAAAATCGCCAGCCACAACTACGTGCACAAATTATTGCTCTTTCTTGTGACAACTCAGATAAGATATATGCATGTGTTTGTGCATTCCCGCTCCGCTGCTCGTATACGTACATATGTGTAGACGCAATTATTTATTCGTTTATGTAGATACATAAAGATTGAATTATTGATGTGAATGTTTGTAGTTTACAGTCTCTCGCGCGCACATAGGCATATAAGTAAATGCATCTGTGTGTGACATCTCTCTGGCTGCCTTATATATGTGTATACTTGATTTAATTATTAACGTAAATACTGCTTGGCATGGCCTTAGCATCGCCTTAGTGATGGGATAATTTAGTGATGCTAATATCCGTGACAATATATTTTTACTTAAAAAATAAAAAAATAAATGTAAGGCGCGATAACCTCCGAAGAGATCTAAGGCCGAGCTTCTCTTCCAATTTGCGTCGTGCTCCTCTTGATTTTTCCCTACAAATTGGCCGGACGGGACCTACATGTTTTATGCCGACTCCGAACGGCATCTGCAAGGCAGATGAGTTTTCACTGAGAGCTTTTCATGGCAGAAATACAATCGGAGCGCTTGCCACACACTGCCGAGGGGCGACCCCGCTTAGAAAAATTTTCTTCTAATTGAAAAATCTTATTTCTAAAATTTTGATGTTGCTTTGCCCGGGAGTTGAACCCAGGGCATACGGTGTGATAGACGGAGCACGCTACCATCACACCACGGTGGCCGCCGACCAATATTTGATTTCCTTAAAAATAGATTTCAAAAGCATATCAAACACTAACCGCGAAATGAACTGGAATGAAAAATTTGATATGGGTAATTCCAGCCCATAATATAAGGGATTGTTATTACAATTAGTGAAATCGATAACTAAGTTATTTAGGTCGAGTATCTTCATGCGCCGAATTATTGATTTCAAACATTTTTTAGTTATACACTATGAAAGTTTCACAATTTTATTACATTCCTAAAACATGTAAATTTCACGAATGACAACTATCAGTTAGTTTAATTACATGTCAACTTACTTCCCTAAGCGCCATCTGTTGGTAAGTAGTTAAATGGTTAGATGTCGCTTTCAAATTGAGCATATGCCTCTAGTGTTCAACGGTAGAAAATTACCTTGGTGAGAAATCTTTTTGCTACGGTGAGAAATCTTTCTAATAGTAATCTGTGAGAAATTGCAATTATTCATTTCATATTTGCCAAAAATATGCATTTATATATACTTTGCTAGAATTTGCCACGGTGCCTTGATATTGCATTTTATTAGCGTGTATGAAATTTAGAAAATTAAGTCGAATCATGTGTAAGATTTTTTTACGAAGATTTTTAACTTTAATGTTCTCTTTTAAAGCTTTAATAGAATATAAGTAAGTAGAGTGCTATTTCGTCTAACTACCCCTAGCCTAAATGGCAACCCTACTCAAAAATGTCCCTATCGTAATGCGGAGTGAAATACCTTTCGTTTGATACCCATATCGGTACATCTCATGCAATTTTTTTTGAATAGGTGGCAACCCTAAATGGCAACCCTACTCAAAAATTACCCTATCGTAATGCGGAGTGAAATACCTTTCGTTTGGTACCCATATCGGCATATCACATGCAATTTTTTTTAATTTCGAATAGGTGGCAACCCCACTCAAAAATGTCCCTATTGCAATGAGGAGTGAAATACCTTTCGATTGATACCCATATCGGCATATCTCATCCAATTTTTTTTTAATTTCGAATAGCTGGCAACCCTAAATGGCATCCCTACTCCAAAATGCCCCTATTGTAATGCGGAGTGAAATACCTTTCGTTTGATACCCATATCGGCATACCTCATGCATTTTTTTTTAATTTCGAATAGGTGGCAACCTTGTGAATCATTCTCAGTGGCAACACCTAGAAGGAAAGTTTTAGGAGGTGATACATTATCCCTGTGCCATTTTCATTTAAATCGGTTGAGCCGTTCCCGAGATCGTTTCGGCTATACAAACAAACAATAATTGCTCGTTTAAAGTTATAACATATAAAACATATAAAATAAAATAAAACAAAAAAATTAAACCAAATGAAAAAAAAAACTTAATTAAAAACAAATTCAATTACATAACTTATAAAAACAACTTAGATTAAAATAAGATAAGGTGAAATGAAATAAAATAATATAAATAAGATAAAATAAAAAATAAATAAAAAAAAAATAAATGTAAGGCGCGATAACCTCCGAAGAGATCTAAGACCGAGCTTCTCTTCCAATTTGCGTCGTGCTCCTCTTGATTTTTCCCTACAAATTGGCCGGACGGGACCTACATGTTTTATGCCGACTCCGAACGGCATCTGCAAGGCAGATGAGTTTTCACTGAGAGCTCTTCATGGCAGAAATACAATCGGAGCGCTTGCCAGACACTGCCGAGGGGCGACCCCGCTTAGAAAAATTTTCTTCTAATTGAAAAATCTTATTTCTAAAATTTTGATGTTGCTTTGCCCGGGAGTTGAACCCAGGGCATACAGTGTGATAGGCGGAGCACGCTACCATCACACCACGGTGGCCGTAAAACGGTGGTGGTAAAAAATAATATTTACTAAAATGCAATAAAATATAACTCAATTACATAAAATCAAATGAGTTAAAATAATATAAAAAAATAAAATAAAAAATAAATAAAGAAGATAAAATAAAATAAATTGAAACAAAATAAACAACTGAAATGCAATAAAATAACATAGGATAATGAATAAAATGAAGTAAAATATAAAAATATAAATTAAAAGAATATCATAAAATAAAATAAAATTAAATGTGGTATAATATAATAAAATACACCAAAGTAAAATGATAAGAAAAGAAAATAAAAGATTAAATTGAAATATAATACAACAATTTAAAATAAAATAAAAAAACATAAAGTAAAATATAATGAAACAAAATGAAATAAAATTAAAGAAATAAATTAAATTTCATTAAACAAAATTAAATTAAATTAAATCAAGTAAAATAAAAATTAATACATTATTTGCATCGTTCCCTTTTAATTTTTCCTGCGAATTATCGGGACGGGACCTATATGTTTTCCGTCGACTCCAAACGGCATCCGTAAGGCAGATGAGTTTTCACTGAGAAGCCTTTCATGGCAGAAATACACCAATCATGGCAGAAAAAGCCTGTTTCTACATGTTTAATGTTTTTTGTCCGGGACTTGAAGCCAGGATCTTCAGTGTGAAAGGCTGATCACGCTAAGACAACACCACAGCGGCTTGCTGTTCACATCTGCCGTGAGAACGAGAAACAGCGATGACTCCAAAATAAGTTTTAATATCACTCTAAAATTTGTAATACTGTTCAATGACATCAAACTGTGCAAACGTTACACTATTTTGGTGCTAAATTTGAAAGTACACCGAAATTAGTTTTAATATTACTCCTAAAAGTGTTAACACTGCACTTTATTTTTTTGTGTGTACGTACATGATGCATTGACGCGTACAATTGCCAACACATTTGCCGTGAAATTTTTAACAATATATTTTATTTCTTGGCCGCCAACGCATCCCAACTTACAAAGCACTGCTAAGCAATAATAACAACAACATCTAGAACAACATAGTAACCTTCCTTTGCAATGCCACTTAAATAGAATATAAATAGTAACCTTAATGCGTTTAATGAATAAATTTGTGCATGATAAGAAAAAAATCTACAATGAAATATTCTTGTGAATATTAACATTTGAATGTTCATATGTCTGTATGTAGATATGTACGTATGAGCGTATGGTAAATATAATGTATACTTTGTCGATGTCACTTTGTTATTTTCGGTTTTATTTTATTTTTCACATAATATATATTAAATTTACGGAACAAAAACAACTAAATTTACCTACTAAATACATACACACATAAATTAAAACGATTTCTTGCGTAGACAAAGACCAAAGCTAGCAAAAATCACAAAAGTTTAAATATAGCACAACTCAACAATAGTCAAATGAATGCAATTGCAGCTAAATAGCTAAAAAAAATAAGCAGAACAACAATAACAATTATACAGTATACATGCAACATGCAAGCCATCAATGACAACAACAACAACAACAAAATGTTGTGCTGCCAACCAACAACGACCGCGTGAGATGCGTATTAATTTGAAAATGCTTTTCACTCGTTGTTGTTATAGTTCTTGTCCCTTTCTTTTTGTTTTTAAACTTACTGATGATTGCTCTTGTCATTCTTGTTTTTTTTTGTCCCTCTGTTTTGTTATAGCAATCTTGGTTTAGTTGTTGGGCAACGCCTTCAATTTTCGCCTTCACTTTATACAATTTGTGTGTGTGCGGGCACAAAGCACCCAACAACACAAAAGCACATACATATATACATATATAAATACATTGCACATATGATCAAGAAAGAAAGTTCATCGATCTTATCCCATTTGAAGTGTACATCCAACTTTACACACGAAAATTACCAAAAATAAAATTACTTTAAGAAAAGAAATCACACAATATGTACAATTCAAGCTATAACAACAAATACAACAATGCGGGCAATCATTATTGAAAACAAAAATGACAAAATCGACAAATTCAGAAAATTAAAGGCATTTCGGTTCATTGTTGTTTAAGTTAAATGATCATCGTTTTTCTTTTTGTTCGTTCTTAAAATTTTGTTTTTGACTTGATGCTTTAGTTCTCTTTGTGTTGTTGTTTGTGTGTGGGTATGAATGTCTCACCAACGTGGTATGTGATCTTCTTAATTTCCCTTCGTTTTAAATTAAATTTAAGATATTTAAATAATGCTACAATTTAATTTGATATGAGTCACTGTAGGTGCACCATTTTGTGCGCTGTATCAGGGCCTAATTTACAATACCTAAAGCTCTAGAGTTACTAAAAAAGGCACCAAAAAATTTGAAAAATGATTCCGAGTTTTTATATTTTTTTTAAACTCGAAAAATTTTATTATATAAAAAAAATTAAATCCAATATTATAAAAGAAAAAGTATAAACAATTTTTTTCTGAGTTGCCTTTGAACAGCTCAAGATTTTAGGATGGTATTTTCAGAGTCAAAAAAAACACAGAGTCCTTGGAAATTTAAGCTCTTTTTGCTCTTTGCGTCATGCTGTTGGGCTATTCAGTTTTTGACAGAACAATTTATTTTATTTTATTTTTTCAGAGCAGGAAGCATCTATATAAAAAAAATTTGGTATAAAACCGCACTTTGTGGTGTTCTATGAAAATAAAAAACAAAAATTGTGTGAGTTTCATCCTCAAGAGTTGCTGAAAAAAAATTTATCTGAAAATAGCATTTAAATTGCTATGAAAATAAAAAAAAATGTTGATATAATCTCGGCCGGTACTTCAACCCATGACGCGTTGCGATGACGGATCACGCTACGACCACACCACTGTAGTTTGCAATTACGTAATACAACGAGCAACAGCGTTGACTCCAAAATTAGTTTTGGTATCACTCCGAAAAGTTCAACACTATACAATTACACCGAAATTTGCAAACTTTGCATTATTTTGGTGCTAAATTTGAAAGTACACCAAAATGAGTTTTGGTATTACTACGAAAAGTGTTAAAACTGCACTAAATTTGTTTGTTTGTTAATCTCTAAAATTTTCTTTCTAATATAATCACAACAGTTAAATTGATTGCAGTTCTCAATATTGCAATAAGATGATGTTTTAATGTGCAAGCGAGTACGCAGTTCAGCCTACACTTTGACATTAATTTCCACTAAACGTAAATAGTAGAAGCAAATGTATAGAACTGTCAACGACCAGCTGTCACGCTTGACGCTGACATTATCTTTTGCATTAATTTTTCAACAAATTAATAACGACAAATTGTTGTCATCGCAGAAAAGGACATACATACATAGGCAAATGGAAACTAAGGCGCTTGCACGCATACAAACAGTAAATAGTTTGAGAAAAAATGTACACTCACGGAAAAAAATCTAGGCACAAAGACTTTTTGCAGTTTTCACTTAGTTTCGCTTAAGCAAAATAATTTTCGCAATTTTTTTTTTACAAAAACATGTACAACTGTGTAATAAAATCATTCCAAACTTATGTTTACAAAACACGAAACATTGGTAAAATTTTGAAATTTTTTGCTAAGAATTTTCTTGAGTTTGTAGTTTTGTAACTCATTGAAGTTTAGTATGAAAATTAGTGTAAAAATAAATTTAAGAAACTAAAATATTTGAAATAGGTGTTTCACCACTCCTTCTTCGACCATTCAATACTCTGCGTTTCGATAGCCATTACTGGAAGAAGAATTGAACTTTTGTGAAGAAAATATATATCCTTATTTTTTATACATATATATGAACATTTCTAATAAAATCGGTCAAAATCATTTAATAAATACCCCCCTTGTGACAATTGTATGACAGTGCTTAACCGTTTAACCGCCCCAATCGCTTCTTCGCTTCGCCAACTGACGCCAATTGGTCACACGAAGGGAGTTTTAATTTTTTTCCCACCTGGTCTTTCCAACGGAGTGGAGCCGCCCTCACCCTTTTCTTTAATAGGCGGATTCCGATAAAAATATTTTCTTGGCCGGAGCGTCATCATTCATTCGCATAACATGGCCTGCCCAGTGTAGCCACTGCATTATAATTCGCTGGATTATGTTGATGTATACGTAAAGCTCGTACAGCTCATAATTAAATCTTCTTTGGTACTCATCATCGCCAACGCGTAGAGGTTCATACATCTTTCGAAGAACTTTTCTCTCGAACACTCCAAGAACCGCTTCACCTGATATTGTCATGGTTCATGCTTCTGCATAGTATAGCATGACGGGTACAATAAGTGACTTGTAGAGCATGATTTTCGTTTACCGAGAGAGGACTTTCTTTTTCCATTACCTACCTAGTCCAAAGTAGCATTTATTGGCAAGAGCGATTCTTCGCTGAATTTCAGAACTGATGTTGTTGCTTGTGTAAAGCTGGTTCCCAAATAAACGAAGTCTTACTATTTCGAAATTATAGCTGACTCTTTCCTCGATGTACTTCGTTTTGTTCTTATTCGCCATAAAACCCATCAATTTCTTAATTTCTTGTCTTTAGTTTTCAACGTTGCCTTTACTGAACCTACTTTTTCAAAAATATATGTCGCTACTTGGCCTTTAGCCGCATGTTTTAAATGAAACACAAAGGCGATATCTGTCAACTTATTTGTACATATCACAACCTCTGTTTCTCCCATCTCCCAATGATTCAAATCATTCCTTGAGAATTGAGAGGGATAAGGAGCTAGAAAACTCACGGGATGATTGCTATTAGGTGTTAAGTGAGCGCGAATCATTATATCACTAGCTGACGTCCACTGCCTTAGACCATGGAGGGGTGTTTATTTAATGATTTTGGTTGTCTTTTATAAGAAGTATTCCTCTTTGTACAGGAAATAAGTGTAAATAGTTTCTACACAGTAGGTTAATTCTTCTTCATTGGTCAAAAGAGGTTGCCACACCCATTTAAAAATGTTTAAGTTACGTCAAACGGTATTCGAGTTATGGCTTCAGAAACGGTACCCAAAGCATGATCAAATAAGAGGCGCTGCCACGCCCGTCTCCAAAAAGTGTTACCATTCATTTAATTGTTATAAATACACTTTAGAAGAGAAATACCATTTTAACAACTTTTTTTTATAAGATTTTGTCCAGCATGGCTCTCGAAATTATAAAAAACCCGAGTCTGGGCATTTTCAATGAAAATGTGCCACGCCTTAACCTGAAGTTATCTGCCCAAGAGTTTTGGTATTTTATTACCTACATATAAGAATAATTTAAGGGGGCGGTACAGCTTTTAGTTATTTTTTTATTTTTTTTTCATACAAAAAATGTCCAGTCTAATGTACATACATATGTGAATTAAACACCTAAACGAACATTAAAAGTTATTTTATCACGCGACAAAGAGCAATTTTCTAGGCACATTCTCATCTGCCCAACATAGATATTTATGTAGAACAACAACAATGATAATTGCTTGCTTAATTTCATTTTAATAACATTTTTCATTACTAATTACATAAATGTATGAACATAGGCACATGAAATACCAACAACAATGACAATATTAACTACTACCTATGCCTAAATGGGTATGAACATAATTAAGTTCTAATATGTTTAGGGGTATGCCAAGTTGTTTGTGTTGAGTTGAGTAACGGTAGAAAAAGTTGAAGTTTTCAATCCTCGTTTATATACATTTTTTTCACTCCAATGATAAAATAAATTCTTAACACACATTTTATACAACTTAAGTGATTTCGTAATTTAGCTTTTAATTTTACAAATTTCATTAGTGTTTTAATTATGGTTGTAACAATTATTCACACTACAACAAATTCTTCTTAATATTATTATTCTCTCGTCACTTAATTAAAGAGACAATTTTAGTTTCCTATGCGCCTTCAATATGATTATGGTGACAAATTTTTCTTGGAAAAAAGTTTTGGCTGTTGATGTGTATGTCCTTGCTTTAAGCAATCAATATCAACAAAATATTTACAAACTTACCCATACTCTCTATTTATTTCATCATCATCATCATTAAGCGATTTCGCCCGTTTTATAACAAGTCACGCCAGCTATCCCTGTTTCTCTATAATTGACGCCAATAAGGAGCGCCAAGGGAGACCAAATCTTCTTCCGTGGAGGTCTTCAGCTTATAAACTGCGGTGTCGACTAAAGTATTTTGTTAGAGCGTCTTCGCCCATTCGCCTAACATGACCTAGCCAGCGAAGCGTTTGAGTTTTTATTCGGTGCTAAAATCGGGTTTCTTATAGTAATGGGCTCATCATCTTGGATTCGAATCGAGGTCAATATTTAAAATTAGAAAGTTTTCAGACAGCGACCGTAGCTCGTTATATTGATCAATTCCGGGGGGAGGGGGGGGGGGGGGTGCTAAGCTCCTTCATCAGAAATATCTTAGGCCCCGCTGTTCTAGACATTCACCTATTACAGCGGTGCTTCGTTTGACTTTATGATTTTTAATTCTAAGCAATTGGTATAAATAGCGCTGCGATATCTGGCGGTGGAACATTGTGAGTAAATTATTGTTAAAGGCTTGAACTCAATTCGAATCTATGATCTTGAAAATCAATAGACCTATAAAACTACAATAAAATTTTGATTACCTTTTTTAATGATTTCTTTTCAGTGAGCATTTGATAGAATAGGTCTGAAAAAATACATATAGAAATCAATCGACCTTCAAATATGCATATTACCCATTAGACATTTTTAAGCACAAAACTGTACCGTCATACATTTAACAAGTAAGGAAGGTTAAGTTCGTGTGTAACCGAACATTACATACTCAGCTGAGAGCTTCGGAGCCAAAATAAGGGAAAATCGCCATGTAGGAAAATGAACCTAGGGTCACCCTGGAATGTGTTTGTATGACATGGGTATCAAATGAAAGGTGTTAATGGGTATTTTAAAAGGGAGTGAGCCTTAGTTCTATAGGTGGACGCCTTTTCGAGATATCGCCATAAAAGTGGACCAGTGGTGACTATAATATGTTTGTACGATATGGGTATCAAATTAAAGGTATTAATGAGGGCTTTAAACTCCCTTTTAACTCTTTCTTATATATGTGAAGGCATTTTCGAGATAGCGACCAAAATGTGGACCAGGGTGACCCAGAACATTATCTGTCGGGTACCGCTAATTTATTTATATATGTAATACCACGAACAGTATTCCTGCCATGATTCCAAGGACTATTTTATTTCGCCCTACAGAACTTTCATTTTCTTCTACTTAATATGGTAGGTCTCACTCCCATTTTACAAAGTTTTTTCTAAAGTTATATTTTGCGTCAAAAAACCAATCCAATTACCATGTTTCATTACTTTTTTCATATTTGGTATAGAATTATGGCATTTTTTTTCATTTTTCGTAATTTTCGATATCGAAAAAGTGGGCGGATTCGGCCATTTTTTACCAAGATATGTTGAGTTCAGATAAGTACGTGAACTAAGTTTAGTAAAGATATATCGATTTTTGCTCAAGTTATCGCGTTAACGGCCGAGCGGAAAGACAGACGGTCGACTGTGTATAAAAACTGCGCGTGGCTTTAACCGATTTCGCCCATTTTCACAGAAAACAGTTAAGGTCATAGAATATATGCCTCTACCGAATTTCAAAAGAATTGGTAAATTTTTGTTCGACTTATGGCAAATTAAATGAAAAAGGGCGGAGCCACGCCCATTTTGAAAATTTCTTTTATCTTTGTATTTTGTTGCACCATATCATTACTGGGGTTGAATGTTGACATTATTTACTTATATACTGTAAAGATATTAAATTTTTTGTTAAAATTTGACTTAAAAAATTTTTTTTTTTTAAAAGTGGCCGTGTTCATCATCCCATTTTGCTAATTTTTATTTAGCACACATATAGGAATAGGAGTAACGTTCCTGCCAAATTTTATCATGATATCTTCAACGACTGCCAAATTACAGCTTGCAAAACTTTTAAATTACCCTCTTTTAAAAGTTGGAGGTCCACGCCCATTGTACAAAATTTTACTAATATTCTGCGTTATAAGGTCAACCCACCTACGAAGTTTCATCGCTTTATCCATCTTTGGTAATGAATTATCGCACTTTTTCAGTTTTTCGAAATTTTCGATATCGAAAAAGTTGGCGTGGTTATAGTTCGATTTGGTTCATTTTAAATAGCGATCTGAGATGTGTGCCCAGGAACCCACATACCAAATTTCATCAAGATACTTCAAAATTTACTCAAGTTATCGTGTTTACGGACGGACGGACGAACGGACGGACATGGCTAAATAAATTTCTTTTTTCGCCCAGATCATTTTGATATATAGAAGGCTATATCTTTTTCGATTAGTTTATGCCGTTACGGATTACCGTTATGCGAACAAAGGTAATATACTCTGTGAGCTCTGCTCAGCTGAGTATTAAAAATATCCGCACTGCCATATCACCCCTTATCTCTCCTCCTATCCATCTCACTCTTCCATTCCCACTCTCAATCTATTTTTTCCCCTCTATTTCGCCCCTTTTCTCAATCCTTCTTCTATCCTCTTCCTTTCTTCTCAGTCTCTCTTCCCCTCTCACTCGCGCAATCACTCTCCCTCCCCCGTATTCCCCTCGCTATGCCACTCCCTCCCGCTTTCTATCTCACTCCCACTCCTAATCCCACTCTCATTCACACCCCCAATCTCACTCATACCTCCATTTCTGCTCCCACTTCCCATCCCTCTCTCATTCTCCCACCCTTCTTTATTTATTTTGCTTCTTTCGCCCTTCCTTGCCCTTCAACATCCATCTTTCGTCATTTATGCGATCTTTCACTGTACCTAAACAAGCAACATTATTTCCATTGTAATTATCAGCAAAACAGAATCGTACAAATTTAATGTTAACATATTTAAATGCAATTACTTTTCACTGGGTTGAGTTTTGAGTGGTTGTACTTACAACTATTAAAATAAAAGGTGTGTGGGGAAGAGGTTTAAATGTACTAAGTAAATGTGCTTGAAACGCAATGTAACACCTCACCTCACACATTGTCATGACATATCGTCAGCGCGTGAGTACCAAATAACACCTTTTTGTCGTCATAATATGAGCAAGTGAGCATTTGTCCATTATGTGAATGTTACAATAGTTGGCGTGTTGTTGTTGGCTTATGTCATTACAAATATATTGTTGGAATGCTCTCGTTGTTTGTTGGCGCTGTTATTACTATGCTTATTGTTGTTATAACAATCATTTGCTATTGTTAAGCTCTTAATTTTTTTTATTACATAGTTTTTATTGTGAGCTTTAGCATTATATTCTACTGATGATGATTGCCGTTTGGTTGTCATAAAGATCTTTTATCAAATCTTTAATGGATTGTGTCATACGCCGTGATCAGGGCCAGCACCCACACTCATTAAAAAATTTGTTTAGATCCATAACGCTGGTGAAGGTACAAATGGCATCTACATTGATATGCAGTTAGTAGATGTAGATACTTCGACGAACTAGACTTCGCTGATATTCTTATCAATTACAGGAAACCCGCAATTCACAATTGGTGCTCTACGGATACCTGCAAAATCACCAAGCAAACATGGCCTGATTACAATGAGAAAAGAACAGAATCTCTACTTAATATGTCTAAAAAAAATATTTAGTATTGCATCCACCATTACGGGACACTGAGCATTTGGCCCACACGCGGAGAGAATGGGAGTCCCCACTTAAGATAGATGAAGGAGCTGTAGCATGGACGTTTATCAGAAGAAATTCAACCATTTTCTCTGCGAAAACACAAACCTGGCCAACCGAAGTCTAGGCAGTTTTGTGATTCCGACCTCAAAATACTCCATGGAGGACACAGAAGGCTAATTGATTTAACCAAATGGTCTGGGCGAACACGCAGAGTACATTATGCAATTGATTCCATTAGAATGTGCGTCAAAATGGCGCTACTTGGATCCGATCTCTTTGGCTGGGCAGCACAGCAACCAAGCAACCAGCTTCGCCAAACCTGATAACATACGGCGTAAAGCCTGTTTTGAGTTTTCTATAATCTAGATCTTATCCTTCATGCTTATTGAAAGTTTTAGGTACTTGGATTGAGAGAATAATTAGGAAATATCTCTTATAATATTTCAAAATGGTACAAAAAAAAATTACTAACACAAATATCGTTATGAGTGTGCGAAATTTTAGAAACTTGCATTGTCGGATTTAAGTAAGAAAAACTGTATTTATTAATCATGATGCTTACAACACGATTGTTCAAAACCAATGAAAGATTTATAGCATGTATGCGCCATTCTTTTTTATTATCCAGTTTTAGGTCGGAAAATCATGATCAGAAATGTTTTCAAACGCCGTCGCCATTTAGAAATTGTCAATGTAAGCGAAGCACCAGAACATAAACCCAGCACCATTGGAACCATTAATTCAAGAATTCTACAGTGTAAAAGTTTGTCTCTTTTGCAGTAAAACTCGGTCCAAATTCCACTCTACAACTTTTAACAGAATGGCATAAAAAATACAATCACAGCAAAAGGGAGGTCAAGTCATACTCGAGAATTTCGCATAAAAAAGAAATCATTATTGCGTTTTACAGACATTCTGAGCTCCGTGAATTTGCTGTGAACATTCCCGTATTATCCTCTCAGAGCAGGGGTCATCATTTCATAGCGCAATTGTGCCAATTCGATTCACACGAATTACTTCGCTATTGCAAGTATGTTAGAAGTTGCTGAACAAGCGGGGTGGTAGTAACGTCTAAGGAGACCTTTGTTTATTTCTGAATTTCAAAATAATATACATATTTTGCAAAACAAAAGCTCAAGTTGACATACTATTTTATTTTAATTTAATTTAGAGCTTACGATTTCTCGAAATTGTTCGTAAAGCACAGAGTTCTCGTTTTCTCGATAAAAAATTAGCACATTATGAACAAAATTATATAAATATATTTTGAGTGAAGTGACATTGGAAATGCGATTTAATCAGCAAAAAAACCATAAGTAATAAAAATTTCCAGATACCATAATCTCGCGAGAAGCCGAGTTCTCGATTTATCGTGTCTCGGATTTCCCGCTTGTGTTCGAAAATTAATCGAAAGCTCTAGTATATATACCAAATATTCTTCAAATGTTAGCAAAAAATGCGTAAACTCATCTTGCTTT